>NC_060119.1:1097046401-1098296401 GCF_021461395.2 Schistocerca americana | reverse complement strand
AATCACCTTTTGTAGCACAAATTTCGTAATTTGTATAAAAAGAAACATGTCTTACATTGTGTAAAAGAAACGTATATTACCTTGTATAAAAAGAAACCGCTGAAGACGCTTCACAAATAAAAGAAGCGAAACGCGTGTGACAGTAAACAAACTGATATAAATTAGTTGCATAGACTAAACATATCTCCAAGAATTATAGCAACTAAGGAAAGACGGAAAAGAGAAAAAAAGACGAGTGTTCATATTTGCTTTAATACTTGACTGTGAGTTGTTATAGATTCTTTCAGCTTGTCTGACACACCATCACCTCTTGGAGCATTGTCTCCTGTACAAAGGCCACGCGAGAAACAGCCATCCAAATTTCCAGCTTTGGAATTTAGCAAGGCGACTCTGCTCGCTTCGGCAACTCGACTCTCCCGTACCGCTCACCTAACTTGAGCTGCAGCGGCGCGCCCTCTGACCTAGGCCAGCTAGCGATCAGCCGTACAACAAATTCATCTTACCTTGTACCAATATTGGGTCGCCGATTAGCTCCCCTAACTACTCGTTAAGTTACGCACCTCTACTTAATGTGGCACATCGGCTCGCTGATTTAGCACGTTAATTCGCACCAGATTTGACATACTTACGTGATAAATAAATACATGCGAGAACAATTGTGTAAATAGCTTCGTGATGGTGTATGAAACAGCATGTACCTCCTAGAATATAACACCTATTATAAGCAATAATTTACTAAATCTAACACACATCATAAAAATTATAGCATATTAATTAAGTGCCCAAATAAACATAAATCATATGAATTTATGGAACAGATCGAGGCAGCTTTACCTTTACTCATCTGAAATCACATTTCGCATTGAGCACTTCTTTATATCACTTCACTAAGACAACACAGCGCATGATCGGTGTTATGGCGTTGAAATTTAGTACTTTCGCAGTTCAGTAACATCTGCAGAATTTCATGTTCCCCTTGGCCACGTACTACACTGAACATGCGTCAATTCGCAGTCACCGCGAAATAAACATAAATCATATGAATTTATGGAACAGATCGAGGCAGCTTTACCTTTACTCATCTGAAATCACATTTCGCATTGAGCACTTCTTTATATCACTTCACTAACATAACACAGCGCTAGTGCTGAAGGACGATACCCGTCTATATACGAATGTGGTATAGTTACAAATAATCACATTACTTCCCGAATCGATTTAAATCAAGCACTGAATGCTAGTGGAAGCGATACGTTCACGAACAGGATAACAAGCAAAAACTGATTGATAGCATAGGCAAAACACTTGATATAGGTCGATATTTCAAACACTCTGCCCATGTTCACACTAGAAGACGTCTTTTGTGCAATGTAATTTGTTCGACACCACATATGAACTAAAATTTTAACGTTTCTCTAGAGTTTCACCGCGTCTAGTTAGAAACTATAAAACTAATACTACCCTGCACAGAAACCGCCCATTTAACCTTCCTTACAACTGAATAGAAAATTGCGTTCTAAATTCGTCAATATCGTAGATGCATAATAAAACACTTACCCCCAGAATTATTCTCTTAAACATAGTACGAAGCTATCTCCAAAGTTTTACATACAGATCTATTCAAAACCCTTCCAAAATAACATACATCGTAGAATTAACCCACGTAATATACCTTTAGCCCCCAAAACTTATCTCATAATTTGCACGTAACTGAATGATTCACTCCAACAAGCAATTAAAATTTTAATGAGGTCTGATGACCTCCAAGCACCAAATTTTGCATGAACAATAATCACACCTAAATTACACATATTACACGAGAAACACATCCAAAATACTATAAGAAACATATTTCAATAACCACTTGAAATTTTCCCCCAAACCTTAGGTAAAATTAATTCATATTCCTCTCTTACGTGAGTAACGAAACTAACTATATTTTGCCGACCTCCATCCACCAACAGCGAAGCGGCCAATGTCGACACTCTCCTTGCACTAAGTTATGGCTCTATACATTGTACATACATCTTAAATCTAGGAAGCTTACTCTTTATGCCGAACACATATAGCCCCCAAAATTTCTTACGTACTACACATGAAATTACACTCATATACATACTTATGTTTGTACAGACCTCATCATCACTCACAAAGTGCAACTCTCCCGCAGTTGCTCTTATAACATTTATCTCGCAATGTGAGTACTTTTGAATCTCTCTTTTTTGCTTTTTTTGAACTGCTCAAACCCGAGGACCTGCTTCCTCATTATGTTTAGAGGCAAAGTGTGTGACAACTTACAGCATTACAAGGACGGAACCACG
Source organism: Schistocerca americana (assembly GCF_021461395.2). NCBI lineage: Eukaryota > Metazoa > Arthropoda > Insecta > Orthoptera > Acrididae > Schistocerca > Schistocerca americana. Next base: position 1,098,294,080 of record NC_060119.1, on the reverse strand, counting down.
AAATTTCACTTAAATTTAAAGTCACAAAAAGAACTGAGAGCACAAAAATGTGCGCTTATCTGTTTATTTACTGTAAACAACTTATGTAAATTAATTTTGTGAAGTGTAATTATCATTTCATAAATAACATTTCAGAGATATAGCAGCAGTCAGCTCGTGAATGTTTGCGATCGACTGTAGTGCATCTTTTCGTTTTAGAAAATAAGTGAAGAGCGTTCCCGCTCGGATCTCACTCTATTATCTAGTAGCCTTCAAACTGATAGGACGCACTACAGCTGCGTTCCTTGTGCATCATTAACTAATCGCTCTTTTGTGTATACAAATCTGATGTGTCATGTATTAGCTTTAGAACCATCTACAATTAAATTAAGGTAAATTAGTTAAGTCTCAAGAGCACTCATTTTAACAATTCTCCTAATAGATATATAAAACATGAGATGTTTTAAGGCTTTGTTGCTACAGCCAATGACAAATACAACCGTAACGGATCGTGGCGTGGAGATGTAATGACAGAATACAATTTGTATTCAGCCATGTATTCGTTTGCAACTTTCTGCAGCGTCACTAAGATTAACTGACTTTCATCACGAAGCGTTTTGCAACCTTGAATGCAAGAGCGGAGCCTTAAATGATGTGGCCACAGACTCCAAGCTATGATTCCGTTTCGCCTTAAATAACACATACCGGCCGCGCTATTAAAAAAATGTAATTTTTCTAAATTTTGTAGCATTTGTCTAGAAGTCAATTTAGCCGCTAATGAAGATCCATCCACCATCAATAATGACCGCCTGCTAAGGATAATTTTAACTGTTTTCTTTCCAGTGGTTAATTTCAGTTTCTATTTAAAGTGGAATTATCATTTATTTTAATAATCTTGTGCGAGCAGACGCATCAAACCGCAGGAACATCATTTTTAGTTTCGAGAGATGCATACTTTCTTTCTGCGTCAACCTCGTTCATTTCATTTACAGGCTGCACATCTGTAATTTCATCCCTCTCTAAACACTGTTCCTTCAAACAATGGTTTACATTATCCCTTCTTTTCTCTTCTATACCTATTGATTTCTGTTGTACATATTACAACATCAGACCAACCCTCAGTTTCGTATAGCCAAACAAACAATTCATTAAACACTTTCTTTGCCTCGTTTTTGTCTTTTCTCCATTCAAGATCTCTTGATATTCTACTCATATATTTCTCCCGTGATCATCACTGAGGCAGTAATAATTTCAATGTTTTACCATACCATCTCCAATCATTGACAGATTATTCACTTTCTTCCTTACCACGTCATCTCCTAAACGAATAGTTTCCCATTTGTAGATTTTCCCAACCTATCTCTAATTCATCGGTAGGATGAACTTATATTTGTTATTTCTTTCACACATTGAGTGGTACAACTATGTCCCACTTTTGTCTGTCCAATATTTCTTGAAATAAGATGTCCTTGCGTGTGCGTGAGTATTTAATTGCGTCATACTGTTTTTTGAAGCGTTTGTTCAAAGATTTAAATTTTTTTAGTACAGAAAATATAGTATAACTTGTAGCGATGCTACACTGCACTTCTTCATATGTCGGCAACGAAACAGTGAAAAGGTAATCAAGTCTCTAGAACTATACATAACGAAAGATTGATTTTTATAATTCATATGTTTCCTATCTTATTACGATCCAACAAAACGACCAGATGCTTCACACCTCCTCTTCCCTGAGGAAGGGGACCTGCATAATCTAAACTGACAGTTTGGTTTGGTCTTTGAGTAAGTACTGGGTTTAAGGGTAAGGCATTTGATAGGTTAACAGGTTTCGCCTTCTGACAAATGGAACAATCTCTTAATAGTTTGTGAACTTTCTTGTGAAGATTGGGTACGTAACAATAAGCTGAAATGTTACGTTTACCTTTCTCTGGGCCATAATGACCCCAGGGGAGGTGAGTATACCAGATGGGATGCTCCACATAATGTTCAGGAATACAGACACCACCTCCCTGTTCAAAGCGAAGTTCGATGAAAAAAAACTCCATTGTGTAGTTTATAGAATTTTAACAACGCGTGATTAGGATTTTTTTGAAGAAGTTGCTTAATTTTTAACCGCTTTCGATCGGTGTCTTGAAGAGTGTTCATTTGACGGCAAAGACGAATAAAGTAACTCCAATGCAGAGGATCTTTCATAAGAAGTTTCTTATGGTTAGAAATCTGTTCTGTTAATTCAGCGGGCAGCGGCAATCCTTCCGGTATGCGTGACAATGTATCATCAGTAAAGTTATTCTTGCCTTTTACGTAAATAATTTCAAAAGCATACTCCTGTAAAAACAGGCACCATCGGGTAAGCTTAGGACGCTTGATTTTATGTACATGAATATAGTAATTAAAACGGCGAAAAGCCCACACAACCGCTAATCCTTCTACATCAGTTACCGAGTACGATCTTTCAAATTTCTGTTAGAACTCGACTGGCAAAATTGATTACTTTGATTTCATCTATGTCACCGGTTTTGTCTACTTGATACAAACAGGAACCTAATACTTGAAATGATGCATCGCAAGAAATACAGAAGTCTAAACTCATGTTCGGGTGACTTAAGATGTTACTCGTTAGAAGAGGTTCTTTAATTTTCTCGTTCTGACATTCTGAAGCCCACATCCAGTGGACGTTTTCCTTGAGTAAACTCAACAACGCTGGACTTCATTGACTGATCTGGAATGAAACGACGAAAGAATGAAGTTAATACGATGAAACTTTTTAATTGCCTTTTAGTACAAGGTACAGGAAATTTTTTTGTAGCTGATAACTTGCTGGGATCAGGAGAGATGCCTTCAGAAGAAATTAAATGTCCTAAAAACTTTACTTCTCTATTGGCGAATTTAGATTTTTGTAAGTTAGCTGTAACTCCGACATCAGAAAATCTTTGAAAAATCTTTTGTATTAGGGCCAAATGTTTCTCCCAGGAAATTGTCGCTATAAGTAAGTCATCAACGTAGTAACTCCGGACCTAGCATATGATCAAGTGCTTCAATAGAAACACCAGAACTACTGTTGGGACCAAATGGTACTACTCAAAAATGATAAGAGAGACCAGCTAAGATGAATGCTGTGTACATTCTGGATGATAATAGTTTTACCTGCTAATAACTACGTCGGAGGTCAATTGAAGACAGGAATTTCACACCATGAAAACTTTGTAATTGTGCCTCCAGGGGTTCAGGTCGTGTACATACTGGTATGATGATCTTATTGATATTTGTCGCGTCTAACAAGTCTAACGCTTCCATCCTGCTTGAAAATAGACAATAAGGGGCTACTGTATGGACACTCGAACGGTTCTATGATTTTCCACCTTAGCATCTTACGAATTTTTTGCTTAACTGCTTCTTTAGGGGCCTGCGGAACAGAGTAGGTCGTTTTACAAAAGGTATCATGGGGTTTCACCTTCATGTCGAATTCATAGTTAGCTATGATGCATGGTTTCCTGGAAAAAATGTACACAAATTTTGCTAACAATTCATTAAGTTCATGTCTTTGTCGATCGTTTAGGCAGTCTGTTTCCAAGGTTTTCATATGTAATTCATCTGCATTGGGTAACAGTCAGGGTCATTGTCGACGTCATCTGACTCGTCAAGTTACATTGCTGATTATACCGTTGTTGTCCGTTATAGTTATTCCATCGCCTCCCCCAATTGCGATTTCCATTGCGCTTTCTGTCATTGTGGTACTGGTAATTGCCGTTATAATTTAACAGTGAATTTCCATACTGTTGCTGCGTAGTCTGGTAAATGGGATTATATCTGTTTTGGTTTTGATATTTATTGTGTGGCTTTCCGTTACGCCGATTGAAATTGTTATTATTATAAGGCTGCACGTTAGGCTGACCGGATTTAGGTTGGTATGACATTCCATTGGTACCGTTTGTAGCCTGCTGTTGCGGAGTGTTCACTTCATTATAATTATTCTGCCCACTCGCACGCACGTATTCATGTACCATGTCTAGGTTATCGAGCACGGAAAGAAAAACTTCTTGGTCGTCCTCATTTACATTAATCAATTTTTCCTAATTGAGACTGGAAGTTTAGATTTCAAAATCATAATGACATCTCTCGTGGAGATGGGCGTGTCCCAATATTGCATATTGCGTAAATACTTTTCAAAATAACGCCTAAGACCTCCTCCTTTGTCGTTAAAGGGTTCAGCACTATACACCTCCTTTTGGAGTCTTTGCTGGATATCAGAGCTCCAAAACTTATTCAGAAAGTGTCTCTCAAAATCGGAATATGTATGGCATTTATCTACGATGTCTCTCCCCCAGATTGACCGTTCTACTTGGACATATCCTAGCGTGAACTGAATTCGTTGTTTGTCATTCCAAGTTTCTGGAAAAACACCTGAGAACGACTTCAGAAAAACCATGGGGTGAATGTTCCGCTTTTCCGGTACGAACGGCTGGAAAACTCGATGTCTTAAAACACTTTCATCTCATTAGTTCAACTAACGTCAACTGATCATTGTGACCACGCGACGTTGAAATTTTGTCACATGTACTATTTGCTGGTGGGGAATGTTGTACATGATACACTGGATAATGCCAAGAATCTGGTTCAGGCGGTAAATAATGTGGATAGTCACTTTGATTATCGGTCTGAAATTCGTTACTTGTCTCTTAAGCAGGTCAGTGTCGTTAATTGTTGCTTTCACTCAGGAAGATCATGACTAAAGGCTCTCCTTATTTCTCCAAATTCACTAGACAAAGTGTCACCAGATGTTCCAGGAGCAGTTAAAATCTCAACCGGGCAGATTTAACTGCGTCTTTCAGTTCGGACTGTACTTTGTTCTCTACGTAGTGTTCTTTTGAGTTCGTTCCATTCCGCAAATTTTCTATTAATTGTGGAACGTATACCTGCAGTGACATCATTTATCTTTTTGCTAATATTGACATCTGACAGGCGTTGGGCAGTATGTTCAAATCGTTCCCCTATATTATTTACTCCTTCTGTCAGATGGTTTACTTTCTTTGACACATCACTATAATGTTTCAAAGAGTAGTCCACGGTAGATTTACATACTTCCACCTGTGCTTGTAAGTCCGGAAACTTACGATCAATGTTGGTATCAGAGGATTCAACCATGGAAAAGACACTGTCTATTCTGCCAATTACATTTGCCCCTAGTTTGTTCGCTTACTCATTGCCAATAGTTTTAACTTTTCCTTCCATGGTGTCATTTTCACTTTTTATTTGGCTTCGTATTTCACTGATAACAGAGTTTATATTACCCATAAGCACTTGAGTATCGTCTACTCGCAATTCAAGAGTATTTAATTTTCTGCCAACTGTTCAATTTTTTTCCTGCAACTTGGCATCGACATCGGCTGTCTGGGTCGCTCACGCTGACTGTAATGTTATTTACGTGAGAGGCTAATCTTTGTTCGATCTGACTGATGCCAGTTTCAACATTTGTCATGTTGGTGGCAACATTCTTTATTTGGCTCCAGAGTGTGTGTTTTAAGGCACCAATTTTGGTTTCAAGATTGTCACTTTTACTTACTAGATTACCTATTTGAGTGTCAACATTACCCGTGTGAGTTCCAAGAATAGTTTTCATACCGGCAAACATTTGCATTACATCGGATAGCGTGTATTCTCGCGACTGTGACGCGGACTGTTGCGCCGGTACATCGTGCATCATGTCATCATGTAATCCTTCAGCTCGGGATTCGGGCCTATTAACACCTGTTCGCGACCGCAGCTGCTCTGAGTTTCATCTGCCATCTTAGATTCAGCGTAATTACAACAACACAAACCAAAGAGTCACTTATCAGGCGTGCCAATGCTTTCGTGTCCTGAGTTGTCAGATGTTAACCATACGTACTTAACAGTTGAATCTGATCCTTGAAGTGGTCATGCACTCTCGCGACCACGTGCTCCCGCCGGACATTGCGTGTGTGTCGCCAACGGTCGGGCGAGTACTGGCTGTCCTGACCTCACTGGTGCTCCGTCCCAACTCCCCTCGCTCTACGCACGACGACCCAGAAATACTAGAGACCTCTACAAAAATGGTACTGCAGTGTGCGCTATAGATAAGCGCTGCTGCTGCCACTCACGGAGAGACAAGGCCAGCAAACGTGGTGGCGCCAGTGAACAGAATAAGAAAACGAGACGCCACTATCGCTATTAAAAGATGCCGAGCTTTGAACGGCATCAACTCGAGCTGCACGCGGCTCACATATCTAATTCCTTCCACCTTAGCTTTTACAATTTCTACTACGCTTGATTCTACAGTTTCAGTTTTCTGTTTTCACAGAATTTATCTCTTTTTTTACGAAACCTAGTTCCGTTTCAACGCGTCCGTACCAGAATGCATTGCTCCAATACTAGATTGCATTTCTAGCAAAATTTGCTTTAATTATGAGAGTGTATTATCTGAAAACTTGTTTCCCCACCATGATTTTGGAGTATATGTCCCATTAATAAGTTCCATTTCAGCACTCCCATGTTCAGACTTAGAACAAACTGGTCCACTAGTATTATTTGCACCACCACATTAGATAGTTTCTCATTCGTTGTAGACTCCATCACTGCGATTTCGCACGTGTTAGGGCTGTTGGCGGAATCACTTAACTTACCGGTCGCACTGGCTGCTTCTGATGCATTGCTGCTGCCAGACGTGTAGATGATGCTGATGCCGAAAACTGACAAACGTAGTCGGCGCCAGTGGCCCGCACTGCCGTAGCTGCAGTCAGTCTTCGGTGTTGTTGGCCGCTGCAGGATCTAACCCAGCATGTCTCTGTGCAGCCTTCTCCTTTTCCCGCACCTAGCTTACCCCCACATAACCAATGCTACTGATCTGCAGGCACGCAACTGCTGCAAAACTTTATGCTTGGAGCCACCACGCAATCTGATTATCATGTAATTGAGCTGGGACCGAACATGGATCGCAGAATATTTTAACATGTTGGAATTCCTACCGCAATTATAGAGGAATTAAATTAATATCCCGGACGAGGAAACCGCGATTGCGGCGGTACCCAACAGATACAGCTAGTGTAGTTGCTCGTCCAAACAGCGACCCATAAGAGGCAGCCAGTTGCGTTTTTACCTGCGGTTACTCGTACTGTAGGAACTTGGTCTCTGCACGGCTCGGTTTAAAAAGAATAAATGGTTATAGGCACAGGGTCGAGCCGAGCACGTCTGCTTTCATACCCCGCTGCTAAATGGCTGCAAATAATAACTAGTGATCTTGCAGTCAAAAAGTCTAAGCATTGGATAGAACTGCGAGTAAATAAAATACACAGAAAAACAAAATAAAGTTAAATGCAGTATGAGATTTTTACTCCGCAGCGGAGTGTGCGCTGATATGAAACTTCATGGCACATTAAAACTGTGTGCCGGACCGAGACTCGAACTCGGGAGCTTTTGCCTTTCGCGAGCAAGTGCTCTACGAACTGAGCTACCCAAGCACGACTCACGCCCCGTCCTCACAGCTTTACTTCCGCCAGTACGTCGTCTCCTACTTTCCAAACTTCACAGAAGCTCTCCTGCGAACCTTGCATAACTAGCACTCCTGGAGGAAAGGATATTGGTGGGACATCTTCGGCACATAGTTTTAATCTGATAGGAAGTTTCATATCAACGCACACTCCGCTGCTGAGTGAAAATCTCATTCTGGGAACATCCCCCAGGCTGTGGCTAAGCCATGTCTCCGCAATATGGGCCGTGAGTCGTGCTTGAGTAGCTCATATGGTGGAGTACTTGCCCGCAAAAGGCAAAGGTCCCGAGTTCGAGTCTCGGTCCAGCACATAGTTTTAATCTGCCAGGAAGTTTTAAAGTTAAATGAATAATTTAATAATAAACGTCCTATTATAATGTCTGGAACTGATACGGAAGACAGGGAATTATGGTGAATAATGTTAATTCAAGAAAGAAAATCTTAAGTAAACTGGAAGTGATCCTACTAGATCCATTTAAAGTACAGACAAAATAAACCATTATCAAATTCAGTAAATTTACGCTGAGAGCGTTACGAGAATGGAAACAAAATCCCCAAACTAAATAATGATCAAATGTATGCGACAAATAAGTCCATTTCGTAATCACAATACACGAAAATTCACAAGTTCAAAACAGTTCACAGACCAACCTGGTGATTTTCAAATTATCACACGCGATGCACAGAATAATAACTTCATATCTGCCTATCCCCAGTTCCGTAATACAAGCGGAAAAAGTTGGTGTCCTACTTTGGAGAACATTAAGACATCTCGAAATGTAAAGTCCCGTCAGAAGTTAAAAAATTGGTAGCGGCCTTCACCGCCCAGAAGCAGACACCTCCACAATCGAATACTACACGTTACCACAGGCAGGTTTGCTTCCTTCCAAACTCCCATAAGAGGGTCCAGAATCGCTCCATTGAGCTCTTTACTCGATGAGTCCCATTTTCCTTTTGACTCCTGCAGTGTTCGGCCTACTGTCTGGTTTCCCATTGGCTGACGGCTGTCTCTCCCAAAAAATACACCGTTCTTAAGCTCTACAGATACTATTTGACTCAACATGACCACCACCCTCACTAAACTAATATATTAAAACAACATTTTTGTAAAGAAATGTTATAAACATTCTGTCACAAACCATTTACAATAAATATAAATAAATATTTGTCCATAAATAAATAAGCCAGTACTCTGCGCTCACGATAAATTGCCACAGACTGTTGTTAAATAGGTTTTTAATCAGGTATTTAGGCCTGATCGTCAGAAACGTATTTTGGCACTCTTTTGCAAAGCTGGTGTCAGCTAACACATGCGACTGATCCCCTCTTAAATTATGATGATTCTGTGTTATCAATTGTAATTAATATTTAAACCAACAAAAAAAAGCAGAACCTCACACATTAAAAACATTTCGTATAAATGGAATGGAACAAACAGAAACTACACTTGGAAATAGGAATCGCTTCCCGAAACTCGTTGTGTAAAAATGAATAAAAAGACCGTGACTGGTAGTAGAAAAGTTATTTATAAACGAACCCATTACCTATAAAGCCTCGTGTTTTTAAATGGTACATCTCTAAACCGCTCAACTAGGGATGTTGTAAATTCTGGGCGTGCAGTTGATCAAATGAATCTTAAAACTCTGTGAAACATATATTTTAACACATGTTGCAGCTTTTAAACATGGTTTGACCCTTCGGGTAGGTCTGGGTGATTTGGAGTTGTTCTTCGCAGAGATGGTTGTAGAAACAATCCGAATACAGTTCAACGCTGCTTACAGGACTATACAAGTAAATCCTCTTGTTAACGGAAACTGTTAGCCAGTTGACGCCTCTCTATTGGATGTTGGTGAGATCCAAGTAGCGCATGTAAATAAAGAAGCTGATACTGACTTGACTGATAACTGTCATTTAATTATAGTGCATTGTCATTGTATAGCGAAAATGTTATTGAGTACATCGCAAGCAATGTGGTAAGACAGTTATTAAAAAAAATGTGTAAAATATTCAGCCGCCTTATATTCAAGTTGAGAAAAGAGCGTATTTATTATAATGAAAGGCAAATTCGGCTTATTCAAACCCTTAAGCGATGTTTTAACATTATGTAAAATAGCTGAAAAACTTTTCCTAAATAATTTATGTTTGTTGCAAAAGAAAAATATAATTATGTTACAAGTGAAAAGTTTCATTGTTTAAAGGTTTGCTATTTTCTAATAATGACCATATGTTTATAGCACAGAAATAATTGAAGAGTCATGCTGTTGTTGCTGAGAGACATTGTGAAGTGCTATTTCACTTACGGGCCTCATTACTTGTGTAAAAATAAATCTGCAGAGGAAAACAGATATGACGAACATTTACAAACTTTGTCCAATTTAAATGGCAATAAATGGTTGCTAATTAGTATTGCCTAGACAAAATACTACTGTAGACTACGTATTCGCACTTTGTGTAGATAGATGCATTTGCTGACTTGTCTAATAAAGCTTATTTCATATGCATTCATCCTGACATATACCTTGTGTAACATGGTATTTTTAGAATATTTTGAACTTAAAGAATCATAACAGAGGCCTGTCTGTAATATTCAAAATGTTCAAATGTGTGTGAAATCTTATGGGACTTAACTGCTAAGTCATCAGTCCCTAAGCTTACACACTACTTAACCTAAATTATCCTAAGGACAAACACACACACCCATGCCCGAGGGAGGACTCGAACCTCCGCCGGGACCAGCCGCACAGTCCATGACTGCAGCGCCCTAGACCGCTCGGCTAATCCCACGCGGCGTCTGTAACATTCCTTAAGTTTCGGAAGTACAAGACCAAGGTTCTGTGGTGATTGAAAACTTAGTTACTGTTTCAAGGTGTGGTTTGTGTGTTACAAAGTAACTTATCCAGTTGCAGTAGGCACTGCATGTTCCTTTACAGTTACACAATAGCTATTAATGGTTTGGAGTTTCAGGAAAACTGTCTGAAACTAAAGATCTAGTGAGGCCATCACTTCTTATAAAATAAATAAATAAATAAATAAAATCGGCCTCGTGTGGGGAGATTGTGGAATAACAATTTCACTATTGAGAGGGGTTGCTCTAAGGAACTGGATGCATGTGTTTAATTTCGCTGCTGAAATACTGGCCTGTTTATATCTGGCCAAACCTAAATTTATCATTGAGCATTTGGTAGTTACTTGGTTCTATTTCACTTGATTTACTAATACTGACCTTTACCAGTACCATGTTATATTCATTTTTAATCTTTCCTTTATCTGAAGCATAAACGTTTTCATCTAAAGTAGAGGTTTGGTCCCTACAGCTGTGTCCTAATATCCTGTAGTGACAGTTGTTTGCCAGCCGGGGTGGCCGAGCGGTTCTAGGCGCTACAGTCTGGAACCGCGCGACCGCTACAGTCGCTGATTCGAATCCTGCTTCGGGCATGGATGTGTGTGATGTCTGTAGGTTAGTTAGGTTTAAGTAGTTCTAAGTTCTAGGGGACTGATGACCTCAGAAATTAAGTCCCATAGTGCTCAGAGCCGTTTGAACCAAGTAAAGTTCTATCCGTGTAACCTTCTGCTAAATTTTCAGATGAAGTATAAAAATCTGTCTTACAGACAAGTAATTTCCTACAAGAACAAGTAACATGTTTAAAAATATGACTTCAGATAATCGCCTGAATAAAGGGAAATTTGCAAAATGTAAATTAATCTGATACTGAATCTTTGATGCGCATTTACATGGATAAGTTGTGTATTAGGACCACGCCATCTTCCCTCTCCCTTCCATGAAATCTTGTTTCCGATGATAGACTGATCTGTACCGTACCTAGAGCTCTTGATGGGACTGAAAGGTGATAATTTGGTTGTGATGTGGCGATGACAACGCATGTGAATATCAAAAAAGACTATGGTAACAGATTGACCTGTAACATAGCCTAACGTTTACGTTTACCCCACGTTTGCCATATTTAACGCAAGTTTCGTCATAAAAACTAAAACTCCAGGTAAATTCAGTACATTAAGTAATGACAAGACCCCTGAGTATTTTTATGCCTATTATGTACATATATCGTAAATAAACTAGGAAAAATGCAAGGGAGTGCCCACAACACAATGTTTAAATCATTTAGCACAATTAGGCGCTATGAGTAATAAGAGTAATCTCATTCGGGAGAAAGACAAGGTACTATATTGGCTATTATTTCAATAAACTTGTAATCAGCCAAAAAAATTATTGCATATTAGACTGACTGGGTTGCTTTGATTGTAATATACCTACTGTGTGGATGGAGTTCCCTTACAGTGTCAACAAACTTTTTGTTTTAAACATGAAACGATTGTTACACGTAATTGAAATTAAAGTAAACTTACTGTAGAGCCTTCGTCCCCGAAATCTTTATCATTCTTCGTACGTTTTGTGTAAAAAATGGATACTAAACCATACGAAGATGAATACTGAACTAATTTTTACAGATCGTGCTTTCTACTTGTCAATACTGCTCGCTTATAACGTCTGGGGTTACACTCTGGGACGATGTATGTAAAGTTCTATCGCCTGCGCTATGTTGCTCTCATTGTGGTCTTCACTCCGAAGGCATGTATGAGGCCGCTCTCCATGCTGCTCTATTCTGTGCAAGCCTCTTCATCTCCGAATAACTACTGCAACTTACAGCTTTATGAATCTAATTACTGTATTCATGTTTTGGCCGCCCTCTACTATTTTTATTCCCCACATTTTGCTCCAGTACTAAATTGGAGATACTTTGATGTTTCAGAATGTGTCCTGTTAACCGATCCATTCTTCTAGTCAGGCTGTGCCACAAATTTCTTTTCTCACCAAGTCTATTCTGTACATGGTTACGTGAGCTACCCGCGTATTCTTCAGTAGTGTTCTAAAGCACCACATTTCAAGTTCTATTCTCATATTGTCTGTATGTTTATTGTCGACGTTTCACATCCTTACAGGGTTACACTCCATACAAATACTTTCAGGAAAAAACTGCCTGGCACTTTAATCTATATTCGATTTTTACAAATTTACGAGGGCTGTCTGGAAAGTAGGGAACGATAGATCGCGAAATGGAAACCACAGTGAAAATCACAACTGTTTTATTTGCAACAGTTAGCAACTTCCAGCTACTTATCTCCATAGCCGCCATCCGAGTTAGACGTTTTCCATAGCATTGTACGAACTTTCCAATACCCTCGTTATGGAAGGCAGCCGCCAGTGCTTCACGCTAATTCTCTACGCTGGCGTACAGCTCGTTGTCTGTGCCCAAATGTTGTCTTCACAGACAGAGGTTCATGTGAGCCGAGGTGAAACTCAGAGGTAGACAATTACGAGTTGTATTGTCGGTAATCAAACATTTCCAATTGAAAACGATGCAAGAGCATCTTCATTGCCCCTCCAGAATGTGGATGAGTATTGTCTTGAAGAAGAAAATGCAGGGCAGTTATTTAATGTTGGCTGCATAGCTTCAGGCGAAATTTCTCAGCAGGCCCTCGTACTTGGCAGAAGACACTATTGTTCTAGGTATCTTTATGTGTTCCCTGTGTGCTCAGAACTAAGAAGAACGGCGTAACGCGATAGGCGGGCATACTAGAGACACTGCCCAACACACCTGTGAAAACCTTGATCGGATTTTCACTGTAGTTTCCATTTCGCGACTGATCATTCGTTACTTTCCGAATGACCCTCGTATCTTCTTCAGAAACGATTTTCTTTCAATTCCCAGTTTACGGCTTATATACTCTCTACTTCAGTAATCATCAGTTATTTTACTGTTGAGCCATTTTGCACTTCCTATCATTCTCATTTTTTAGACTTTTTAGACCTTTTGCCCTGTTTCATTTGCTGCATTTTTACGTTTTCTCCTTTCTTCAGTTAAATTCCATATATCTTCCAATGTCCATGGATTTCTATTAGGCCTAGCCTATTTATTTATTCGACCCGCTTCTGCCTTCGCCAGCTCATCTCTCAAAGCTAACCATTTATGTTCTACTGCGTTCCTTTCCCCTTTTCTAGTCAATCTGTGTCTTCCCACTGGAACTCTCAACAACCTTCTTTAGAATTACACATTTCCCATTTTCTTAATTTCCTACCTTTTGACAAGTTCTTCAGCTTTAATTTACACTTCATAACCAATAAATTGTGATCAGAGTCCACATCTGCCCCAGAAAATGTCTTACAATGTAAAACATGGTTCCGAAATCGCTGTCTTACCATCTTTCATGATTCTGAGACCAAGTGTTAGCTATGATTAAATTATGCTCTGTGCTAAGTTCTACCAGGCGGCTTCCTCTTTCATTCTTCTCGCCCACTGCATATTCCTCTACCATTTTCCTTCTATTCCTTTTGTTACTGCCGAATTCCGGTCCCCCATTACAATTACACTTTCGTCTCCCTTAACTATATGAATAATTTCTTTTATATCATCATACATTACTTCAATCTCTTCGCCATCTGCAGAGCTAGTTAGCATATAAACTTCCACTTCTGTGGTGGTTGTTGACTTTGTGTCTCTCTTTCCTAAGATAATGCGTTCGCTGTTCTGTTTATAGTAGCTTAGCCGCAATGCTACTTTCTTTTTCATTATTCAACCTACTCCTCCATTACCTCCACTGCGCTGTACTCAGAGGTGACATTGTATCTGGCTGTAAATGCTTAACGTTAACAGTTGTAATTTAGTAATTTCCTTTCGCACTATCGTGTACGACGCCACTTTCTTTTGCTTTCTGCAAACACGGAGAAAATGTGTTCAACTTGCTTCTGTCTGATTGCGATGTTCCCTCTCTACGGTAATCTATCAGTTCGATGAGCCGGATTTGGTTGGGGAAGAAATAGTAGATACATACTAAGATTAGATAATGAAATATGCTGTATGAATCAGTTACAAAGATTAGCACGAAATGGAAGGAGATGGGTGCTAGTATGAAACCTTTTGGAAGATTGATGACGCTGTTTTGCGGACGAACCACGTAATGAGCATGAAAATGCTGAGCCCATGATGACTGTAGTTTACGTTCTGCAGATGAAATCCGTTGTATCGATAACAGTACTGCACTGGTAACGTTGTAAGCATGAGTCGACAAAAATTAAATTTCTGTGATGTTGTGTTGTAAGCTTTCTGGAAGACTTATTGTCTTCTTGAAGAACTGTCCACCTCGAAAGTGGTCATAGAATCATAGAAGAGTTCTAAACTTCGTTGTCGTCATTCGGTGGCAGATTCACTCCTGCACCGCCACCAGACGAGAAGACACTGTAAATCGTACAGTAGTCTATGTTTCACCCATTGTGCCAGGTGGAACCATCACCTAACGTCAGTTAAAAGCTTCTCCTTAGCTCTGCGTGTGCCGTTCACCAGCATTCTTCCCACACCAAGCAAGGCTCAGCTAGTGTAGCACTATTAACAACCTGAAGGATGAATGACAAAGGGGCGTTTTTAAATAATGACAGTAGACACCGTCTTGATGTCAGTGTTGGTCGTTTATCAGCGTTGTATTTAAGAGGAAATTACGAACAGAAAGTGCAGGAGGCTCCGATATAGTGGTCCGATTTTAGACTTGCGAACGTGCAATGGACATAAACATATAGAGAGGTAACAGGTGCAACACATATTCCATACATAACCCATTACATTTTCATGGTCTCGGATGTGTTCTTACTGCAGGTCAAAGCCCGTATCGAACTTTTCAGTTTATTCAGCGCCCCCTATAAAATGCTAGTTTACCTGGCCATCAGTATCCTCAGATCAGTTCCCCAAGAACACGTGTGAGACGTACCAGGTCCGCTCAGCAATATCAACAATATCAGCAACTGAGACATCAAGAGGAAGTCGTATCAAATATTACAAAATCATTGTTTCCTTATCTTTTATTAGGATCCCTTTATTCAATGTACGGCAAAATTCTGCTCTGCTCGTATCACGGTTCCACTATGTGTTGCATTGGCCCGATATCGAATACACACACGGAAATATTTTGGATATTTGACTGGGCAGCATAAACGTTGCGGAGAATACTGGAGGTAGAAATATTTCTCGAAATATAACGGCTGCATTTACAGGGTATCTTTATGAAATCTGCGTACAAAACACACACACACACACACACACGCACGATGTCCAGTTTAGCCAGAGAAGCTTCCTTTGGCAGTGATTGCCTCGCACCTTGAGTGGGGGTCTTCAGAAGTGGATGCTCTCCTGCAGTTAAGGGACGTCTCATGTGGGCGAGCCATGTAAACGTATGTGGCTAAGAGCAGAGGCCATTCACCCGCATAGCGCTTCCGCGAGTGTTCCGCAAGCTAGTTAGAGGACGCGACTAGTGGGCAGATATTGAGTTACGGCCTTCCGCTCTACAACCCTACGTCAGGAGGTAGCGAAAGGTCATTCACCTACCACTAGCTCTAGCAAATTCTCAAGCGGCGAGCAATGAACACAGATAGAGTGGCGCGGGAGAGAATACTAAGTTCCATATCTCTGCCAGTCGCATATTGATTTCAAATTTCTGTTTCTAAATTTGAATATTTTCTTTATATTGTGTACCTCGAGATGAGCACCATGTTAGAATTTCTATAGGATGTTAATTTTCTTGGTGATTAATTTGTAACGTTATACAGCAATAGAGGACAATTTGATTACCTCTATCCTAGTTTTAGTCGTCATTTCTGGTTTGATTCAGCTCTTCATTGCGTTTCGTGGCAATAACACTTCTCTTTTAAGCATAATCGAAAATTTATGTTACATATTTATAGGCATGCCCCTGTGATTCTGCCTCCGCTCCCTCAACAATCTCTTCTGCTCAAATATTTTCCCAGTCGTTTCATTACGATTTTATTGTACATTTTTATTACTGACTCATTGCAGAAAGTCTTCAGAAATCAATACAGTAGTATCGAAATCAATCCAAACATACCTACAGAAACAGAAGAAACTGTAAGCAATGCTCTTGAAAGCATTAGTGAGTGCTCTGTCTCAGTTTCAATTTCAAAAAGACAACATATTTAGTTTTGCCCATCTGGAGCCACTACACCAATGATAAGTGTAACATATGGTAAGGAATAATAACTAGGGATGAAACTTCAAAATTTTCGTGTGTCCATATTAATGAGAGTTTAAATTGGAAAAAATACCTTTTTTAACCCCTAAAACAACTTAGTTGAGCAATTAGAATCATTGCAAATGTTGTGGAGAAGCAAACAAGTACTATGACTTATTTTGAGGATGAAAGTATTCACTGATCAGAGACATGCTGCAAGAATAGCATGTTGTCCTCACCCACTGTCATCTTGTTGAGATCTGTTTAAGCTGGGTACTTTGACTACTGCTTCACGGCATATTTATTTCCTGATGGAGTTTGTTGTAAATAACCCACAGCATTCGAAAGAAACAAAGATGCACATAATTACAATTTCAGAAAGAAAAATGACATTTATTACTCCAGATTAACGTTGTCTTTAGTACAAAAAGGGGTGCACAATTTTGAAATTAACGTTTTATCACTTACTCAATGATATAAAATATGTGATAAACAGCGAAGTTAAATTTGAAAACAAGCTGAAAAAGGTCATTCCTGACAACTCCTTTTATTCCGTAGAAGAATGGATAGCAATTATTAACGCACAGTAGTATAAATAAATTAGATGGTCAATAGGTAGACATGTTTATATCTGAACGTCTAATGTGAATGTAAAATGGCTCGATCCACATCATTTAACATAGAAATGATCCATGGGCCATAAAACTAAGTAACTAAAAATCTACATTCATTATTTGATCAATCCATGTGATAGAATTTGCAACCTGTATCAAGTAAAACTATTGGTTATGTTATAAGATATAATTGCTTTTATTCACCAAAACGCTATCTTTTTCTGGATCACAGCTCATTTGTTTGTAGTTATGTACTACAAAGTTTATGTTGAAACATGTAACATCCATCCATTACACGCTTTGATTAATAGTAAAAATAAGACACTGTTTAAAATACAATTGAGTACACAGAAGACATAGTTGCAACGTGTTCTTAAGGCAATATATACTTATAGAGAGACTGATGGTCAATTGAAATGAATTTGCTGGTACTTAACCATTACATTAGAGGGCGAGTTCACGGCCTAAAATTAGTTTGTGGCTCGTTTGCTTAAATAGGGCTCCGTTTATGCGCTCTTACATTGTTGTTAAAGAAGCACAAATTAATGAAATGGCCAGCCTAAAGAAGAGCACCAGATTGTGTTAGTATTGTTCGTCTTTTGTGTTGTCAGGTCTCGTATCATATATAAAGGGCATGGAGAGTGTCAGATGTCATGGTGTAGGGAACCATTGGGTATGGCCTCAAGTCACGGCTAATACTTGTCAATGGAGCGACGATAGCACAGTGATGCGTAATGGACATCCTGCATCATCATGTGTGACATCACATGCGACGAATCGTGATTCCATTTTTCAACAGAACAATGCTCGTCCACACATGGCACGTGTTTTTATTAACTGTCAGCATTACGCTGAGGTACTCCTGTGGCTGAAGAGATCCAAGATCTGTCCCCTGTAGGACATGTGCCGGGACAACTCGGATGTCATCTCAATCCAGTATCAACCGTTGTGTGTCAGCTTGTCCTAGACAATAAAATGGCTTTATTTCGACGTCGTACCGATGAATGTGCTGATACTTCTAAGTTCTTTGTAATTTCGACTAGATTTTGTAATCACTTAAATAACATCACATACCCTCTCAACCCGTGAAGATCTGTTTCGTTTCCTCCTCCCATTCTGGGTTTTTCACTTTCTTTCTCAGGCAGTGTATATCCACTGTATTGACAACAGCGTCTTCTGGACGTTAGTTATTTCTTTATGATAACGTAACCATAGCCTGGCGGACATTTATTCGTTTACTATACAGTATTATTTGGGAGTTGCGGTGTAGCCACTTCCGACACTAGTTCTGTGTGCGGGATGGTTTCTCCCGAACTGTGACAGGTGCAGAGTTAGGAAAGCATGGGCAATTTGCACATTATTTATGAGTAATTTGTTCTTTATTTATTCACTAATGACTTCATACCGCAGTACAACGTTCGTAGGTGCTGTAGTAAATGCTTTGCCTCACATGCAGTGTGTGAGTGTTCACGGCAAAATGCTGACTCAGTCTAACAGTGGCTGCCATTGTTGGCGTCCTCGCTGACCAAATGGCGTGTCAGCTAGATGGTGATAGAAACATATAGACACCGTCATTTAAACTACTACCCTTAGACACTGGCTGGTGTGACAGGTAAAGGTGGCCGCTGAGCAACCTGACAATGATGGGTTCTGTTGAAAGTGTGAACCCGTCAGCATTACCTGCTGGTCAGCAGACTAGTGGCTCCAATTAATAGGCAACCTTGTCCGCTGGCCTAAGCATACAGTCACCTGTCTATCGAAAGGAGGATACAGAATGATTAATTTCCTGAATGAAAATTTCACTCTACAGTATAGCGTGCGCTGATATGAAACTTCCTGGTACATTAGAACTGTATGCCGGACCGAGACTCGAACTCGGGACCTTTGCCTTTCGTGGGCAAGTGCTCTACTGACTGGGCTACCCAAGCAAGGCTCACGATCCGTCCTCACAGCATTACTTCCGCCAGTACCTCGTCTCCTACCGCCGCAGGAGAGGTTCTGTGAAGTTTGGAAGGTAGGAATCGGGGTACTGACGGAAGTAAAGCTTTGAGGACGGGTCGTGAGTCGTGCTTGGGTAGCTCATTCGGTAGAAAACCATTCAAGCAGCGTCCTGTGTGGGTTGTCATCTCACACCCTTATAGTGGAACTGATCACTAAAGGAGAATGTCCAGAGCAAGAGTGTGTGACTCTTTCAAAATAGCCTGCTGTTTTTGTTTCGCACAAGGGGAAACTTGCCGCATCTGTAGTAATTGAGGTGTTTGTGGCATAAAAAAAAAAACAAATAAAACTTGATCATTATACATATTTCGGATATCATGAAGACCCCGACCGTAACTCAAACCCGGGATCTCCTGCTTACATGGCAGACACTCTATCCATCTGAGCCACTGCGGACACAAAGGATAGTGCGGCTGCAGGAACTTATCTCTGGCACGTCTCCGGTGAGACCCACACTCTCAACTTATTGTCCCGCACTATATTCATAGTGCCCCTGCCCATTGTACTGATTACTCGCGGCTTTACTGCCGATTCCCGTAGGAGTTCGGGCACTGTTTGTGCATCTGCACATAAGAAGATGGTCAAATGGCCGGTGAGCGTTAACTATATATATATATATATATATATATATATATATATATATATGTGTCCGAAAAACCGGATACCATCTTCATATATCAAAAATGAATGTTGAAATTATGATGAAACCCGCAGTAAATTAATGAAATGTTGTTCAGCGGAACTTAATACTGCAAGTATATTGAATTATTTATGTTTCATGGTAATACTTCCTCAGAGCGACTTAAATGCACTGTTGTTAAAACGCTTCACAAAAAAGGAAGGAAAACATTGGTAAAGAGTTACCGATCCATCACATTGCTGCCGGTGATTCAAAATATTTAGAGTACTGTTGTATCTTGTACAAGACTTTTTGTGAACAGTACAGGTAAACTTCATGAGCAGCAAATAGTTTGTATTTAAAAAAAGACTGTAAACTGAAGAGGTTGTATCTATTTTGATAGATGGTATAGTAGAGGCAATAAATTAGAAATTATTAACGTTGGGAATATTCTGTCACTCGGCTAAGGCTTTTCGCTGCACAGACCACAATATCATAATGCAAAAGTTAAACTATTTTTGAATAATAGGCACAGTGGGTTCATAATTTTTACATTATCTAAATGACAGAAAACATTGTGTATCAAGATGAATGCAATCTCCGTGCAGCTACATCGGTGCTTCCTGAGATTCTGCGACTAACTGAGTTGCTTTACATCTAAAAATAATTTTTTCTCGGAAATTAATTTTAATGCGTACCATGTAAATTGGCTGAAAAGTTGGAGCTGAAAATTTATAATGAATTATGCATATTCCACTTCAATGACGTAACAATAGGTACTCAGAATCTGAAGAAATCAGACAGTGTACAACATGGTTCAATTTTGAGCAGTCTCTTTTTCTGAGATGTGTAAATGATCTATTTGGGATTTCAGAAGATGCAAATTTTGTCTTTTTCTACGTGTTAGAAGTACAGGAACAAAAATCACCCCCCCCCACCCCCTTACTAAAAGGGAAGCTAATGAATTAATCAAAGACATAAATCGATCTTTCAAGACATTGGATTACCACTGAAATTTGACGAGCCTCAATATATACTGTAACAATAATACGTGACAAGTCTCTAAGTTTACCAGAAATATTTACCATTAGTTAACAGGCCCATTTTTTTAATGCGAACTGGTATGCTGGTTTCAGTTGCAATAAAGCATATTTGATGAACCATTAGACCACTTTACTTACAAGACAAACCTCACGACCAGAACATTAACAATTTATAAACACAAACATTTTAAAACTGACTTAAGCAAAAAAAAATTTGAATATCTTGGAACAGAAGTACATAAATACTGTCTGAAATTTTTTAAATTAGCAACATCTGAATGGCGATAGAAGAAATTAGCACCAGAAATAATCATTAAAGAATACCACGAACTAAGACATAAAAAGGTCCATGTCACTTGCAGCAGCAGTGTGCGAATGGCAGCTAGTATCAGTCACACTCTACGGCCACTGTAGCAATTCATATAAGACGAGCTAAATAGACGGTCTCTGGCAAACACAACTCGAATGTTCTCGTCAAGCCTGTACACCCGTGGACACACAGCACGTCCCAGTGGCTAGCAGTATCAGTCACGCTGTATAACCACAATGGCAATTCACAAATGATACCCCGTCTGAGCCATGAGATACTTTGCATGCATTTCACGCATATGTCCACTTGCAGACTAAAGCCTGCCTGAGTCATATCTAGTATCAGACGCTCTATATAACGGTTGTAGCAGTTCATAAGCGATGGCCCGAATACTCTATCCGGGCCAGTAAACTCTCGCGTGGGCTGCACACATTCGTCCATATGCAGACCAAAGCTCTCCTGAGTCTTACCTAGTATCAGTCGCTATATACAACCACCACAGCAACTCATAAATGATGGTCCCAATACATTATCTGGGCCAGGAAACGCTCGCATGCCGCCCTACGAATTCATAAGTGACGGGTCAAATACAATGTGTGGGCCAAAATACACCTGCATGTACTCTACATGTTCGTCCAGATGCAGGCGAGAGCTCGCTCCAGTCACATCTAGTATCAGACTCATTATACAACGACTGTGGCAATGCTTAAGTGGTGGGCAGAATGCACTGTCTGAACCAGAAAATGCTCGCATGCACCTCGTTATGTTAGTCCCCATGCAGACTGAAAGTCGCCAGACTCATATCTCATATCAGACACTCTATACAATGGCCATAGCAGTTCACAAGTGAGAGGCCATGTACACTGTCTGTACCAGGAATCACTCGACTGCATTCCCCATATTCGTCCACATGCAAACGAAAGCTCGCCACTGTCATACTAGTATCAGATGCTATATACGACGGCTGCAGAAATTCAGAAGCGACAGGCTGAATAAACTGTTGGGACTATGCACTCCGCATCTTTGCAGACCCACAGCTAGCTCCAGTCAGGGTTCAGTCACACTACACAGCAGTCACAGCTGTTCATAAGCAATGGGCCAAATACACAGTCTTGATCTGGAGACATTTGTATGCACCGTAGCCTGGTCCTCTTTGAAACTAAAATTTATTCTAACTGGCCATGAAAACTTCCCATATTTCATATAGAATCAAGAATTCCTGTTTATAGCAGAGATAATTAAATAAAACAATAATAAGAGCCATTGGAGTAGGGTATTACACGCAAAGAAGCAAGGAGCTTTATTGAAAGGATTTCTAACCAATGTCCCTTTTCTTTCACAACTACCATACAAGGCAAACGCACGTATTGTTAACGTCTGAAGCGTCTGGTTGTCCTTAGCGACTCTGAGCCCTTAGCGTCTGGCAGTCTGTGCGTTAGAGACTTTAGTGTCCTAGCTTTCAGCGTTAGAGTCTTGAGAATTCACGTCTCCTAAGTTCATACGCCACTGCTTGAAATAGTTAACTTCATTGGAAGCCGGGTTAATTAAAAGTAAATTTAGGCTCGCTTACTTTATTGTCGAAAGTACGAAAACTTATAGAACTGAGATAACGCTAACATCCAGCGAACGTCACCATCGATAAAAGATTGATATCATTAATTCCAATTTCAGAACTTCAGTTGTTGCCGAAGCTACTATTCAAACATCGCACCGCAACTTAAATTTCGATTATAGACGATGTTTGGACATTTATTATTGGGCTTAAGTGTGGCCATTCATAGTGGTGAATCATACCAAAGAAACTGTGTTAATAAAAACCAAGTTAAGGAAAAACTATAGTGTTACACGATTTCAAACAGAGTATCACGAGAAGTGAACCGTGTATTGGATTCTTTCCGGATAATAATAATAATAATAATAATAATTTTGAACGAATAAGACATCGTGCTGTGTTAAATGAATCCTGCGATTTTTGAAGGAATTAATTCAGTGTACATATCTACACAAGTTAAAGATATCAGTTCATTCTGAAACGCGAATCGGCTGCGTGGCTGCCTTGTAACTGTTAATGAGCATCTTTGGCAGCAACCGCTAAACAACGCAGCTAGCCCATGGTAATAATTTGAATTTAAACTTATTAATCAACAAATATTGACTGCAATAACAAATAGTGTTGTGTCGCTTTCACGTTATCTCAGCGAGGTGAAGAATATTGGCTGGGCGTAGAAAAAGGTCATTACGCTTTCGTGCCACTAGACAGCACTCCACACATTTGTCCACCCGAAGACAAAACCTCGACCTGGGCATAATATGTAATAGACGCTCTATGTAATGGCCATAGCAGTTCATAAGTGATGGGTCGAATATGCTGTCTGGTCCAAGAAATGAACGCATGTACTCCGCATGTCCGTCCATATACAGACTAAAGGTCGCCCCAATCAGACCATGGCTCACCGGAGTCATATCTAGTAATTCATACGAGACAGTCTGAACTCACTGTTTGGGCCAGAAAACTTTTTTCCACCTGTAGATCCATAGCAGGCTCAAGTCACGGCTAGTATCAGTGACATTACACAACTATCGTAGCTATTCCTATGCGATGTACCAAACATACAGTCTGGGCAAGGAGCTGCTCACATGCACTGTGTACGTTAGTCCACATGCTGACACGCAGCACGCCCCTGTCGTCTGCTGCTCGTTGCTGCTTACTAACAGAGCTGCTCACCACCAAGTTGTTCCTTTTCAGATCAGAAACACGTTCCGCCTCCCATCCGCCCTTGGCTGCCCATTCCCCAAGGAAGAGGCAACGCCCTCTTTCGAGCTCGGAGGAGTGGCTCAGAAGGTGATTTAAATCGGTGGCCCTTGACTGATTATGAGCTTGCGCAGTAATACCACATATACATTTTGGTATTTGTTGTAGAACTCTCAAATCTGTAAAAGTAAGTGTCTGCAACAATCAAAAACACTAGACGTTGAAGGTGTTACGTTTTGTCACTAAAGACAGACCACCACCACAATTCGAAAATCCAGAGTCTAAAGTTTAGCAGTATGTCTCTTTCGAAGTTTCATAAATGATGAAACTGTTTTATTCTCCGTATTTCTACCCACTAATGATTTATGGAATTATTTTCTGGGAACATTCAACGTACATGAAGAGTATTTTTAGAATGCGGAATCATTTTATTGGAATAGTATCTGACTGTAGACCGGCAATGGCAAGGAAAGCGTTTCTGAAGAAGAGAAAATTGTTAACATCGAATATCGATTTAAGTGTCAGGAAGTCTTTTCGGAAAGTATTTGTATGGAGTGTAGCCATGATGGAAGTGAAACATGAACGATAAATAGTTTAGACAAGAAGAGATGGGCAGATTAGATGGGCAGATCACGTAACTAATGAGGAAATACTGAACAGAATTGGAGAGAAGTTGACTTTGCGGCACAATATGACTAGAATAAGGGATCGGTTGGCAGGATATGTTATGAGGCATCAAGGGATCACTAATTTAGTACTGGAGGGCAGTGTGGAGGGTAAAAATTGTATACTTAGAGCAAGAGATGAATACACTAAGCAGATTCAGAAGGTTTATGCTGCAATAGTTACTTGGTGTGTGTGTGTGTGTGTGTGTGTGTGTGTGTGTGTGTGTGTGTGTTTGTGTGTGTATGTGTGTGATAATGTACATTGCCTGCAGACATACATATATTGCCATTACCAGTATTTTTTTCTCAAAAACGGTGAAAAACCTAAAGTAACATCTGGACTGGAAACAACCTTGGCGAAAATTTCACGGACTTACCATTAGAACAGAAAGGCTTCAGATACTTGGGAACACATGTGTTTGATAAACTAGCAGAGCACGCTAAGTGGCATGTAGAATATAGGATGGAATTTAAGTCCGAATTAAAGAACGGTCCACTGGGTAACGTCTTGTGTAATATTGAAAAATATCTTCACAGAAACTCTTTAATTTAGTTCTGCACGTTAGTTTACACTTAAAATTAGCTCTGCAACTCAGTAATTTTGGAGTCGTTTCACTGTAATTCAACTGAATTAAATTGAATGTAAATCTCTGACTTATTTCCACATCTCAGAGACCACTCATGGTGACCTCCATCGATTACAAATAATGAAGTCTAGTGCAACTGCAGACTGAAGATGCAAAGCTGTTTCGCACATTTTGCCTTTTTACGAATTGTCATGTTCTACACATTGTACAGAACGTTGAGCAAGCTGACTTTAAAAATTTAACAAATGAAAAAAATCTGAGTGATATGGTCCAATAAGTATGACCGTAAAATTCTTTTACAATAGAGAAATCGACTTAGCATTAAAACAAATCATTCTTTATCTAGCAGGAAAACATATTCTACATAACCTCAGTCAAGATATATTTTCCAGCTGGTTCGTACTGCAGCGTCACTGCCTCTTTTGCGTTTGTGTATGCACAATTGGCAACAAAAGTACATAAGTTGTTCTAGATATTTCCTGCCAGCTGTAAGGAAAATACTTAGAAGTAAGAAAGAGTGTGGTTATGTAACAGTATAATTCGTGTAATAATCTTGAAAGAAGTAGCACATATTTAATTCTCTACAGCTCCGTTTCTACTTTTATCAGTTTCTTTTACTTCTTGATTGACATCAGAAAGCATAGTAAGTGGTTAACTGAACATTCTGTTATAAAGTTAGGACGTATGTAACTCACTTTCGAAAGGATATAAGTGTAATAAAATTACACTTTTTCCAGAACACAGAAGTTACTCTTTCATTTTCTGTAGGACCTGAGTCTCTTTCACGTTTTGTGGCCGTAGTAGGAGCTTTTGGCGTCCCACAAAATTTCTCTTGCTTTGTATAATCCAATCAGCTGCGAGATTTCATCCGCCGACCAAATTTTCGAAGGCATTGTTCCCTTGAATGAATAAATCCCCAGGGCTGTTCTCACACTGAGGACACTTTTCAACTTCTAAACATCTGAGAGCGGCGTAGAAGCCTGTCCACACGCGAGTTTGTTGTTGTAGCTTTCGGAGAGTAGTTTTATTACTTCAAGGCCTTTGAGTTTCAGGTCAGTGTGGACTTGAGAAATCATGCGCTGGATAGTCTTCTTTTAGCTGGAAAACATGCATGTACGATATCCAACAAAAGATTACACAGATGCAGCAGTGATATATAACAAACTGATGTTGGAAGGATTTGCTGAACTCCGCCCGTGGAAGGGTGGTCAGGGGGTAAAATAACCGTTAGGAGACAGCTGTATTGTACATTGTACATTGGCAGTATTGTAAAAGAGTCTGACCTACAAATAACTGATAATGTTTCAAATATGACTTACATTTTTGTTAATGCGGGAAAAGGAACTGTTGCTTATTCTGTTTTAGTGCATTCAAATCAACTGTTCTTTTTAAGTAGGATAATAATGCCAGACGAAAGATACGGGTACTCACGACCGTGTTCCTGGATCTTGATCAAACAAAATTTAGTTTGAAATTGCTCTAAGTTCTGATCTTCGCCTGGCCCATGTTGTTGTCGGAAAAGTTTTTGTTTGTTATCCGACGAACGTAATACCAAGACAGCAATTGTTGCTTCATATCCATCTCTCATGCTACTCACACGTAGTCCTACATTTCTTTGATTTATTTTGACATTTAACTGTTGTACAAGATCAGACAATTTTACAATGCTATGAACACATATTTAAAAAGAGTCCACTTTATCTATATTTATATGTAGCACTGTTTAAATGATAGTTTTTTCTGTACTGTTTTCTTCCACAGAATACCAAATTGTCTGAAAAACTTATTTTTATCATACCTGCAGTTTTGTATAATTTTTAATTTCGCTTGACATGGGGCACAGATCTAAAATGGTAGCAGAAATAAAGTGACTGCTGTTTTTTTTTACGTGTAATTTTCTGCATTCAACCCACTGATTTCATTTTAGGAATATTTGTAGAAAAACAATAACTTTTATGTGTTTCTGCACACATCAAACTGAAATGAAATTTATTTATTTCAATGTCGTTGTTGTTATTTCAACACTTACTTTTGCATGTCACACTGTAAGGTGTCAGGCAAATCCAACACCTTCCATGAAAACCCTGACACGATAGCAAATCCGGCAGTATGTGACATAGCTCCAAATAAATCCTGACATTAAATTAACCAAAGTAATACGATCAACGAGTGAGCAAGTGGAATACCACAGACTAACACAAGAACGCCTAAATGCGTGTCATACCTTCCCACCGTGAAACAGACGCAATTCCGAGGGGAGAAACGAGAACAGAAGCCGAGAGCAGAATCGTGTAGGCTAGGAGACCCTACGATAAGGGACGGACACCCACGTCGCCAGCTGACCGCCAAAACCACCCCCCCCCCCCCCCCCAGCCCATGTTAAAAGATAGAGCCCTCTAGAAGGACAGTATAGATCTTACGATAACACTAAAAGGGCCACACCAGCTGCTGGTTTTAGCGTGAGACTTTTTCGCGTCTCTGTTACGTTGCAAACGTTAAAAACATTGCTCCACCACGAAAAGTATAACGTTTCTCATTGGACAGACAGAATTTTTGTAGGCGGAGCTTAAGGTTAACATTGAGACCCTGATTGGTCAGTTGAAAACACAGCCAGATAGCTTTTTTAAACAAACTTCGGTAAATTGTAGTAAGGAGAAGTTAGTTAGAGAGTTGCTTCCGAGACGGCGAGATGTGAGGAGCTGCGGCGCCCGCCGCCCCCTGACGCTGCCTAAACACCGACAAGGTAATGAACGCACGCGATGCCGCATTTTTGAGGGCAGAAGTCTCATCTGTTACATCCACATTTTACGTAATACTAGTGTAGATCGTCAATTAAAACTCATGGTTTTCACATTTGCTACGTGAAGTTAAAATCTGAAACGCGATGATTTTTCTGTTATATAATTATTGAGAAGCAACATCAGCCACTGTAATTTACGACAAGTTAAATAAGTAATTTAAGATAATTGAGGGGCACTGTAGACCATTTTGATAGTTTTCTCTTTTGTGAAACTTAATCTAAACCTAGATTATAGATGTGATATGGCATAGGTCATCCTTCGATCCATTGTAGAACTTGGAAACCCATTCAGGGAATATTAGTTGACATTTTTGTTGAAAGCAGTTGGTTTTTATCATCCTGTATTAAAACATTTCCTTTTATCAATAGTGCAATTTATAAACAATGTTTTGTGAGTAGAATAAAATTTCCAATGGTAAACTTAACTGCTTTTTCGACGTTATTTTACCAGCTAACTAAAAATAGGAAAGCCTTGAACCCCTTCCACTGAATTTAGTTAGTATTAAGCTTCTTTTACAGAGAGTGCAGTGGAGCTGACGCTGAAATCATTAAGTATTTGATTATATCATCGCTAGTCTCACTGAACTCTTCTGAACTCTACATGTCATGTGTGGTCTGGCGTCTCCTTACCAGCAACAGGTCCCAGGTTCAAACTAGTCAATTTCCTAAAAAAACACGCTCAGAGCGTCGTTGCGCCAAAGTGGTAGGGAGACACGACTTAGAACAAACAGCGAACCACGCAGAATGTTAGAACACACATATTAGTTATCAGGATGAGACTAACACGACTTTACAACGGTAGAATGATATAGAAATTTATTGAGACAACTTACAGGATCGGCTGGTTTCATTAAAGCCATTGTGTACGTTCTTCCCCTACCAAACTATTTAACCGACCTGAAAAATTACATCTACGCTACGGTTGCACAAATTACGCCCGACTTGCTGCAACGAGTGTGGAAAGAAATTGATTGCTGCTAGGATGTTTGCCGCATTCATTTCGAACCAAAATGACACTTGACACTTTTACGTAAACCTTGAGGTTGTTTACTGCAAAAAACACATCTACCGAATCTGGAAGTTATCGCAATTAATTCCTATATCATGGCAAAGATGTAAAGCCCTTTTTGACTCACTCTGTATCGTGATGTGAGTATGAACTCCACTAAATACTTCAGACTTTTGTTTGTTTGAGTTTATATTTTGAGAGAAATATTATTTGTGTTATACGTATTGCAGCAGCGCTGGGAACCTCAAGCGACCGTTCTCATAGCTGTGCTGACTGCAGGAAGCAGATGGTGCAGCATTCGCCTCTGCAGCCGCCATCAGTACGACTGCTAGGGCGGGAACCAAGACGTTCCTGCAGCAATGCGACAGAGAAACTATGGATATTTGTTGCATGTCAAGACGTCTGGCGCATACAAGTACTGGCCACCCAGCTGCAAAAGGCATCTTTTCAGCCACCATTGTGAAGACGAAAGGTGCCGCCTTGTGGCCCAAAGAAGCACAGGCGCTTTGTCGACATCTGCTGGCGAAGTCATAATCGTCCACCATCCTATGGCGTCTATGCTACCCTGCACTATTCACATCATTACAGTACATACGCTGTTGCTTCTAAATTTCGCTATAAAATGAATGTTCTGTGATTCCTGTTTTGCAAACTCAAGCTCTACAGCTATGCCATGTTTATATTTCTATTTTGTATACCGTATGATTTTGCGACACGTTTCATGATCAAATTCCCATCCTGAAACACTCATTCGTACATACAGCCTTGTTGAGCTGGGATCAACATGCGTCTCATTATTCCACTACCGGCTGGTTCTGGTATTTAGAACTGTTACGCAACTTTCACGTCTGATATTGACTTTAGTTTGTAAAAAAAAATAGACGTTCTTAAGAATAATAACTGCTTCCATTTTGCCAAATAGTGATTTCCGAGTGAAATTCCGCCTGTCGATAGGAGAAGTTGCACCATATTTGCCAT
Organism: Schistocerca americana; assembly: GCF_021461395.2. NCBI lineage: Eukaryota > Metazoa > Arthropoda > Insecta > Orthoptera > Acrididae > Schistocerca > Schistocerca americana. Next base: position 1,098,264,195 of record NC_060119.1, on the reverse strand, counting down.
TGTTACTACCCTGTACGGTTGTAGAAGGTTTCTGTAAAATGTGAGGTGCAAATTTAATTGGATTCTTGCATGACCAAGAAAATGCCTAATCTATATTAGCGTTTTAAGAAATCTTAGAGGGAATGTAGTTTTATATCCGCTAGATTCATACATCTTTTATCACATTTTCGACTTTTTACCAACATTCGTATCTACTAGTTTTCGTAAGGGTGCCGATAATCTCGCCATTGAGCGTCCTTCGACCACACACACACACACACACACACACACACACACATACACACACACCACAGAGAGAGAGAGAGAGAGAGAGAGAGAGAGAGACAGAGAGAGAGAGAGAGAGATGGTGGGGGGGGGGGGGGGGGGGAAGAAGTATCAGCGAACAGCCAGCTCTGGATTAGCGGACAATGCGCTAATGTGACGGTTAGTCGGAAACCTCTCCTTAGGGTTTTATTGAGTGACGGAGTAAGACACGAGGCATGGTGATCCGTCACAGGAGGGAGAGACGTTAATGTCGGCGGCTCAGCTCGTGCTGCTACAAAGAAATTGGCCATGTGCGAGCATCAGCTTCCATCACCTCCATTCTCCTAACTCCATCGACCACGACAGAGACACAAAATTACACTTTCTACACCTAATCAGTGACATCTTCAAGATTTACTTCCACATTCGGCGAGTGTTGTACGTAAGTTACAAACCTGGAGTACAATCGTAATTTAGTAGAAAGTGTATAATGATGCCCTAAATTGAATCGTGTAAATCATTAACTATATATACTATAATATTTATATCTGGAAAGAACGCTCTTACTTGCTCTTCCTAGTCCCCTGATTCCCAAGGGCGGAATGTAATGCTTGAATGATACGAATACGTAATAAATCGTGTGTGGTAGGTGTAGAATAATGTATCACCAACTGCACATAATCGCATACACAAACAGTGATTCAACACTGTCAAATGTTTTTTATTCCAGTTTCTGATCACAATATCAATTCTTTAGACGATGACCGGTTTCAGTCCGTATTGATCATCATCAGATCTTTTTTACACCATGTCCGAAAGTGATAAGGCCATAATGGCATCGTCAAAACATATAAATATAATCAGCACAGCATCGTCACATGGATCTAAAATAAGGTGCAGAATAGGCCACATCGTCCACATAGTGATTATTGCAACTGCCAGTTGCGTTGGTAAGGCACTGCATTCACATTTTGGAGAATGGTTCCCGTGAATATCATCTTACGATCGTATGGTGAAGATTTCGACTATCTACCATGAATAGAAATTGTAAAACAGGCCATCCCCAAAACTGCTCCTTTTCGTAACCAAAATTCATGATTTTTTTGGGGTTTGCTCAGGAACTGCCCTTCAACAAATAGTTCCTTTATAAGCCACCTGAGGCTCACTATAGACCACACCTAATACGAGAGAACCAAACGATTTGCATGGGTTGGATTAGGTGTGTAGTGTTTCAATTCTGATCCTGTACTGTAGTGTAGTTACAGAATGTCAGTTCTTCCGGTAGGTATACGAATGGTCTCTAGCCTATCCAGAATACTTGACCTTTCATTTCTGCAATCAACTGTACTCGAGATGTGACCCCTCGAAAAATAACATTTTTGTGCGTGGCTTTTTGAAACATATTTTGCCATCGTCTTGCGTCAAATATTCAAGTAAACATTCGGTATAGTCTAACGGATGCACAGAATAGCTGTGATTAATTGACTGTGTTTGTTACGAATCGGTCACGTTATCGGGGGGAATAGTAAGTCTTCAAGACTTCGCGATTTGCAATTTACAATGTCCTCGACTTCGTTTTCTGTTGCCCTAAAGACTAAAGACAATAAATGTGACAATGTGACTCATGAGCTCTTGCGAAATTCTTAACCTAAAAGTAATCTGTCAGTGAATAGTGGTTCAATTCACACAAATACGTACACTGACCCAGTGAGGGAGACGACGCAGTGAGTAAATGACATGATTCAGAGATTACTGGAGTAAAATAGTGCTTTTTTTAAATTTTTCTTTATCATTACCGTTCAATGACAGTTCTCCATTGAAACCTGGTAGTCAAGGGAATGCAGCATTCGGTTAAGATTGTGGACGGGGCCGTAATCAGTAACCATTGGTTGCCTTTTACAGTTACAATTTGTTTTAAACCCGTAATTCCAGACTCAACAGTAAATAGAAAGACCACACGTTATTGGTTCAAATGGCTCTGAGCACTATGGGACTTAACTTCTGAGGTCATCAGTCCCCTAGAACTTAGAACTACTTAAACCTAACTAACCTAATGACATCACATACATCCATGCCCGAGGCAGGATTCGAACCTGCGACCGTTGCGGTCGCGCGGTTCCAGACTGAAGCGCCTAGAATCGTTCGGCCACTTCGGCCGGCCACACGTTATTAATGAAGGAATAAACAACTGTGTAAATAATAGTGTTTTCAGTGAGTTACAATTTAGCAAATCACCATTAAACACAGATACAGCAGATAATGTTTTAAAAGCAAGTCACTATGATCTGGGCAGGAGGTCTTACACGCCAGGAATGGCAATAAATTATGAATTGTTTAAAAATCACTGCAATTTACAACTTACAGGTATTGAAATATTAAAGGTAAGTCGCCACAAACACAGCAGAAGGTATCAGACACCAGGAATGGCAGTAAATAAGGTTATAAGGCTTACTGCTAAAATAAAAATACCAAATTTGAATTTTAAGGCACATGATCACAATCACGGCTGAAGGCCTTACACGCCAGGAACGGCAATAATATAAAAAAAATTAGAAACCTGCTGTAAAACAGCAAATACCATAGCAAAGGTTAATTAACAAACAAGCAACTGATCGCCAAACGGGTGAAATAAGATGACAGTGAACTTTGTAACACAACCCTTAACATCCACTGAACACTACACTGCTGGATTTATTCCATAAGGCGATCAGAACTATTAACTAGACATATATAACCTTTAATGTAGGCGTTACAAGGTAATGTAATAAATAATGCAATAATAAAACACAAGAAGCAGTACATAAGTTTCTTAAAGGGTACTGAGGCAGATTATATCCGCAGAAGCCGCGCGCTGAAGGAGCTTTACACTAATCTACTGGCTATCAGACCTCCTTTTAGAACAAACAAGAACCAGGGAGCCCCGGAAGGTGCTCCAGGAATCGACTTCTGAGAAGATCCGGCAACAAACACTTTCGCAAGCGATGAGATAGGCAGACAAGAGTTGCATTCGTTTCGCAAGACGGTAGCTCAGACTAGTGGCAGTCTAAGGAACGACTAATGATAATCTTGCTGAAGCTACCTGACGTCTGATAAACCAAATGCAACGATGGAAAAATACGCCAAAGCTGGAACCGGCGGTCTGAACTACGTCCCCAGTATAGTGTATTTGGAGCGCCCGGATCGAGAAAGGAATCGCTACCACCAGAGTAGAAGAATCACCAACCGGCTCACAATCAAGAAAGCTGTCAAAACTACACGCTTTAGCTGACAGCGACGGCAAGGCGGTGAAACGTATATTGCCGTTACATATACTAACCCCCAGGGCAGGTAATTGGGGTGTTAGTGGCCACCACGCTAGAAAATATACCGCTGGTTGAACTTAACAAATCGTAAGACGTTGAACGCAGTAAATAGTAATAATAAGTCGATGAAAGCTAATGAGATCCGTCTTCTCCAAGCACTCCACTCGCTGCTCTTCGCGTGGGTGACACTACGACCAGCAACATGAACCCAAGTCACTGTAGGATCGCGAGATATCGGAATGGTGGAGGCTCCTCTACTTGGATTGAGATGCACTCATCTTAAAGCTTGCTGGAACCGGTTTGTGACGATGTCGTGCACCCTCGTGACCACAGCCCTTCCATCTGGCAGTCTATGCGTGGTGCCAGTGGTTCCGGCGTGTTCTACACTGCGCGGACCTGTCTTCTTCTGAGTCCCCAAACCAACTGGTCCACTCACACGACCCGGAAAAAAAAATCGACGTCGCTCCAAAGATAGGGCAACAGGTACTACATATCGATAACCGCCGCTGCTGCCACTAGCAAACAGGCAACGCTTGCGTAACCGACTGGCGCCAGTCAACACGAGAAGAAGACAAACAACCTCAACCACGCCAACTAAACGATACCATCTGGCCTCCAACAGAGGGCGGTAACCTACAGGGAGCACCAACGCGAGCCGCAGCTTGGCTCATCCATGTTTAGCACAAATTCCTCCTTCTTGTCTACCTTTCTGTAATTTCGAATAACTTGTGATCTTACCATCCAATATTTGTAGCTCGAATTAAAGGGCGATCGGAATTGAGTATGGGAATGGGAACACGCTACTTTGCTAACAGAATTCAACAGTGTCGCATAACACGAAAACGAGTCTCCGTATTTTATGAACATAACAGTTCATTGATTTCAAATAGACGAATGTTGCTCTGAAGGAACAACAGTCCAGATCATTTTAATTCATTTATTGACCTTTTGCAAGTAATGAACTTTCTAACAATGGTTGGACCCAATCGCGCTTGTATTCACAGTAAAACCTATTCTTCTTTCACACTAAAGTTTGCCATTGCTGTGTTGCTTTTCTGAATTAATCTTTCAAATTATACCGGTCCACGGTAGGCTTTATATGACTGTTCATATAGTAATGTGTTCCACCAACGGCAGTTACTGACAGTGGCGATTCTGTTTTGTCCACTGATTTAATATATAATTCTGTGCAGTGTCCGCAGATAAACATATCGTTGTTCATTATTATCGTACCAATGGTTATAATAATTCTATAACAGTTCATGATTTCAGCAATTTCTCAAATAATTTTGGTGTCCCGTACTTACACTGAGCTAACAAAACATGGAATACCTCCTAATATCGTGTCGGTCCCCGTTTTGTTCGACTAGTGGCGTGGACTCAACCAGTCGTTGGAAGTTCCCTGTGGAAATATAGAGCCATGCTGTCTATATAGTCGTCCACAATTGCGAAAGTGTTGCCAGTGTAGGAGTTTTTGCACAAGCTGACCTTTCGATTATCTCCCATGATTTTCCGATGGGATTCATGTCAGGCCATCTAGGTTGCCAAATCATTCTCTCGAATTTTCCAGAATATTCTTCAAATCAGTTGTGGCCCTGTGAAATGGCGCACTGTAATCCATATAAATACCACCGCCGTTTGGGAACGTGAAGTCCATGAATAGCTGCAAATGGTCTCCAAGTAGCCGAACAAAACCATTTCCAATCAATGAGGAGTTCAGCTGGACCAGAGGACCTATTCCATGTAAACGCAGATCATACTACTATGGATCTACCACCAGCTTCCACAGTGCTTTGTTGACGACTTGAGTCCACAGCTTCGTAAGATCTGCCCCACTCTCGACTCCTACCATCAGCTCTACCGACTGAAATCGAGACACATTTGACCAGACCACGGTTTTCCAATCATCTAGAGTCCAAACGAAATAGTCATGAGCTCAGGAGAGGCGCTGCAAGCGATGTCGAGCTGCTAGCAAAGGCTTCGCGTTGGTCGTCTGCTGTCGCAGTAGCACTTAACGCCAGATTTCAAGGCACTGCTCTATGGATACGTTCGTCATACGTCCAATATGGATTTCTGCGCTTATTTCACGTAGTGTTGCTTGTCTATTAGCACTGACAACTCAACGCAAACACCGCTGTTCTCGGTCGTTAAGTGAAGGGCGTCGGCCACTGCGTTGTCGGTGGTGGGAGGTAATGCCTGCAATATGGAAATCTTTATCGATTTCGGAAATGAAGTGTCCCATGCCTATGGCTCCAACTATAATTCCACGTTCAAACTCTGTTAATTCGCGTCTTGATGGCGTAATCGCTCCTGAAGCCTTTTCACGTGAATCATCTGATTACAAACGACAGCTTCACCAATCCACTTCAATTTTATACCTTGTGTACGTGATGCTACCGCCATCTGTATATGTGCATGTCGCTATCCTATGACCTTTGACACCTCCGTGTACATGCGACTGTAGAGCGAAACCCAGCCTACTAAACGTGAGCATGAGAGATTGAGCGTTGTTGAACTTAAAAACTGAAAGACAACGCCCCCGTCGGAAAATGAGCGAGCCCAAATCCGAAAGTTCCAGAGAAACAACGGTGCATGAGGGATTCGATTTACAACGTCATAATATTATCAACATTAGTACATGTTACAAACTCCACTACAGGCTGACTTTTTGATTTGTACGGAAGTAAATTGACATGCAAAAATTGAATCACAAAGTTGTGCACCAGTTTTCATGCAACCAAAATTATGGTGCTATCGGTAGTTCTCCATAGCTTACGCACGACAAATCGGACGAACATACACTCCTGGAAATGGAAAAAAGAACACATTGACACCGGTGTGTCAGACCCACCATACTTGCTCCGGACACTGCGAGAGGGCTGTACAAGCAATGATCACACGCACGGCACAGCGGACGCACCAGGAACCGCGGTGTTGGCCGTCGAATGGCGCTAGCTGCGCAGCATTTGTGCACCGCCGCCGTCAGTGTCAGCCAGTTTGCCGTGGCATACGGAGCTCCATCGCAGTCTTTAACACTGGTAGCATGCCGCGACAGCGTGGACGTGAACCGTATGTGCAGTTGACGGACTTTCAGCGAGGGCGTATAGTGGGCATGTGGGAGGCCGGGTGGACGTACCGCCGAATTGCTCAACACGTGGGGCGTGAGGTCTCCACAGTACATCGATGTTGTCGCCAGTGGTCGGCGGAAGGTGCACGTGCCCGTCGACCTGGGACCGGACCGCAGCGACGCACGGATGCACGCCAAGACCGTAGGATCCTACGCAGTGCCGTAGGGGACCGCACCGCCACTTCCCAGCAAATTAGGGACACTGTTGCTCCTGGGGTATCGGCGAGGACCATTCGCAACCGTCTCCATGAAGCTGGACTACGGTCCCGCACACCGTTAGGCCGTTTTCCGCTCACGCCCCAACATCGTGCAGCCCGCCTCCAGTGGTGTCGCGACAGGCGTGAATGGAGGGACGAATGGAGACGTGTCGTCTTCAGCGATGAGAGTCGCTTCTGCCTTGGTGCCAATGATGGTCGTATGCGTGTTTGGGGCCGTGCAGGTGAGCGCCACAATCAGGAATGCATACGATCGAGGCACACAGGGCCAACACCCGGCATCATGGTGTGGGGAGCGATCTCCTACACTGGCCGTACACCACTGGTGATCGTCGAGGGGACACTGAATAGTGCACGGTACATCCAAACCGTCATCGAACCCATCGTTCTACCATTCCCAGACCGGCAAGGGAACTTGCTGTTCCAACAGGACAATGCACGTCCGCATGTATCCCGTGCCACCCAACGTGCTCTAGAAGGTGTAAGTCAACTACCCTGGCCAGCAAGATCTCCGGATCTGTCCCCCATTGAGCATGTTTGGGACTGGATGAAGCGTCGTCTCACGCGGTCTGCACGTCCAGCACGAACGCTGGTCCAACTGAGGCGCCAGGTGGAAATGGCATGGCAAGCCGTTCCACAGGACTACATCCAGCATCTCTACGATCGTCTCCATGGGAGAATAGCAGCCTGCATGGCTGCGAAAGGTGGATATACACTGTACTAGTGCCGACATTGTGCATGCTCTGTTGCCTGTGTCTATGTGCCTGTGGTTCTGTCAGTGTGATCATGTGATGTATCTGACCCCAGGAATGTGTCAATAAAGTTTCCCCTTCCTGGGACAATGAATTCACGGTGTTCTTATTTCAATTTCCAGGAGTGTATTTACGTTATAAGGAATTTATTTAACCGCTTCTTCTTGTTGTTGTTGTTATCTTCAGTCCTGAGACTGGTTTGGTGCAGCTCTCCATGCAACTATCCTGTGCAAGCTTCTTCTGCTCCCAGTACTTACTGCAACCTACATCCTTCTGAATCTGTTTAGTGTATTCATCTCTTGGTTTCCATCTACGATTTTTACCCTCCACGCTGCCCTCCAATGCGAAATTTGTGATCCCTTGATGCCTCAGAACATGTCCTACCAACCGGTCCCTTCTTCTTGTCAAGTTGTGCCACAAACTCTTCTTCTCCCCAATTCTATTCAATAACTCCTCATGAGTTATGTGATCTACCCATCTAATCTTCAGCATTTTTCTGTAGCACCACATTTATAAAGCTTCTATCCTCTTCTTGTCCAGACTACTTATCATCCACGTTTCACTTCCATACAAATACTCACTCCATACAAATACTTTCAGAAACGACTTCCTGAGACTGAAATCTACACTCGATGTTAACAAATTTCTCTTCTTCAGAAACGCTTTCCTTGCCATTGTCAGTCTACATTTTATACCCTCTCTACTTCGACCATCATCAGTTATTTTGCTCCCCAAACAGCTAAACTCCTTTACTACTTTAAGTGTCTCATTTCCTAATCTAATTCCCTCGGCATCACCCGACTTAATTCGACTACATTCCATTATCCTCGTTTTGCTTTTGTTGATGTTCATCTTATATCCTCCTTTCAAGACACTGTCCATTCCGTTCAACTGCTCTTCCAAGTCCTTTGCTGTCTCTGACAGAATTACAATGTCATCGGAGAACCTCAAAGTTTTTATTTCTTCTCCATGGATTTTAATACTTACTCCGAATTTTTCTTTTGTTTCCTTTACTGCTTGCTCAATATACAGATTAACATTGTGGAGAGGCTACAACCCTGTCTCACTCCCTTCCCAACCGCTGCTTCCCTTTCATGCCTCTTCTCATAAGGAAACAAATTTGGTGTTTACTATTGATTTAAAAAAATGAAAAGTAGTTTTCGTTTGCAAATCTGAACTTTCTGCAGGCAATGTATCGCTACGCATAGAGAAGCATTTCTATACAGACGGGATGTTAAAATCGATCCTACGTTTCTTCCAATACGACACTACTTCCTGACAAAAATATCTGCTAATAGTTTTCATTCTTCTGCATATTTCCACCAGATTAATAGTTCCAGCTACCTGCCGTAGCTGCACAGCGACGAGGTTTCCTCACGAGATTCTATACAAAACAACCATTGGCCATAAGGCCTCACTGATAACTGAGACAGTGGATGAGACGTGAGAGAACTAGATTCACTTCACTGGTCAATTTTTGATGCGTAATACTGCAGGGGGTGGGGTTACGTTATCAGTTACCATTTCTAAACAGTTAACAGTTTTTGATAAGAATACTTTTGTAGCAGTAGCTGTCAAAACACACAACATGACTCGTACATACTTGTAATTTGCCACAAACAATATGCAACTTCTAACGTGTATCAATAGAACAACAAATACTCGTGAACCAGGAAGTAGTAACATCCCGAAGAACCTGAATGCGGACGTTATAGACTTGTGACAGAGCGAGAACTGAGATACGGGCCCAAAAAGCATCTGCGCTGATAAAACAGAGCCGGCGAGGACTGAAGCGTGTAATACAAAAAGCGCTAGCCGTGTAAAGTGTTTTACTTGCACGAACGACAGTGCTCTGTCACCCGTGGAAGTGCCATCACAATAGCCTCACGTGGAAGCGTCCCAATAGTGCTCTTCTTCGTGTTTGACTGCGTTCGAAAGATGCAAAACTACCTGGAATTTGCGATACACGTATTCGACGTATGAAGCGCAACGCGTTCGATAAAATAATTTGAAAGGCATCATCGGTGCGGAAAAGCAGTGATGGACGAACAAGCCATGTGGAAGCAATGGCTACACGTTAAAGCTAAAGCTGTGTTCACACGGGAAGGAAAGCGAAAGTGGTGTGAGAAGACATTTCTACCGTCTTAATGTAGAGGTTCATGTTGCGAAGCTCGTAAGAAGTTGATGAAAGAGTAGGCCATATCGGATTTTTGTTGCGTGAAATAATGCCTTTTGAAGACTGTTTTTTTTTTTTTTACATTACTAGTGGAAACGATCATAATCCATATTGGAATATTGATATCAGAAGGTAACATGCCGTATTTCATAGCTCTTATATTCAAACATGGGCTCTATGAAAGTATCGGTGTTCGAGACAACGACACATTGAAGGTGTATTGAAGATACGTTAAGAAAACGAACAACTCGTTCGATAAAGTGTCGGGAACGGTACGCCGTTGGGAAATCCGCTGTCGTAACTGTAGGTGAAAAGGTGTGGAAGGAAGTATAAACCTCTCTATAAATTTCGTCCAACAAAGGTCTCCGCCGCTAATTTACGAGTCAAAACATTGAGATCAATTTGAAAGGTATGGAGGCAAAGGAGATAGAAGAACTGACACAAGGAATTACGTTCCATTGCTGGGCGATCTTGATATTTTATCTCGTTACTAATGAAGAAAACTTAGTTCAGTTTTCTGAAATAGCCTTTTTGCCTCGGAGTAAACGGTATATTTCAGGGATCTATATCGGACTTGTTAAAGGACCTCGAAACATTAACAGCTGCACTAAGTGCCTCAGGATTTTCACTGTCTCCGACAATTGTTAGGTCACACATTTCCCCGACAGTAAATATCTCATAAAAGTTTTCGTTCCTTTAATTTCTTGTCCTGTACGAGAAGTGTATTTCTTTATTCTATTATATGTTACTGTGTCTGCAAAATAAAATATTGCTGCCAGAGGAGGTAGGTGTGATATGTGAGTGCCACTGCAGAACGGAATATAACATACATTTGTTAATCAAAAGATGTCAACGCAGTAGACAGAGACAATAAAAATGAACAACGTCAAAAGGAGTTTCAGGGAGCAGTGAAGAGCGGACTCTTTGAAATAACGACATAAAGGAGAGGGATTGCTATACATTTCTTAAGTGATGCTGTATGTTTCAGGCAGTGAACAATAGACTTCTATGGCATACAAAAGAATATTTCTGTAATGAAAAGGGGGACTAACTTTATAATTTAGTTATATGCGGGAAAGTACGAGCGGTAGAAGTATGGTTTAAGATAATGTAAATGGCGAAATCAAGTGCCCAAGAATGGGTACTTTCTGTTTATTAACAAGAACAATATTTTAGTTTTATGTTTTACCGAGAAAAAGTTGTTGTTTTCAGTAACCACTACTGACAAGGGAACCTCCCCATCGCACCCCCCTCAGATTGAGTTATAAGTTGGCACAGTGGATAGGCCTCGAAAAACTGAACACAGATCGATCGAGAAAACAGGAAGAAGTTGTGTGGAACTATGAAAAAAAAAGCAAAATATAAAAACTGAGTACTCCATGTGGAGGATAGGCAACATCAAGTAATATGTGATCTCAGGAGCGCCGTGGTCCCGTGGTTAGCGTGAGCACTTGCGGAACGAGAGGTCCTTGGTTCAAGTCTACCCTCGAGTGAAAAGTTTAATTTTTTATTTTCACACAATTATCACAGTTCAGGCACTCACACACAATCAACTTCGCTCTCCAAAATTCCAGGACATCTTCAGATTTGTTTGGACATATGCAGGATTTGACGGTCTACACACGAAAAAATTTGAAAACGTTAAAAACATATGTTTTGACAGAGCACAGGGAAAACTGTGCGACTGTGAAACTGTTGCATTCATTTGTTGCAGTTTATGTGACAAACACTTATGATTTCATCACTTTTTGGGGAGTGATTATCATATCCACAAGAAAACCTAAATCTGGAAAGGTAGAAGAATCTTTTTACCCATTCGCCAAGTGTACAAGTTAGGTGGGTCGACAACATATTCCTGTCATGTGGAGCACATGCCGTCACCAGTGTCGTATAGAATATATAAGACGTGTTTTCCTGTGGAGGAATCGGTTGACCTATGACCTTGCGATCAAATGTTCTCGGTTCCCATTGGAGAGGCACGTCCTTTCGTCTACTAATAGCACGGTTTTGCGGTGCGGTCGCAAAACACAGACACTAAACTTATTACAGTGAACAGAGCCGTCAATGAACGAACGGACAGATCATAACGATGCGAAAATAAAGAAATTAAAATTTTCACTTCAGGGAAGACTTGAACCAAGGACCTCTCGTTCCGGAAGTGCTCACGCTAACCACGGGACCACGGCGCTCCTGAGATCACATATTACTTGATGTTGCCTATCCTGCACATGGACTACTCAGTTTTCATATTTTGCTTTTTTTTTCATAGTTCCACACAACTTCTTCCTGTTTTCTCGATTGATCTGTGTTCAGTTTTTCAAGGCCTATCCACGGTGCCAACTTATAACTAAATCTGAGGGGGGTGCGATGTGGAGGTTCCCTTGTGAGTGAGCAAACTGAAATATTTTCTCCACTTGTTGATCATCTGTACTTTCTAACGGAACTAGTTTGAAAACACAGAAATATTATTCCCAGCCAAAAGCAGTGCAATAAAGTGAGCAGCCAGAAGAAGAATAAAGAATCAGTGTCCTTTACAGAGAAGTAAAACTCAGTTCCGTTGTTGGCTGTAGACAGCTAGCTGTGAGAAGAAGCAGAATACATAACAGCGACACTAATTGATCCAGCACTGATAACGTTGTCAAATACTGTAGGCCCACGAAAAAATAAAATTAAAGTGTTTAATTATCTATAACGCAAGTTACATGATATAATCTTCAGTAACCACATCGAAAAATTGGAGATAATGGTGTAGAAATTTAGCGTATGCAGGAAACTGTTGATTCATAAGTAGCTACCTTTAACTTACTTAATTACACTCATTCATTGGAAGTGAAGAAGCTAATGATTTCCTTCATTGGAAGCTATTACAGACGTGTCCTTTCTCCGATACCTAGATCCGCAGTTGCCACAGGAGAGAGCTGTGGTTGCGGATCACGTTGAGGTACACTTTCACTGCGGTCGTGGCCACCGGCCACGCTGTGTTCCACATCCTTGTTCTCGTCCTCAATCACATCCATGTTCACGCTCCAGTGACGTGTGAGGGTGACGTAATGAAAAGTATACACACCGAACGGCAGGGATACCACGTAACTAGCGCTTCGCCCTCAGCCTGTGAGTCTGTTTCTGTGGTGCCTTACATACTACAGCTGAAAGTGTGAAGGGTCAAGATTTCTTATTGCTAAGAAAGTTACACAGTTCATAAAACTTCTCATTCGTTTGACCTGAAATACAAATAATAAAAATGTTTCTACTCGTGAATATACCTGCTCTAATGACTCGATAAACGCACCATGAAATAAGCTGGAGTTACACACAGTCATGGTAAGGTACGGCACAGTGAGGCAGCCTGGTGGTATAGCAAAACTTCATAAATAGCGACAGCTCAGACATGCCATGGGATGTCCAAAAACAAATTTCCATAGTATGGGACATGTATTCGGGTTTTATGAATTTTCAAGACACTGTACACCTGTATCTGACACAGCTTGCCAAATTGTGAACATGATGTGCGGGCCGCGTGCGTGCCAAGATCCGGTCTGTTTTTGTTTGTTCGGTAATTGTCGGAAGTACTCACTACAGGGCGACATTTCATTTAGCATTGTGCTGCGGTATTTTTCGATCGGCACGTCTTTCTTTAGTTCTGCAGAATCGTAGTGTCAGCTCTGTTTACCCTTCGCTTTTTGTTCGTGGTATAAAAGAAGTTCACAAGTCTAGTGGCTGTTTAAACAAAAAGAATCCGTCAAGTTGTAACGTGCGCGTGGGGCACACAATACCCATTAAAACCTGTACTATGGTAAGTGAGTGGGGTTCACCTTACGAGACAGGATTTTTGTATAGATGCTGACCGCATGTACCTGAATGGAGGCAAATCAGACTTACACCCACTCTGTAATAACAATGATACGTCAAGTAAGTCCGAAATGCAACTACACGTCAGGACGGACAAAAAACAACACAGAAGATGCTACCAATTTGTTAATAGTACGGTCCCCAGCCTAATTAGGCATTAACTGAGTTTCTTCCCTGTACAAGTTGGCAGATATTCGTGCAAAGCAACAAGTAGTAACACTGCATAATATAGTAGATTTTTAGAACCAGAAAATCTATTGAACTGATAGTTTCACGTTCTGTACTGATATGGAAAAACCATAAATACATAACACTACACTATAATGTGTACTACAAAACTTCGTACTGTCTATTGATCTGATTAAAATCGGGCGTAGGTTACCCTAGAAATAGTAATTTCGAGCCACAAACAAAATGCCAATTTTAATAAAGATAAAACACTGATAAATTTTGGCTTTTATATTGACTTCAACTTTTGCTGGTCAAATCAATTTAGAACACTTCAGAATTCAAATGAATAAAAAAAAGGGGGAGGGGATCCTGAAACTGTTATGATCACTGTATTAAAAAAATTAATTACTGACACCATTATGCGCTCAAGATTTCCAATATATGCGTTACTACTCTCTTTATTTCCTACTCATTTAAATACCTTTATATCTGTCTCGAAATAATTAAACTTCATTACTAAATCAATATTAAAGTTATCTTCCAACTTTATCAGACCTTCGTTATTCATTTACATGTTCATTAACAAAACAGTTCTTTAAACACCATTCTAACATAGTTAGGTCTGCAAGTAATTATTATTAACGCAAAATTTAATTTTTCATTTCGGGACAGTCGGATTGCACAACATTTGGAAAGGACCCTATCTAGGTTAGTTGTGAGGATAATTAAATGATAGGAAAGTTCTCGTAAAATTTAAGTTGTTATTGAACAGTATGGAACAAAAGTAACACTGGTCCATACGAATACAGTACTAAAAGTTTCAACCTGTTTGTATCGATGCGGCGGTTTGCAGGCGGCGAGATGGCGAGGCACAAAGCACACATACAACCACAGCTATGGCTCTTGACGTATCGGCACTTTATTTCTTCATAGCGTCGCAATACTTTTCCATTTAGTGCCTATGGAATTTTGCCAAGCTGTATGGGCGTTGGAACGGCATACCCGAGGCTCAATGAAACTACGTCTTCCAGGAGAGTCTCCTCGATCCAGAACGTGTTGCTCAGACCAATGCCAAACTCCAACTACAACTGCTGAGCCCGTTGTGCCGTGCAGCGCCCGTGCGCATTTTCCCGCGCTCGCCTGCCATCCACCTTTTACCGCTCCCTTACAGACAGGGTATTCACCCGAGGTTTTGCATTCTACATATCCTAACACATTGCCTACGTATGGACCAGACGCACAGTTACAATTTTAAACATCTTACAACAGTTTCAACGTTTCTTACATTTCAATTCTGTTACAATATTGCTTGACATTTGACATAAACATTAATATTCGCATTGAAACTCGTTTACAGTTTTCCTAACACAATGACATGAAACAAAAAAGAAATGAAATCAGAACATCAATTACACTAGTTTATCGAAAAATAAGAAGAAAAAATTTACTTATATGTACAATAGTACAGCGTCGTTGTTGTTACAAAGTGATCTATCGTCATAAGCTTTTAAACTGAATGAAAATTACAGGAGAGAAGGATAAGAACTCTCAATATCTATTATGCCTTTGTACAGCCGCGTAAATGACGGGTACTGCAGATTTGCTATGGAACGACATTATAGACACTATAACACGGTGCACAAGAATTTAAAGATTAAGTCGATAGTGAAAAAGCTAACAATTACAACCATAGACAGATGGGATTCATTGTTATGTACGTAAAGAAGCGCTCTGTGGTACTTTTGCAGGGACGGAGCACATGTACGAATCGTACATTTTCGGAAGTCACATGCATTATTCCACTGTCAGTTGCAACCGTTACCGGAGGGATTAAATGACGAGTATGGAAACTATAAATTTCTAAATCTACATCTACATTTATACTCCCCAAGCCACCCAACGGTGTGTGGAGGAGGGCACTTTACTTGCCATTGTCATTACCTTCCTTTCCTGTTCCAGTCGCGTATGGTTCGCGGGAAGAACGACTGCCGGAAGGCCTCCGTGCGCGCTCGAATCTCTCTAATTTTACATTCGTGATCTCCTCGGGAGGTATAAGTAGGGGGAAGCAATATATTCGATACCCCATCCATAAACGCACCCTCTCGAAACCTGGACAGTAAGCTACACCGCGATGCAGAGCGCCTCTCTTGCTGACTCTGCCACTTGAGTTTGCTAAACATGTCCGTATCGCTATCATTCTTACCAAGTAACCTTGTGACGAAACGCGCCGCTCTTCTTTGGATCTTCTCTATCTCCTCTGTCAACCCGACGTGGTACGGATCCCACACTGATGAGCAATACTCAAGTATAGGTCGAACGAATTACTGCGATATACGATGGTGAAGCCGAGAGGTATGCCTGGAACGATTTTTGGATTTAAAACCCACTATTGTTGAATTAGTGCGCCCCGAAAGCTGAGTGGTCAGCGCGGCGGTCTGTCACGCCAAGGGGCCCGGGGGTTCGATTCCCGGCTGGGGCGGAGATTTCCTCCGCTCAGGGACTGGGTGTTGTGTTGTCCTCATTATCATTTCATCATAATCACTGGGAGGCAACGGGAAACTACCACTGGAATCACTTCCCTAGACGCTCAAGCGGTGGACCTCTCTGAAAAGTTTTTAAGTAATGTTTATTGAAGCAAAAATGGTTCAAATGGCTCTGAGCACTATGGGACTCAACTGCTGAGGTCATTAGTCCCCTAGAACTTAGAACTAGTTAAACCTAACTAACCTAAGGACATCACAAACATCCATGCCCGAGGCAGGATTCGAACCTGCGACCGTAGCGGTCTTGCGGTTCCAGACTGCAGCGCCTTTAACCGCACGGCCTATTGAAGCAAAAAGAAGAGCAGGAACGAAAATTTGAGCATCCGGAATGGACTGCAGAGCTTCCATTTTAAGTGGACCTGATTGCACTCTGCCGAAAGTGTGACGCTGCAAGCTGAGAAACAACTCATTTCGGACTTGATGGGGATACACGCAAAAAGAAAACTGCATTTGGGAAGGAACAAATTCCGACAAAATACACTGCCCATTTCCCTGAGCTCACAGCCGATAAAAATCCGGTGGTTTGAAAAATTCATTGTAATCTTGAACTAATTACAACGACACTGGCAATCTTACGAATTGTTTTCGACAGCGTTTGCCATTTCATTTGAAACCGGTCCTGTGCATGTGCAGATGGATGTAACTGCCATTTAGAAGACAAATTACTGCACGTTGAAACTTTCCAAGAAGTCTACGTTGTTTTCCACAGGAAGAGTTTCCACGTCTTGTTAATGAGATAGCACACGTGATAAAACATTTAGATCAGCATATCTGGGCGTGAAAGGCTTTTTTCCATTAAGAAACTAAATAACACACGATTACGTAGCAACCTGGGTGCGAAAACATGAGAAATTTTCTGTCTGTCCGTATGGTGACACTTTGTATCATACAAAATTGTATTACGTCTTAGGTGCTTCAAAAATAATCGAATAATGCTGAAAAACTGCGGTGTTTGTAATTTATGTTTCTGTTGTGGTACTCATGCCAGGGCACAGCTCTTGTGCTCATTCTTCGCCACTCTGTCTCTAGAAGTTGCCTAGGATTACAAGTTAAATGTTGACAGTTAACAGCCGGCCGCTGCAGAAGAAGAAAATGTGCATGCTGAACTGCCACCAGTTGAAGGTCACAGTTGAGGCGCTAAATGTGTGCTACTGCTAAAGACTGCATATCATTCCTCATTCTCTGAATGCAGTAATTTACGATTACAATTATCTGTCACCTTCTTAATGTCATTTCATTGTAAGCTAGCCATTTTTGTTACTGCTTTTGTGGAATAAAAAAAAATAAGTTAAAAAAAGCAGTTCTAGGTGCTTCAGTCCGGAACCGCGCAGCTGCTAGGGTCGCACGTTCGAATCCTGTCTCGGGCATGGATGTGTGTGATGTCCTTAGGTTGGTTACGTTTAAGTAGTTCTAAGTATAGGGGTCTGATGACCTCAGATGTTAAGACCCATAGTGCTTAGAGCCATTTGAACCATTTTTTGACAATTTGCACTATAGTACACCACACAAAACTAAATTCGGGTCACGCATTTAACGAAAAACACAGAGTGGGAAAATAAAACTGTCCCTAGAACTGATTTCGGTACTTAGTGACAACATGATGTAAACGGTAGAGATTGTTAGGAATCGGAACATAATCAAGATGGAGCAACAGCACTTACTGCGCGTTCGACGCAAATTGCTGAAGTATACTATCTGATCAAAAGTATCCAGACATTAGTATAGGGTGTGTCCACCCTTCGCCTTTATGATCGATTGAACAGTGCTGGTGAGACGTTCAAGGAAGTGACTGAATGTCCATGGAGGAATTGCGGCCCATTTTTCATCAAAAGCCCAAACTAGGGAAGGCAGTAATGTTGGATGCTGAGATCTGGGGCGAAGTCGATGTTTTAACTCATCGCCAGAGTGTTCCATTGAGTTCAGAACGGACCTCTTGGCAGGCCCGTCAATTACACAAATGTTGCTGTCGATAAACACTTGCCTCACAGAAGCAGCTTTATGGTACAGTGCAGGTACAGTCAACGTCTTCGCATTGAACAAAATGCTGTAAAATGTGTTGATATCCTTCCGTATTTAGAGTTATCTGAAGTAAAGTAAGGGACCCACACCACAACCACGAAAACACTCACATACTACATTCTCCCTACTTCGGTGTTAGCACTACACATGATGGCAGGTAAGGTGCTCCACGTATTCGACAATTCTAAAGCTGCCATCGGATTGCCATATGGTACAACGCGATTCTCACTCCATATCACTCGCTTTGTCCAGTATAACCTCTCTTTACATCAGTTAAAGCGACCCTTAGCATTGATGACAAAAATGTGTGTAATAAAATGAAATACCTGCAGCTGTCCTTTCGACGTTATTTATTATATTGCTACCAGTTTCGGCGTTTCAGTACACTATCTTCCAACAATACCACCACTTGCAAAGTAGGTTAGAAATCAAAGTAATAATGTTGCCCACGCAGCATATGTTCGCTTTATCGGGCAACAACAAAGTTATTGATTGTGGATGGTATCGTCAGAATGGAAATAATGAGGTCACTGTGAAAAAGTCATTAATTTGGGCACATATCTTGAATGGATTCCCACGTAGATTTCGTCGAAGTCGTTATGGCTCATCTTGTTGATTCTAGGGTGATTCCACTTTGACTGCTAGAAGGTCCAGATCTGTATTTTAGCAATATTTGAAGACCTAACAAGTGCGTTTTTCAGGAAATTCTTAATGATCAAACAATCCCAGATCAGAACAATGGTATGGTAGAAATAATTTTTGACTTGGTGTCCACGATTCACATTTTTATTAAACTTCTTGTAAATTCTTAATTGTCACATCATCAAGAAATCAGTTTTGTATTAATCTTCATATATTTAATTTCCACTTTAACCAAACACAAGACTTGACTGTTCTTCTACAAAGCGAAATAACTACTTAACTTCTGCAAAGTGAAACAAAGACTGCTCTGTGCGCATTCGTGCCAAAACGGTTACAAATAAGTCAAAGATTATGACAGTTTCACAGAAATGAATACACACAAGAACCATATCACTGTAATATAACGATACATCAGAGTACCTATACATTAATAAAACCAAATGTGAATATTGTCACAAAAATATGTCTGTTACTTCGCAGAAAAGTAGTACGATATTACTGGCATCGAGACCTGGGGTTGGAGTGCCGTAATGGTCACGTAAATAAAGAACCATAACAATCTACAGGCCATAACTGACGCTGAGGAAATCAACTCCAGTAATATACGCGATCCCATCAGTCGACAAACAAGTATGAACTGATTTCCGTAGACTGTAACAAAGATTTTTGGACAACTTGATTGTGGAGAGATGCAGCGATTAGTATTACTAATCAATAATTCAAGAACAGTCTTAATCGCATTTATTATTGTCATAATACTGCCAACCGGTTTCAACGGCCGTTATGTAGACAGGAGTGACACCACGAGCAGTCGACCAGTGGTGTAAACGCCCAGAAGATGACCACTGCGTCGGGTTGAAACCAGTTGGCGGTATTGTTGTTGTTGTGGTCTTCAGTCCTGAGACTGGTTTGGTGCAGCTCTCCATGCTACTCTATCCTGTACAAGATTCTTCATCTCCGAGTACCTACTGCAACCTACATCCTTCTGAATCTGCTCAGTGTGTTCATCTCTTGGTCTCCCTCTACGATTTTTATCCTCCACGCTGCCCTCCAATACTAAACTGGTGATCCCTTGATGCCTTAGGACATGTCCTACCAACCGATCCCTTCTTCTAGTCAAGTTGTGCCACAAACTTCTCTTATCCCCAACCCAATTCAATACTTCCTCATTAGTTATGCGATCTACCCATCTAATCTTCAGCATTTTTCTGTAGCACCAGATTTCGAAAGCTTCTATTCTCTTCTTGTCCAAACTATTTATCGTCCATGTTTCACTTCCATACATGGCTACACTCCATACAAATACTTTCAGAAACGACTTCCTGACACTTAAACCTATACTCGATGTTAACAAATTTCTCTTCTTCAGAAATGCTTTCCTTGCCATTGTCAGTCTACATTTTATATCCTCTCTACTTCGACCATCATCATTTATTTTGCCCCCCAAATAGCAAAACTCCTTTACTACTTTAAGTGTCTCATTTCCTAATCTAACTCCCTCGGCATCACCCGACTTAATTCGACTACATTCCATTATCCTTGTTTTGCTTTTGTTGATGTTCATCTTATATCCTCCTGTCAAGACACTATCCATTCCGTTCAACTGCTCTTCCAAGTCCTTTGCTGTCTCTGACAGAATTACAATGTCATCGGCGAATCTCAAAGTTTTTATTTCTTCTCCATGGATTTTAATACCTACTCCGAATTTTCCTTTTGTTTCCTTCACTGCTTCCTCAATATAGAGATTTAATAACATCGGGGAGAGGCTACAACCCTGTCTCACTCCCTTCCCAGTCACTGCTTTCCTTTCATACCCCTCGAATCTTATAACTGTCATCTGGTTTCTGTACAAATTGCAAATAGCTTTTCGCTCCCTGTATTTTACCCCTGCCACCTTCAGAATTTGAAAGAGAGTATTCCAGTCAACATTGTCAGAAGCTTTCTCTAAGTCTACAAATGCTAGAAAAGTAGGTTTGCCTTTCCTTAATCTACCTCCTAAGATAAGTCGTATGGTCAGTATTGCCTCACGTGTTGCGATATTTCTACGGAATCCAAACTGATCTTCCCCGAGGTCGACTTCTACTAGTTCTTCCATTCGTCTGTAAAGAATTCGCGATAGTATTTTGCAGCCGTGACTTATTAAACTGATAGTTCGGTAATTTTCAGATCTGTCAACACCTGCTTTCTTTGGGATTGGAATTATTATATTCTTCTTGCAGTCTGAGGGTATTTCTTCCCAAGAAAAACTTAACAGGTACCGCTTCCACTCTACATGAGAATTTGCGATGGACGCGTGCACACAAATCGATTTTAACCAATACAAGAAATCCACGGGACAGGAAATGAGCTAGAGAGGTACTCAACTTTGTACTGCGATTGAGTTTCAGAAACCATAGCTCTCCATCGAAAGGATGGAACTGCAGGACAGTAACAACATAACCCGAGACATGGGAGGGGGAAGGGCCTCAAATATCACCCAGCCACCGTGGTAGTCCGATCCCAGTTTGCTCGCGTCAACCACTGCCAATTATCTGCAACATAAAACACGTCAGCGGCAGACAATATTCTGAGGCATGAGATACACAATCCTAACTGCACAACTAGTTATCAATATCTTGCAACGATATGTTCCACAAGTGAAACCAAAAGAATTAACCTCCGTGACTTACTTGGGCAGTCACGGCTCTTAAAATTTGGTTAGCCAATCCCTTAAAACCATCACTAAAACAATGGCATAAAAGTTAGAATAGCAAGAACAATCTCGGCGCACATTTAAAGGCCAGACTAAAGTAATGACATACTTAGTTACAGCTGTAGCTAGCTGTTTAGCCATGCTTCGTGTCTGTTTGGTGGGCGTCGTTACACTTCCTTAATTGCCGTCAGGTTACCAAGTGACGACACCAATTTCAGAGATAAGCTACTGGAGAAATTCCAAATTGTTTTTAGTACACTGGAATATTTATTTAATATGAACACCATCTACCAAAGCAACTTAACGACTCCAATTCATTCGGCCTGTGAAATCTGTAACCAACTCGACGGAACTTGTCCTTCCAACCTCGAGGAAATCCCCATCACCATGGCCAGAAGATTTTCATTGTAACGGTTAAACTTGCAATAGCGGCTGGCCACTCTCCCTCGCCATGACGACTCGGCCTCTAGCCGTGCTGCATACACAGTCACTCCACCTCATACCGCGGATACACGCACACCAGCCTCCCAGCAGAGCGCACGCACAGCAGTTAAAATCCTCCGCCGCCAAAGATGTGAAGAAGGCAAATAAGCATCGAAGTCGACTCAACGATGAAAAGACAAAGGATGGAAACTGGCGCCAGCAACGCACCAGCTCAGTTACTTTGTCACCAAAAGTGTAGTCGTACAGCAGTCGATTTCTTCTCCTACGCAGGCACAGTATGTTACATTTCCAGTGTCAAACCTTGCACCATTTATTAGATCTCTGCAGGCCTTACCGTTGTTCGCTACAGTGTCGTGACGCTGCTGCCTTCTTACAGACAACCGCATCATCTGCAAACATCCTCACGGAGCTTCCGACATTATTCGCTAGATCATTTGTATGAATTGTAAGCAGTAATGGTCTTATCACACTTTCTTAGGGTACTCCTAGAATTAACACACATCCGTAATTTTTTCCGTTAAGAGCAACGTGTTCATTTCGACCTGCAAGGAAGTCTTGAATCGAGTCACAAATCTGATCCAACACTCAATAGGCTCAGATTTTTTCACTTCACAACCGTGCGGGACTGTATCACATGCCTTCCTAAAGTCAGGGGAAACGGCATAAAGCTGATAGCCTATCTCTACAGCTCTGTGGGTTTCATGAAGTCACAGATACGGCTGGCGGCTATCGCAGGAACATGTGGTATTCGGTTACACCGTTTTTTTACAAAGCCAGTTTAACCGCACTGTTAAAACAGCTCAGAATAACCGGTTTCTGAAATAACTGATTTTCAGTTTTTCATTCCTATTACTTGTTGTTATAAACATAGAAAGGGAACAAAGATTGAAATATTTTGACTTTCTCAATTTCAAGATACATTTAATCAAACTATTACATTAAATAATCAAACAAAGGAAAACTTAGTCCGTCCACTGTTCGCTGCTTTTCTCGAAAAGTAGTAAGTGGTTGAATACTACAAAAAAGCACCAGTATTCTCCTATTGATTCTAATGTTTCGAAACTCTGCATAAAGGTAAAGTTGTAATCGGAGATTATACAAGTATTTAGACACTACGAATAGTCAGTGTTAAAGGCGAACACTAAAGCTGTATATGCTTTCCCTATTAATTTGTCCGTTTTCGAGGGCTAAGAACGGATGAAGGAATGGTATGTAGACAAAGCTGCAGATTAGCTGCTTTCCGTTTTTATTCTTAACTATGCATGAACTGTTAAGGTTTACGTATCCTCCTTGTATTGTGTCGCAAGTTGGTTGTGGCTTCTCCCATTTTGTACCTTTTAAAGCAAGTGGAGCATTGTACTTCACTGATAAGGTATTTCGTAAAATCGTTCCTGACTAGGGGTGGTGCCATTCTGTAATATAACTGATGTCAGACGATGGCAGTGAGAAACTACACATAGAACATATGAGAAGTATGGGGCAAGTCTTGCACACTTCATGTACACGCGTAACATCTCATAGCTCACTCCACGTAGTTACAGACATATTATCGTCTCAGCAATGCTGTACCAATTCTTATGTTTTTTTGCCTGTTTCTGTCGGCGTTATAATTAAAACAACACTGATCACTTTCCCCATTTCCTACCCAAAGCAGTATTTCAAAGCAATGCACATTTTACGAATAAAAATTTCTAGTTATTTAAAAAAGGTTTATTTAAAAACGAACATTTTTAGCACTGTTGCTATGGGTAATTGATATTTCGGTTTTTTCCCGGTCATTAGCAAAAAATGAAAGTATCTTTTAAACCGAAAACAAACAAAGAGCAAAAAATACCAATTATTTAGAACTAAAATACCAGTATCGGTTTTAACTGCTCAGTTTTCCCATACCTAGTCACGGAGCGAGCTGATTATAGCACCATCTCTGTCTGCCTCTATCAGGTCGAAGGTTCTTACGTTGTGGCCACTTGTCATATCTTGTCATGTGCTGTTCTATTTGATGATGCGCGTGAGCGGATTGTTGTTTCCCAGTGTAATGTATCTCTTCCTGAATATGTTCACCCTTGTCACTCCCTGCTTAAAATTTGAAGTTGCGTTTCATGTAACGTGTCGTTTTTAAGCGTTCTCCGTCACCTTTCCTCTCAGAGTTCCATAGGGTCGACGTACAGTTAATACCAGCACATTTTATTAGTTTATTATTTAGTGAGCATTCTGCTAAATTCCTTATTAGACTGCGTGTGCTGCACATACATCGAGGCGATCACCCGTTTAGTACCTGTCATGTGATACCTCTGTTGTAACCAGGTGACTTTTATAAAGTTGTGAGAGTTTAACAGTGTTTAGTTTGTTGTTTAGGATCACAATTGCTGCCTTTCAATCCATATTGCCGGTTATTGTGATAGTATTACTGGGCACGCACGTTAATTTCACAAGTCTCACGTAAGGCCCCTACAGATGCAGAATGTAAGTAAGCAAGTTCTGGGCAACCTTAGGAAGTTCAGCACTAACGCGGGTTCTCTTCACCGCATTGAGCAGAAAGACCTTCATGGGTTGTTAACGTAAACATAACAGCTAGTGAGAGACTCGATATAGTTGAAATCTACCCTTCTGTGTGCCCTGAATTGATCTCTACAAATTTTGTCCCAGATGAGAACTTCTGAACAGCGGATACAAACTTGTTTCATTAGGTCTTACAATTATTTAGAATCAGTCGGGAGTTTTCTGTTCTCAGGATGATTCTGTCCATCTGTTCCGTGTACTGAAAACAAACCGAACCAGTCAAGCGCCATTGTGCCGTCTGGAAATTGTCTTTTTTCTCTGCGCTACTGAAATTAAGATTTACCTCTAACAAGGAAACGTCCCAGGGGTGGGATCGAAGTTTTGAAACAATCTACTAGTATACGGTGACGTGACACAGCGTCTCAGGTATTGCACTCTGCAGCCATTCACCCTAATGGGTACTCGTCTGCGAGTAATCGGCGAAAAAAATATTCGTGATTTTGCATGATCTTCTAGAGCATAAAAAATAACGGTCGTCTGTTGGTGTTGTAGTATAGTCGTTAATACAAGGGACTGATCTCTAGGAGCTTTGAACAATCTCGTCAGGTGCTTCAAAAATTTTTGGATTTAATTAGATATCGAAACGACAGTGATCATTATTTATATTCAATTACTTGGTTTAAGTCTAATTTTTTAAAATCGCTAATCCTTGGCCACATCATTTTCATCATCGTATTAACTGTTCATTTGTCCCCGTTTTTTCTTCCTATAATTCCGCTTCCATTTGGAATTTTTGTGCATGTGATTTTGATCATTTTTATTTATCTATCACAGTATTTAAACGTTTGAAAGTGCCAATCTGTCGGTTAAAAAACGAAAGACAAAATAATTTATTTATATTGACTGTGCAATGATATCAAAAATGTATGTTTCGTTACGTACAAACTGTACATTTTTTATGCTAATCGTCATACAAACATTTAATACAGAAATTCCTGTTGCACTATGAACATTATAACGCAGATGAAGGTGTACATGAAACATAGGATTATAAATAAATGAGCACAATGAGAAATTGAAATAACGAATGCAATAACATGGATGAAATGTAAAATGCTCAATTGGAAGAAATTAAATCGAAATTAATAAGAACAATAATTAAAATCATTTGCACAAAGATTCCAAACAGAAAAGGTAAGAAGAAGAAATAAGAGTAAATGTTAAAATTACTACAGTAATTAAAATGATGTGACAACTTGTAAGAAATTTAAAAAAGTACATGTAAATCAAATAATTTAATAAAAATAGTAGTCAAAGTCATTTCGATAACTATTTAAAAATAAAAAAGTAGAAATGCCTGACAGGATTTGTGCCCTCGAGCTTCTACATACCAGCTTCGTCCACTAACCACTACGCTACAACAGCACCGGTGCGTGATTGACAATTTTTGTGCTCTAGAAGATCACGCAAAACTACGAAACATTTTTTCGTTCATGACTCCCAAACGAGGGCACACCAGAGTGATTGGCTGCAGAGTGAGATACTTGGGATCCTAAGCTACATCACCATCTAGATATATAAAGGCAACAAACACCGCTCTGGCTGTAGACAGTTTATTAAACCAACGACTGGCTTCGCGCAAGTTTGGTAGCGTTTAATAATGTTATAGATACAATTATCACCTGAGGATGTGCCTAAACTGGTGTGAAACCTTTAGTGATTTTAACAAATCTTCAACAGCCAGAGCTGTGTATGTTGCCTTGATACAAAAATGTAGACATTTGGCTGCGGTTATCCGCAATTCAAGATAATATGTACAATCTCGGTGGTGGAAAAAGTCGATCCCACCCCTAGCCACCTCTCCTTGTAATGTGCTGTAATCAGTTGACTAACTACGCTGATTTCTCCTGGTTGTCACTTTCGGTTTCTGGTGTTGTTCTGGTCGGATGGGTGTCTTGTGGAGTATCTGGCTTCTCCATGTCAATATGCGGAATTTGTGTGGTGGGTTTGCGTGAGCGTCACACGCTTTTCGTTAGCGACACTGTGTGCATTAACTGCGTCATGCTGGACGTCTAAATGACTGTCACTTGTAACACCTCGTGGACCTGCCTTGACTAACCTATGTTTGGGGTTGTTTCTTTGCCTATTGTGTATTGCTGCATTGTGCTGAGTTTTGGAATTATGATATTCTGGACTTTTGTAGAGCGTGTGTGTTGTTTCTGTCCAGGATAGTAACTACCGTCGGAAATGAACTTCACTGGTTTTGGCTCCACCTGGTGTCGTAGGTTTTTGGGTGGTTCACGGCATGCGTTTGTTAAAGTGTGCAGTCTGCGGTTTGTTCTTCTAACTGTGTCATATTTTCTTTATTTGTTTTTTTCAGTTGGTTTGTGTTACTTATCGCATACTTTGTGACTCTGCTCGCTCTCCAGGTCCTCGACCCTGTGTTACAGAGCAGTCTAAAAATTGTTCTCCTGTAGTAGGCAACATTAGAACTTCTTCTTTAGTTGTTTAGCAATCTTAAATTCTAGAGCACCATTCTACGTCATACTGCCAATAAACTCTGTTGTGTTTAATAACTGCTCTGTAGGACTTGGGGGTATGCAAGTGACTGGATTTTATCGTCATACGTGAAGTTATCGGTCAGGAGTCCCATTTGTCCCCTCTAAAAGATAGCACGGGGATAACCGCGGCTCTTGTTCGAGGGGTATTTGTATTTATCTTCCTTGGGTATATACTCACGGTTGGAACTGAGAGTATTCCGGTACTTGTTATGATTATTTGCCACAGTCAAGTCTGCATATAACACTACCTGCTATTACTAAATTAGCCACACACCGATTATGTTGCTACTATGAAAGTGTTTCAATTTGACCGTGATCGTGCGTATAATGGTTAAGGTATCGGACCAATTTCTTTTCTCTATTTCTACTGCAGGAGTAACAGAAAAAACGGGAATCGAACGAAGGTTCTATTAGTTATGACATAAACTGTAATTAAGTAGAAAGGCACGGTCGGCTGCCTAATTAGGCAAAGCTGAACCACGTATTAGCATGGTTTATAAAGAAACTCAACTATTTTGACTGAGTGACTACATATTGAAATTCTGTTTTGCTGATAAGAAAAGTTCAGTTTAGCAAGCAAAGTAACAGTGGTTTGACATGAACTACACAGAAGGAATATTAATGCGTTCAGGCAACAAGTGGCTCTGAATAACACTTACTATCTGTACAGTACTTTAGAAAGCTAATGATCACTATGGGTAAATGACTGCTAATGGGGGAGCACTACTAATTCGGACGAGAGGTTCTTTTGTCACTTTAATTATTGGAAATTACTGGCGTTGAAGTAGTCTTCAGGTAATGACAACATTTGTACTGATTATTATTTGTGTTCTCGAGGAGCATTCACTTCCTTGTGCTATCTAACTCAAATGGAACATGCAGTACCTGAATCTAGTATAGTTTTAATAGTTGTAGTCAGTTGCTTATTCATAGCACACAGATGTTAGAGAGTGAAAAGTTGTACTTCTTGACTACTGCTATTGTAATATGGAATTTAAATCTGGCTCAACCAATAGCATGGGGACCCAGGAACTAGTCTGTCAGTAAACTCGGATCTAAGCTGAATATTTCAATCACAATATTAGAAACACTGTTAACTACATAACACGCGAAATCATAAACACTCTTATTCCAATAAGAAGAATCTCTAAACTGAATCCTTTATATCTTCTCTTAGCTGTCGTACTTTGATGAAACTTTTAACTGTCCTTTAATGAAAAATACGTGGAGTGCTTAAAAAGTTATGCTCACTGAATAACTATGAAATTTACTA
The DNA here is from genome assembly GCF_021461395.2 of Schistocerca americana. Taxonomy (NCBI): domain Eukaryota; kingdom Metazoa; phylum Arthropoda; class Insecta; order Orthoptera; family Acrididae; genus Schistocerca; species Schistocerca americana. Next base: position 1,098,235,687 of record NC_060119.1, on the reverse strand, counting down.
CTCCACAAAATCTGCTAACTGCAGTGAAAGTTTACTGAAATGACTATTCAGTTCAGTAAAGTAGGAAACTAGGAAACATCGTAGCACTTGGGATAGGACACTTTCTAGGTAAAAGACTAAGAATAAAACAAGGGTGCTCAACACAAAGTTTACCCAGCACAAACTTATTACTGAAAACGAAACAGCATAACTGGCCCAGGCATTTATACAGTACCCAACTGGTAATTTGAGATGAGGGTGTTGGCAATGTCGGTCTTCTGTACTATTCCAAAAAGGCGGCAAAAGTATCCATGGCTCTTACTGTGTAACTAGCTCTGAAAATGTCCTCCTTAGAATCGGATTTTCATAGTGCAGAGCCAGCAAATGTGTGCCATAAATAATAAGCCAAATTACGTCCAGAGGCTACATCTTGCAGTTCTTCTCACCTCGTTCAACTCACAAGATGCGCACACCTTGCTTGCTAGCCACCGACTAACTCATGCCACAAAAGATCTCTGGAGTTCGACCTCCAGATCACTTATTCGATGCCTGTCAAGCCAGTTTCGTTGCAGAGGTCCTTCTTTCCATGACTTACTTGATTACAAACCTACATGTCCTCTGCATGAATCAGTATTATCAGTAAAATTTTAACATTTTCGCCGGCCGGTGTGGCCGAGCTGTTCTAGTCGCTTCAGTCTGGAATCGCGCGACCGCTACTATCGCGGGTTCGAATCCTGCCTCGGGCATGGATGTGTGTGATGTCCTTAGGTTAGTTAGGTTTAAGTAGTTCTAAGTTCTAGGGGACTTATGACCTTAGATGTTAAGTCCCATAGTGCTCAGAGCCTGCCATTTAACATTTTCATCGTTTTACAGAATATTATTTTTCAAAATTACTTCCATAGATTCATTATATTGATGTAAATTGATATAAATAATGAGTAAAACATTGAACAGATGTTACATCAAAGAGCTTGCTAATACAGAAGTCACATTGAGTAAAAGCAGACAAAAAAACCATATCAGACAAACATACGTATTATCGTTAATAATGTAACATAAAAAGAATGCCAGATTCGAGACTAATTGCGCATGGCAGGTGTAAGTGCGACTATTATAAGAAGAAGTGATTACAGGAGGGTAAGTCGCCACAGGAGGCACCGATTGGTTTCCAGTAGTCTTCACTATAATTATATACGAAAAAGCAACATTGTTCTTACACCCACCAAACTGAAACCAATGTGCGCTGTTTCTCTGTGAATTCAATCCTGTAAGAATATCAGCATTCGCATACTGCCATAGCGAATTTAACAGATATGAAGTTTCTCATGAACTCTGGTCTTTGCGCTTGCTCGTCGTGAATAGTGATTAACGGTTGTTAAATTGAATTTTTATGCCACTCGCAAACCAAACACACTGTTTCCTACGCTAGCTTTGTTAACCAAATATTTACTATCCGCAGGGGCCGGTCGCTTGCAGACAGCGGTTTATGTTATTGGATCTCGATACAGAGAGGTTTAGAGGGCAGCACGTGGCAGTTTGAGCTTTGTTTACTGGCGCCAAGGGCAAATATTGCAGTGGCCTACTGCAATCCGTACAGATAAAAGAGTATGCACTCGTATAGGTCATGAAACGAGCGCGTGTCTCTCACTCAGTAGTAGAATATTTCCAGGTAGGAGATATGAGGAACAACAAACAGGCGACTTTTAGACAAGCGTGTGTGAAATTCTTACGACGATGTTGCTTCTGCTTCTCCAAAGAACATAATGTCATCGAGAAAGAAGGTGTTTTCTTTAAAGAATAGGCTGTCACTATGAACATATTCAAAAGACGAACTTAGAACATGTAGTTCAGATCTGGGAAACACAGATCAATTGTGTTCATAGACGTTACAAACCATGGCACAGGCAAAATAAAAGACGGGAGAGACCCATCTCGAACTAATGGTACACTCCCCGCTAGACATCTGAATGCATGAGTGACGTCACGGAGAGAACTGCCGTGGGTTAGGGCACAAGCCTATGCCCGCTGAACAGAAGACACTGACTGCGATTACTCACTTTCAGTCACTTTCAGGCAGCTCAGTTACTCCTTCCAGTTCTCCTTCATCTTCAGACTGAGAATCACCGTAATCACTTTCGCTGTCACATTCTACGTCACCTAACCGTATTATTATTTTATCTACTGCATTGTCGAAAGAGATTTCTTGCTGCATGTATTCTCGCTCATTTTTTTCAATATTTTTGCAATGGTACATGTTACTTATCGGTATTAAGGAAAACGTGGAAGGGAGGACCCACTAATATAACTTTCATTCCACACAGTCTGTTTATTTAACAATATACAACCATACAATTTTCTTTAACAAATGAACAAATTTGTAAAATTCTTTTGACCTTAAACGTTAAGTTGAATAAGCTTTTACAAAAGAAATCTGAAGTGCTATATTGAAAAACAACAAACAATATGACAATGATTACAAGACGGTCGTCGGACCTGCAGCCCGTCCGTTATCGGGTGAAACAGCTGTGTTTACTTCCTGGCTGGACACAGTCTGTCTAATTAAATGCCCTTTTGCAACACATGAAAACTGTATAAGCACCATTGATGATAAGAGTGATTCAATTGCTCAAAACAGATGACGTAACCCTTAATTACAAAGCTGTATGTTGAAAGGTTCGGGGTTAAGAGGCGCACCTGTGCTTAAAGGTTAAACAGATTAGGAAACAATATCGCAATGATAAGGTTTGCTTCAAAGCAACCAACCTCTTAATTTCAATCGGCAGCCAAGGTGTGACTGGATCCCAACCCGTTCATTCTGACAATTTTATCTTGACTAAAGCCCTGGTGACAGTTGGCTGTTGATATTTTCTAAGTTAAGCTAATTGTCACTTATTAAGCCCGCTCTGAAGGAACGTCTTAAAACATTACTTGTGAACTCTTATTACAATACGACTCACTCGGCGGAACCACAAGATCCAGCTGAAATACACCAATAATGACCCGGTCTTTCAAACACAGCAATTAACAGCTTAGTACAACAGTTTGTTCAGATCATGAACTGAACCCGTTAACATCTAAATCTAACCACAAGGTCCCTCTTTGATTAACAGCAGCCTGTACCTTAGCACAATTGTTCCGGCTATATTTACAATCAAGAGCTGATTCATTAGAACATCAATGATCGGGTACAAACCAGAAAGGAAAGGCAATATAATAGCAGGACAAATTTTCAAACGACAACTAGAGTCTTAGTACAATACAACGGCCTATATTTGCGACCAAAGGGCCGACCGAGTAAAACTTTGAGGGTCCGGTACAAACCAGAAAATAATAAACAGAGCAGGTAGACAATGCCACAAATCACCACGAGGACACAGAATGTTATTCCCATTTATCAGCAAGCAGTTCCATGGATCCACGGTGCGTCGCAGTGGTTACTGAGTGGTGCCGATGAAAGCCAGGTAGAAGAGGGCAGCCAGGCCACGAGCGGTCGTCCGACACGAATGTCGCCAACCAGCCGAAGGGATATCGCCCTGCTCCTTGTAGTCGACGCACACCTCGGTGAAGTAGTCCGGTATCTTCGCTCTGCGCAGGCCCTCTTTACGCAGCTCGCCCCTTCGGCCGCTCGGACCTCGTAAGCACCTCTTGTCGCGACGCTACCGCCAATCCCCAAACTTCGTGCCTCACTCTCGGGCCAGCGAACCCAATGTATAGTGGCAAGCAAAGACCTCTAAGGGCACAACCCATAGATACGAACTCTTCCTCATAGATATTGGCAATGGGGCCGCAAGAGGGATAGTCGATACTACACCTGAGCCGGTGGCGCCAGACAGAACAGTCTACTAACTCAATGGTTCAAATGGCTCCGAGCACTATGGGACTTAACATCTGAGGTCATCAGTCTCCTAGACTTAGAACAACTTAAACCTAACTAACCTAAGGACATCACACACATCCATGCCCCAGGCAGGATTCGAACCTCCGACCGTAGCAGCAGCGTAACTCAATGGCGCCACTGCTCAATTGAATCCAATCTCCTTTATTCATTGGATTAACTTTCCTATCAAACAAATGTTTCGCATATGTTACGTTGCACAGAACGTTCCTAGAAGCTACCTAACCTTTCACAATAGGCAGAATATTCTGTATTGGACTTAATTCAGGGTGGTAGGAGGAAGACGTAAAGCAACGTGGCCTGCAGTCTGTAGAATCTTATCGACGGAAAGCTCGATAGTCCTAAACAGATTTCCGCATGTCATCCGAGAATGGGATACATTTCTTTGTCAGCCATTTTCTGGTATCGTCTTTAGTAAAATTAGACGGTTTATATATTTTAACGTCGTGATACGGAATATTACAGAGAATTAGTATATAGTTAGTATATAGTTAGGTTTGAATGGGGAATCACTTTTTATGTCAGCCACATTTCATAATTTTGTTAGTTTATGTTCAAAAAATGGTTCAAATGGCTCTAAGCACTATGGGACTTAACATCTGAGGTCATCAGTCCCTTAGAACTACTTAAACCTAACTAACCTAAGGACATCACACACATCCATGCCCGAGGCAGCATTCGAACCTGCGACCGTAGCAGCCACGTGGTTCCGGACTGAAGTGCCTAGAACCGCTCGGTCACAGCGGCCGGCCGTGGGTATATGTGACTTTGGTAATATGCCGTTGCTTCGTTTGACTTCGACATAACAAGCGTATTAGGAATAAAGCCATGTTCACTGCCAGCATGAATTATAGCGATGTCCCCTTGATACCGATTTGAGGAGACAGTGAGTTGTATTATCACTCCTTTATTTCCCTCTTACATGTGATGCTGAAATTAAAGTTTCATCAACGTAAACAATGTCTCTGTTTTCCTCCATAAATCTTTTTAATTGGTTTAAACACGCAATTTTTTCCTCTTGAAAGTCACTTCTGTGTAACAGTATGAGGCTGCCTCGCTTTTTTTTCATCGGAAAACCGCATTACACTAGTGTTGTAACCTATAATGTCTATAACCTCTTCAAGTTTTTTATATAGAGTTACAAATTTCCTTCCTCCGCCTGATTCCGATAGCATTTAATTTTCTGAACACTGGTACGCCGGCCAACGTGACCCAGCGGTTCTAGGCGCTTCAGTCTGGAACCGCGCGACCGCTACGGTCACAGGTTCGAATCATGCCTCGGGCATGGATGTGTGTGATGTCCTAAGGTTACTTAGGTTCAAGCAGTTCTAAGCTCTAGGGGACTGATGACCTCAGATGTTAAGTCCCATAGTGCTCAGAGCCATTTGACACTGGCACGACAAACGTCTATGGCACTTGTGCTCTCAGCTGAACTGGCTGCACCAGACCTTTCCTTCATTGAGCGGATTCATCTTCCATAAACATTAAAACTTTATGTGCAAATTTCTCGAGACTGTCTATTCAGTTTTCTGCCTTTCAGTTTTGAAGTACTAATAGGTGTCATAGTTTCAGTCTGAAGTCACTGCAGATTAGTAATACAAACATGGAAAAACACACAACGCACTCACGTGGCAAACTGAAAGCAGCCAAATGTATCAGTGCTGAACAGTACCTCTCTACGCTTGCGCAGTGGTCACCTGACAGTTACGCTATTATGGTCGCGAAGCTTTCAGCTACCTGGCGTGGAGTGTACCGCACGGAAGTCTATGAAAGGGTTAAAATCTTCCGTTCTGTGTCCCGTCTATCCGTTTGGATGTTGAAACACGGAGCAGCAGACAGAAAGCAGAAATATTTAATTCAGCATTTAAAAATGCATTTGCGCAGGAAGACAATACCATACTAATGTTAGACCGCAACACAAACTCATAAATGGAAGGTATTGATACCAGCACTCGCTGTATTGGGAAACAATTAGGACTGCAAAAATCGAAAAGACGCGAGGCCCTGGTGAATTTCAAGTTACATGTTAGACTGATAAGGTGTGGTATTAGCTCCTTTTTTAATTCATATTAATCGATAATCCCTGCCGGAATAAACAGTGCTGCGAGACTGAAAAAGAGCGTAGGGCAAAGTATCGGGTACGTAGATTTACAGTCTAATATCGCTGACGTTCGTCTCTTTCAGAGAGCATATTATAAGTGATGTGTTGTTCCTTTTGACACATCGAAATTAAACACATAACTAGTTTGTAGTTGCCATACACTTCTTTATTACAAACACGTACTCTTAATGAAATTAACAGCAACAACGATTATAAGAAAAGGCATCTGCCCTACAGAACCACCAGCAGGATTCAGATTAAAACATTAATCCATTTAAGTCCGCTGTACACAGATCTTTCAAAATTTACTCAACCACTTTTCACTAACTGAGACAATGTTGATAAAACCACCATTAATTAAATTTAACTGACTTAACTGAATCAGACAAACCTCTTAAACATGCTTCATGACTTACGTAGAAACTGGCTCATATCTAATTCTAAAACCGCTTCCACCAACTAAGACATCTTCCATGGACTGATCATAAGCAATTCTAACAAATTAAAAAAGTATTATCATATTAATACACTCAACTAGGCTTCTCTTTAGTATTACTTACAGGTAAGAGGTTCACATACATTTCATCCCCAGAATATAATAATAGCATATTCAATAGTTGAAAATTAGTGATGGATGCGAGCAGACCGAAAGGTTCTAACAGATACAGGACATTCACGGATCAGAAGATGAAGTAGAACTATACTCAACTTTGAGCTACAATTAAGTTTCCGGAAAACCACAACGCTCCACCGGAAAGATGGAATTACAGGACACTAACAACGTAACCATAGCCACCGATCCAGGTCCTTAAATTTCAGTGATACCCCGATCGGAGTTTGCTCTTGTCGACCACTGCCAATTATCTGAAACATAAACACATCAGCGGCAGACAACATTCTGGCGCATCAGATACGCACAACATATCTGCCCAACTGGTTGTAAATAAACCTTTAATTATGCACGGCACAAAATGAACCCAAGCAGAACTAATCTACGTGAACACTTGTCTAGTAAAGGCTCTTAGAATTTTATTAGCCATTTCTCTAGAACAAGCAAATAAAATAATAACGCAGAAAAAGGAAATAGGGAAAACTATTTCGGCCCGCTCTCGAACGCCAGGCACAGACTCACGCACTACTTGGTATGACCTCTAGCTATGCATTGAGCACGGCTTCATGTCTATTTGTTGTGCGTAGCTAGCACACCCTCACATGCCGTCAACATACCAGGCGGCCATACCAAATACCGTGACAAGTAACTGAAACAATCAAGATAGTTTTCAGTGCACTCGGGTATTCAGTTAGCATGAACAGAACCCACCAAGAAACAATTCGACGACTCCAGTCCATTCACTTTGAGTAACACGTGATAGACGCGAAGGAATTCTGTTCTTCAAATATCAAGGAAATCTGAATCACCGTCGGCAGTGGATCTGCATTCCAACGGTAAAGACACAGCAGCAGCTTCCCACGCTCCTCCGTCGTACCGACTCGGCCACTCGCCACACTCCATTCATCCACAGTGCCACACGTCACTGTCGCTCACACAGCTGATACCAGAACTCCAGCCCCACCAGAGCGCGCGCGCCGCGGTTAAATAGCCATCCGCCAAAGGTGCGAAGGAGACAAGCAGGCAACGAAAATCGGCTCACAACGATCGGTATGACAGTCGATGGAGACTGGCGCCAGCAGCGCACCAGCTCAATAAGCTCAGATGAAATGGAAGATTCAGTCTCCCTAGAGCCTCCCCCCCCCCCCCCCCAAAAAAAAAAAAGTTCAAATGTGTGTGAAATCTTATGGGACTTAACTGCTCAGGTCATCAGTCCCTAAGCTTACACACTACTTAAACTAAATTATCCTAAGTACAAACAAACACACCCATTCCCGAGGGAGGACTCGAACCTCCGCCAAGATCAGCCGCACAGTCCACGACTGCAGCGCCCTAGACCGCTCGGCTTATGTCGTGCGGCCCTAGAGTTCCAAAAGCTGTTAGACATGGTAGCACGTAGTCGGTTACTATCTAAAATACGATCTTGCGGTGTATCTGCCCAAATACACTCCTGGAAATGGAAAAAAGAACACATTGACACCGGTGTGTCAGACCCACCATACTTGCTTCGGACACTGCGAGAGGGCTGTACAAGCAATGATCACACGAACGGCACAGCGGACACACCAGGAACCGCGGTGTTGGCCGTCGAATGGCGCTAGCTGCGCAGAATTTGTGCACCGCCGCCGTCAGTGTCAGCCAGTTTGTCGTGGCATACGGAGCTCCATCGCAGTCTTTAACACTGGTAGCATGCCGCGACAGCGTGGACGTGAACCGTATGTGCAGTTGACGGACTTTGAGCGAGGGCGTATAGTGGGCATGCGGGAGGCCGGGTGGACGTACCGCCGAATTGCTCAACACGTGGGGCGTGAGGTCTCCACAGTACATCGATGTGGTCGCCAGCGGTCGGCGGAAGGTGCACGTGCCCGTCGACCTGGGACCGGACCGCAGCGACGCGCGGATGCACGCCAAGACCATAGGATCCTACGCAGTGCCGTAGGGGACCGCACCGCCACTTCCCAGCAAATTAGGGACACTGTTGCTCCTGGGGTATCGGCGAGGACCATTCGCAACCGTCTCCATGAAGCTGGGCTACGGTCCCGCACACCGTTAGGCCGTCCTCCGCTCACGCCCCAACATCGTGCAGCCCGCCTCCAGTGGTGTCGCGACAGGCGTGAATGGAGGGACGAATGGAGACGTGTCGTCTTCAGTGATGAGAGTCGCTTCTGCCTTGGTACCAATGATGGTCGTATGCGTGTTTGGCGCCGTGCAGGTGAGCGCCACAATCAGGACTGCATACGACCGAGGCACACAGGGCCAACACCCGGCATCATGGTGTGGGGAGCGATCTCCTACACTGGCCGTACACCACTGGTGATCGTCGAGGGGACACTGAATAGTGCACGGTACATCCAAACCGTCATCGAACCCATCGTTCTACCATTCCTAGACCGGCAAGGGAACTTGCTGTTCCAACAGGACAATGCACGTCCGCATGTATCCCGTGCCACCCAACGTGCTCTAGAAGGTGTAAGTCAACTACCCTGGCCAGCAAGATCTCCGGATCTGTCCCCCATTGAGCATGTTTGGGACTGGATGAAGCGTCGTCTCACGCGGTCTGCACGTCCAGCACGAACGCTGGTCCAACTGAGGCGCCAGGTGGAAATGGCATGGCAAGCCGTTCCACAGGACTACATCCAGCATCTCTACGATCGTCTCCATGGGAGAATAGCAGTCTGCATTGCTGCGAAAGGTGGATATACACTGTACTAGTGCCGACATTGTGCATGCTCTGTTGCCTGTGTCTATGTGCCTGTGGTTCTGTCAGTGTGATCATGTGATGTATCTGACCCCAGGAATGTGTCAATAAAGTTTCCCCTTCCTGGGACAATGAATTCGCGGTGTTCTTATTTCAATTTCCAGGAGTGTATATGACTGTCTCAAAGAAAAATTTCTAATACAACCAAGCACGTTGTATTGGACATCGAATGTTCTACAAAAAGCTACAGCGTAATGTTCTCAGTATACGATTATTCGTTAGGAAGAGAAGCACTATGTTCGCTAACGATTCGTTTGTGAGCTGACGCTTGACTCGGAGGGAAACCGGTTCGAATCCTGTCGGTGTGAAATTTTCACTGTCAGTATTTGACTGGCAAGGAAAGGAGAGATGGCGGCGTCGATTCCGGATCACCAGTCTCTGCGCCAATATTCTGGATCAAATTCCAAACCTCTGCGCATTGCCTCATGAAGTACGGGCATGTTGCAGTGTTGATTGTGATCCGTCCCCTTGGATGGGGACGTGAAGCTCGGCGACCCCTAGGTGTTATTCAGGAGGAGGAGGCCATGTGTCGGCACGGGTTTCCACTGACTCATTTCCCATCACGCAATATCACAGACACAACACTACACTGTCCCCACGTCTCAGATACGCACTTGACACTTCGTAAGAGGTCAGTGAAGACAATGGGAAACAACCACAAGCATGACTTTGACAAGAGTGTCGATGGAAGATTCCTACATCTGCTCCCCTACCCTCATGCTCCGACTATGCGACCGCTATAACTAATCATATTTATAATTATGTGATTATAAAACCAACAAATAAAGATTTTTATACTTTTGTTGTGTAATGAAATTATTGAATGCTGCGAACAAATCTTTCTCTTTGTCCTCACTTTTTAGAACATAGGAGGTTCTGGTTACCCGTAACTCTTTGTTACGGAATTAACCAAGCACGATTACTTTCCTATAACATACTAGATATAAGGCGGTCGTATCGAGATATTTGTTTTTGATGAAATTATAGATTATATACTATCATAAAATACGCCCCTCTTCTAGGTGGGACGTAAGATATTATGTACATCGTAGTTGGTATGTAACATTATGTTGTTACATGACTAATAGACAAATGTAAACTTTTCAGAAATCGTTGAGTGCGAAGAATCAAATTATCTTTCAATTTGATAGTTCGCTCGAGCAAATACACGGCGTACCAAGAAGAAAGCTACCGACAAGGAATGAATTGCAGTTGTGAAATATCTGCGATATTCCCGCTCCAGGTTTCCAGTTAACAAGTCAAAGAGCAAAAAAAGACGGCACTTAAGGCTCTTCACTTTAAGAGAACGTGGTCATTAGACAGCCTTTGACATAGGCGCTCTGCCCCAGCCTCCAAGTTAAATGAAGTCAAATGCACCATTAGCTCCCGTAATAAGAAGAAGACTGTACCATAATTGAGATATGTCGAAAGCGTTCCTTCTCATTTAGAGCTTCTGATGCAATGACTCTTTCCATCAGCTGTTCTTGCAGGGATCAGTGTTGGAAGTGAAACTGGGTTACTTATAAAGCTAACGAGTGCGCTATTTCGAAATCTTAGAGCCAGAGCATAAGGTAATATAATTTAAATGAAGACAAGGTACTCGTGAGGTGAAAAGTGGAAAATTTATCCAGAAAATTAAAAACGAAGGGATTGATTTATAAACTTCGTTAACATTCCTCGAATGCCATTTATTTCAGCGAGGTTGTAACGCCGGAAATGCATATCCTATTTCCATCTATTGCACTGCAAATTTTTTTCCTTATTTTGTTACCTGAAGATATAACATTTCTGTGTCTTTGTATATTGTAATTGTTTTAGTATTTTTATATACAGGGTGTTACAAAAAGGTACGGCCAAACTTTCAGGAAACATTCCTCACGCACAAATAAAGAAAATATGTTATGTGGACATGTGTCCGGAAACGCTTAATTTCCATGTTAGAGCTCATTTTAGTTTCGTCAGTATGTACTGTACTTCCTCGATTCATCGCCATGATTTCATACGGGATACTCTACCTGCGCTGCTAGAACATGTGCCTTTACGACACAACATGTGGTTCATGCACGATGGAGCTCCTGCACATTTCAGTCGAAGTGTTCGTACGCTTCACAACAACAGATTCGGAGACCGATGGATTGGTAGAGGCGGACCAATTCCGTTGCCTCCACGCTCTCCTGACCTCAACCCTCTTGACTTTCACTTATGGAGGCATTTGAAAGCTCTTGTCTACGCAACCCCGGTCCAAATGTAGAGACTCTTCGTGCTCGTATTGTGGACGGCCGTGATACAATACGCCATTCTCCAGGGCTCCATCAGCGCATCAGGGATTCCATGCGACGGAGGGTGGATGCATGTATCCTCGCTAACGGAGGACATTTGGAACATTTCCTGTAACAAAGTGTTTGAAGTCACGCTGGTACGTTCTGCTGCTGTGTGTTTCCATTCCATGATTAATGTGATTTGAAGAGAAGTAATAAAATGAGCTCTAACAGGGAAAGTAAGCGTTTCAGGACACATGTCCCCATAACATATTTTATTTCTTTGTGTGTGAGGAATGTTTCCTGAAAGTTTGGTCGTACCTTTTTGTAACACCCTGTATAAGCATTTATGTCGATGTATAATTGGTTTGTTTTGTGAATATTTTTTTGTATTTATACGCTGGGTCTGGCCTAGGGAAAACTATGCTATCGAACGAATAGATCGATAGGTCGTGTGGAGAACCAAAGTGTGTAGGATCTTTGGTAGTGTTAACTCTGTCGCGTGGAGCGCGGGCAGAGGGGAATCGGGCGGGAGTAGTGCGGTGGAGCAGGTGTGTTGAGTGACGCTCCCGCGAGTTGCCGCGCTTTCGGGGTTTGGCAGGATGTAATTGCGCTCGACTTGCTATGATAGTTTCTGACACGGTGTCGCGGACGGGAAGCATTAGCTGGTGGACATCAAGAGCCCGTTTCGCCTGGTGACAGTGTCGAGAAGAAGGCGCGCCAACATCCAGCTTCTGCAACAGCGACGGCCGACAATGAGTGACTGTCGCCACCTCCTCGACCGACGCTTTCAAACCTTCAATCAACCAACAAGGAAGACTGGAAGCACGTATAGTTTTAGAACTGTATGGCAGACATCAGCTTTTGAAATTGTTGCATCTCAAAATTACAGCAACTTAGCATGAACCTTTGTTGCTCATTGTCCCAATTGCATTACCAAGCAGGGCCCCTTCCTTTTCCGAAATGAACCCAAGTGTCGATGAAATTCAGACGCCAGCATTAAAGTAATATCATTCTATTTCACTGCTTTAATTTCAAAGTTCAGTTAAAGTATTCATAGCTGGCTACAATATTTAGATTACACAAGCACAAATTAAGAGTGCGAGTTTTGTTAGCATATTTTAGCTTACCTGTGACTGCAGCTCAGCTTGGTACGTACTAAATGTTACTATTATTAATTGTCCAGAATCATGTAATTCAAGTTCAAAGTTAAATCTCTTATTTATAAAATGCGTAGATTCAAGTAGCTTTGAAATGATTGTTGAGGTAGCCCAAGACTAACCTTATATTACTGAATTTCGTAGTGCTTCAGAAACAAATCTCACTATTAATATCAGTCACTAAATTAACTTTCAATCTTCCGGTTTTATTAATTCTTTTGCTAAATTAAGTCAGAGTGTAGCGAAATTTATTACTTCTGACAAACTTTCAGTTTTCACACAACACGTGTCAACCTTCAGTTGCCACGCTTTTAGTGCTAATTATATGCGCAATAACCTTTCTTTTTCAGTTATTATAGTAGTTGTCCATAGGACTGCCCCCCCCCCCCCTCCCCATGAACCATGGACCTTGCCGTTGGTGGGGAGGCTTGCGTACCTCAGCGATACAGATGGTCGTACCGTAGGTGCAACCACAACGGAGGGGTATCTGTTGAGAGGCCAGACAAACATGTGGTTCCTGAAGAGGGGCAGCAGCCTTTTCAGTAGTTGCAGGGGCAACAGTCTGGATGGTTGACTGATCTGGCCTTGTAACATTAACCAAAATGGCCTTGCTGTGCTGGTACTGCAAACGGCTGAAAGCAAGGGGAAACTACAGCTGTAATTTTTTCCGAGGACATGCAGCTTTACTGTATGTTTAAATGACGATGGCGTCCTCTTGGGTAAAATATTCCGGGGGTAAAATAGTCCCCCATTCGGATCTCCGGGCGGGGACTACTCAAGAGGACGTCGTTATCAGGAGAAAGAAAACTGGCGTTCTACGGATCGGAGCATGGAATGTCAGATCCCTTAATCGGGCAGGTAGGTTAGAAAATTTAAAAAGGGAAATGGATAGGTTAAAGTTACATATAGTGGGAATTAGTGACGTTCGGTGGCAGGAGGAACAAGACTTTTGGTCAGGTGATTACAGGGTTATAAATACAAAATCAAATAGGGGTAATGCAGGAGTAGGTTTAATAATGAATAAAAAAATAGGAGTGCGGGTTAGCTACTACAAACAGCATAGTGAACGCATTATTGTGGCCAAGATAGACACAAAGCCCATGCCTACTACAGTAGTACAAGTTTATATGCCAACTAGCTCTGCAGATGATGAAGAAATTGATGAAATGTATGACGAGATAAAAGAAATTATTCAGGTAGTGAAGGGAGACGAAAATTTAATAGTCATGGGTGACTGGAATTCGTCAGTAGGAAAAGGGAGAGAAGGAAACATAGTAGGTGAATATGGATTCGGGGGAAGAAATGAAAGAGGAAGCCGCCTTGTAGAATTTCGCACAGAGCATAACTTAATCATAGCTAACACTTGGTTCAAGAATCATAAAAGAAGGTTGTATACCTGGAAGAATCCTGTTGATACTAAAAGGTATCAGATAGATTATATAATGGTAAGACAGAGATTTAGGAACCAGGTTTTAAATTGTAAGACATTTCCAGGGGCAGATGTGGATTCTGACCACAATATATTGGTTATGAACTGCAGATTGAAACTGAAGAAACTGCAAAAAGGTGGGAATTTAAGGAGATGGGACCTCGAAAAACTGAAAAAACCAGAGGTTGTAGAGAGTTTCAGGGAGAGCAAAAGGGAACAATTGACAGGAATCGGGGAAAGAAACACAGTAGAAGAAGAATGGGTAGATCTGAGGGAAGGCAGCAGAGGATCAAGTAGGTAAAAAGACAAGGGCTAATAGAAATCCTTGGGTAACAGAAGAAACATTGAATTTAATTGATGAAAGGAGAAAATATAAAAATGCAGTAAATGAAGCAGGCAAAAAGGAATACAAACGTCTCAAAAATGAGATCGACAGGAAGTGCAAAATGGCTAAGCAGGGATGGCTAGAGGACAAATGTAAGGATGTAGAGGCGTGTCTCACTAGAGGTAAGATAGATACTGCCTACAGGAAAATTAAAGAGACCTTTGGAGAGAAGAGAACCACTTGTATGAATATCAAGAGCTCAGATGGCAACCCAGTTCTAAGCAAAGAAGGGAAGGCAGAAAGGTGGAAGGAGTATATAGAGGGTTTATACAAGGGCGATGTACTTGAGGACAATATTATGGAAATGGAGGAGGATGTAGATGAAGATGAAATGGGAGATAAGATACTGCGTGAAGAGTTTGACAGAGCACTGAATGACCTGAGTCGAAACAAGGCCCCGGGAGTAGACAACATTCCATTAGAACTACTGATTGCCTTGGGAGAGCCAGCCATGACAAAACTCTACCATCTGGTGGGCAAGATGTATGAGACAGGCGAAATACCCACAGACTTCAAGAAGAATATAATAATTCCAATCCCAAAGAAAGCAGGTGTTGACAGATGTGAAAACTAGCAAACTATCAGTTTAATAAGTCACAGTTGCAAAATACTAACGCGAATTCATTACAGACGAATGGAAAAACTAGTAGAAGCGGACCTCGGGGAAGATCAGTTTGGATTCCGTAGAAATATTGGAACACGTGAGGCAATACTAACCTTACGACTTATCTTAGAAGAAAGAATATGAAAAGGCAAACCTACGTTTCTAGCATTTGTAGACTTAGAGAAAGCTTTTGACAACGTTAATTGGAATACTCTCTTTCAAATTCTGAAGGTGGCAGGGGTCAAATACAGGGAGCGAAAGGCTATTTACAATTTGTACAGAAACCAGATGGCAGTTATAAGAGTCGAGGGGCATGAAAGGGAAGCAGTGGTTGGGAAGGGAGTGAGACAGGGTTGTAGCCTCTCCCCGATGTTATTCAATCTGTATATTGAGCAAGCAGTAAAGGAAACAAAAGAACAATTCGGAGTAGGTATTAAAATTCATGGAGAAGAAGTAAAAACTTTGAGGTTCGCCGATGACATTGTAATTCTGTCAGAGACAGCAAAGGACTTGGAAGAGCAGTTGAACGGAATGGACAGTGTCTCGAAAGGAGGATATAAGATGAACATCAACAAAAACAAAACGAGGATAATGGAATGTAGTCAAATTAAATCGGGTGATGCTGAGGGGATTAGATTAGGAAATTAGACACTTAAAGTAGTAAAGGATTTTTGCTATTTGGGGAGTAAAATAACTGATAATGGTCGAAGTAGAGAGGATATAAAATGTAGGCTTGCAATGGCAAGGAAATCGTTTCTGAAGAAGAGAAATTTGTTAACGTCGAGTATAGATTTAAGTGTGAGGAAGTCATTTCTGAAAGTATTCGTATGGAGTGTAGCCATGTATGAAAGTGAAACATGGACGATAAATAGTTTGGACAAGAAGAGAATAGAAGCTTTCGAAATGTGGTGCTACAGAAGAATGCTGAAGATTAGATGGGTAGATCACATAACTAATGAGGAGGTATTGAATTGGATTGGGGAGAAGAGAAGTTTGTGGCACAACTTGACTAGAAGAAGGGATCGGTTGGTAGGACATGTTTTGAGGCAGCAAGGGATCACAAATTTAGCATTGGAGAGCAGCGTGGAGGGTAAAAATCGTAGAGGCAGACCAAGAGATCAATACACTAAGCAGATTCAGAAGGATGTAGGTTGCAGTAGGTACTGTGAGATGAAGAAGCTTGCACAGGATAGAGTAGCATGGAGAGCTGCATCAAACCAGTCTCAGGACCGAAGACCACAACAACAACATAGGACTGGCGACCGTAATTTTCCCCAAATCTCAAATATCTAATTACCGCTAGTTGATTGTTAACGTAACGGCCGCACATTTACTTTCTTTATTAACTTTACCCCTTTTCAAAATTAATTTCCACCAGTTTCATTTGCATTTTTCCTTTCATTTAGAGGTAACCCTTTCCTCCCTCTTTACCGACAGATTAACTTCGGTGACGATTGCTTTTCCCAAATTTCCATTAGGTACACGCGGTTTAATTTTTCACTGTCATTAAGGTCGATAAGTGAGGAGGAGGCTACAAGGTGACGAACGAATGGAAGAAGGTTACGTAGCTGATTGTCCGCAATGCGTTCGACTCAGCGCCACCACCAGATTCAGTTTATCGTGGGGGCCTGTGTCCGGCTGGTGCTGGCGCTACAACAACATCATTGTTAGAGGACGGATAACAGAATAATCAAACGTACGGCAAGAAGGATCCTACAAGATTCAAGAAGTGAGCCATAGAGGTATGTCAGGGACGTACTGCGTAATACGCTATGAAGAGCAATGACGGAACACGATGAGTGTTCGATCATTAACCTCCGCTAACAATTTGCCGACGACTCGTCTGTTCCAACCGGGCCTCTCTGAGAACACATCATATGAATTAAAATTAAAAAAAAAAAAAATCCGGAGAAATGAAGAAGTTTAAAATGCAATTGAAAGGCAGCACAGTTTTGATATTGTGTTATGCTATGAATCACTACAAGAGCGCAGCTGAATGGCTCCGGTATCTTACCAAGATAACACAAGAAAAATACGACTCTAAAAAGATTATTCGAAATATCAGAAGAACAAAAATATCGTACGGACGAAATCAGTCCAGAGTTACATCCGTCTTGTAGGTATGAGGTTTTAACGATCGATACAGCAAAACAAGTGGGTAAATTCAAAGTACGTGCACAGCTCCATCGCTTACGTATTGTATGAACAATCCGTAAGTGAAGACTTCGGTAGATAAAATGTAATAGTACGGTGTGATGCTCCCTTTCTTTCGCAGTGCTAGTTACGTTAATATTGTGTTTGTATTAGTACGTCATCTTCACTTGTAACGAGGAAGTCTTGCATGCCTCTCCCAACACTGCATAGTTCTTCTTAACAATACAGGCACTGCAACATTGTATTTAGCCACCGATACCAGACAGCGACTTTCAGTTAAAATGTCCTCCCTTGTACGCGGCTTACATAATCTATGTACGTGTACAGGATGTGACGCAGGAACGACGACATAATATGAAAGTTCAGGTCTGACCTTGAGTCGTGAACGGACAGCCAATCAGTTTGTATCGAGAAACCGTTCGGCGCGGACGTGCCGTTTACGTCCCTGTCACAGGGCGCACGCTCTGTGTTTGACTACTTGATCCAACCGCTTCGTGCGTCGTAGTGTTTTCATCGATAAGAATTTCCAAGGCTCACAAAAAATCGACGCTGAAATTCACTTTCAGGGCTCAATTTGCTCGGCCAACAGCTCTGGAAGCAGAACGATTTCCCCGAGACGAAGTAAAGATACCGAGTGACGAATTAGTTGATACATACCTTTCCATAGTCAGCAGCCGAATATTTCTCGCGTAAGGAGTCACCATCGTTTTGCCAACGGCCACGCCAAAGAGGGCAAAGGAGTGGAGAGAAGTTCAAGGCACCCTGTTGGCCTTGGGGTGAGAAACTGCTCCTAAAAGGTAGAAGAGTGAGCATGATCAGTGGCATGATGATGCAAAAGGCAATGGAAACCAATGCATTAAAGACACATAGTACGTATCCAGAGGACATGTGGCCTGTATTTGAAAAGTCTTGTGATGATCTCTCCATTGGCCAAATATTCCGGACTAATACCCTATTCAGATCTCTGGGGGTACCTCCTACCAAGGAGGAGATGATTATTAGAAAACGACCTAATAATCAACGGAAAGATAACGTTCTACGAGTCGGGACGTGGAATATCAAAAGTCTGAATGTGGTAGGGAAGCTGGAAAATCTAAAAATGAAAACGCAAAGGCTCAAACTAGAAATTGTGGGTGTCAAGAAAGTGAAATAGAACGAAGACAAGGATTTCTGTTCAGGTGAGTGTTATGAAGTAGGATTCCTCATGAATAGGAAGGTAGAGCACAGAATGGGCTACTGTGAACAGTTCAGTATAGGGTTGTTCTTATTAGAATCGACAGAAAACCAACACCGACTACGACAGTTCACGTATACATGCCGATGTCGCAAGCGAAAGATAAAGAGACAGGGAAAATATATTAGGATATTGAATGGTTAATTCAGTATGTAAAGGGAGATGAAAATCTAATAATCACGGAGAACTGGAATGCAATTGTGGGGGAAGGAGCCGGCCGTTGTGACCGAGCGGTTCTAGGCGCTTCAGTCCGGAACCGCGCGACCGCTACGGTCGCAGGTTCGAATCCGGCCCCGAGTATGGATGTGTGTGATGTCCTTAGGTTAGTTAGGTTTAAGTAGTTCTCAGTTCTAGGGAACGTATGGCCTCAGATGTTGAGTCTCATAGTGCTCAGAGCCATTTGAACCACTTTTTGGGGGAAGAAATTATAGGAGAATTAATTGAAGAAAAGGTTACAGGAGAATATGGGCTCAGGCCAACGAATGAGACAGGAGAAAGACTAACTGAGTTCTGTAATAAATTTCAGCTAGTAATAGCGAATATTCTGTTCAAGAGTCACAAGAGGAGGTGGTTTACTTGGAAAAGGCCACGAGATAAGGAGAGATTTCAGTTAGATTACATAATGGTGAGGCAGAGATTCCGAAATCAGATATTGGATTGTAAGCCATACCCAGCAACAAATATAGACTCAGATTGCAATCTAGTAGTGATGAAGAGTTGGCTGAACTTTAAAAGACTGCACAAAGAGTGGGATACGGAAGTCCTAAGGAATCAAGAAATACGCTGGAAGTTCTCTGAGGCTATATATAATGAGATGACGAATAGATCAGTCGGCAGTTCGGTTGAAGAGGAAAGGACGTCTCTAAATTGAAGGTAACTGTGAAGAAACGATGGGTAACAGAAGTAGTACTTCAGTTCATCGATGAAAGAAGGAAGTACAAAAATGTTCAGGGAAATTCAGGAATACAGAAGTACTAATCACTTAGGAATGAAAAAAATAGGAAGTAAGTAGAAGTTAAGGCGAAATGGCTGCATGAGAAATGTCAAGAAATCGAAAGATAGCTGATTGTTGGAAGGACTCACACAGCATATCGAGAAGTCAAAACAACATTCGGTTATATTAAAAGCAACGGTGGTAACATTAGGAGTGGAATGGGAAGTTCACTCTTAAATGAAGAGGATGGAAAGAATACATTGAAGGCCCCTATAAGACGAAGACTTGTCCGATGACGTGATAGATGAAGAAACAGGAGTCGTTATAGAAGAGACATAAGATCCAGTATTAGAATTTACAAGAGCTTTGTAAGACTTATGATCGATTAAGGCAGAAGGGATTGACAATATTCCATCAGAATTTCTAAAATCATTGGGGAAGTGACAAGAAAACGACTATTCACGTTGATGTGTAGAATGTATGAGTCTGACGATATACCACGTGATTTTCGAAAAAAACATCACGCACATAATTCCGAAGAGTGAAGGAGCGAACAAGTGCGAGAATTACCTGAGAGTCAGTTAATTGCTAGTGCACTGAAGTTGATGACAAGAATTATATACCGAAGAACGGGAAAGAAAACTGAGATTGTGTGTGGCTTTACTAAAGGTAAAGGCGCCAAAGAGGAAGTTATGAAATTGCTTTTCATGATGGTAATCAGAATAAAGAAAAACCAAGACAATTTCATAGGATTTGTCGAACCGGAAAAATGTTCGAGACAGTCAAATGGCGGAAAGAGTTGGAAATTATGAGAAAAGTGGGAGTAAGCTATACGGAATGGCGGGTTATATACACTATGTACAAGAGCCAAGAGGAAATCATAAGAGTACAAGACGAGAAAGAAGTACTCATATTAAAAAGAGTGCCAGACAGGGATGTAGTCTTTCACCCTTCTGTTCAATCTGCACATTGAAGAAACAGTGACGGTAATAAAAGAAAGGGCTTCAGGAATTTGATTAAAATTCAAGGTGAAAGGATGACAGTTATAAGATTCGATGATGACACTGCTTTCCACATTGAAAGTGGAGAAGAATTACAGGAGTTGCTGAATGAAATGAACCGGCTATGAGTACAGAATGTGGATTAAAAATATATCGAAGAAAGACGAAACTAATGAGAAGTAACAGAAATGAGAACAGCACGAAACTTAACATCATGGTTGATGACCATGAAGTAGATGTAGTTAAGGAGTTCAGCTACTTAACAATCAAAATAACTCATGGCGGATAGAGCAAGGAGGGCATCAGAAGCAGACTAGAACTGGCAAAAACGGTATTCCTGGTTAAGAGAAGTCTATTAATACCTAACATCTGAGGAAGAAATTTCTGACGATGCACATTTGGGGCACAGCGTTGTGCTCTGTCAAACTCTTCTCGCAGTATCTTATCTCCCATTTCATCATCATCTACCTCCTCTTCCATTTCCATAATATTGTGCTAAAGAACATCGCCCTTGTATAGACCCTCTGTATACTCCTTCCACCTTTCTGCTTTCCCTTCTTTGCTTAGAACTGGGTTTCCATCTGAGCTCTTGATATTCATGCAAGTGATTCTCTTTTCTCCAAAGGTCTCTTTACTTTTCCTGTAGGCAGTATCTATCTTACCCCTAGTGATATGCGCCTCTACATCCTTAAATTTGTCCTCTAGCCAGCACTTCCTGCCGATCTAATTTTTGAGACGTTTGTATTCCTTTTTGCCTGCTTCATTTACTGCATTTTTGTATTTTCTCCTTTCATCAACTAAATTCAATATCTTTTCTGTTACCCAAGGATTCTATTAGTCCTCGTCTTTTTACTTACTTAATCCTCTTCTGCTTTCACTATTTCATCTCTCAAAGCTACCCATTCTTCTTCTACTGTATTTCTTTCCCCCATTCTTGTCAATCGTTCCCTAATGCTCTCTCTGAAACTCTCTACAACCTTTTATCCAATTTATCCAGGTCCCATCTCCTTAAATTCCCATCTTTTCGCAGTTTCATCAGTTTTAATCTACAGTTCATAACCAATAGATTGTGGTCAGAGTCCACATCTGCCCCTGGAAATGTCTTACAATTTACAACCTGGTTCCTAAATCTCTGTCTTACCATTATATAATCTATCTGACACCTTCCAGTATCTCCAAGACTTCTTCCATGTATACAACCTTCTTTCATGATTCTTGAACCAAATGTTAGCTATGATTAAGTTTGTGAAAAATTCTACCAGGCGGCTTCCTCTTTCATTCCTTATCCCCATTCCATATTCACCTACTACATTTCCCTCTCTTGCTTTTCCTACTATCGAGTTCCAGTCACCCATGTCCATTAAATTTTCGTCTCCTTCACTATCTGAATAATTTCTTTTATCTCATCATACATTTCATCAATGTCTTCGTCATTTGCAGAGCTAGTTGGCATATGAACTTGTACTACTCTGTTAGGTGCGGGCTGCGTGTCTATCTTGGTCACAATAATGCGTTCACTATGCTGTTTGTAGTAGCTTACCCGCAACCCTATTTTCTTATTCATTATTAAACCTACTCCTGCATTACCCCTATCTGATTTTGTATTTATAACCCTGTAATCACCTGAGCAAAAGTCTTGTTCCTCCTGGCACCGAACTTCACTACTTCTTACTATATCTAACTTTAACCTATCCATTTCCCTTTTTACCGGCCCGATTAAGGGATCTGACATTCCACGCTCTGACCCGTAGAACGCCAGTTTTCTTTCTCCTGATAACGGCGTTCTCCTGCGCCGGGAGGTCCGAATGGGTGGCTATTTTACCTCCGGAATATTTCACCCAAGAGGACGCCATCATCATTTAACAATACAGTAATGCTGCATGCCCTCGGCAGAAATTACGGCTGTAGTTACCCCTTGCTTTCAGCCGTTCTCAGTACCAGCACAGCAAGGCCGTTTTGGTTAGTGTTACAATGCCAGATCGGCCAATCACCCAGACTGTTGCCCCTGCAACTACTGAAAAGGCTGCTGCCCCTCTTCAGGAAGCATACGTTTGTCTGGCCTCTCAACAGATACCCCTCCGTTGTCGTTGCACCTACGGTACGGCTATCTGCATCGCTGAGGCACGCAAGCCTGCCCAACAACGACAAGGTCAATGGTTCATGGCAGGGGTTAAGGGAGGTAGTATGAATTAAGTTTCCTTTGGGAGCTCGCCCCCCACCCCCGTTCCCTCCGGGATTCCTGTTTTGGAAGGGGGAGGATGAGCGTTGCGTGATTGGAGGAGGCATCGCACGTTAACCAGAAGTGGCATTAAGGTCACGATTCGGGGAGAGGTTCAAATGGTTCGAACGGCTCTGAGCACTATGGGACTTAGCAGTGGAGGTCATCAGTCCCCTAGAACTTAGAACTATGTAAACCTAATTAACCTAAGGACATCACACACATCCATGCCCGAGGCAGGATTCAAACCTGCGACCATAGGGGTCGCGCGGTTCCAGACTGAAGCGTCTAGAACCGCTCGGCCACTCTGGCCGGCTCGGGAGAGGCAGACAGGCAGTGTGTAAAGCAGCACGGACAGCGCAGGTCTGTGAGACAACCGGCAGCTGTTTGTTCTACCGCAAGTGTGACTTAAAAGCTGATTTGGCTGAGCATCTTCAGGACACAAGGGACCTGAACCGAGAACGGGAATGGACACATTAATCCGTTGGTAAGAAAATGAAACACTTACAGCCGTCCTTATGATTTAATTCATTTTGTGGCTACCAATTTCGGCGCTTCAATGCGCCATCTTCAGGCCGTATTTGATGCTGAACTGGTTGACACGATCCCTATATATACCGCATTAGTGGCCAACATAACTGGTTACGGAGTGGTGTCAGCACTCCAACCATCAACTGCCAACTGATTGAGTAACCAGGCGAGTGATGTGTCGTCGTGTCGTCATCCACTCATCTTCTGGCGTCTCCAAGTTTTTCCACTAGTTGTGGTCGCTTTGTATGCCCGGTGAGCAGCTTTTTCTTTTTCTTCGCTTAGGTGCCGAGGGCACGTGTAATTCATAAAGACTTACCTTTCTCTCTACTGTGAGAGTTATAAAATTGATCTATTATTAGCAGATGTTCATAAATTGTTTTATTGTTGTTTCTCCTTGAGGGAGTGAGTAAAAATCTTGATAGAATGATGTTCAATCCTTATTTGGCACAGTCCCTCCACTAGCAGGCAACATAATGCTAATAATACGTACCAACACCCTTATTACAAGGGGCACACTCTGACGTTCGACGAAGTGAATAATGCTCCCCTGCCACTGCACCGCCAGCGCCAACATTGGGCATCTCAGAGGTTCTAACAGCTTATACTGCACACTCCGTGGGTGGATGATGATGATGACGAAGATCCTGCAACGGAAGTTGTCCCAGCGTCCGAAGCTTCGGCGACTCATGGTTAATAAATGTCTGCTGAGGTGTTGGACACTGAAGAAGATGTCAAAACACCACATTCATCTGTTTCAGTGAGTGTCGCTGCGCTTGAAAACCTGCAGCAGACCTACCTGATTGGTTATATGAATCTCAGCAGCATGATTTCAACAGTGAACAATTGCTGCGTGATACGATACGACTGGCAGATATGGACATCGCGCTCGTGTGAGAAGCTCATTTCGAGGCCTTTCCCGAATTATATGGCTTTTCTCTGCACGTTAAACTTGTTGATAGTGCTTGTAGCAGTACGACTATATTGGTACGAGATGGCATAGAGGTTGACGAGGTGATGTATCTACCATGGGCCAGAGGCCTGGCGATAACCATCTATGCCGCATATGGCACGAACAAGAGACGCGATGGGTCGCGTTTCTGTTCGGAGGACATCACGCCTCTCTTCCTGGGACGCTGTGATAACTGCTTCCTTGGTGGGGACTTCAGCAACGTGCTTGACCCACAAATATCAATGTACACAAATTACACATTTCCTGAACTCTGTTGACACATGAAGTACGTGTTCTAGACACTGGGGAAAGGATGCTTGGTGACCTCCCGGGATACACGTACGTCACGAGTCATTGTCAGTCGCCTCGGTCTCCTTCATGTCTCCCCTGATTTAGCGGCAGCGACGATGGACGCAGAAATGAAATATGGCCGTTAGCCCTTTCTGATCACAGCGCATACATCTGCATTGTCTCTCTCCATTGTCAGAAGGTAAGGAGAAGTCATGGATGCTGGAAAACCAATTTAGCGCACGTTCAGGAGCCGGAATATCGTCAACTCACCGTAGACACAGGGGTCGACTGTTGAGATATCCATCTACGCTCAAATGGTGGATCTAAAGCGTCAAATCAGTACTAAGGCGCTCGATGATCCTTTGGTATCGTCTCTATCAGATTATTACTTTACACTGCTACGAGAACTCATGACAAACCAACCGCTCCTAACAAACAGGCAGAGATTCGCCGCCTAAAGACGAAGATCATCTCATGTACTCCACGTCGTTTCAAATGTGTTGATGTGGGAGCCTGGGGTCGAGCATTGGATATGGTCCTGTTAGTCACCTTTATCAACATCCATATCCCAGAATGAAGCATCTGGTTCATATTTTCCCGATGACGGATATTATGGCGCAATGGCTACTGGCCATTCGTTTATTTCGTCCGTGGTGGACGTATCCTCAATTCGGTGTTCTCAGTCTCTCAACACTAAATGGTGGGTTGGCGCTTGTCAAGTTCTGTGCGAGGACAGCGGCACTGTATGTCAGCACAATGGCTACGCTGTGGACACATCGCTGCAATAACATCCCTGATCTCCTTATTGAAGCACTGATGCCTGCATTCCACCTTCCGTCCATTGCCGTTGCACACGTCACGCCATCCCTATCACATATCAAGACCTTTTGTCCTTGAATACAGCTATGTGTGGGTTGAATTCCCAACCAAACTCGGAATGTGTTTGGGAGACGCCGCTCCACGCTCTGTGACCCTTGGTGCGGCATGCCATCCACTGTGGCTTTCTGTGTACGGCAACGCGCGCTTCCTGGTGCCTTGTCGCTAATGAGAACGCAAGATGCGGATTCTGCTGCACAATATCGGTATAGCTGACTCCCCTTCTCACCCCCCCCTTCCCCCCACTGCCTGCAATGTCGCCTGCGGACGGTCAGTACACGCGTGGCTGACCTCGTCTCGCATTTTATCTCAGGACTGCTCCACATGCGATCCAGTCACGGATGTTACTCTCCTCGAAAGAAACGTATTTTCCATCTAAGAAACATCAAGGTCTGATGTGGATCAAAGGAATATCAGTTTACTATCTTTTCCGAGGCTTGACTACCAGACATTCTTACTCTTACAGAAACGACATGATTCTTTGGTGATTTTTCACAATACCAGCAGCTTTTGGCCAGTTATTTGGGCATCGTCCCCCCCCCCCCCCCCCAATCACCTGTTGGGGTGCACCGGACAGGAGAAGATGACATGATGGACCCTGGCATGGCACAAATATATTTGTCCACGCCTCAGTCGTGTGTGTGTGTGGGGGGGGGGGGGGGGGGGGCGGTCTGTTACTTGTCTGTTTTTCGTTTCATTGTACTGTGCTACAGAGAAAAAGGAAAGAAAAGAAAAACACTGTCATGGTACAACATCCCAGCGTTGTAACTGTTGAACGTTGCTTTTCTTCTTGTTACTTATAGCCTATCTAATGTATAGTTGAATACGATAGAGGAGAATTAAAATTAAATACCTATATTTTCTTAGTGGTTCTAATGCACAGTGGCAAGGACTGTTATGCAAGCTCTATTGTAAAAGTCTCCCATCAACTAAAAAAAAAAAAAATTAGAGGTGGCGAGCGGAGTCAGAAAGACCAGGCCTCGGGTTTCGACCCCGGACCAGCCTATCTTCACCAACCTGAACCTGACCGCTTTACTTAAAAAATGCTTCCTGGATCGAGTCCTGCAAATGATTTATTTATATATTTAACACTTCTCGTACTTTTTCATACGTCGTACATTTGGAAGGTAATATGATGAAAAGAAAAGACTTTTATTGAATGTGGAATGCTATTCGATAAAAAAATTAAATAAATAAATAAAAGACAAAAGAAGGAAAAAAGCAGTTGAGGTGATCACTCGTGGAATGCGTGAAATATGGGTTCGAATCCAGGTCCGGCACAAGTTTTCATTGTCGTAATTCCCCTATAGAGTTGATGGTAGCTCGTATTCGCAATTACGAATACTTGTCATGTGTTTTATAATGACTGTAGTCGCCACAGTGCCTGTTCCTTCGGACATGGATCCATGTTCGAAGGAACATTACATCGCGCTTCCGAACAACCCAGAGGCACTGCAATACATATTTATCCCCTGATACCCGCCAGCGACTTTCAATTAAAATGTTCTCCTCTGTATGGGAATAACATAATGCCTGTACGACTATTGGTTGTGACGCGACGACATACCGACATTTGGGTGTGACTGTAGACGTACGGATAGCCAAATTATTTAAGGCCACCGCTTGCGTAAGGGGGGACCCTGGGTTGTTTTCCGGTCCGGCACAAAGTTTCACTGTCGTCATTCCCTAATGGAATTGATGGTTGTTGGTATTCCCAACTGTGAATATTTTCATGTATTTAAAAACGGCTGTAGTTGCCGCAGTGCCTATTCCTTCATACGTGCATGCATATCCGATGAACCTTGCATTGTACTTCTGAATAACATAGGCACTGCAATATTGTATTTACCTGCCAATGCTAGGCAGCGACAGTAATTTGAGAAATAAAAACAATTATGCATGACTGAGACAGTATTGGGGAGTCAGAGCTGAGCCGCCCGGGGCGGCCGAGCGGTTCTAGGCGCTACAGTCTGGAACCTCGTAACAGTTACGGTCACAGGTTCGAATCCTGTCTCGGGCATGGATGTGTCTAATGTCCTTAGGTTAGTTACGTTTAAGTAGTTTTATATTCTAGGGGACTGATGACCTCAGAAGTAAAGTCCCATAGTCCTCAGAGCCGAAATGTGTGTGAAATCTTATGGGACTTAACTGGTAAGGTCATCAGTCCCTAAGCTTACACACTACTTAACCTAAATTATCCTAAGGACAGACACACACACCCATGTCCGAGGGAGGACTCGAACCTCCGCCGGGACCAGCCGCACAGTCCATGACTGCAGCGCCTAAGACCGCTCGGCTAATCCCGCGCGGCAGTGTTCAGAGCCATATTTGGTTTGAACTGAGCTACTAGAAGTAGTCGCACTCGCGATATAACATTCACATTTCCCCTAGAAATGATGCGCTGTGGTAGGCAATGAACATAATCTTTTGTTTATGCGGTTTACATATCAAGAACGTCTCAAACTACATTTCTATACTGCACATTGAGTCAATATTTCGTCAACACAATTCGATTTAGTTTATATGAGTCGATAACTCCATGTCCATTTTACTACTGCAAGAACGGTTCAACTGTAGAATGCATACGCACATAGCGCGTGCTCAACTTACAGCAATAACACCAGCTTTTTCCACCTGTTAAAACCACACCCGGAGAAGTTCTGCGAACAAATAGATACCGTGCAGGCTTGGTGAACATAACACATACGAGGCAATGGTTTTTGTAACTAATATCAGAACGGTAGCTGTTCCAGAATCGGCTGTTTATACGTTGATTGGTGCCCGGCGATTAGCTAGTGCTTGTTATACTGCGGTACGAACAGTCTATTCACTGCACGAACTTTCGATAGTGCGCGGCAGTCCATTTCACGTATTCGTAGTTGACCACTGCAGCTGACAGGAGCGCTTTAACATTAACCGAGTCAGTCTAGAGCGACTTACACAATTGTCTCTCTGAAGCTATGTGGGTGGCTTCGGTGGCCTGAATGATTAAGAGGCTATCACACGCACGAGTACCTCGCGTCTCATGCAGGCTGCGAGCAGTTTGGGACAATGCGTTCAAGTACCAGGCCGAACTATTCCATTTCCTGATACGAGGAACTTTAGACAATTATGCGGTAAGCAAGACAGTGAGGGATGGAAAAGACTCGCCGAGATTTAACTGCTGTTACTATGAAAGAAATACGTTTTTGTAACAGCATTTAACGAAGACAAAGCATCGCTGAAAAGAAAGAACATAATCCAAAGAAGATTAAGAAAATCTATGCAAGTATAGTTTAGAGAACTTGAAAGTAAGCTTTTCTTTGCGAAAGGACGAAAAGCGTTTTGCCCACGACTTATGTTCACATTAAGCACATTTTGATACGCTATTGATGTTATCTGATAATGGCGGTATTCCGAAACGCGGTGTAGTAAAGTTTGTTGGCGAACATGACAACTGATTTATTTATTGCTCTAAATAAAGTGGTTGACATTATAAAGCAAATGATCACGATTCTATCCAGACAATGCTAAAGGAAGAAACCGGTCTTCTAACAGCAAGCAGTTCATTTCCGTTTGCGTGCAGGGTCATATACTAGGTGCGACAATAAAGTAATGAGACTGATGTCAAAAAACGTTGCTTACCGTTTTAGTCAAGTTCAGTGCTGTCTCCTTCAAAGTAGTTCCCTTCTGATTGCACACACATTTTCCAGCGCTTCTGCCATTGATAGTAACATTTGTGGAACTCATCTTCTGTGATATCCTCCAAGACCCCCGTCACAGCTTTTTGGACGTCTTATGTTGTTTGAAAATGGTGTCCCTTGACCGCCGTTTTGACTCTTGGAAGTAGAAAAAAGTCTCACGGAGCGATATCTGGTGCGTAAGGTGCCTGTGGTAGTATTGAAATTTGTTTTGAGGTTAAAAATTGCTGTACTGACAGAGAAGTATAGGATCTCAATGCCGAATCGAAATATCAGCAATGTTAGCGCGGACACGAACTCTTTTACGAAGTCTTCCTAAAATTTCTTTGTAGTAATATTGGATACCTGTTTGTCCAGGAGGCACCCACTCTTTATGAGCAATTCCCTTGGAATCAAAGAGGTAGACAAGCATGCATTTCACTTTTGACTTTGACATGCGAGCTTTTATTGGTCTGGGTGATCCCTTTGAGCAACATTGCGAACATTGGCGTTTTGCCTCTGGATCGTACTGAAAAAAAAACCAACTTTTATCACCAGTGATAACTCGGCTCAACAATTCTGGATTGATTTCCGTTTGCTCTAACAGATGGGTTGACACATATTTCCGTTTCTCGCTGTTGTGGTGTGGAATTTTTGGGGACAATTTTAACACAAATCTTTCTCATACCAAGATCTTCTGTTATTATTAGACGAACTGTTACTCGATTGATGTTCAGTTCTTCTGCAATTATTTTCACGGATAATCTTCGATCAGATCGTACGAGTTCACGCACCCTGGCCAAGTTGACATCCGTCCGTGAGGTTGATGGTCGTCCACTGTAGTCTTCATCTTCAACATCCATTCTGCCTTCACTAAACATTTGATGCCAATGAAAAACTTGAGCTCTTGACATAACCTCCTCTCCAAAAGTCTTCTGAAGCTCACCGTAACTTGTCGTCGCGTTTTCACCCAATTTAACCCAAAAAGAAATGGCATACCGTTGCGCAATAGTATGCGGTTCCATTTCCGTGAAGAGAGACACAAACACGTGTTAACTTATTACAGTACAATTCATGACTGAGCAACTTATTACAGTATAACTCATGACTGAGCAGTTGCACCGATGTGCCGCTTGGACTAGAAGCAGCTTATAGACCAAGGTCAAAGATATTGTGCCTACGCAAGCCTGCAGGGTTGTCACATCTTTGAAAGAAAATCAGTCTCGTTACTTTATTGTCACACCTCGCACAGACGCATATAAATGTTGGCCTGCACTGTTAGTCTCAATATGTTATTAAATTCTGAAACATGTTTTACGCTACCGTGTTACAGCAGACTGAAAAAACACATCAGTTAAAGCTGCGTAAGTCACCTCACTCTGTTCGAGCGTGATGACGATGATGATGTTTGGTTTGAGGGCAATCAACTGCGCGGTCGTCAGCGTCTGTACAAATTCCCAATTTTTTCACAGTCAAATTTTTTTCACAGTCCAATCTAGCCACTGTCACAAATGATGAGAATTATCATGAAATGATGAGGGTAACACAAACACCCACTCCCCGGGCAGAGAAAATCCCCAACCCGGCCTGAAATCGAACCCGGGACCCCGTGATCCAGAGTCACTAGACCACGAGCTGCGGTCAATGTCCGAGCGCGACGCTCAGTGTTAACGCAGACACCTGCCCCCAACTGACGCTGTGATTGTTGACTTCAAAAAATGTTCAGATGTGTGTGAAATCTAATGGGGCTTAACTGCTAAGGTCATCAGTCCCTAAGTTTACACACTACCTAACCTAAATTATCCTAAGGACAGACACACACACCCATGCCCGAGGGAGGACTCAGCAGCACAGTCTATGACTGCAGCGCCTTGGGCCGCTCGGCTAATACCGCGTGGCTTGTTGACTTCCAGAAGGCAAAATACGACGTTGTGAAAAATCAGACCCGCTTTGAATTGAAGACTTTATAGGGGATGAACAGGAAGATATCATCACATCTAAAGCTAACACAGTCCTTACGAGAGTTATGGCGCCATTACTCTTCACGGTGCTTATCAGTGAGATGGTCGATGAGTCTGGAAGGATCGCGGAGATGTTCGCAAACGTTTATATAGTATACAGAGAAGCCACATAGATAGGAAGTTGTAAGGAAAACCAGAAAAATTGACAGACTCGATGCTCAGTTCAAGGACTGTCAGTTGAACCGTAACACTGGAAAACGTAATGTATTCTGCAAAAGATAATCTAGGAAGATACGTCGGGGCTATCAAAAATGAAAAGGTAGAGAGAACTACGAGGACGTGCTGAAAAGTGATGCCACCGAATTTTTTGTGTGTAAACTCTTAGAGCTTTTTAAATAAAAGAACATTATTAACATCACACATCTTTATTCTTCATTTCTACAATTTTGTTTCTCCAGGGACGAACACATTGCTCCCATAGCGAGACACGTTTGTTCAAATGGTTCAAATGGCTCTGAGCACTATGGGACTTAACAGCTGTGGTCATCAGTCCCCTAGAACTTAGAATTACTTAAACCTAACTAACCTAAGGACATCACACACATCCATGCCCGAGGCCGGATTCGAACCTGCGACCGTAGCTATCGCGCGGGTCCGGACTGCGCGCCTAGAACCGAGAGACACATTTGTTGATACCATCATTGTAGAATGTTTGACTTTGTTGACGGAACCACATCTACATCTACATCTGTATGGATACTCTGCAAATCACCCGTAAGTGCCTGGTAGAGGGTTCAGCGAACCACCTTCAAAATAATTATCTATCATTCCAGTCTCGAACAGCGCGCGGAAAAAACGAGTACCTTTATCTTTCCGTGGGAGCTCTGATTTCCCTTGTTTTATTATGATGATTGTTTCACCCTATGAGGGTCGGCGTCAACAAAATATTTTCGCATTCGGAGGAGAAAGTTGGCGATTGCAATTTCGTGAGAAGACTCCGTCGCAACGAAAAACGCCTCTCTATTAATGACGCCCACCCCAAATCCTATATTATATCCGTGACATTCTCTCCCCTATTTTGTGATAATACGAAACGTGCTGCACTTCTTTGAACTTTCTCGATGTACTCCGTTAATCCTATCTAGTAAGAATCCCGGATCGCGCAGCAGTAGTCTAAAAGAGGAGAGACAAGCGTATTGTAGGCAGTCTCTTTAGTAGATATATTGCATTTCCTAAGTGTTCTGCCAATAAATCGCAGTCTTTGGTTTGCCGTCCCCCACAAAATTTTCCATTTAAATTGTTCGTGATTTTAATTTCTAGGTAAGTAATCATTAGAGATCCCACTGATGATGCCTTAGAACAGGAGAAGGCGAAACGCCTACGGGATAAATAAAATAACTAGCCGCAGGAAAAGGCAGTTTGATTTGCAAAACAAGTATGTATGTAATTGAATTTACGGTCGTTAGATTAGACTGATTTACCATGTAACCGAAGCTTATTACGTCACAGATATTTTTGATTGTGTTCAGTTGTATATCAACGTACTGGTACACAGCAGATGTCTAAATTTTTTAAAAGTTCTCAGAAACTCAAAACGGAGAGAGTTAGCTTTGGGTCGATGTGCCACCCGGAATATTAGCAAGGCTTCACGCCAATGTAACTGACATCAGGGTAAAAGGAGAGCATTGACACACAGCCTCCGATCGAAGAAGGCAGAAACACAAACGTTGCCATGCTGCATAACAATGGTCTGTGCGCTAATACTACGCATCTTCAGCGGAGGCAGAAATAACAGTGCTCAGCGAACCAGAATACCTACCGAATTATCACACCGAGGTGCACGGAGGGGTGTGGTAAATGAGGGCACAGATCTAGAGCCATCGCGCCATGGGAGTGCACTCGGTCCGTTAAAAAGTGCTGTGCCACAGGGGTGGGCTTAAGAAGTTCTTGTAAAATTCATGCAGCTGCGACAGGAAGTTATCATATTGGATGGCAGGCGCGGGTGATGTTGATATTTAGCAAACGATTCTGCGAAGCAGGTTAACGACGACGCTTGTAGACGAGAAGGCACGGACCGGTGGGCACTGTTTACAAGTGTGAAGTAATCAGGACAGCACACGGCACCGACGTGCTGTGAAGAGCCCATACGCTGCAGTTACAACAACGGCTAGTGATCTGTGTGTAGGGGCCGGAGCGGGCTGACGAAAACTGACGTTGTAATTATTAAAGGGAACTCAACTTGCCCCTCCAGAGGAACTATGTCAGAGGCGTAGGGAAAAGACGCATAAATAAGCGGCCTCCGAAGCTTAAGTGAGGCAGTCGTGTCGCCATTCTGTCCGCTTCTAGAAACGGTTGAAGTCCAGCCACGATGACCACTGGTGATGGGTAACGGTGGCCAACCGGCCCGCTGAAGCTATCATCAAACTACGCTGAACGGACGGTCCGTAGCTGTGGCGAGGCGGGCCGCACGTTGGAGCTACACTACTGGCCATTAAAATTGCTACACCAAGAAGAAATGCAGATGATAAACGGGTATTCATTGGACAAGTATATTATACTAGAACTGACATGTGATTACATTTTCACGCAGTTTGGGTGCAGTACCCAGAACAACCACCTCTGGCCGTAATAACGGCCTTGATACGCCTGAGCATTCAGTCAAACAGAGCTTGAATGACGTGTACAGGTACAGCTGCCCATGCAGCTTCAACACGATACCACAGTTCATCAAGAGTAGCGACTGGCGTATTGTGACGAGCCAGTTGCTCGGCTGCCACTGACCAGACGTTTTCCATTGGTGAGAGATCTGAAGAATGTGCTGGCCAGGGCAGAGATCGAACATTTTCTGTATCCACAAAGGCCCGTACATACCCTTCAACATGCGGTCGTTCATTATCCTGCTGAAATGTAGGGTTTCGCAGGGATCGAATGAAGGGTAGAGCCACGGGTCGTAACACATCTGAAATGTAACGTCCACTGTTCAAAGTGCCGTCAATGCGAACAAGAGGTGACCGAGACGTGTAACCAATGGCACCCCATACCATCACGCTGGCTGATAATCCAGTATGGCAATGACGAATACACGCTTCCAATGTGCGTACACTGCGATGTCGCCAAACACGGATGCGACCATCATGATGCTGTAAACAGAACCTGGATTCATTCGAAGAAATGTCTTGCCATTCGTGCACCCGGGTTCGTGGTTGAGTTCACCGTCGCAGGCTCTGCGGTCTGTGATGCAGCGTCAAGGGTAACCGCAGCCATTGTCTCCGCACGGGTAGCAGGGGTTGTGTGGCGTGGACTGGGCGGTTTTTTAGGTTAAATGGTCTCGGGCAAGTACAGAAAGGGCAACAGCCTCAAAGGGTGCGGGGCAAAGTCAGGACATGCGGGGACCAAGCAGCAATCGGTATTGTAATTGTAAACTGTCGAAGCTGCATCGGTAAAGTACCGGAACTTCAAGCGCTGATAGAAAGCACCGAAGCTGAAATCGTTATAGGTACGGAAAGCTGGCTTAAGCAAGAGATAAATTTTTACAAAGGCACAGACGTTGTTTAGAAAGGATAGATTGCATGCAACCGGTGGTGGCGTGTTTGTCGATGTTAGTAGTAGTTCGTTCTGTAGTGAAACAGAAGTGTATAGTTCCTGTGAATTATTGTGGGTGGAGGTTACACTCAACAACCGATCTAGGTTAATAATTTTCTACTTTTACCGACATCCCGACTCAGCAGCATTAGTGGCAGAACAACTAAGAGAAAATCTGGAATACATTTCACATAAATTTTCTCAGCATGTTATAGTCTTAGGTAGAGATTTCAATTTAGCAGATATAGACTGGGACATTCTGATGTTTAGGACGGGTGGTAGGGACAGAGCATCGAGTGACATTATACTGAGTGCACTATCCGAAAGTTACCTCGAGCAATTAAACAGAGAACCGATTCGTGGAGATAACATCTTGGACCTACTGATAACAAACAGACCCGAACTTTTCGACTCTGTAAGCGCAGAACTGGGAATCAGTGATCATGAGGCCGTTGCAGCATCCCTGAATATGGAAGTAAATAGGAATATAAAGAAAAGTGACGAAGATTTTTCTGTTTAGCAAGAGTAACAGAAGGCAGATTTTAGACCACCTAACAGATCAAAACGAAAATTTCTGTTCCGACACTGACAATGTTGAGTGTTTATGGAAAATGTTCAAGGCAATCGTAAAATACGTTTTAAACAGATACGTGCCGAGTAAAACTGTGAGGGACGGGAAAAACCCACCGTGGTTCAACAACAAAGTTAGGAAGCTACTGCGAAAGCAAAGAGAGCTTCACTGCAAGTTTAAACGCAGCCAAAACTTTCTGACAAACAGAAGCTAAACGATGTCAAAGTTTGCGTAAGGAAGGCTGTGCGTGAACCGTTCAGTGAATTCGAAAGTAAAATTCTATGTTCCGACTTGACAGAAAATCCTAGGAAGTTCTGGTCTTATGTTAAATCAGTAAGTGGCTCGAAACAGCATATCCAGACACTCCGGGATGATGATGGCATTCAAACAGAGGATGACACGCGTAAAGCTGAAATACTAAATACCTTTTTTCAAAGCTGTTTCACAGAGGAAGACCGCACAGCAGTTCCTTCTCTAAATCCTCGCACCAACGAAAAAATGGCTGACATCGAAATAAGTGTCCAAGGAATAGAAAAGCAACTGGAATCACTCAACAGAGGAAAGTCCACTGGACCTGACGGGATACCCATTCGATTCTACACAGAGTACGCGAAAGAGATTCCCCCCCTCCTAACAGCCGTGTACCGCAAGTCTCTAGAGGAACGGAAGGTTCCAAATGATTGGAAAAGAGCACAGGTAGTCCCAGTCTCCAAGAAGTGTCGTCGAGCAGAAGTGCAAAACTATAGACATGTATCTCTGACGTCGATCTGTTGTAGAATTTTAGAACATGTTTTTTGCTCGCGTATCATGTCGTTTTTGGAAACCCAGAATCTACTCTGTAGGAATCAAGATGGATTCCGAAACAGCGATCGTGTGCGACCCAACTCGCTTTATTTGTTCGTGAGACCCAGAAAATATTAGATACAGGCACCCAGGTAGATGCTATTTTCCTTGACTTCCGGAAGGCGTTCGATACAGTTCCGCACTGTCGCCTGATAAATAAAGTAAGAGCCTACGGAATATCAGACCAGCTGTGTGGCTGGATTGAAGAGTTTTTAGCAAACAGAACACAGCATGTTGTTCCCAATGGAGAGACGTCTACAGACGTTAAGGTAACCTCTGTCGTGCCACAGGGGAGTGTTAAGCGACCATTGCATTTCACAATATATGTAAATGACGTAGTAGGTAGTGTTGGAAGTTTCATGCGGCTTTTCGCGGATGATGCTGTAATATACAGAGAAGTTGCAGCATTAGAAAATTGCAGCGAAATGCAAGAAGATCTGCAGCGGATAGGCACTTGGTGCAAGGAGTGGCAACTGACACTTAACATAGACAAATGTAATGTATTGCGAATACATAGAAAGAAGGATCCTTTATTGTATGATTATATGATAACGGAACAAACACTGGTACCACTTACTTCTGTAAAATATCTGGGAGTATGCGTACGGAACGATTTGAAGTGGAATGATTATATAATATTAATTGTTGGTAAGGCGGGTACCAGGTTGAGATTCATTGGGAGAGTCCTTAGAAAATGTAGTCCATCAACAAAGGAAGTGGCTTACAAAATACTTGAGTATTGCTCATCAGTGTGGGATCTGTACCAGGTCGGGTTGACGGAGGAGATAGAGAAGATCCAAAGAAGAGCGGCGCGTTTCGTCACAGGGTTATTTGGCAAGCGTGATAGCGTTACGGAAATGTTTAGCAAAGTGAAGTGGCAGACTCTGCAAGAAAGGCGCTCTGCATCGCGGTGTAGCTTGCTGTCCAGGTTTCGAGAGGGTGCGTTTCTGGATGAGGTATCAAAAATGGTTCAAATGGCTCTGAGCACTATGGGACTCAACTGCTGTGGTCATAAGTCCCCTAGAACTTAGAACTACTTAAACCTAACTAACCTAAGGACATCACACACATCCATGCCCGAGGCAGCATTCGAACCTGCTACCGTAGCTGTCGTGCGTTTCCAGACTGTACCGCCTTTAACCGCTCGGCCAGATGAGGTATCGAACATATTGCTTCCCCCTACTTATACCTCCCGAGGAGATCATGAATGTAAAATTAGTGAGATTCGAGCACGCACGGACGCTTTCCGGCAGTCGTTCTTCCCGCGAGCCATACGCGACTGGAACAGAAAAGGGAGGTAATGACAGTGGTACGTAAAGTGCCCTCCGCCACACACCGTTGGGTGGCTTGCGGAGAATAAATGCAGATGTAGATGTAGCTGATAGTCCATGCTGCTGCAAACGTCGTCGATCTGTTCGTGGAGATGGTTGTTGTCTTGCAGACGTTCCTATCTGTTGACTCAGGGATCGAGACGTGGCTGCACGATCCGTTACAGCCATGCGGATAAAGTGCCTGTCATCTCGACTGCTAGTGATACGAGGTCGTTGGGATCCAGCACGGCATTCCGTATTACCCTCCTGGACCCACCGATTCCGTATTCTGCTAACAGTCAATGGATCTCGACCAACGCGAGCAGCAATGTCGCGATACGATAAACCGCAATCGCTATAGGCTACAATCCGGAAACGTGATGGAAGGCATTTATTCTCCTTACACGAGGCATCACAACAACGTTTCACCAGACCACGCCGGTCAAGTGCTGTTTGTGTATGAGAAATCGGTTGGAATCTTTCCTAATGTCAGCATGTTATGGGTGTCGCCACCGGCGCCAAGCTTGTGTGAATGCTCTGAAAAGCTAATCATTTGCATATCACAGCATCTTCTTCCTGTCGGTTAAGTTTCGCGTCTGTAGCACGTCATCTTCGTGGTGTAAAAATTTTAATGGCCAGTAGTGTACACTGTACGAGGAGCGAGAGGGATGCTGGCCTCTGAGTGACATCATCCGGTGGATTGCAAGCTGCCGTCGGCAGGAGCGGGTTTGGAGCACGAACTCGCGGCCCTCAGTGTGTGGAGCTGTCTGCTGTCACTGGCCAAGCTGTCCTGGGCGGACATCCGGAGCTGCTTACGCTCACTGCAACGACGGTGGACGGCTGTTGCCCTTCGGCGCTCTACAAGGTATCCACGAGTCACTAAAACCAGAGAGGATGACAGTCTATTGTCATTGGAACCACAACAAGCTGATCGATGACGGCCTGCCTGCTACCTGCTTCCTGACTTCTGCACCAGGATGTGACCAACCTAATGGGTACCACAGCCATGGTCTACCATTTCTGCCTTCTGGATCGTCCCAGATGAGAGACTGGTGTGACCAGCCCCCCTACACTATCACAGATGATCTGCAAGCTGGCATTTACACACCCACCAGGCATGGTGTTTTCACGCAGCCCTCTGGCCGACTCATGTGCTCAGGGGGCTGCGTCGACTGTAGTCCTGGTCGATCCGTGGTGGATGACCAGGGCCTAGCCTTTGCGGCAACCTATATCGTGGACTGCAGTTGGCAGTCTTCACCTGAGTTCACGACGTGCTGCCGTCGAGAGCGCTGAGATGGGAGACACAGCGTACCGCAGAACATTCTGCTGGCCATACCTCCTCGTCCTTAAACTGCCACCTCTACCTCATGTCGTCATGCAACTGACCTGCTGGGCGACGTCATGACTCGCTTGCAAGGCATCAATCAGCACTTCTTTGCTGTACGCCAGGCCACCGACTGCCGCTCTGAAGACACTTATGCCACTGTACACTTAACTGGATAAATAAATTTTATTGCAGGTGAACTGGACCACTCATACATACTCTATGCCTCCTGTTCACAATGCGAACCTACTCCCCGCGTCTGAAGCTTGGATGACGTGTGGGTCTGGTATATATGCAGAATATCCAAATGCAGCTGCCAAAACCTCTTCCCGAATGTGAAACTGACGGAAGTCAGAAATTACCGAATACAGTGGATATTCAACAAATCTTATCAACAACACTTTCATTTTCCCACTGCCGAAGTGCATAGTTGAATAAGTGATTGCTCTGATGCTATTCCTTTTTAACTCAGACTCCAGTTGCACTGCCTGCCAAAAAAAGGCATTCTAAGACATGCTCTAATGTCGACATAACTTCATACACACACACACACGCACGCACACGCACACACACACACACACACACACACACACACACACACACCATTGGCAGGCATGTAACTTATTAGAATTGCCACTCTCTGTACATGTAAAGCTGCCACCTGTGTGCAGTAGGGTTATTTGTCTTTAGTGTTGTATCAGACATGGTGCGATATGTAAGGGACGTGAAGAGCGTCGTATGTTGATTAGTCACTGTGAATAACAATTGTTAGCACCTGAATTGGATGGCTGTCTAATCTTGCACTATCTAGATGTGTTGTTGGGCATTTGGATGTAATAGGTACCCAGTGGTAGCCTGTATGGAAGATAAGGGCAGATATACTTGTTGTCGAAGTTCTATTCAACCATCACAAAGGAGGATCGCCATATTATGCACCACGGATATCACAACCCCTTCATATCAACGGCTGTCATTCGAAAACATGTCGTGTTCTCCTTAACACATTCTGTCTTCCCACACCATTAGTTGGAAATTAGCAACAGCTGGACTAGAGAATCACGGTCCTACGTATAGGATGTCGTTGACGCCACAACACAAATGGCTTTGACTGGAGTGATGCAGTGATCGGGAAACATCGACAGCTGATTATCAGCGTCACATTGCGTTCAGCGATGAATCGGACTTCTGTGGAACTGTGGAAGAGAATCGTCAGCGAGTATGCTGTAAACTTCGAGAGAGGCCCCACACATCCAAAGTTTTAGAGAGGCACTACGGTATTACGCCTGGTGTCATAGCGTGGGAAGCCATTGGTATAACTTCAGGTCGCAACTTGCACTGATGAGGGACCCCATAGAAATTCTGCGTCTTCCTGTGTTACCTCTAATGCGACAGCATCGTGGTTTCGATTTTCAGCAGAAGAGTGCTCGTCCGCCCACGCCACGTGTCCCCATGACCTATCTGCGTGAGTCTGATGTACTTCTACGGCCAACAACATCCCAGATATCTACCCGATAGTAGGTGTGTGGGACCAGCTTAGACATCATCTCCATCCCAGTGCCAGCATACAGGACCAGTTACAACAATACTAGGCCATCTTGCTTCAGGAGACGATACAGTGGATTTACTACATGCTTTCCAACGGAATTAGTGCATGAAACCAGCCCAGAATGAGTTCGACATCATACTGGTAAGTGGAATTATATTGCAAAGCTCACTGTAAATTTGACTCGATTCTTTGAACAATGAAATAACATTAGGTTCCATCGCAAATCGTGAAGTTTCATTTCGTTTTCTGTGCTGATTGTGGGCCCTTCACTTATTTTGTCAGGTGGTGTAACTGGCCTATGGGACGTGTTAGTTTTGCAAAATGTTGTTTTCAAATGGTTTGGGAATGTGCAGAGGACGGAGAAACCCCTAGAGAAACCCCTAGATATCACTTGGAAATGACAGCACACGGGAGGAGACCCACTGGAGATCCCACTAGAAGATGGATAAACAAAATACATTAAGACCATTTTCAGAAAGAAGTAACATTGTAAGCTGTGAAGAGAGAGAAATTTTATAATGGTAGGAACAAAGGAACGCATATTGTCCACCAACGTCCTAAGCTGATCGCTGGAACGATATCGAAGTGATGTTTTATTCCTTGTAAGGTATTCAGAAAGAAATATTCTTTCTGTAGCCAACAAACACTGCCCATAACTTTTGTTGTAGATGAAATCAGAGTGCCCCGTCTTTTGAGACTACTAACCGGTTTTCATTCACCGCTTTGATTGCTGTTAGCGATTTCCCACTGTGCCCCCATAATTCCTACGTACTTTCCCTTGCCTGATGTATATTAATAATACAGCTGTTTAAATGTTACATTACCATGACAACTGTTTTTTTCATTTTAACAACAGTGAACAGGTCTCAAACATGACCCATCTCTGTGATATCTATAAAATAAATTTCTCTTCCGAAAGAGCTCTTCCTCATCATTTATGTTGGCTTTAATTTTTTTCCCTTATCGACATTAATTTTAAATGATACGTTACAGAGTCGATATTTTTGTAGATATGTTTGGAAGGCGTCCATCTACATACAGTTATGTTTATTTTCATCAGCACCAAAACTTTACCGAATAACATCACGTGATCTACAAAATTATGTTTCTAAGATATTCAATGATTGATCAGACTGCAGTAGCTAGAAATAAGTTTGTAATTTCTGTCCATGTCAATCGCTATTAAAGCTTCCTGGTTGTGAACACTGTAATCTAAATCCGCCTTCACCGTCAATAATCTACGTTTTAAGCCTAAACACTTAACAACGCGTTATTCCGCTGATGTGAACACACCAGTCGTCACTCAAACGTAGTGTAACTGAACAATGTTTAACCCCGAAAATTAAAATCTACAAGTCACAACGCAGAAAGAGCAACAAACTAAATAAATAAATTGCCTTCAGAATTGATACATAAATACCGCATAGTGCTAGATAATTATAAGGTACTTACTGGGTGTAATGTTCACTCTTGCTTTGGAAGTGCAGGGAATCGGTGTATTGGGGGAAACGAGCCCTATGGCTTCGGCGTACAGGCGCAAAAATTGTCAATTACTGCCACTGCTTCAGTAACTGTGTAGTACGTGAGGCATCATGTGTAGACAGCATAAAAGGTTTTACAGCTATCCGTTTCGCTTTGGCGAAGCGTCAACCAGACATCCAAGGGCCGGGAGGGAGTGGGTGTTCAACCACTGAAGCTTTCTGTATGTCGTGATATCATGGAGGGAAGCTGCGCTTGTACCGTCTGCCAGCACCCGTGAATAAACACTGTTACGTCCCATGCGGTAGAACCTGACCTTTGATCTCGGAGAAAAGACTCTCTTTCGTAGCTTATTCGCCATCACTGCTGCGTCACGAGCGAAAACGTCCTTGTAGCTACTCGGTACAGTTGCACGAGCTTACAAAATAACACTCCGTGAAGCTAGTTTTCGGCTTTTGACGTTTATTTTGAGATCTGTCCCATCCGTGAATGGTATTTCCAAAAAATTAACGTTACAATTTATTGTTGTTAATATTGTGGTGGAACTTCAGTTTGCCCTTTCGAAGTTGGTATTATTTCCACGTGTTAGAAATCTGTGATAGAATTTTTCACGAAGTCAACTGGTGAGGAATAAGAGAGGGCGCTGAATCAATCGCATTTTGTTTTTTATAAACAGCAATGCAAGTTTAAGTGTCAACGTTCTCTGTAGAAGAAATTTATGTATGTCGGATGTCTCATCTAATGGCCGACAGAAGCTGTTTTCTCTGAAGTATTGGCAGATTAATTTATCGATATTAACGGTGGTTGTGGCGCTTGGCTGTAGACTAAATTAGTTGAAGAAATACAACAAACATTATACTTTATAGCTTTTTTTAATGCCAAGGCGCGTTTCTGGCGTAATCTACCTTCAGTCGGCATAACACATGTAAGTCCAGAAAGGGGAACAGAAATTTATGGTTTTTTATTTCATTAGAATTCTGTTTAGGCCGCTACTGTATTTGATAT
Organism: Schistocerca americana; assembly: GCF_021461395.2. Taxonomy (NCBI): domain Eukaryota; kingdom Metazoa; phylum Arthropoda; class Insecta; order Orthoptera; family Acrididae; genus Schistocerca; species Schistocerca americana. The sequence continues at coordinate 1,098,193,040 of NC_060119.1, read as the reverse complement.
GCAGATGTGTAACTAATTCATGAAACTTTTTAGAAACATTTTATTGTGTAAATCTGTGAGGTTCAGATCCAGCAAAAAACGCAATAGAAATAAGACAAAAGACCATAATTTTCTGTTATTCCTCCTCAGTTTGAGAATTTAGTAACTGGGTACAATGTGCAGTGTCACCGACCCCCCCCCCTCTCCCCCCCCCCCCCCCCCCACACACACACACACAAAGAAAGGGAGGAAGTTAAGCACTCAGAAGAGGAGGAAAATACGATATGAAAATTCACAGTCTGAGAGGGTGTTTTATCTCATTTCAGTGTTTACAATACCAAGTTAAATTTACAAAGCAACCCCACTGGTCTGGATGCATGCACTGATTCGGTTGAGAAGGGGGTCATAATGCCGTTGTATCTCCTTCTGAGTCAAGCTGGGCCTCAGCCGTTGTAGATGGTCCTTGATTTATTGGATTTTGACACTGGGACAGAGTTGACGTCCAAGCTGTCCCCATACATGTTCTGTCGGGAACAGATATGGGAATCTTGCTGCCACGCGAGTACCTCAGTATCACACATACAGTTCAAAGAGACACCGGCCATGAGTGGACAAGCATTGCCTAGTTCAAAAATGGCACCACGATACTGTGACATGACGGAGAACACATACTGACGGGCCGTGCGGTTAAAGGCGCTGCAGTCTGGAACCGCAAGACCGCTACGGTCGCAGGTTCGAATCCTGCCTCGGGCATGGATGTTTTTGATGTCCTTAGGTTAGTTTGGTTTAACTAGTTCTAAGTTCTAGGGGACTAATGACCTCAGCAGTTGAGTCCCATAGTGCTCAGAGCCATTTGAACCATTTTTGAACATACTGACGCAGGATGTACGTGGTGTACCGCTGTACCGTGAGAGTCCCCTCAGTCACTACCGGGAAGCAGTAAACGACCGTGATTTCACTCAACTGTTCCGTCCACTGCAGGATGCAACCATATGGTGCCGCAGATCTGAAGTTGGCCAACATAAAGGCCGAGATCGGCCATCATTTTTAAAGAAATGATTGCTGCGACGTTGAGTACTTTAGAAATTTGTAATTAATAGAATATCACTGTCGTATCTCTATATCATGTTATCTAAAAATATGACTACCAGCCATGACCTGAAGTCATAACCGACGCTTTCCACTACCATGACGCCGGGAGTAACACTTCTGTGCCTCTCCAAAACTTTTAGAGAGTGGGAATTTTTCCCAGGCTGCCGCCATACTACCCTGCAATGACCATCCTGGTTAGTGGAGAATCACGATTCATGGCTGAATACTACGCAACGCCATTCGTCAATAGCCCATGCTCAAAATGGTTCAAATGGCTCTGAGCACTATGGGATTTACTATCTAAGCTCATCAGTCCCCTAGAACTTAGAACTACTTAAACCTAACTAACATTAGGACATGACACACATCCGTGCCCGAGGCCGGATTCGAACCTGCGACCGTAGCGGTCGCACAGTTCCAGACTGTAGCGCCTAGAACCGCTCGGCCACCCCGGACGGTAGCCCACGCTCCTAGGCAAGGTACCATTTGAAACGCTGGCATATGTGATGTGGTGCTAACGGCAGCCTGTGGATGGGACGGTAGTTGCCTGTCGAGCTGGTAGTAGTCGCGATCAGTGCTGCAGGATGACGCATAATGTTTTTGGATGACAGGAGCGCATGTAGTGGTCGTATATGATCGACTGGAACCTTCATAAAGAGAATGCCTGTCCTCATGGGGCACTGCCACACCTCAATGCACCACAAATCTCGATGTTTGCACGATTAAAACAACCGGTCAAATGCAAACCCACAATAAAGTCTCTTTCAAACTCAGGTGCTGATAACGCAGGCTCACACTGGTGCACAGCACCTCCATGTTCTTCACACTTGTCACTCGACATCTGACGCTGTTCACGCCCTTTTATACCCTACAAGGCATGGCAGCAGTGCCAAAGATGACCAGGATTAATGCACTCTGAAGACTGTTTACCGATAACAGAGAATCGTAACCCTAACCAAATGAAGTTATACTGTTCCAAAGACCTTTTCATGTCTCAGACATACATGATGTATATAGGTACTCTAATCATGCACGTAGGTAATGGTGGTGTGTACACGCACCAAGTTACATTAACATCTGACCGTGTCTTCTGAGAAATTTTGCGAATCATATTCAACTCAAGAAGCGTGGTAGCTATGCGAAGCTATTAAAGACGTTATGCAGGCGGAGATATAAAGCTATTACGCTAATTGAACATGGGTGAACGTCCAAAACGTTTCTAAGTATAAATAAAGATAAAAAACGCGGCTGGTGGCTGAATTTGTTCAAGTAATGTTTTGGCAGATATTTGCAATTTTGCTTTCTGGATGTGTTGATGGAGACAGCGCAACATGTTGTAGCACATATTTTACGTGGAGTGTGGTCCTGGCAGGATGCCGTGCGAGCGTCGCTTTAAATTGGTATAATGTTTATCGACAGCTGTATCGTATTAACACAAGAGCACAAACGACATCAACCGAAATCCTTGACAGTTATCGGAAGAAGTAACTAATATTCCGTCCAGGAATAAGTCTTTAAAATAGGCACATCACAAAATGGCAATAACAAAAATTATTCTAATCAGATGCAATATTCTTAAACAACAACTCCTCGGCTCTGGTGACACACAAGTGGGGCACCAATCAGGAAAAGATATCACCATATCAGCCCGTTGTAATAAGCTGGCACCCGGAATATCACTGCATGCTAAAAGTCACATAATAACTTTATTCTTGCAAAACCTGTCAGCCTCTCACCAATGGCTTGTGCTTCATTAAACCATAACACTTGGTGCTCTATGCACGTGTGCAATAACTAATCTCTTCCCTGTTCCTCATCTCTGGCTATGAGCTGCCGTCTTCTTCTGCACAAGGGGCAAAGACACCATTCGCTCTCCATGTAGACGACGTCCACGTACAGCTTGGGCGTGCCCCACGTTGACCGTTGCGACTCACAACACGCTGCACACCGTGTTCTAGTCACTTTCTCTGCTGGCCATCAACTAACATTAACGAAAATGCAACCCACGCCGACTACTTTACTGGGACCGCAACACCACATCCGCTCCTTACAGCTGATCGGCACATTCAGGGCCAGCCGCAGATAGGCAACCCCGGCCGTCTAGAAAAATCCCGTACCCGTCACCACGCCACGGACTAACAGCTGCCACGACAGCGGCCATGGCGCTGACCTCCAGATGACTTGACGGTACATCCCTGTACAGGAGAATTCTCTTGGCTCTGACGTGCATGCATAGGAAGCTTTGACGGTGCGCTCTGCGGATTGTACCCTGCCGAAGCTGCCCTCTGGTGCGAGAACAGCACTTGAACTGCACATGCGCACCCCGCCGTGCCGTGAAATTTCAGTTTCATGGCACAACGTGCTTCATGAGGCACCCAGTGTCAACGGAAAACATCGGTTTATAATTCTTAATAAACAATAAATGTTATTTATATACCTGTTTCTTAGAGTTGTCCCAAATTAGTCGGTGGTGGTATTCCCTTTTAGGATGTGTCATTTGTCACCTATTGTACATATGAACGCTTGTTGGCCACATCTTCGTTCTTGGAATTATTGCGCCTCGTGCGCTGGCCCGCGCCGAGCTATCGGAAATATTGAGCCATGCTGGCTCTATGGCCATACGCAATTGGGCAAGTTTTGCCTGTGAGGATTTTGTGTACAAACTGACCTCTCGATTATGTCCCGTAAATGTGCAATGGGATTTATGGGCCAAATCATTCGCTCGAACAATCCAGAATGTTCTTCAAACCAATCGCGAACTACCGTGGCTCAATGACCTGGTGCACTGTCATCAATAAAAATTCCATCGATGTTTGGGAACATGAAGGTTGTGAACAGCTGCAAGTTGCCGAATATAATTATCGGCTCAGTTGGTCCAGGAGGCCCAGTCCACCCCACGTACACACAGCCCACACCATTATGGAGCTACCACCTGCTTGCACAGTGCCTTGTAGACAAAATGGTTCAAATGGCTCTGAGCACTATGGGACATAACATCTGAGGTCATCAGTCCCCTAATACTTAGAACTACTTAAACCTAACTACCCTATGGGCATCACACACATTTATGCCCGGGGCACGATTCGAACCTGCGACCGTAGCAGTCACGCGGTTCCGGACTGAAGCGCCTAGAACCGCTCGTCCACAGCGGACGGCCCATGTAGACAACTTCACTCCATGGCCTCGTGAGATGTGCGCCTTATTAGAACCCTAACATGGGCTCTTACAAACTGCAGTCGGGCTCGTCTGATCAGGCTACGGCTTTCCAGTCGTCTAAGATCCAACCAATAAGGTCACGACCCCGTGAGAGGCTCTGCAGACGACGGTGTGCTGTTAGCAAAGGTACTCCCATCGGTCGTCTCCTGCCGTGGCACATTAAAGTCAAATTTCCCAGCACGGTCCTGACGGATAAGTTCGTCGTACGTCCCACATTGATTTCTGCGGTTATTTCACTGATTGTTGCTTGTCTGCTAGCACTGACAACTCTACGAAATCACTGCTGCTCTTGGTCGCTAAGTGAAGACCGTCGGCCACTGCGTGAGAGGCAATGACTGAAATTTGATACTCTCAGCACACTCTTGACACTGTAGATTTCAGAATATTGAATTCCGTAACGATTTTCGAAATGAAATGTCCCGTGTGTCCAGCTCCAACTACGATTCCGCGTTCAGAGACTGTTAATTCCCGTCGTACGGCTTTAATCACGTGAATCACGTGAGTACAAAAGACTTATCCGTAGATGTACTTCCGTTTTATACCTTGGGTATGCAATACTACCACCGTCTATATATACAGGGTGTTACAAAAAGGTAAGGCCAAACTTTCAGGAAACATTCCTCACACACAAATAAACAAAAGATGTTATGTGGACATGTGTCCGGAAACGCTTAATTTCCATGTTAGAGCTCATTTTAGTTTGTTCTTTCACCTACGCTCAATGGAGCACGTTATCATGATTTCATACGGGATACTCTACCTGTGCTGCTAGAACATGTGCCTTTACAAGTACGACACAACATGTGGTTCATGCACGATGGAGCTCCTGCACATTTCAGTCGAAGTGTTCGTACGCTTCTCAACAACAGATTCGGTGACCGATGGATTGGTAGAGGCGGACCAATTCCATGGCCTCCACGCTCTCCTGACCTCAACCCTCTTGACTTTCATTTATGGGGGCATTTGAAAGCTCTTGTCTATGCAACCCCAGTACCAAATGTAGAGACTCTTCGTGCTCGTATAGTGGACGGCTGTGATACAATACGCCATTCTCCAGGGCTGCATCAGCGCATCAGGGATTCCATGCGACGGAGGGTGGATGCGTGTATCCTCGCTAACGGAGGACATTTTGAATATTCCCTGTAACAAACTGTTTGGAGTCACTCTGGTACGTTGTGTTGCTGTGTGTTTCCATTCCATGATTAATGTGATTTGAAGAGAAGTAATAAAATGAGCTGTAACATGGAAAGTAAGCGTTTCCGGACACATGTCCACATAACTTACTTTCTTTCTTTGTATGTGAGGAATGTTTCCTGAAAGTTTGGCCGTACCTTTTTGTAACACCCGGTATAATGTCGTAGGTATATCCGGCGGAAGCGGATGGTACAATTGGTGTGAGCAGTGAACTTTGTTCATGATGGGTGTCACATCAAAACCAAGCGCGAAAACAAATTTCCCTGCAATGTTTGTAGTAAAAAGAAACAACCAATGCCGTACCGCAGTTACTAACATGGTTAAGACATCGTCGGTTGCAAAGGGTGGAGGTAGGGGGGGGGGGGGGGGCGAGAGGCAGTGCCATTCTCGTATGACGTCCAGAATGAGTAACAGTATTACAATGGAATCTCTGTCACCATAAGTTTAGCGCGGAGCAGCACAAACGAGATAATCACTACCGTAATCTCATCTACCACAGCGACGTCATTGCAATCGGTGTTTATGATTCACAGTCACGTTCTGTGGTCGCGCGATCTAATTATTCTTGGCGGCTGCCGGTGGCTTGTGCAGTCATCATTACAATTGGCCGTGGTAGTAACTGCCGTCCGTGTGTCTCGATGGCGAAAACGTGCTCACAACGCAGGCCATTGCCCCCTGGGCTGAGCCGTGTTCGATCAGTCCCACAGGTCTAGACATTGGCTGAATGTTCGGAATGTAATTACATCCGACATCTGCCGGTGGCCGAACTGACCACAAGGGTTTGTCGATTCCGCTAACTGGACGACAGTACTTCGCCCTGGTTCTCTCTTCCTTGCTACAGACATTGAATGCTGGATAGAAGTGGTAGGCAACAGCTCTTTCTGTTATTTATTACATCTTATTTAATAGGCTTTCACGTTAGTTCATGATCGTGCAAAATATCGACATGTTAAAAAATTGCTGAATATATTGAGTGACTACAAATGAAAGACTAAAATACGTAACTCCACAAGGAACTTGTTTCAAATGACCATTGGTCATTGTTAGGAACTGTTTACGAAAATACTGAAGGAAAATCACGGAGTAAACAAATGTAAAAAGGATGGATAAAAAAATGGCGTCACCTAAAATACAATTCAGTACCATGCCTAATACAGTGTAGGAAACCCGTTGGATATCAAAACTTTTTCTAGTCGTCTCGGAATAGATAAATGCAGTTCCTAGATAGTTCTCAAAGGAATCTTCTACCATTATTCCTGCAAAATAATAAATATTTCAGGTAACAATGATGGAGGTGGGTATCGATCTCGCACCCTTACCTGCAAAGTGCCCCAGGGAAGTGTGGTAGGTCCGCTGTTGTTTTCTATCTACATAATTGATCTTTTGGATTGGGTAGATAGCAATGTGCTGCTGTTTGCTGATGATGCTGTGGTGTACGGGAAGGTGTCGTCGTTGAGTGACTGTAGGAGGATACAAGATGACTTGGACAGGATTTTGTGATTGGTGTAAAGAATGGCAGCTAACTCTAAATATAGATAGATGTAAATCAGTGCAGATGAATAGGAAAAATAATCCCGTAATGTTTGAATACTCCATTAGTAGTGTAGCGCTTGACACAGTCACGTCGATTAAGTATTTGGGCGTAACACTGCAGAGCCATATGAAGTGGGACAAGCATGTAATGGCAGTTGTGGGAAAGGCGGATAGTCGTCTTCGGTTCATTGGCAGAATTTTGGAAAGATGCGGTTCATCTGTAAAGGAGACCGCTTATAAAAAACTAATACGAAGTATTCTTGAGTACTGCTCGAGCGTTTGGGATTCCTATCAGGTCGCATTGAGGGAGGACATAGAAGCAATTCAGAGGCGGGCTGCTAGGTTTGTTACTGGTAGGTTTGATCATCACGCGAGTGTTATGGAAATGCTTCAGGAACTCAGGTGGGAGTCTCTAGAGGAAAGGAGGCGTTCTTTTCGTGAATCGCTACTAAGGAAATTTAGAGAACCAGCATTTGAGGCTGACTGCAGTACAATTTTACTGCCGCCAACTTACATTTCCCGGAAAGACCACAAAGATAAGACAAGAAAGATTAAGGCTCGTACAGAGGCATATAGGCAGTCATTTTTCCCTCGTTCTGTTTGGGAGTGGAACAGGGAGACGTGATGCTAGTTGTGGTACGAGGTACCCTCCGCAACGCACCGTATGGTGGATTGCGGAATATGGATGTAGATGTAGAAAGTAGACCACAAAGGGTCACTAATATTGAGACTTGGTGTCTGCTCGCCAGGGAGCACGCGACAATTTATTATCGTACTCATAAAACCTGTCGTGGACGATGCGAGCTGTGTGAGCATGTACACTGCCGTCTTGGAACACATTGCTATTGGAGAACAAACGTTGTAGCGTGGTATGGACATGATCAGCCAAAAGGGTCACACAGTAGTTGGCAGTAATTCTATATAGAACAGCAACCATGTTTCCCGTGGAACACCACGATATGGCTGCACAAATTATCACCGAATCGAATCCCCCGCCGTGTTTCACTCTTTGGACGTAAACTTGACCAGAAGTTGGAAACAGTGTGAAACGGACATAATCCGACTGAATTACTTTCTTCCAGTGCTCCATAGTCCAGATTACATGGCTTCGGGACCACGTTTTTCTGTGATGGGAATTTGTATCACAGATGACTGGTTTTGGAATTCCCTGAAGTTCCCTGCATTTGGGGCTCCCATCGCGTTGTTTTGTTGTTGACTGGGATAGCTTTTCTTTGCATTTTTGTTCGTTGTGGATCGTTGGGTTTGATCGTTGCGGATGTCACATGACATCCGTTTAAGTTCGTTTGTTGATCCTTCCACTCAGGTTTTTTTTTTTTTTTTTTTTTTTTTTTTTTTTTTTTTTTTTTTTTTTTTTTTTTTTACAGAGGCCAACCAGCTCTCTGACTGAACACGCTGAGCTACCGTGCCGGCGGGATACCTAGTGCTACTTCCATTTTTCAGTGACTTTAGCAGCTGTTCTCTTCTCATGTTTCATGGAATCATCTTGCGACCTAACATCCCAAAAATGTTCGGGCTCGCATGCGGTTCCTCTTCGTCGAAACGTCGGCTCAAATTCGTCTAGGGCTCGAACAACCCGTGTCGCATTACACGCCCTAAATTAGATACTTGTGACCCTTTGGTTAAATTTTCTGGCCTATGGCAAGTTTGCGAAATAAAAAGTCAACATAACATATAGTAACAGTAAAAATAATATCGGTAAGTAAATTACCAACCCATAAATAATGTAGGCCACATAGTTGCCATTTGGCGAGAATAATGTTTATTCAGAAAGCAAACTACTGTAATAGCGAAAGTGGTCGTATTTAGAGTTACTGTTACACTCGAGCGCATATCCATTTGACACAGTTCGATCACTCACAATCTCCTCGCGAAATACAAGTTCGATACTCCACCTCGTTAACTATGCGAAAAGTTCACACTAGGCGCGCGGCTGCTCATCGCCCAGAGACTATGTCCCGTGGTACCACACAACGCGAAATTTTCTACGTCGTTTCACTTCCTAGTTGCCCAAAGACCGACTGACCGCTGTCGCGTCTCAGTCCGAACTGTACCTTTTGGTGGCTCCAGCCGAAATGTACTCATTGATGTCTAGACCGGAACTGCTCTCTGCCCGTCTCCGACCGCGTTCCCCGCGCGCCGAACATCTTCGCTCAATTGACTAGCGCAGTTCCCTTTCCTGAAGCCGTCCATCTGATTGGCTACAGCTTATTCTACATTGCTTTACATTTAACATATTTAAATAATCAATGCTTGACCACTTACACGTTCTAAATAAAGTAACAATAATATCCAATACATAATAACGTTGAATTCTTTTACGCAAAATCAGTACAATTTCCTTCTTAACTTCGAATGTCACGGATAAGTAAATAAAGAGCAAAAGTATCTATTATGCACTAAACTTTACAACAAATATTCTATTACCTACTGATTGACTAAGGTGTCATGCTGTCGCATTTCAGTGTGTTTTGTGTGGAGGAAGTGATGATCTGTTGCGTAACTGAAAATACCGGTAATTTAAATTCACTATATCTTTCAAACAAATAAAGTTACAGAGTTGATATTCACAACATTTGTCATTTTAATGATACGCATCTGTATGAAACGTCGATCGTTAAGATCGAACAAAGCGTTCAGATTTTAGCACTCAGGTTTTATTAGAAAACTTGTTAATTTCACTTTAACAGTAAATCCTTAGCTATTATAGATATGACCAATATTCAAGTTTTATTGGGATCAGCACAAAAATTTATGGAGGATGGCAGATTAAAATTACTATGGCTTGATTCCCTGCATTACTACAGAATTAATTAATTTTCATAAATGTTTCCCTTTATGGCCGATCGTAGGTCCGGCATGTTTAACACTGCTACGTCTCCTTGGCCACAAAAGCTTTCTACTGGGTTTCCCTGTGACGGAGGTTCTCGTCTGTCTCACTCGCACATTACAGCGCTTAGGCTTCAATAGATAATAGACGCCTGTGAGTTTCCCCATCTTGTGGTGAATCTGCGTCCTTTGTGGCATTCGGTCCTGGACGACAGGGTTAGTTTCACAACTCCTGTAGGCTGACTCTTTCGGCCATATATATGAGAGTGCAATGCTCGTTAACTCACAATCTGCAGTGACCACCTTTCACAATCACTCAATATACACTATCGCCAGCGTTGTGACTTACCGTATGATGTTTCTCCTGCATCTCTATATACGCGATATCTTCGAACGGTGGTTCTTGAAACAAATATTTCGGCTGTCATGTTTACCCACCAGACAAACAAAACGATTTTCCCACGTTCGAATTCACTTATTTCGGATAGAACGCACTTCCAACTACACAGAACACTTTAGTTATCACGACTGAAACTTGCAATGTATTGAGGACATTGCACTTTTTTCGCGGCCAGCAGTGCAGCTTGCAGGTGTTCCTAGGGTCTGCATTTACGTTCAGACAAGCATTTGTCGTCGTATTTCCATGTTTTTGGCCAACCTCTGTAAATTACTTCTTCAAGTAACACACCTGAGGCATTACTGGAACATTATACCGTAATTCCCACCTTTTGTAAACTTTAATAGCTGTCGAAAATTTCAATAATAACAATCTCAGTTTAGTGAACAGCATATATCGATGCAAAGAAAGAGCTTCACCTTAGGTTAGAAAAATGTTCTTTAACACCAAAGATTTTGAAGTCTTGTGGTAGTCTGTTCAACACCGCTGTTGATGAATAAATTTTTTGATTTGCAGGACCCGAATCATGGGTCCTACATAGATGGGTCCTAAATAGATGAAATTGTTCCTTCCAAACATATGCAACAAATTTCTTCAAAGAGAACATGTACTCCAACGTAGCTCCAGAAATATTGGCTACCAAACCGTAACCCACTTGAGACTACAGAATGATAACCATATACAGGGTGGAGAAAAACTGTGGCACGAAATTTTAACCCTGGATAGTGGATGACAGTAGGAACCAAAATTACTAATATTGTGTAGGTCGACAAAGCGCTCCGATGGGCCGTGGGATTCCCTGTTGCCGTTCGCTGGTCGACGGGCAGCGCTGTAGTTGTCGGTTCACACGTACAAACGTTACTTGCCCCGTCACTGCCCCAACGTGATTTGCACACGTGTCGAATAGGTAGTGCTGTTTGTTTCCACCTCACGTCAGAGGTATTCACACTGTAACCTCCCCCTCACTTATCGACCTTAATGACAGTGAAAAATTAAACCGCGTGTACCTAATGGAAATTTGGGAAAAGCAATCGTCACCGAAGTTAATCTGTCGGTAAAGAGGGAGGAAAGGGTTACATCTAAATGAAAGGAAAAATGCAAATGAAACTGGTGGAAATTAATTTTGAAAAGGGGTAAAGTTAATAAAGAAAGTAAATGTGCGGCCCTTACGTTAACAATTAACTAGCGGTAATTAGATATTTGAGATTTGGGGAAAATTACTTGAGATTTGGGGAAAATTACGGTCGCCAGTCCTATGGACAATTACTATAGTAACTGAAAAAGAAAGGTTATTACACATATAATTAGCACTAGAAGCGTGGCAACTGAAGGTTGACACGTGTAGTGTGAAAACTGAAAGTTTGTCAGAAGTAATAAATTTCGCTACACTCTGACTTAATTTAGCAAAAGAATTAATAAAACCGGAAAATCGAAAGTTAATTTAGTGACTGAAGTTAATAGTGAGCTTTCTTTCTGAAGCACATCGAAATTCAGTAAAATACGGTTAGTCTTGGAATACCTCAACAATCATTTCAAAAGCTACTTGAATCTACGCAATTTAGAAATAAAAGATTTAACTTTGAACTTGAATTAAACGGTTCTGAACAATTAACAATAGTAAAATTTAGTACGTACCAAGCTGAGCTGGAGTCACAGGTAAGCTAAAATATGCAAACAAAACTCGCACTCTTAACTTATGCCTGTGTAATCTAAATATTGTAGCCGGCTATGAATACTTTAACTGAACTTTGAAATTAAAGCAGTGAAATCGAATGCTTTTACTTTAATGCTGGCGTTTGAATTTCAACGACACTCGAGTTCATTCCGGAAAAGGAAGGGACCCTGCTTGGTAATGCAATTGGGACAATGAGCAACAAATGTTCATGCTAAGTTGCTGCAATTATAGTTACGAAAATGGAACAGTTCGAAAAGCTGAGGTCTGCCATACAGTTCTAAAACTATACGTGCTTCCAGTCTTCCTTGTTGGTTGATTGAAGGTTTGAAGCCGTCGATCGAGGAAGTGGCGACAGTCACTCATTGTCGGCCGTCGCTGTTGCAGAAGCTGGATGTTGGCGCCCCTTCTTCTCGACACGGTCACCAGGCGAAACGGGCTCTTGATGTGCGCCAGCTAATGCTTCCCGTCCGCGACACCGTGTCAGAAACTATCATAGCAAGTCGAGCGCAATTACATGCTGCCCAACCCCGAAAGCGCGGCAACTCGCGGGAGCGTCACACAACAGACCTGCTCCACTGCACCACCGCAGCCAGACTCTCCCTCTGCCCGCGCTCCACGCGGCAGGGTTAACACTACCAAAGATCCTAAACACTTTCGTTCTCCACACGACCTATCGATGTATTCGTTCGATAGCATAGTTTTCCCTAGGCCAGACCCAGCGTTTAAATACAAATAATATTCACAAAACAAATCAATTATACATCGACATAAATGCATATATATATATATATAAATAGTAAAACAATTACAATATACAAAAACACAGAAATGTTATATCTTCAGGTAACAAAATAAGGAAAAAAATTTGCACTGCAATAGATGGAAATAGGAGGAGATGCATTTCCGGCGTTACAACACGCAAGCTTCGCTTCGGAGCACACAAACGTCACCTGCGATTTAGTCATACAGTGAACATGGCGGAACGGTATTTGTTTGAAGAACAACGAGATACGGTTTTTGTTATGAACTATCCGACGGCAATGCGTATAGGGAACGGTACACAGCAAGAGGCTACCCACACCCGCAAAAGTTTACAGCAATTCACCGGCGACTTGGCGAAACAGGCTCGCCTGCGGGATATCATGGTGATGCTGGAAGACCCCGAACATGACGGGATGCTGCATTTGAGGAGACTGTTCTTGAGCGCTTCGAGGAAGCACCTATGACAAGTGCTCGAGCGGTTGGACACAGAAAAGGGGGTCACTCATCGGTTAGTCTGGGAGGTTTTGAGGGATAACGGCCAGCTTCCATTTAGTTTCCACCCTGTCCAAGACCTAAATCCTGTGGCGGACTATGAACACACGCTAGGATTTTGACGGTGGTTTTTGCGACGCCATTGTGTTGTTTACCGACGAGAGCACCTTCCATGGGGATGGCCTTTGCTACACCCGAAACGTTCATTACTGGACAAGGAGAAATCGTCACGTCACGTACGTCCACGGACGCCAGGAAAGATTTTCGACGAAAATTTGGGCAGGCATTGTGGGCGATCATTTGATTGCGCCAGTCCGCCTACCTCCTCGACATACCGGAGCAAATTACCTTCACTTTTTGCAAGAAACTCTACCCGGCCTGCTGGAAGGTGTTCACCTGGACATACGACTACGCATGTGGTTGCAGCATGATGGGGCAGAGGGAGAAGAACCTCTTTCTTTGCTTAGGATGGTGATTACTACTGGGAACAGGGATTGGATTTGGCAGAAGTTTTCTGCCGAAGTAGCAAGATATTTACTTTTAACAAAATTTATTCAATTCTAAATACATTTAAATTCGAGGAGTCCCACCTTGATACGCATATAACTCCGTACAGTTTCACTGTGGCTCCATTCACACAGTACTCTTTTTAATACAAGTGATCTATAACATTTGTTAGAAACAAGTTCTGCTAACTACTGTATCACTAACTATTCTCTTACTGATTCCATGGCTTAAATAATCTTTGGCCTCTTAGTCTAACTATTCAATCATTGACCCCTTGGCCTAACTCACTAATACTTAATGACTCCTTAGCCGAACTTAAAAGTGACAAACACCGAAAAATGTCTCGTTCCAACTATTAAATACTCAACAGTAACTATTTGAGACAGAGGCAATATGTATCTGTTCAATAATATTTCAATGAAAGCAAAACCTAAGGTGTTACCTACTTAACAGTTGTCGTTGTGTCCACCAGAGCTATGAAGTTTCTATCGCTCCATCAGTAGCTGATGCTAGGCTCCGCTGCCAAGGGCTCCTGTCCCAGCGTCACTCGTTGACTATTGCTCTCTGAATACTCACCGAATACTCGATGAATACTGACTTGCCACTGCTCGTGACTTCTGTACACGATTTTGAAAGATATTCCTATTTGACCACAGCTTTTACAAGCTTATTGTTTGGTGATTCTGGAATATTCCGTCTCTACAAAACCACACTGACTTAATTCTGCCTGGCAGAGTTCCTAGTCAGAATCTTCCTACATATCTGTAAGGCTCTGGGACGTTCAGTTTCAGTGGGCAGCTGTTCAGGTCCATGATACTAAATTTTCGACATGATACTACAGAAAATTTCTTTTGTTGCAGTATCACAACAGTAGAAACCAACTTGGGAAGATCAGTTTGGTTTCTAAGGAGATGTAGCAACATGCGAGGCAATACTGACCCTATGACTTATGTTAGAAGATATGTTAATGAAAGGAAAATCTACGTTTGTAGCATTTATGTGTTTAGAAAAAAGCTTTTGACAATGTTGACTCGAATACCATCTTTGAAATTTTGAAAGTAAAGACAGGGAGCGAAACGATGTTTACAACTTGTAGCAGTTATAAGCATCGAGGGGCATGAAACGTAAGTAGTGGTTAAGAAGGCAGTGAGACAGGATCTTAGCCTCTCACCATTGTAATACGCCCGACTGCGGCCACTTTCTCCAACGCACCACGAGCGGCCGAGCCTGACACGCCGGACCTAGCCCCAGGGTGCAGTCATTCTGCAAGGACACAGCGGGAAGCCCGGGTGGACGCCTTCGCCTACCTCAGGGAGGGAGACGTTACGAAGGGTCCATCCGACAACGAGAAGCATGCCGAAAGGGGATGGACACCTGCAGCCATTAGTACGGAATGCGAAGAATGTACTTGCGAAAGCATGTCATTTCTTCTGGCCTGGCAGTAGTCTCCTTACCTGTCTTAGAAAGCAGGGATGTGCTGACAATTCCAGCACCCCATGGGCACAGGGAGGAGCGCACAAAAAAGCGAGAGGAACTGAAGCAGGGAGGCGTGTGAAAGAAGCCAGGATTCTTAAGAAGATGTTTTTCTCAATAGTGAGGACATCCCTTGTAAATGACGGATGCCAGCAGATTCTGAGACAGAGCCCAAACATGAATCTGTCCAGGGCTCACGCAGAGAGAGCGGTTAAGATAAGTGTTGTGTAGCTACTCTCCCAACAGCCTCGGAATGCAGGAAAGCATCTTAAGAATCTGAAATCGCGAGAAAGATGCCGATTCACGAGCCACACGCCAGCTCACGCCAGATAGAAAATTTCCACCCCGCACTCAGAGGCGTGGCGATGAAACGGCGATCTGCCATTGGGTTGCATTGAAAATTTCGTCTGCCAATGTCAACTCCGAAAGGAAGAGTATTTCGATGACGAGTTGAGCTGGGAGATGGATGAGAAGAGAGAAGAGAGTCGTGGAAACACCGCCGAAGCGAGAGGACATGGGCGCTCTTCCATCCAGCGCAAACATCCGCCTTCCGTTTACAACACAGCTCCGGCTACGCAAGCGACTAGGGGCAGACAATGCGGAGATCCTACCTGGGCCCCACCGCAAAGCCGTGATTGCTGATGGCGGCCAACTTGTACAGCACAGCTCCGATGCGACGCCCCGTACCGACGTAGCACGTGCCGACGACAGCAATATAAAATGAACGATTACGAAGAATGGTGAGACGATTCGTTCCCTCCTCCTTTCCCTTAATAACTGAGTCGTGTCTACGCCCAGTCAAATCGGCCCTGAGATGTATAGTTTTATTTTGGTTTGTGTAAACATCACGAAAACAAATACCTTTCTTTCATGTTTTGATCATACAAGCCATTTTTTACATTAATACATGAACCCCTCAATTTTGTACCCTTTTGTTTGATGTCATTTAATTTCTCGACTTCACTACCTCGTTGGTAATTCTCATGGTATCTGATCTCACAAAATAATTTCTCGAGTTCTCAATGCCACTGTTATTCAGTCTGTTCATTGAGCAATCAGTAAGGAAAACAGAAGGAAATTTGGAGCAGGAACTAAAGTTCAGGGAAAAGAAATAAAAACTTTGAGGTTTATGGGTGACGTTGTAATTCAGTCAGAGAGAGACATAGGAGAGCCACTGAACAGAATGGATAGTGCCTTCAAAGGATGATGTAAGATGAACATTAACAAAAGCAATAAAAGGATAATGGACTACAGTCGAACAAATAAGATGATGCTGAGGCAATTAGATTAGGAGCGACACGAAAAAATGGTTCAAATGGCTATGAGCACTTCTGAGGTCATTAGTCGCCTAGAACTTAGAACTAATTAAACCTAACTAACCTAAGGACATCACACACATCCATGCCCAAGGCAGGATTCGAATCTGCGACCGTAGCGGTCGCTCGGCTCCAGACTGTAGCGCCCAGAACCGCACGGCCACTCCGGCCGGCTAGGAGCGACACACGTACCCAAGTTATAGATGAGTTTTGCTATTTGAGAAGCAAAATAACGGATGATGGCAAGAGTGGAGAGGATATAAAATGTAGACTGACAATGGCAACAAAATGGTTTGGAAAAGAGAATTTTGTTAACACGGAATATAGATTCAATTGTTAGGAAGTCTTTTCTGAATGGATTTGTGTGGAGTGTAGCGATGTACAGAAGAGAAACCTGGACAATACGCAAATTTGACAAGAGAATATACGTTTTTTAAATGTGGTGCAGCAGAAGAATACTGAAGATTTCATGGGTAGATCACATAACTAATGATGAGGAACTGCGTACAACTGGGGAGAAAGAAATTTGTGGTACAACCTGAATAGAAGAAGGGTTCGGTTGATAGGTCAGGTTCTGAGACATTAAGGGATCACCAATTTAGTGTTAGAGGGAAGTGTGTGGGGGGGGGGGGGGGGGGGTAAAAATAGTAGCGGGAAGCCAGATGGTGAATACAGTAAAAAGATTCAGAATGATGTAATTCGGAGATTGAAATGGAAATCAGCATCGGGTGTCATTGGCCGGCAGGCCCCTTACGGGGCAGGTCCAGCCACCTTTTTGCAGGTCTTTTTACATTCGACGCCACATTGGGCGACCTGCACGCTGGATGAGGATGAAATGATGATGAAGACAACACAACACCAAGTCCCTGAGCGGAGAAAATACCCGACCCAGCCCGCAATCGAACCCGGGGCCATGAGAACAGCAGTCCGTCAAGCTGACCATTCAGCTATCGGGGCCGACAATTCGGAGATGGTCTGTACAGGATACAGTGGCGTGCAGAGCTGCATCTAAACAGCCATCAGACTGAGGACTAAAACAAAAATCAGAAAGAACATTGAATGCAGGCTTAATGTGAGACGCACGCAGTGCCGTCCCTCGAGTGGGTAAGTAGAGCTGGTCGTGACCAAGGTCGCAAGGCCGGAGCCCCGGCCGCCTGCGGTGCACGGCCAGTCGGCCTGTCGCCGCGGGGCGCCGCATGGCGGCGCCATTAGCGTCTGGCGCCTGCAGGGTAGGCAGCCGGCGGCGCGCATTCAGCCGCGCCACAGCCACAGCGCCACTGGAGGTCAGTGGAAAAGTACCCGGCTGCCGTTGCAATTACGCTGAGCTGTGGCACGGTGAAGCAACGTAGTAACAGCTAAGCAAAGGAATGATAACTGTGATGCAGAAATAATTAAAACCAGAATGAAAAATGCTCCTATCGTAGAACAAAAACAGCCGAATTAGGTATGTTAAAGAAGGGAACTAGCTTTTCGATTTATCTGGCAGTTTGAAAGGTTTTAAACCACAACATCTTCACATATTTGCGTTTTTCTGCTTACACAGGGTGTATAAAAAAGAATCATCAGATTTGGCACGTCTGCATTTCTGAAACTAATGAACGCGTACAATGAATGATGAATGGGAAACTAAAAAGGTTTTTTTTCATATCTTTTCACGGGTGTTCAGTATCTCCCCCCCCCCCCCCCCCCCCCCATACGAGATGCCAGCATATTTCAAATTTTTCCCACACTGCATGAGCAAATCTTGAGTTACAGCTTCCACTGCTGCTGTTATGTGATGTCTCAGTTCATACATTGTTGTTGGTAATGGAGGCACATAAACGGAGTCTTTTTGTAAAGGCCCACAAGAAATAATCACATACAGTCAGACCCGGTGACCTTGGAGGCCAGTAATGTGAGGCTGAATCATTTGGTTCAGTGCCACCGATCTATCGTTCAGTAATCCTTTGATTTAAAAATTCCCGCACTTCCAGATGCCAGTGAGGCGGTGCCGCATCCCGTTGGTAAGTGAAGTCGATCGAATCAGTCTCCAACTGTGGGGAAACGAAGTTATCAAGCATATCGTGATATGTGCTTCCTGCAAGTGTTCTTGGCAAAGCAAATTTGACCATACCCCTTTTCTCGTGTAACTGCACAAAACACGTTAAATTGTGGAGAGTCCCTCTCATGTTGTACAACTTCATGTAAAACTGTAGTCATGCTCTTTCCAACAGCACGTTGTTCATGCAAATAACGTAACAATTACGATTCTTTAAATATCGGATGATTCTTTTTTATACATCCAACATTCTGTGTCGTGTCAAGTAAAGTAACATCATATTTGATGGTTATCGTATAACATGATGCATGTCATCCGGTCATCCAGAAGACGTTTTTCATGTCGTGCAGTATGACACAAAGTCATTACAGTTTACTATGCATGCATCCCCATTCAGGAATACTTCCTATCATAAATGAGATGCCAAAAAGTACCAACATGCAAATGCACAGGTGGCGGGAGTACTGCGTACACAGGGTAATGGTGGAGCTGTCATTTATAATAAGGTGATTCACGTGAAAAGGTTTCCGACGTGATTATGGCCCCACGACGGGATTTGACAGATTTTGAATGCGGAATAGTAATTGCAGCTAGACGCATGGGATAGTACATTTAGGAAATCGTTTGAGAATGCAATATTCCTAGTTCCACAGTGTCAAGAGTGTGCCGAGAACACCAGATCTCAGGCATTATTTATCACCAAAGACAAGACAGTGACCGATCGGCTAGAATTAACGACCGAGAGCAGCTGAATTTCCGTAGAGCTGTCAGTGCTAACAGACAAGCAACACTGCGTGGATAACATCAGAAATCAATGGCGGACGTACAACGAACGTATCCATTAGGATGCGCGGCGTTAATGGGCTGCAGCAGCAGACTACCAACGAGAGTGACTTTGCCATTAGCACGATCTTACTTGCAGCGCCTCTCATGGGCTCATGACCATATACGTTGGAGGCTAGAGGACTGGAAGGTCGTGGCCTGATCATCATGAGTCCCAATTTCAGTTGGTGAGAGCTGACGGTAGGGCTCCAGTGCGTCACAGATCCCACGAAGCCAGGGACCCAAGTCGTCAACAACGCACCGTGCAAACTAGTGGTGGCTCCATAATGGTGTGGGCTAGTCCATATAAATTCATCATTGACTGGAAATGGTTACGTTCGGCTACTTGGAGTCCATTTTCAGCTATTTATTGGCTTCGTGTTCCCAAACAACGACGTAATTTTTGTGATTGACTACTCGCCATGTTATCGAGCCACGATTGTATGAGATTGGTTTGATAAACTGTCTAGATAGTTCGAGCGATTGATTTGGCCACACAGATCACCCGATATGAATCCCGTCGAATATTTATGGGATATAATAGAGAGGTCAGTTCTTTCACAAAAGCCTGCACCGGCAACATTTACACAATTGTAGGCATATGTAGAGAGAGAGAGAGCACGGCTCAATATTTCTGCAGGAGACTTCCAACGAGTTGTTGCGTCCAAGCACGTCGAGTTTTTGCAATCTGCTGGGCAAAAGGAGGTACAACACGACATTATATATCCCATGGATTTTGCCGCCTGAGTGTACATGTAACATGGCGTGGAACTAAGAGAGCTTGTTGAGATGGTGAGCCGGCCATAATGGCTGAGCGGTTCTAGGCGCTGCAGTCTGGAACCGCGCGACCGCTACGGTCGCAGGTTCGAATCCTGCCTTGGGCATGGATGTGTGTGATGTCCGTAGGTTAGTTAGCTTTAAGTAGTTCTAAGTTCTAGGGGACCGATGACCTCCGCAGTTAATTCTCTAGTGCTCAGAGCCATTTGAACCATTTTTGGAGATGGTGAAGTGGGGTTAACTTGTAAAACAGTGAGAGTCGAGACGATTTGATTTAAATGTCTTGAAGCTGCCAAATAAGTCGAAAAGCTATTTCCCTTCTTTTACATCGCTAACTCTGTCCATGATATTTTCGCCTTTTTTTGTACTACAGCACGAGCATTTTGCCAACGCCCTTGTCGCAACGGTAACTCCAGTTCCTGTCAGATCACTGAAGTTAAGCCCTGTCGGGCTTGGTTAGCACTTGGGTAGGTCACTGTCTGAGTCTGTCGAGCGCTGTTGGCAAGCGGGCTGCACTCAGACCTTATGAGGCTCAGGCTGGGAGAACGGTGTGCTGATCACATGTCCCTCCGTATCTGCATCCAGTGAAGCCTAAGGGTTGGTGACGACACGGTGGCCGATCGGCACCATCGGACCCTCATGGGCTGTTCGGACGATGCTTCTTTTTTTTATAGGAATTTTCATTCTGGTTCCCAAGTTTTACTCTAGCATAATTTTGACTTCAGACCGGCATAGTTTGGAATCCGATGTAGATTTTTGTAGACTCGGAGGGCCGCTGACTCGGCTTAAGTTTCTCTGCTGTCTTTCGAACCATATTGCTAGTATGATGGCAGCGGCTAAAGCTTTCACACAACAACACGACGACCATTAAAACATGTATTTGTTTACCTTATACAAAATTTGAATTGATTCGCAGAAGTTTGAAACACAGAAGTGTTGAGCGTTGTAAAACTCGGAAATAACGTGTTTTTTGCACTTGAAATCCGAATAGAGCTAGATTTTTGAAAGCTAGTTTTATCGTTAGAATGTAATTTCCATTTATTTATTCCTCCTTTAACCGTTTCCGGTCTTTTACTCCACGTAAGAACGTATTTTGCCTGCTACATTTAACTTGACTTACAATCATCGTATCTCGCCCACAGAAATTTATTGGAGAGGAAAAATTCGTTTTGACCTTATCCATTTATCTACCTTCGTGCAAAGTTTGAAGGAATTTGTATAACTTTAAACTAGAGAAGCGGCCCAAAAAAAAAGTGTTGTTTTGCACGTAAAATCCAAATGAAGCAACTTATCTCAGACTAACGTCCGATACACTGATGGACAAAATCTGAACAATCAGTCTCGCTGCAGTCCAGATTTATTTAGGGATTATTGTTGTTGCAGATAAATCCGAAAGAATGTGACTCTCTTTACACGTAAATTTCGAACGAATCTTTAATAGAATCGCACAATTTGCAAAAAGAGCTACAGATGTTCGAATGGTTATACAAATGGCAGCTGGTCCGGGTTAAGCCAAAACTTTTTATCCCATGTTCCTAGCTCAAATAGGAGCTGAACGCCAAGACCTCCCCCACTCCCAAACCGTGAGTCTGAGCACGGCCATTCCAGACATATTTGTTACAGCACTTGCCCGCTGTATCGGTTATCGCATGTACAATGTGTCCACTGCATCCCGGCCGCCCCAACTAACTTTTCTTCCACAAGCAGAATAAAAAAAATGTCTCAAGCGAAAGATATTTAGTTACTAGGGTTGTGGCGTTACCTGGGAACATGCAAACCTGCATCTAGCTGCTGTCTGTTGCAGATTACCATTCCTGGACGCTTAAGTTATAGCCTAATAGATTTCTGTTTCAGCTGATGCTTTCGTCAAATGGGGTCTAATACACAAAATCCCCGAAAACGCTCAACTGTTAATTGACTGAATTCTCTACTTACGGAACTAAATTTCCTTCGGATTGCGTGATAATAAACTCTGCTATAAGTAAAAGTTTCACTGAAATTAACAGGATTCTAAAAATTCTAAAAAGAAAAGCTCATATGGTAGCTGCCGTACTGCAAAAATAACTCCTTAGTAACATATGAAACTCATCATTGGCACAGGGAATTTTCCAGTCGGGTTAAAACATGCAATTGTTAAAACTCATGAGTAGAAAGACGATAAGAAATATTTAAAAAACTCTTGTTCACTTTACCCACTGCCGAAAACTGAAACTCCGCCCGAACAGGCCACGAAGGCCCAGCGGTACTGACCGGCCGCCGTGTCATCCACATCCCACAGGCGTTAGCGGATGCGGATAAGAAGGGGCATGTGGTCAGTACACCGCTGTCCTGGTCGTATGTCAGCTTACGAGACGTGAGCCGCTACTTCTCAGTCAAGTAGTTTCTCAGTTTGCCTCACAAGGGCTGAGTGCACCCCGCTTGCCATCAGCGCTCGGCAGACCGGATGGTCACCCATCCAAGTGATAGCCCAGCCCAACAACCCTTAAATTCGGTGATCTGACGAGCAGCTACCACTGCGGCAAGGCCACTGGTTTTTCTCATGACGTCTTTTTCCAAAATATTTGTAAAGGTAATGTACAGTTGCTCAGCTGAGAGTGCTATTTACATATTCATTCAAAAAATAGTACAAGCCTTAATTAATAAAATGTCAACAGCTGGTATGTTTCGTTATCTTTCCAATGCGTTTGATTGTACAGATCAAGTTACTCTTTCAGAAAAAACTTGAGTTTTGTGGAACTGATGGCTTTATGTAAAGCTGGCTTGGAAAAAAGAAAAAACTAGACACACACACACACACACACACACACACACACACGCAAAGCATTTTCTTGGATGAACAGAAAATTTTAGTGACTGGGGTGAAATCAGAAAGAAAGTCCCAGACTCTTAATTTTTGGGTCCACTCCTATTCCTCATACATGTGAGTAACTTTCTGTTTAACATTCAACCAGCAGAATTGGTACTTTTTGCAGCCGATAGTTGTTTTATAATACATCCCGTTTGAGAGTAAGGAATAGAAGCGATTTAAATGATTTTGACCAGAGAGTTATGAATTGGTTCTAAGAAGATTTCGAAAAACGCTCTATATTCAGTTCTGTACAACAAATAATGTCCTGCCAACTGACGTACCACTTGAACAGGAGCCAGTACATACTGTAGAATGCTCCAAATTTTTCAGTGTTTATAGTGATGAAAACCTGAACTGAGTGACGTATCTTAGTGAGCTTCTTAAACAATTAATTTCAGCTACATTTTCTCTCTGTGTAATTGCTAATCATGGAAACAACGAATTAACCTCCTGAAATATTTTGCATATTTCCACTGAGTGTTGTCTTATGGAAAAATTTTCTGGGGTAGCTCACTACTTAGAAAGAAAGCGCTGATTTCACAGAAGCGAGCAGTAAGAATAATAACAGGTTTTCAGCACAGACGTCATGCAGGTACCACCACAGTAAGCCAGGCATTTTAACGGGGCCGCTACAACACTTATACTAACTAATGAAATGCGAAATCAATAATCCGTTACAATTTGAGAAGAACAGTGATGTCCGCTCCTACAACACTAGTGGGGAAAAAATGCATCATTAAAGCTGTCACTGGCTCGGAAAAGAGTTCAATATGCACCAAACATTTTTTTATATCATTAGCCCAATAACGTAAAATTCTGACAGGTAGCAAAGCAAGTTTTAAATATTACTTAAAATAATTTCTCCGGAACAAATCCTTCTATTCCACTGTCGAATATATACTTAAAAACTGTTAGCAAAAAAAAAAAAAAAAAAAAAGAAATAAAAACTTACTTTTAATTGTATTTGCACGATTCGGATTAAAGAAGTATGTTCATTAATGTTAACACTAATCATGTATACATATTCTGTAAACTGACTTTCGATTAAATAGTCGTTCAAATGCTCTATGGAACAAGTAAGTAACTAACTTGAAGTCCAAAGAATCTCTATACTTTCCAGAGAGTAATTACGTTGCTCTATTTTTCACACATTATTCAGGCTAATGAATATCATACACTGCCTGTATGTCATCAAATTAAACATTGCATATCAATATTACTGTTAAAATATACTCTTGAAATAGAAGCCCTTTGTCAGGACAAACTGGGACATACATTCTGAAACTAGGTATTACAACCACAGCGCAACTTATTTGTAAACAATCTACGTGCAGTTATGTTATGGTATGGTATGTTATGTTATGTTAATCGGGGACCTAGAAACGACGGAGAGAATCCGTCCCTGCCGCAGCCGCAGTGGTCCGCAACCCCACGAAAAAACCGCAGACCACTTCACCCCTCGGCCGCCCCACACCGAACGCAGGCTTATTGCGCGGTTCGGCCCCACGTGGAACCCCCAGGGAACGTCTCACACCAGACGAGTGTAACCCCTATGTTGGCGTGGTAGAGTAATGGTGGTGTACGCGTACGTGGAGAACTTGTTTGCGCAGCAGTCGACGACATAGTGCAGCTGAGGCGGAATAAGGGGAACCAGCCTGCATTCGCCAAGGCAGATGGAAAACCGCCTAAAAACCATCCACAGACTGGCCGGCTCACCGGACCTCGACACAAATCCGCCGGGCGGATTCGTGTCGGGGACCGGCTCTCCTTCCCGCCCAGAAAGCCGTGCGTTAGACCACACGGCCAAACGGGCGGATACGTGCAGTTAATGACAATTTTGATCAAACAATCTCGCCTAGCGCAACCCATATCACTCAGTCGCATGCAAATGCTAAACAATGACTGGCCTGGCGATCAAACAGCTTAAAATGAAATCTCCACTAAATGGCGTCAGCCTCCGTCCTCTCTTTACCCTGAGACACTTTGTTAAGCCGCTACCACCACGCATGCTGCTACGGTCAAGCACTTCCCTCTTCAGCGAATCGAATTACTGCGCAGCGGCGCGCTACTTTACTGGAACAGAATCAAAAAGATTAAGACAAGCATCACATTGGAGTTTGGAGTTGCTTGCAGAGAAATGAAAATGAACGGACGATGGTTCCGCCTTTTTGCAGGTAGACAAATCATTATTTTATTACGTACGTTTCACTAAATTTTTGATATTCTCATTTTTTTTGGTAATTTTCTTTTATTTTACACTGTGTGTCCCGTGGTGCCAACCAAAATCAGGCACAGGTCTAGAAAGTACACCATGTCACCACTGTAGAATTTTGCTAGTTCTAAGCTGTGATAAGTTTGTTGTTATGTAGCAAATGTGTCTTTGTGTGCCTGATATGAACGTTTATCTTCCTGCTCGTTTGTAAATACCGCATGCTGTTATGTCCCTGTGTTAAGGACACACTGCACAAACATACGTCTCTGTGCAGTGATATCTGTGTCCATGCCACAGCAACATAACAGGACTCAGTATTTACAAACGAGAAGGAGAAAACTTTCAGCTCAACTACACAAAAACACATTTTCTACACAAAAACAAATTTGTCACAGCCAACTATTAGCAAAATACAACCATGAAGACATGGTGCACTAACTTACAGCTGTGGCTAATCTTGGTTGGCAGCCACAGGACGCATATAATGTAAAATATAAATAAATAAATGAATAAAATACATAAAATAAAAAAGGAAGAGAAGAACACTGAGTATGTCACAACTGTGATGTAACACGTTTGGGGCGAGAAAACAAAAGAATAATTTGTGTACTTGCAAAAAGGTGGACCCAAGCTTAATTCATGATTGAAACAAGGTTTATTCCTCTCTTGTAACTTAATTCTGTCGCTTAGGAACCCTTTTCCACATCAGCCTAGCTTTAGTGTTTACAGTAAATATAAGAAAATGGCGCATTGTAGGCCAGTGTAAACAGATCCCCAGTAGAAGGCATTAAAAACCATTGCCTTTTCTGTAACTTCACCCATCTCGATGATATGAAAACCTATATAATTTTTTTAATTTTTCAATTTGATTATAGCTTCCTCTCCTGAAGACGCAATCAAAAGCGTATCACAGGGCAGCATTCACGTAAACATGTAGTAATTAAAAATGTTACTCGAAAATGGTATTGAATCTCCTGAACTAGTACATAGTACAAGTACGTGGCGTAGCCTAACTCCTACACCTGCTAGAGGGGACAGTAAACAAAATTGAAACAAAAGGATAATGCACACCGATCATTCAATCAATAGCTTTCAGTCGAAGATGTGTGTGAGTGTAGTGCAGTAGTAGTAGTGAAAATAGTAGTAATTTTATTTATATGTAGATAACAGTAATAACAGTAATATGTAGATAACAGTAATATTGGACATGTCGTGGTATTACAGTTTAAGAGCAACGAAAATAACATACAGGTTGGTGCATGAAATATGTCGCCATTTGTTTCCTACATAAGTTAGGAGTTTTTGTTTTGTACATAATTTAGGAGTTGAGCTAGAAATCCTGCTGAGAGTTCAAAATGGTTCAAATGTCTCTAAGCACTATGGGACTTAACATCAAGGGCATCAGTCCCCTAGAAAGTGGTTCAAATGGCTCTGAGCACTATGGGACTTAACATCTGTGGTCATCAGTCCCACAGAACTTAGAACTACTTAAACCTAACTAACCTAAGGACATCACACACATCCATGCCCGAAGCAGGATTCGTACCTGCGATCGTAGCAGCAGAACGGTTCCGGACTGAAGCGCTTAGAAACGCTCGGCCACAGCGGCGGGCCCCGTTGAGAGTCTCAACAGCACTAGCAGCAGAGCTCGGAGAAACAAACGAATTACGAAATGACGCGTAATTCACGACACTGCCGCTAGGAGACTAGTGTTTACAACATGGTCGACAATAGACGACTAACAACAAAAGCAGCGGTCGGCAATTGTGTTACGAAATTAAGGGTACTGTTGTGATTCAAAGGCAGTTTCGACAACAGTTTAACATATGGTGGACCACTTGCAACAGAAACATTCACAAGCTGCATGATCATTTTGTATATGAGTCATCAATACTGATAGAGAAGCAGCCGCGGGCGAAGCCAGAGTAAACTAAAGCGGTATGAGGTGCTATACAGAGAAGTCCTGGAAAATCGTGCAGAAAGGCGGCAGTGCAGCTGGGCATATCCAGACTCCCCATCCAACAGATTCTTAAAAACAACCTCCGGATGTACCCGTAACAAGAAAATCTCTGTTCAGAAGCTCACTGTAGAACAAAAGCAACAGAGAATACTCTTCGCCCGATGGGTGGAGGATAGGGAACTAACTATACAACGTTTGGATTTCAGAAGAGGCACATTTTCATTTTGAGAGTGTGTTCAAAAAACAAAATGTACGCTTTTGGACGCCTGAAAATCCGCAAGTGCTTCATGAACGACAACATCACGCCCCGAAGTTTACAGTGTGGGTCGCAATAATTTCGTTCCGTAGCTTCATGTTACGGCGCTGCCTTCAGCATGCAGTGGGTCATGCAAGATGGAGAAGACCATATACTGCAAACGATGTTAGATTTCTTACACGAGCGTTTCGACACGTGGGTTATTTCACTCAGATTTGCAGGTTGCTTTAGTCAAGGACAATTTTGCCCCTCCCAACCCTCTGCCTACGCACCACGTAATACTTCATCTCACAACCCATGTGACTTCTTTCTTCGGGGGTACCGAAATGAAATAATTTTTCCAATACGCTCACATGTTTTAATGGACCTCAGACACCATATTCTTCAAGCTTGTAATGAAATAACGGAAGACTAGAGTCGTAGGGTTACCATTACCATCAGTGTTGGTATGAAGGAGTTTAGGGATCAGTGTGTTGGACGTACTGAGCATGTACTAATTTAGAACAATTCTCCACAGAGTGTTTCCCATGGTAATATATGCTCCTTTGAGTTTGGCTTGACAGTAAAGTATTTACTCAAAAACAAAATAGTGACATTTCATGTACCACCCTGTAATTCGTATATACAGGCACTTACATACTTACAAATCTGTATTTTGACGACGTCTAATGTTAGGAACAATCACGACATTTGATTCAAATAGTTTATGGAAACCACGCAGAACCTAAATTGTGACGCCCAGATGAAAACTGCAACCTCCATCCACCCAAACACAAGCCAGTCTGTATAGATAGTGCCACAACATTCGGTTTACCTCTAGCGTAGAACATTATTTTGCGAAGAAGTCGTTTAATAACGTAGTAGTGCCGCACTGTTCATTCATTTCTCATCCCTAGCCACTGCATGCACTCCACAAACTATGCACACATTATTTCGTAATGTAACACCAAACAACCAATTCACTTCAGGACCATGTACATCAACGAAGAGAAGTTAGAAATGCTGCTCACATATGTAGAATGTAACTTAGTGGAACATTAACTGCAGTAAGAAGACAGTTCACTAAATGTAATATTATTCTAGTTTCCTGTTGCTTTCAGCCATTCGCATTGCGAAGATAACAACGTCAAACTATCTAAATGTCACACTGGTGGATCACTCAGTCTTCTAGACTGTTGCCTCAGCATTACTGTGAAGGCTGCTGGCCCTCTTGAAGAACCGTATGTTAGTATGGCCTCTCCACAGAAACCCTTCTGATGTGATTGTCCCTACGTGAACAGAGCTAATTGAGCACGATTTAGAGAATCAAAGCGAATTCTGAGAGAAGAGGATTCAGTGGAATCGGAGGAAGTCGCAACAGAATTACTTTGGGGGAGGGGCGGGGAGGCGTCAGCAGCAGCTGCGTTTCCTGAAACCGAGGAAATTACAGTACACCGACAGGCGAGCAGTGTGAATCTAGTGAAGCTTGCGAAAGAGTGAACTAGTGCACAAAGCCGACCAAATTTCATTAAGTTAGAACAGTGCTAGAAGAAGCCGAAGCAGATAGGAAAGAAATTTATGCCTTAGGAAAGCCGAACCAGATGGCAAATAACTAGAAGCAGACAGAAAAGAAATATAAGAGAGAGAGAGAGAGAGAGAGAGAGAGAGAGAGAGAGAGACATTAATGCAGAGGAGAAATATAGGAAAGACAAAGTGATGCGGGAGAGAGGTAGGACGGCATAGGTTAAACAGAAGAAAAGTCGAAGCAGATATGAAACAATTTTTGTAAAAAATGACAGACCTAGATAGAAAACTCGGTCCCAATTGCAATCAATGGCCGAACAACAGGGGAAGATGGAAATGGTGGAAAGTAATCGTTCAGGCTGTGTCGAATGTGAAGAAAGCTGAGGAACGAAAAATCTCACATTTTCAGAGGATGCAGACTGTAGAGGAAAGTAGCTCCTCGATATCTCATAGAGGGCACTCTTGAAGAGAGACCTGTATCTGCAGCTACAGAACCAGTTCAACCTTCATAGCCGGAAGAGTTTATTTCACGATGTTGAGTTAGAGCCTCCGAAACTCATGGCGCCATTAGTAGCCTTAACGGAGAGTAGGTGACGAGTCAATAATGAGCGAGACAGTTTTGAAAATTTATTGTCTAGTGACACGCATGCATCAATGCGCGACAGAGCCTGCTGAAGAAATGCCTCACTTATAGCACAGGTGGAGACATGGATATCAAAACGGTGATTGGTTAGATTAAAGAGAGACAGCTGAACTCCTGGCCAATTTGGAGGAATCTGCAGTGCGTGAGTAGTTACAAGAGTGGTCATGCCACTGCGAAGATATGACTAGTCACAAGTCACTGTACAACCTTCCCAGAATTTGATCGGAAATCATGAAGCTATACTTGCCATCGCTGAACTGAATATGGTGAAGCAAACCATCGAAAAAGCTCCACCACCGGTGGCAACTCATTTTCAAACCTATTCAGAGTACCTCGACGAAGTTCTAAAGTTTAATCAGAAACTCGACCACCCATATAATAGTGATGAGCTGATTCAGAACACACGAGATCCCCGCTCTGCGTTGAAAACAGTGATCTAGAGGTATTCAAGTCAGTACTAACTGATCTCGATTATTATGTACGGGAATATATAAGAGCAGGTGTTGTAACAGCAAGGCGTTAGTTCAGGAACTCATGGGAGATTGAGCGCATGATAACTAATGAAGGGGGAAGCATCAACGGCAGCCGGCCACAACATGAGAGGCTTCGTTGGCAAAATTAGAGATCCATTCACTATGACGAGAAACCGCGTCCGGGAAATGGATCAGCAAGACAGCCAAGGGAGATGGAAAACGGAGTGGTGAAAATAGAACAAAATGGAAATCCAGCTTCAAACAGTAGACATCAAGCTTGACAAAAGAATGATTAGAAAATGACTGCAGATGGGGCCAAGTCAACACTCTTATTCAAGTATGACGAGGTCAGAGGTGACCCGCTGGACGAGATGAGCAACGCTGAATAGTATTTTGTCCCATGATCAGTAGTAAGTCTTTATATAATTCTTCAATGGCTCTTGTTGCTGTTATAGACTGTGTATGTGTTTGTACCTTTCGGGGGAAAATTGGGGTAGAATGATGCTTAGGATGTTGAAAATAGAAACACCCTGCAAAGAAATGCTTTTATTCTTGACCGTGAACATCAATAGATCCATATCTGCCGGCCTCAAAATCGCATGCTACAATGATCCCATGTTGCATAAACATAATACATGTTTTGCAACTGTTTTAGATAATGAAGTGCTAGTACAGTCAACGAAAATCGTCGGCAGATCCTGTACATACACTCCTGGAAATGGAAAAAAGAACACATTGACACCGGTGTGTCAGACCCACCATACTTGCTCCGGACACTGCGAGAGGGCTGTACAAGCAATGATCACACGCACGGCACAGCGGACACACCAGGAACCGCGGTGTTGGCCGTCGAATGGCGCTAGCTGCGCAGCATTTGTGCACCGCCGCCGTCAGTGTCAGCCAGTTTGCCGTGGCATACGGAGCTCCATCGCAGTCTTTAACACTGGTAGCATGCCGCGACAGCGTGGACGTGAACCGTATGTGCAGTTGACGGACTTTGAGCGAGGGCGTATAGTGGGCATGCGGGAGGCCGGGTGGACGTACCGCCGAATTGCTCAACACGTGGGGCGTGAGGTCTCCACAGTACATCGATGTTGTCGCCAGTGGTCGGCGGAAGGTGCACGTGCCCGTCGACCTGGGACCGGACCGCAGCGACGCACGGATGCACGCCAAGATCGTAGGATCCTACGCAGTGCCGTAGGGGACCGCACCGCCACTTCCCAGCAAATTAGGGACACTGTTGCTCCTGGGGTATCGGCGAGGACCATTCGCAACCGTCTCCATGAAGCTGGGGTACGGTCCCGCACACCGTTAGGCCGTCTTCCGCTCACGCCCCAACATCGTGCAGCCCGCCTTCAGTGGTGTCGCGACAGGCGTGAATGGAGGGACGAATGGAGACGTGTCGTCTTCAGCGATGAGAGTCGCTTCTGCCTTGGTGCCAATGATGGTCGTATGCGTGTTTGGCGCCGTGCAGGTGAGCGCCACAATCAGGACTGCATACGACCGAGGCACACAGGGCCAACACCCGGCATCATGGTGTGGGGAGCGATCTCCTACACTGGCCGTACACCATTGGTGATCGTCGAGGGGACACTGAATAGTGCACGGTACATGCAAACCTTCATCGAACCCATCGTTCTACCATTCCTAGACCGGCAAGGGAACTTGCTGTTCCAACAGGACAATGCACGTCCGCATGTATCCCGTGCCACCCAACGTGCTCTAGAAGGTGTAAGTCAACTACCCTGGCCAGCAAGATCTCCGGATCTGTCCCCCATTGAGCATGTTTGGGACTGGATGAAGCGTCGTCTCACGCGGTCTGCACGTCCAGCACGAACGCTGGTCCAACTGAGGCGCCAGGTGGAAATGGCATGGCAAGCCGTTCCACAGGACTACATCCAGCATCTCTACGATCGTCTCCATGGGAGAATAGCAGCCTGCATTGCTGCGAAAGGTGGATATACACTGTACTAGTGCCGACATTGTGCATGCTCTGTTGCCTGTGTCTATGTGCCTGTGGTTCTGGCAGTGTGATCATGTGATGTATCTGACCCCAGGAATGTGTCAATAAAGTTTCCCCTTCCTGGGAAAATGAATTCACGGTGTTCTTATTTCAATTTCCAGGAGTGTATGTATAATTTTTTATTTCTCAGGAACGTTGAAGATGTCAGTTGAAAAACCGTGATCTACTATTCCTATAACACTATAGTTTCTTTTTTGTCACGGAGTGTTACTCCATTTTCCATTGTCATTGTGTCCATGTTGCGTGTAACAAATTTGTAGTGACATTGTATATCTTTCTTTGAGGAAACGATTAGTTCCTATCAGTTGTTTAAAGATTTAAAGGGGTGGCAAATCGCATATTGACGTGAGAATGACTTCTGTGAGTAGCATGAGGAGTATTTAAGGATGTTGTGTTCTGAATGGTCATTTGATGATTTGTGAGTAGATAAATTGAACTAAGACGTGTATCCAAAGTGATTTCATTAAATTTTCCTTGTTAGTACAGTCACATTTATTTTAAAGTTCAGTCATTGCGATACGTTAAGACAAGATTATTGTGTGGTGGGGCAATGTTGTGAACAGTTGGAAAACTTGCTTACTGAGTCGTACAACTGTTTCAGGAGTAGAGGAGGTGTGGGGGGGACTCGAGGAGAGTGCCAAGCAGCAAATACATAGGCCAGCGACAGGACCACCCATTAAGACACAAAGAAACCGCTGGCATGCCCCTCTTAACAATGGTATGTTGGCAGATGAAACACTGGTATTGACGTAAACCGACGATCAGCGAGCACTAAGCCTTTAGTCAGCTGTCGCGCCAGTACAACCAGTGTCGTAACTGCCGTCTGCTTCACATCTCATGTGCAGCGCGCAACGTAAATTTAAGTATTAACTGTGTTTTTCTTGCTTGTCACTTCTTTTTCCGTGTGTTTTTGCTTTTAGGAAACTTTAATTTTCGAGTACTAGTAATAGGTTCCATAGATTTCGTGTCTGGCTTGAATACAGTCCAGAGACAGTTAGTGGTTATTTTCATTGTTTCCCACAAGAAGTGTCTAGTAACCACAGTTTAGTCAGCTATCAGCCGCCTTTAGTGAATTAGCAGTCTAGTCAAAAGTTGATTACTTAACTCTCTACAGTAAATAGCTGATTCCTTAGGATGTATAGGATGTGTGACTGCTGTGTATGGACGCAGGAGGAGCTGGCCACTGTTCGCGAACAGCTGAACGTGCTGATACGCACGTTCAGCTGTCTTCAGATTTCTGCCTCGGAGTGTAGCGGCAGTGGGGAGTCTGGTTCGCCGCATGGTAAAACAGAGGTGTTACATGCTTCACCCACGGTCCTTGCTGTCGAGACATCTTCGCAGGTACCGGGCGCAGTTGGTCCACCCTCTCCCCAAGGGGAGTGGCGGGTTCAGCGGCGTTCGCGGCGCACGAGGCGGAGGGTCAATGTGGAGGCTGGCCATGTCGAGTCGACCGCTCTGCCTGTGAGTGGACATGTGGCCGATCCTTCAGCAAGGTCCGAGCAGGCAGACGGGGGGAGCTCCAATGTTAGGCGGGTGATGGAGTACCTTAGGGAGATAGTGGAAAGGTCGCGGAAGAAGGCCAGTGTTCACTCTGTCTGCTTGCTGGGGGGTCTCATCCGAGATGTGGAGGAGGCCCTGCCGGCGGCGATAGAGAGCACTGGGTGTACTCGACTGCAAATTGTTGCTCATGTCGGCACCAATGACTCCTGCCGTCTGGGTTCAGACGTCATCCTCAGTTCATACAGGGGGTTGGTGGAGTTGATGAAGGCGGAAAGCCTCGGTCGCGGGGTGGAATCTGAGCTAACTATTTGT
This sequence comes from Schistocerca americana, assembly GCF_021461395.2. Classification (NCBI taxonomy): domain Eukaryota; kingdom Metazoa; phylum Arthropoda; class Insecta; order Orthoptera; family Acrididae; genus Schistocerca; species Schistocerca americana. The sequence continues at coordinate 1,098,159,190 of NC_060119.1, read as the reverse complement.
AGTATCGTTCCCAGAAACGATCGCGGTCCTCTGGTTTGGAGCCGAGTGGAAGGCTTAAACAATTCTGCGAAGCTCTGGGGTGCAAATTTCCCGACGTCCGCTATCGGGTGGAGACATGTAGGGTCCCCCTTAATAGGTCAGGCGTGCACTACACGCAGGAAGCGGCTACAAGGGTAGCACACTGCTGTGTGGAGTGCATATGTGGTTTTTTTAGGTTAGAGAATTCCCTCCCCAGTGTACTGTTTCTCCTGGGTGGACTTGGTTATTTTTTTTTTTTTAATTTTAACTAGCTATTACGAAAGATTTTATAAATAATCGACAAGTACGCCAAAGAAGAAGAGATAGAACTACAATGGACATGTTATTCCATGGACTCTTGCGCTTCTATGCATGAGCTACCTTTCCTTTGTCATTCGCGTATCTTATCTGCTTGGATTCGGACCTAAGAGGACGTTGTTGTGTAAAGCTTATCTTCCTGTACCAGCTGATAATGTAAGTTGTACTTAAAACACGAAAAATGTAATGGTTATTTTGTCAAAAGAATTTGTGTATGTGGTCAATCTACTGTAAATCTGATACCTTTATTGTCTTAAGTAGATACGGGCCTTAACAAAGAATTTCTATTGTTAGGCGCCATCTTAGAAAAATCTTTAGCATTTTTCTTTTAGCTCAGCTACGAGACGAGCCGTCGGTTAGGACAACTAACTTTATTTCAGATTCCACGAGACCGGAGGCAGCTACTAATAATTAAACAATTTTACTTACAGATTTTCTTTATATAACGAGATAACATCCCAGGCACAAAAGGTCTGGTCACAGGATTCCAGTTCCATTATAGGGTTTCATTTGTAGATGCTACCCTTGTTATCTTATATTGGGAAATCGAGACGAAACCACGACATTAAGTTACGTATTACAGTAGTGTACATCGAACAGACTTGTCAAATATTCTCTAGTGTTGAATAAATAAGAAAAGGAGAATTAATTATCGACGATTACGTAACTACCCTGAGAAGTGAGCTAGTTTACTGAGTGCTTATACACGTCGTGCTAAATTAAACAACATATTACACTATTAATATGGTTCAAATGGCTCTGAGCACTATGCGACTTAACTTCTGAGGTCATCAGTCGCCTAGAACTTAGAACTACTTAAACCTAACTAACCTAAGGACATCACACACATCCATGCCCGAGGCAGGATTCGAACCTGCGACCGTAGCGGTCGCTCGACTTCAGACTGTAGCGCCTAGAACCGCACGGTCACTCCGGCCGGCACACTGTTAATAATATTCCTAATTAGTTATTTCTCTTTTATGCTGAGCCATTGCAGTAATGTGTGTTTCTTTTTTATATAAGTCACGGCTCATAATTTATTTTATTACATTACACTAATAGTCACAAAACAACTAAAATTTTTTATTTTATAACATTACACTAGGCTCGACAAGACGCCTCCTGAGGTGCGAAAAGGTAGCAGTAGGCAAAACGCAGCAGGGAATGACAATATTAATGTGGTAATAGTAAACTGCAGGAGCGTCTATAGAAAGGTCCCAGAACTGCTCTCATTAATAAACGGTCCCAATGCCCACATAGTACTAGGGACGGAAAGTTGGCTGAAACCAGATGTAAACAGTAATGAAATTATAAACTCAGATTGTAATGTATACCACAGAAACAGGCTGGACAGTAAAGGGGCAGGCGTGTTTATAGCGATAAAAAGAGGAATAGTATCGAAGGAAATTGACGGAGATCCGGCTCAGCAGCTGTTGTGGCAGAACACCTAAAGGATAATTTGGAAAATATTATGAGTAGATTTCCCGTCCATGTTATAGTTTTGGGTGGAGATTTCAATTTACCAGATATAGACTGGGAGAAATGTTTATGATGGGTGGCAATGACAAAGAATCAAGCGAATTTTTTTAAGTGCATTATCTGAAAACTACCTTGAGCAGTTAAACAGAGAACCGACTCGTAGCGATAACATACTACACCTTCTGGTGACAAACACACCCGAACTATTTGAAACGGTTAACACAGAACAGGGAATCAGCGATCATAAAGCGGTTACAGAATCGGTGATTTCAGGCGTAAATTGAAATATTAAAAAAGGTAGGAAGATTTTTCTGTTTAGCAAAAGTGACAAAATGCAGATTTCAGAGTGCGTGACGCTCAACACGAAAGTTTTATCTCAAATGCAGATAGAGTTCAGGATCAGTGGACAAACTTCAAAACCATCGTCCAATATGCATTATATGAGTATGTGCCAAGCAGGATCGTAAGAGATGGAAAAGAGCCACCGAGGTACAACAAACGAGTTAGAAAACTGCTACGGAAGCAAAGGGAACTTAACAGCAAACATAAACGTAGCCAAAGCCTTGCAGACAAACAATAATTACACGAAGCGAAATGTAGTGCGAGGAGGGCTATGCGAAAGAAGTTCAACGAATTCGAAAGTAAAGTTCTATGTACTGACTTGGCAGAAAATCCTAAGAAATTTTGGTCTTATGTCAAAGCGGTAGGTGGATCAAAACAAAATGTCCAGACACAGTGACCAAAATGGTACTGAAACGGAGGATGACAGACTAAATGCCGAAATACTAAATGTCTTTTTCCAAAGCTGTTTCACAGAGGAAGACTGCACTGTAATTCCTTCTCTAGATTGTCGCACAGATGACAAAATGGTAGATATCAAAACAGACGACAGAGGGATAGAGAAACAATTAAAATCGCACAAAAGTGGAAAGGCCGCTGGACCTGATGGGATACAGTTCGATTTTACGCGAAGGAACTTGCCCCCCTTCTTGCAGCGGTGTACCGTAGGTTTCTAGAAGAGCGTAGCGTTCCAAAAGATTGTAAAAGGGCACAGGTCATCCCCGTTTCAAAGAAGGGACGTCGAAAAGATGTGCAGAATTATAGACCTATATCTCTAACGTCGATCAGTTGCAGAATTATGGAACACGTATTATGTTCGAGTATAATGACTTTTCTGGGGACTAGAAATCTACTCTGTAGGAATCAGTATCGGTTTCGAAAAAGACGATTGTGTGAAACCAGCTCGCGCTATTCGTCCACGAGACTCAGAGGGCCAAAGTCACGGGTTTCCAGGTAGATGTCGTTTTTCTTGACTTTCGCGAGGCATTTGATACAGTTCCCCACAGTCGTTTAATGAACAAAGTAAGAGCATAAGGACTATCAGACCAATTGTGTGATTGGATTGAAGAGTTCCTAGATAACAGAACGCAGCATGTCATTCTCAATGGAGAGAAGTCTTTCGAACTAAGAGTGATTTCAGGTGTGCCGCAGGGGAGTGTCGTAGGACCGTTGTTATTCACAATATATACAAATGACCTTGTGGATAACATCGGAAGTTCACTAAATCTTTTTGTGGATGATGCTGTGGTATGTCGAGAGGTTGTAACAATGGAAAATTTTACTGAAATACAAGAGGATCTGCAACGAATTGTCGCATGGTGCAGGGAATGGCAGTTGAATATCAAGCGAGACAAGTGTTATGTGCTGCGAATACATAGAAAGAAAGATCATTTATCATTTAGCTACAATATTGCAGGTCAGCAACTGGAAGCAGTTAATTCCATAAATTATCTGGGAGTAGGCATTAGGAGTGATCTAAAATTTAATGACCATATAAAATTAATCGTCGGTAAAGCAGATGCCAGACTGAGATTCATTGGAAGAATCCTAAGGAAATACAGTCCGGAAACAAAGGAAGTAGGTTACAGTACACTTGTTCGCCCATTTCTTGAGTACTACTCACCGGTGTGGGATCCGTACCAGGTAGAGTTCATAGAAGAGATAGAGGAGATCTAACGGAGAGCAGCGCGCTTCGTTACAGGATCATTTAGTAATCGCGAAAGCCTTACGGAAATGATAGATAAACTCCAGTGGAAGACTCTGAAAGAGAGACGCTCAGTAGATTGGTACGGGATTTTGTTGAAGTTTCGAGAACATACCTTCACCAAGGAGCAAGCAGTATGTTGCTCCCTCCTACGTATATCTCGCTAAGAGACCATGATGATAAAATCAGAGAGATTAGAGCCCACTCAGAGGCATACCGACACTCTTTCTTTCCACGAGTAATACGAGACTGGAATAGAAGGGAGAAACGATACAGGTACTCAAGGAACCCTCCGCCACACACCGTCAGGCGGCTTGCGGAGTATGGATGTAGATGGAGATGTAGAAGCCACAGAAATGGCCTATCGCTTAGTAAAATTTTATGCAATGTATAAATATGTTTGGTGACTTCCGTGCAAACAAGTTAACTGCTCTTGCCAAATCTTGTGTTTGACTCATGGTATGATTCTTATTTTGGTGTGGATTCAGGACAGCATAGTTAAGTCTGTCAGTTTAAACAGTCATAACGTAATGATTAAGAATGAGACCTGGGTATCCGACGTGTAATGTGGCGTCGCATTATATCCAGTTTCTGTTTTTTAGTAGAGCTGTGCCACCTTCAGATTACAAGAAATCTTCACTTTGGTGAACAGAAAAAAAAATCATTCCATACGCGCATATGTATGACGTAATTATGTTTTGCGCTGCATCCATGTCAGGCATCTTCAGAATATATTCTTTTTTTTCTAGATAGATACATTTCAAACTAGCTGCTGTTGCAGACGGAGTGCAATCCAGAACTAACTGTGAAGTATTAAGAAATGAAATGAAATGTTATGCCACGCACTTATTGGTGGTTAACGATGGAAAATTAGAACTGTGACCGCAGAAATTTGCGCTACGACGTAGTAAGACTGCACGAACCTATGAACTGATAATAATGCAGTGTCACCGGCCACTTCTTTTACGTTTTTAATTGTTAGTAGTTTCTTTTTACTGTGACTCCTCATCTTGACAGTAGTCGTTATAGTTCGCTGAATTTATATCTCTGTACGGGATCTGCAACCGACTGTGAAGTGAATGACAGCAGGTACGTGACACTGTACCACATATTAGGTTATCTTGCCCTTCTAACAGCATAAGGAGCGTTGGAAGAATGATTGGTTAAGTGATGCGTGAGCGTGCTGTTATTAGTCTAATATTTCCGTTACAGTCCTTCGGGAGCTCTGCATAGCGGTCTGAAGTACGTACGTGGATAGCATTTGCGCAAAATTTGAGTAACGACAAACCAGTGTATTTCTGGCTCCGTGATATGTTGCGTACAAGCACAAGGCCACTTCGTTCTGCTTCCACCTTCATTACGTAAACCGGGTTCGATTGCCGGCCGGGTTGCGTATTTTCTCTGCCCGGGGACTGGGTATTTGTGTTGTGCTCATCATTTCATCATTATCATCATCATCATCATCATCATCATCATCATCATCATTCGTGACAGTTGCTAGATTAGACTGCGTAAAACAAAAACTTGGACTTTGTAAAATTAGGACTTTCTACGGGCGCTGATGACCGCCCAGTTGAGATCGCGACAAATCAAACATCATCAATATCTGTTACATAAAGCACATTTACAGAGATGGTCAAGTGTACCATATTTGACGCACTAAACCCATACTTTCATTAACTGTCCTACTCGACTGCATAATCTACAGGTTTGCAGCTCGCAGAACTTGGCATGTGCTCTCGTACCTTCGTAGGTATTTTGGAAGTTTTCATTTTTTATTTTTCGATTACTCTACCGAAAGATGACTCATGTAACGCATTGTGGTAGAGTCCTGTCACATGGTATAAATCTGTTGTAATTACGGTAAAAATATTATGTTTGTATAAAGAAATTCTATTGGATGTTTGTAAGTCATGGATTGCATTATATTTTTTCCTTTAATACATATACGGGGTATCTGAAATGGTACGCTCCAACATCAATGTGTTACGGCACCCAAACTAATATAGATATTCTCTCCATGTCTGGCTACCGTGGCACACTACCTCACGAAGTTTGTATGCCCTCCAGTCAGTTTCCTCATTTACGCCTTTGGTGGCACGCGGAGCACCGAGGCACTAGTCTCTAGCCACACTAGGCGCAACGTATCCATACCAGCTGTGGCAATGGAAGCTACGATTCGGTTCTTTAATCATTAATGCGTTCAACAGGCATTTGGTAGACTCTGTCCTTAAAACTTCCTGGCAGATTAAAACTGTGTGCCCGACCGAGACTCGAACTCGGGACCTTTGGTTTTCGCGGGCAAGTGCTCTACCAACTGAGCTACCGAAGCACGACTCACGGCCGGTACTCACAGCTTTACTTCTGCCAGTACCTCGTCTCCTACCTTCCAAACTTTACAGAAGCTCTCCTGCGAACCTTGCAGAACGAGCACTCCTGAAAGAAAGGATATTGCGGAGACATGGCTTAGCCACAGCCTGGGGGATGTTTCCAGAATGAAATATTCACTCTGCAGCGGAGTGTACGCTGATATGAAACTTCCTGGTAGATCAAAACTGTGTGCCCGACCGAGACTCGAACTCGGGACCTTTGCCTTTCGCGGGCAAGTGCTCTACCAACTGAGCTACCGAAGCACGACTCACGGCCAGTGCTCACAGCTTTACTTCTGCCAGTACCTCGTCTCCTACCTTCCAAACTTTACAGAAGCTCTCCTGCGAACCTTGCAGAACTAGCACTCCTGAAAGAAAGGATATTGCGGAGACATGGCTTAGCCACAGCCTGGGGGATGTTTCCAGAATGAAATATTCACTCTGCAGCGGAGTGTACGCTGATATGAAACTTCCTGGTAGATCAAAACTGTGTGCCCGACCGAGACTCGAACTCGGGACCTTTGCCTTTCGCGGGCAAGTGCTCTACCAACTGAGCTACCGAAGCACGACTCACGGCCACTGCTCACAGCTTTACTTCTGCCAGTACCTCGCCTCCTACCTTCCAAACTTTACAGAAGCTCTCCTGCGAACCTTGCAGAACTAGCACTCCTGAAAGAAAGGATATTGCGGAGACATGGCTTAGCCACAGCCTGAGGGATGTTTCCAGAATGAAATATTCACTCTGCAGCGGAGTGTACGCTGATATGAAACTTCCTGGTAGATCAAAACTGTGTGCCCGACCGAGACTCGAACTCGGGACCTCTGCCTTTCGCGGGCAAGTGCTCTACCAACTGAGCTACCGAAGCACGGCTCACGGCCGGTACTCACAGCTTTACTTCTGCCAGTACCTCGTCTCCTACCTTCCAAACTTTACAGAAGCTCTCCTGCGAACTAGCACTCCTGAAAGAAAGGATATTGCGGAGACATGGCTTAGCCACAGCCTGGGGGATGTTTCCAGAATGAAATATTCACTCTGCAGCGGAGTGTACGCTGATATGAAACTTCCTGGTAGATCAAAACTGTGTGCCCGACCGAGACTCGAACTCGGGACCTTTGCCTTTCGCAGGCAAGTGCTCTACCAACTGAGCTACCGAAGCACGACTCACGGCCGGTGCTCACAGCTTTACTTCTGCCAGTACCTCGTCTCCTACCTTCCAAACTTTACAGAAGCTCTCCTGCGAACCTTGCAGTGTACACTCCGCTGCAGAGTGAAAATTTCGTTCTGGAAACATCCCCCAGGCTGTGGCTAAGCCTTGTCTCCGAAATATCCTTTCTTTCAGGAGTGCTAGTTCTGCAAGGTTCGCAGGAGAGCTTCTGTAAAGTTTGGCAGGTAGGAGACGAGGTACTGGCAGATGTAAAGCTGTGAGTACCGGCCGTGAGTCGTGCATCGGTAGCTCAGTTGGCAGAGCACTTGCCCGCGAAAGGCAAAGGTCCCGAGTTCGAGCCTCGGTCGGGCACACAGTTTTAATCTGCCATGAAGTTTCATATCAGCGTACACTCCGCTGCAGAGTGAAAATTTCATTCTGGACTCTGTCCTTGACGTACCCCATAGAAAGCAGACCATCGGTGCAATACCAGGCGACTTAAACGGCGATGAACGTCCACAGCGAATTACATACGTTGTGGTGTGCCGTCTAGTTTCAATATTATACTTGTTATCGTGTGGATACATCTGTAAACATTTCCGAAGGATTCAGGTGCATGGTCGGTCGAAGGATTAGCATCTCCTGTAACGCCCTCTGAACAGACTTCGGCGGCGAACGTTGAAAAGCTCTGTGTCAGCTTCGCCTGTTCCAGGTCGTTCAGTATGACGCTTCATATTAACGCTGCCTGTTTGCTTAAAGTTCCCGCACCACCGTCGTACCGACGTCCGCGACGGAGTTTGAAATTTCCTTTAAACTTACGCAACCGATGTGGTCTGAATAGCCGGCCGGTGTGGCCGAGCGGTTCTAGGAGCTACAGTCTGGAACCGCGCAACCGCTACGGTCGCAGGTTGGAATCCTGCCTCGGGCATGGATGTGTGTCATGTCCTTAGGTTAGTTAGGTTTAAGTAATTCTAAGTTCTAGGGGACTGATGACCTCAGAAGTTAAGTCCCATAGTGCGCAGAGCCATTTTTTTTGGTCTGAATAAACCATTCTACACACTGTGCGTTTTCTTGAACCGTTGTCATTATGCTCCACTCACGAAAACCTGGAAAACATGCAAACAAAACTTCGTGAGTTTGTCTGTCACATAAGCCAAAATGGGTGTGAATATTTTAATTAGTCTGGGTGCTACAACAAATTGAAATTGTACCGTACCTTTCGAGACACCCTGCATATCTAAAAATGATGTTTCCTGACTGAAACTCGATATGCTGTTAAAAAGTTTGAGACCATGAATGATGACAACTGTTTCCCAGTTCTAATGTAGCAAGTTGCTGGCGGAGCACATAATTTTGGAAAGCTAAAATACTGGTAACTGTACAACGATTTACACTGATGAGCCATAACATATGACCACCCACTTACTGTCGATGTAAACCAGTCCAGGCGATAGCAGCGTCAACTGGATAGGAATTACTGTCAGTCAGAGACACATACTTTGCACGTAGTATGAATGAGCATGCTGTCCGTGTGTAGAATGGGGAAGGCGCGCTATCTATCTGAGTCTGACCGAGGGCGGATTGTGATGGTGCGGAGGCTCGGCACGAGCATTTAGGAAACTGTCAGGTGTTCGAGGAGTTTTATAGTGACTGTCTTCAACACGTGGCGACACAACGTCCAGACGTCGTGGGTTTTGGCGGCCACCCTTCATTTCAGATGTCGGACGTCGTAGGCTGCGCAGACTTGTAAAAAAAGGACAGGCGGCGAACTGTGGCTGAACTGACATCAGACTTTTCACCAACTGCGACATGGTGGCGTATACAAAGTGATCCAATACTGTCAAATGTTTTTTATTCCAGTATTTGACCACAATATAAATTCATTAGACGATGACCGGTTTAAGTCCGTAATGTCCATCCTCAGATCTTTTTTAAGATGGTCATTACGGACAAACCGGTCATCGTCTAAAGAATTTATATTATGGTCAAATACTGGAATAAAAAACATTTGACATCAGACTATAATGCTGGGCGGATTGCACGTGTGTCTGAACACACAGTGCACCGAACATTCCTAACTATGGGCCTTCGCAACCGACGACCCATTCATGAGTCACGAAATTGGCAACCACAACTGAAATGAGCACTTGACAGTCGGTACTCGACGTTGGCGCATTGCCAGAGCATTACATGCACTGATGAATATCGATACCTTCTTCATCATGCCGATGGGAGGGTGCGAATCCGTCGTGTTTGACGAGAACAGCTCCTTGATACCTGTACTGCAGGACTGAAACAAACTAGCTGCGGCTCTATTATGCTATGGGGAATATTCGTGTGGGAGTCGACGAGCCCAGTGGACCTCGTGCAAGGCACCACGACGACAAAGGATTATCGTATACTGGTGGCAGACCAAGTACACACCTTTATGACGATAACGTTTCCCGATGACAGTGGCTTCTTTCAACAAGATAACGCGCCGTGTTACAAGGCTAGGAGTGTGATGGAGTGGTTCGAGGAACACAGCAGCGAGTTTCAGTTAATGTTTTGGCTCTCTCAACTCTCCATACCTGAAGAGCATCGAACACATTTGGGATGTGACTGAACATGGTGTCAGTGCTCATCGCCCCGCTCCCCGTAGTGTACGGGACTTAGGAGACTTGAGTGTGCCGATGTGGTGCCAGTTTCCTCCAGCGACTTACCAAGGCCTCACTGCTTCCATGACATGAAGCGTCGCTGCTGCTATCCGTGCCAGAGATGGACATACCAGCTACCAGGTACGTGGTCACAAATTTCTCGCAGATCAGTGTACATTTTCGTACTGCTGTATCATCGTGAGGAAAGATGTGTTTTCCTTTACCTCTCTTTCGCTGTTTGTTTTCGGAATGTATGTAATACGTTCATTAGTTAATATAATAGTATTTTGTTGTGCAGAAACATTTACGATTTGATTCAGTCGGGGTTCCGACGCGAGTCATTTATTTGCGTGGAATGTCTTTTTACAGGTTACCTTAAACATTTTGTACTACAGTGTGAATAGAATATTGCATACTTCGAATAAGATTTTTATGGGTGTGGTACTACAGAATGATATCATAAAACTATCAAGTTTCGGCTGTTATTGCAGGTTACGTTTATAGCTAATGTCAGCAAGATGAAGGCCACCTTCAGTAGTAACAAGAAGTCGGCACATTCTTGATTGGATGACACGCTTGTACACTCTGAAGAATCTTATCGAAATGGACTTTAACCATGACAGCATACGCTCATATACAGCGCTCAGTGAGATTTCTTTTTTAGAGATATAGATATTTTCATCGTCAGACTGGCCTACTTCCTCATTTGACAGTATGCGAATTTAAGACCGCTACGAACGATATTCTTGACCCTAAAAGCCTTTCTTTAACTGTAAGGCCGATGTGAGGGTCTGAAAAGCCCGTACGGAACGGACTCAGCAGCTGTGCACAAAGAACGCAGTGTCGGCATGAGACATAACTCCAGACTTCCCTCGAGTGTTCCCGGCTTTCTTGGGTCCGTTCTTCCTCCATTGTGAAGCCGGCAATGGCCACACAACTGTAACTAAGAGTGTGCTCCATTCCAGGTTACAGCAAGCAGTCGACATGAAGCCGAAAGCAAAAGGTGGGTGAGCACTTGTAAAAAATGTGGGAAAGTCTCGTAGTAAATAACGTAGGAATTAATGTCTTTTATTCAGAAAACTAGAGTACCCGGTTATTACAAAACAGAAGATCGTAGTTCTTATAGTATTGAAAAGAATTCTGGTAAACAGATTTTAAACAATTAATGATGGTTTCCTGGATACTTGTAAACATTCTGCAAAGGTGGAAAAACGTCTCAGGTGAAATATAATTACGTGACAATATCTTCTCGTTTCACCTTTTACTTACAATGTATCTGACCTGAAATTACTTCGAAGCTGAATATTATTCTCCCCGGCCCAGCATACTGATGTCCAACTCATAAACACTCTTCCTCACGCAAACAATGTGTACATAACAACTGGTCAGAAGTTTTGTAGATCTTCTTTTCAGTGTATAAAACAAAGAGGAGCGTAATAAACGAGGCTGCAGCCATTGCTCGAGCTTATGGGCAACTATTTTCGTACCGCCTCCCACCCCACCCCTTTGCCAATTCCCCTCCTCCCGCCAATGGGGAATAGAGGTGCACAGCCTGTATTCCGTCTTCCGTTACTTTTGATCCAACCCTTAACGATTTTAGTGGATATGTTAGGATAGTGGTAATATAGAGCAGGGTGAATTCAATCAATTCATTTGCAACAAGGGAAATTAGACAGTCTCTGAGTAATACGGAGGCACAGAGGAAGTAGGTGGAGGGAGAGCGAGTATAGGAATGTGGATGATGGATAGTGGACGTAGAGAATTAGGAAGAGTCAGAGTAAGACGAAGGGATAAGGTAAATAAATGAACTATCTTCTTCTTGTCAACGTCAAAATTAAGGTACTATTCGTGTCTGGACTTCAAATTTTTGAGACCACTGGTTTCTCAGTCTTCCCACTTCTTATTTTCTGGGGGCTGGTACTTGTTTACAATGAGTGGAATTGTGTCTGACATAAGTTAATTACGTCTATTTCTTCTCATATAGTCTCATATTCTATGAGATCCATCCACGAGCAATATTTGGCACACCTTAAAAGTCTCATTTTAGCCAAGCATATAGGGCCTTTTTTTTTCAACTCACATTTCACCGCCATAGAGTAACGCAAGTACACCCACTTGTTTTGTAAAACTTTCCATATCATGGTCTTTAAGGTTTTATTTATAGTTTCAAATATCTTCTGAAATTCATTGACTTTATTCTGCACATCATTATCGTTATTTAAGTTGATATCTCACTGTAAATACCAACAACAGGTGATTTGTTCCAGTCCCTCGTGTAGTTCCAGTCCCTTGTCTAGTGGGCCACAACATCAGTTTTAGTGATGGATATTTTCGGATTTTAAGATTAATGGACACCAGTTCAGCTGTACTTGTGACATGTCTCATTTCTTTGTATCATCTTCAGGTTGTCTTGACTTTAGCACAGCTCGGTAATATAGCTGAAGTGGTTTTCATTAATCATTAACATTAATGTCACCTGAGGCCTTGATTTACTATAATCTCTTCTGTTTTTGAGCTGGCGGGATTTATGATTATTCTAGGATCTTCATATAAGTTTTTGATTATCTTTAGAAGAAGTGTCGAATACCCGCATTCTTCCATTACTGTCCGTACTTTGTTTGTAATGAACGAGTGAAAGGTTCTCTGTTTTTCTATAATTCTTTCAATATTAAAAATGTTATCGTCCGGGAGCTACTCCCCCTAATCCACTTTGTTCTTCCCCCGTGAATGCAACTGCTAATGCTCTCAGACGTTTTGTTAAATGTTATTAATTGCATTTAAAATACTTATAAGTACCTCTGTAACTGTTGCGTATACGAGTGGCGTTTGAAAAGTCCGTGCAAAGTCCGAGAATGGCACTACCGGCGCGTATCGACGTCATGTTTAATTAGTAGCATCTTTGGATAGAACGCACACCAAGTTTCAGCCGTATTGGTCTATTTATTTGTGTTTGGCATTCGTATGAATCAAGGAAGTCGAGTGATCGTCAAAAAATTGACGAAAAAGAATTTCGTGTGGTGATTAAACATAACTTTATGAAAGGCAAAACGCCTTAGGAGACTAAAGAGAAGCTTGGTAAATATTACGGTGACTCTGCACCTTCGAACAGTTTATAAGTGGTTTCAACATTTTCGGAGTGGCCATATGGGCACAAGTGATGCCGAACTTTCTGGACGCCGTGTGGAAGTTAAGACTCCACAAATCATTGATAGAATCCATGATATGGTGATGGATGACAGAAGAGTTAAGGTGCATGAGATTGCTAGTGCTGTAGGCATCTCGAATGAACAGGTACATAATATTTTGCATAAATATTTTGAGATGAGAAAGCTATCCGCAAGATGGGTTCCGCGATTGCTCACGCTTGACCAAAAACGGAATCTTGTGAAGTGTGGCAAGGATGGTTTGCAGCTGTTCAGGAAGAATCTGCAGGATTTTAAGTGTCGTTTCGTCACTGTGGATGAAACATGCATACATTACTATACTCCTGAGACCAAAGAACAATCTAAACAATGGGTTACCAGGGGAGAATCTGCACCAAAAAAGGCGAACACCATTCCTTCGGCCGGAAAGTTTATGGCGACTGTCTTATGGAATTCGCAAGGGATAATCCTCATCGACTATCTGCAAAAGGGTAAAACTATTACAGGTGCATATTATTCATCGTTATTGGGGCGTCTGAAAACCGAGCTGCAAGAAAAACGCCGGTGATTGGACCGAAAAAAGGTCCTTTTCCATCACGACAATGCACCACCACACACCTCCGCAGTGGTGGTCGCAAAATTAATGGAAATAGTATTCCAACTCGTTTCACGTATCCTCTGTTCTCCAGACTTGGGTTCCTCGGACTACTATTTGTTCCCCAATTCGAAGAAATGAGTGGCGGGCAAAGATTTTATTCAAACGAGGAGGTGACTGCAGCAACTAATAGCTATTTTGCAGACTTGGAGACTTTGTCGAAAAATAAAAAAGGTTTTCCCCAAACACATGAATACTTTTTATTTTTGTATGGACTTTTCAAACGCCCCTCGTATTTATTAATCCTTTCTTTAGAAAAAATAGACGTTATCTTTGCGGTCTTCCAATCAGCAGGTATTATTTAACTTTGCCAGCAGTTGCTGAATAACTATAAAAGTCTTAACTCTCACAATACTTCTCCATAGTTAATTAGCTCGATATTTATTCCAATTGGGCCGCACGCTTTACGACACTTTAGGCTCTTTCAAACACGTTGGAGCTCGCCTAATGTTATAGACTCAATTGGCTTTTTATACTGGTGCGTCACGTATTCTCTACCGTATATGAATACGTGGTGACTGTTCTTTCGAACTTGTCCGAAAGAGCAGACACTACGTGGCATCTGCAGCTGTGATACATATTATGTAAATTGAAAGTGGAGTGGGAGAAAGGAATGGGAAGGGAACGGACTGATGATATCACCTGCATCGCACTTTATGCGGAATCAGTGGGCACGAGTGAAAATGTGTGCCAGACATGGACTCGAACCCGGTATCTCTTGCATGCTAGGCGGTTGGGTTAAGAACCACTGCACCACCCGGACATAGTGCTAATCGGAAATGCGCGGACTATCTAGGGACGCTTTTCGGCTAGCATTCCCATCTAGCGCCAGCACAGTTTATACACAGTCCCTGTCCTACGTTCTTACTAATTTTAGATTCCCACTGGAGGTCAAACGCAAATCTGCTTCTGGTAGTGGCAATGTTGATTGGCTGCGGAGCTGGTCGAGATAGTTTTTGCGTTTGCAGTTAAGGCAGCGCAGTGCCTAGTAAGCAGGAGATCTCAGGTTTGAGGCCATGTCTGGTACATATTTTCATTCATCGTCCCTGATTCCGCATAAAGTCCTGATACAGATGACATCATCAGCTCTTTCTAGCTTCAGTTTACATAACATTCCTCACCTGTTGCAGCAGGTTCATTATACCACTATGTTCACAATGTTTATCCCTTGTTAGGTTTCTATAATTCTTTCAGTGAAGATAGAACCCTTATAGATTGTTTTTTGTCAGTTTGTATGTCTGTCTGACTATTAAGACTCCCTTCTCAGGAACGGGTAGAGGTATGAAGTTGAAATTTATGTCACATACTAAGGTGTAAGTTTTCTTGGCGGTGTGAACAATTTAAGCTCATAGATCAATGCATGTATGTCACATAACTTAATACTCGCGAACTTACTGATCACAACCTGTAGATAAAATATCAACATGCATGTTGGGAGTGGTCTAGCGCAAGTCTGGCCTTAGCAGCCGAGAGGAGCGGACGTGTTGTGATGTTTCCTACTGCTGTACGAGCACTCTCGCCTTGTTTACTCTCTCCTGAGGCTGCAGCGCAACAAGATCATGGCGAATCAATATGGAAAAGTAACAGTGAAGTTCTCTTTTCGAAAAGACTTCGCCAGGCCAAAAACACTTGATGTCGAGCATTTTTTAAAGGAGGAGGACTAGTTCCCACCTGCTGACATCGTCAGCCCTTACTTTGCGATCATTAAGTAGTACAGTCTATGTAAAACTTAATAACCATGCTACAGAAGAGAAGGGTTTTTGAGAGATGAAGCAAGGGCTCTGCTTCTGCCATGCAGACAGAAATGCTGGTTGACCACGCAAGATTGGATTGTGGACTGTACACATATTCAAACTACCCTAAGGACTCCCAGCAGCAGAGACATCATCATGGTGCTCCGTCCCTACGACAAGGTACATGACCACGCGACAGAAAATCTAAGATGTATCCAGTCCTCAATGGAACATGCTAAGTGTACATTGAACTCTGATGATATGTACCATCATAACTCTAGATAGGAGACTTAGGAGGCTGCTGGCCATAGTTATTTATGACAGATGGGGAAAAGAGATCCTCCAGTGTTGGATCACACAGCTTCCACAGCATGATGTTGTACTTCCACCAAAGCTAACGACCCTCCCAGCCACTTACGGAACAGTGCTCACATCTCTGCCAGTTTACACACAACAGACCAACGTTGCTATTACAGAAAAACTATCCATAGACTGACGCCTGGCCGATCAGTCAGCCCGGCCAGCTGCAGAACTCCATACAGTGCCATCGGTACCAGTGACCACTGCAGCCAGTGCTGGCAGCAGGATGACAGTCGATCCACTCATCATGTGAACCAAAGCCTTTGTGTGGGTGAGGTTTGAATTAATGCCATCATCTGACATGGATGGTGTTGCACTAAAACAGTATTCACTGAAACGCCAAAATCTATGCCGCCGGACTGCGTCAGAATACTGCAGCACCCTCTCTCTGGAGGGAGGGGAGCTGATCATGCAGGATGCCAATCATTCATGAGGCTAACGCCTTTGCCACTGACTCCATTACTGCAGAATGGACCACGGGATGGTGGCATCCATCAGCCAGTCCACTATGGCCAATAATGATGAACAGGAAGGTTCCAGTGCAAGCTACTAAACTGCTCGGTCCTTTCCTATGAACCACTGTGACTTGAACATACTTCCACATCGACGTGGTGGGCCAAGATTGTCCAGACCAGCTAGTACCCAATCTGGGGACAACTGAGGTGCTGTCAGACCATCCAGTCTGAAGAATGGGAGGGTCACCATTGGTGAGGTGTGATGTCACTCGTGATGTCCGCTTCTCCCCACTATCACAATGGATAACCTCACCTAACCACTGCACCACCATGTTTACCGCCTGGCCACGATGAATATCAAAATGGTTAGCTCCTCTGCCAACATCCAACTCCAGAGAGAAAATAGCCACAGGAGTCAACTTCGCATTCCTTCAAGAAGTGTGAATGAATGTACTCTGACTTCTCCAGTTACACAATTTACAAGATGCCTGGTAGTCCCCCAGACAATGGCAGTGCGATTTTAGGGCCTGATGGTTCCCATCCACTAGAGACTTAGTGGTCATAGCTCTTGACACCCAGTTCATTAATGTACACACACCATTGGGCACCACCAAACATCGTGACCAGGCCAGATTCTATTCCATGGAAATCACCCACCCCCTTCTCCTAGAATGATATGAAAACAGCGTCTTCGCTAGCGTTTCCTATTGCGTCCTTCCCCCCAAAGGACCAAATCCAACACTACACGTCTTCTCTGGAAATGGTGCGGTGATTCATGACCTTCACTTGCACGACACGTGGGAAAAGGCAAACAGTAACAGCCCTGGACACATGCATCTTAATAGTCATTCCGCGAGCCGACTGGATCGTATATATGTGTCACAAGGTCTTACACACGGTGTGGTGGCCGCTGAACGATGGCCTCTCGCTTTTCCAACTGTAGCGCCTATATCTGCGCAATGCATCCCCACTCCAACAAGTCTGGCATAGTAAAGGCTTTTGGAAGATGAACTTCACTCACCTCCAACACATACACTGCCGTCGGGAAGTCGTCACTACGTGGACCAACTGTGAAAAATGTTATTCCCGATAATTTTTGACTTTGGCGTGGTGGCCCCTCAGTGCAAAACCAGCTATCTGCACGACACATGAGCAGTTTGGGAAGGACACAGCGGCATGGCACCAGTAAACACTTGATTTTTACTACGTGATTCTCAGGGATCTCGACGGTCTACTCCCATCGCCCGACAGATAACGAGAACAACACCAAATCAAGGCTCACGTGCTACCGTTGATGAAGCGCCGATTATAATGCTCCGAAGTCTGTCCGTGACAACTTGGTCAAACAGCCGCAGAGGTACCCACCATGCACCACATTGAGGGAGACGTAATGACATCGCTGATGGTTAATCATACGCCTTAAAACGCGAGATGTCGCACTTGTCCAACTGAAGCAACCACAGTGAAAACTGTGGTCTCACCGCCAGACACCACACTTGCTAGGTGGTAGCTTAAATCGGCCGCGGTCCATTTAGTACATGTCGGAACCGCGTGTCGCCACTGTGTGATCGCAGACTGAGCGCCACCACAAGGCAGGTCTCGAGATACGGACTAGCTCTCGCCCCAGTTGTACGACGACTTTGCTAGCGACTACACTGACGAAGCCTTCTCTCATTTGCCGAGAGACAGTTAGACTAGCCTTCAGCTAAGTCCATGGCTACGACCTAGCAAGGCGCCATTAGCCTTACATAGTTTGATAGTTATCGTATGAAATGTCTCATCAAGAACGTTGTAAACCAAAGGACTATACAAAAGTTAAGTATTCCCAAAGCAACGTACTTTTCTTGCTACCATTCACTACTTATCCTGTTCCAGAATTCACGCCCGTCTGCGTTAGATTGCGTGCATTTCGGCCTCCTCTATCTACAAGGTGTTGGCACATTTGCCAACACATCAAAAACCAAAGAGGATCATATCAGCGCACACTCCGCTGCAGAGTGAAAATCTCATTCTGGAAACATCCCCCAGGCTGTGGCTAAGCCATGTCTCCGCAATATCCTTTCTTTCAGGAGTGCTAGTTCTGCAGGGTTCGCAGGAGAGCTTCTGTAAAGTTTGGAAGGTAGGAGACGAGGTACTGGCAGAAGTAAAGTTGTGAGGAGGGGGCGTGAGTCGTGCTTGGGTAGCTCAGTTGGTAGAGCACTTGCCCGCGAAAGGCTAAGGTCCCGAGTTAGAGTCTCGGTCCGGCACACAGTTTTAATCTGCCAGGAAGTTTCATATCAGCGCACACTCCGCTGCAGAGTGAAAATCTCATTCTCAAAGTGGATCAGTTTCATTACCTTTAGCAGGAAAGAACCATAGCTTGTGAGGCCACTGTGAAAGGATTACAGCAGGGGACGTGCAACAGTGACAATATTAACAGAGAAAGTCTCGCCTCGAGCGGTGGGCAACGCCTTGGTGAAGGGTGAAGTTGCTTTGTTTTAAGAGCCTCATTGATTACCAGTCGCATTTTACTGGATGTTCCGTGACTTTATGATGCCCCACTGAGTAACAATGTTTCATAACTCATGTCCTCAGGCTGCACTGTAACACTTACTTGTGTCCTTGGACATCTTATACTGCTACACAAGCCAGCGGGAGAGCAATCGGTCAAAGACTATTGGCCACTTACAGTGCTCAACGCGACTATAAAATCGTCGCCAGGTTTTTGGCAGACCACGTTAAGACGACATTGCCAATATTCCTCACCCCCGAACTGACGTCTCAGGATCGAGATGCCAACATACAAATGTTCACTGGTAATTGCTGGGACTTAATAGAATGGCTCTGAGCACTCAGTCCCCTAGAACTTTAGAACTACTTAAACTTAAATAACCTAAGGACATCACACACATCCACGCCCAAGGCAGGATTCGAACCTGCGACCGTAAAGTTCGCGCGGTTCCAGACTGAAGTTCCTAGAACCGCTCGGCCACGCCGGCCGGCGACTTAATAGAGATCGCTCGGCAAGCCACCACAGAGAGGCACACGAAATTGTTGTTATTATTATTACTGAGCCGTGGCGTTTTGCTGGCGCGCCAGCGTATTGGCAAGTACCTAGCCTTCGCGCTCTTATCTTTGCTTGTGGCACGTACTGAGTCTTGGCTGCCTTATCTTTGCCGGAGGAGTCAACTGGAGGCTCTCGCCAATGACGTGAATAGTTGGCGTTCGATGTTACCTGAGGCCGGAGTGCGCTCGTAGTGGAGCAGGATCCGACCACGTGTATGGGGCAGCTTGGTGGAGAGCCTTTCCTGTCGCCTGCGAGGACGCTTGTTGCTGCTTGGCATCCGTGCTGCTAGTTTCGGACATGGCAGTATAAGGTCGTCCGCTGCCTTATTGTCACCTGGTGTACGCGACGCAAGTCATATCGGACGTCCAGCGAACAGTTAAGTGACATTGCACTTAGGGCATGTGTGTGAAGGTGTTGAGGGCTGCTACCTCACTTCTGGTAACTGGAAGCACATGAGTATTTACCATGGAAGTAAAGGTGTGCCTATGAAGAGATCATGGTGTATAAGACAGGTATTAAATATTAATATAATGCACGAGCGTGCCTCTTCCAGCTCGTGGGAGATTGTTGTTAGATGTAATACGTAATCAGCTGCGAGGCTGTAATCTGTTCACCAAATCTACTGCATTCGACTGTTTGGTAGCCTTAGCGCAGCGAGTCCCAGTAAAGTTATAATGAAATTTCCAGAATTCTACTCTTTACGGTTTTCACCCTACCCCCATTAACCACGGATCTTGCCGTTGGTGGGGAGGCTTGCGTGCCTCAATGATACAGATGGCCGTACCGTAGGTGCAACCACAACGGAGGGGTATCTGTTGAGAGGCCAGACGAACGTGTGGTTCCTGAAGAGGGGCAGCAGCCTTTTCAGTAGTGTGTGTGTGTGTTTGAGGTTTACAGGCGCTAAACAGCGTGGTCATCAGCGCCCAAACGCATAAAAACAGGAACACATGCAGTGAAGGGACTAAGACGAACAGCGAACAAGGAGAACGGCTAAAAGACACAGACCTGACGCAGTTCCAAATCCTCACATACAGAGGCAAAACAAGAGGAGAAGGAACACACTAAAAAGGAAAGGAAACACAAGGAAAAGAGAACAGAAATCGAAGGGAGACAAGGAGGGAATAGTGACTGGCTGACCTCTTACCTAAAACCTGGGTGAGCCAGTCACCCAGCAGCACATTAAAACCCTCTCCCTAAAATCCGAGGCAACAAATTGGACAGGACACAAAACCGTAAGACCTTAACGACATTCGTTGCGTCATCTTGTAAAATAGAGGGCAAATCCGGTGGCAAAGAAACCACTGCCCTCTGGTCAGAGAATAAAAGACAGTCAAGTAAAATGTGGCGGACAGTGATCTGGACGCCACAAGAACTGCAGATTGGGGGGTCCTCCCGCCGGAGTAAGAAACCGTGCGTTAAGGGACTGTGCCCGATGCGGAGGCGAGTGAGGAGAACCTCATCCCGCCTGCATGACTGGTAGGACGTTCGCCATGGCCGCGTGGTGGCCTTGACCAGACGCAGCTTATTTTCACCGAATGCCAGCCACTCCTCTTCCCACTGACGCATAACGCGAAAACGCAGGAGGGAGGTAACAGCATGGAGGGGGACGGCACATTCAACAACGTGAGGGAGGGAACATGCATCTTTGGCAGCCACATCCGCCAGTTCGTTTCCCCTAATACCCACGTGCCCCGGCACCCAGCAGAAGGAAACCTCCTTCCCCTGCCGTTGCAGGTGGAGGAGGGCATCATGGATGTTCTGAACGACCGTATCCGTTGGGTACAAGTGTTGCATGGTCTGAAGGGCACTCAGGGAGTCAGAACAGATGAGGAACGTAAGACTGGGAACACATCTCAGCTGCTCCAAAGCCCGCAAGATCGCAAACAATTCGGCATCAAAGATGGTAAACGCTGCAGGAAGCCGTAACTTGACGACTCGATCAGGGAAAACAACAGCACAACCAACAGAGTCCCCCTGTTTAGAGCCATCCGTAAATACTGGTACATGGTCGGGATGCTGGTTTAAAATATCATAAAATAAGGAGGTAAAAACAAACGCAGGAGTGCAGCTCCTCCGGTACTCCGACAAGTCTAAAAGGACGCTGGGTCTCTGGGGAAACCAGGGAGGCAGGCGAGTAAAACCTTGTCGTCGGGGGGCCACACGCTACACACCAAGGGACTCAAGCAAATGCTTGGCACGAATCCCAAATGGTCTCGTTGCCCTGGGACGACTGGAAAAGAGGCGTTCCATAGGCGGTCGGGCAACGGTAGGGTACGCAGGGGAGGTAGGACAGGCAAGGAATTGACACACCCGTCGCACCATCAGGAGTTTCCGCCGGATGGCGAGCGGCGGTTCCCCTGCCTCAGCACACAGGCTGGGGAATGGGACTGGTACGGAAGGCACCAGTGGCCAGCCTGATACCCTCATGGTGTACTGCGTCAAGAATCTTCAGATACGAAGGCCTTGCTGACCCATGCACGGTGCAACCATAGTCAAGACGCGATCGGACGAAAGCCCTATAAAACTGCAGCAGACGCGCCCGATCTGCTCCCCAGGACCGATGGCTCAGACACTTCAAAATCTGCAGTGCCTTCAGGGCCCGCACCTTGAGGTCTTTAAGGTGAGGCAACCACGACAACTTGGAATCAAAAGTGAGGCCCAGGAACCGCACAGTATCGCTAAAAGGAAGAATGGTGTCCCTCAGACGCAATTCAGGGGAGGTAAAAGGGCGTCGAGAACGATTAAAATGAATACACACACATTTGTCTGCAGAAAAGGTAAAACCCGTCTTCGCAGTCCATGCTTCTAATCGCTGTATCGTAAGCTGCAACTGCCGACTAGCAGTGACCAGACTGGAGGAAGAACAGAAAACAGCAAAATCGTCCACAAACAAGGAGCATTGGGCAGGACTCCGGATAGTGGACGTGATACTGTTAATGGCGACGGCAAAGAGGGTGACACTTAAAACGCTTCCCTGAGGAACACCATTCTCCTGCACATACAAATCAGATAGCACATTACCAACCCTATATCGAAAAAGGCGGTGGGAAAGAAAGGACCGAATGAAGATGGGGAGACTGCCACGAAAGCCCCACTCATGGAGTTGATTGAGGATATGGCGGCGCCAAGTAGTGTCATACGCCTTATGAATGTCAAAGAATACACCTAGACAATGCTGGTTACGCAGGAAGGCCTGCTGGATGGCCGCCTCAAGCAGGGTCAAGTTGTCTATAGTTGAACGACATCTCCAAAAGCCACACTGAGAGGGGTTAAGGAGCTGCCTGGTCTCGAGCAGCCAAACCAGGCGACGGTTGACCATGCGTTCCAACGTCTTCCTGATACAGCTCGTCAAAGCAATACTCCGATAACTACTGGGATGCGTTCGGTCCTTCCTCGGTTTGAGGAGGGGAATCAAAATCGCCTCCCGCCACGAGTCAGGGTACATGCCGGATAACCATATCATATTAAAACAATTCAGGAGACCTTCCTTGGAGGGCAGTAACAAGTGCTGCAGCATGCTGTACCGGATGTGATCATGACCAGGCGCAGTATCATGAGCCACAGACAGCGCCGAATCCAGTTCCCACATTGTGAAGGGGCAGTTGTAGGGCTCAGAAGTTGGGGACCTGAAGTCCAAGTGACCCCTCTCGATGGCAGTGCGGTAGCGGCAGAAATCTGGATCACAGTTAATAGTGGCGGTAGATGCCGCAAAATGCATGGCCAGTGGCTGGGCAATGTCTCTCGGCGCCGTGAGAAGACTTCCCTGATGCATCAATGCTGTGACAGGTAGTTGGCTGCGTTTCCCAGAAATCCTCCTGATGGCTTCCCATACTTTCGTAGAATTAGTGGAGCGGGAGATGGAGTTCAAGAACGATTGCCATGACCGTCGTTTGCTCTCTTTAATCACGCGCCGCGCTTTGCCCTTGCCACCCGAAAGGCCGCAAGATTGTCAGCTGAGGGACGGCACTTGAATCGGCGCAGAGCTGCACGGCGGGCTCGGATTGCTGAGCGGCACTCAGAGGTCCACCAAGGGACAGGACGCCTCTTGGGATGACCGGATGGCCGTGGGATTGACAATTCAGCAGCATGGGAGATCACGGCTGTAACATGGTCTACCCATTCGTGGACGCTGGCACGGTGTTCCAAAACAGCCAGTTGGCTGAAAAGTGTCCAGTCAGCTCGGCAGAGGTGCCACCGAGGCGGCACTGGTAATGCCATAGCCTCATCCAGGAGGCGAATCCAAAGGGGGAAGTGGTCACTAGAATGGAGGTCAGCAGCAACCTCCCACACAGCAGAATCCGCGAGTGCTGGAGAGCAGAAGGAAAGGTCAATAGCTGATGACGACCCAGAAGCAGTACAGAAATGAGTGGGAGCACCAGAGTTGAGGATGCACAGTTCTTCAGACATCATGAGGCTTTCCAGAATGCGACCCCTGGGGCAAGTAGTCGAAGAGCCCCATAAGACATTATGAGAATTGAAGTCCCCCAGAAGAAGAAATGGGCGGGGGAGTTGGCTAATAAGGTCTGCGAGAGCCTCAGAGTCTATCGCATCCTGAGGTGGTAATTAAAGTGAACAGACTGTGAGCCTCTGACCCACAAGAAGGTCAACTGCAACTGCTTGCAAGTCTGTTACGAGAGAGAGCTCAGATGAGGGGTGCATGTCAAGGACAAAAACCGCAACACCACCCTTTGCCCTTTCCCCCGTCAGATAATCTTTCCAATAGACGGTATAGCCCCGTAAAGAAGGAGCATCAGTGGCCCGAAAATGTGTCTCTTGGAGACATAAGCAAAAAGGGCACTCTCGCACAAGGAGTTGTAATTCGGCCACATGCGTCCTGAACCCATTCAGGTTCCACTGTAATATGGGAGCCAGCGATCAGGGGGCTGAACTCTCACCCTGCCTCTGTGATTTGGAGGAGAGCCCGTACTGGCCGGAGATTTATTCCTGGGGCGAGAACATCGCCCCCGGTCGACATCAATGGCCATCAGCTCCGATGACGACCCACGGGAGATGTCAGACAGTACGATGGCCTCGTCATCGGACCGACCCTGACTAGTCTCCTCAGGTGGCAAAACCTTCAGCTTCGGCGTCTTTGTCTTGGGGGGCTTAGAATGCAGAGCCTTGTCAACAGTTGGAGCATTACTCACCTGGGCAGAAGGCCCCATATGGGGAGAGGGAGGAAGTACCCCAATGTCAGCAACCACAGCCTTGTCCGACGTTGCGGGGAGAGCCGCAGGTTGCAAAACAACCGCAGCAGTACAAGTGCACTGGCAAACGCAGGTATTAGTGCTAACACTAGCAACCTCCGTTTGCATAGCAACAGTGGCTATTTGTACCGGTTTTTTCAGAGCGGAAGCGAAAGATGTAGTAAACACAGGAGGTTGCATGGCCTTAAAGAGCTTCTTGGCCTCACCATAGGGGATGCGCTTAGATGTTTTAATCTCCTGTATCTTCCATTCGTCGAGATAGATGGGGCAGACCCGGCTCCAGACAGGGTGACTCCCAGAGCAATTCACGCACTTCACAGGCGATGAACAATCAGCTCCTTCATGGGCAGGCTGACCACATTTACCACAAGTGGCTATCCCATTGCACCCCAACGTAGTATGCCCAAAGCGCTGACATTTAAAGCAGCGCATTGGGTTGGGGAAATATGGCCTTACTGGCAAACGTAAGAACCCCGCTTTAACATGCTGTGGGAGTCGTGGGCAACTGAACGTGAGAATAAACGAGTCGGATTTGACTAGGTCCCCATCGACTCGTTTCATAATATGCTGCACGTCAACAATACCTTCATCAGCCCATTCAGATTTTAACTCGTCTGTGGGGATACCCACCAAGTCCCTACATGTCACAACACCCTTACTGTAGTTCAGAGTGGAGTGGAGCTCGGTCTCGATAGCGTACTCACCGAGACAGGCTGCTTTCCGAAGAGAAGCGACTTGACGGGAACTAGATGTCTCAGCTAAGAGAGTCCCATTGCGCAGTCGCTTCGCAGATTTCAGTGTTCCTGCAATTCCCTCAAGACCTTTGTGGTTGTAAAAGGGAGAAACCCTCTCAAAGCTACCCTCCTTCCGTTTAATAATCAAAAACACATTCTGATTCTCAGCATGTGCTCTGTTACGACAGTCTGATAAATCTCGATCAACACTTGGCGCTGGAGGACTCGCAGCACGAAGTCGCTTCTTCGATGGGGTGTGTTTTCCTACCAGCGGCCCACCCAAGCCACTGGTAGGGGGAAATGTAGAGGTCGAAGGGTCCATTGCGGTCCCACGAGCAGCTAGGGAACTAAAGGTCCGCTCAGACAGAGCCCCACGTGCCTGAGTAAGCCTGATACAACTGGGGTGCGGCAGGTGCCCCAGAGATTGCCCACTTGCGACTGTTCCACCCCAACAGCCATGCATCTCATAGGCGCGGAGCACACCGGAAGATTGAGGGGTTTTTATAGAGGTTGTCCTTCCTCGCAATCCAGGCTGTCAACCCAAGATTACCATTCCCCGCAGCACACAACATTCCACCGGCGCGCCATACGGTGGTCGCTGAAGCATGTCCGGGGGTTACGGTGACAGGAAACTGGCGGCGCTGACCAGTCCCCAGCTCAGGACCCCGGGATCGCCAAGCCCGTACTCAGCAAATGAACGCTGAGCCCCTTGGGGCGCCGTTTCAGGGGCAACAGTCTGGGTGATTGACTGATCTGGTCTTGTAACACTAACCAAAACGACCTTGCTGTGCTGGTACTGCGAACGGCTGAAGGCAAGGGGAAACTACAGCCGTAATTTTTCCCGAGGGCATGCGGCTTTACTGTATGGATAAATGATGATGGCGTCCTCTTGGGTAAAATATTCCGGAGGTAAAATAGTCCCCCATTCGGATCTCCGGGTGGGGGCTGCTCAAGAGGACGTCATTATCAGGAGAAAGAAAACTGGCGTTCTACGGATCGGAGTGTGGAATGTCAGATCCCTTAATCGGACAGGTAGGTTAGAAAATTTAAAAAGGGAAATGGATAGGTTGGAGTTAGATATAGTGGGAATTAGTTAAGTTCGCTGGCAGAGGGAACACGACTTTTGGTCAGGTGAATACAGGGTTATAAATACAAAATCAAATAGGGGTAATGCAGGAGTAGGTTTAATAATGAATAAAAATATTGGAGTGCGGGTAAGCTACTACAAACAGCATAGTGAACGCATTATTGTGGCCAAGATAGACACGAAGCCCACGCCTACTACAGTAGTACAAGTTTATATGCCAATTGACTCTGCAGATGATGAAGAAATTGATGAAATGTATGATGAGATAAAAGAAATTATTCAGGTAGTCAAGGGAGACGAAAATTTAATAGTCATGGGTGACTGGAATTCGAGGGTAGGAAAAGGGAGAGAAGGAAACATAGTGGGTGAATATGGATTGGGGGAGAGAAATGAAAGAGGAAGCCGTCTGGTAGAATTTTGCACAGAGCACAACTTAATTATAGCTAACACGTGGTTCAAGAATCATAAAAGAAGGTTGTATACGTGGAAGAATCCTGGAGACACTAGCAGGTATCAGATAGATTAAATAATGGTAAGACAGAGATTTCGGAACCAGGTTTTAAATTGTAAGACATTTCCAGGGGCAGATGTGGACTCTGGCCACAATCTATTGGTTATGAACGGTAGATTAAAACTGAAGAAACTGCAAAAAGGTGGGAATTTAAGGAGATGGGACCTGGATAAACTGAAAGAACCAGAGGTTGTACAGAGTTTCAGGGAGAGCATAAGGGAACAATTGACAGGAATGGGGGAAAGAAATACAGTAGAAGAAGAATGGGTAGCTCTGAGGGATGAAGTAGTGAAGGCAGCAATCAATTAGGTAATAAGATGAGGGCTAGTAGAAATCCTTGGGTAACAGAAGAAATATTGAATTTAATTGATGAAAGGAGAAAATATAAAAACGCAGTAAATGAAGCAGGTAAAAGGGAATACAAACGTCTCAAAAATGAGATCGACAGGAAGTGCAAAATGGCTAAGCAGGGATGGCTAGAGGACAAATGTAAGGATGTAGAGGCTTATCTCGCTGGGGGTAAGATAGATAATGCCTACAGGAAAATTAAACAGACCTTTGGAGAAAAGAGAGCCACTTGTATGAATATCAAGAGCTCAGATGGAAACTCAGTTCTAAGCAATGAAGGGAAAGCAGAAAGGTGGAAGGAGTATATAGAGGATCTATACAAAGGCAATGTACTTGAGGACAATATTATGGAAATGGATGAGGATGTAGAAGAAGATGAAATGGGAGATACGATACTGCGTGAAGAGTTTGACAGAGCACTGAAAGACCTGAGTCAAAACAAGGCCCCAGGAGTAGACAACATTCCATTGGAACTACTGACGGCCTTGGGAGAGCCAGTCCTGACAAAACTCTACCATCTGGTGAGCAAGATGTATGAGACAGGCGAAAGACCCTCAGACTTCAAGGAGAATATAATAATTCCAATCCCAAAGAAAGCAGGTGTTGACAGATGTGAAAATTACCGAACTATCAGTCTAATAAGTCACAGCTGCAAAATACTAACGCGAATTCTTTACAGACGAATGTAAAAACTGGTAGAAGCCGACCTCGAGGAAGATCAGTTTGGATTCCTCAGAAATGTTGGAACACGTGAGGCAATACTGACCCTACGACTTTTCTTAGAAAATAGATTAAGGAAAGGCAAACCTACATTTCTAGCATTTGTAGACTTAGAGAAAGCTTTTGACAATGTTAACTGGAATACTGTCTTTCAAATTCTAAAGATGGCATGGGCAAAATACAGGGAGTGAAAGGCTATTTACAATTTGTACAGAAACCAGATGGCAGTTATAAGAGTCGAGGGGCATGAAAGGGAAGCAGCGGTTTGGACGGGAGTGAGACAGGGTTGTAGCCTGTCCCCGATGTTATTCAATCTGTATATTGAGCAAGCAGTAAAGGAAACAAAAGAAAAGTTCGGAGTATGTATTAAAATCCATGGAGAAGAAATAAAAACGTTGAGATTCGTCGATGACATTGTGATTCTGTCAGAGACAGCAAAGGACTTGGAAGAGCAGTTGAACGGAATGGACAGTGTCTTGAAAGGAGGATATAAGATGAACATCAACAAAAGCAAAACGAGGATAATGGAATGTAGTCGAATTAATTTGGGTGATGCTGAGGGAATTAGATTAGGAAATGAGACACTTAAAGTAGTAAAGGAGTTTTACTATTTGGGGAGCAAAATAACTGATGATGGTCGAAGTAGAGAGGATATAAAATGTGGACTGGCAATGGCAAGGAAAGCGTTTCTGAAGAAGAGAAATTTGTTAACATCGAGTATAGATTTAAGTGTCAGGAAGTCGTTTCTGAAAGTATTTGTATGTAGTGTAGCCATGTATGGAAGTGAAACATGGACGATAAGTAGTTTGGACAAGAAGAGAATAGAAGCTTTTGAAATGTGGTGCTACCGAAGAATGCTGGAGATTAGATGGTTAGATCACGTAACTAATGAGGAGGTTTTGAATAGAATTGGGGAGAAGAGGAGTTTGCGGCACAACTTGACAATAAGAAGGGACCGGTTGGTTGGACATGTTCTGAGGCATGAAGGGATCACAAATTTAGCATTGGAGGGCAGCGTGGAGGGTAAAGATCGTAGAGGGAGACCAAGAGATGAATACACTAAGCAGTCTCAGAAGGATGTAGGTTGCAATAAGTACTGGGAGATGAAGAAGCTTACACAGGATAGAGTAGCATGGAGAGCTGCATCAAACCAGTCTCAGGACTGAAGACAACAACAACAACAATAACAACAAGGGTTTTCACTGAACAGTGGGACATAAGAGTTCACGTAATTCAGTTGTAACTAAGATTGAAGTGCCCGCTGTCAGTGCTAGTAATTGTAAGTTTTTTTAAAATATCTTAATAGCAGGCAATTCTCCTTAAGGTTATTGATAATATTTGCGCTGTTGGTTGTACCTTGCCTGTGTAGTGTAGCAAAGGCATTGTGCCGTTTTATTAGTGAATCATTTAACCTGTTATTTAATATCTTCTGGTTGTTGTTTGCATTGTCCCTGCAGACCTGTTCTGTACACTTGTTAAATGTTACAGCTGGCTGGCTGGTGTTTTGGAGTAAGCGCTACCTTTCCACTTATGGGTATCGGGGCTGTGAATTCCTGTGTTGCGGGAGGTGACCCCGGGTCGAAGCTCGAGAACTGGGTCTTGTACGAACTGCCGCCTTCCACCTTGGCTTATCCAAGTTAAGTTTTCGTTCTGCCTTCGAGCGATCTGGCGTCACTCATCGGTGCTACCTTTCCACTTATGGGTATCGGGGCTGTGAATTCCTGTGTTGCGGGAGGTGACCCCGGGTCGAAGCTCGAGAACTGGGTCTTGTACGAACTGCCGCCTTCCACCTTGGCTTCTCCAAGATAAGTTTTCGTTCTGCCTTCGAGCGATCTGGCGTCACTCATCGCTATTTAATTCTGGCGCTAATAGTATTTCCTTGGTTATTTATTACATTTATTATTTTTATTAAACCTTGTCTCAAGAGCAACATACCATTGTGAAAGGTTGTTGCTGTGCTACTCTTAGTAAGACTTTACGCTGACTAATTGCGTTACTGGACGTTGGAGCCGAAGTTTGCAACCTTACTAAGCCTTAGTGATATTTATTGACTCTTGAGTGTGAAACAAGTGCCTTTGTATTAACTTTATCCTGCTATTTATTGGATGCATCTCTGGCAGGTTGTTAGTTAGGTAAATGTTTTTGAGAACATCAGTTCTCAGTGACAGAAAACTAGTCAGAAATATTGCGTGTCTTAATATAAACCGTCAGGCTCATAATTGTCAGTGGTTTAAAATTTTTTTAAAATAATGTGACAGACCTTGTTTCATAAAAAGACATTGGTAGCAGATTCACTAAATTATTGTGACTTACTATTCTTATTACCTAAAGTAATCAGGATTAAGATATTGTTGTTTTAAAGGAATTTGTTGATATGATTGTTAAATAAAGTGAGTGATAAAAAAAGGGACCCAGTCCTTCCTACTGTTTCCCTCTTCCCTAGTAGAGGACCGTGTCAGTTACTATTATTATTATTATTATTATGTGTATATAAGTGTGCACAGAACCCTTGGCCGGTTTTGCTTTAGTAATTATCATGTACTTTCATTACTCAAATAGTAGTTTGCTAATTTCAACGTATGGTCCTGTGCTTCAGTTCGAGACAATGGTCATTTGGTCCCACTATAGGGAAACGTTGGCCATATCATTGTTAACTATTGATCCACTGTGGTATTAAATATTTACATATGAAGCGCCTATATTTAAACTATGCGAAACTCGATGTTATTGTAAAACTGGTAAATGCACGGAAAGTGAAGAATATTTGTGACGTCATTCGTTATTATTCACCCGACTGAGACCAGAAACCTTTTCTCTTAACATCGCAAGCTGTGCTCCACAAAGCACCAGATTACGCTACAAGAACAGACGTAGAAGTTTATACTATGAGTAATAAAAGAAGAGCGTAACGTAATGTTACTGACTAAGAAGAGACGCGCTAGAAAGGCTACACCAACTAAGACAGCTAGCAGAAAACCTTAAACTCACCGAAACGTAAGCCAAAAAACTATATATCCGTAGGAGAACTATAAACGAAGATAAGAGATCATTGTGGGTAAGAGAAGGAAGCAAACAGAGGGAGAAACCACAAGAGACTCATACATTGCACTGTGCTCCAAGAAACGACTCGGGACACACTGCAACAGTACGAAAGAGTGGGAGACAACCTTCGACAACACGCTAAACAAGGAGGGATTAAAACGAAAACCAGAGTGAAAGCAAGAGACATTGCCGTGAAGCATTACGAATGGGCCCCGTTGCCTTTGGAAGAGGTCATTATGATATTAACAGCTCAAAGAACAAATGAGTAGCAGGCCTTGGTGTACTGTACAGCAAATACAGAAAAGACAGCCCAAAATCTAACAGTTTGGGAACAATCTTATTGTAAGTGCATGGAAACAACCTCCGTTGCAGAACAATGGAGGCAATCAATGTTTAAAGTACACTATAAAGGGAAAGGAGACCAACTGATCCCAGTAAATACAAAGTTATATTTCAAAATACTCACAAAAATAATATCGTAAAGTATAAAAGATAGAATCGGCGAACACGTGCGAGAAACGCAAATGGTATACAGGAAAGAAAGATCAGGGCTGACCGCAATAGAGCACCTGTTGAGAGCGTATGGCAAGCCATTCAAGAGACAGAAAAGTTTTGGGTAGTATTTATAGACTTTACGAAAGTCTTATAAACGGTAAGTTAGTTACAAAAACAACTAGAGAAAACCCTAAACAAAAATACTATCCGGACACAACTCATAAGCAGTATATTGCCATGGAACGAAATAACAACCCGGACAACTTCTCCGTATCAGAGCTGAAACTACACTCAAACGGCGTATTTCAGGGAGACCCGTTAAACTTATTAATTTTTATCTTTGAAACAGAATAAATTATACGACAACTCTAAAGGAAGGGTGTAACCACATATGCAAATGCAGACTGTACTGTAACGCGGTCAAAACATACAAGAAACAATAAGCCACAGGAAAGACTGATGTGTCAGACCACTTAGAAATACATGTGGCAAAAATAGAATGATTATGTTCAGAAATGGAGGAAAAGCACCTGCAGCGAGTCTTCATACGGGAGAGATAACTGGAAATCGTACCAGACTTCAAGTACAAGCGCAAGATGTTTCACAAAACATTAACACAGAGAGCAAAGCAACCAATAATTTCTATTCACGAAATAGAACAAATAGGATGTCTCAGCCTAGTGACAGCGCTTCCGCTTTTCAGAGCCAAAATCTCAGCAATACTGACGTACGCCATAGAAATCATCGGATCATATCTCCCTATGAAACACCACTAGAAAAAGCAACGGCGATCTACATACTAGAAGAGATCAGAGTGTCGAGAACTAGGATATCCAAAGCTACGCGATCCAGGATCACGTACCTGCTGAGGGAGGGGGGGATCATTCCTCAATGCAGACCTATGAACAAACCCGATTTTACCCAACAGCAGTATTTCGGAAAAACTGCTAAAAACACTGAAGGAACAAGGGAAGACAATCCTCCAGCATCTTATGGCACAGGGCTCATGATGGGCTGAACATAGGAAAACTTCGAAATGAGGAACGTGACTACCGAAATGACAGTCTTTTGCTTCCACTATCGTATTTGCAACAACACAGCATGTCACGAACCAAACTATGTCACTGAACATGCGGACTTTACCACTTATAACCCTGCAATAAAAGGACACAACCAATAAGTGACTATGAAAACCATAAAATGTGAAATTTCTACTTTCTTGTATTATCATAGTTGTAGTTTTTACTAATACGGATATTTGGCTGCAATAAGTGTATTATTATTATTATACCTCTGGTATAAATCCAAGGGACCTGTTACTACTGAAGTCAGTGATTATGTTATTACCCAGAAATAACGTCTAACTCATATCTGTTAATGATCGTCTGAACCGTACTTTATGACTCACGGCTCCCGGCCATATACAGGTGGTATAGAACAGGCGGATCGTTGATTAGCTAGCGGTAGTAGTCAATAAAAGAAGTGCAACTTATTATGCAATCAGTTACCTATTAATGGTCGGAGGAATTAAATCCATGTACCTATCACATAACAGTTGACAAAGTTTTATAGAAGAACATACGAGTTGCAGATCGGAGAGAAGAAAGACGATATTTCCAAAGCACACTGCACAGGTGCTGAAAAAATGTTTACAGTACGGTAGACAAGATTACATTATAGCAAGATCATTATGATAAGTTGTCACTGTACCAGACCGTTTTATTTCTTGAGTCATCAGGGTTTAAGTTTTTCGATATCATCTTCTCTCTCTCATTGTCTTGTGCAGAATAATCTCATCCCCATATGCTTACTGAACTCAGCATCTTCGATAATCTGATTTCTCAATTTGTCTGTATATTTTCCTTGTCCGCAAATCCTCCAAGTGTTAACTAAACATTGATTCTCTAGCAGATGTCCCTGCTTTTAATGACAGTATTCCACAGTTATCTCGTCTCCTAATCATTTAAGTTACTCTTAATTGACCTTTATACAACTGATACGTTCAGTTTTATAGAAAGAACTTACTTTAAAGAGATGACAAAAGTAACAGGCATTTTCAGTGCGTTGCCAACTGTAATACCGATGATTTTTAGTTGTATGAGCATACAGGTTAACTGTAGGATAAACATCATTAGAATTACACCCGACGTTAAAAAAATATAGTAATAATAATAATAATAATAATAATAATAATAAAAGCGACTGTGAGACCGCATGTATATTATTCGTTATGGATGTTCGTTACTGCACGAAATACATTAGGTCGATCGACAAACAAAATGTAGGTTCCTACCCGAAGTTTGACGCAAGTAGTTCTGAGAGCTTAAAACTAGGCTACAGAAGTGATGGAGTCGAGGGCTATTAGATAAGTGGATGGAAAGCAGTCTGAAGTTTGCCGACAAGTTCAAAACCTAGAGCAAATCCGGAAATGACGGGAATCTCTCAGACGAAAGCCGGTTCAAGTGTCTATGTAAAAAAAAAAAAAAAAAATAGACAAGACCTATTCAATAAAGACGTTCCGGAATTCGACTTAAGCCATTTAAGAAAGCGAAGACGATTATAGACTTGGACTACACGACGGAAATACTAATACCCCTGTCTCTGAATCCGTTGTCTTCGGCAATGCATCACGTGACTGTGTCTTACAGTAGAAGATTTACCGATTATATCTCAGTCCTACAACTTCATTCCTCGCTCTGCCACTGTACATACACTTCAAGAATTGTTTTTGTAATACGTTTTCCCCTTACAAAATGCGCACTCTAGTGTTTGTTTCTTAATGAAACTGCTGCCATTAATTTCCTCTGTTCTCAGACAATTCTTTAGTACTTCAATGCTCATTATGACAACCCATTCTTCTTATACACTCTTCGACACGCAAACGATTCAAACGTCTCCTGCTTTTTATTCTCCACCTTTCTCAGGGCCCATCTTTTGTATCATACCACGAAAAACACCTTACTAATCCTTTTGTCAGGAGTTTCCTCAGACAAGACAAAATGTTGCTGCAAGGTATCCCCATTTCCTTTGTCCGTGCAAAATTTTCCGGCGGCATTCGTGTTTTTATTTCTTTCACGTACCTCAATTCAGCTTCTACTTCCAAAATAGCTATTATTCAGTATACTCTAGTTCTTCTTGTGATATGACATCATTGCAGCGGGAGTTGTTGCAAATATGGGGACGTTCCCCCAAGTTTAAAATCTAAGCGCTGGAGAATGTCGCAACCTTCTGTAGGAAAGTCTACCCTGGAAGAGGATTTCCCATTGTTTGTCTAGAGCGTGCTGCGAAACGCCAGCAATGAAAGTCGTACACAGATGTTATCTCAATGTCACTAAGTCGTGAGCCCTCAGAGCTGCCAGAAGGAGCATGGTGGGTAAAGTTGCGTACATGGAGGAAAGGCTTAGGAATAGTTACTTTCGCCCATAAGAATGGGAATCAAGACAGACTAAAATTCCACTCAAGTTCATTGAATAACATATGAAAACACACCACAGCAGGAAATAATTAGGAACCTCGTTACCTTTGTCCCACAATAATGGCGTAAAAGTACGACCTGTGCAGAATTAATGTGTAAATGTACTGCTACATTACTTGGTTAAGGAAATGGTACAAACGAATCATCAGTAATAACATACATTCCATCTTACTAGTAAATTGTTTCTCTAATTTCTTGTGCTTTGTTTTACTAGATGTGAAAAGACTAAGTCAGCAGTGTTGCTGACTACTAATTTAACATTATAAGAGAAATAACTGCATATTTAGAAGTTTCACATCGTAAAAAATTAACGTGCGTTTTAACGAATTTCGTGTAAGACACCACTGATGTAAATTGGCCGATACGCTCCGCAACTGTAATCTTTATGTTGTATTAAGATACGACGCTAGTGATGGTGCGACTGGAATGGAGGCTATAAAAGAAACAGTCAGTGACAGGTTAGACAGCTGTGGTAACTGGGGAACATGCACGGTGGAAGGAGTGGGCAACAGTTCGTTATTCAGAGATGAAAAAGGGTATTTCGTCATAGAAGAGAGTAGAGTGAGCAGTTCGTGCTAGGAGGTGATTGAGTGAAGACTTCGTGTGAGGACAGTACAGACAAGTAGTTATATGATTCTGGTCAATACGCAGCCGCATAGTCGAAACTTATAATTTTGCGAGGAAAGTCAGTTTTTGTCAGGTATCGTGACGAAAGAAGTAGCAAGTGTAGGAAATGAACTTTGGTTTTCATCGAATTTTCAGGCTTGGTTTTGGCTTTGCTGGAATACGCCCATGCCACGACGTGATGATACGGCCCAGAATGGCGTGTTAAATGGGGACACAAAGGATTAGGTGATAAGAAATGGTAAATAAAACTAAAGAGTTAGGGGTTACTTATGCACCAGTACCAAGTGACTCTTTCCAGCTCATACATGAAAATTACTGAAATTGGAAGTCTAAAAAAGTCTAAAAAAATATGAGGATATCAAATTGTGCATAATCATTTCACGATTTGATTTCAGAATTGCGCTTCACTGTATCCGCTGTAGTTCATGAGTAACATAGCTTCTAATAAAATATGATTTAGCAAACATTAGTAGGAAACTACAGGCGAACCAATGCCGCTTCACTCTTCTGTGATACGTCAAAAGGAAGGAAATGTGTATAGAGTAAACACATAATACCTTGTTTACCTGAAAGTGAAATGGTGCTAGAGTAACGGCAACTTAAATTAATACGTTTCAATCAAATGAAACAGAGCACAAGGTAATTCACAGTCACATAGACACGCAGTGTGACATCAGCATGTGTTCCCTTATTTATACATTTCACCTTTCCCTAACTAAGTTTAATATTATTATGTATTACGTTGATAGACTGTAAATCAGCCACAATTTAAGTACGGTTTATCTTAACTATGTACTGAATATATCACAAGAAAAAGAATAGAACTTTGTGTACCTTTCTGATTTGGAGTTTGATATTAAATCCGTGTTAGCCGAATGTACTGGGACTCTGTCCAGTAGTTAGCTGTTTTAAGCAACTTAACCACACTCGCTACAATTTTTGTTATTCAACTTAAGACAGAAAACACTCGCTTTTGATGACCTTTTGTATGTACATCATCGAATCTGAGTGAGTTCTAGTTACAATACAGTATTCTATTTTAAATCAAATTCGTCACTGTGCTGAGTACACTATTCAAGCATCTGTTCCATTTATTTACTCCATTTTGTTTAATGTGTTTTATTAGTTAATTATATTTCCTGATTTTATTTATGTGTGTTCAGTGGTTGCCTGGAAAACCTTGCGACTAACCAGCGCGTGTTTTTACTAGAGTAAAAGACATGTTGGTCGCCCCACCTTTTCCGACACAGAGCCAAGCAATTCTATTAGAGAAGTGACCACTCTCAAATTTGAGCAGTGGCTTCCAGCTTTCGTTGCTATCTCAACAGTTTTAGCCAAAACGACTTAGGGTTTTTTAAATAAATTCTTTGATTTGAAAATATAAACTATAGTGTTATTTAGCTTAATGAAACCAATTGACTCCGCCTATTAACAATTACTTTATGTTGCAATTAACAAGCTCTACCAACAGTCTTCATAAACGTCAATTTAAACAGGGGACTGTTTTATACTGGATAGCGATCGGACCCAAAGTAGTTACTTCTCAAACCAAAGAATGTTTTAAATCTGGCCGTGTGCTTAAGTTCCACACCCAGAGTGTCAAACGAATTTATAATTTATTTGTTGAACAGAAGTGATACCTCACAACAGGGGTGGGGATAATTTTAAGGGAAAACACGTGGAAGGTGGATCCACATATTTCGCCATTTGTTGTTTCACGGAATACACTTTATTGCTTAACAAAAATATTATATTACAATTTAAAAAATCTTCTTAAGAGAACAACAACGGTCACAATAATTTAAAGAACCTGAACAAGCTCACTTCATTAATAACAATCTTTTACAATGTATACCATTAAGAGCAGGACTTGAAACCAGGAGTATACAGTCCCCAAATACGAGTAAGAAGGCAGACCAACTAGATGTGGCTGCAAGCAGATTCGGCATATTGAGTTTTACAGTAAAATGAATTTCAAATGACTGCCACTAAATGTACTAACAATACCCAAGCATGGATAGCAAGTAGACGACGCCCATCCAAAATACAGAAAGGATAATGTCACGTCACTTATTATGCCTTTTGGAAAGCCTTTAACAATGTATAAGTCTTAATAAAATCCCTTAAGCAATAGAATGCATAATCCCCCAAAATACAAGCAAAGCTGGGGAGGCACACAGCTTAAATGTGACTCCCAGCTGGTACACAATAATAAAAACATTGGGAAAGACGCTTAAATAAATATAAAATAGCCCAAAATGCAACATAAACTGGGTAATACAGCAGGCGGCTGTCACAGCCAACAGGGAACAAGCAGGCAGTTTAATGAGGAATATATATTATGTAATGAGAAAAAAATTCATTATGTAAAAAGAATGGATGAAAATGGGGAAGAAATGGCTTTAAATATTTTTGTTATTTACTCTTTCAGTACGAACTTTGTTGTAGAACCCCTTTTTTTTACGTGTGCTAATAAAAATTCATTTAGACAGAATTAAGCACATTTAAAATTACGTGAACTTTAGCAACCCTCTCATGCTGATAAATTCAAACTAACTGATTAATAACATTTATGACTTTGAAAATTATTTAAATTAAATTTTTTACGTATTTCGGCATTGGCATACATTTTCTAGATGCAGTGGGTTTTTAAATATTTACTGATTTCTTTCCCGGCGTTAGCTATGGAACACAAGACTGTCTCTGTTAGCATAAAATGGTTAAATATTGCCAAGCCGACCTGAGCGTTTAATCATCATTGACAAAACACACTTCACTATACGTTTTAGTTATTTGCTTTTGAAATTGAAAGAACTACAACGTTAATTATTTGCCTATGAATGCACAAATGTAAAACCAGTAATAAATTTAGTCAGCCTCAGGATCGCTGTAAAAGAAAAATATTTCGTAATTCACTGCTAATTTTACCTGCTCCCGATTTACGGGTTTGGTTAATTTTATAGCGGAACAATTTTTTTAAATGTGCCGCCGCTGCAAATCGTTCGGTCCCGGCACAGCCCAGCGACACCAACGATAATCGCTAAAAGTGCTGAAAATTCTTTAAAGAAATATTATAGATGACATGGGCAAGCTAATTTACATTAGTAATTCACAATTTTGATAAATTATAATGTATTTAGACCACAACAATAATTAAAATTACACACCTTTATAA
Organism: Schistocerca americana; assembly: GCF_021461395.2. Taxonomy (NCBI): domain Eukaryota; kingdom Metazoa; phylum Arthropoda; class Insecta; order Orthoptera; family Acrididae; genus Schistocerca; species Schistocerca americana. The sequence continues at coordinate 1,098,120,368 of NC_060119.1, read as the reverse complement.
TTTCTCCTCTAATGGCGGCTCAAGATAGATACAGACAAAAGAAGTCTATTCATTCATATAATGCTACGTCACAGGTTCCTCTCTCTCTCAGCTCTCGAGGAAGACGACAAAGTATGCACATTATGTAGTGCTTTTTATAGTATTGCTGATAATGAATATCTCTTTGTAATCTTAGAACATTATTTTCCTCTGTGGCTATATTTTACATTCTTTCATCGCAGATATTAACATATTTCGTAATTACATTATGAGTATAGAAATATTACAATCATAAATACATCGAGAATATTATTACAGAAAAAATTACAATAATAACCAACGTCCTTTACACAAAATTAAATAATATTTTTTGTTAAACAATTACAGTACATACGAATTGCTTTTTTGTTGGTATGAACTGTACGTAGTGTTCTCATTACCGTACACGTTCCTAACAGGCGTGCCACAGTTGTTGTTAAGCATTTGCAAATGTGCACGCTCGAGTTCAGCAATTCTGTGTGTCACTTCATTTTATTAATAGTGTGTGCGCTGCCAGGGAACGTTACAGCAGGTATGCCAAAAATGTTCAGATGTGTGTGAAATCTTATGGGATTTAACTGCTAAGGTCATCAGTCCCTAAGCTTACACACTACTTAACCTAAATTATCCTAAGGACAAACAACACATCCATGCTTGAGAGAGGACTCGAACCTCCGCTGGGACCAGCCGCACAGTCCATGACTGCAGCGCCCCTTAGACCGCTCGGCTAATCCCGCACGGCAAGTTTGTCAGTGAGTGGAGTTAGCTAATGACTGTGGGTAAAAGGTGAGACTCAGCAGTTCACATTCATAAGTAAAAGACCTTAACACCTAACACGCTCCAGAAGTAGCAATAAGGATGCAGGGTTTAAACGACTAGTTAAAGAGCAGGTATACTGAGGAGATACTCTGGGCTTGCGGAACACATTTTAAACCTCGTGAGGTTATTGGATTCGCCAAACAGATTAGATGAATAGTTCCCAATTAACTGGCGACACTCCGTCGTGGCACGTGTCAAACGATCAACTTCACTTAACTTAAGCCAACACGATGCGGCTGATAGGGGCACCGATTGCAGGCCAACCCAGACATCGCGCGACGACAGAAGTGACGCCTCAGCAGAAAGAAAACACGTCTCGGTTCAGGGCTCAGCGAACAGGACCACGTCGTCCGCTGTCAAAACTACACTGGCAACACACATGAGAAGAGAACAGTAATCTGACCAAATTAGGCTACAGACGAGAATGCCTAAGATGTAGCGAATAGTAACTTACAGCGGAATTGACTACACATTCAAATTGCAAGCTTAACACTCCTTAAAATTACTTGTAAATTAGAAGGCGAAGTATCAGCGCATGCTAATGCAATGACTAGGGGACTGCACCCCGACACGGATTATGCTAGAATTTAATTTCGTCAAGTCAGTTTATAACAGAGAATACTCTTACACTTGCACGGAATATTGCCTGGAACAACAAATGACTATCAGACTGACGGATGATCACACACAATAGCTCAGAGGCGCGTTTATACAACAGGTCCAATTCCACATTAATAAAGACGTGGCATTACGATAACAAGTACCCAAGCAATAAAGAAACAACACTTAACTTCACTCAGATGTGAAGGAGCCGTCACTTCCAGGACGGCAAGCTGGGGTGTTATTACCTCCAATCCATACACACGGTCTTCGAGGTGTCGTAAAATTTAAGCATGCAGGGTGGGCAGGGAACTTACCGACCAGGTTGCACACGACGTCCACTGCTCTTGCGGCAACTCGCCGCTATCAATCCTTACGCGACCCGACAAAGCTTTAACTACCCGCGGCTTCTCGGGAACTCAGCTGGACAGCAGGAGTCTCACAAAAGCAACAACTTGCCAGCCACGTGTTCTCCAGCTAACTCAGTACCAGGGTTCACCAAACCACTAACACACGCCTCAAGCAAGCTCTCTAGCTCCAGACATATGATCAGATCGATATCAGCAAACCAAGTAGTTAGTGGCTCCAAAACTAAATCCTCCACGGCTTAAATGTTATTATCATCTCCTATTTACATAACATTTGTTACCTTCGATTGATTTTAATTTTGTAAGTGCCCTGAGAAGACCGCCGGTGCACTTTCACTAACACTTCATGAAGAAATTTTTAATTCTTTGCGAGACACATCACGTCAAACACAATGTTTTCCACCATTCTACGTTGATGCTTTCCTGTTTTACTAATCGGTGCTTTCTTATGTCAGCTAGATGTATACTGAAAAGAGGGAAACAGTATTGTTTGGTTACGGATTTTCTCAGTTTTATTACGAATGAGAATGATTATTGATCCTGTGCTGTGCGTTCTGTGCCTTGTATTAGTGTGGTCTGTGTTTCAAATCCAGTCTTATTTTCCTCATGATGTTTCAAAGTTTTTCCCATTCTTTCTACAAATCTATAAAAGATGTACGTAAAGGCCTTATCAATAAACAGAATATTGGCGTATAGAAGAACAAAATTTTAGATACAAAATAACTTGAAGTGACGATGTCCATGAGAGCTCCAGTCAAGTTAGTTCTTCCAGGATACTTTTGCCTTCATGACCGAGGGGAGCAACACGTTTCAAATAATGTGCCCAGGTGGCAATGAACAGCTGTGCTTTTGTGAAGGCTAATGAACAGACCGCGAGAACACAGTTTCTTGGAACGTGAGTCCGCACTACTTGGCTCAGGCTGACAGCCAATCACTGACGCTGTGCTGGAATGTTCTTGGCAGAAAGACAATCATTGACGTTGCTTTCGAACATTCTTGGATGAAAGTCAACCACTGATGTTGCAATGGAATGTTGTCATGTACTGACGACATAATGGCTTGTACATTGTTACGCTTAAGGCTATTTGGAGCCATCAGGTTCACTCCAAGGTAGAACTGTGCAGAGAGTAGGCAAAAGTGGTAGCATTTAAGTTACTGGAGATAAATGCTAACACTAGAACCGTGCAAATTGCAGACGCACTTGAGGGAATTAAATGGTAACTCCATTCAAAAATGGTTCAAATGGCTCTGAGCACTATGGGACTTAACTTTTAAGCTCGTCAGTCCCCTAGAACTTAGAACTACTTAAACCTAACTAACTAAACGACATCACACACATCCATGCCCAAGGCAGGATTCCAACCTGCGACCGTATCGGTAGCGCGGTTCGAGACTGTAGGGCCTAGAACCGCTCGGCTAACTGCATCCACCGCCTAGACGAGGATAGCTGTAGAAGATGGCAACGAAAAGGCACGTGTTAGCAGAGGCAGCAAGCATGATACTTGCTCGTGATAACTGCAATGTCAGTGAGTTTACACAGGTTAGAGTGCTTCTATAGCAGTACCCACCCATAGAAGGTCGCAGGGCGGAGCCAAGTGACGTAAAACACTGTTGTTGTTGGCCATAATAAGGGTGGTAGTGACCTTTAACTTTTGAGCGGAGCGCTTTTGATACCAAACTTGGAATTTGTTAATGTAAAATCCAGAATCATACCTACCTACCGAGTAGGGGTAGAGGAGAAATCTAAATGTGGTTTGCGAGGGGGCCCCGGAGGTACAGAACGACTCGCCAGATTGGCTGGAGATTGTTAAGTGCCGGGGGATTGGTGGGTCGACTGTAAAACTTAACTTCGCTCGAAGAGGCCATGAAGGCCGAACGGTACTGACCGGCCGCCATGTCATCCTCAGCCCACAGACGTCACTGGATGCGGATATGGAGGGGAATGCGGTCAGCACACCGTTCTCCTTGCCGTATATCAGTTTACGAGGCCGGAGCCGGTACTTCTCAATCAAGTAGCTCCACAGTTTGCCTCACAAGGGCTGAGTGCACCCCGCTTCCCTGCCAACGCCGCTCGGCAGACCAGATGGTCACCCATTCAAGTGCTACCCCAGCCCGACAGCGCGTAACCTCGGTGATCTGACGGGAACCGGTGTTACCACTGCGGTAAACGCATATTTATGTATTCAGAGAGAGTTCTCAGTTAGATCGCTGGGGCGCCGACTCCGTGTCGCTCGTGACCAGCCTCTGTAAGCTCCCGCATGCCTGTTTTCCTCACTTGCTCTCAAATTTGTACTCAACGTGCTGCTAGTGTTGCCTACTTTCCTTAGCAGCTGCACCCCCTCCCCCCGCCCCCCCCCCCCTCCGGCTTCAGACACTACACTGACTTGTGTTGTGCAACAAATTGCATCCTTCGCTTTTCATAATGTTTGGATTCAGCCTTCACTGTAGTAGTCTGGTCACAAAGGAATAGAGTCAACCAGGCCACTGAATTCCGTGCATCTCCTGTTGCAAGCATCCTGTCGCGTCCCAGAATCTGCGTCTGCCCTGTGACAGTGTTTGGGGCTGATCCAAGTCATCAACCTGCCTTCAATGGAAATTTGTCTTTCTGCATTTGCTCCTCACCGCTCGGAAATTGCAGACTGACCTTAAATCCCTTGTCTTCCTTCTATTCTGTGTCCGCACACGACAATATTCTTGATTAGATCTGCAAGGCCATGGTTGGTGGTGAGCGGTAGGTTGTACCAATGACGTCTGAATGGTAGCTTCACGACGACGGGTGGAAAATAGAGCTCGAGGAGGGTTGCAGGTAGTGTAGCGGGACAGTGAGGCTAGGACAAGTTGAAGACTAGTGAAGCAGTGAGCGTAGGATGCACTAAGTAATGGCTTGGCTCTTGGATGCTGTGATAAGGTGATCCTTTTGTGCTAGGCGATGTGAACTGGCTGCAGTATGGCCGGGCAGCTACCTAAGTACCGTCCAGCGGAAGGGTAGCGTCTCGACTCTTGGAAGCGAAGTATTGCCTACAGTGGTAGCAATGTTTAGAGCGCTGCGTATGCCTCTTGGGGCGAGGTTGATGCTAGATGGTACCGTGGCGGCTATTGGAGATTGAAACCATCTCGGCTTGTTGATGTCCGACTGTTTTCATTTCATCTCTAGAGGCAGTATCTTTAGCTGTTCGGAGATTAGGCAACCCATGGTGTACAGCTGCGAAGTTGGTGGCTGTACTGAAAGAAACTGTATTGGCTCATCGTCTCCAGGATAGAAAAAAAAGTCGTATCTGTTGCTGAGAAAGCTGGGTAGCTGTCGACAAATGGAATAAAGGTACAAAACTAAAAATCCCAGAAGCGGTAGATGTACACTGTGTCAGAGAATCACAAAGTCATCAGAATCTCAAAAATGTGATTAAAAAAATAGCATGTACTAGCCCTGGAAGGATGAATTTCCAGACCTGAAGATAACAGATTTACAACATAGACGATATAAAGAATAAAGTGTTCAGTAAAATGAAATTTGAAGAAACACGAAACACAATGTACTGTGGCATGAAGCAGATACTTCAACTTCCTCAGTTACTGAACAACTGGAGCCATTGAACAACTTGAACATGACAAAAATTTTGGATTAATGAGGATTATGGAAGAACGAGAAGCTATTGACGAAACCCCCAGCACACTGACTCTAAGACAGAAAGACATAAAGACAAAATCCTGGTTCTTGTGTTATCTAAGGTAAAGAAGAGGCGGCAACCAACTTTGAAAAATGTGCTATGAAAACAACTGTCTCCTTTGACGATGGAGATTAATCTGCTCTTCCAATTGTCCAAGTAACAGCTATCGAAGAAACGAATCAGCGTGCCAACAGAATAGCAGTTAATGTAACAGAAGAATAGTGGCTACTGCAATCAAAGCCCGCCGGAAAAATCAACTAGAAAAACAACGTGCGAAGTTCCGATGCAACTGGAAATCAAAAGGTTGAGGTCTGATGCAGGCAACTTGGAGAACATGAGACATCACAGACTGAATAACTAGAGGAGAGGCGACTATCCAGTTTTGGAAATATCTCCGGGAAACTGAAAAGGACTACAACAAAAGTGATGGGTGGGTAAATGACACTGAGAAGGAATTTTCTGTGAACAGAAGACAATACCTAGAGATAAGTCCTAAAATGATTAAAAAGAACGAAGAAGGTTAAGAACTGGACATCCCTGCCAACGATCACTTACAAGGGTACTGCCCGGAATACGTGGCCAGTCTGGTGTGAGAATGACTGAAGCGTTTAATGCTATGTTGAAGCTAGGGATTATCGCTGATAGGATAACAATCGCATAAACATCTTTAATGTAGAACAACGCATCTAAAGAGATAACACCCGGAAGTTTCATGTCACTAACATATCTGCCCATCATGTTCAGGTAACTGACAGTCGTCATAACCTGCAAAAGAATTCAGGACTTTCTGGGATAAAACGACATAATGACAGGAGGATAGGAAAGTAACAAGCGAAGTAGCAGAGGCATAAAAGATCAGATCGTGATTGACAAAATGGTCGTGGAAAATCGTACAATCCGGAAGACAAGTCTACTGATAAGCTGTAGTAACTAAAAAAAGTGTAAATAAATAACCTTTGACTGACTGATGCACTGCCTAGATTCCATTTAGATTATCAAAACACCAGGAAATTAACACAAAATGTGGTGGAGCAATGGAAGATAGGGCTATCTGGTGGGAAATCGAAGTTACGGACAACACGAGAGACGTTTTCCAGTACTCGTTGTCCTCACTGCTGTTTAATCATCGCTTTAGTCCCACTGTCAACCATGTTACAGAAAAGAAATATGGATTATCAATCAAATCCTGCCATCTGATGTACTTGGATGAAATGAAGCTCCACAGGAAATATGAAATTGAAATCCCGTCTCTGACGAATACCATCCAAATCCTTAGCAATGACATAAGCATGGAATGCAATTTAGATGACTCAGCCACACTGGCACTAAAGGATGGCAAAGTCTCAGAACGGTAAGCCATCAAGTGCCACCAGCCAGAAGCCTACAGAGACCTACGAATTTTGCAGTAGGACAACGACAAGCATGGGAATTAAAAATGTGTGCCAGTAAAGAATACACACAAAGGGCTAGAAAAATTTTAAATAGCGAACTGGATAATGTCAGTATCAAAAAGTCAGTTTCTGGTTCACATGGATCTTCAGACACACTGCAGACGTCGTGAATACTTTATACGCTCCTGGAAATTGAAATACGAACACCGTGAATTCATTGTCCCAGGAAGGGGAAACTTTATTGACACATTCCTGGGGTCAGATACATCACATGATCACACTGACAGAACCACAGGCACATAGACACAGGCAACAGAGCATGCACAATGTCGGCACTAGTACAGTGTATATCCAACTTTCGCAGCAATGCAGGCTGCTATTCTCCCATGGAGACGATCGTAGTGATGCTGGATGTAGTCCTGTGGAACGGCTTGCCATGCCATTTCCACCTGGCGCCTCAGTTGGACCAGCGTTCGTGCTGGACGTGCAGACCGCGTGAGACGATGCTTCATCCAGTCCCAAACATGCTCAATGGGGGACAGATCCGGAGATCTTGCTGGCCAGGGTAGTTGACTTACACCTTCTAGAGCACGTTGGGTGGCACGGGATACATGCGGACGTGCATTGTCCTGTTGGAATAGCAAGTTCCCTTGCCGGTCTAGGAATGGTAGAACGATGGGTTCGATGACGGTTTGGATGTACCGTGCACTATTCAGTGTCCCCTCGACGATCACCAGTGGTGTACGGCCAGTGTAGGAGATCGCTCCTCACACCATGATGCCGGGTGTTGGTCCTGTGTGCCTCGGTCGTATGCAGTCCTGATTGTGGCGCTCACCTGCACGGCGCCAAACACGCATACGACCATTATTGGCACCAAGGCAGAAGCGACTCTCATCGCTGAAGACGACACGTCTCCATTCGTCCCTCCATTAACGCCTGTCGCGACACCACTGGAGGCGGGCTGCACGATGTTGGGGCGTGAGCGGAAGACGGCCTAACGGTGTGCGGGACCGTAGCCCAGCTTCATGGAGACGGTTGCGAATGGTCCTCGCCGATACCCCAGGAGCAACAGTGTCCCTAATTTGCTGGGAAGTGGCGGTGCGGTCCCCTACGGCACTGCGTAGGATCCTACGGTCTTGGCGTGCATCCGTGCGTCGCTGCGGTCCGGTCCCAGGTCGATGGGCACGTGCACCTTCCGCCGACCACTGGCGACAACATCGATGTACTGTGGAGACCTCACGCCCCACGTGTTGAGCAATTCGGCGGTACGTCCACCTGGCCTCCCGCATGCCCACTATACGCCCTCGCTCAAAGTCCGTCAACTGCACATACGGTTCACGTCCACGCTGTCGCGGCATGCTACCAGTGTTAAAGACTGCGATGGAGCTCCGTATGCCACGGCAAACTGGCTGACACTGACGGCGGCGGTGCACAAATGCTGCGCAGCTAGCGCCATTCGACGGCCAACACCGCGGTTCCTGGTGTGTCCGCTGTGCCGTGCGTGTGATCACTGCTTGTACAGCCCTCTCGCAGTGTCCGGAGCAAGTATGGTGGGTCTGACACACCGGTGTCAATGTGTTCTTTTTTCCATTTCCAGGAGTGTATTTCTGCCGACAGTGGTTATCGACAGTGACGCAGAGCTGATGCAAATGGCTACAAGAGCTGCCTGTGGCCGCAAGGGGCGAAAACAGTAAGACGCGGACCATGCCCACCGCACGGAACTATGACAGACAGGCGGCAAGTATTCTATGGCGTCCTGCTGCGGGAATTATTTACTGTATTATTACAGCCCTACGACTAAAACGACACTCCTTAGTTTCTGGAGTGTCTTGGTTACCTACTGATACAGATTCATTGCGCAGCTTACGGCTATTGTAGCTGATAGGAAAGTGGCGACGAATATTCACCCCATCGCGGAGTCTGCAACAGATTCACATCCAGCGCCGGTATTGTGATATAAATCTAGAACTTTGTCAAACTACAGCAACAGTACCAGGAAAAACGAAAACTATAACGAGAACAGCACGTTTCTATTCTGCAGATCTTGTCTCAAAAGCAGCAAGAATGTTTATTGGTGGTCACAGCTACGTCTTGCACTGTCTTGCATTCCGGTAAATAAAGACTGCTTTACTCTTGTCTTCGAACAGTAGTTCATGAGGAGTAGTTCAAAAGTTAGGATCACTCACGAATCCTAGTGTTTCATCTCTCAGGGTGCTCTGTTAACCGAATACTACTGTTACCAGACGCACCCCGTTGCAGCTCGGCTATAGATTGATCAGCGTCACGAACAACATGGGCATGCCTACGCAGCGTGGGCTGCAGATTTGCATGGTCTCGTAAGCCAGCGCAATTTCAGTAGCTAGAACTGTAAAGATTCCTATGCAGAACCGTCGATTCGTGATACATCTCTGCTCCTCGGTCCCACAGGAAGTCACGGCTGAAGCATTAGCCATATTCGTCCTACTTTTAGAGTTCTTAAGACTGCCAAATCTTTCGAGGTTGCTTCAAAAGCTGAGCTTACTTCAACAAATTAAGTTCAAGTGTCAGATGTAGTTAGTCGCCATCACGAGCAATAGCGAGCTTCTTTCAACGTATCTAAGTCTCACCTAGTCCGGATCGCCACCGTCTCTTGAGAGATTTAAGTACATCCCCATTTTCCAATACTGTTTCACAGAGGAAGATAGCACTGTAGTTCCTCCTTCAAATCGTCTCACGAGCTAAAAATGACGGAGATGTGAATATGTGTCATTGGGATGTAAAAACAACTGCAATCACTCAACAGAAGAAAGCCCACTAGACGAGACGGGACACAAGTTCGACTCTATATAGGTTATGGGAAAGAACTGGCCCCTCTTCTAACAACAGGAGTGCTGCGTTCCTAATGATTGGAAAAATGTGCAGATCTTTCCGGCTTTCAAGAAGGGATATCGAAGACAGAGCTATATGCCTATATCTTTGATGTCGGTCGCCTGTAGAATTACGGAACATGTTTTAAGATGGCATATTATGATATTACCTCTGCAAACCACTATCTTGTGAAACGACTGATTGATAATTTACGAAAAAGGTGTATGAGCCAGCCACACTGCTAACATATTAAATACTTATCACTAAAATTTTAAGGAACAAGTTGGACGTCTGTAGAACCTTAAAGGTTAGATTATCAGGTACAACAGAGAACAAATCTGTTGGAAAATGAACTGGTGCCCTCTGGTGTGAATATTAAGTATCAGTAATAGTTTAATTCATTAACATGGTTTCATAACAATTGTTTTGTCACGAGTATAAAATGCAGTAATGGTGTGATTTAGTTAATACTTTACTATAAATACAAAAAATGAAATTATACCTCACGTTAAATGAAATTTTACGAATATAGCTTTGGAACTGAAATAGCCTGTCGTAGGTGGCATAAAGTACATGTGGGAGGTTAGTGTAAATGACTGGAGAGATTTCACAGATTAGCTGTAGCTATATTATTTGCAAATATTGTCAAAGGGCTTTGCAAAATGGTTCAAATGGCTCTGAGCACTATGCGACTTAACTTCTGAGGTCATCAGTCGCCTAGAACTTAGAACTAAATAAACCTAACTAACCTAAGGACATCACACACATCCATGCCCGCGGCAGGATTCGAACCTGCGACCGTAGCTGTCGCTCGGTTCCAGACTGTAGCGCCTAGAACCGCACGGCCACTCCGGCCGGCAAAGGGCTTTGCACACGCACAAAAAACCTCAAGCTTTTTTTGACATATCACAAGTGCTCCATACATGTACCTCTACTATTCTGCAGATACCAATTACATGATCAAATTCTTCCCACCTTCGGTGCAGTATGTCCCTATCAATTTGTTCAAAGGCACTGTTGATGCAAGCTTGCTGTTGTATTAAGTTTTTTGGTAGAGGAGTTGTAATCACGGGTCTTTCACATAACCTACACAGTAAAATCACAGTGAGATAGATCGGGATAGCAGTGCGAAACTCGTCTGCACGCGGTCAGCAGTTTCTTCATTCACAGCATGCCGACCGGTTGATTTCCGCTTGCAGAGGCACCCTGCAGCCTTAGACTGCGCATACAATAACCGAATGCAATTGTCAGTTGGCGGATCTTTGTTGAACTTCTTTCTGGAGTTCCTTACGCAGTATAACCTATTTACTAATGTGCTGAGTCATGGGATAACTCCTAATTGCCCTGCGTAATGCCGCATCTCGATGTGGCATGGACTCATCAAGTCGTTGGAAGTCACCTTTAGAGATACTGAGCCGTGCTCCCCCTCTACCCTTACATAAATGCGAAAGTGTTCTGGAGCAGGATATATTCTATGGGATTCACGTCGGGCAGTCTGGATGGCCTTATCATTCGCTCGAACAGTCCAGAATGTACTTCAAAACAATCACGAACACCTAAGGCCCAGTGGCATGTCAGCCTTGTCTGCCAACACGAAGCTGACGACTGGCTGCAAATGATCTCCAAGTAGCCGAACATTACCATTCCCAACCAGTGATCGGTTAGTTGGACCGGAGGGCCCAGTCGATTCAACGTAAACACGGCCTACGCCATTATGGAGCCACCACCACCTCGCAGAGTGCCTTCTTGGCAACTTGGGTCCTTGGACTCGAACGCTACCATCAGCTCTTACCAACTGAAATCGAGGTTCACCTGACCACGCCACGGTTTTCCACTCATCTAGAGTCCAACCGGTATGGTCACGAGCGCAGGACATGCGCTGCAGGAACGATGTCCTGCTGTTAGCAAACACACCCGCGTCGGTCGTCTACTGCCACAGATAATTAATGCCAAATTTCGCCTTACTGTCTTAACGGATCAGTTCGTCGTAATTCCACATAACTTTCTCCTGTTATTTTACTCATTGTCGCTTGTCTGTTAGCGCTCGGAACGCTATGCAAACTCCGCTGCTTTCGGATGGGAAGTATGGGCACATGTCATTGTTGGCAACCGCAATAAAATAATAATTGGATCTTTTTACCGACCTCCCAATTCAGATGATACAGTTGCTGAAAAGTTCAAAGAAAACTTTAGTTTGATTTCAAACACATACCCGACTCACACGACAACAGTTGGCGGTGACCTTAATTTACCCTCGATATGTTGGCGAAAATACAAGTTTAATTCCGGAGGTACGCATAAAATATCATCCTAAATTGAGCAGTTAGTTCATGAGCCCACGTGAATAGTAAACGGTTGTGAAAACACACTTGACCTCCTAGCAACAAATAATCCTGAGTTAATACCGAGCAACAAAACGGATACAGGCATGAGTGAACACGGGGCTGTCGTAGCGAGACTGAATACTCTAATCCCCAAATCTTCGAAAAATAAGAGAAAAATATACCTACTCAGAAAAGCAGAAAAAAATTCACTTGACGCCTTCCTGAAAGGCAATCTCCACTCATTCCAAATTAATAACGTAAGTGTAGACCAGATGTGGCTTAAATTCAAAGAAATAGTATCGGCAGCAGTTGAGAGATTCATACCAAATAAATTAACAAACGACGGAGCTGATTCTTTTTGGTACACAAAACGGGTTAGAACACTGTTGCAGAAACAACGAAACAAACATGCCAAATTTAAACAGACACAAAATCCCCAAGACTGGCGGTCTTTTTCAGAAGCTCGAAATTTAGCGCGGACTTCAATGCGAGGTTCTTATAACAGTTTCCACAACGGAACTTTGTCTCGAAACCTGGCAGAAAATTCAAAGAGATTCTGGTCGTATGTGAAGTATGTTATCTGCAAGAAATAGTCAATGCCGTCTCTGCGCGATAGCATTGGAGATACTATCAAAGACAGTGCTACCAAAGCAGAGTTACTAAACACAGCCTTCCGAAATGCCTTCACAAAAGAAGACGAAGTAAATATGCCAGAATTCGAATCGGGAACAGCTGCCAACATGAGTAACGTGTAAGTAAATATCCTCGGAGTAGTGAAGCAACTTAAATCGCTTAATAAAAGCAAGTCTTCTGGTCCAGACTGTACACCAATCAGGTTCCTTTCGGAGTATGCTGATGCATTAGCTCCATACTTAACAATGATATACAACCGTTCGCTCGACGAAAGATCCGTACCCAAAGAGTGGCAAGTTGCACAGGTCACACTAATAGTCAAGAAAGGTAGTAGGAGTAATCCACTAAATTACAGGCCCATATCGTTAACTTAGATATTAGCAGCGTTTTGGAACATATATTGTGTTCGAACATTATGAATTACCTCCACGAAAACGGTCTATTGACACACAGTCAACATGGGTTTAGAAAACATCGTTCCTTTGAAACACAACTGGCTCTTTATTCACATGAAGTGTTAAGTGCTATTGATAAGGGATTTCAGATCGATTCCGTTCACAGTTCGTAGTAATTGACGGAAAGTCGTCGAGTAAAACAGAAGTGATTTCTGGCGGTCCCCAAGGTAGTGCTATAGGCCCTTTGCTGTTCCTTATCTATATAAACGATTTGGGAGACAATCTGAGCAGCCGTCTTCGGTTGTTTGCAGATGACGCTGTCGTTTATCGACTAATAAAGTCGTCAGAAGATCAAAACAAACTGCAAAACGATTTAGAAAAGTGATCTGAATGGTGCGAAAAGTGGCAGTTGGCCCTAAATAACGAAAAGTGTGAGGTCATCCACTTGAGTGCTAAAAGGAACTGGTTAAATTTCAGTTACACGATAAATCAGTCTAATCTGAAAGCCGTAAATTCAACTAAATATCTAGGTATTACAATTACGAACAACTTAAATTGGAAGGAACACACAGAAAATGTTGTGGGGAAGGCTAACCAAAGACTAGGTTTTATTGGCAGCACGCTCAGAAAATGTAACAGGTCTACTAAGGGACTGCCTAAACTACGTTTGTCCGTCCTTTTTTAGAATACTGCTGCGCGGTGTGGGATCCTTACCAGATAGGACTGAAGCAGTACATCGAAAAAGTTCAAAGAAAGGCAGCACGTTTTTCGTTGCGACGGAATCTTTTCACGAATTTCAAATCACCAACTTTCTCCTCCGAATGCGATAATATTTTGTTGACACCGACCTACATAGGGAAGAACTATCACCACGATAAAATAAGGGAAATCAGAGCTCGTACGGGAAGATGTAGGTGTTAATTTGTTCCGCTCGAATCCGGCTGAAAATTTGTTGTCGGTAGGCTATTTTAAATGATTTGGTCCACAACAAGTTTGCAGTCCAAACACCTTAATTGCACTTTGATATTGAATAACCGATAGTTTACGACCAGATCGTATCGCAAATATAATTTATGCACAGTAAAATTGTTACCTGCATAATATATTATGTTGACGTCCTATAATGCGATTGTTCGAGCGCAATAAGCTAACACTCAGGTGTGGCGAGTAAATCATTAACACATTCATTAATTACCCTGTACCCCCCCCCCCCCCCCCCAAAATGGACAGTCGTATCAAAACCCACACACCATCCACAGAAAGCATAATTCAGAAATAACACAGTTCACAGTTCGACCAAATTTTCACAGTGAGCGTTATTAAAGTTTGGCAAGTCCATCATCATAAATACACATCCAATGTCCAGCTAACCATTTAAAAACGTCGTTAAACTACAAAATGATCTCTCAGATGCGAACTTCACTTAACACTCGGCACATTTTACGATGTGTAAGTTGTGCTAACTCTTCTGCGGTACATTTCTGTGGAGTTGCGATAACACTGTGTCCCGGATGGCGCAGTGATTACTGCACCCGCCTTGTAAGCAGGAGAGCCCGTGTTCAGATCCCGTTCTGGTTCACATTTTCACTCGTCGCCGCCGATTCCGTGTAATGTGCCAATACAGTGACATCCGTGATCCCTCACCTCCCCTTTCCTTTCCTTTCTTCCCTTCTCCACCTTCAATTTACATATAATGTATATTAGCTGAGGATTCATGTTCGGAAGAACAGACACCACACAGTCATGCAATTTCATCTAGAGGGACAAAATGGCTCTGAGCACTATGGGACTTAACAGCTATGGTCATCAGTCCCCTAGAACTTAGAACTACTTAAACCTAACTAACCTAAGGACAGCACACAACACCCAGCCATCAAAAGGCAGAGAAAATCCCTGACCCCGCCGGGAATCGAACCCGGGAACCCGGGCGTGGGAAGCGAGAACGCTACCGCACGACCACGAGATGCGGGCATCTAGAGGGATAGTGCACAAGAAACGTTAAGGGATGGGTTCAAATTGTGGAGTATAGCCAGCATCACCGCATATTATACAAACATACGTCTTTCTGCTAGATATGTACACTCCTGGAAATGGAAAAAAGAAGACATTGACACCGGTGTGTCAGACCCACCATACTTGCTCCGGACACTGCGAGAGGGCTGTACAAGCAATGATCACACGCACGGCACAGCGGACACACCAGGAACCGCGGTGTTGGCCGTCGAATGGCGCTAGCTCCGCAGCATTTGTGCACCGCCGCCGTCAGTGTCAGCCAGTTTGCCGTGGCATACGGAGCTCCATCGCAGTCTTTAACACTGGTAGCATGCCGCGACAGCGTGGACGTGAACCGTATGTGCAGTTGACGGACTTTGAGCGAGGGCGTATAGTGGGCATGCGGGAGGCCGGGTGGACGTACCGCCGAATTGCTTAACACGTGGGGCGTGAGGTCTCCACAGTACATCGATGATGTCGCCAGTGGTCGGCGGAAGGTGCACGTGCCCGTCGACCTGGGACCGGACCGCAGCGACGCACGGATGCACGCCAAGACCGTAGGATCCTACGCAGTGCCGTAGGGGACCGCACCGCCACTTCCCAGCAAATTAGGGACACTGTTGCTCCTGGGGTATCGGCGAGGACCATTCGCAACCGTCTCCATGAAGCTGGGCTACGGTCCCACACACCGTTAGGCCGTCTTCCGCTCACGCCCCAACATCGTGCAGCCCGCCTCCAGTGGTGTCGCGACAGGCGTGAATGGAGGGACGAATGGAGACGTGTCGTCTTCAGCGATGAGAGTCGCTTCTGCCTTGGTGCCAATGATGGTCGTATGCGTGTTTGGCGCCGTGCAGGTGAGCGCCACAATCAGGACTGCATACGACCGAGGCACACAGGGCCAACACCCGGCATCATGGTGTGGGGAGCGATCTCCTACACTGGCCGTACACCACTGGTGATCGTCGAGGGGACACTGAATAGTGCACGGTACATCCAAACCGTCATCGAACCCATCGTTCTACCATTCCTAGACCGGCAAGGGAACTTGCTATTCCAACAGGACAATGCACGTCCGCATGTATCCCGTGCCACCCAACGTGCTCTAGAAGGTGTAAGTCAACTACCCTGGCCAGCAAGATCTCCGGATCTGTCCCCCATTGAGCATGTTTGGGACTGAATGAAGCGTCGTCTCACGCGGTCTGCACGTCCAGCACGAACGCTGGTCCAACTGAGGCGCCAGGTGGAAATGGCATGGCAAGCCGTTCCACAGGACTACATCCGGCATCTCTACGATCGTCTCCATGGGAGAATAGCAGCCTGCATTGCTGCGAAAGGTGGATATACACTGTACTAGTGCCGACATTGTGCATGCTCTGTTGCCTGTGTCTATGTGCCTGTGGGTCTGTCAGTGTGATCATGTGATGTATCTGACCCCAGGAACGTGTCAATAAAGTTCCCCCTTCGTGGAACAATGAATTCACGGTGTTCTTATTTCAATTTCCAGGAGTGTATTTGCCCGCATCTCGTGGTCGTGCGGTAGCGTTCTCGCTTCCCATGCCCGGGTTCCCGGGTTCGATTCCCGGCGGGGTCAGGGATTTTCTCTGCCTCGTGATGGCTGGGTGTTGTGTGCTGTCCTTAGGTTAGTTAGGTTTAAGTAGTTCTAAGTTCTGGGGGACTTATGACCACAGCAGTTGAGTCCCATAGTGCTCAGAGCCATTTGAACCAGGAGTGTATTTTGAAGACACCATAATTATAACAACGTGATACTAGAACATGTGTATGAGGAGAACAGGTTTCAGCAACAACGATGTGAAATGTGCCCGCCACACAGTACGCAATGTACATAGATACTGGAATGTGGTAGAGGACTGTTCTCCTATGTGTCAATTCCCCGCCAGAAAAACACTCGCCTATTTGGGTGTTTGGCAATCCTAGCTGTTCCCGGAAAAGAGCGGCTCCTCTTGTCGATCAAAGCGACTGCGCAAAATCCCATTAGTCGCCGCGGCTTCGCAGCACGCGTTGGGGCAGCAAGCTTAAGCAAATACACACGATTCCGAAATGAACACCGGCTAACGCTCTCTACTAACTTGTTTATTCACCAGTGGGGAAAGAGCGATGAAAGTTTGCGTGACAGCATATTTGCGGCTTACTTAATCCCGAAAGCATCATATTTAAGTCGTGAGTATATAGCAGACACTCTTAGAGATGGTAACACTGACCTGTTGACAATAACGGTTCTCGAAATTTATTCGCCGACTGCAAATTTTTTGACATCAGCTGCATTAGGAGTATACGATGAGGTTACAAAAGTAATGGAACAGCAATAAACAAATATGCAGTTTGAGATAATATCGCGAACACAAGATATAAAAGGGCAGTGCGTTAGCAGAGCTGTCGTTTGTACCCAGGTAACTCATGTGAAAAGGTTTCCGACGTCATTATAGCCTCGAAACATGAATTAATGGACATCGTACGTGGAATGGTAGGTGGAGCTAGTGGCATAAGACATACAATTTAGGAAAACGTTAGGGAATTCGATATTCCGAGATACAGTGTCAAGAATGCGCCAAGAGTCCCGAATTACTGGTGTTACCTCTCTTCACGGGAGCACTGGAGATTGCGTACACTTGTCAGTGCTAACAGACAAGCAACACTGCATGAAATAGCCACAGGACTCAATGTGGGAGTATGACGAACCTATCCGTTAGGACAGTGCGGCGAAATTTGGCACTAATGGGCTGTGGCAGCAGACGACCGACGCGAGTGCCCTTGTTTACAGGACGACATCGAGTGCAGCATTTTGGTTCAAATGATTCAAATGGCTGCAAGCGCTATGGGACTTAACATCTGAGGTCATCAGTTCCCTAGACCTAGAACTAAGTAAACCTAATTAACCTAAGGACAACACACACATCCATGCCCAAGGCAGGATTCGAAACTGCGACCGTATCAGTCGCGTGGTTCCGGACAGAAGCGTCTAGAACCGCTCGGCCACAGCGGCCGGCACGCAGCATTTTCCTGGGCTCATTACCACATCGGTTGGACTCTAGACGACTGGAAAACCGTGGGCTCCTTCAAATGAGTCACGATTTCACTTGATAAGAGCTGATGGTATGATTCGAGTTGGTTCATGTTGTGGATTGGCAAGACAGCCAACCTACTATGAGAGGAAGTCGTAAGGCACGCGTTTTATCTCACGCAGGCTGGCGTGAGGTCTGGAACAGGTCAAGGAAATGAGACTAACAAAAAACGTACGTAGCTGCTGGAATACTTTTATCCATAATTGGTGAACATCTCTCTTGACGGTACATGTTTTATAGCATCAATACTGACTGGTAATGGCGCCTTGCTAGGTCGCAGCAAATGACGTAGCTGAAGGCTATGCTAACTATCGTCTCGGCAAATGAGACCGTATTTTGTCAGTGAACCATCGCTAGCAAAGTCGTCTTTACAACTGGGGCGAGTGCTAGGAAGACTCTCTAGACCTGCCGTGTGGCGACGCTCGGTCTGCAATCACTGATAGTGGCGACACGCGAGTCCGACGTATACTAACGGACCGCGGCCGATTTAAAGGCTACCACCTAGCAAGTGTGGTGTCTGGCGGTGACACCACAGTTCAGATCCCACAAATACATGGAATGGACTTTTCAATAAGGCACCGTGCAAGCTCGTGGTGAGTGCAAAATAGTGTCGGCTGTGTTTCTATGGAACGGACTGGTTCCACATGTCCTACTGAACCGAT
This sequence comes from Schistocerca americana, assembly GCF_021461395.2. Classification (NCBI taxonomy): domain Eukaryota; kingdom Metazoa; phylum Arthropoda; class Insecta; order Orthoptera; family Acrididae; genus Schistocerca; species Schistocerca americana. Next base: position 1,098,101,574 of record NC_060119.1, on the reverse strand, counting down.
ATCATTGAATGGAAACGGTTATGTTCGGCTACATGGAGATTATTCGTAGCAATTCAAGGACTTTATCTTCCCAAACAACGATGGAACTTTTATGGATGATATTGCTCTTTGTTCCCGGCTGTAATTGTTCGCTATTAGTTTGAAGAACATTCTGGACAGTTTGTGCGAATGAGTTGTTCACCCAGATCGCCCAACTCGAATGCCATCGAATATTTATGGTTCATAATCAAGAGTCAGTTCGTGCTCAAAATCCTGTACCGGCAACACTTTCGCAATTATGGACGGATATAGAGGCAGCGTGGCTCAGTATTTCTAAAGAGGACTTGCAACGACTTGTTGAGTCCGTGCCATGTTGAGCTGTCGCACTACGCCGGACAAAAAGAGGTCTGACACGATATTAGGAGGTACCCCATGACTCATGTCGCATCAGTGTATGTACTACCTATTAGAGACGTTGAAAATATGTGCCTGATCGGGATTCGAACTTGTATTTCCCGCCTATCGAGAGCCATCGCCTTAGCCACCAGAACTATCCTTACCTGTTCCTCATGCCAACCGAAATCTCCATGTGTCACGCTGTCTACATCTTTATACAATAGCCCACTGTACTCATCACCTAATGCTCGCCAATATTATTAATTGGATTCCCGCGCCAGGGAGTATGAGACTACGTGGAAAGGAGGTCAATGTTGTTGGCGTCGTGTGCCCGTCTAGGCATTGGTCTAGATTCCTGGTAGTCTCGTACTCCCTGGCGGAGGAATTCAGTTAATCATTTTGGCGAGCGTTAGGTGATGTAGTGGGCTACCACATGAGGATGTAGACAGACAAATGGTGGTTTGGTTCGGTTCCGAGAGTGTGCACTGATAGCAGATGTCGTTAAATAGGCTCCTAGTGATAGGTGGGAAATACGGGTTCGAATCCTGGTCCGGCACAAATTTTCGTATGTAACTAATGGGTAGAATATATACGAGGCCTGTTCAGAAAGTAACCTCCGATTGATTGCCAAATTGAAACCACAGTGAACATCAGAAATGTTTTACTTGTAACAATTAGCTACACCTTTCAGCTACTTCTCTACGTAGTCGCCGTTCTGACTTAGACTTTTGTCATAGCGTTGTATCAACTTTTCAATAGCCTCATCAGAGACGGCAGCCGCCAGTGCTTTCCGCCAATTCTCCACGCTGGCCTACACCTCGTTGTCTGTGTCAAAATGTTGTCTTCAAAGACAGCGGTTCATGTGACCAGAGATGAAACTCAGGGGGAGACAATTGCGGACTGTATTGTGGGTAATCTAACATTTCCATTTGAAAACGATGCAGGAGCATCTTCATTGCCCCTGCAGAATGCGGCTGAGAATTGTTGTGAAGACGAAACAGCACGACAGTTATGTAATGTTAGCTGCATAGCTTCAGGCGAAATTTCTCACGAGGCCCTCGTACTTGGCGGCAGACACTATTTTCTAGACATCTTTACGCACTCACTGCGAGCTCAGAAATGAGAAGAGCGACGTGATGCTAACTGGGGTTATACTAGAGACACTACCCAACACATCTGTGCAAATCTTTATCGGATTTTCATAGTCGTTTCCATTTCGCGACAGATCAGAGCTTACTTTCTGAACGCCCCTCGTATGTCTAATACAGTCGATGTTAAAAAAAAAAAAAAAAAAAACATCAGCGAAAAACAAACAGACAAAGAGCGTGAAGCTCGTTTAAGTTCCCGGGGAACAAGAATGAGCACAGTGAGAAGCAAAAAACCGAAGAACAACGAAATAAAAGGATTGAAGAATCAAGAATTGCGAAACAATCTTATAATAAAAGACTTAAAAGGCACATCAACCATGAAAGTATCGCCCTGCGAGAAGCGTGGACCAGACAAGTAAAAGGTACAACCTAACAAATTAAGCATTCCAACACAACCGAAAAAAGATTATAATAAACACGAACATATTGTAATCGGAAAAAAGGATAACATCTGCCAGTTTTGCAACGCAAAACTATTCAGTAGAGAAATAGCAGTATTCTATTGCATAAATGGAAAAATTGGATTACCACCACTGGAAACAGTTCCGCAGGAATTTTTGCGTTACATGACTGGGAAAACTCCGGAATCAAAATACTTTCTTCAAGTGTGATGTGTTTTCTTTTTTCATACAAGTACAAATCTATCACAACTTGGAATCATTACTAGCACTAACCAACGAAGACCACAAATCTCTGCCATGTCTGCCTGCTTCGCTGGCTGGTAGCGTGCTCGCCTCCCAGGCAAGCAGGACCTGGTTCGATTCCCGGCCGGGTCGGAGATTTTCTCCATTCTGGGACTGGGTGTTGTGTTATCGTCAACATCATTTCACCCTCATCACCGGCGCACAGGTTGACCGATATGGTGCGAATGAAATAAGACTTGCTCTTGGCCGCCGAGCTTCTTCGAATAGGGGCCTCCCGACCATCGGTGCCGTACCCTCATTTCATTTTTTCTGAAATTAATATTTCATCGGAAACGAAGAAATAGTAAGAATATGTTTTCAATATTTTTTACCTGTTATACGTTAAAGTTTATCGTTTTATTCCTACTACAACACAATCTCATATCATTCCTAATTCTTCTTTTCCATAATCAAATCTTTCCTTTTTCTGCTCAATGTCATTAGCTGTCATCTGATTTCCTGGCGCACATGCTGTCTGCGAAATGCATGTTTATTATGATATCGATAAACTAGAAAGAGACTTAAGTTGAGTCCTATGAAAGTACCAATGAAACCATTAGTAAACAGTGACAAATACCTGTAATTTTCAAATTGCTATGAAACTTACTGAAAGATTAAAACTGTGCTTCTGACAGAGACTCGAACTCGGGTCCATTGTCTTCTGTGGGCAAGTGATCTACCGACTGAGCTACCCAAGCAAGAGTAACGACCCGTCCTCACAGCTTTAGTTCGCCAGTACCTCCCTGGGGAAGATCAATTTTTATTCCGGAGAAATGACGGAGAGAAAGCTTTTGACAGTGTTGAATTGAATGCTCTCTTTGATATTCTTAAGGTAGCAGGGGTAAAATACAGGGAGCGAAAGGCAACACACAACTTGTCATTAACCAGAGGGCAGTTATAAGACTTGTGGGACATGAAAGGGAGACAGTGATTGAAAAGGAAATGGGACAGGTTTTTAGCCTATCCATAATACTATTCGATATGTACACTGAACACCGTTCAGGTAGAAGAAATGAAAACTTTGAGGTTTGCCGATGACTTCGTGATTCTGTGACAGACAGCAGTGGACTTGGAAGAGCAGTTGAACGGAATGAACAATGTCTCGAAAGGAGGATATAAGATGAAATCAACAAAAGTGATACAAGGTTAATAGAATGTAGTCGAATTAAATCAGGTGAGGCTAATGGAACCCGATAAGAGAACGAGACAAATTAATGGAAGAGTTCCGCTATTTGGGCAGTGAAATAAATGATGTTGAACGAAGTAGAGGATATAAAAAGTAGACTGGCAATGGCAAAAAGCGTTTCTGCAGAAGCGAAATTTATTAACATGAAACATAGATGTAAGTTTTAGGAAGTTCTTATCTGAACGTGTTCGTCTGGAGTGTAGACATGACTGGAAATGAAACATGGACGATAAACAGTTTAGATAAAAAGAGAATAGAAGCTTCCGAAATGTGATGCTACAGAAGAATGTTGAAGATTAGGTGGGATGATCACGCAGCTAACGAGGAAGTACTGAATAGAATTGGGGAGTCAAGAAATTTGTGCCATAACTTGACAAATAAAGGGATAGGACAGATTCTGAGATATTGAGGGGGCACCAATTTAGTATTGGAGGGAAGTGTGGGAAGTAAAAATCTTAGAGAGGGTCCAAAAGGTGAAAACAGGAAGCAGATTCAGAAATATGTTGGTTGCAGTATTTATTCGGGGATGAAGAAGCTCGCACAGGTTAGAGATGCTTGGAGTGCTGCATTGAAACATTCTTCCGACTAAAGACAACAACAGCAGCTCTTCCGACTGAAGATCACAACAGCAGCCATGTTGTCCTGGTGATGGAAGGTTCTGCCGTTAGGATAACTCTTTGCGTCGCCGAGGGTACGCTCGATCGTTTGTGATGGCATATTATCATTGAAGTGGTTTTGGGGGAAGACACCTTCCTTGTACCAAGCAATTTTCAAACTGTTGTTACTAATTAACAAATAATGGTTGTTGTGTTAGAGCATACTCCTTGTTGCCAGTCCTTTCTGTGGCGTCAAGCTCAGGTCTTCCATTTCTTCGGATTACTATCATGCTATAAAATGACTTTTATCTTAATGTGTTTGGGGAGAGAGAGAGATTGATTTTTGATTGAGATTTTCACTTTAAGTCGTAACTGGTACCTGAATTTTAGTTGCTGCCTCCTTGAATGATCAGCTTCTGCACCAGTTGGTGATGTATTTTAATTTGTAGGAAGTTAGTGTTCTTTAAGGTTTAAAATACGACTGTTTTAGTTACTTGGCCGTATTGTGGATAGCTTTGAACCCAAGATTTCATAGCTTTTCATACCTAAGGGACGACTGTTGTAGGTAAATAAGATCAAACAGCAATGTGCTTTTCGTGAGAAAAGGAGATTGCTTGGCACACAAACTTCCTTCAAACTACACGTCCTGCTACATCAAAATTGGTTAGTGGAGTTCAGCACCATACTATTGTACAAGAACGTAATCCAGTTACTGTAATTAAGAAATTATGAGAGGTTGTTACTTATTGAATGAAAGCTATACAAATGCGTTTCTTTTCCTGTATTTTAGTGAACTTTGTACACTTACAATTCTGTCGATTGACGGACGGCGACGACAATGAAATTCACCTCTTTTCCGAAAAAGAAGATATTTCAACTCTTCACGTCCAGAAAATTTGTATACGTAAATATTTGGCAAGTCTGACGCATACTTTACTCGGTTTTAACACTAATATAACAATTTTCATTAAATGTAACAATATGTTCTGAGCGACGGCCTAGCAACACGCCCTCTTTCTAGAAGATACAGACTAACAGTCCTCTTTTTTTAATAAATCATTTGTCTTTTTTTAGAGTCCATACACAAAGATTAACAACTACTATCGTTGCGGGGATTGCGTGCTAAAGAGTTTCTTGTTGTCCATCTGCGCTTCACTTCATTTCAAATACTTTTTGAATAACATTTGCATTTTCGGTATTTACATACATTACTGAGCTTCTCTGAAGAAAATCAGGCACAAATTAGTTAAAAAAAGAGGCACACATAACATTACAATGCGGTGGGAAATGTCCACAGCAAGCTTGGTGGATGAGGCAAGTGAGGCGGGAGTGTGACTGTTACACTGGTGGGTAAAATGTAGGAGCATCCCAAACGGTTAATGCTACGCCACGTACGCTGCTCACTCTCAAACTGCCGTGTTTGTTCTAAATCGGTAATGTTTGTTTGGGACTACTAATTGATTCCTCTGTCTGTGTTTCGGCAGCGCAGTAACGGCAATTCAGTTAGCGAAATCACTCGTCACAGGTTCGCAGAAGTGAGCTATCACGTGTGTCCTGCTGTTTACGTGGGCAGTCATGAAGTTTTAATTATTACATGGAAAAGATCAAACTGCAAACATGAAACTTGGTGATGAAGTTGCGGCGGAGCGGTTCTTTCCGTCCCTTTACGACGAACCTGCTCCTACCTGTGAACATTGTCTCAGCAGATCATCAGTAAGGAAGCCGAGCGAAACCTACAGTACTTCGACGTGAACCGGGCTGCAATTAAAGTCACTAATCTACGATTCTGGAGGAAGTTTTCACACGAAATGAAAGGTTGGAAATTTTGTCCTTAATTAATATATTCTGAAACTTAGGTGAACAAGTATCACTGCCAAGCCCGTGCTTGTCTTATCACAGTCACTCAAAATCCCCTTCACTCACGTTAGCAAGTTTATGGTGTTGCATTTCTCCAAAACGTAATAGCTACAAAAATACGGATTGTTTTTGATTGAGAATGCTCGACAAATGTTAAGTAAGTCAGTACCTAATGCAGTCGCAGTTTTTAGCCACCGAACTGCTCAATACGCCACGCGGAATTTATGTCTTTTCTCGTCACAAAATTCACTTAAAAATTCCGAAATTTCTACACACCCATCGGAATAAGTATGCCGTCACTTTACAACACTTTTGATGTATGAAACACTGCTAGATCCGGCAGCTTATGATATCCATCAGAACTACTCCTACACACGTCCGACCTGTTTCATGGCTAGGCTCCGACTCCTCTCTACAATACTCTGAGTCTTCTCTACCAGCAGAGAAAAGCACGCGAAGAATATTGCTTTACCACTGGTCAGTTTACTCAACAGCCAATAGCAAAACAACATTCTCCCGCGTCAGCCCGCGATTTTCATCAATAACCAATCTATAAACAGTAAACCTAACGACTGCACTTTTTACCGACGTAATTATCTAATATGCTGAAGTTTTATTTATGCATAAAGTTATTTACTATTGTTATTTATACCTGAATTAACTTTTCCTTTACCATAAACTTACTTTACAAATCTAGTCTACAAAAATCCCCTTTGTCTACATCCATACTTCTTCGAAATGGCTCAAAATGGTTCAAATGGCTCTGAGCACTATGCGACTTAACTTCTGAGGTCATCAGTCGCCTAGAACTTAGAACTAATTAAACCTAACTAACCTAAGGACATCACACACATCCATGCCCGAGGCAGGATTCGAACTCTTCGAAATGTTTCCACACTAAATCCCACTACATAGCTCGTTAAACAATTATCTCCATATTAAGCTTTAACCGCACTCAAGCATCATTCATACTGCTAAAACACATTTATAACATTTTGCATACACAAAAACATATAATAACACTTTATGAAAATACTAGAAAAGTTTATGAAAAACAATCTATTACTTTAGTGCCCTCTAGTAGGCACAATCGAAACCAAATCACAGTCCCCTATCCAATACTGCCCTCTAGCCGCTGATGCATAAACTACGTGCGCGTCCAGTCTCGCGTCACCATCTATCACTATCCAGCTCTGACAAGGGAACCTCCCCATCGCACCCCCCTCAGATTTAGTTATAAGTTGGCACAGTGGATTGGCCTTGAAAAACTGAACACAGATCAATCGAGAAAACAGGAAGAAGTTGTGTGGAACTATGAAAAAATAAGCAAAATATACAAACTGAGTAGTCCATGGGCCACATATGCAACATCTAGGACATTAGAAACGGAGGCGCTCCGTGGTCTCGTGAGCAGCTGCAGAACGAGAGGTTCTTAGTTCAAGTCTTCCCTCGAGTGATAAGTTTACTTTCTTTATTTTTGCATATTTATTATCTGTCCGTTCGTTCATTGACGTCTCTGTGTTTTGCGACCGCATCGCAAAACCGTGCGATTAGTAGACGAAAGGCCGTGCCTCTCCAATGGGAACCGAAAACATTTGATTGCAAGGTCATAGGTCAACCGATTCCTCCACAGGAAAACACATCTGATATATTCTATACGACACTGGTGACGGCATGTGCGTCACATGACAGGAATATGTTGTCGACCCACCTAACTTGTACACTTGTCGAATGGGTAAAAAGATTCTTCTACCTTGCCCGATTTAGGTTTTCTTGTGGATGTGATAATCAGTCCCAAAAAAGTGATGAAAACATAAGAGTTTGTGACATAAACTGAAAATAAAAAAATTAAACTTTTCACTCGATGGAAGATTTGAAGCAAGGACCTCTCGTTCCGCAGCTGCTCACGTTACCACGAGACTACGTCACTCCTACGTTACCAATGTCCTTGATGTTGCATATCTTCCCATGAACTACTCAGTTTGTATATTTTGCTTATTTTTTCACAGTTCCACACAACTTCTTCCTGTTTTCTCGATTGATCTGTGTTCAGTTTTTCAAGGCCTGTCCACTGTGCCAGCTTATAACTAAATCTGAGGGGGGTGCGATGGGGATGTTCGCTTGTGAGACACATCTCCCACTTAACCACCTCCAAGGCAGGATCGGTATACGGCGCTACGCCTGAAAGTCCTTAATTGAGGAATATTTTCGCCAACCACAAATGACTTTGCGAATACCTTAACAGTGTAATCAATGGTTCTGAAAAGTGCCGTTACTTCTTTTGAATATAGAGGAAGAAGTCACTGGATGTCGTCTGAGGAGAATATAGTGATGAAATAAAATTTATTAATTCAAGAAACAACAAGCGTGACCGTCCTGTTCAGAATGAAACGTGGTGTTGTAGGGGATCGGAAACACCAACTTAGTCAATCTACTGCGACGCTTGGTTTTGATAACCTCCACTAACCTCACCAATGTATATCATTCTTAAGGGAAAGTGATGCACCTTAGATTACTTTACAGATTTTGTCCTCTAGCCAGCCCTGTAATAGAATTTTAATATATTTACTTATCATTTAAAAATGATCGCATTAATTTTCTGCGTCCTGCAGTCCTTTACTGAAAGTACAAAAGCTGCTTTGGAAACGTAAGCGTTTTCCAAGACTGAAAACATGTTCCAACCTAAAACATGTTCATGAACCTAGGAAGGAAGATTCGATTGAAGTTTAGAGGTGTTGCAATCGAGATCTTGTCAATGTGGTATTTATTAGTGTATCTGCTACATTATAACTCTACCACACATCAATGATCAGTAAATGAAATCAAATTAAGTATTATTGAAAGTTAAATATATTTGGAAATAGAAGTTATTGGGGAATAACACGAACATTCGTTTTCAAGACAGATAAAACAGTTAAGACATTACAGAAACACACTTCATTTGGAGGTATCACATGTTCCATGCTAAAAGACATCCTGTATCATCGTACGAAATGGCGAATGACCGGTGAAGTACTGCTGAACTGTCCACATAACATACAAATAGTTTCAGAAATGTATAACATTTTACTCGGCATGAAATTCTATACCTGAAGAATTAACAATATGTTTCAAATAGCTTAAATGTATATGATACTGCAATGAAGTGTGTAGAATTCCAAATATTTACTAATTCTATGCAAACCGCAAACTCAATTGTATCAACAGCCAAAACTGTAGAAAATGGCAGTCTCTAGTGCGCATTCCTTCATGCAATTCTAAAATCAGTCACGAAAGTACCGACCAAATACACTCCTGGAAATTGAAATAAGAACACCGTGAATTCATTGTCCCAGGAAGGGGAAACTTTATTGACACATTCCTGGGGTCAGATACATCACATGATCACACTGACAGAACCACAGGCACATAGACACAGGCAACAGAGCATGCACAATGTCGGCACTAGTACAGTGTATATCCACCTTTCGCAGCAATGCAGGCTGCTATTCTCCCATGGAGACGATCGTAGAGATGCTGGATGTAGTCCTGTGGAACGGCTTGCCATGCCATTTCCACCTGGCGCCTCAGTTGGACCAGCGTTCGTGCTGGACGTGCAGACCGCGTGAGACGACGCTTCATCCAGTCCCAAACATGCTCAATGGGGGACAGATCCGGAGATCTTGCTGGCCAGGGTAGTTGACTTACACCTTCTAGAGCACGTTGGGTGGCACGGGATACATGCGGACGTGCATTGTCCTGTTGGAACAGCAAGTTCCCTTGCCGGTCTAGGAATGGTAGAACGATGGATTCGATGACGGTTTGGATGTACCGTGCACTATTCAGTGTCCCCTCGACGATCACCAGTGGTGTACGGCCAGTGTAGGAGATCGCTCCCCACACCATGATGCCGGGTGTTGGCCCTGTGTGCCTCGGTCGTATGCAGTCCTGATTGTGGCGCTCACCTGCACGGCGCCAAACACGCATACGACCATCATTGGCACCAAGGCAGAAGCGACTCTCATCGCTGAAGACGACACGTCTCCATTCGTCCCTCCATTCACGCCTGTCGCGACACCACTGGAGGCGGGCTGCACGATGTTGGGGCGTGAGCGGAAGACGGCCTAATGGTGTGCGGGACCGTAGCCCAGCTTCATGGAGACGGTTGCGAATGGTCCTCGCCGATACCCCAGGAGCAACAGTGTCCCTAATTTGCTGGGAAGTGGCGGTGCGGTCCCCTACGGCACTGCGTAGGATCCTACGGTCTTGGCGTGCATCCGTGCGTCGCTGCGGTCCGGTCCCAGGTCGACGGGCACGTGCACCTTCCGCCGACCACTGGCGACAACATCGATGTACTGTGGAGACCTCACGCCCCACGTGTTGAGCAATTCGGCGGTACGTCCACCCGGCCTCCCGCATGCCCACTATACGCCCTCGCTCAAAGTCCGTCAACTGCACATACGGTTCACGTCCACGCTGTCGCGGCATGCTACCAGTGTTAAAGACTGCGATGGAGCTCCGTATGCCACGGCAAAGTGGCTGACACTGACGGCGGCGGTGCACAAATGCTGCGCAGCTAGCGCCATTCGACGGCCAACACCGCGGTTCCTGGTGTGTCCGCTGTGCCGTGCGTGTGATCATTGCTTGTACAGCCCTCTCGCAGTGTCCGGAGCAAGTATGGTGGGTCTGACACACCGGTGTCAATGTCTTCTTTTTTCCATTTCCAGGAGTGTACATCGTGTGTTCGTATGTACACTATGCTCCATGTACGACTCTCTGCACTGTGACGGAACAAATATCATACTTTTGCGTAGTAACTGTCGCTACTTGCTGTTGAAACGTAGAAGAGACAATTTTAGCAGACGACGTCACTCTTTTTTCTACACTTGTACTGCTAGCCGTTGAACTAATTTGTGAGACCCAGATTCTGGCGGAGGACGACGCTTTGTGCACTGTAACAAGAAGCAGATCGTAGTCAATAAGCCACTACCTAAGTTGTTTTACATTGAATGGCTTTCAGGTAGCGATTAACTTCAATGGTTAATATACTCAGCTTGTTACTATAGGAAGCTTCTTACAATGAATATCACCTATAATTTAAGTAGCGAACTGTATGTTATCTCTTAGAATGTGAACAATGCACTAAAAGTTTCTAAACTCAAAAAAAATTACTAATGTGTGCAAATGCTCTGATTCCTCGTCTAAGGTTACTCCGTTCCAGCTCAAGATTATATTACTTATTAATTTATGATAACAGTACAAACAATTATTTACGCGTACGAATCTGAATCAGCAGTCAGAGATATCAGTTCTTGCACACTTCGTTTGCACGCGTAAAATGGTAAGCTTGGAATAGAGTCTAGTATTACGGTTAAGGCCAGGACAACAACTTATATCAGTAATCGCTAACTGAAATAGATTCCTTACGTATACCCAACACGTCTACATGCACCAAACCGCCGTTATCAGCACACCTAAAGCCTCAGAGTAAGTTATCTGTCAAATGTTATGTATTTCAAGAAAGTTCGTTGTCATAAGATATCTTGTTAACAGATAAACCTTCTAAAATAATTACCATCAGAAAATGCGTTTACATGCGCAAATGATCCATCTGTAGAATCGTGTCTGCGTTAAAATGATGTAGACCTCTTAACTGATCACTACTCAAGCAGTCAGCTTTTACTTACTATACCCTACTTTGTTATTATTATTTAGCAGGTATACAAATAATGACTTACAATGCTGGTTTATTAAAGAAATAGAATTTTTATAAATTATATCTTGTGTCAGATTAGTGCCCAGAGATGTAACTAATTACCTAGTCAGTGATATAATATTCTCTCGCTGGAGTTTATGTGATTAGTTCCCGTAATAATGTCATTGCCTTTACAATGCAACATTTATTTATACTTCAAATAAATAAACCAGAATTATTCTATGGCGCTGTTGGCAAGCGGGGTGCACTCTGCCGTTGTGGGACCAACTGAGGAGCAACTTGACTGAGAAATAGCGGCTTCGGTTACGGAAACTGTCATACGGCCAGGAGAGCGGTGTGTTGACCACGTTCCCCTCCAAACCAGCACACAGTGATGCCTTCCGGCTGAGTGTGATACGGCGATCGGTCGATACTGTTGGGTCTTCTGAGACCTGTTCGGACGAAGTTTAATATTGGTTTATTAAAGAAATCCGTTTTTCATAAATTATATCTGGCGTCAAATTAGATGCCGAAAGATGTAACCAGTTACCCAGTCAGCGATATGATAGTCCATCACTACCGCGTACGTGTTTTGTTCACGTAATAAAATCAATGTCTTTGCTGTACGTCTATTTATTTTTACTTCAACTAATTAAACCAGAATTATTGCCTTAATATTTCTTGCCGCTAAGGTAAACCAACTGCTCTGAAAGTTTCTAGAGTTTACTTAGTATTTCCTCCTAATATTATCTGAGGCTTGAAGTTAAACAACTAATCTATGAACTTTAATTACGTCACACACGTAAATGTTAATATCGAAGAACATCTCTGCTTGTTAATATCCAGTGCTGTCTCCTTTAATGAATTTTATTATATTCCATTCAAATATTTCCCTTGTTTCCTTTATGGAGGAACGTGTTTTACCATTCGTTTTGCTGTAGTGATGATTTATTTTCTTTGAAATTAATAGTTGGGATAAACTTTTTCTCAACTTTAACACAACTTTTCTTTCTTTGAATTTCATGGACTGAAGCACTCGATGCTAATGAATGAGTGACCACAAGTTCTAACCCACAATAAAGGGAGGCAACATAAAAAAAATTCGCTGTCACCACTTTATGCTATACCATTTAAACAACTGGATTAACATTAAGCCCCTTCAGGTGTCGGCTGATTGCGACCTACTGTCTTACTCTGCTTGAAAGAAAACAAAAAAATTTTAGTAATGGTGAAGCCATCACGTGTATAGATAAATGGTTCCAATTAATCATTAATCAATTTTTGAAGTAAGATCTTGTCAATGAAAAAAATGTCATGTGTCTAGGGCCTGCCGTCGGGTAGACCGTTCGCTGGGTGCAAGTCTTTCGATTTAACCCCACTTCGGCGACTTGCGCCTCGATGTGGATGAGATGATGACGATTAGGACAACACAACACCCAGTCCCTGAGAGGAGCAAACTCTGACCCAGCCGGGAGTCGAACCCGGGCCCCTAGAATTGACATTCTGTCTCGCTGACCACTCAGCGACCTTTCTTTGTCATTTCGTTCGATATTGTTCGTTGCGTTTGGTCTGGGCGGACGTCACATGACATCCGTTCAAGTTGATCGTTGATTCCTTTACTCAGTTCTTTTATTACATCTGTTCGGAGCGGACGTAGCAAGACACCGTTTCAGTTCGTCGTTGATTCATTAATTCAGTTTTTTTTTATTACAGAGGGCAGATAACCCTCTGACCGAACACGCTGAGCTACCGTGCCGACCATCCACAAGCTGGCTGGCACTCCGGACCTCGACACTAATCCGCCGGGCGGATTCGTGCCGGGGCCGGCACGCCTTCCCGCTCGGGAAGCGGAGCGTTAGAAAGCGCGGCTAGCCGGGTGGGCTGCTCTATGACGAAACACGCTGAGCTACCGTGTCGCCAACCGGGGGCGGACATCTTTTCAGTAAGTGGGCAAACTTAATATAGTACGATCGACCAGTTAGCATGTTCCAAAATTCGTTAGTGCCAGCGAAATACCAGTTGTCGCTAGTTTTCCACTTACTCAAAGCGAAAATTAATCACCTTCTTTATAAGAATAACGCTCTATACTTTTTTCTCAGTGAGTGCATAATTCTCCAACTCGAATACTCGATCCTATCAGAACGTATCAAATAGATACACTAAATAATTATTGCAACACTCAACCGTAAATGAACTTGCAAAACCGGAACACTAATACGAATTTAGAGAACTACTCAGATTAGCATGTCATCCCCATTAACAATCACGACTCATTAACCAGAGTCCACTATGCGTTTAGTTTACGCAATAGAACTCTCGCTTCCAAAAGACTATTTTACCTACTGCTCAATATGAAACAGCCAGAGCTCTCTGATTACCTAATGTTCAAATGGTTCAAATGGCTCTGAGCACTATGGGACTTAACATCGGAGGTCATCAGTCCCCTAGAACTTAGAACTACTTAAACCTAACTAACCTAAGGACATCACACACATCCATGCCAGAGGCAGGATTCGAACCTGTAACCGTAGCAGTTGCTTGGTTCCGGATTGAAGTGCCTAGAACCGCTCGCCCACCGCGGCCGGCTTACCTAAATGTCTACGAGTTAAATATTCACTAAGAATTCACAATCGGAAACTTGGATTACCTATCCTTCGACTGTGTCGAGACAATCAGTACTCGTACAAAAAATTATTTCACTGCATAATGCAAGTGCCACTATTCCTCTACGGTTAGCATCAGTGGGTAGAAACGGCTATTCGCATTTCACCTCTACTGAAAATACGCAATTCAGCTATGCTGTTCTCTGTTGGCTCTCCCTAGCAATAGTTCAACCAAGACTGGTTTAATCCCATGCGAAACCACCTAGGAACCATTTACGGAACAAATACCATTACTTTATCAATCATTTTTAGATGGCCTTCAGTCCTACTTTTGCGGCCAGCTGTTTTCAGCGTAGTCTTTGTCGCTCCTAAAGCTCACTCCTCTGCGCACAGTAAATATCATCTTCGCCACTCAAATTTAAATCTGAGGAACGAATCAACGTTGTTACACTATAACATACTGTTCGAAATGACACATACTGTACAAGCAACATATAACAATAACATCAGACCTACATTCAACACGTTCTCCTTACAGTACACCACTGACACCATATGTTAACGTGAAACAGATTATGGTGACTACTCTTCAAATAACTACTTCCTTTTCACCTGTCAAAACTCTCCTGTGAAGGTTTCTCCCTTACGACCATAATCTGTTAGCTTCACGCCATAGTAGTTCCGGAGGTTTTGGGCTTTTGCCTTTTTTGGCGGTGATGAATCCACTGCTTTCATTGCTCCTATTGTTCGAGGTAACAGAAAAGCATCAACATTCGTCCATGGTGATAAGGCAACTAAAGAAGTTGTCTGAATTGGCCTGACAAAACTGCAACATTTTTTCCCCTGGTATTTTTCTTTTTTTTTCTTTTTGAGTCTTCACTCTTCTGACTGGTTTGATGCGGCTAGCCACGAATTCCTCTCCTGTGCCAACCTCTTCATCCCCTTCGTCCTCAGTTATTTGCTGCATATATTCTAATCTCTGCCTTCCACTTCAGTTCTTACCCTATACAGCTCTCTCTAGAATCATGGAAGTTATACCCCAATATGTTAACAAATGTCCGATCATTTTATCCCTTCTCCTTGTCAATATTTTCCATATATTCCTTTCCTTGCAGATTCTGCGGAGAACATCCTCATTCCTTATCTTATCAGTCCACCTATTTTTCAATATTTCGCTGTAGCAGCACATCTCAAATTCTTCGATTCCCTTTTTTTCCAGTTTTTCCAAAGTCCATGTTTCACTACCATACAATTCTGTGCTCCAAACGTACCTTCCAGAATTTTCTTTCTCAAATTAATGTGTATGTCTGATCCTAGTAGACTTGTCTGGGCCACTAATGTCCTTTGTGCCTGCGCTAGTCTGCTTATTATGTCCTCCTTGCTCTGTCCGTCAAAATTTATTTTGCTTCTTGGCAGCAGAATTTCCTAACTACTTGTACTTCGTGATTCACCAATCCTGATGTTCAGCTTCTCGCTGTTTTCATTTATGTTACTTATTATTTTCGTCTTTCTTCAATTTATTTTCAATCCATATTCTACACTCATTAGACTGTTCATTCTATTCAGCAAATCCTGCAATTCTTTCTCACTTCCACTGAGGGTAGCAATTGCATCAGCAAATCTTTCACTGATATTCTTTCATCTTGAATTTTAATTCCACTCTTGGACCTCCCTCACGGTTAGGGAGGATAATTAATGGGTGTGAAGAGTTGGGAACTCATCGGGTGGTAAACTACTCCAGCTAAAAACGTGCAAGATGCTAAAAACTGGTTCATCAATTATTTTAATTTTCTCTGCTGTCATTTCGATTGTGATAATTGCAACATTGTGACTACCCCTCATACTTTATGAGTGTGACATGGAATGAGGTGCCCGTTTCCCTCCATTTTCACAGAATCCTTCAAAAAAGACTTGGATAATGTCTGAACTTGAAGATATAGGGCACTTTTGCTTGCAATAATTCGAGCTATGGTCAATTCCATAACTCATGGCGAAGGGCGATGAGTAGACTTTCACATTCCTGCATGACGCGATTCCTCTACATCCACAAATGAATATTCAGGATGCCTAAGGCACTTAAGAAGTTGATGGACTGGGCACTTTTCGACAACAAACTCTATGCAAATGGCCTTTTTTCTCAGTATTGCTTTCTTCTTTTTTTTAAATTCTTGTTTCAACATTCGATGACTAGTGAAGTTGTTAGAATGAAGAAGGTACCTTAGTTCAGCCATGCATAATGTCTTACCAGGTCTGCTTGAGAAGACGGGGATGGAATGAATCTAACACTTAAACGCCTGTTGTATCATACTTGTACATCGGCAAAATATCAAGTGAATTTAAGTTCGGTGCAAAATCCTCAAATTACCATTTATGAAGTGGCGGTTCGGTCATGTATTCTACAAAATACTAGCTGTTTCTCGTGGCTGCATCCCATATCATTAGCTATGATACGATGAGTAATGCTGAGTCAGTAATCTCTTGTACATGCAATAACGTCAGCTGCCCTGACTTGGCTGGCTGCCTGTTCAGGTAAGTACAGCTAGTGATGTGCTATACATAGTTGCAATACACTATACAACGTCTACATTATGCAACAAATTAAGTAAGTGTTTTACGTTCACTGATGTAAAAAGGAAGATGTTCAACTGTCTACTGTATCCTTTTAAAGTAGATCTTTTCAACTTTCTAAAATAGGCCCTGTTCTTACTTAGCTTTTCAGCTATCTCCTTTCCAAATTTCATCTCAGTTGTTTCAGTGGTTTAGTTGTGAAAACGTAACGGACTGAATTACTTTCGCACTTATTATATTACATACAGTACGGCGGTATGGATTAAACACGATCAGGATTGTGAAAGCATTGTATTCATTACCTTGAACCGAATTGTGTAGGGCATATCAATCAATACAAGCATTTTCACAAATAAAGTACAAAATTCGGAGAAGAAACAGCTTCTTCAAACAGAAAATATGTTACCTTAATTCGCGTGATGTTCTTCAAATCAATACATAAAGTAGCCCATGTTCTCCATCAACGTTCAAGCTATCTCCATACAGAATTTCATCAATAGCGGTTAAGCAGTTTTGTTGTGAAAAGGTAACAGAGTTTCTTTCGCGTTTATAATACTAGTATGGCTTATCAGTATTCTTGGTGTGTCAAATTAGAATAAAAGTTCGAACATTCCACGATACTCGTGTTAGTTGTAATCAGAAGCATCTGACTGTTGATGTCTTGACACTTTTGACTAGCGTTTAATTTTTGTTTTGTAGAGAAATTAAGTGCCTCAACCAGGAGTGCGGTTTTAAACAGTTTGATGGAGCTCCAAACGTTTCTGTTAAGGACCTCTTGCATTCCAGGATAAAACAAAGATCATTTATGAGGGTCGATATATAAAGAAACAGTAATACAACTATGATCGAAAATCACAAAATGACCCACCTGTTTCACTCCTCCCTTTCTATGAGGCTACATGTAACATAATAGGGAGAAATTTGGCCAACGAGACATACGCTCTGCATTCCGAATGCTCTATGAGCGTTTGATCAGTTAAGGACAGCTTTGGCCTCAGGATCCCTGTAACATACGGCAGCATGTCGATCAAGAAGTCGTTTACTTTCTAAAGGTTGTGTAGAATGTTTAGTACTAGTTAAAAATCGTTTCCGAGTGTCGAATTGCAAATGAAGACAATTTTTCATAGAAAAATTCTATTCCGCGCATTAACTTATGGGGACTCTTTCATCCATCAGACCTTAGACAACTGGATGTGCAGTACAGAAACTGGATCATCACTCAACATAGGCTTTCGTAGCCGATGTTAAGTTCAGCGAAACTCTCGAATCTGAGGTTTCATGCTCGATATGTAGAAATAATCCCTAACGTATCGTCTCTGACTTTGGAAGCTTTACCGTTTTATCTCCAAAGATGTCTCTCGCAGTTGGAGAAGAAATATCGTGGAGAAGTTTTATATAGCAACCATGGCTTCTCAATTCACAAGTTTTAACTGAAGAAACCTGAGACAGTTGCAGTAATCTATAGGCATGTCAGGTAACGAGATGTTATCGGTCTGCAAGAAAAACTTTATTCTGGGGCTGAGCGGACAAAGGCGACAGGTGCATGGTGAGGGTGAGGGGGGGAGGGAGGGCTGGAGGAGAAGTGGTCTGTCTGTGCAGTCATTCCAGCTACAATGAGAAGTTTACTTCTCTGAAGGAGTCATTACAGTATGGATATCGGTTTCCTCTTAACCCCGCCCCCCCCCCCCCCCCCCCCAACTCACATCCCGCACTCCCACCCCATCCCCAACCAGCCATTCTCGAGAGGAGGAGGTTATTAAATGACCAGAGAAACCGTGGGAAGAGATAGAAAGTCCTAAATAACGAATTATTAGCAGAATGAGAGAGATGAAGTAAAAATAAGACCCATAAAAGACTTAGATTGTAGGGACTAATATCATATGATAAGTCAGTAGGCTATTTTGGAACAAGGGGAACTGGTGGACGTCGATTGTCTCAGTTAAACTTCGTGCAATACTGAACAATGCTGCAGAGGATCCAGTTTTTGGCTCTAGGTTGTCTGAATACAGTTGAAGATGAGTAAAATTTCTGTGCACACCTGAATCACTGCCTAAGCTGTGGTGTGTGGGTAGTTTGGTGTCGTTTATTTATGTTTTAACATTTCAGTGTTTTTGGCAGTAAAATGCTATAAATTTATTTAAATTAAAAGTCAGTGAAAGTTTACTTTTGCTAGCAGTACAGAAGTATCATTATAACTTGGTGATGAACTCATCCAGTTGTTAATCTATATTACTAAGCGGAATAGAACCCGCTGGCTGCCAATCTAACGGCGTCCAGGGGCTACCAAAATTTGGTTTTCAATATTTCGCGTGGTTATTGATCAAATTCATGTATTTAAAATGCCGTCATAATCCACTCATTAAGGGATATAATCCTATATGGAAAGCTTAACACAATAAGACATATATTACAGTTCAGTTACAGTTTAGAAACTGTGTGTTTATCATGAGGTAACGTAACTGTAGTCTGCGTCATGTAGGATGGCGATTCCGCGCATAGATGTGGAGCTATTGGCAAATGTGGAGGTGATGAAGTCCGTGCATGCGTGGTGGCAGAGAACAAGTAAACGAAGTCCGCATTGCCGAACTGTGTAGCTGCATTCCACACTCACGTTGATTTCCCTATGGTACATCGTATTATATGTTCAAATCTGTGAGGGCAATAATACACTGTAAAACTGATTTCGATCAGACGTCCACATGAAAGAAATATTACTTCACGTCTTGACGTTGTGTCCACTGCTGCACAGCATTAGCCAGCATGACATCGGAAGGGAAGAACAGCTGACACAGCTATTTGAGGATGTCAGGTACATTTTTTTTCACAAAATAACAATTTTCTATATACAAGAGAATAGAAACTGGTGGTGATAATCCTCATTTATTGCGATTTGAACTGTATTGTAAGTAAAAATGTAATACTTTAGAAAATTAACTTCAAACACAATTCCAAATCATTATACATATTTAACAATTTTTTAAATGTGTATAATTCGCGCGCGCACGCTTGTGTGTGTGTGTGTGACTAGTTAAATGTAAATTATTGTGAGTAAAAAAAATTACTGTTAACAAAGACTAGTGCAAAAGATTTTCATGAGAATTGTCAGTGAGTTATCATATTTTTTTGCTCTCAGCGGGCATTATGAGTGTAACTAACTCGTTCGACATTACATCAAGAGATCGCATTTATGATCCATTGAACAGATAAACAATTAACCATCTTCTATGACTAACTCTAGGGAAAGCTGAGCGATAAAGTCGAAAATCCCGATACATCGACAGGTAACCCTTACTGTCGCCTCAAGGCATTTCCCAATCCACGCCTTGAAAATCATAGGGATTTATTCGTTGAAATACTGGGGTTTTCGACGAATTTATCCAGCCGCATTCTCGCGAGTAGTTAGAGTATACGACACGCTGGGCCAAGCTTAATTTCTCCATGGGCAATATGTGGAACGTTAAAGTCTTTATTCTTCATGAGGCACAAATTCCTAATCGATGGAGGCTAGGAAGTTCTCATACACCATGTATGCAGCTGATATGTTGATAAACAGATTTTTTTAAACCATGAGTCTTTAAAACGAATAAATATTATTACTTTACTTTGTTCCAAATCCTGCATCGTAATACAATTGTCATTGCTATCTGAGTCCGTGACTGAACTACCTTACTGTTAAATTTATGTTGATAGGTTCAAGGCTTATATCCATCTTCACCTCCCTGTCAGTCTTCTTTCTGAAGCTTTTCAGCTTGCCGCACACACTCTGACCACGCTCAAGGATTCAGTGTCTTTTATGTCGAATGGTTTTTTTCCCCACATACATTTTAACCTGTGCCGAAATTAATTCTGTCGGATTATACCGACAGTGATACGTGCGTAATTGAAAAGCTTTGTGATCACATTCACGTGTATGAAAGTCAAATTTGTACGTTCTGTCGCGTGACTTGTGTAAATTAAGAAGTTGCAAAAGTTCGGCACAAGTCTGGCTTATAATGTGTGGAATATCTTTATTTAAATCAATGCGCTATATACACTTTCCTCGTGCTTGTTCTTACTGTTTTCTCTGCAACATGTGAATTATATCTGGAATTATAATTATAATACAACCGACATCGAAGTAAGATATGCCAAGAATTATTCAGTGAGTCGCTTATTGACTCTGACAGTGTTAATTTCCGAATGTTGCTGTTGTTTTACACATACATACTAGTTCACTGTCAGGAACAAAACGAGGAGAAGAGCCAGCTAGTAGAATAGTTATCCGAGAACCTATTCCTACGCCAGTACCAACACTCATTTTCCAGCAGGTATTCATGGGATGATACTGACTCACCCACGTTTCACGAAGGGAATACATTTTGAACTACTTCCTTCTCTTTTATCGCTCATCTTTATAAGAGATGTGGCTCGTGCTGCACCTGTGTCACCTCTTTCAGTCAACAACTCTCTTCTTAAAACGTCGGAGAGCAATATGTTTTAAAATTATTTGCATTGACGAAGTGCTACCTCTAAAGCCAATTTGCTCCTGCATAACAGTAACAAATTTTTGTGACGCTTCAGAACATCATTGTGAAAACCATCCAGTAGTGTTAAAGTTTCCCTGCGGTTTCGATGCTTTCCTGGCAACACGAAACCAAAGTTTCCTGACGTTTCTACAGTTCTGACACTTCCGTTTACTATTCTCTGTACAGTTCTCTTGACGACACGTGCCCCTGCGGCTCGCTCTTGTGTCTTAAAATGTCAAAAATAGGAGCCCCGCTTTCAGATCCATGTTTGAAAAATTTGTACATGTGGTGAATAAAACTGCTCACCTGTTTGTGAATCAATTTACGTTTATTGCCGTCACTTGAGATATTTACTTGGCAGTCACACTAAAACATTTACAGGAACACATTCACAGCCATACTGGTACAAGAAAGTAACACCGGCAAATGAATAAATAATTCGGTCGCTCTGTGAATGAAACTGCAGTGTCCAAAGTACGGAAAAAGCGCAGCATGCGCGGGAGTGATTCTCGCAGTCTAGTTGTAAATCGCGGCTAGCAGTTCGGAGAAAGAATGGATCTTACTGGCTGCTTGCACCTCAATGGAGGGGGGTGCGCAGAACGGCTGAAAGCTGGGCCGCCTTCCTACATGAAGCGAACTTCAGCGGCACGCGAATACCCTATTACATTCAACCGGTATCTGAGAATGAAGGAACTTAGCAACAAAATTTACTCTTAATCTGAAACCTTTTCGAAACTTGTTGTTGACCCCCCCCCCCCCCCCCCAACCGAAAAAGAGATGAAACGAACAAAATTAGCGTTTACTGTATTTTCCATATCCAGGCAGTGAAACGGTAGCATCAGACATGGCGGTTTAGTTTATTACTTCTTTACTATTCGCAATGAAGTTTGCACAGAGTATCCACATACACCACTGAATGTCCCTGCAAAATTATATCATTGTATGACGCATAGTTCAGGTGCTATAACGGAATAAACATTTAGATGCGTGAAAAACTTGTTTTTACTTAAAACGACGTGCAGTTTAATTTCAACGTAAAGCATAATATTTTAATTTATTATGTCTTTACTACAAACGATGCTCACAAGACACTTAGCAGACAATATCCACATATGTCACTGAAAGTAACTGCAAATTTACATCATTGAGGAACCCATATTTTAGGTTATGTGTTGCGCGGATAACTACCTGTTGATTAAAATAGACAGCAAATTACTCATATTCATCGTGCCGGCCGCGGTGACCGAGCGGTTTTGGCGCTTCAGTCCGTAATCACGCGGCTGCTAGGTTTCAGTAGTTCTAAGGCTAGGGGACTGATGACCTCAGATAATAATTCCCATAGAGCTTAGAGCCATTTGACCATTTTTTATATTCATACAATGTTTAATGATGAGAGCACGTAGCGACTTCCAGCAAAGTTGAAGCATAATTTCAAATCTTCCCTAAGTTTTTCTCCCTTATTTGTTTAAAGCCAAATCTGAATACATTAAATCATTTGAAAAGCGTGAGGCGTTTCACGCTGTTTTGTACAGGAGAGGTCGATTCTTTAAAGAATCACGGGTTTCCTGGTATATGCTGTTTGGAAAGCTGAGTCACTGCTCAGACTTAAGCAGTAAGAGCATCATTAGATACTTCTTTCTTCTCTAGCAGTAAAGGGTATTACAGAATATTTAATTTATTTGGATCATATTCCAGAGTTACCAGTTGGCTTATGATAGAGTCTTGGTTGAACCGTAATGTAACAACCTGTTGGACAGTGTGGGGAAAACTGAAGGTGCTAAGCTAATAAAGGAGCGGATACTGTGAAATAACCAGCACCCACTCTCACGTAATCCCACAGACGTTGATAGGCTACAAAGAATTAATTGAGCTGGTTATAACAGACACCATTATCATCGCAGATATCGACGTTAGCCGTGGCAGCGTGGTGTCATACTGCGTAGATCTACCAGTAATGATCAACTTATAGCGTGATCATTGCAATAACTGTCACAGTTTGATGATCATGACGAAGACAGTGTAACATGTCATCGGGAGCTCGACTTTTCTGATTTATTTGCGCACTTCAGGAATACAGACAACCGAATGAATGAAGGTTGCATTTTCCACTTAGGTTCTATTTATCTAAATCTATTCTTCACTCTACAGGTAGTTCCAGCTTTGAACTATTACCACGTGTTTATGCCACGAAACGGGAACGCAATGTTGCGAAAGTAAAACAACAGAAATATACTTCTGTACAACAAAATGAATAACGTGTGAAAACAGTGGCGTTTTCGCATGACGTATTTCCGTTCGCTTTTGTTTACAAAGAACCTTATTCTTGACGGTCTGAGAGATAGTCGGTGCACTTAAGGCGTTAAAAATGAGCGAAGATATAGCACCAATGAAGGAAACTGAGGAAGGATAAAATATGAAGACATATATATACGACATATGCGTATATCTCATGAGAAGCTAAGAGAACAACAAAGTATCTGAATTTTTTTAAATTTCGTTTATTGTGTAGACGACACAAATAATTTCTCTTGTCAGTGTAGAAATGGCGAATGGAATGGCTTGGGTTTTGATGAACCGTGAATATGATGTGATTAAAGTTATCGAGAAACCTACAGTCTTTGTTATGTAGATCAGTTTGTTCATTTATGTGTGTACCTGGATGACTTTTAAGTAAACGAAAATTTTTATCTCTTCTAGAACGTTCCTTTACTTTCCATTTCATGATGGAGCATCTGGAGCTTATTTTGAATCTCATTATGAAAGGAATCAAATGTACGTGAGTTATGTTCCGCTCAGAATTGTAATAGTAATTATCACATGCAATTACTTACTCTTGAGAACACTCAACTGTAACAGTTAGTAACATATGAACGTTGACCAACGAAAATCCTGGACGGCAATAGAGTGGTCCTCTGAATTTTATCAGAATGTTTATTATCTGAAACTTTTCTTACTGGAAACTTGACCTCGCTCTGAAACCCAACGCGCAACGGAAACTGTGACCTACCTGTTGTGTTTTGCTTTGTAACACTTGATATGGTTCTGCAGTGAACTCAACGGGAGAAATTGAGATGAAGGAAATATCTAAATAATGGGTGAAAGTAAAATGGGAGGTGACAAT
The DNA here is from genome assembly GCF_021461395.2 of Schistocerca americana. NCBI lineage: Eukaryota > Metazoa > Arthropoda > Insecta > Orthoptera > Acrididae > Schistocerca > Schistocerca americana. Next base: position 1,098,077,258 of record NC_060119.1, on the reverse strand, counting down.
GTCTGTGTGGTTCTACTTTCGAATCGAATTACCGCTAAACCGTTCTGTCAATTTCGATCGCTAACTAGCCACAAATCTGCACTGGCACTCCATTCTCCAAGTTACTTTCTAGCAATGATTAACGACAGGAAATGCCACAGACACGAAATGTGTTGCCGACATCAACCACGGTATACCATTCACACACAGTCCACGTGTTCGCCGAGTAGTGGCACAAACAAGTTTCAGTGGTTGCAAGGCAGTGCGGAAAGTAATCGCGGCATTTAAAAATCCCTTTTGTTTACACGAGAATTAGGCTGAAGACCATTTCACAATGAGCGTAATGATACGGAGAACTTTGTTAGCAGATCCAGTGGATGACTCAGGGACGTCTCCGTGTAAATTCGGGCAACCAAAGTACCTAACGGCGTTCTGAAATATCTCCTGACACTGGTGACAGAGGAAGTCGTCGAAAGCTCCAGACTAGCAAATTTGACGGGGCAGGAACTCTATGAAGCATTTATTCAGAAACGTCGCCATGGAAAACTACGTTCATGTAGTTGCAAAGCATGCTGCGCCGTCGATAGCACAAGGAATACGAGGTGGGCGCATAACGTCCGAACTCGGGAACTAAAGTACCTTGATTCACAAAGAATTTATCTGCAAACTGTTCAGCGAAAACTAGTGATCTATATACCACCTGGATGTACAACTCTCTTTTCTGAGCATAAACCTCCGCCTGCCTACTAATTCCTGTGGTTCACATCGTCCTCCATGTTGTAGGAGGGCAAATTGCTACAGTCTCCAGTACTCTAATTGAACGTGGCTGCGTAGAACAATATGAGATTCAGTTTAGCCTTGACGCAAAAACATTTTATTTGTTTACTTCCCCAAATTAGTTTCTGGGAAATATCGCCATCGTCAGTGGGTTTCTTTACTCTAAAACATGTAAACTTAGCATCGTCACAATACGTTACCTAAAACTATTTGGTTCCAGATATTGTGTGAGTAATTTTGTAGTACCATTTTGCTTTTCATTTAAAGTAAATTGCATTACTTTCATGTTTGTTGCCGTTATATATATTTATGGAGGAAGGCAAAAACTTAATAAATGAACACACAACACTCTGAAAGAACAAATTCTCTGATGCTTTAAGAGAACTGACACGGAGAACAAAAGAAAAATAACACACACACACGCTCGCGCGAACACACATACACACAAATACACATAAAGCATGATTATTCCCTCTCTCACCCCCATTCCACACATACGAACAAGTAGGCATGGAAGTCGCCGGAATTGTCGCTACGCCTATAAAAAATTTCTCGCATTACCCCACGCGTTTTCCGATACAACTCAATAATAAGATGGCGTAATATTTGAATTACTGCGAAGGTAAAGAACTACACTTGTTCCATATTTCAGTGAACTAGAAACAGACTAACTAACGTGAGTGCATGACAGATAACGTTACAATCTGGTGCTAACAAAAATGTATCACAATAAAATCGCAAATTTCTATTGTAATAACAATGACGTCTGTAAGCCACTCATATTTTTGCAGATGACATTCTGAATGCAAAAAAAAGCAACAACCATAGAAATAATGCAATTTACTTTAAAGTAGAAAGGTGTTCTGCAATTATCCAGAGAGAAGCAGTACGCACATGACAAACATTAATAATTTTTCATACCGCACGGTAACAAAGTTAATTTTGCCTGTTTCAGAATAATGAAGTTTACTGAAACTAGTTTAAGGAAGTATATGAACAAAAAGTTTTTTCATCAAAGCTGAGACACAGTCCCATAATTGTAGTTATGGTCATTATGTGATTAAAGGTTATATACCCATTTCAGATTATAAACCTTATGTCATATGCTACAACAGTAACTGAAGCATGAAATTCTCGGATCAGAATGATATTGTAATACTTCATTAGAAGAGGCGCACATAACCAGAAAAATTACTTTATTCCCTTTGTTGTTGTTGTTGTTGTGGTCTTCAGTCCAAAGACTGTTTTGATGCAGTTCTCCATGTGCAAGGTTCTTCATCCTTTAGTACCTACTGCAACCTATATCCTTCTGAATCTGTTTCGCGTATTCATCCCTTAGTCTCCCTCTACAATTTTTATCCTGCTTGCTGCCCTCCAATACTAAATTGGTGACCGCTTGATGGCTCAGAACATGTCCTACCAACTAAGCCCTTCTTCTGGTCAAGTTGTGCCACAAATTCGTCTTCTCCCCAATTATACTCGAGACCTTCTCGTTAGTTATGTGATCTATCTATCTAATCTTCAGCATTCTTCTGTAGCACCACATTTCGAAAGCTTCTATTCTATTCTTGTCTAAACTATTTGTTGTCCACGTTTGACTTCCATACATGGCTACGCTCCATACAAATACTTTCAGAAACGACTTCCCGACACTTAAATCTATACTCGATGTTAACAAATTTCTCTTCTTCCGAAACGCTTTCTCTGCCATTGCCAGTCTACGTTTTATATCCTCTCTACTTCGACAATCATCAGTTATTTTGCTCGCAAATAGCACAACTGATTTACTACTTTAAGTGCGTCATTTCCTAATCTAATTCCCTCAGCATCATCCCATTTAATTCGACTACATTCCATTATCCTCGTTTTGCTTTTGTTGATGTTCATCTTATACCCTCCTTTCAACAGACAGTCCATTCTGTTCAGCTGCTCTTCCAGGTCCTTCGCTGCCTCTGACAGAATTACAATGTCATCCGCGAACCTCAAAGTTTTTATTTCTTCTCCATGGATTTTAATTCCTACTCCGAAATTTTCTTTTGTTTCCTTTACTGCTTGCTCAATGTACAGATTCACTATGAATTTTACAACCTCTGTCGTCGATTTGTTTCTATGATAGTAACAGAACAGTTAGTTCTCGAGAAACATTTCGTGTGATTTTTACCATTAGCGTTTATATTCTGCGGGAAACTGATAAGCATTCCGAAAACCATTCTTAAAGTCTGTCACCCTCTACATGTATGTGTCTTGTCAGAATAGCTCACATGCAGAATGCGTAAGTTGATATAATTCTGAACTCGATTTTCAACCCCTTTTGAAAGAAATATACTATTGCATTTGCAGTACGTGCCTCTAACGCATTTACTGGCAACACAAACGCTTGTAGACAATGGCTCACTTCATACATTAAAAATGTATTTCTAATTAAAATGAAATGTAACTGCCACTCGACTTTAATATCAGGTTATATTTAACAAGATCATGGTTTGCTCTTACTTAATACTCGTTGGTAGTAGCAAGTATTCGTTCTACCAACTTATAGCCACCCGCCCACTGTGAACAGGTTGAAATGTCGAGAATATTTTTTATAGCAATCTTGTAATGAGAAACTTCATTCCCAAGACGATGCATTGTTTTCCATATATGTCATTGATGGTAAAAATTTGGCGTTATAGAATCATCTAGTAACCTGAATTTACTGAACGAGCAGTTGTCGATGTCAACCCTTTGCCTGCAGATGAACATCCAAGACGGGTGAGCCGGTGCGTCGCGGGCTGCGTTCGGCCCCTGTGAGGAGGGCGCCGTTTACGGCGCAGCGCGAGTGTTTGCGGAGCGGGATGAAGGGACGACGAACCTTCTGCACACAGGGCGCCAGCGCTTTTGTGGCTGCGCTGCCCTGACCGGCCCCACAGGGGGAATGGGCGAGTGCGTTTACACAACAGGTGCTCCACTACTTCAGGACTGCCCCTCGTGGGGCTTTCACGTAACCCTTTACCCTGGGACCCACACAGGCGATAAATTCACTTGCTATCGATCTCGGTTTGCGCTGAGCTTCACGGTCAGCGAGTGATTCTTGCAATGGAATCTGAAGAAAGCGCTTTCAGGGAAGGGAACTTTTGCGTCCGTATTGATGAGTGACATAACACGCTAATACGGTTGATAAAAATCGTTACTGGTTCTAGACCTCATTATTTTATATGATCTACCTAAGCGATTCTCATCTCACGCGACATCGAAAAAGCCGGTGACTTCTACTAATATACTGTGAAAATCACTACACTCTGCAGCTGCCTCGTCCCACTTTATTCGAGAATAAAGCACGAGAATAATGAAATTTTACTCTGCAGTGGGGTGTAGGCCGATGTGAAACTTACAGGCAGATTATAACTGTGTGCCGCATAAGGACTCGAAATCGATACCTTTGGCTTTCGTGTGAAAGTTATGTACCATCTGTGCTACCCGGGAACGACTCACGACCTGTCATTACAGCCCTAGGTCCGCCAATATCTCATCTCCTACCTTCCAGAGAAGTTCCTCCTGGAAGAAATCGTATTGCCGAGACATGGGTTAGCCACAGCCTAGGGCATTATTTCCAGGGTGAATTGTCACTCTACAACGGAGTGTGCGTTGATATGAAAGTTACTAGCAGAATGCTTAAATGTCTCTGCGAAGGTAATAATTGAATAGAGTTTGGCATAAAATGATAAACTAGAGAGAGATGGTGATGTACATAATTCTTATTTAATCGTTTAGATCGCGAAGATTGTGGGTACCTATTGAGAAATGTTAGCGTGCTGTGTCGAAGGACTGCAGAGATCAAAAAAACGTGTGTGAAATCTTATGGGACTTAACTGCTAAGGTCATCAGTCCCTAAGCTTACACACTACTTAACCTAAATTATCCTAAGGACAAACACACACACCTATGCTCGAGGGAGGACTCGAACCTCCGCCGGGACCAGCCGCACAGTCCATGACCGCAGCGCCCTGGACTGCTTGGCTAATCCCGCGCGGCGGACTGCAGAGATCAACAGTGCCGCCGCCATCTACAGAAATATGAGGGCGCACGGCACACAGGGCAGTGCGCCGCTTCCTGCAGGAACATCTGACATCCTGAATATCAGAAAACGAACTGTACCCAACACTACGTAACGTGCAACTACGAGTAACCGGCAGCGTATAGCGACGACCGCTGCATTTCATCAACTTCCCGCTGTAAACAACGCTAACTGTTATTTTCTTGAAATACTATTGTAATTTATTTCTTATCGCTACGTTATGTCCGTTTCCGTTTCCGATTCATTTCCATTTTTGTTACTTACTGTTCTGATCGTAATATAACCTGGAGTGTGCGGAAAAGGACAATATGCATGTTATCGAAGTTCATTCCACCTTCTTCCTTTATAAGACTAATTTTAGAGCCATCACAACATATTAGCTATAAAACCTAGATCCTAGCCATTCTTTGCTATGTAAATATTGCATGCATATCCGCCCCCTCCCACAAGTTCTATCAGTCGCTCCAGATCCCTCCACCGCCACGCACTCCACTATGCCTTCCGCATCCGAAGACCTTCACACAGAAGTATCCTTTACCAAAAAATCAAATTCCAACATGTCCTCACTCACTCTGCACATCTTCGAACAATCTACGACATCCGCAAACTGGACTCCAACAATCGTGTAGTTTCTCCTCTGCTTCCAACCCCTACACCTATACACCCGCCACATACACTCCCGAAAGAGTTTTAACCTTTTCCCTCTCCCAGATCAGGAACTGCAAGCAGACATTTACCTATCCTAACAACTCTAAACACACCTCACCTATTCCACCTCGTCAGGGCTCTCTTTTCCTCCCACGTATTTCCCTATCTCCTCTTCCCCTGCCAACCTTCTTTGCTTAGCTTCTAATTCACACCAAATTGTAGCCTAACCAATACCGCGTACTTCACTCCCTCCTGTATCCCAACAGTCAGTTCTATCCCATCGATACTCCACACCAGTTCTCTATACTTATTCCACCCCCTTTCCATATTCGTCAGTGACCGACCTTTTCCTCTTCAACAACAGACTTACTACACACTTCCTTACAGTTTAAGTGTCAGTGAAGTGCTCCTTTTTAATATCACTATTCTGTTTCATATTTTTAAATATTTTCAATTGTACTCTTATTGTGTTCTTTTTTTAAACTTATGCTACTATTTTCAACTACAATCAAACTAAATCATTTCTCCTATATGCAAAAAATTAGATGTTACTTTCACATTTAAAGTTTTTTAAAAAAATTCATTGTAAATATCTGATATTTCTGTTTAGTGTTTTTTCATTTCATTTCTAGTCAACTAGCTGAACAGCGGGTTGACTGTAGCGCTGACACCCCACCCCTGCCCCGCCTACATGGGACGAGGGGGTGGGGATGCAATAAAAATAAAGAAAAAGTATCACGATATGGGGTGATTATAATTAAGGTTAAACTTAAAAACCGCTGTAGAAATAACACCACTGCTCAGAATGACGTCAAATTGCAGTGGAATACTTTCGGAGAAGGGGGAAAACTTATGGCAGAAGAAAACTACATAGTTACAAAATATAGGAATAGATGACGCTGTAAGCATCATAATTTAATAGTGGTTGACTACAAATGACAAATGACTATACAACAACGTCTAAGATGTACGTTTGACGTTGAATAGACTGTACTACTCAGTGTGCGTGGGTGTGTAGATGTGATACTGTTAGTTACGTAAGCCCATCCACCACCGCAAAGTCATATCACATCGGATGGAAAAAATCGGTTTTCAATTGTCCTGAAGCCAAAAACCGCATGAAAAGCATCAATTAAAATGAAATCGGATTATTAATTTCCGTGTGACTGGCGCAAAACATGTGTAATATGTTGTCCACGTTTTCTGCAACAAGTATGAATTAAGAAACAGTATGTTCCACAACTGCTCGAAGTGTATCCGGGGTCTCATTCAGAATATGTAGTACAATGCGTGCCTTCAATGCAGCTTAGTCTGCAATCGGAACACTGAACACAACATCTTTCAGATAGCCACACAGCCAGAAGTCATACAGATTAAGATCAGGTGATCGGGACGGTCAGGCTGTAGGGAAATGGCGGCTGATAATTCTAGCATTTCCGAAATGGCGCTTTAGCTGCTGCTTAACGTGATTTGCAATGTGTGGAGGTGCGCCATCTTGCGCACAAATGATCCCATTCACATATCACACTGTTGGAGAGCTGGAATGGCGTGGTTGCGCGAAAGACACGCATAGTGCTTACAAGTGACAGTACCGGTAACAGGTCTGGAAGCATCTGTGTCTTCGAAAAAAATATGGCCCTCTAATAAATGATGCCGTAAACCCGCACCACACAGTGACCTGTTCAGGAAGAAGTGGTACTGGTTGATTTGCGTGCGGATTTTCCGTTGCCCATAGCCGACAATTCTGCCTGTTGACATATCCTTTCAGATGGAAGTGGGCTTCGTCTGTCCACAAAATCTTCCACGGCCAATCATTGTCCACTTACATGCGAGTAAGAACTTCTAAAGCAAAAGTATCTCTTGCTAGTTGGTCAACAGGAAGGAACTCTTACACACGGGTAATTTGGCATGGATAGCAAAGAAGGATGTTTCATAGGATTTTACACACCGTGCTCACGGGTATGTCCAATGTTTCGGCAATTCTCCATGCACTAGACGTTTGTACACCACCACTCGTCTCCTCCTGCATTGCTGTGGCAACTTCTTCCACTGACGTCGAATCAATTCGTTTCCTCCCTCTACCCGGTTGCACACCAAAATAACCCATCTTTTCGAATTTCCTTATCATTTTCTCCAGACCCATGGCAGTCATCGAACCAACTCCTTTTTTAAAACTTTTCAGTGTCCGGAACTTCTGCAGAGTGACGTGTGCACAGTCATCATTCTTGGAAAAGCCGTGTACCCGGCGTGTTCATACCAACTTCAATGGGTCGTGCGCTTGACAGGTGTTTTCATTTACGTATTCTGATAGATACCGCGCTATCTATTGAAAATTTTCACACTATTCTTTTCTGCTGCCATACATTTCCCCCTTCTCCAAGAATATTCCGCTGCAATTTTACGTCATTCTGACCAGTGGTGTTACTTATACAGCGTTTTACAAGTTTAACTTTAATTATAATAGCCCTTTTTTGTGATACTTTTTCTTTATTTTTATACATCCCCCCGCCTCGTGTAGGCGGGGGAGGGGTGGGCTGTCAGCGGGTACAGTCAACCTGCTGTTCAGCTAGTTGACAAGAAATGAAATGAAAGAACACTAAACAGAATGGTGAGATATTTATAATGAATTAAAAAGAAACAACTTTAAATGTGTAAGCAACATCGAATTTTTTGTACATAGGAGACATGACTTCGTTTGATTGTAGTTGAAAACAGTACATTAAGATGCAAACCACGCATAAATACCGTTGTATATACGCATAGAAAGTAATTCCTGTGAATACCTGAGTTGCGAGCACATTTTGTTTAAATCTTAGTTTTCGTTTATCAGCCAACTCTCTCTCTCTCTCTCTCTCTCTCTAACACACACACACACACACACACACACACACACACACACACATGCATAAAAACATCTGAGGGTTGGACAAAAATATGGGAACACCGCGAGAAACGAATGCTTGAACACAAATCAAGATGCTAGCCAATACTGCACATTGCACTGTTATTTTTAACTACGAACGGCACCTGTGCAGTGTGCAGTGGCAGTCGTGGTTAGATCAGTGTTCTGTGTTGTGAGTGCATTATGTCGGAGTTAAGTGACTACGAAAGTGACAAAATTGTTGGTGCTCGTAGGGTAGATGTTCCTGTAGTAAATGTAACTGAAATGTTAGTGTTTCAAGGAGCCCCATATCGAGGATTTACACCGCCTGCAGGGAAACCGTATATACATCATCCGCCAAGTCACAATTCGGACGAAAGTATACCTAGAGTGATTGTGACCATTGAAGAGAGTTGTGACGAAAAATACGGGGATCACAGCTGAAATAATCACTGCACAACTGAATGACACAGTCGTGAACACAGTCAGCACCAAAACAACACGAAAGGACAGATGTGCTTGGGAAGCAAGCGTGCCGGCTGCGTGTCAGAGAATGGCCAGACGATCTACTGTGTACCGAAACCACTGTCCAGTACACGAAATAAAGGAATAGTGTGACTACCGACTAAATTAAACACTTTATTCTGAGTATACTGGTCGCTGTTACAACCAAGAATATGTTGCACGAAGTGACCTCCATCAATAGGGAACTGCAGGGTGAGCTGGAATTCATCCCATTCATCAGTGATGCAAATGCACATAACGAGAAAATGTGCTGCCGAAGTCTTAAAACCTGGACTAAGCAGAAAGGAAAGAAAGTAATCTGATGAGTTTGTCTTCTACAACCCTTTTGTCCATCTTCTGGTGTATGTTACGTCTCAAAAGTGAAGGCCGGCCGTAGTGGCCGAGCGGTTTAAGGCGCTGCAGTCTGGAACCGCGCGACCGCTACTGTCGCAGGTTCGAATCCTGTCTCGGGCATGGATGTGTGTGATGTCCTTAGGTTAGTTAGATTTAAGTAGTTCTATGTTCAAGGGGACTAATGACCTTAGAAGTTAAGTCTCACGGTGCTCAGAGCCATTTGAACCATTCAAAAGTGAAACATGGCGCGAGATCTCTGATGATTTTGGCCAACAGTGTTGTGGTATTCCATGGTCAACATGATTACTCTGCAAGATCGCATTACCGCTAAGGATTATGTGACCATTTTGGCTTATCTACTCCATCCCAGGGTACAATGTTTGGACCCCGACTCATGAAGTTGTTTTCCAAGACAAGAGGCCCCTGTTTATACAGCGAGCACGGTTTTGTGAGCAAGAGAATGTTATGCTGTATCTCAGCTGGTCAGTACAATCACCTGATCTCAATGTTATTGAGCTTTTGTTGTCTACTTTGGAGAGAAGGGTAGGTGATCGCTATCCACCATTATCGCTAACTGAACTTGCCATTATTTTACAGGGAGAATGGTATAGCAGACGACTGGAAGCTGTTCTGAATGTCAATACGTTTCCTACACTATGGTAATATGTTGTGCTTTTGGTCTTTCCATACTTATGTACATTCCCAACACTGTAACATCTCTCTATGCTGTCTTCCTACCAAAATTGTTTTTATTTTGTGTTTAGAATTGCATTGAAATTCAATAGATGCTTCTAATTTATTGATGATATTGTTGGATTAAGGACATTAATGACCATTTTCACTCCTAGCATTGTATTTCATTGATACGATTATTTAGGAGTGATGAAAATTGGTCATATCAGGGAGGCAAATGTGAGTAAATCTATTATGAAAGTGTTATTTCCGTACAGCTGTGGCTCGGCGTCGTCGATAGTAAATGTCTAAAGGCATATATGTCCTTACCGCACATTTTCGTTTAACGAGCGTTTTATCTATAAGCATAGATAATAACATGTCAGGGATGATACAAGGGTGTCAAATGAAAACCTTAAATTTGTAATAACAAATAGAAATTTCGCTCCTTTATCCTGTAAGTTGGTAAGTGTGCTACAAATAGCAGGCAAAATGGTCTGTAGGTGGCAGCGTAATGCAGATGCACACATACGTCGCAGTATCAGTATAAAGATGGCCGCTCCACTTGCGACTTGCACCAGAGAAGAACTGCGTTCTGTTATTCGGTTTTTGCGTAGTGAAGGTGTGAAACCTATTGAAATTCATCTACGAATGATGGTTCAGTATGGTGATGCATGTTTGTCACAGCAGCAAGTCTACGAGTGGAATAGAAAGTTCGCAAATGGTGTGACTTCAGTGGAAGATGCTCCTCCTATAGGTCAGGCACAACAAGTTGTGACTCCACAGAACATTGCAGCAGTTGAAGCCATAGTAAAGGAAAACCGCCGAGTGGCACTGAATGACATTACAGCAAGTTTACAGATTAGTCATGGGTCAGCACACCACATTGTGCATGATGTGCTCCAGTTTCACAAAGTATCTGCGAGATGTGTACCACGGCAACTGACTCTTGAAATAAGAGAACGACGTCTTGATGCTTGTGATGAACTTCTTCGGCGCTTTGAACGAGAAGGTGATGACTTCCTTGCAAGAATCGTTACTGGGGACGAAACCTGGGTTCACTTCCACCAAACGGAAACGAAGAGAGCGAGCAAGGAATGGCGCCATTCCTTATAACCAAGTGATTTCCATATGTTTGGAGCACTCAAAGACGCAATGGGAGGAAAGAAGTTCCACTCTGATGAAGAGGCACGCCACGCAGTGCACGAATAGTTGCGCGGACTACCAAAAGAATTTTTTTCTAAATGAATTTATGCACTTTGTAAGCTCTGGAGGACTTGCATTAAGCGTGGGGGAGATTATGTTCAAAAGTGATACAGCTTTGTATCACTTCTGCACAATAAATAGTATTTAAAAAATATTTAAGGTTTTCATTTGACTCGCCCTCGCATCATTCGAAGGTTGCATCAGAAAAATCGGCAATCAAACACACAGCGCTCATGAGTATGGACATACCTTTCATTTTAACGAACAATTTCACATTTTCTCTTCTTCACACAGTTACTGAAAAAGTAAAAGTTCTCGGTCTATCTGGATTTTTCGTACAACTCAATCGCCAAATTTTTGTTAATGCTGGCACAACTCAGAATACTTTCAGTTTGTTTCTGTGTAGTACGAGGCAACAATATTCTTTGTTGACAACATAGATAAATCTGATGGCTCAAGCTTTCAGGAGTTTTGGCGTTACCTTACCTGAAATATAATTAGCTGTGTCCCGGATATAATCCTTGTACAAAAAGTAATTTTTATGAATATGTCCTGTTTCTCAATACCTTTCTTCCTAGCTAAGAAGGTAACACAGACGTTCCCGAATAAGAAACTTCAGTTTAGTTGCATCATCTGGCAAGAAAAATATTAAGCCAATGTCCACAGCAGCACGATTGTTAGCTGGTGGCCACGTTGTGGTCAATCGTACATCCGTTATTTAGAACAACTTCATTTCTTTTCCTGATAATACTGCTATCATTACATTGTCATTAGAATGTGCGATGGGAGACGCATTTTTGTACATCTATCTACCCGTGCCGTTAATTTTATGTGGAAAACGTCTGAGTCACGTCAGTCATTTAAAATTTAATTTATTTAGATTTGCATTAGAGATGTGGCGCCACAGAATAATGTTGGAAACTAGGTGGACTGATAGGGTAAGGAATGAGGAGGTTCTGCGGAGGATAGGAAAGGAAAGAAATATATGGAAAACACTGACGAGAAGAAATGGACTGATGGTAGGATATCTGTTAAGACGTCAGGGAACAACTTCCATGGTACTAGAAGAAGAAAATCTCATAGATCACAGGTGGCTGCTCAGTACACGGCTGCCAAAGTGCTTCTGCGTCACCCAACACACCAGCACTCGCGCCTTGCGTGGAAGCGAGCAGATGGTGGTATCCCCGCATCGGTGCGTTGACCTGACGAGGCTGTGTCACCGATGGGGTCGTTCGAGGGTGTCAGTGGCAGAAGCGCGTGTCAGATGCCGCCTCGACGTCCCGCAGGGGGCGATGATGAGTCGCCGAACGTGTCCTCGCCCGCCGGAGCCGATCCCCGCAGCGCCCTACTGCCGGTCATCGACCCCTGCAGCCGAACTTTGGCGACACGCACAGCGGCTCCCAAAGTTAGTCTTGTCTCTCAGGCGGCCCCACACTCCTACCATCCTCCTGGCGCGTAGCAGCCCTTCGTAACAACGGATATGGGCTCAAATTACTCTTTGGCCATTTGACGCTAATCCTTTTCCTCTGTTCTGGTTAATGTAGCCAGGGAGATGAAATAATGGTTCATGGAAGCGCACTCACAAAGAAACGCTACCGTCAACGATGTTTTGTAACGACAGTGGCCTTGTAACGCCTCCGCTCTTGAAAAGCAGTCATTTTTAAGAACTGCCAAGAGCTGCTGGTAAAATAACTTTATTTGCTACCATTTCCACCACCTTGGCATAAATTTATTTTGCAACAGCCTACATAGCAACCTATTTAATGTCAAATTAAATGCCATCCTTCGTCATTGTCATCAGCAGTAAAATAGAGATATCCAGTTTTTGTATACTGGCATAATCACATTCTACCTTTCCGTATGGAGTGCGCCCGACTCATACTTAGATGATTGAAATCAGTGGTAAATAAAAAAAGAAAGATTGCTGTCGTGTACGACCTTATAAGGTGGTGGTGGGAGGAGCTATCACCTCATGGATAGATAATTGCACAACGCAGTAAATCAGTGACGGTTGGTTCTCAAAAATTAATTAAGGGTGAACTTCGATGGAGTACTCGCGATAAATCTTAAATTGATCTCGAATAACGTAATAGTTTGAGAATCATTAGGTCTTATGGTGATCTGTACAAACGAAAACAACACCAAAGTACTTATATGGGAAGCTGAATTTGACTCGGGTATTTTCTTCGGTAACGAGAGGAGGCTATTTTTCCAGACATTCATCTGAAGCTTTTTCTTGCTGCTAATAGAAACATGAAATTTGGTGAACATCATTTTATGAGTAATGATACTTTAAAGAATAGTTCCTTAGCTTGTTACATTTACTTTATGATAGCTTGATTTACTGATAAAACAAGTTTGCATGTACCGTTGTTGTTGCTGCTGTCGTCTTAAGTCTGAAGACTGGTTTGATGCAGCTATCCATGGGAGGGAACCTCCGTGGTATGCACTCACTCTTAAGAAACTTCTAAAGAAACAGAGATTACTGCATTTGATTGTCAAGAGAACAAAGTGTGATGCATTTAATGATTGAAGTAGCAGAATGTTGTAAATTCATATTTAACAAAATCCAAAGAAGTTCTGGTTGTATGTAAAGGCTGTTAGTGGCACCGTAGTTAATTTCCAGTCCCTAGAGAATGAGACACTAACTGAAGTTGAGGGTAGCAAAGCAAAAGCTGAAATGCTTATCTCTGTTTTCAAATGTTCCTTTACAAAGGAAAACCCAGGAGAACTGACCCATTTAATCCTCGTACCACTGAAAAGATGAATTAAAGCAATATTAGTCAGTGGTGTCGAGAAACAGCTGAAATAGTTAAAACTGAACAAAGCTACAGGTTACTTTAAGATTCTGTATTGGATTTTTTACTAAGTTCTCTAACTTCCAACTACAACACATGGTTTGACATTCTTCATCTAGTGGTATTTGAAGATATGCGTCACGCAAATCAATTTTTAATAGTAGCGGTCAGTGTCTAATTAGTCCATGATCCTTTGGGAGTGGGAATGGATAAGTACCAACCACATTTTGTGGGTTGATTGTAGACATAAAGTCAACACAGAGGCTAATGCAGCCTGAAGGTTTGGGGAGCAAAACCAGTGGACTTGCCCCCACTGACTAGCTTGTATGGTCGCAATAGCTCCACTAGCTTGCAATTCTTTAAGTTCAGCACCCACATTGTCACGTAATGCAGTGGGAACAGTTCTGTCCTGGCAAAATTTCGGCTGAGCGTTGTCTTTCATAGTTATATGGGCAAAAATATTGTTAGCCTTGGCTAAACCTTCAGAAAACAGTACAGGGAATTCTTTCAGCAAGCTAGCTATACTGCCTTTGGAACTGAATGCAGTCTCTGACAACACATTGTCCTTTATTTGGAAGCCAAAGAAATCAAACGAATCAAGGTCAAATTTGTTCTCACAATCACGTGATTGTAGCACATTGAAAGTCACAGTTCGCGTATACAAGCAATACATGGCAGGGAAAGTACATTTTCCGAGAATGGGAATGTCTTGTCCATTATAGGCCATCAAGTGCGTGCTAGAGTTAGACAGGGGTGAGGAGCCTGACAGTTCATATGTGTTACGATTCAGCATTGTAACAGAGGCACCCAAGTCCATCTTAAATGAGTCAGTGGGCAGAATTCTTATGTTTGGTCTGTTGCAAACATACGGATTGTACATGACGTTTCTTGCCACAAACTTAACACTGTGCTTGTATGGACAGATAATGTTCGCATTTGTGCCATCAATAGCACTGAGGGCATAGCTTATTCACTGATGGAGCCGCCTGTGGAGAGCACGTTTAACACGGCTTGGTGCGCACTTGCTGTGGCTGCCAACTGGGGCAGCTATGAGCAAGGGGCAAATGAACCCAACAAATTGGTGGCTGCTCAAATTTATTAGCCGCTGTGACACCTAAATTATACTGATCTAGAGCTTGAATTACATGATGAAGCCGGCCGAGTGGCCGAGCGGTTCTAGGCGCTACAGTCTGGAACCGCGCGACCGCTACGGTCGCAGGTTCAAATCATGCCTCGGGCACGGGTGTGTGTGATGTCCTCAGGTTAGCTAGGTTTAAGTAGTTCTAAGTTCTAGGGGACTGATGACCATAGATGTTAAGTCCCATAGTGCTCAGAGCCATTTGAACCTGATAAGTTTGTTCTGATCTTTTCTGGCAACGAAAGAATTGGTACCCAGCCGTCACCACATTCACTTGTTGGACATAATAGTTAGTTAGGGAACCTACAGTCTGATCACTAGAAAGTCCACTCGGAGTGGCGTTAGGGAATAATATCTGAATGAGGGTAAAGACTGCACTTCCTACCGTTGACAGAAAGTAATGTAGTTTCACAGTAGCAGATACTTTGAGAGCAAGTATGTGGGGTTCATCCTGTTGCAACCACTCGAGGCAGTCCTCTTCTTTTTCGTTACACTAGTGAAATGGCGGTATGGCACATGGAGCTACAGCTGTTGAGTGTTGGTCAGGTGGTCGAACTGCGTTTGTTGCTTGGTTGGCCAGTAAGCGCTCTACCGTGTTTAGAATGGTTGCAGTCTGCTGCATCTGAAAATGAAACATCTGTGTTAGCTGCGTGGCATTTATCACTTGGGGGGGAGGAGGTCATTAGAGACGGAGCGCAAGCTCGGGTTAGGGAAGGATGAGGAAGGAAATCGGCCGTGCCCTTTCAAAGGAACCATCCCGGCATGTATCGCTTGCAACTGAGGTGCCTGCACAGGGGGTAGGAGAGGTGGGTTGCTCATTTTGGAGTAGGCAAATGCAGTAAACAGACAATGCAAGCGGTAAAAATAAGCACACAAGCAAAGAAAATTTCTACAACGTCCACCTGAAAACACAATTAAAAAAAAAAAGAAAAACACGATAAGAGACACTGTTAAAACATGTAAACACGCCCCTGCAAAGAAAAGACAAGGTAGAATTAAGGCGCCAGCAAAATACCAAAGCCCACAAATAAAAGAACAGAGACAATTTGTGGCAGGTGGTGGCTCTGATTTCGAAGAATAAACAGGTTGTCGCTATGTTATTGCTCCTATATCGCCGGAACCATGTTATTTGTACATCTCGTGTCGTGTCTAGTAATCCAGCATACTTTGTTCACTAGGCAAAAAACAACCCATATTAATGGGTTTTATTAGAACAAGACAAATACGAATACTTAACTTTGATCTAGTCCTTCATATACAATCATCCGAAAGTGCAGTTACGCAGATGAGTCGCAAGCAAAGGGCGATATACAAAATAAGTCTTCTTCAAAACAGACAACCACAAGTAACACTTCTCGTCCTAGCGACCGCGACCAACAATAGTCTGTCAACTGAAGTGCCGTGCCTGCTGAGCTCTAACTGTGCTATGTGGAGACTGGTAATGAAGAGGCTGCGATGCATCAGCTAATGAAGTGTTTGATGTTGAAGTTCCTATCAAAGTGAGCTGCCACGAATCGGGCGAGGCGCTTTATGTCGTCTACACCTAGGAGCAGCTGCTGTCGTGTTGTCGACCTGCAGGGCGGTCAGTGAGAGATTGGCTGACCTCTTCTCACAGCCTTCTCTTCTCTGTCGTTCCCGCGTGGCCTGCTGGCGCTAACTTAATGAGCATGGTTCATTGTAATAAAGTACCACCGCGAGCTTGTCTGTTGTTTCACTGATTTCATATAGATTACAAGATCGCTGCATCCAAAAAATTTTACCAAATATTTCCCTTATTTGCTTTTCATTGGTTTTTCATATGAGCACTTGATATTCATATAGCTGTCCCTCTTTTCTCCAAACACTTCTTTAATTTTCCTGTAGGCGGTGTGCACCTTTCCCCCAGTGACCTATGCTTCTTATATATGTCCTCTAGCCATTCCTGCTTAGCCACTTTACACTTCCTGTCAACCTCTTTATTCCCTTTCACTTGCTTCGTTAGCTGCATTTTTATATTTCCTTCGTTTGTCAGCTAAATTCAATATGTCCTGTGTTATCCAAGGATTTCTCTTCGGACATGCCTTTTTGGCTATTTGATCCTCTGCTTCGTTCACTATTTCATCTCTCAAAGCTACCGATTCATGATATATTCCTTTCCCCCATTCTTGTCAATTGTTGGCTAATGCTTCCTCTGAAACGCTCAACAATCTCTGGCTCTTTCTACTTATCCAGTTCCCATCTCCTTAATTTTCTATTTTTTTTCAGTTTTAATCTACAGTTCATAACCGATAAATTGTGGTCAGAGTCCACATCTGCCCCTTGAAATGTCCTTAAAATCGGGATCCTAAATGTCTATTTTATCATTGCATTATCGATCGGAAACTTTCTCGTGTCTTCAGGTTTCTTCCTTGTGTACAAACGTCTTTCAAGATTTTTAAATCAAGTGTTAGCAACGATTAAGTTACGTTCTGTGCAAAATTCTACAAGGTGGCTTCCTTCTACATTCGTTTCTCCCATTACATATTCACCTACTACTTTTATTTCTCTTCTTTTTCCTACTTTTGAATTCAAGTCCACCATCACTATTAAATTTTCGTCTCCCTTAACTATCCGCGGAGCTAGCTGTCAAAAAACCTATACTACTGTGGCGAGTGTTGGCTTCGTCTCTGTCTTGGTTAAAACAACGCGTTCACTTTGCTGTTATCAGTAGCTTACATGCATTCCTCTATTCTTATTCATTATTCAACCTACCCCTGTATTACACCTACTTGAATTTGTATTTATAACCCTATATTCATATAACAAGTCCTGTTCATCGTGCCACATAACTTCACTAATTCCTATTATACCTGACTTTAAACTATCTATTTCACTTTTTAAATTTTCTAGCCTACTTGGACCAATAAGGGACTAACATACCAATACCCGATCCGCAGAACGCCTGTTTTGTTTCTCCCGTTGACGACATCCTCTTGAGTAGTCTACTTCTGTAGATCGGAATCGGCTTCTACTTTACCTCCGGAATACCTTACTCGAGAGAACGACACCATCATTTAACCATACAGAGGAGATGCAAATCCTTAGGAAAAACTATGGCTGTAGTTTCCCAAGGTCAAATCAGTCTACAATGCCAGATCAGTCAATCATACAGACTGTTTCCTTTGCAACTTCTGAATAGACTGTAGCCCCTCTTCAGGAACCACCTCTCAACAGATTGTTCTTCGTTGTAGTTGCACGCAAGCCATTACGCGTACAGGATGGTCCATGGTTCATGGGGGTGTGCATATACCGTATTAAACAAAACTGGAATCACAGATGAAATGAAACAATTTCACACATGACAGTGCACAATGGTTTCTCACTTATCAAATGCATGACTGAACTATTTGATGTGGTCTGGCGTCTCACCGGTAAGTGACAGAAGATACATATATCAACACACATAACAAGGTATAACGGACTCATAGGATACTCATACACTCGTTTCCCTATACAGTTACAATTATAAAAAAAATAGGTACAAGATAAAGCTCAGCTCTGCTTAAGAATGGTAAGGAAGTATTGCTGAATACATTTGCGGTAACGAAGAAGACTGTGCTTCATTATCAAGACAGAGTAAGTACCTAAAAGATGAAATAGTTTAGAGCGCAGTTCGGCTACTTATTTCAATATGAAAAGCATTTACTTTTTGAACAAGTATATGGTCGATGCACGGAAAGAAACTGGAAGGGACATCAAGACTGCTGATTATCAAACCACGTGCTTATCAATCTCTAAGACGGAAAACAATCAGTCATACCTTGCAAAGATGCACTATTATCCTTCTTATTCTCCTGTGGCTACGGTGTCGGCACGTAATATTGAATCTGGCATAGTGGAACTTGCTATCCTGATGTCCCTCCTGACACAACTACGTTTCCCTAGAACGGAACATTTGTCTAGAGTCGGTCTTATGTTCAAATACGAGAACATTTCCTAAATGTTTGCGTAGTGTGTATCTGAGGCAGGACCCGGTATTTACCTAGCTGGATGCGGGAAACCGCCTAAAAACCACATTCCTTTTTATGACTGTGTAGACTATATCAGTAAACATTCTCGGCGGATGCACAAGTCTTAGATCAAGGAACTGATGTCCTCGTTGATTGGTCCCTCCCCTCAAAGTCAACGAACCAGCTGCCTAGCAGGCGAACTGTCTCTCATCGTTAATCCGCCGGGCCTATTCGATCCGGGGCCGGCTCCTGTTCCCAGGCTGCGGGAACACGTTAATTACTCGAAATTTTATGTTGAATAAAGATGAGTCTGTTAGGAAAGCTGAATATGGGAGGACAACCAACGGTGGCTTAAGATAAAAAAGTGCTCAATGAACTCAGATAACAACATATTAATAGCAGACCATAGATTTTAAATCTCAGTAAAGCAAGGCACATCTCCTGATAGACTAGAAGCAACAATTTTATCGGGGAAATTCTACTGTGCAAAGAAAAACAATACAAAAATATGATCGCATTATACCAAAACGTTGCCAACGACCTTGCCGCAGTTCCCGTCAGATCACCGAAGTTCAGCGCAGTCGGGCTGGGCTACCACTTGAATGAGTGACCATCTAGTCTGCGGAGAGCTGTTGGCAAGCGGTGTAGACTCAGCACTTGGGAGGTAATCTGAAGACCTACTTGACTGATAAGTAGCGACTCAGGTCTCGTAAACTGACACCCGGCCGGGAGAGCTGTGAGCTGACCACATGCCCCTGCATATAAGCATCCTATGACACCTATGGACTGAGGATAACACAACGGTAGGTCGGTACCGTTGGGCCTTATAGCCTGTTCGGATGCGGTTAACTCAAGAAACCTTCTATTGTGACTGGCCGTAGTACAAGTGACCAGTGAACACTTCCACCATTTAACCCCGAATGCAGATATGGGTGGCTTCTTCAAGCAGACAAGGTGGAGAGGAAGAGACACGCTTCAACAGTGAAAAGTGGTTCAAAATGGCTCTGAGCACTATGGTCATCAGTCAACTAGAACTTAGAACTACTTAAACCTAACTAACCTAAGGACATCCATGCCCGAGGCAGGATTCGAACCTGCGACCGTAGTGGTCACGCGGTTCCAGACTGAAGCGCCTAGAACCGCACGGCCACACAGGCCGGCTGAAAAGTTGTTATTTCGTATAGCGTGTCGGACTCACAAGTCGACGGCCACGATAATGCAAACACCGGAAGACGCTGTAAACAGAAACATGCGCAGACTTCGTCAGTCTGTGCGTGTTTTTCGATGGTTTGAAGAGGATATACGAAATCTGGATAGCATTTGCTAGCAATGGATGTGGAATAGCGATACATTACAAAACTAAATTCTTGTCTACACAGAAGACGAATTAACTACTTGAGGACCATGCGACTCTTAGAAACGTACTGTAATAAGTATGATGATTTACTGTAACTAACGTGGCCTTCTTTGTCTGTCACCTCACAAGCTGCACAAACTTGTCTCTCGACTTGTTTTGATATAACAACAGTTTAACGCCTATCGTACGTAGCCGGAGAGAGAGCACAGGCTTTCTAACCTTGTAGACAACGGGGAACTTTGTATTTTGTAATGTCTAAACATTACAGCTCCATAGTTTAAACGAGTGCCTACACCCGCCCGGACAGCCGAGAATGTTGAAGCGTGGCTGTCGGGACGACGTGTCGAGTTGCGCTGGTCCCGGATCGAATCTGCCGGGCGGATTGTTGAGGAGGGTCAGAGTGCCGGCTAGACTGTATGTGGCTTATAGAAGATTTCCCACAACGCACTAGGTGAAAACCGGATTGGTGGTTTGTCCTGCCCCAGTTGCATGATTGGAAAATACACTACTGACCATTGAAATTGCTACACCACGAAGATGACGTGCTACAGACGCGAAATTTAACCGACAGGAAGAGGATGCTGTGATATGCAAATGATTAGCTTTTCAGAGCATTCAAACAGGGTTGTCGCCGGTGGCGACACCTAAAACGTGTTGACATGAGGAAAGTTGCCTACCGATTTATCATAAACAAACAGCAGTTGACCGGCGTTGCCTGGTGAAACGTTGTTGTGATGCCTCGTGTAAGGGGGAGAAATGCCTACCGTCACGTTTCAGACTTTGATAAAGGTCGAATTGTAGCCTATCACGATTGCGGTTTATCCTAACGCAACATTGCTGGTCGTGTTGGTCGAGATCCAATTACTGTTAGACGAATATTGAATCGGTGCGTTCAGGAGGGTAATACGGAACGTCGTGCTGGATCCCAACGGCCTCGTATCACTAGCAGTCGGGATGACATGCATCTTATCCGCATGGCTGTAACGGATCGTGCTGCCACGTCTCGATCCGTGAGTCAACAGATGGGGACGTTTGCAAGACAACAACGATCTGCACGAACAGTTCGACTACGTTTGCAGCAGCATGGACTATCAGCTCGGAGACCATGGCTGCGGTTATCCTTGACGCTGCATCACAGAAAGGAGCGCCTTCGACAGTGTACTTAACGACGAACCTGGGTGCACGAGTGACAAAAAGGCATTTTTTCGGATGAATCCAGGTTCTGTTTACAGCATCATGATGGTCGCATCAGTGTTTGGCGACAGCGCGGTGAACGCGCATTGGAAGCGTGTATTCGTCATCGCCTTGCTGACGTATCACCCGGCGTGATGGTATGGGAATGCCATTGGTTACACGTCTCGGTCGTCTCTAGTTCGCATTGTCGGCACTTTGAACAGTGGACGTTACATTTAGGATATGTTACGACCCGTGGCTGTACCCTTCATTCGATCCCTGCGAAACCCTACATTTCAGCGGGATAATGCACGACCGCATGTTGCAGGTCCTGAACGGGCCTTTCTGGATACAGAAAATGTTCGACTGCTGGCCTGGCCAGCACATTCTACAGATCGTTCACCAATCGAAAACGTCTGGTCAATGGTGGCCTAGCAACTGGCTCGTCAGAATACGCCAGTCGCTACTCTTGATGAACTGTGGTATCGTGTTGAAGCTGCATGGGCAGCTGTACCTGAACGCGCCATCCAAGCTGTGTTTGACTCAATGCCCAGGCGTATCAAGGCTGTTATTATGGCCAGAGGTGGTTGTTCTGGGTACTGATTTCTCAGGTTCTACGCATCCAAATTGCGTGAAAATGTAATCACATGTCGGTTCTAGTGTAATATATTTGTCCAATGAATACCCGTTTATCATCTGCATTTCTTCTTGGTGTAGCAATTTTAATGGCCAGTAGTGTACTTAGAAAACTTTCATTCACTTTCACGTGAATTACACTACATACAGGCAGTTGGAGTATCTATATTCATCCTGGCGAATGATGGCTGTGGGAGGAGGGGCGGGGGAGGGGAGGGGCAACAGAGAAGTGACAGGAAGGATATCCGGGCATACCTTAAATATTAACAACGTCGATATTGATCCGATGCAGGACAATTGCCCTATCAAAATTAGAGTTTAAATAAAAAGGACTGAATCAGGAACAAATCATGGCGTTAATAATCATTTATGGCACCAACAGCTTCACGCGGTACACTGTTAATAATAAAAAATATAATAATATATTTAGATGTTGTGTCGTGTTGGGCTTTTTTTGTTTCAAAATAGTTGCTAAGTTGGTTTTGGATTGAATTTAAATTACTTTTTAAAATTGGTTGGTTAATAAAGATTAATCCTGAGCAAACCTATTGTTCACGTTAATTGCTGTAATACGAACTAATCTTGAAACACGTAACATTTGAGTTGAGAACTGAAATAATCTTTTGTTATTTCTGCCTCGGCTAAATATTCTTATCGAGCACGAAATTTTTGATTATTATTTGCAACTGGCCACACAGGCGCGAGAGAATTCTTTCTTACCACTTTTAATAATTAAATTGTAGTCCGAGTCGCGGTTCTGGATCTCGGCCAAGAACTGAAAATGAAAGTCTTAAAACTAAGTCTTCTTCTGCTGCGTCAGCTGGCTGTGGGAAAATGTTTATTATATTTTAAGCGGGTGAATTCTTCGCTTCCGCGGATTCCATGAATTAAGATTGCCACGCAGTGGTGTCTGTGGCTGCATCTCAGAACAGTGGTATTTAAAGGAAACGGACATGAGACAGGGCTCACCTATTACAAATAAAAGTGAATAACAACATCAAACTATTATATTATCAAATTAATATTGCAATTGAGCTTACATTCAACGGCAGTGAACCAATATGTCCGACGTCTCACATGGCAGACAAGAGAGAGAGTGAAACGATAAAAGAAGACAATTGAACACAGCTCTTCTTTACAGTAATTGTCCATTGTTTTAGTAGTGCATACTGATTACACTTTGCTCACAAAAGTTTATGTCCATACGTTATGTAATAATAATAATACACAGGAGAAAAATTATCTACCTCCTGAGCGGCCAGTATCGCATATAATATAATATTTAGTATGGAAAACTCTCGTTAAATTTATTTGCTTGTAAATATCACGCTCGAGGGCACAAGCTGCAATAGCCCTGCCGAGTCCTACATCGATGTGCGCACCCACAAAGACCAGTTTAATTTTATATTTATTATGACAATGCAAAGATACAGGTACCTTAGAAAGTTCACGGACACAGTGACAATTCCCTCTTCTTTCATTGCTCGATAATGATTACTAACGGTACTGAAAACTGCAACAGTAATAATTCAGTCAAACTGATGAGGGGTGATTTCTTTGATGCTGTGGGCGTGATAACGGATAATGGAGGGTAGTAAAGCATTCGGCACCCCGCGGCGCCGAACTGCTCCAGCTGGAGACGGTGAGATGATGTAAATTACAGGACAGCGAGCCCTGGAGTAGCCGGAGGGAACCACTTGGGAACAAAACTCAGCAAAAAATAGACACTTGGTGAGAATCCTCTCAATGTAATAAACCTACCAGAATCCACCACAGTCTGTTATATATTTGCAGAACGAAAACTGAACTGAGCATTGTACAAGGAGAGGACGGAGATTATCTGATGGTGTGGGATTTCACGAACGGCGATCGGTGTAATTTTAAAACCGAGAAATTGCAGATCGAAATACCTGACTTGTTCCGAAGTTTGTGAAATCTTAGTCTGTTCTAAGTATAGGAAATGCCTTGCTCACTTAGGTTCTGTATATGTATAAGTTGTACTTCTCGGGCAGCATGATGAGTGATGTATTCCATAAGCACTTGATACGCCGAGAGGACGCTCGTAGAGTGGTAAGATATTAGCTAAGTAATTTTCAGTATTTAACTATGTTCTATAATAATGAACAGAGGAGTTAATAGTATTTTAACGAGTTTCATGATGAAGTGCAGAGAATTTAATTGTAATTTAGCTTGTTTGTCACGAAACTGCTAGAACGGCCGTTCTGGCCACAGAGAGGCCTAAAGCGCCCGACCGACTGCCGTGTTATCACCAGCCAATGACGTCACATGGACGTGGTATGGAGTGCCGTGGGGTCAGCACACCAGACCGTTACCGGCTTACCAGTCCTGAGTGCCCCTACTTCTCATTCAAGTAGCTCTTTAATTGGTGTCACGAGGCTGAGCCGAGCCCGTACCAATCCTTGCACACAGGAAAAATCAGTTGCAATACAGGGAATCGAACCCGGCTCCACTGCATAGTACTCAGCTCTGTTGATCACTCAGCTTCGGAAAAGGACACGAAACTGACACAATTCCCAGAATTGTACTAGTAGCTTGCTATAGTCTTACTCTGTTCGCGGACGTGTTTCAGATACACGGAGGTGACAAGAAGACATGGCTGCCTCCTAACATCATGTCGGATCTCCTTTTTCGCGGTGTAGTGCATCGGTTCGACGTGGCTCGGACTCAATGGGCTGTTGGAAATTTTCTGCAGAAATATTGAGCCCTGCTGCCTCCATAACCGTCCATAATTACAAAAGTGTTGCCGCTGCTGTATCTTGTGCACGAACTGACCTCTCGATTATGTCCCATAATTGTTCGATGGATGCGCTTGGTGGCAAAAATCGTCCACTCGAATTGTTCAGAAACAATCGCGAATAGTTGTGACCCGGTGACATGGCACATTGTAATCCATAAAAATTCCTCGTCGTTCGGGAACAAGACATCCATGAATGGCTGCAAATGGTCTCCAGATATCCGAAAAGAAACATTTCCAGTCGAAGATTGGCCTACTTCGTGGCCTTGTAACAGCGCCTACAAAATGTGATACAAAAAACAGGGACACAGCAGCAATGAGTACTCAAGCTCATATTATACACTTTTCTGTAACCATGCTCCTCTAAAGGCGAGACACCCGCTAAGTAACCTCGCTGCAGTTTGCAATGGTACGCCTTGTCTGCTACGTATTCGTTAACACAAAGTGAATATCTACTCGATGAGTAGAACGATTGCGAAATAAGAGACTTTGCTCGATCTTTGAAACAATAAGTAGGTCTTCAGGTTCGTTACGCAAACATGACCCACAAAAAGAGAACGTCACCTAAGCAACTACGAAAATATGACGTCCGGGATGCGCGGACGTGATATATCTGAACAACTGTGGAACATGCAGCGGAAAAAAAAACATTAGAGTAAGTGACCTGCAACTACTCGCCACTCTTAAATATGTGCAAAGTGACGAATATCTTTGAATGATTGATAGGGCAAAAGAAGAAGTCTAGTATTTTGTAGCTGATCAACTGATTGATTTATTATTTTCTTATTTGCTTTTTGAACACTGTTTACTTCGTAACTACTACAATTCTTGATTAAGATTATCACGCTGCGCGGGGTAGCCGCGCGGTCTTAGGCGATCCGGGCGCCCCCCCCCCCCCACCACCCCTCCCCATCGTCGGAGGTTCGAGTCCTCCCTCGGGCATGGGTGTGTGTGTGTGTGTGTGTGTGTGTGTGTGTGTGTTTGTGTGTGTGTGTATTGGTGTATTGTTCTTAGTGTAAGTTAACTTAAGTTAGATTAAGTAGTGCGTAAGCTTAGGGACCTCAGCAGCTTGGTCCCATAAGACCTTCCCACTAATTTCCAGTTTTTTAAGATTAGCGCCGCATGTTTATGTAAACTTCATGTAAGGCCGATGAATAGGTAGCTTCATCGCTATTGGCAAGTTTTTACCACAGTGATTATGTAAGTATGAGGGTCGTTTTCTTAAGTTCAAAATGGTTCAAATGGCTCTGAGCACTATGGGACTTAACATCTGTGGTCATCAGTCCCCTAGAACTTAGAACTACTTAAACCTAACTAACCTAAGGACATCACACACATCCATGCCCGAGGCAGGATTCGAACCTGCGACCGGAGCGGTCACGCGGTTCCAGACTGGAGCGCCTTTAACCGCACGGCCACACTGGCCGGCTTTTCTTAAGTAATAACCGTTTTGTTATAGCACATGAAATAGTTTATTTGCGAAAATATTTGCAGGAAATGGAAATAAAAACGTTGTTTTATTGTTCTACGTAGTCACCATTTACGTCTAAACACTTGTTCCGTGGTGCGACCAGCTTTTGTATACCGTTATCACAGAACTCTGCCGCCAGTGTATTTTACCATTCCATTACAGTTGCTGGCAAAGTATCATCGTCCTCCGATCATTGTCCTTCAAGAAATACCTTATCTTTGGGAAAAGATGAAAGTCTGGCGTTGCTAGGTGTGAACAGTAGGTCAGCAATTCCCACTGAAACTTATCCAGTTGCGCCATTGGAAATACTGCAACGCGGGGCCGAGCATAATGGTGGGGCAGAATGATGCTGTTTGAGAGTAATCCTCGCCGGCGGTTTTGAATGCCACGCCAAACATTTAATAAGGGTTCACTATACCTCTTAGCTTTTACTCTCACCCCTCTTTTCAGGAAGTCTACAAACGAACGCCTTTTCGGTCCCAGAAAACCGTGGACATGATTTTACGTATTGATTGTCGTTCTGTTTTTCTTTGTCAGACTTTGAATGATGTTACTCATTTGATTGTCGTTTAGCCTGTGATATATAAGCAATACGTGTTTTATCGTCAGTCACATTGTGACTCAAGAACGTTCCAAAAAAGACAAAAAATCTTCCAAACGCTTTGTTCGCTGTTCGTCCGTTAACATTCTTGGGACCCATTTTGCAAACATTTTATTGTACCGAAATTTGTCAGTAATTATTGCATGTCAGCCGTCCAGATCGATCCTTCTTTCATCGAACAGTCTGCACCACCAACACATATTTATACTATTCATCATATCTTCGTCATAAATTGCACACACTTCGATAAATCCATATTTCTAGTTTTCCAAAAGGTATTGTATAAAATTCCTCATCAGCGGCTTCTAATCAACCTGTGTGACTATGAGGTATCGTCTCATTATGTAAACGGAGTCGTGCTGTAAGGTTTCAGTTCGTAGCAATTGCCGGAAAGTCAGTGAGTAAAACGGAAGTTATATCTGGCGTTTCCCAGGGAAGTGTTGTAGGACTACTGCTATTTCTAATCTATTTAAATGAATCAGCAGGCAATCTCAACAGACATTATTAGATTGTTCCATTAAGTTTCGGGTGTGCAGCCGCAAGAAATCTCCTTCTTCTTCTAATATTTCGGCTATATAACGTTTAGCCATCTTCAGAGTGAGCCGCAAGACTGAAGATGGCTGAACGTTATACAGCCGAAATATTAGAAGAAGAAGGAGATTTCTTGCGGCTGCACACCCGAAACTTAATGGAACAGTCTTTGCGCCGCCAAAACCTGAAGATGCACATTTTTAGATTGTTTGCAGATTATGTTGTCATTTACAGGCCACTCAAGTCATTAGAAGGTCAAAACAAATTACAAAATGATTTAAACAAGATATATGTATGGTGCGGAAAGTGGCTTTTGTCTTTGAATAATGAAAATTATGGGGGTCATCGACATGAGTAATAAAAGAAACCCGTTAAATTTCGGTTTAAAAAATCTAAATGCTGTTAAAATGCCCAGAGACAACAATTACGAAAACCTTAAAAAGAAACGAACGAATAGATAATGTTCTGAGGAAGGCGAATAAAAGACTGCAAAGGAAACAGTAAAGGCAGGATCACTTACGTAAAAAGACTAGGGCTTGTAGAAATCCGTGGGCAACACAAGAGATATTGAATTTAATTGATGAAAGGACAAAATATAAAAATGCAGAAAATGAAAGACAAGAAAGGGAACACAAATGTCTAAAAATGAGATTGATAGAAAACGCAAAATGACCAAGCAGGAATGGCTAGTGGACAAATGTAAGGATTTCGTGTTTCACTAGGGAAAGATAGATAGCGCTTACATTAAAATTAAAGAGGCTTTAGAAGAAATGAGAGGCAGCTATATGAATATCAAGAGCTCAGAAGGAAAACCAGTCCTAAGCACACAAAGAAAAGCTGACAGGTGGAAGGAGTACATAGGAAATCTATACAAGGGAGATGCGCTTGAGAGTAATATTATAGAAATGGAAGCCGACACAGATGAAGACGAGATGGGAGACATGATACTGCGAGAGGAATCTGACAGAAAACTGAAAGACCTAAGTCGAAACAGGGCCACGGCGGTCGCCGAAATTCTATCGGAACAGTCGTGGGAGAAGCAGCCATGACAACACCCTCCCATCTGGTGAGCAAGATGTATGATATAGGCGTAATACCCTCAGACTTAACGAAGAAGGAAGGTTCGAAAATTTAAACAGGGCAATGGATAGGTTAAAGTTATATATAGTGAGAGCTAGTGAAGTTCAGGGGCAGGAGGGACAGGACTTCAGGTCAGATGACTACATGGTTAAAAATACAAAATCAAATATGGGGTGATACAGGAGTAGGTCTCATAATGAACAAGAAAATATGAAAGGGGATCAACAGCTCACAACTGCTTCAACAGCAAAGCGAACACATTATTTTAGGAAAGAGAGACACGAAGCCCACACCCACCGCATTTGTACAAGTTTGTACGCCAACAAGCTGCGCAGATAATGAATAGATTGAAGAAATTTATGATCAAATAAAAGAAATTATTCAGATAGTTAAAGGAGACGAAAATTTAAAAGTCATGGGGGACTGGAATTTGACAGCAGGAAAAAGAAGAGAAACAAAAATAGTATGTGAGTATGAAATGGGGGAAAGAAATGAAAGACGAAGCTACTTGGTAGAATTATGCACAGCGCATAGTTTAATCATCGCTAACACTTGATTTAAGAATCATGAAAGCAAATTTTGTACTTGAAAAAGACCTGGAGACACTGGAAGGTTTCAGACTGATTGTGTAATGGTAAGACAGAGATTTCGGAAGCATTTTTTAAATTTTAAGACATTTACAGGTGCAGTTGTGGACTACGACCACAATTTATTGGTTATGAACAGTAGATTATAACTGAAGAAATAGCAAGGAGGTCAGAACTTAGAGGACCTATGGACAAATTAACATCAAATATGGAAGAAGGGACAGATAACACTCCATTGGAATTTCCTAAGTCATTTGGGGATGTGGCAACAAAACGATTATTGACGTTAGTGTGTATAACGTATGAGACTTGCGATATGTCATCTGACTTTCAAAGCAACATCATCCACACAATTCCCAAGATTTCAATAGCCGACACGTGCGAGAATTATCGCACAGCTAGTTGAACAGCTCTTGCATCGAAACTGTTGACAATATACAGAAGAATCGAAAAGAAAATTGAGGATCTTAGGAAAAATAAAGCCATCGAGGAATCAGTTCTGACGCGGTTAATGATGGAAACAAGACTGAAGAAAATTCAAGGTAAGTTCATAGGGTTACTGACCTGGATAAAGCGTTCGACACTGTAAAATAGATTTTCGAAATTCTGAGAAAAATAGAGGTAAACATAGGGAAATATGGGTAATAAGCAATATGTACAAAAATTAAGAGACCTATAAGACTGAAAGACCAAGGAAGAAATGCGCGGATTAAAAAGTCTTTCACCACTGTTATCCCATCTACACGTCGAAGGAGGAATGACGGAAATAAAAGGGAGTTTCTAGAGTGCATTTAAAAATCAAGATTAAAGAATATAAGTGTTGGGATTCGCTGATGACCTTGATAGCCTCAGTGAAACTGAAGAGGAATTACAGGACCAGTTGAATGAAATGAACAGTGTAATGAGTACAGTTATGGACTAAGAGTAAATCGTGGAAAGTAATGAAAAGTAGCAGAAATGAGAACAGCAAGAAACTTAACATCAGGATTTGCGATCACGAAGTAGAAGAAATTAAGGAATTCTGCTACCTAGGCACCAAAATAACCGCTGACGTACGTAAGGAGGAGGCCATAAAAAGCAGACTAGCTCTGGCAAAGGGGGAATTCCTGGCCAAGGGAAGTTTACTGGTATCAAACATAGATCTTAATTTGAGGAAGAAGTTAGTGAGAATGTAGGTCTGGAGCACAGCATTCTATGGCATAGAAAGAAGGGCTGTGGGAAAATCGGAACAAAAAAATCTATTGGGGTAGAGGGTTGGTTATTCTTTAACTGACACACCATGTGGCGTTGGTGCCCCGTATCCTTGAGCTCTGTAGAACTCATTCTTCCTTTCTGAGTTCTCAGTCTACTCTTCTTTCTATTCTAAATATTTTTCTTATTTTTCTAAGATATTTGTGCGACTGTCCTCTGATAGGTAAACAACTTTTTTAATAACTGTACTGAAAAGAAATAAGATTTATACTGTGAAGATAAAATACTTATTCAGACTTTATCAAAACTCTTATTTAAGAAGGTTGTATAAAATTTGTTACGACATTACCTGTCAATACTTAATGTAAAGATAACGCTAAAATGAACACTGCGATTGTGCAGGTTATTCTAATTATTAATATTATATATATATAACTATGAATCACTTCTAAACAGAGTCTTTATGATGATTTCAATACAGCATCAAGTATGTGAGATTCTAAAATGAATACTGCGATTGTGCAGGTTATTGTAATCATTAACACTATATATATATATATATATATATATATATATATATATATGAGGAAGAAGTTAGTGAGAATGTACGTCTGGAGCCCGAAGCACAGCATTCTATGGCATATATATATATATATATATATATATATATATATATATATATATATATCACTTGTAAATATAGTCTTCACCATGATTTCAATAGAGTGTTTTTACTGAGTATGTGATGTTCTAAAACGACTACTGCGATTGTACAGGTTATTGTAGTCATTGATATTCACTTGTAAATAGAGTCTTAATGATAATTTCAATACAACATTGTTATTGACCATATGAGGTTCTATTCACCTTAAATACATACAAACATTTATTTTGTAACAAATGTCCACTGAATAGTGTTATTATTATGGTATACTACCTTTAGTAGGAATTTTTCATGTACATAGATTCCATAAAACTAATTACTGTTATTGCTACAAAGTTTGTGACGTTATTGTTACCATCAAGATGTATAAAAATTTAGCAACAAATGTCCACTGCATACAGTTATTGTATATTATTTATCATATTAATTTCTTGCACAATGATAACATCAGTGTAACTAAGATTATGTTTCTGTCATTATGAAAAACGATTTTGTAAACGTTTTTAACTTAGCGGCAGACTAAGCTGTTGCCTGACAGGACATACGTTCTCCACCTGTGAGAATCTCATGATTGTGTTTAAGAGCCAGAGTGGACTACCACCTAACATTACGAGTAGCCTGAGTCTACATAAATATAAGTGAAACTCAGACTGAACTGTCACCTCACATAACAACTGGTCTGAGTCTATGAGCATATAACGAAAGTCAGTGTGAGCTACCTTCTCACGTAAAATGTGTCCTATAACAAAATAAATATAATGACTTCAGGGGTACATCAGTGTGAGCTACCACATGACATAATATGTGTTCTATGACTGATAGAATATCATAATTGTAACTGAATGTCAGCGTGTGTTGTCATCCGACTTGACATATACTTTACAAACGATACCACCATGGCTTAGTGTGTCCCATCACCTGATGCCCATTCTTCTTTAGTCTTATTGTACTACTCATCACTATTAAAGTCAGAGTGTCCTATCACCTAATGTGACAGGTATTGTACAATGGACATTATTTGTGGCTCAGAGTGTTTCATCACCTGAGACCCCTGTTTGTGACACAATATAAATTTTTATTGTGGTAACCGAAACAGGGTGAGTTATCCCCTGACTTAACAGGTATTCTGCGGTTACAATAAGGTGACTCAGTGTGTTCCATTACCTGATGCCCACTCTTCTTCAACCTTATTGTACTACGGATCACTATTAAAATCAGTGTGTCCTGTCACCTGATATGACATCTATTGTACAATCAACATTATTTGTGGTTCAGTGTGTTTCATCGCCTGTGGCCCCATATCTTATTATGGATTACAAGCAGAATCTGTGTAAACTGTCACCTGACATGACATAGGTTGTACAATCGACACTAGTTGTGGCTCAGTGTGTTTCTTCACCTGAGGCCCAACATTTTACAACAGTTTACAATTGGACTCAATGTAAACTGTCAACTAACGTGACATGTCTTTTTCATTTACCATTGTCAATGAAACTTGCCATGTACTCTAGGTCTACTACAAAATAATAATTTTAACTGAAAGTCAATATCTGTTGTCACCTGATGTGACACATATTTTATATTTAAAGCTACTATTACTTAAAGTATCTTATTGCATTATTTTACTGGCATTAAGAGAGCTCTATGAGACATTTATGTATATTTGCAGTGAACTTCTAGTGGATATTTAACTATTTTATTTACTTTACCTCACATTCTACATTTCTGTTTGATAAATTTGATGGTATTTGAGGTGTTTTACCCCTACATTACTATGCTTCTATAAAGAGTCTTTATGTCTTTTATACTATTTTGTAACTTTTAATATTATTTGATACACTTCTCTTTAGAAATTTAAGTATATTCTGCATTTTACACCACATTCTACATTTTTGTATTATAACTTTTGATGTTATTTGAGACAATTCAAAATCTAAATACCTTATCGATTTTACCTCACATTGTTTTCTTGTGTTTTGTAAATTTTGATGGTATTTGATACACTTCTCTTAATAATGTAATGTCTGATGTCTTTGCCCTATATTTATATTTCTGTTTTGTACATTTTGATGTTCTTTGATTCACTGCAATTTGATAATCTAATGATATTATGCATTTTACTTCACATTATGTGTTTCTATTGGTGAATTTTATTCATGAATAATACTCTTTCAATTTGAATGCTATATATGTTTGTATTTTATCTTACATTATATTTTTTTACGAATTTCTTGGGGAAATCTGTGCTAACTACACAGATCTCCCCACAAAATTCTGGTCCAGTGGACCAGGGGGTTATGAAAGGTATGTGCGAAAGTCTGATCAGGGTAGCTCCAGAAAATAGCCGGTAGTTGCCAACCGCAAGATGGAACGAGTATAATATATTTGAGTACGAGGTTCTTTGATGGTTAAGAGAGCTGGGCACGTGCAGTAAAACCTGAGGGGTCGCAGGTAAGTGCCCAGAGGAAGCACATATGTGCAGACAGCTTTAAGGCAGGAGTCGCGGCTAGGTGCCCGGAGGAAATCAAACCAGTCAGAAGACCAGAAGACTGACGGCAAAATGGTGTAGTTGTATCAGTCCCTATCAGGCCAATTTAGATGATTTCTTTAGCCGCGTAATCACCATGGATGAATGTTGATGTATTTCAATGACCCCAAACAACAGGATCCATCACCGCCATAAAAGGCGTAGCTCAAAACTTCAGGGACTACTATGGTGTGTTGCTAACAGATTATGCTCCTAAGGGAGAAATCTTCACATCAGAGTCGTGCCGGATCAAAAGCATGTAGTTATTTGAAGAGAAATCTGCCGGCCGAAGTGGCCGTGCGGTTAAAGGCGCTGCAGTCTGGAACCGCAAGACCACTACGGTCGCAGGTTCGAATCCTGCCTCGGGCATGGATGTTTGTGATGTCCTTAGGTTAGTTAGGTTTAACTAGTTCTAAGTTCTAGGGGACTAATGACCTCAGCAGTTGAGTCCCATAGTGCTCAGAGCCATTTTTTTTGAAGAGAAATCTCGATAGTCTTTTTCACGTTAACGTATTGTCTCAGTGGCCGGACTATAAATAAAATGTGTTGAATGTGGATTTGATGTTATTATTGTATGTCATTTATACAGTATATGCTATAGTGTATCAACGCTGAAGCGTGCCTGGTATTCAGACACCTTGAGCGGTTCGAGCAACAAGGACTACATTGAAAGCAGGCGGCCACGGGAAGAAGTGACAAATGCCGAAAAGAAGAAGGGACGGAATGACAGGACATCTGTTAAGACATCACGGAATAAGTTCCGCAGTACTAGAGGGAGCTGTAGAGGGTAAAAACTGTAGAGACAGACACAGGTTGGAATATATGCAGCAAAATATTGCGGGTGTTGGTAGCCGGTGCTAGTCTGAGATGACAAGTTTGGCATAGGAGAGGAATTGATTGCGGGCCTCATCAAACCAGTCAGAAGACTGATGATTCTGTCTATACTCTGACCTTCTGCTCATAATGAGTGCCAGAGTGGCAGATATTACCAACGTTTTTAATTTACATTGAAATAGTCTCCCCCCAAAAAGGTGGAGCATAGTATGCGTTTACTGTGTTGATGTGGATACGTAGAGAATTCGGTGAATTTCTCGATCTGTGCCGCGTACCAACGGCGCTGCCAATCGCAAGTTAGGCCATCGACAGTGTCTCTTGCATACTGGTGCTGACGCAGGACAGTCCACGTCACGCACTGGATTTCAGCTGTGTAAATGGCCGTGCCCATATCGAGGCTGCCAGTTCGCCGTCCGTCAGTTTGCGAGCGCATTGTCTGTGACCCGTGTCAGCGCCTCTCCATACACCGTACGGAACGTTTTACATCACTCGCTAGTCCGAATAGCCAATACTTTTTAGACACACATCAGCAGAACACTTGCATCAACGACATAAAGTCACTTTACACGTACAAAATTTCTTGCTTCTGCACTCCTTACCATTTGACTTCCATTACTACACGTAATTTCTGTATCGTATCGATGAAAGCATCAGCTTGTTCTCTATCCTCAAAAATGGTAGCTTTGGTATTTTTTATGACAGATTTTAAATCCTTGCGTCCCTCTTATGTGTTAAGTGAGGTACGTAAGATTCATTTCAATTAAGTCATTCCAGAAAATCGTCTCTTCGTTTCAGCGAATCATGAATTTCACATCTATTTTTTTAACGAGGCATTGCTATAAATTTGGATCGAGCGGTATTCGGCGTCATGCTGATACTTCCTCGCTATTTCTGTAGATATTGCCAATATTTTCTGTTGATTTGTAAGTCGTGGTTCAAACATGCTCTTTTCTTCAACAACCCCTTTCGCTTCCTATTTTTAACTACAGCAGCATCACGGAGAAGATTTTAACTCCCAGAATATGGTGTACAGAATTGGATTTTCTATGTAGGATACATGTCAAAACGCCTCAATAATTATTTTACTTCCAGTTCAGTTACACGCGTATCTCAGGCTATTGCTAGTATCCCGACCGCGGGTTTCACAGTCTCTACAACACACTTCTAGAGGTATTACACCGCACATAGTTGCTGAAGAGTTCCGCGCAAACCTACGCTAGAGGACATTCCGTTTCCTTGTTAGAAGGAAATGAAGTTGACTCACCGACCCTTGCGCTAATTGCGGTGTGTCTTACGTACATGAGTACATATCACTTCCTTTTATAAAAGGCTTTTCTGCAGCTATTACCTATATACCAGTGTGTGAGGAATCATTGGCCGGCCGGAGTGGCCGTGTCGTTCTAGGCGCTACAGTCTGGATCCGAGCGACCGCTACGGTCTCAGGTTCGAATCCTGCCCCGGGCATGGATGTGTGTGATGTCCTTAGGTTAGATACGTTTAATTAGTTCTAAGTTCTAGGCGACTGATGACCTCGGAAGTTAAGTCGCATAGTGCTCAGAGCCATTTGAACCATTTTCGAGGAATCATTTCTACACCGTCCATAATTCGTGCAGCCAGGTCTCATAAACGAAACTCTTCTTTTATTCCTGGAAGAGAAAGTCTGAAACAGGCAATAAATAATAGTCCATCTTGAAGTATTCCTTTTCGTCCGAATACGCTGACGATGTGGAGTCAGATGCGAACTATGAAATTTACTTACGCGCCATCGTCTTTAAATCATGTGGCTTCACGGATATTTGCAGTTGAAACCCTTTAAAATCTTAATTATCATCCACGAATGTTCACAAGCATATCTTCTAAGAAGTTTGTGACATATTTCCTTTACGATAAATGTGACGCAGACTCTTTAGCAAAAATAAACAGTGAACTATGTAACACAAAAATCTGTAAACATCGGTATACGAAAAGGAAAGCTTGACAGTCCAGTATCGGATGTGCGAGAGTGTAGCTACTATGAACTGGAAAAAGTGACTGACGATGCAAAATATCGATTTCGAGTAGGGCTAATGGTGTGAATGATCATAAAAACGACTCTGATGACGAAAATGTAGAAAAAACTTAATGAACAAGTAGAAAACAAATACACGGTCTAAGATGAAATACTGAATATCATTGTTGCTACAAAACAATATTTTTAATTACAATATTTAAGCAAATTTAAACAAAGAAATACACTTCAAACAAAGAATATTTAAAGGTATCAATATACAAGTAAAAGATGATACTCCCGAAAATAACCAAGAGAGAAAGCATAAACATCAGAATTAATGGACTCTTATTTGCAGAATACCGTGTGAGTGCAAGACGTGTAATTATTAACTTGCAAGGCGCATTATTACAAATTAGTATTGTATGGTGCGAGACTTACTGTCTCCTTGTTACTAAGCACTGCAAAGACAGTACTGATTCCGTGCTACCTATGAGCTTGTGTTCGTAAATGTAACTATGAACCTATGATCCTCCGTAAAGAAGCAAACGCTAACTCAGCCTGTATGGGCGTGCGGTGCGGTGCTCCGTGTTGTAGCTGACTGGTCACGTGAACATGTGTTTCCATACGTGTATATCGCGTTCCCTGTGCAGGCACCGAACGTGTAGGCAGTAACACTTCTTGTTCGTCGTATTCGCGTATTGTTCGTGAAGCGGAGGTTCCGCTTCGTACCTGTAAAAAAGACCGTGGATTCGATCAGGAAAATAATTTGAGCTTCCCCTTTGACAAGAGTGCGTGACACGTGCAACCTAGAGCTTTGGAAATTCATGACTGGTTGCATGGAAATTTCGGAACTTCGGGTGATAATGCAGAGTTGAAATGGATAACGAGAAATGCTGTGATTTATGCTAAATTGCGTAGTTCTTTTGTGTTAGACAGAATATTACTGAAAACCCACGGAAAATTAGAATTCAGTCATCGTGATGGTTCAGTCAGCACCGCAAATCTAACAAGGGGTGGCCGCCAATTGTGAAATTCAGATTCGATTCATGCTGCGCATAATAAAAGCTCATGGCCAGAGGTGTAATGTGGCAAAGCACCAAGATGCACTTCTCAGCCGTTGTCTAGAAAATCGACAGTTAAAAGAAACCGTTGCGGTGAAATACTTTCTACGATTAATAATTTTCTACAGCGTCGTGACGCAGCGGTAAGCGCTTGGGTTCGTAATCCGAAGGTCGCCGGATCGAATCTCGCGCCAAGCAACCTTTTTTTTTTTTTTTTAGTGTTTGTTTTTCGTAATTCAAATGTGTATACACACACACACACACACACACACACACACACACACACACACACACGCACACACACACAGATATATATATATATATATATATATATATATATATACATACATATATATATATATATCAACCAAAGTTGTATTTCACAAATGTTACTAATTGTCTTCACAATGTTAACCACGTATAGTTAACGGAAGTCGTAGAAACGATATTCCGAAACGAATACGTATAGCGTAAGTCAAACGATCGAATTGGAATAGAGACCCCACGAACACAAATTTGCTGCGGCAGGTATGAAATACAAACTCCGTTACTCGCTCGTTACACTTGAAGGACAGATGTTGAATGGGCCGAAACGAGCTGCCGCATAACAGCGTAGTGACCTGCTAACTTCGAAAGAAGGTAGATGCGGTACCTAGCGCAACTTATAACATCGTTAAAAATCAGTGCGGACGTGGGAGCTTTGGTACAGCCTGTTAAACAAACGGAAAAATGGAGGCGGTACAATCGGAGAGCGATCCGCCTTCACCAACATGCATAAATAATTAATAGTTTATATATATATATATATATATATATATATATATATATATGAATTACAAAAAACTAATAATAAAAAATTGCATGGCGCGAGATTCGATCCGGCGACCTTCGCATTAGGAACCCGAGCGCTTACCGCTGCGCCACGACGCTGTGGAAATTTATTAATCGTAGAGAGTATTTCACCGCAACGGTTTCTTTTAACTGTCGATTTTCTCGACAGTGGCTGAGAAGTGCATCTTGGTGCTTTGGCACATTACACCTCTGGCCATGAGCTTTTATTATGCGCAGTATGAATCGAATCTGAATTTCACAATTGGCGGCCTCCCCTTGTAAGTAATGTTAACAGAGAAATGAAAACTGTCAGCGTGCAAAATCAAAGAGTAAGGCAGCAACGACTAGATACAGGCACTTTCTAATTTTGGACAGGTAAAAAGCTTCGAATTAGAAAGATGATCACATAGTACAAGATTCAGCGCTACAAAGAGATTAGATCCGCACGAATGTCTATTACATCTGATATCCCATTCCACATTCTTGTACGTTATTAGAAGGCACACATAATATATGTCGGGAAGACAATCATATGTCACGTGTGAAATGAATCAGGACATTATCGAGAAAACTGCCACGGCACGTGTCCATTCTACGAAATAATGTGCAACAGCGGATGAGGCTGGAGGCACAAGAACTATTTCGTTCAAGCACTGCAATGGGCTGCATCGAAAATACTCACAGCGAATCCAATCCCTCAGGTTAGCTGAAGAGAACTTACTACCCCTGAGCAAGAGACCAGGAACAAATGAAGTGCACTGGAAATCAGACAACGGTCAAAAGAATGAAACAGATAAAGACCAGTCTGCAAATATTCTTCGGGGAAACTGCTACAGAGTTCATGAGATTCCAACTAATAAGTAAGAAAACGAGGCAGATACGGAAAATGAAAGTCCTTGTTCTCATCCAAATCAAAACGAAAAGAAAAGACATTAGAAAAAGATAGTACGGGCTCCGAGAAATACCCTGAAGAAAAATCGGCACAGATACCTAGGAAACATAGGTGAATCCAAGATTAGGACGGAAACTCACGCGGGCACAGACGTTCTTCAACAATCACTACAACCTTACTTGGCGAACCTCTGCAGCAGGAAAGTAAACACCAACCAAGCAGAGGACAACACGCAAGGCAACAACACAGCAAATGCTGAGTGAAACCACAACAGCTGTGACAGGAGCATGTAAATAGGGGGCCGGCCGCGGTGGTCTCGCGGTTCTAGGCGCGCAGTCCGGAACCGTGCAACTGCTACGGTCGCAGGTTCGAATCCTGCCTCGGGCATGGCTGTGTGTGATGTCCTTAGGTTAGTTAGGTTTAAGTAGTTCTAAGTTCTAGGGGACTAATGACCACAGCAGTTGAGTCCCATAGTGCTCAGAGCCATTTTTTGTAAATAGGGAAGTGAAGTAGAAGATAGCGCAGAAACAGCTTTCACTATTACCACACGTTCTCAAAGCATGCAGTTAATGCAGCTGAGTAAAGTATTAGCAAGCAGGAGGCTATAAAATCTCAAGGTGCTGAAAAGGCGCCGCGAGTGGAAGCCAAACAAACCCTAAATGGGGCACACTGGAAAAAAAATTACACAAAGGGAATACCATGACGATGAGAAGGTAGAAATGGAAAATGATCCTACTGGAAACGAATCCAGAAAGACAGTTGAATAGTGGAGTATGAAGAGACCTGAAAACTGACAAATGGCTTGCAATGGACAATAGGAGAGTGCTTACTCTATTCACACTAAATATCTACGGAATAACAAGTGAAAAACATATGATAATTCTGAGGAAGTACTTAAAAACCAAAGACTTCGACGTTACCTTCCATCAGAAAGCAGCTTGCGAAAAAACAGCAATACAAGGTGTACAACAGCTACGGGTCTAGCGATAGGGGTTGCTGCATTTTAATGAGAATGCGACTGGAATTAGAAAATTTAGAAAAGCCAAACTAAACGAGATAACAATATCAAATCTTTATGTCCAGACAAGAACAAATAACACAAATAGTGGGGAAAAGTTTTTAGTGAAACTAGCTCGTACTTTAGGAGACATACAAAGGGTGCATAATAATGAGGGGAAATTTAATTATGTTGTATGATAGGCAGACACAACAGTATCAACCCCTAATTCTAGACACTTACATAACGTGATTAGAGGACTAAAACCGACAGTCGGCCTAGATCGACTAGCCATAATGCGATCCTATTGTACGTACGGATCTCCACTGTTAGCCTCGATACTGGATGGATTGTATACCACAACAGGAAAAGATGTACAGGATTATGAAGTAAACCCTGTCAGCTTCTCGTACACCATGCTATTGTCATTAAAATAAAAGTCTTACCCCAGCCTAACATGAAGGGAAAGGGTATTCAAGTTAAACTACCACTTACTCAACGTTGATTGGACAAAAAGAGAATCCTGCAAATGTCATCGAACATGGGTTCATCGGAAGCGGTTCTTTAGTAGTATTCTTGAGTGGTGGAATAAACTGCTGAGATCTGGAATTCGTAAACTGTTCAGAAGCGTAGCGTTTAGGATCAGTGACACTAGATGGAAAAACGTCAAATTCTATTACATTACTGCATGAGAACTCCATGAAAAAGTGGATAATTGATAGAACTCGCGAATTGGAGATATTGCAAAAGGAGATCCTTGAAGGCAAAGTAATCACTTGCGAATGTAAGGGATACATTTGAGACGAACAAGAGAGCATCTACAACCTCAGGAGAGAACATAAACCATGCAAACCGAGATTTATCGGAAATCTAACATCTTCCGACGGTAAAGAACCGCTGTTATAGAGGATATTGAGGACCATCTCTAGAGGCTGGTCGGAGAACAACCATCAAATCCTACTAGGACAGGAAGTTGCTGCAAAGCCGTACGACTTCTCTCATTAATGAAAATGCCAGTCTGTTGATAGAGCCCACATGCGAAGAAGAAATTGAAGACTTCATGAAGCACTTACCACGAAATAGGGGTCCGGCCATTGGCGGCATACCGTATGAATTTTACAAAGTCTTCTGCTCAATTATCAAACAGGGATTCACGAAGCTCATGAAACAGAAACAAAGAGGGGGTGAAATAATTTCAGTAAATGAAACAGGAATTATAGTACTTGTTCCCCAAAAGTTCGAAAACAAGAAGAATAATTGAATATACTCCTATAACTTTGTTTCTCGCAGATTCATAATATCCACAAGACCAAAAGAAGCTCTTCCAGAGATAATCGGGCATGGTCAAACGTGTAGTGTTCCCAACAGAATCTTCGATCTCTGAGAGACACGACCTTCTTCTCATGGACATGACAAAACGGAACGATAGGACTGTTGAACATCGACCTAGAAAATGTCTTTGCGAAAGTCGATAGTTAATATCTAAGGAATATGTTGCAACACTGTAACTTCCCACAGGCCACAATAGATCTACTACTACCATACCGTAATCCAATGGTCTCCAGAATCAAATAAACGGCCATTTCACGGGAGAATTTTCAATTCAGTCCGCCAGGGA
The DNA here is from genome assembly GCF_021461395.2 of Schistocerca americana. NCBI lineage: Eukaryota > Metazoa > Arthropoda > Insecta > Orthoptera > Acrididae > Schistocerca > Schistocerca americana. The sequence continues at coordinate 1,098,035,483 of NC_060119.1, read as the reverse complement.
TGCCCCTGATGCATGATATTATTTATAAATTCTTTGGAACCAGTGAACCGCTCAGTCATTAACCTAAGCTTTGGAAAACATGTTCGTGCGCTAAAGTTCACCGTTAACACCTGTGCCGACAATATAACAGTTGTAATCACAATGCATCAGTACATTAGGAAGATATTAGAAACAATGGATTCTTATTCGGAAGCAACAAGAGGAACAATAAACAACAACAGAACCCGTCTTCTAAGGTTGAACAAAACTTCGCAACTCACACTACAGCCCTTCCCAGAATACGTCGAAACGGTAGTGCTCGGCGTTAAACTGCAGAAGAATATGAACGAACTAGTTGAGGCGCTTTAACAGCGAACTGCACCATGGACAAAATCTTATTCAAAGACTACAATATGTCAATATGGTAGCTCTTTCAAAAATGTGATGTACAGCACAAATAATACCCACAGAGTGAAAATACACTGAACAGGCAAAGAAATTGGTAATTCTGCCTAATATCGTGCAGGGCCTCTGCGAACACGCGTAAGTGCCGCAGCAGGACGTGGCATCGACTCAACCGATGTCTGAAGTAGTGCTGGAGGGAACTGACGCCATGAATCCTGCAGGGCTGTCCATAAATCCGTAAGAGCACGAGGGGGTGGAGACCTCTTCTGAACAGCACGTTGCCATGCATTCCAGACAGGCTCAATGATGTTAATGTCTGGGGAGTCTGGTGGCCAGCGGAAGTGTTTAAACTCAGAAGAGTGTTCCTGGAGCCACTCTGAAGCAATTCTGGACGTGTAGGGTGTCGTGTTGTCCTGTTGGAATTGTCCAAGTCCGTCGGAATGCACAAAGGACATGAATGGATTCAGATAATCAGACTGGATACTTACGTATGTGCCATCTGTCAGACTCATATATAGACGTATCAGGGGTCCATATCACTCCAACTGCACACGCCTCACACCATTATAGGGCCTCCACCAGCTTGACAGTCCCATGCTGACATGCAGGGCCCTTGGATTCATGAGGTTCTCTCCATGCCCGTACACGTCCACCCGATCGATAGAAATACTTGAATGGTTCAAATGGCTCTGAGCACAATGGGACTCAACATCTTAGGTCATAAGTCCCCTAGAACGTAGAACTACTTAAACCTAACTAACCTAAGGGCATCACACACACCCATGCCCGAGGCAGAATTCGAACCTGCGACCGTAGCAGTCCCGCGGTTCCGGACTGCAGTGCCAGAACCGCGCGGCCACCGCGGCCGGCGCTTGAATGGTTCTCGTGACGGTTGACGGTTCGATGGTTAGAGTGCTGACACATTATCTGCGAATCCAGTAATGCTGGCAACTGATGGCTTATGCATGGGAATCGTATCAACCTGTACCGCATCAAAACAGCCTGAAGATGACACAATGAAGCGTAGAAACTGGTAGTGACAAAATAAAATAAAATCATAAGGACGGCTGTAGGTGTTTTTATTTTTTGTTACGTCTTGTGTTAAATAGGCGTTGCCTACCGCGGCCCCGTATTCTGCCAGTTTACATATCTTTGTATTTGAATACGCTTGCCTATACCAGTTTCTTTGGCGCTTCACTGTATATCGCTCAAATAAAGAACTGTATAGGATGTTTCAACTGGAAAGGGATGCTACTCCGTGTAGCCAGAGACCAGTTAACAAAATCGTCAAATGGAAGTGGATTAAGCTTAATAGATTGTGAGTAAAAACGCACAGCCCTCGTGGATACAAATCTTATAAAATCTTTTAAAGACTCAGCAAGTCAATCGGGTTTATGTAAAGCCACATGGGAAATTAACAAAATAAGTAGAACTCAACGACGGTCACCCACATATATTATTAGTACTCTTAAAATCACAATGGCTGTTCCAGGAAAACAGCAAATGAAAAGAACTTCAGTATAAAAAAGATTATGGGAGCAGAAGGAAACAGTCCACACACCAGTCAGCCAAATAAAATATAAAGATCTTAACTGGAACTAGTGTGGTCTAACTTTTCTGATGTGACTATAATCTCAACGGTGCTCTAGGCCGCTTACATGTTCGGGAACGACCTGTTTCGACAGAATTACGGCGACACCACCTGCGAGTCACGGGGTACCCTTATTGTGAACATTGTGGTTTGACTGACACAGCGCTGCACCGAACTTGAAGCTGTTCACGAATGCTAGCTGATGGACGTGTATTAAATTTAAATGCACAGTGGTATTAACGACAACAACGGCTGAAATTAACACCAAGAAGAAAATGTACACGAACTTCGAAACGTTCCCGGCTTCAAAGACAAGCAACGGTAAAAACGAAAAATTTGACCCAGTCATACATTTTTATACAAACAAGGATGATGAAAAAGGAAAATGCCAAAAAATCATTTTCCCGGGGAATTTTCAAGTTTACATAGAAGTATTTCAAATACAGTCAGACAATAATTTTAGTTCTTATAAAGTACCATAAATTAAACAATAAAATACGCTTAAGAAGAAGGCTTCGATTTCAAGAAGGAAATTCAGGTTTTTGGTTAATTTTTTAAAAACTGTGGTAGAGCATGTCGCTTGAAACCTACTGGGTTACATTTTTCTTCTTTTTACGCTGGCTTTTAACTCAACATTACTTTCAGATTGCCAGTTTCTGCTTCCCTCAGATTAGCAATTACAGTTCAGCTCTTAATTCACTGGAAATCCTCCGAATGGGCAATGAGTTACTCAGCTTTGAAGTTTTATAATAAATATGACCGACAACGGAAAGACAACCACCTCATCATCAGACTGTGATGTGAGGCTTTCAGTTTGAAAGAATCAAATACTTTTAAACAACAGTTACCCTGCAGTCGTTCGAGAACAACTGAATAGCGAAGAAACATGCAAATGCGAAATCTGTGGTGTTTTATTTTGTTCCTTTTTTTGTGATATATGGATTAAGGTTGCTAGCTTGCGTCCCTCTGTACATCCACACTAATCTCAGGAATACTATAAGGATTTTTATCTGGCGTTTACCAATAAATGCACTGATTCACGAGGAAGGTTAAACAGCAAGCGGGACCAAATTTGCATCTGGCGTGGTGGTGAATTAGCGGTAAAGTGTGTGGCTGCAAATCGAAAGGCTGTGGTGTCGAGTCCTGGCTCTTTTACTACTTTTCATTCTGCCTTTTAACCTCGCATTTACCACTTAATAATGTGGAAATACGCATTTGTAAATAGGATGACAATTTCAGACTGCGAGTTTATGCTTCCCTCGGATTAGAAATCACAGTTCGCGCTCTGCATTTACCGCAAATTTTTCGAACAACTGTATCGTAATACATACTACCAATACCGAAAAGGTAACCACCACATCATGAGACTATGATGTGAGGTTATTTGAAGTAATCAATTTTTAACCAATAGCTTTCCTGAAATCGTGTTAGGACAATTGCATTGCTAAAAAACATTCTCGTGTAAAATACATGGTGTTTTATGCTTTATGCTACAATTAAAACGTTTTCCGAAAAACTATTTCAGTAACTTCAGCTACTTTGCTTCGTTTACATACAACACGTTACTTCAGCAGAGCAGCAGATGACTCAGCATTCAGCTTTCTCAGTTCCTTGAACGACATTTAGATATTGACACGATTCTTTGCGTTGCACTGCGAAGAAACCTGCCGTAAAGAGTGCATGACAATGAAATGCGGAAACGACTCGCGACAGTGCATACGAAGCTTCGCAAAAGGAGTGTTGCAACGCAAGCTAAACACGTGCTTTTTCTTGTTCTTTCTTTTAATTGCGCTACGTCTGCCAGCCTCCGATACAGACGACTCCAGACAATTTTCCTGTCGTGCTCTGATTACATTGTGTAAGTTGTGCGAAAGTTATGACATTCAGTTTCTTAATGTTGTTTCCTGGGGTGTGTTCATAACTCTACGCATTTTGGCCCGCAACTAAATACGCTATGTCACATAAGTCGTGTGGCCACAGATACTTAATGATACCCGTGTGAAGTTGGGGCGGGTAGCTAGTCAGTGAGAAAGTCTAAGTCACTATGCCGCGTTACATACACCGCGTGAGAGAAAAAAGAGAAGTACCCGGCTGAGGAGAAGGAAACGAAATGGAACTTCATACATGGAGACCGTATATCATGTCATTTCGGTGTTTGTTAAATCGATACATGTTTACAAGGCACTTGATAATATTAGCCATTTATCAGTATGAAGTTGCACCTGCCTCTGGCCTGGATGCATGCTGTAATTCAGTTGGGATGGGTGTCATAAACCCGTTGTATCCTCTCCTAAGGCAAAATAGCCTGCCTCTGGCCTGGGTGCATGCTGTAATTCAGTTGGGATGGGTGTCACAAACCCGTTGTATCCTCTCCTAAGGCAAAATAGCCTGCCTCTGGCCTGGATGCATGCTGTAATTCAGTTGGGATGGGTGTCATAAACCCGTTGTATCCTCTCCTAAGGCAAAATAGCCTGCCTCTGGCCTGGGTGCATTCTGTAATTCAGTTGGGATGGGTGTCATAAACCCGTTGTATCCTCTCCTAAGGCAAAATAGCCTGCCTCTGGCCTGGGTGCATGCTGTAATTCAGTTGGGATGGGTGTCATAAACCCGTTGTATCCTCTCCTAAGGCAAAATAGCCTGCCTCTGGCCTGGATGCATGCTGTAATTCAGTTGGGATGGGTGTCATAAACCCGTTGTATCCTCTCCTAAGGCAAAATAGCCTGCCTCTGGCCTGGGTGCATTCTGTAATTCAGTTGGGATGGGTGTCATAAACCCGTTGTATCCTCTCCTCAGACAAAGTGGCCCACAACTGTTGAAGATGATATTCTGGACTCGGCGCTGAGGCAGAGTAGACATCAGAGCTGGTCTCACACCTGTTCTGTCGGGGACATACCTGGGGACGTTGGCTGCCCACGGGAGTATCTCAACATTATCCAGGCCATACAGACAATTGTCATTAGTGAACCAGCATTGTCTAGTTGAAAAGTGGCACCATGATACCGTCCCACGACAGGTAAGACGAAACGACGCCCGATGTAAGCCGCGTACTGTTGTACCGTGACAGTTCCCTGAGTAACTACCAGCCATCGAGGCACACAAGAAAGACAGCCCGTGGCACGTAGGTCACATCTCGTGACACTGCAGGTCTTACGAGTGCCAGAAGTCGTCTTCGGCAGGGAGTAACCATTTCAAATGGGTTTAATAATTCTGTACTGCATGTTTATGTGCATGCAAGTTCTCGATGGCACACACGCGCCAACAATGGTCATGCGGGGCAGAACAAAACCGTGATTCAAAGCTAAAAACTATGCGATGCTATTTATTCGAAGTCCAGGCTTCGGCGACACGACTTTGCAGCAAATAAAGCCGTTTGTGTTGCGGTGTTAACGGTAGCCCAAAATGAACCGCTAATTCCCTAGTCTGGCAGTTTCCGGGTGACATTTAATGTTACAGGGAGTCCATTACTTCTAGGACGGCACGCGCAGACGTGCTTGATGCACAATACGCCGATCCTTCCTCTGTGTCAGAGCCGTGGTCCACCGGAACCTTGACGGTGAGTATGCCTCTCCTCACGATGCTAAATCGGGGCACTGTCACATCCGAAAACCGCACAAATCTGGATACTGTGCAGTTCGACCAGCCGGCCAAATAAAGACATACTCGTACACTGAGTCCCTTTCAGACTCAGGTGCTGTTAACGCTGTCTCACGCTACATCCGTGCCCTTCATAGTGAACACTCAACATATGAAGCTCTTCATACCCCGTATATACTCTACCAGTCCTGGTAATAACACTAAACACGAACAACACCAATGCACTCTCGTGAGAGCTCAGCCTGTCATAGAGAATGGAAGCTCTAATCATTTGCATACACACCGATGTTGTGTACGTGAATGAAGTCCTGTCAGGCAATTAATTTTACCTGGAAAAGTGAAATGAAGAGCTGCTCAGAGTGGCAGCACCACCGAGAAACGGGGAAGGTGGGTAGTAAAAGCGTACATTCCACTATCCATACAAGACGCCAAACGCCTGCGGGATGACACCGTGATAATTTTACAGACGTTCAGGTACAATAGTAAGGATAAATGTATTAATTTGAGGTAAGGGTCCGTGGTCCAGAAACGAGTGGGCAGTCATAAGCGAAAATCGTTTTGATGCCTCTGACAGTGGACTTCTTCTTATGCAAGTTTTCTGCTTCTGTATGTTGAGCGGAGGTAGTACCACCGTGGTCTAGGGCCGTCGGAACGGTAGCTCAGCATGTTCGGTCAGAGGGATGACTGGTCCCTGCAATAAAAAACTAAATGAAGGGATCAACAACTAACTTCAACAAATGTCATGTGACATCCGCTACGACCAAATACAACAAAAAAAGGTGAGGTAGGGCCTTTGATTAATAATCAAAACGTTCTCGGTCCCGAGTTCGAAACCAAGCCCCGCTTACTTTTTGATCAATACTCTTAATAATCAGCACTGGCGACCGAATTATTCCGGCATAAGAAGTCACCCTCATTCTGCCAGCGGCCTTGTCAAAGGGGGCAGAAGACGGGACAGAGATTCAGGGCACTCTCTTGCCCGTGGGGTGGAAAATTCCCCCTAAATGCAGAAGAATCAGCAATGACCAACAGCATGAGGATGCAGAAGGCAATGGAAACCACTGCATTAAAGACACATAATGTGTATCTCCAGGACATGTGGCCTGTAATTGAAAAAGTGTCATGATGATCTCTCCATTGGCTAAAGATTCCAGAATATTCCCCCTTTCTGATCTCCAGGATGGGTCTGCAAGGAGGAAAAAGATTGAATAACCAATGAAAGGAGTGAAAGGATAACGTTCTACGAGTCGGGGGGGGGGGGGGGGGGGGTGTAATGTCAGATGTCTGAGCGTCGTGGGGAATCTGGAAAGAGAAACGCAAGGCCTCAATCTAGATATAGTAGGGGTTAGTGAAGTGAAACTGAAAGAAGACAACGGATTTCTCGTCAGATAGAATGGCTCAAATGGCTCTGAGCACTATGGGACTTAACTTCTGAGGTCATCAGTCCCCTAGAACTTAAAACTACTTAAACATTACTAACCTAAGGGCAACACACACACCCATGCCCGAGGCAGGATTCGAACCTGCGACCGTAGCGGTCGCGCGGTTCCAGACTGTAGCGCCTAGAACCGCTCGGCCACCCCGGCCGGCCTCGTCAGAAGAGTAAAGGGTAATATCAACAGCAGCAGCAAATAGTATAACGGGAGTGGGATTCGTTATAAGTATGAAGGTATGGCAGGGAGTGTGTTACTGTGAACAGTTAAGTCATAGGTTTGTTCTTATCAGAAACAACAGCCAACCAACACTGACAGTGATAGTACAGGTATACATGCCAACGTCGCAAGCTAAAGATGAAGAGACAGAGAAAGTATATGAAGATAATGAAAGAGTCATACAGTAGGTAGAGGGAGATGAAAATCTACTAGTCACTATGTATTGGGGAACATGAATGCAGTTGTAGGGGAAGGAGCAGAAAAAAAGATTACAGGAGAATATGAGCTTGGTAGAAGGAAAGGGAGACGAGAAAGACTAACTGAGTTCCGTAATAAATTTCATCTAGTGTTAAGGAATACTCTGTTCAAGAATGACAGGAGGAGGAGGAGGTTTACATGGAAAAGACGGGGTAATACGGGAAGGTCATGATCAGACAGAGGTTCTGAAATCAGATACTGGATTGCAAGGCGTACCCAGGATCAGATACAGACTTAGATCATAACGGAGTAGTCATGAAGAGAAGCTGAAGTTTAAGCCCTTAGTTAGCAAGAATTAAACGCAAGGAAGTGGGATACGGAAGTACTAACGAATGACGAGATAAGCTTGAAGTTCCTTAAGGCTATAGACACGGTAGTAGGGAATAAGTCAGTAGGCAGTACAGTTGAAGAGATATGGACATATCAAAAAAGGGCAATCACAGAAGTTGGAAAGGAAAAGATAGGTACGCAGAAGATAACTGCGAAGAAACCATGGGTAACAGAAGAAATACTTCAGTTCATCGGTGAAAGAAGGAATTACAAAAGTGTTCAGGGAAATTCAGGAATAAAGAAATACAAGTCGCCGAGGAATGAAATAACTAGGAAGTGCAGGGAAGCTAAGGCGAAATGGCTGCATGATATATAGGTACTTGTTCACCTTCGCTAGTGTGAAGCACGTCTCCTCTATTGGACATGCATCTTATAGCCCATTTTTAGTGGACACTTTTTCTTGTTTTGTTCCATACAACCACCTCTGAAAGTTGCGTACCCTACTTTCTTAATAACACCAGCAGCGATACATGTATTTCACTGTCAGAGACATCATGATGATTTTCGCTTTTAAGTTACGATTCGTTAATTTTCGAACGATGGACCCGTTCGTCAAATTGATATCTTCATCCTTCTCCATTATCCTTGAAAGTTTTTCACAATATCATAGAGTCATCCTGTAAGTAGGTACATTTACAGTCACTGGCACCAATAGGTAGAAAGAGTGCACTGAAGACCTCTATGAGAGGGTAGATTTTTTTAATGTGATAGAAGAAGAAACATGAGTCAATTTAGAAGAGATAGGGGATCCAGTATTATAATCAGAATTTAAGAGAGTTTTGGAGGACTTAAGATCAAATAAGGCAGAAGGGATAGATAACATTCCATCAGAATTCCTAAAATCATTGGAGGAAGGGGCAACAAAATAATTGTTCACGTTGGTGTGCTGAATGTATGAGACTGTGGGAAAACCGGTACAGAAGGGAATCAAAGCATTTGAGATGTGGTGCTACAGACGAATATTGAAATTGGATGGACTGATGATGCAAGGAATGAGGAGGCTCTGAGCAGAATCGGAAAGGAATATGTGGAGAACACTGACAAGGAGAAGCAACATGATGACAGGACATCTGTTACGTCATCAGGGAATGACTTCCACGGAACTAGAGGGAGCCGTAGAGGCCAAAAACCGTAGAGGAAGACAGATATGGGAATACATCCAGTAATAACTAAGGACGTAGGTTGCAAGTGCTACTCTGAGATGAAGAGTTTGGTACGGTGTAGGAATTCGTGGCTTGCCGCATCAAACGGGTTAGAAGAGTGATGACCCAAAAAAGTAGCGGCAGGAGTAGAAGATAGGGACACGGAAGAGTATGATCTTGGCAGTAGGAAAAAGTGGAGAGTAATTGAATTGTGCAGTAGATTTGAACTGATAATACCGAATTCACTGTACACTGCACACCGGGAAAAGGGCCAGAGATATGAGAAAATACGAAATGTATCACATCACACCCAGACACATATTGGACTCTAAAGTGTACCCAGCCGCAAATATGTACTCGAATCACGATGCAAGAAAGACGAAGAGTGGGCTGAGAATCGTCTACAATGAATGTGGCCTGAAATGGGATACTGAATTGTTGAGGAATGATGAGGTGCGTTTGAAGTGTTTTGAGGCTGTGAATACTGCGATACTGTGCACCACAATAGACAGTTGAGCTGCAGGAGAATAGACATCTCTGAAGACGGACTATCGCAGATGCTGGACACCCTTAGGTAAAAACCTAAGGTAAAAGAAGAAGTACTTCAGTTGATATACGAAAGGAGGTGTTACAAAAATGTTCAGAAAAGAAAGGAATACAGCAATAAAAGTCATTTAGGATTGTAATAAATATGTGCTGGGAATCCGAGGCAAAATGGATGCAGGAAAAATGGGAAGAAATCGAAAAAGAAACAGTCGTCTCAAGAACTGACCCAGAATGTAGAAAGGTTAAAATGATAGTAAGGGAAAGAAGCAAAGGGAATTCCACTCTTAAGCGCAGAGGAGACAGTGGGTAGGTGGAAAGAGTACATTGAAGGCTTCTCCGACGGGGAGTCTTGTCTGATGACGTGACAGGAGAAATGAGGGTCGATACGGAAGACATAAGCAATCCAATATTGGAGTCAAAATTTAACAGAGTCTTAGAAGATTTTAGATCAAATGAGGCAGAAGGGAAAGGTAATATCCCTTACAAATTTCTGGAGTTATTGAAGGAAGGACTATTCAAATTGGTGCAGAATTTATCAGACCAGAGATGGACGAGCAAACGTTCGGAAAAATGTCATCCCCACTATGCCTAAGAGAACAGGGGCAGATACTCGAAGATAGCAGCGGCAGATACTCGTAAGCGCGATAAATATTACACAATTCGCTTAACCTCTCATGCATCGAATGGCGTAATGTTGTTACAGAAACATACAATATTTGTACATCAGATTCTTTCTTTTATGGGCTTGAGTGGAGTTGCTATGGATTCTCGAGGCCTTTTACTGTATGGCCGTAGATTTTCCACTCCCATTTCTCGGCCTTGTGTTGTGAACAAGCGATACAGCGCGCGCAATGTATGATACACAACTATCTATAAAGGGATAGTGTGCGCGGAGCGCGGTTATAGAGTCTACTACGTGTGTAGCAATGAGACAAGCACCTATAAAGCGCGCTGGGAGGGCTGACTAGTGCGGAGGTTGAGGGGGGAGGGAGTGGTAGAGGTACTTCAACCCGCGACCTTTGCACGGCTGGCGCCGACCTCCCCTGACCTGCCTCACGCTACGCTACAGGCGGCTGTGCTATTTCTGCCACACCCCTCAAGTCGATTACTTGCTGCTGGCTGCCACCTACCGGGATAAGAGCGGTGCGTGCAGACGTCGTCACAAGCTGTTAAGTGAATTATCTGTAAACGCTAAACAAAAAGTAAAATAAATAGAGAAGAGAGAGAGAGAGAGAGAGAGAGAGAGAGAGAAAGTAAATGATGCACCATGAAGGAATTATCCGAAGAGAGGGAAATCAGTGGATGTCATGGACATGTACAAATGATTACAATTTCAAAAAAATGGATGATTTATCCAAGAGTTAGAGCCTCATAAATTCAGCGAGTCAGTAACGCTTTGGTCCACTCCAGGCCGTTGTACAAGCATTTATTCGGCTTGGCGGTTGAGCCGTGGTAAAATTTGCTGTTTTGAAGAGCGCGTCGCAGCGCGTAGTGCAAAGCAGTCGCCTTCCGTTTCTGGCGGAGGCGCCGCTGTGGCAATCGCAGCTTTGATGATGTCTCCCTCTGGTGGGAAAGGGGAAAAGCTTCCTATTCACGTGCATTTAAGGGGCGCTCTGAGCTCGGCAATGGGTCAGTCTGTCAGTCTCAGCGAGTCTAGTCAGTTGGTCAGCCGGGGACAGTGTGGGGCAGTCAGCCCCTGTCTGTCGTCCGGGGTGCTAGTATGTGTTCGGTCGCCAGTCTGCTCGAGTTTGTTCAGGCAATGGTCCTTGGTGGTTGGATCGATCGGTTGGTCGGTCGCGTAGTGAGACACAAGATGACTTTTCCGCCTTGACAGTCGGCACATGTGAGGTCGCCAAATAGTCCAGTGGGCCGCGCCGTATAGTGACCAGTGGTGTACATGTTCCGCTTTTAACCCGCCCATGCTTGCCCGGTGGCCAAGCGGGCAGGCCGCCGCGCGTTGTCAACAGAACGGGCAGGCTGCTTCACTCCCAGCCAAGCCAAGCAGAACCCAACCCGGGCAGGCTGCGGGAAACTTGCTTGCCTGCCCATGTTACTGCTGAGCTGCGCTACGCAGTCGTTTAGTCTGCGCGCGTCATTGTCGTATTATGAACGTTAATTAAAAGTTTTTATTTTACCTGAGCACCAAAAGACAAACCCCAACATTATATACATATAATAATTTCAGGTCAAAAAATATTGGGTTTTATTTGTACGTTCTTCCTTTATGGGTATATTTCGGGCTTATTATCTATATAAATAAAAATGAATTGCCAAATGTGTTGATAAGCGTAAAACTCGAGAACGGCTGGACCAATTCTGCTACATTTTTTTTTCTTTGCAGTGTTCGTAATTCTCAGGACAAGGTTTTTATGAAATAAAATTTTAGAAAAATCGACCGAAAAATTGGAAAATTTGAGAAAAGCTGAAAGTGCGTTTTCATTGTGTCCCTGTGTTTGTGTTGCATACAATCTTGATGAAATTTTGCACACTATACCTTGAAACCAAGAGGAAGGTCACAGTCTACATAAAATTTCGTAGGGTGCATGGCAGAGGTTACTTTACCTAGCGGCATTCGACAAATCGTACGTTTTTATTCCGATCTTGATGAAATTTGGCACACTTGATATTCAAAGCACGATGAAGGGCGCTGTCTGCTTAAAATTCTGAATGGTGCATGGCGGACGGTACTTCACTTACACACTTCTACACCAACCTACAGTTTTATTCCGATCTTGAAGAAAATTTGCGCACTTGACCATCAAGAGGAACACCACTATCTACATAATATTTCGGACAGTGCATGGAATAGGGTACCTCATAAATGATTTTGACATCGTTTGTGGGTCACCATGAAAGTTGGCTCACGTACGCATGTTTCCATGGAGAAGGTTTTTGAATATTTCCATGTGCATCTTTATATATATATATATATATATATATATATATATATATATATATATATATATATATGTGTGTGTGTGTGTGTATGTATGTATACATACATTTTTTTAAACGAAATGTCTATGATCTTTTTGAAATTTGAGAGATGTCTGGCACATTCACAGTCATCGTTTTTTTTTTTTTTTGTTATGGTTTTAAGTCATCGTGTTTGACAATTCGCGCACAGCAAATGCTGTGTAACAGTTGCAAACCATTTTTAGTTTAGCGAACGTGTTATATTGGCTGCAAAAATCCTTGATGTTAACGAACTGAATTTTCAGATTCAAAATATGATACCTGGCGAATTGATCACATACAAGTCGGTTTACTCCGTTACTAACCAAGATGATGTAGTCAACTATCCTATTGAATTTTTAAATTCGCAGATTTGCCCGGATTACCGCCTCCCAATCTGCAATTAAGTCGGATCGGCAATCATTATGTTGCGAAAGGTAAACCAGCCACGTCTTTGTAATGGCATCCAGCTTGCGGTTGAAGAAATTAAAGAATAACGTAATCGAAGCCACAATTTTAAAAAGAAAGTACAAATATGAAGACAGTTTGATTCCACGTAACACTATGATTCAGAGCGACATGCCATTCGACTTTAAACGGTTATAATTTCCAGTGCAGCTTGCATTTGCCATGTCGATAGATAAATCGCAAGGCAGTCGTTATATGTTTGTGGCATCAATCTTGAAAATCACGTTTTTCACATGGCCAATTGTATGTCGCATATTCCCCTGTCGGGACACCTTCAACATCATTTGTTTACGCACCAGAAAACACAACTATCAATGCTGAGTATCAAAAAGTATTACAGTAAATGCTACCTAGCAATAAACTTTGACACTGCTTCACTGATCACCACAAACTAGTTTCCATAGTTTCTAAGCGATCTTCCAACTCGTTTCGAATATTCGGGCCACTTTTTGGGCAGTCAGGAAACGCAGAGCACATCAGTACATATTTATTCAAACGCCAGTCTGAATTCATGTAATGCATTGTCACGGACATGTAATGCACCCCTTTGTAATTGTCTGTCCATAGATCAATTGTACTGGCACATATACCAGAACGAATCGCATGCACTATATCTGGGAGCATTTTGCTGCGCACTTTATCAGCTAAGGTTTGAACTTTCCTAGCTACCGTCACTCAGGAAGGCATAATACTTTTAATACCAACTGAGTCATATTTCTTACCTATGTCGATCAGTGTCTGCCCTAAATTAAGAAATCCTTCTCCCTCTATACTGCTAAATGGTCTCAGGTCCTTAGCACACATTTCGACGCACTTTTCGGCCACTAAATCTTTGTCCTCTTTCAAGATATTTACGGAGTGAGGGAACTGCTTGTCGAATTTGCACACATGTCGTAACATACTCGAGATTCCCGAATAAATACTTAAGAGCTTTTTACATAGTTTGCATTGAGACACACCTACCGATTTATTTGAAGCGCCTTCATAAACACACGAAAACGTTTCCCATGCGGCACTTGTACTCTGTTTCGTTATTAGAATGTATTCGCCAGTTGTCAATTTTTTTTCAATCTCACTAAAGTTCGAGATATTCATTGTGCTGCCCCCACCGTTGCGATAAATGAACTGCGGGTAACTACCTGGCTACTGTAGTCACGGTAGCTTGACAACGCAACCTGTTGTCAGGCGCAGCAAGCTGACCGGGTCCCGTGAAGCTTGGCAGGCCTGCGGGAACCCAGGTAGTCCGGGCTTGCGGGAGCCCCAAGTCGGCCGCATTATACACTATGCCTCAATACACGCGCACTCTTGTGTTTACGTCGCAGCAGGCTGACCTGCATGAATGGTTGCAGAGGAGCTAGGGGCAAGCAGGCTGCAAGAGGAATTTGTACACCTCTAATAGTGAGGGGTAGTGGCTTCGCGGCCGACACGAGAGCAACAGGAGCCAACCTACGACATCGGTCTGGCCGGTATGAGCTGCGACGCCGTTGAAGCGGCTGGCAGCGGGGACAGATCGGGAGAGCTTTTTGGGGGTGCTGTGCCAGGTCTTCGCCACATCGCAGTTTATTAGAAGTTAAGTGTTTCGTGATATGTTTCATTTACTTGTTAAATTTTAATTGTTTTCTTGGTGAGGCGCTCGTTCCCATCTTGCTCGTCTGTCTCCCGTCCGAGTTTGTTAGGCAGTTAGTGTTTGTCTGTCGCTCTGCCGTACGTTAATAGCTGCCTCTGTCATGTTTGTCGGATTTGGTGTTAACGAATTTATTGCTTAAGGCGAAAAGCCGAATTCCTGAATATGTTTTTATCTTGCCTATCGTCTTGAGAGGCTGTATATGTGTAATGTGGAGCATGTTTGTACATTTTATGTCAGACTCCATTTCATGGGTTTTTATTTAATTGGTGATTTTAGTATATAAACTTGCCTCCCTTCAACCGTAGGAGTTTTCTTTTAAAAACAAGTTGTACTTTCGGTGGCAATTAATTTTTTTAATGTGAATGTTTTCTACCATTTCCATCCGTCCTCCGGGGTGCATAGTTTATGTGTTTGTGTGAGTGGTTAAAATTTTTTGTTTAAAATAATCTGGTGTGTTGCTGATTTGCACCAGTGTGTTGAAAGAAATTAGTTTTCATCAGTTAACCACTGGCAGCTAATTACACGCTCACATAGTGTGATTAAATGTGTTAATGTTCTTGATGAATCGCTAGTAAATAAAGTAAATTCTTTAAGAAAAGTTTTTGAAAGTAAATCCACGGCTCAGCGGTGTTATCCGCCAGATGGATGTCGTGCCAATTGTGCCCAGTTGGCACATTCGATCGACAAAATCCCGAGCTAGTTAGAGGACCATGCCCATAATGCTCCAAAAGTCTTCTATTGGGGAGAGATCCGGCGACCTTGCTGGCTTGAGTTTGGCTATGGCAAGCACGAAGACAAGCTACAGAAGCTCTTAGGTTTCCGTAGGTGTGTGGCACCAGATGTCTTCGCAAAGGTCATGCAACTCTCGTAAAATACGTGCCGGTTATTTGCGAGTGGGGACCTGGCATCTGATAGCATCCCAGACGTGTTCTATTGGCTTCAGATCAGGTGAATTTGGTGGCCAAGTTGTCATTCAACAGCTGTCATTTGCCTTACTACCAAAGGTCCCCTGGACGCCCAGGTGGATGGCCCATATAGAATTATAGTGCCATCACCGGCCTACGTCCGGCCACATTGTGCATAGACAGAAACGGATAGCCTTCGACAATCAGAACAGGAGAGACACTACATGGTACATTTGGGTTTATCCTGTGGTAGGAATGTTCTGTACTTCCATACGCAGAAACTAGGAGTATTTTATTCACTCAACAAAATGTGACTAAGAACATTGCAATATCATTTTTGCTCTTACGACTGAGTAACCAACGAGGGGGTGACGTTCTACTAATCGGGCCATGGAATGTCTGAACCATGAATGTGGCAGGGAAGCCAAAATATCTGGAAAGGGAAATGATAAGGCTCACTTGAGATACAGTGTGGGTCAGTGAAGTGAAATGGAAAGATAACAAGGACTTCTGGTCAGATGAGTATAGAGTGATATTAACTGCAGCAGAAAATGGAGTAAGGGATCAGGATTTAGTTTGGAGTGGAAGGTATGTCAGAGAATGAGCTACTGTGAACAGTTCCATGATAGGGTACTTCACATCAGAATCAACAGTAAAAAATGCTGACTTTCAAGCGAAAGATGAAGAGCAAGAGAAATTATATGAGGATTGTAATGCGTACGCAGGAGGAAATATAGGCTCAGATTGCAATTTAGTAATGACGAAGAGTAGGTTGAATATTTAAGAGACTAAAGCGCGCTTCACGCAGAAAGTGTCTCAATATTCAGCCGTTCTCCGCATCCCCCTCCATAAACCGCTGGCAGCCAATAAGATTCATTCTCTTTCGGAGTGGCTTGCCGCGAATTACGAGGATCTCTCTTTTGCAAGCTGCACTGTTGCCATACGTCGCAACAATGCAATTTAATTCACGGAGCGAGCGTATTTTTCATTCAATTACCGGTATTATTTTCTTGTCGGCTTATAGCTGTGAACGTCTATCTTCAAAAGTGTTAGCGCTGTTTCAAAAAAATACGTCAGGAGACGGCAATAAACCTCAAGCGCTTCACGAAAAGGCGAGATGCATTACTTAGCGAAACTTCTTCAAACGTGAATCTGAAAATAAGTAAGTCTCCCATCGTTGACATTTCGAAGACACAAAAAAGTATTGCAGAAGCGTGTGGTGTAGGCAAGAGAACTGTACAGCGAATTATAAATTAAAATGTCACATCTGTGGAAACGTCAGGAGAAGTTGGTTTCGTGTCGCCTGGAAAGCGTCGAAATTGTAAGAAACCTGTAACACAAATGGATGGTTTTGACAAGAGGCTTTCTCTTTGAAATGTATATGAACGCTGAATATCCGACTTCACAAAAAATTCTTAAAATTATGAATGACAAAACTGGTTTCAAAGGAAGCACTTCATCACTGCAAAGAATTCTGAAAGCCATTGGTTTCAAGTATGTTAAAAGTAATGATGGGAGAAAGTTTTCAATGGAACGAAGTGACATAGCTAAAGCCTGAGCCACATTCTTGAGAAAGATACACGAAGGCAGTTGAACAATGTAGCACCAGGAAAAAAATGGATGAATCCAAATCATCCCAGGAAAAACTGCTGGAAAATGAGTGTCGGTAGTGTCGGTTGCAACGTTTTGTGCAGATGCATGGTGAAAAACCCCCAAGGTATGGTAAACCTAAAATTTATTAAAAAATGAAACAGTGACAACGATATAGTCAACGATAATAATAAGCGTCAGCAAAGACATTAGTTATGAAAACGCAGTAAAGCGCAGACAAATGACCATAAAAAATAAAAAAAATCAAATGGCTCTGAGGACTATGGGACTTAACTGCTAAGGTCATCAGTCCCCTAGAACTTAGAACTACTTAAACCTAACTAACCTAAGGACATCACAAACATCCATGCACAAGGCAGGATTTAAATCTGCGACCGTGGCGGTCGCGCGGGTTGCAGACTGTAGCGCCTAGAACCGCTCGGCTACCACGGCCGGCGACCATAAAACATCATTCATTTTTTTGTACATGATTTTGCTTCATTCCCTCGTATGTAGAAGTTTGGTTATTCTATACTGCTCAGAGTATGACGGGCTACGAGTCTTTTGTATCACATGTGTTTCTGAACAAGAAAAGACTTAATAACAGTCCTAAGTATTTTTATTAAAGTGAGATAGAACCAAGTTAAGAAGAATTCATTCATACTTTTATCATCTTGAGAAGCACTGGTGTTCCCTGGAGTCGGCTGCCTGCATCTACAATTGAAGTTAAGGAAAAGAAGTCCATGGTCATATTTTCGTAAAATTAACAGAAGGAGGAGCTTTCAGAAGACGAGAAATATAATTAAAATATATATAGTGATGGACCTGGAAAAAGAAACGACGCAAGGGAAAGTGAATTAACAATAACACAATTTCGTACACGCAGAATATTTCATAATAATCCAATTGTACTAATATCCTCTTTTCACAGCAAGTGAAAAGACAATTACCAATCAATTTCCTTCATTCTTTCCTCTAATTATTTTTGTATTATAATACAGTCCCCATAGGTGAAGGTTATCGAATAATTATTCTGCAGGCTGGCTCTTTTTCCGGTTTTGTTGCTCAGAGTAAACTTATTTTTAGATGTAAGAAAAACAGCAGTGACTACCATTCGGAAATGAACGCTGTCACTTGCAAGAAGTGGTTCACTGAACAGTTCTTGTCATACCTGACTCTGAAAACTGTCATTGTACTGGACAATGCCAACTATAACTCAACTGTGATAGAGGAAACACCGAATACAAACATCAGGAAAGTGGTGTGCTCTGGCTTAAAAATGAAAATATTGCGCACAGTATTAGTCAGACCCGTGCGGAACTCCTGTAGCTCGTTAATTTAAACGAGGAATTTGAGAAAATGTACGAACTTGACTCACCTGCACGTGAGTGTGGTCACACAATTTTGCCTTTACCAGCGTGCCACTGACAGTATAAACCGATCGAATTAATTTGGGCACAGGTTAAATACTATGTGGCAGAAAGGAACAAAACATTCACGATAGCAGACACTGAGTCGATTGTCCATGAAGCAATAGACAACATATCCCCTACAGCGTGGGCAGATTGTGTGCGGCACGCTGAAAAGCTTCAGGAAGATGACTTTGATAGGGAGGTGGAAATGGATAGAACCCTTCAGCTCATAATCGTAAATTTGCAGTCATATTGTTCGGACACAGACTCAGAAAGTAGTTACGATGGTATTACTACGATGTAGACTCAGGAAAAAGTAAGGTAGTAATAGTTCTTGTTTTAAAGACTCGTAGTTTAATAAAGTATATGTTTCAAAATATCAGTTGTATATCTAGTATCTGAAAACGCCCTGGCCTTTATTGATTGGGAATTCTTAGAAGTATACATACATTAACTTTTTATGATTGACACACCTATAATTTTAGATTGATAGTTCTCTTTAAATAATAAAAATATGGGAATTGAGGTCCGCCAGTTACGCAAAACACCGTTATTCTCAGTACCCAAACATGTTGCGGCACCACTGTGCCATCATCACGAGTTTTAGTTTTTATTCATTCTTTACATTTGGTGAGCATGAATTTTTGGACCACTTTTTTGTTAATTATTACAGGTAGCTTGTCATGTTTTCGTGTGGCAAGCACTTCCATTCTCCGCCTCATGCTGAGATGTTGTGATGCATACGTAGCTATGTGTGTGAAATCTTATGGGACTTAACTGCTAAGGTCATCAGTCCCTAAGCTTACACACTACTTACCCAAATTAACCTATGGACAAACACACACACCCATGTCCGAGGGGAGGACTCGAACCTCCACCGAGACCAGACGCACAGTCCAGGGCTGCAGCACCTAAGACCGCTCGGCAAATCCTGCGCTGCTACGTAGCTATAACAAGTATTTTCCACAAATAACGTAGTAAAACGCTTTTCACTATACCAGAACACAATGTGATTGTGGTTTGGTATGTGAGGGCTGGGACACATAACAAACGACAATCACACTGTTCTGTAAGTGATTCGTGACTTTTAGAACATATCATCAAGTTCTTGAAATTGTTTAGTAAGAGTCTCGTTACTGTTTTTATTTCGTCAGCAAAACGAATGGATTGTTCATCAAAACGTTTTGTAAGTGTCTTGTCTTCTTTAAGTTACTCGTTACTGTTTTTCAGTTCGTCAAAATGAATGGATAGTTCATCAAAACGTTCATTATTGTATCTTTGCATTTCACCTAAGAACTGAAACAAACGATCGAACTGAGCTTGCTGCGAGAAATTCATATCGTGTGTAGTCAAATGCAGCTGTTGTCTAACAGTCTGTCAGAAAAATTTCGTAAATGTTGGGGGCGGATTTTGGAAAAGGTAGTAGTGAATCTTCATATTCCTGTGTTTGATGTTACGATTCTCAGAAAATAAAAGATCAGTATTACGACGAATATTATTATCGGAATGTTGAGTTACATGAAAATCAATACAGTCTGCAATGTTCGTGCATTGACTATCCGGTTGTAAAGACACAACGTCTTGCATTATTACGTCAGATAGATGATTAGAATTAGTAGCAACAGAATGATCAGCAAAGGTATTACTGCTGTCGGTTGCATTTTGCAAAAGATTTTTGCGAATTTATCGTAGTGCGTGAGTTGCTGACAAACGTGCTACGCGACATGATAAGAGAGAAATATAAAAATAAATCACAGATGTAGAAGGCAATGTCGAGAACAATAATGTCAAAGCTTAAGGCAAAAAAAAGTGTTAACAAAATATGCGTTGCGCTAAAGTACAATAATAATTGACGTAAGACAGGGCAGTATACAATTTTTGATTGCTTCTCGAAATATTCCTACGTCGCCCGTACTATACATGGAAATCGTCTAGTGAAAGCTCTCTTCAAATATTACAAAATATGACTAAAGTACTGCTTCTGTCATTAAGATCTGAGCTCTAATAATAAATGAACTGTTCCAATGAAACTTGTGCTGTCTTAATGTGAAAACTAAGCTGCACTGTAATAATAATTAATATTCGTAATGTAAAGGGAAGTGTTTCATACTGTGAAAGTTAGCAATCTATTCGTTCTTGCGCGCCGCCTATACTAAAGCTACAAATTACTATATCTACACAGAGACACTCGTGAGGTGCAATGTGTTCTCTGTTAGTGGCAAATCGATGTATACTTTTGGATAAACCATAATCAATTAAAAATTGTAAGAGAAAGATAAGTGAAAAATGAAATATGGGCATAAATGACAACACTAAGTTTTTCTTGGGTAGTGTGAAAAACTGGCCGGCCGGTGTGGCCGTGCGGTTAAAGGCGCTTCAGTCTGGAACCGCGTGACCGCTACGGTCGCAGGTTCGAATCCTGCCTCGGGCATGGATGTGTGTGATGTCCTTAGGCTAGTTAGGTTTAATTAGTTCTAAGTTCTAGGCGACTGATGACCTCAGAAGTTAAGTCGCATAGTGCTCAGAGCCATTTGAACCATTTTTTTGTGAAAAACTAGTTCAGTATGATTTTAAATTTAATGAACGTCTTAAGATCAAAACAATACACTTTCGTATCTATCAAATCCACCAACTCTCAGAACAATAACCAAGTTATTCCAATGATGCATCAATAATGAAGAAAAGTAACATCAGTATAATATTTACCTCTGACATTCCACTTCCAGCGTACTCATAGTTCCATTAAAGTTCCTCTTTCACAAATCAGTTGCCGTTACAATCTTGATATAACCATGTTCATTAAACACATTGATAAATTGTGACTTTACATTTGAAGAATAACGTTACAATTGCTTCCTCGCTCTAACATGGCTTAACACTCTCTGACCACTGCGCCCTCGCGCACACCACAGTTAATAACGAAACTTCGACGATACAGCTTTACAGTACCGCTACTCTCTCATAATCGGTTCAGATACCAAAATTATACGTGACATCTAACACGATGTATTGGCCAAGGCCATTCAGCTACATACTACGTTAGTTGTGAACTGTAAGCTTTTCCCAGCGTTTATTATGCACTCGCAGCCGGATAAATTTATCAGAAACTCCAATATTTTGACAGGTTACAACTTGTCATTTTCAAGGCACAAATTGGAAAACGTCTTAAAATAAGAGGGAGGATTACCTGTAGAGATATCTCTCGTTTTCGACGTAGTTATAGGGCAGCATTCCCTAGAGTTATTCGAAGATGATGTAAGTTGTTTGGTTGTTCCGTGGATAACAAACGTGACCTCTAACTGTACTGTGGAAAGTGTTTGTCAGCGAAATATATGGCAACATACTGACAATTCACACTGTAGTCCTTTGCATCAATCTTTGCTACCAGTAATTCGTTTTTGCACACAATGATTTAGATTTAAATACATTCAAACACACCCAAATAAAAGTATTATAAAATTGAACATTCTTAAAAAATTCTATGGATGGGGTGTTTTCAAGCAAATATAATGGTGTTTGAAGTTAATTTTGTTACCTATTAGATTCTTCACTTCAATGATTTAGTTGTGAAAGATTTTTGTAGCAAAATACTTCACTCATTTCTGTGCCCAGCATTATGGATCATTGATTAGTGTAACGGATTTCTCTTCCTCTTATTGTAATGGTGAATGCTGGCCTACTGTTGTTTTCGAACTTCAATTGATCATTAAAAACAACGGTTTAATGAGCTATCTTGAACAAGTTCTCGAGTGGACATTATGTATTATTCTTGTTACAAGTTTCTGTGTGACAAACACTTTCTTCCTTTACGGAAAAGTTATCAGACGCTATGATGCCATAACAAATTAGTGAACAAAAGAAGAAAAATTAAGTCAGTGTATTGAAATTTTCAACTGCTTCTCTGCTGTTACTCATAATAGGATACGTTGCAGAGCTTGGACGTTAAAGACTTGTAACCTTGAATTTATTTTCTGTTCTTATCTAGAAGTGATTATGTATTACAGTCTTACTTATAATCGCACCGAAATGACAAATATTGTAAACAGTATCTATGCCCTTGTCGCTGGGCAATCGTCTTTTTGAGAAAAACTATACTTGATGTTTTCACAAAACTGCATCACTTGTTCTTGCCTTCGGACATTATGCACGACAACATTCGAATCAAGATTTATGTCATATGGATGACTGATCGAATCAGTTATAAAATTTATTATGTTCCTCACATATCTGAATTGGCAATGGGGATGTACAGTACGCAAATGAACCTCATTCTTCTCAACACCAAAACGGTTTGGCAACGCGGACTTTGTTTGACCGCTCTCTGCGGCCAAGCTTATGCAAACCTCATCCACTCCACTCTTCCCTATTGCTCCCCCTGTAAGCGTGGAAACATCGTCCTACGTGACGTAGGCTATAATCAAGAAGAATAAATGCGCAAAGAAGCGGGATACGGAAGTACTAACAAATGAAGAGATACCCTTGAAGTTTTCTGAGGCTGTAGATACTGCGGTAATGAATGGCTCAACAGGTAATTCTGTTGAAGAGGAAATGACATCTCTAAAAAGGACAATTACAGAAATTGGAAGTAAAAATGTATGTAAAAGAAAGATAACTGCAAGGAAATGATGGTAAGAGGAGAAATACTTCAGTGGATCGACGAAAGACGGAAGTACAAAAATGTGCAGGGAAATTCAGGAATACGGAAATGCAATTCTCTTACGAATGAAATAAATAGGAATTGCAGAGACGCTAAGGAGAAATGACTGCATGAAATATGAGCACTTGTTCATCTTCGCTAGTGTGAAGCACGTCTCCTCTACTGAACATGCTTTTTAGAGCCCATGTTTAGTGGACACTTTTTCATGTTTTGGTCCATAGTACTGTACTGTCACTGAAAGTTGCGGATCCTACGTTCTTAGCAACAACTCTACCAGTACATGTGTTCCATTGTCAGATATATGATAATGATTTTTGCTTTTAACTTACGATTCGTTCGTTTCCGAACGAAGAACCCTTACCACAAATTGATATCTTCATCCTTCTCTGTCATCCTTGCAAGTTTGTCACGTCATCAAGGAATCCCTCTGTAAATACACTCCCTTACAGGCGTGGACGCCTGTACTTTTGACGCTCTTTGGCGTCACTGGATGAGGTTTCCGGGCATGGGTTCCTGTTCAAAATATTATGTATTCACTGTCCGCTAGAAGTCCTCGAAGTTTGTAATGGTAATTTCCGAACACGATGTGGAAAAGTCAAAAAAATCTTCGGTGAAATGAAAAGCAAGACGGTAGTAAAGTGTGGGCCAAATAAATGTGACCTGAAAAGGTGGCAGCATTGACGGAGAAGGAAAGATCTACAGTTACTTCCAACACGGATGGAGCAACTACCCATACACTGGAGCACATTTACACAATCTTCACGCCTGACAGAGTTTTTAGTAGTTCAGTTGTCGCGGCAGTAACTGGCCACCTAAGCCACCAGGTCTGTCAATTTGTGATTACTTTCTGTGGGGAGTCCTCAAGTGTAACAGTCTTGTTCGGGGCCCTAGCTGTCCACCCAGGTCACCTGGTCTGTCAGTTTGGGGTTACCTTGTGTGAGGAGCTCTCAAGTGTAAGTTGTATCGCAACAACCCTCATAGTCTTCAGGAACTACGGCAAAACCTTTTGGATGATACTGCAGTAGTCCAGCTTCGATCCACTTTCAGTAACTTGATGACCGGGGCCCCAAAAGGGCCAAGAGATGAATGGTGGTCACTTTCAACATACGCAATAGTCGGGTTAGTACTGTATTTCCTTTCCTCCGCTGCGTTTCTTTATATCCTGGAACTCTGTTCTCCGGGACACTTTTATTTGCCCCATCCTGTGTTAAGAGTAAAATGCGAAATCCACTGCTAAATACAGAGGAGAAGCGGATGGGTGGAAAGATTAATTTGAAGGTCTCTACAAGGGAGGGCTTGTCTTAGGGTCAGAATTTAGACGAGCTTTGGATTGTTTTAAATCAAGTAAGGCAGAAGGGATATTTTGTATCCCGCCTGGATAGGCGGCGCGTGAACTACTTCTGTAATATAGGCCCAGAGCGAAGGAAGCTAGTAGGATCAGGAGTGGTGAAGCACTTCGTTACTGCATGTAACTAACACTATTTTACTAGAGTCTAAAAACACAAGTAAATAACAAAAGCATACATAACTTTGGCTAGGATGAGCACGTAGGTGTGAAGCCGTAGTCCATGACGGATCAAAGTCCCAATAACAAGCTAGCCCACTCGGTAGTCGAAGCGATGTTTCCAGACCGTCTGCTCTTGATAAAAAGGGCTAAATCAAGACGGCACTTCCTCAGCTCCACAGCGTCGGCCAGAAGGCGCTGTGGTCAGCGTAGTTAGTCTTCTCTCGTAATGCCAACTTACGAGAGCGTGCACCCTACGTTGTGGCATCGCAACTATCGACGCCACGGGATACATAACGTTCCATCAGAATTTCAAAATCATTGGAGGAAGTGGCAAAAACGACTGTTCACTTTGGCGTGCGGAATGCCTGAGACTGGTGATATACCATCGGACTTTTGGAAGGAACATCATTCACACAATTACGAAGTTAGCAAGAATCGACAAGTGCGAGAATTATCGCATAGTCAGCTTAAAAGCTCTGGCATCCAAATTGAAAAACAAAACTGAGGATGTGTTAGAAGAGGATCAGTGGAAGCATCAGAAAGGCAGTTCTTACGTTGCGACTGACAATGGAAGGAAGACTGGAGAAAAATCAAGATACATAGGAAAAAGCTTTCGATAATGTAAAATAGTGCCAGGAGTTCGAAATTCTGAGGAAAAGAGGGCTAAACTATAGGGGAAAATGGGTAACACACAATATGTACGGGAACCATGAGCGAATCATAAGACAGGAAGACAAAGAACTAAGCGCTCGGATTAGGACGGGTGTAAGACAGAGATGTAGTCTTTCACCCATACTGTTCAATCTGTACGTTGAAGAAGTTATGACGGAAGTAAAAGAACGGTTCAAGAGTGGGATTAAAATTCAAGCTGAAAAGATATCAACGATAAGAGTCGCTGATGACATTGCTGTTCTGAGTGAAAATGGAGAAGCATTACAGACTATGCTGACTCGAAAGAAATGTGTAATGAGTGCAGAATATGGACTGGGAGTAAATCGGTGAAAGGCGAAAGTAACGAAAAGTAGCAGAAATGAGAACAATGAGTAACTTTATATCAGAAGTGCGGATCACGAAGTAGGACGAAGTTAAGGAATTCTGCTACCTTGGCATCAAAATAACCAATGCTGGACGGAGCTAGGGGGACATACAAAGCAGACACGTACAGGCACATAGGACATTCCTGAGCAAGACATATCTACTAGTATCAGGCATAGGCTTTAATTTAAGGGAGAAATTTCTGATAATGTCTGTGTGGAGCGTAGTATTGTAAGTTAGTGAAACATAGACTGTGAGAAAACCGGAACAGAAAAGAGTTGAAGCATTTGAGATGTGACGCTACAGAAGAATGGTAAATATTAAGTGGATGGATGAGGTCAGGAATGAAGAGGTTCTCTGTAGAATCGGCGAGGAAAGTAATATATAGAAAAATGGTTCAAATGGCTCTGAGAACTATGGGACTCAACATCTTAGGTCATAAGTCCCCTAGAACTTAGAACTACTTAAACCTAACTAACCTAAGGACACCACACACACCCATGCCCGAGGCAGGATTCGAACCTGCGACCGCAGCAGTCCCGCGGTTCCGGACTGCAGCGCCAGAACCGCTAGACCACCGCGGCCGGCACAATATATAGAAACTATCGACAAAAAGAAGGGACAGGATGACAGGACATAAGAAATCAGGGAGTAGCTTTCATGGTACTAGAGGGAGCTGTAGAGGATAAAAACTGTAGAGGAAGGAAAAGACTGGAATACGAGTACATCTAGCAGAAAAATAAGGACGTTGGAGCTAAGTGATATTCTGAGATCAAGAGGTTGGCATAAGTGATAAGTGAAGAAAGTATTTAAGGTTCCGTCGACATCGAGGACATCATAGACGGAGCACAAGCTCGCATTGTTTCAAAGGTAGGGAAGAAAATCGATCGTACGGTTTGAATGGATCCGTGGCGCCATTCACCAATATCGATTTTGAGAAGTGGAGGGAAGCTTAAAAGTGACTCTTTAGACATGGAACAGAATTTTATTTTGTCACATATTTGTGATTTTTCTGATAATAAAGAAAATTCCGATGTAATTAATAAATCTACATAAACATGCAATTCAGAGAAATGCGATTATGCTTTTCGAATTTGAGATAGTAAACTAGTATATTCACTCCTTAATAATATCACTTGCGAACATACAGTTTTTATTTTTTGATTGAATTCTATCCTGTTCCAATCATTTCACAATATTCGTGTTTACTCTGACGACATAGCGTGGAAAAAAAGTCTTCTCCTCCACTGAAATCTTCATGAGTCCAGCAATGATATTCGTGCTCTGTTCCCGTTTTTCGCTGTGTATGTCGGCAGAAAAACGCCATCTATTGAATAAATACACTGTGTCATTGTTACCACTGGTGTCTGAAATAATACTCTCATCAAGATCAATAGCACAATCAAAGTCGTTAGA
The DNA here is from genome assembly GCF_021461395.2 of Schistocerca americana. NCBI lineage: Eukaryota > Metazoa > Arthropoda > Insecta > Orthoptera > Acrididae > Schistocerca > Schistocerca americana. The sequence goes on along the minus strand of NC_060119.1, from coordinate 1,098,008,414 downwards.
CGGTTAATCTACTTTAAGTTTTGAAGATGTACCGTTATCTTCTCTAATAAATTAATGGCTGCTTTCTTCTTAGTCTTGACTTGAGATTCTTTTGTTTGGATTCTTTAATCATCACATGTAAGTAAATAATATTACTAACTCCCCAGTCCTTGAACTGCTGGATCTCCAGAAGGCTTTGCGGTCTGAGGATGAGATGTGACGTCTTCAGGATTGACGGCTAGACCGAATTAACTATGGTAATTATAATAACAAAAGATCTTATGTAACTTATACAATTACAGAAACTTACGATACCACTTTTTTTCGGCAGTTGGATGTACTTATTTTCTTATACGTAGCATCTGATTCACGTTTTTGAATGTTCAGATGGTTCAGATGGCTCTGAGCACTATGGGACTCAACTGCTGTGGTCATAAGTCCCCTAGAACTTAGAACTACTTAAACCTAACTAACCTAAGGACATCACACACATCCATGCCCGAGGCAGGATTCGAACCTGCGACCGCAGCGGTCGTGCGGTTCCAGACTGTAGCGCCTTTAACCGCTCGGCCACTCCGGCCGGCGTTTTTGAATGTTTAGAGAATGTTTTACAGTCTGGCGAAGTTCTTCCGAATTTACATATTGATATCTAATTAAATACATCTCCAGGTTATGCCACGAAAATTAGTCTTTTTATAAATGCCACGAAAACACGAAAAATGTAACTTTGTCATCAATTTCATTTTATCCAGTTAAAATACTGTCATTTATGAAAAATTATACTTAATTTTTGGTTAATTTACCAACAAATCTTATGATAATTTTATAACATAACTCAATTTCTTTATTTTTGAAAAACAACTGATTTACCTCGTTAGTTTTGTAGGTACCTTTTATTTCCATATCAATTTTAAAATATTTTCATGTGAGAAATTCATTAACTAGTATAGATTTATGTTTACTTTCAAAAGCGGAAAATGTGTATAACTATTATGTTGATCCACAGAAGGTTCTGGAAGCATAGAGAACATTATCTTTTAGATATATACTGTAAATTGGCATCAAAGCCACCTTCAGTTACTTACTAGTCTTTAGACTGTGTTCACGAAAGACTCAAAATACTATCATTTACCAAAATTATGCTTAATTTTTGGTTAATTTACCAACATATCTTATGCTCATTTTATGACATAACATCTGTATTTTTGAAGAACCCCTGATTTACCTTTTTAGTTGTGTAAACATCTTTATCTCCATACCAATTTTAAAATATTGTCATGTGAGAAATTCAAAAACGGAAAAGGTGTATAACTATTATCTTGATCCACAGAAAGCTCTGGAAGCATTGAAATCATGATCTATTTGATATATACTATAAACAGGCATCAAAGCCTTTTCCGGCTACTTGCTAGTCTTTAGACTGTGTGCACGAAAGACTCTTTTGATTTGGGTGTTGTGTAACAAAAAGTTATTACGGATTAAGTTTTTATTGCGATAAACGTGACTTCATTTCATATAAAAAATATTAATGATGCCTTCAGCTGAGTCTGATGATATGGAAATAAAAAGTGAATACGTCGAGTTTAAAGCGTTACGCTTCAGTTTCATCGGATAAATAGCCCTCGAGGTTTATGTTTTGATCAAGCTTGATTTCTAAACAAGAACCTTGGACGCTGACGCCAAATGCAAGATAAGGAAATCTCTATTTACGTTGTTAAGTTTTCCTCGAAACTGCTTACTTCAAATATTGTTGTAGGGGCGTGGCAGACACTGAAGTGAAATAAATTGGCGCTAATATACTTCCACTAAGCGTTGGGGTGTTCTTTGTAACACTTTAACTTGCGTACTTGAGAGTGAAAGTGGTGACGAACTGCAGATTTCGTGCAAGATGAGAACTACGCTGCGCAACAAAATTAAACGATCACTTTTTCAAAAATCCGTATTTCTCTCCCATTCGAACGCATGTTTGAAATTTGTTCAAAGGTGCCTACAACCTTATTCTGTAATAATGGGAAAGCGTCACTCTGGGCCTCAGCTAGGAAGTTCATGTGAGGTTTAAGGCGGTTTAATAACGTCACATTTGCATCAGATTCCATCACCATTCTACCCAACGCCACGGTGGACGGTTATATCATGGTAAGGTCGTCACGCCTCCTCGTACCCACATTTCAGGCTTCCTTTGGCCCCTCAGCGATGGAGGACAGAAACGCGACACCACGCGACTCTGAAATTTCGCGCGGTTCTCCCACCTTTCATGGGCGCCCCGTATGTGTGTACCGTTCTGTCCGTTATATAGCAGGAACGGAGAGAAGCAGTCTCTCTCTGTCTCGCAGGCACACACACTCTCTCTCTCTCTCTCTCTCTCTCTCTCTCACTCTCTCTCCTACCAACTGTGTGGTCTCAGGCTCGTCCTGTGGCCCCTGCCCAGGGAGAAGGGTGCACAGTGCCACTCTACCGCCAAAGCACCCGCCGTGTGAAATTCCAGGCCAGCCGCCGGCCACCTCGCTTGTTCTACAGCTCAAAACAGATCTTTTCTGTGTCCGTCCAAGCCACCTTCCCATGATAACATGCAAAATTCTCAAAATCTTACGTACCAGTATGAATCTTGGTTTTGCTACTACTATTACTCTGCCTAACGGCTATACCTGTCCGCTTGGTATTTTTCATTTATTTTCTGAATAAATATCATGTAAGGAGCTAAAATCTGCGACCTTACAAGTGCACATGGTACCGCACGTGGCATTCTGCGGAATGTAACAAAGCGCTGCATTTAGCTGCTGTTGGTTACGTTAAGAAGACTGTGACGGGGAATTCCATTCCAAAGCACTTGGGAAACCCCCAGTAGCCAACCGGACATCAGTTTTTCGAAGAGGGGAATAAAGGAAGTGGGCGTGGCACACAAGAGCGGCTACTTTCCTCCTTCCTTTGATCAACGGAACAGCAGCTTGCTCATTGTTATGGAAAGCACGGCGACTTACAAACAAATGAAGTCGGCGCTCCATAATCGAGTGTGTGGTGTTACATTTTCTAAAGAGAGAAGACAGTAATTGCCATAGCGTTATGTCACCGCGATCAGTCACATAATGCTACAATTGCCTAAACGGATAGGATCTGCGGAGTCACGGATATTACTTCTAGATGTGTATGAGATCTTCTATAGGGAGTAAAAACTCCGTACTTTAGATTCTGGAGTGGGTCAAGTGCCACCTCTTGACCCCATTCTCCCCATCCCTCGCCCCTCCCTCCCAGGCAGGCGGACGCCTATCATTGCAATAATTTCCTGCGAACACTAACATCTACGTCAGCACTCCGCAAGCGACCTGGATGTGTATGTCAGAAGGTACTTTCGGTGCTACTAACCGATCCCCACTTCCCTGTTTCATTCGCGAATGGCGCGGGGGAAGAATGTAGAAAAGCCTCTTTATTACATCTAATTTATCAAATTTTCTTATTTCAGAGATTTGCAAACAAGAAAGTCTAATATACAGGGTCCTCTAAACGTTTCCTTACAAACTTCTATGTCTTGTAGAGGGGTCTGATTGGATACTATTTTGATTGGAACCCATGTCTGGAAACCATTTCAGTGCTGCAACCATCTGAAAACACGTTGGTAACGTGACCATTCTTACAAGTAATTTTTAGCCGTGACCCCATACATAACTTGAGTTATAATTCCACTCACTTATAACAAAAGAAACGAAAAGGGAACTTGTTATTCTTCAGTTTTAACCGGACCATTCCTTGCTCGAACAGTCCACGGACCGACAGTGATAACCATCGGAGATCGTTGCCGAGAACATCAGAGCCACACTCGACTTGGGTTCCCCAACAAGTCGGCGGTCGAAGAGCACTGTTTGTCCGAAAATCACGAAATGGACTACCAACATACCATGGTCCTGGCACAGACGTCTAAACACTGGGACAGCGTCGTTAGAGAGGCTATCGAAATTCGTACCAGGGACGGACTCATCAACCGAGATTGCTGCTACAACCTCAGCAACAGGGCATGGGAACCAGCACTGAGTCTAATTCAAAAGGCGCTCAGCAAAGGAAACGAACGGGTGACCAGGGCGGACGAAGTAGTTACACCGACGCCACCACAGACGCCGACGCTAGCGTCTCACCGATCGCTGACGCGCTGGCGCGGACCACGGAAAGAACGCCTCGCGAAGGGAGAGGATTTAATACGGCCGTCCGCCCCGGTAGCTGAGTGGTCAGCGTGACAGACTGTCAATCCTAAGGGCCCGGGTTCGATTCCCGGCAGGGTCGGAGATTTTTTCCGCTCAGGGACTGGGTGTTGTGTTGTCCTAATCATCATCATTTCATCCCCATCGACACGCAGGTCACCGAAGTGGCGTCAAATCGAAAGACCTGCACCAGGCGAACGGTCTACCCGACGGGAGGCCCTAGCCACACGACATTTCCATTTCCAATACGGCCGCCCAGCCTCAGGAGCTCAGATCGTCAGCGCACCTGACGATGGCGACATTTCTGATGGCCGAAACATTGTGCCCGTTGGACACTGAGGACCGGCAGTATACCCGTAGACTGTTCGAGCAAAAAGTGAACTTAATCAGATTTCACAAACGCTGTTGTTTACTGTAAAACTTAACCGTTTTTATTTCCTTTTCAAAGGAGGTTTAGCATTCTGACGTACTGCAAGTAAAGTTCGATGTAAGGAATACCGAGTTAGGTACACACATTGTTTCTACGAATGACGTTGTAGTATACGCTCTCTATCAGACACGGTGTGTCTGCACTCAATCCTGCATCGACCACAACTCGCGCCACCAGATCTTCTTCTGTCCCTGCAGGAGTCTTATAAACTAAACTCTTCACTCGACACAGAGACAATAGTCCTATGGAATCAAATCCGGTGATTGCCGGGCGGTGTTGCCGAGCGGTTCTAGGCGCTACAGTCTGGAACCGCGTGACAGCTACGGCCGCAGGTTCGAATCCTGCCTCGGGCATGGATGTGTGTCCTTAGATTAGTTAGGTTTAAGTAGTTCTAAGTTCTAGAGGGCTGATGACCTCATAGTGCTCAGAGCCATTTAAACCATTTAAAATCCGGTGATTGGGTGATGGTGCAGGCCATGCCATTGGATCACCTCGACTTATACATCTGTGGCCGAATCATTGGTCTAGACGTTCCCGAACAAGACGTGAAAAGTGAGCGGATGAGCTGTCATGCTGAAACCACCCCTTTTGTTGTAAGAAGATCAAGTGGATGGGATCCATGGGATTGGGCGGAAACATGTGTGGTCCAATCACATGGTCATATAGAATACCTACTCACAATTTGATACTAAATCTGTGTTGGAATCCCTGGAAATGGTTGGCACGTGAGATTTCGTCTGCCCAGATATGGCTGTTTCGAGAATTTGTAAGTAGGCTGTTTAGGTTTTTATATTGGTAACGCCATGTAGCGCTCTGTATGAAAATCACTAGCTGTGCTGTGTGCAGTCTGTGGCTGGTTGGCATTGTTGTAATTCGCTTTTGTAGTGTTGGGCAGTTGGCTGTTACCAGCGCGTAGCGCTGCGCAGTTGGAGGTGAGCCGCCAGCAGTGGTGGATGTGGGGAGAGAAATGGCGGAGTTTTGAGAGCGGATGATCTGGACGTGCGTCCATCAGAGACAATAAATTTGTAAGACTGGATGCCATGAACTGCTATATATATTATGACTTTTGAACACTATTAAGGTAAATACATTGTTTGTTCTTATCAAAATCTTTCATTTGCTAACTATGCCTATCAGTAGTTAGTACCTTCAGTAGTTTGAATCTTTTATTTAGCTGGCAGTAGTGGCGCTCGCTGTATTGCAGTAGTTCGAGTAACGAAGATTTTTGTGAGGTAAGTGATTTGTGAAAGGTATAGATTATTATTAGTCAGGGCCATTCTTTTGTAGGGATTTTTGAAAGTCAGATTGCGTTGCGCTAAAAATATTGTGTGTCAGTTAAGTGTTGATCAGAATAGGTAAATTTCGAGATGTCTGAGTACGTTCAGTTCTGCTCAGCTGTCTGAAAATCAAATAATGTGAGAGGTTTATCAGCACAGTAATTCATAAATTTTTCTAAGGGGACGTTTCAAATTGAGAACACTATTCCAAGTAAATTTACATTCATCTGTCGAGAAAATGTGCCGTGGAAATACCATGGACTCCTTCGATGGCTGGCCGAGGTGGCAGAGCGGTTCTTGACGTTACAGTCTGGAACCGTGCGACCGCTACGGTCGCAGGTTCGAATCCTGCCTCGGGCATTGATGTATGTGATGTTCTTAGGTTAGTTAGGTTTAAGTAGTCTACGTTCTAGGGGACTGATGACCTCAGAAGTTAAGTCGTATAGTGCTCAGAGCCATTTGAACCATTTGAACTCCTTTGATGCTCCGTCGCAGATAGTGCGTGCAGAACTCAACGCGTGGTGCACCTGCTTTGGAGATGCTATATACGTAGTTGCTCGTCATGCAGAACACACCAGATCTTGCTGGGAGCAACATCTATTGGACGAACATTTACTCGTGTTCTCGTCGAAGTGTTCTCTTCAACGTCATGCAGTACGGCCTCATCCAATTCAGGTGCGCAGTCTCTCCTTGGTGCACAACAGTCGCGACTACTGAAGGTGAAGGTACCCTTTCTCGAAGCCGTTGCGTAATTGTAGCAAAGAGACGTCGTTGATTCTTAATAAAGGCGACGAGTAGCTCGTCCATTAATATCAGCTTCGTCTTACAAAAGGATCTGTCGGTGTATTTTGCAATGACTTACTCAACCATTAATTCGGGTAATGTTGAGGGAATTAGATTAGGAAATGAGACACATAAAGTAGTAAAGGAGTTGGGGAGCAAAATAACTGATGATGGTTGAAGTAGAGAAGATATAAAATGTAGACTGGCAATGGCAAGGAAAGCATTTCTGAAGAAGAGAAATTTGTTTACGTCGAGTACAGATTTCAGTGTCAGGTAGTCGTTTCTGAAAGTACTTGTATGGAGTGTAGTCTTGCATGGAAGTGATGCATGGACAATAAATAGTTTGGACAAGAAGAGAATAGAAGCTTTCGAAATGTGGCGCTACAGCAGAATGCTGAAGATTGGATGGGTAGATCACATAACTAATGAGGAGGTATTGAATAGAATTGGGGAGAAGAGGAGTTTGTGGCACAACTTGACAGGAAGAAGGGACCGGTTATTAGGACATGTTCACAAATTTAGCTTTGGAGGGCACCGTGGAGGGTAAAAATCGTAGAGGGAGACCAAGAGATGAATACACTTAGCAGATTGAGAAGGATGTAGGTTGCAGTAAGTACTGGGAGATGAAGAAGCTTGCACAGGATAGAGTACCATGGAGAGCCGTCAAACCATCCTCAGGACTGAAGACCACAACAACAACATACTCAACCATGTTACTCACAGACACGGGAGTGAAGCTGCAACCAGGTAATTGAGGACAGACATCAGACAGCCGGCCGAAGTGGCCGAGCGGCTCTGGGGGCTACAGTCTGAAACCGCGCCACCGCTACGGTCGCAGGTTCGAATCCTGCCTCGGGCATGGATGTGTGTGATGTCCTTAGGTTAGTTAGATTTAAGTAGTTCTAAGTTCTAGGGGACTGATGACCTCAGAAGTTAAGTCCCATAGTGCTCAGAGCTATAGCCATCAGACGACATCAGCCGATCCTACGTAACCACTTCCCAGCAAGACAACAACGTTGCATGCCTACGTAGCAAACATGTTTTCAAGCGGTTGTTGCACGGAAACGCTACGTTTTCCTGCATTGAGTTCCAATTCAAATTATTGCCTGCTTAGTCCCCTCTACAAGTCCTAGAAAAGCTTTAGAAGCTTTATGGAGAATTTTAGAGCACCCTGTATACATGGTGATTATTAAAGTTACGGTAATTCCCCGTCGGGCTAACTGTAACAAACCTGCAGTTCAGCAGAGTCGCTTATAACCATTGCTACAAAAATAGCTCTGAGCACTATGGGACTTAACTTCTAAGGTCATCAGTTCACTAGACTTAGAGCTATTTAAACCTAACTAATCTAAGGACATCACATACATCCATGCTCGAGGCAGGATTCGGGCCTGCGACCGTAGCGGTCGTGCGGTTCCAGACTGTAGCGCCTAGAACCGCTCGGCCACCCCGGCCGGCCCATTGCTACAAAATGAATGAATAAAATGCGAGTTCCGAGATTCCAGGATGGGGCAAGTGGATCCTCCTCCTCCTCTCCCCCTCCCCCCTCCTCCCCTCCCCCCTACCGGACGACTATGTACTGGATGCACGTTCACCGAGCAGATACAATGCGACTGTTTGAATGTTGCGGCTGGCGGCTGTTGAAAACATGATGTCAGTCACGAAGACTTCTGCCGATATGTGCGAGCAGAACTAGGGACGAAGTAATACTGGTACGAGAACAAACGGCAACACCTGCTGTTTGTATTAAATCTTGTGGCTTTACTGCTTTCATTATCAGAAATGTTTCACAAACCTCGATTTCAGAACATTAGTGTATAAGAAATGATTTCTCAATTAAAAAATATTCAAAAGCCAATATCGTGTAAATATTTCCTTATTTAAAACAAGCGGTTTCGACAGACTCTGTTGTCATCTTCAGGCCTTAAAAATCTTTTTGTTATGAGCCGTGTTCATTTTAAGTTGGACCTACGTGAAGTTGCATGTGGCGTGAGATCGAAAACAAAGTGGGCACGTTTCGTAACAAAAAGATTTTTTAAGACATGAAGACGACGGCAAAGTTTGTTTTAAATAAAGAAATGTTTATGTGACCCTGGCTTTTCTGTGTTTTTAGCAAGTAAAACAGATCGTTTCTTCTGTCTTCTCAACATGGGAAACTTCAATTGTCATTGTAAATTTTAACACCAGTTTCCATACATCAAAAGTTGTGATTTTTACGGCTGAGTGGGAGCAGCAGAAGGCTGTGTTGTTGAAGAGGTGCGTTTCGGCACCTAAAAACTTAGAAATTAAGCTTTTCCCTCTGCTGGATATGTCCATTTTGGTTTCTTCAGATTTCCCCTGCAGGCATTTTACTTTCTACTTGCCTTGTCACTGTAGTATTTTGTTCGATCCGTGGATTTTATTGCACGTACTTCTTGTGCGTTTGTTGTGTTAGGCAAGATTCCTCAGAGTTTATCTTGCTTTTGTCTGCCTAGCTCAAATCTCGGGAAGCCCCGTGGCTACAGCGCGCAGTCAGACAGGCGGTGTGACGCAACTGAGCCACGCCCTTCCCTGGCTCACGCTGTTTGCGGCGCCGTCCCTTATCGCTTCTGAAGCCTTCGATATCGGCAGCTCTGGAGACCACACGTGTTCCTGTCGGGGTGGGGCAGATAACATTCCTAGTGCTGCACCTGGCCACAGAGGATGCTAGGATAGAGGTATCACAATGATATCACCCTGTTTCTGTTTTAGACGGCATCCTGAACCTCCGAATCGTCTTCAGGAGGTCTCGCGATTACCCTAACATAGACAAGCGTCGTGACATCACCTGTTATGGAGCTCGTGCTCTTTTTGAGACACACTGTGCATTAACTCTGTCAACCTGACCTCGCAAGAAGAAAGTGAATGTTATTGGCACAAATAACCTTACCCATAAAACATTATATTTCCTTTTCGCATCTTAGATGGAGACACACATAGCTCTTGCGTCACATTTTCACGCCAGAGACATATGGTTTACTTCCGTCCTTAATGTCAAATTTTTATTCGTTTGATAAATAAGTGTCGTGTGACAAGGGCCTCCGTCGGGTAGACCGTTCGCCAGGTGCAAGTCTTTCAATTTGACGTCACTTCGGCGACTTGGGCGTCGATGGAGATGAAATGATGATGATTAGGGCAACAGAACACCTAGTCCCTGAGCGGAGAAAAGCTCCGACCCAGCAGGGAATCGAACCCCGGCCCTTAGGATTCATATTCTGTCGCGCTGACCACTCAACTACCGGGGGCGGACATTGGTTTGATAATTACAACACACAGAACAGCTGCTTTCTGACAAGAATCCCATTACACATTAAATCTTTGCCACTAATGTCCAGTGTTTCTATAAAGCAAAGGGTGCACCAAAACTAAAATTCTTAATTGCACACATGATGACGTGTATCACGTTCATTGCAGTTCCGATTATAATTATACTCACATAGTTGTGACCAGTATCAAGAAGGAATACGTTAACAGTTGTTACTGTGCCGTAAGAGACACGTAAAAGAGAGACACTTACTCATTTTTACATTAAATGTATTCGCAGTTACGAATATGGACAAGCGTCAGCTATAGTGCGGAGTGACGGCAGTGACAATCTGTACCGCACCGGAAGTCGAACCCGAATTTCCTGCTTATCGCATTACCATTTAGCTATACACGGTACAACCCAGAGCCAGACCTGAACTTCCATATGTCGTCTACCGTGCTTCTACAATCTGTACTTGTACATCCATTTTATGTACAGGGTGTTTCACTAAATGTGTTTGCCTCTGTAAGTTACGAAGTCATAGGCGACGGAAATATTTATTGCGGTAGGTAACCATAAGAAACGTTACATGTCTGCGGAGCTATGAACATATTTTATTGTGTCATTATCCATAGAGTTGCAACAAAAAGATACAATTTTTTAAATGGAACAATACTTGCTTCTACGTCTCATGCACAGGAATCAGTAACACCAGCTGTGTATGCATCAATTTAAATTACATTCCTATCAGTTTTAGTTTCGGAGCTACAACCCTTCAAGGTATCAGGGGAGATACCACACGCTGCACATAATAGATGGCTATGTGGTGGGTGATGGATATTCTGGCGGTCGGAAGTTGATTTAAATGAGATATTCAAATTTGTGTCCACGTTCCTGAATGCACAATGCAATGCGCTTTCTAAACGATCTGCGGACGAGATGTAGCATCGCCAGTGTCACGGAGCAACATGCGTCCTCGATGCGCCGTTTTAGGTCATCTTGGGAAGTGGGCTCAGTGATATAAACACGATCCTTTAGATATTCTCCTAAAAAGAAATGTAATGGTGTTAAATCGTTCAACCTTGCGGGCCATGAATGAGGACCACCCTGCAAAACTGTTGTTTAGTTCTTCCACAACAGCACGCGCAGAATGGGCTGGGTGACCATCGTGCGGCATCCACATATGGACTCTCGTGTTTAGACACACATGTTCGAGGAGACCACCCAAACTGTCGACTACGAACGTGCGATATAATTCACCTGTCAGTACCTGGTAAGTGTTGTGGACCGCTGATTTCATCCCAAAGGATTCCACACCATACCTTAATAGACCACCGACGTTGACGGTCGACAGGTATGCGGCTCATTAGTGCACGTTATGGCGATTCATTGCACCATAATTTGTGAACGTGGACTCATCAGAGAACATAACACCTTGTAAGGACTCCAGCGTGAAATTACATGGCTCATTCACAGAATGTAACTCTCGCACGGAAATCGTTCCCATGCAGCTCTTGGGTCAGTGACAGGTGGTAAGGGTGAAACCTATGGCCGTGCACTATACGCCACACAGATGAGAGACTGACACCAGCGACTGCAGCAATGGCTCGTAAGCTGAAATGAGGATCGTGGTGTACTGTAGCTAAATCAAACACCTCCGTCGCCTCACGGCGCATTACCAAGCTGCCTGTTTCCCGAAGTCGTTGTTCGGCACGTAAGAACGTAATGGATGCCAGAGCTCTTCGCCTAAGATATCGCACGGCGTACGCCATGGCTGCTTCAGTGGCATCATGGCGGCACTCGCCGAGCATCAGCAACATGTCAACGTACTCGTTGTTCTTGAATGCCATCTTTATCAGATGTCAGTAACTGTGGTATACTGAGCCCCGTTTGTTTGTGTGGCTCGAACTGTCATGTATACGGCCGTGTGCGGGAACAGTCGGCAGTCCAAAAGCGCATCAAGGAAGCTTCTTGCTCCGTGGCACCGGCAACGTTACAACTCGGCCGCACCACATTTAGAATATGCATTACGTTATGCGCAGTGTGTGTGGTATCTGCCCCTGAAACCTTAAAGGGTTGTATCTCCCAAACTAAAAGCGATAGGAATGTAATTTAAATTGACGTATACACTGCTGGTGTTACTGATTCCAGTGCATGATAGAAGCAACTATTGTTCCATTTAAAAAAAGAAATTATCTTTTCACTGTGACTCTTAGGATAATAAAACAATAAACTATGTTCATAGCTACGCAGACAGTGTAACGTTTCTTATGGTGATCTACCGCAATAAATGTTTCCGTCGCCTATTATTTCGTAAGTTACAGAGGCAAACACATTTAGTGAAACACTCTATATATCCCCGTACGGGTGAGACACTTTACTTGAAAGTTGATTGCCCGACATACGGGATGTGCGAGTACAGGTTGTAGACGCATGGTTGAGCCCTACGGAAGTTTGTATCTGGCTCGGAGTCGTGGACGGATAGAAAACTGGTAAGGCGAACGATTGTGATAAGCGGGAAATTCGTAGAACCGACTTATTGTCCGTATGTCGGTCTGTTCACAGTCAGGCCGCCGGCGGTGGTACGGAGAACTTTCGCGGGTGTGCCTTGCAACTTCTGTGTCACTGGCGTCTGGCGAGGATTCGATAGCGAGGAGCACCATTACGTTTTCGATAGCAGGCGCCAACACTTCGCCTATCGATTACACCAGACATTTGGATCAACTGTTCTCCTTCCTTGTTAGCGGATATTGACAATTTTTCATTTCACGTAACAGGAAACTAGTACAAACAACTGTCACCTCAGCAGTTTATGTTCATATTAAAGGTGCTTCCAAATTCCCGTTACACTCTGTCAGGAATCGCCGAGTAACTAAAATTATGATTTGGAATTCCCAGTCACGTCTTAAAATTAAGCTTATATCTCTTCGCACATATTTTCTACGGTGAACAGCATAACTTCTAAACAGAACAAAGCCTGTGATAATTTAATACTTCATCCAAAAACCTCATTTTAATATCTTCATAATGAAATATGAGATAGTCGTCTCGCCGTCCAGAAATATATTACCCACATCTACTCTAAATGATATTCTGAAAGTTGGCATCCACTTCTGTATTTTGAGCTGCTCGGTAATCGTCTCAGATGAAACTTATCGAGCTCGTCATAAGCACATCAACTAAAGAATCAGTGAAAACTGCAAAATCTTACCGATAAAGTTTAATTGTACTTCTAACTACACAATATGTGAAAACATAGACAATTATCTGCTAGTATGTATCTGTTACTGACAGTAGAAATAACAATTACATGAATGAAAGTGCTGTTCCTAATGTTCATACATTTAGATTAACTGTGGGCAAAAATGTCGTGTTGCCATTATCAAAAATATGTGAAGGAAAGGGCTATACGTAAGAGCCATTTTGGTACACCTGTACCATGTGTGGATACTACGCTTGCTTCGCACTGTTATTTCTCTCACCAGAGGTTCAAATGGCTCTAAGCACTATGTTACTTAACATACGAGTTCTTCGCTTCCAGCGCCCGGGTTCCCGGGTTCGATTCCCGGCGGGGTCAGGGATTTTCTCTGCCTCGTGATGACTGGGTGTTGTGTGATGTCCTTAGGTTAGTTAGGTTTAAGTAGTTATAAGTTCTATGGGACTGATGACCATAGATGTTAAGTCCCATAGTGCTCAGAGCCATTTGAACCATACGAGTTCATCAGTCCCCTAGACTTAGAACTACTGAAACCTAACTAACCTAAGAACATCACACACATCTATGCCCGAGGCAGGATTCGAACCTGCGACCGTAGCAGTCGCGTGATTCCAGACTGAAGTGCCTAGAACCGCTCGACCACAGCTGCCAGATCTCCCACCAGTGACAGAGGTTGATAAAAATGGGCTGTCGTCCATACACGAGTTCTCACTTTACACTTATTTTAATTCTATGGCTGCATATGATACTGTACGAGGGACGATTGCAAAGTCCGAGAGATGCCACCACTGGCGCGCATCGAGGTCATGTTAGTATCACCTTTGGAAAGAATGCACACCAAGTTTCAGCCATATTGGTAGATTTCTTTGCGTTTGACATTCGCGTGAATCAAGGAAGTCGAGCGACTGCAAAAACATGGACGAAAAAGAATTTCGTGTGGTAGTTAAACATTACTTTATAAAAGGCAAAACGCCTGAGGAGACTAAAGAGAAGCTTGATAAACATTACGGTGCACCTTCGATTAGAACAGTTTATAAGTGGTTTCAAAATTTTCGGAGTGGCCATATGGACACAAGTGATGCTGAACGTTCTGGACGCCCTGTGGAGGTTACGACTCCAGAAACCATTGATAAAATCCATGATATGGTGACGGATGACAGAAGGGTTAAGGTGCGGGAGATTGATAGTGCTGTGGGCATGTCGAATGAACGGGTACATAATATTTTGCATAAACATTAGGACATGAGAAAGCTATCCGCAAGATGCGTTCCGCGACTGCTCACGCTTGACCAAAAATGTAATCATCTGAAGTCTTGCAATGATGGTTTGCAGCTGTTCAGGAAAAAATTCGCAGAACTTTAAGCGTCGTTCCGTCACTGTGGATGAAACATGGATACATTATTATACTCCTGAGACCAAAGAACAATCTAAACAATGGGCTGCCAAGGGAGAATGTGCACCAAAAAGGGTGAATTCCATTCCTTCGGCCGGAAACGTTATGGCGAGTGTCTTTTGGGATTTTCGAGGGATAATCCTCATCGACTATCTGGAAAAGGGTAAAACTACTACAGGTGCATATTATTCATCGTTATTGGACCGTCTGAAAACCGAGCTGCAAGAAAAACGCCGGCGTTTGGACCGCAAAAACGTCCTTTTCCATGACGACAATGCACCAGCACACACCTCGTCAGTTGTGGTCGCAAAATTAATGGAAATAGGATTCCAACTCGTTTCCCATCCCCCCAATTCTCCAGACTTGGCTCCCTCGGATTACTATTTGTTCCCAATTTGATTAAATGGCTGGCAGGACAAAGATTTTATTCAAACGAGGTGATTGCAGCAACTAATAGCTATTTTGCAGACTTGGACAATTCCTATTATTCGGAAGGGATGAACAAATTAGGACAGCGTTGGATGAAGTGTACAAGTCTAAAAATAGACTATGTCGAAAAATAAAAGTTTTACCACAAACACGTAAGTAGTTTTTATTTTTGCACGGACTTTTCAAACGCCCCTCGTATATGATACCATTCTTCGCATGAGTCAGCTACCTAAGGGAAAAAGCGATCTAATACAGATGACTGTCAATCGTTTAAACTTAACTGCTTGCGTATTTAACGAGTTCTGTGTTCCTTTTCTCAAATGTGGTTGAGAAATTATTTTAGATAAGGGCTTACCACGGTCTGAAATCGCCAGGTCCTGATGGGATTCCAATTCGGTTTTACAGAGAGCACTCTACTGCATTGGCTCCTTGCTTAGCTTGCATTTATCGCGAATCTCTTGCCCAACGTAAAGTCCCGAGCGACTGGAAAAAAGCGCAGGTGACGCCTGTATATAAAAAGGGTAGAAGGACGGGTCCTCAAAATTACAGATCAATATCCTTAACATCGGTTTGTTGCAGGATTCTCGAACATGTTCTCAGTTCGAATATAATGAATTTCCTTGAGACAGAGAAATTGCTGTCCATGCATCAGCATGGCTTTAGGAAACACCGCTCCTGCGAAACGCAACTCGCCCTTTTTTCACATGATATCTTGCGAACCATGGATGAAGGGTGTCAGACGGATGCCATATTCCTTGACTTCCGGAAAGCGTTTGACTTGGTGCCCCACTGCAGACTCCTAACTAAGGTACAAGCGTATGGGATGGGTTCCCAAATATGTGAGTGGCTCCAAGACTTCTTACATAATAGAACCCAGTACGTTGTCCTCGATGGTGAGTGTTCATCGGAGGTGAGGGTATCATCTGGAGTGCCCCAGGGAAGTGTGGTAGGTCCGCTGTTGTTTTCTGTCTACATAAATGATCTTTTGAACAGGGTGGATAGCAATGTGCGGCTGTTTGCTGATGATGTTGTGGTGAACGGGAAGGTGCCGTCGTTGAGAGACTGTAGGAAGATACAAGATGACTTGGGCAGGATTTGTGATTGGTGTAAAGAATGGCAGCTAACTCTAAATATAGACAAACGTAAAATAAATGCGGACGAGTAGGTAAAATAATCCCGTAATGTTTGAATACTCCATTAGTAGTGTAGCGGTTGGCACAGTCACGTTGATTAAATATTTGGGCGTAACATTGCAGAGCGATATGAAGTGGGACAAGCATGTAATGGCAGCTGTGGGGAAGGTGGATAGTCGTCTTCGGTTCATTGGTAGAATTTTGGGTAGATGTGGTTCATCTGTAAAGGAGACCGCTTATAGAAAACACTAATACGACCTATTCTTGAGTACTGCTCGAGAATTTGAGATCCCTATCAGGTCGGATTGAGGGAGGACATAGAAGCAATTCAGAGGCAGGCTGCTAAATTTGTTACTGGTAGGTTTGATCATCACGCGCGTGTTACGGAAATGCTTCAGGAACTCGGGCGGGAGTCTCTGGAGGAAAAGAGGGGTTCTTTTCGTGAATCGCTACTGAGGAAATTTAGAGAACCAGCATTTGAGGCTGACTGCAGTACAATTTTACTGCCGCCAACTTATATTTCGCGGGAAGACCACAAAGATAAGAGAAGAGAGATTAGGGCTTGTACAGAGGCACATAGGCAGTCATTATTCCCTCGTTCTGTTTGCGAGTGGAACAGGGAGAGAAGATGCTAGTTGTGGTACGAGGTACCCTCCGCCACGCACTGTATGGTGGATTGCGGAGTATGAATGTAGATGTAGACCAGTGGGACATTCCAAAGCTCGTTATGTCTGTATGTGTGTTCCATCCATTTCAGCTTTACAGTATAAAAGCCGATAAGTTTGCACACCTTCATGCAGCTACACTAATAAAGTAATTCATGCGTTGTCACAGTATTGAAAACAATAAAATCTTATTTCTATGACGAGTGGTTAGCCGATTTCACCCTGACGCCTAGGCTGATGCCATCTATTATTGCTTGAAAATGCGGCTATGTCCAAGAAACTAGTAGCAGTGAACGACAGATAAATAAATGAAATAAAACAGTGCAGCATTTGAGAAATCGTTGTAAACGTCTAGATCTACCAGCAGTTTCAATCGCAGTTCAGTAGAATTACATAAAATTATTGTCTCTGCCTCTAACATAGTACAGTTCTGCGTTAAAAATGAAGTTACGCCTCTACATCTTGTCGGACCTCCATTTGCTCGTCGTAGTGTAGCAGCTAGACGTGGCATACAATCCACTACTCGTTGGTAGTCACCTGCAGAAATACTGAATCATGGTGCTTCTATAGCCATTCATAACTGCAAAAGTGTTACCGGTGCAAGAGTTTGTGCGCGAACAGACCTCACGATTATGTCCCATAAATGTTCGATGGGATTCATGCCGGGTGATGTGGGTAGCCTAATCATTCGCTCGGATTTTCCAGAATTTTCTTAAGCCAATCGCAAACTGTTGTGGCCAGGTGACAAGGCACATTGTCATCCATAAAACTTCCAACATTGTTTGGGAACATGAAGCCCATGAATGACTGAAAACGGTGCCCAAGTAGCCGAACACAATCATTTCCAGTCAATGATCGGTTCAGTTGGACCAGAGGACCCAGTCCATTCCACGCAAACACAGTGCACGGCATTGTGGAACCGCCATCTGCTTGCACAGCGCCTTACTGACGAATTGGGTCGAAGGCTTCGCAGGGTCTGCGCCACACTCGAACCCTACCATCAGCTCTTCTCAACTGAAATCGGGACTCAGCCTACAATCCCAAGGTTCCCCAGTTGTCAAGCGTCCAACGGTTATGGTCACGAGCCCAGTATCGGCGCTGCAGGCGATGCCGTGCTGTTAGCAAAGGCACTCGCGGAAGTCCTGGGCTGTCATAGGCCATCAACGCCAAAATTTCACAGCACTCTACTAACGGATACGTTCGTCGTACATCCCGCATTGCTCCCTGTGATCATTTCAGGCAGTTTTGTTAATCTGTTAGCACCAACAACTCTACGCAAACGCCGCTGCTCTAGATCCTTAAAGAAAGGCCGTGGTAAGAGGTGATGCCTAAAATTCAGTATTCTCGACACGCTCTTGACACTCGATGTCGGAATATTGAATTCCAGAAATGCAATGTCCCATGCGTCTAGCTCCAACAAACGTTCAAAGTCTGTTAATCCGCCTTGTGTTGCTATAATCACGTCTGAAATTTTTTTCACATGACTCGCCTGAAATGGCAGCTCAGCGAAAGCCCTTTCTTCCCTAATGTCAATTTGTGGGTGTTATGTTGATGAGCTGCGCAGCGGATTGGTCTGACAAGTACCCCTTGGTTCCTGTAAGAAGCAATTTCCAGCCCATACTATTACAGAAGTCAGACAGACGCTCCTAACGTACCAAAAAGAAATGCCTGAAAAACTTTCAGCAATAAATATCTTCTGGAGTCGTCCGCTGTAAGGAAAAGACTAGTGTGATACTTGGGTACTGGAGTATTGCTCGTTAGTGTAAAAAAAAAAAACATTAAACGAACGGAAAATATTATTTATTGCAAAATCTGAGAAAATCAAGTGAAACTTTTATTTATGAACTGATACACATTTCCGGGTTCTTTTCGGAATAGTAGGTTACCTCTTATAGATGTGAATCCTGTTAATGAAATTTATATACAAAGTGTGGGAAAGCTCTTTTATCCATTTTCTTTAAGAATGTTATTTCGATGACTTTTCTCATCTCTCTCTATTATCTTTCACACAGGTGGTGTATTTCCGTCATACAAGGTTCAAATGTTTCAAATGGCTCTGAGCACTATGGGACGTAACTTCTAAGGTCATCAGTCCCCTATAACTTAGAACTACTTAAACCTAACTAACCTAAGGACATCACACACATCGATGCCCGAGGCAGGATTCGAACCTGCGACCGTAGCGGTCGCGCGGTTCCATCATACAAGGAAAAGATAATCAGTTAGAAGTATGCTCTGGTGTTAAGGATCTCTATTTGGTCGCTATTTTACTTGGTTACGCATTCCGAGGTAGGAAGCATGAAAATCTGTAACAAGGGACGAGATATGCAAAACCGACCTATGGCAAGCACAGTCACGTAGAGTACGAAGCTATTGTTCGCCTAACGATCGCCTCTGGGTTCCAGGGAAAGTTGTTAGCCGACACAATTGTCGTCGGATTGCGGATTGCCGTTAAAGCCAGCGTTTGGCCGTAGCTGGAGAGCTGCCCTTTAACCGGAGCGCTGTCCCCGTAGACGATAGGTCGAGCCTGCGAGGCAACTCCAGAGGAAGCGGAAACGACACCCTCACAAACAGATACCACCAACGTGCGCCTGCTTACGGCGAAGCGACTAGTAGTAGTGCAGGCAGCCGCGGAGCTGTAATGACATCTGAGCCTCATAACAGACTTGCTTCTATTAACTAGCTAATGTCTTAAAAATAAATTACTTCGATCACAAGACAGCTGTTGACACGTTATTGAAAACTAGTTTGTGTAGTTCGAATCACCATCAGATCAACAAAATGTTAACCTTACTCTGCTAGTCCGAGATGAGCAGACTGGCACAGAAGACTGGTACGTGACTGATGAAAAGATTGGGTTATTGTCAGGATTTCTTGCAATTCATGTCCATTCTTTTGTTTTAATTATTGAAGGCTATGTTGTCACTGTATAGCAGTCACATTGCGTTGGGATTGTATATTGAGAGTAATAAATCAATAGGTTGAGTTGTCTATGACAGGGAAAATTCTGTATGTCAGTGTTCGAAATGATAAAAATAAGGAAAGAGACAGTAGTTTCACCTATTCAGTAGTTTCACCCCAACTGCTGGTGAAACTACTGCCTCTTTAGTTATTTTTATCATTTCAAACACCGACCTAGAATTTTCCCTGACAAAGAGAACTCAAACCTAACCTATTCATTTATGACTAACAATATACAAGCCCAACGTAATCTGACTGCTATACAGTGACAACATAGCCTTCAATAATTAAAACAAAAGAATGCCCCTGAATTGCAAGCAATCCTGACAATAACCCATACTTTTTATACGTCACTTACCTCACAGAAAATCTTCATAACACGAACTACAACAATTACAGCAATCAGCAACTACAGCCAGCTAAATAAAAAAAAATCTAACTACTATAGACTAACGACTAGGAGGCATATATTTAGCAAAAGAAAGATTTTGTTGAAAAGTGAAAAATTTATTTAGAAGATTTTATCTTATTCCGGTGAAATCCAGTTCCAAGAATTATACAACTGTCAATAATTCGACTACCCAAACATTGCCAGCTACATCCATCCTCATTTTACAATTCATGTCCTACCAACACTGGGTCTCCACTAAGAAAATCATGTCCAAACCCTTCTCTGCTAACTGCTAGTCCGTCCAACCACAGAATCTCTTGCCTAGGGTGCAGAGCACTGTCAGTGTTGTTAATACAGTCTATAGAGCTGGCAAAAAACAATTAGGCTACTTATAATACATGTACATTTTATGTGCCTACGTGTTGCTGCTGTAATTCTTAGCTTTGATGATGGCTACAAACTAGAAACCGCGTATCAAATTTCAAAACGTAACATGTAACCAAGACACTTAGCTTTGTAATCTAATCCGATACAAAGGTCGTCGGTTTCGTCAGTAGCTCCAATGGACATCATGTCACATCTTGAGATATAACATCAAAACGTTCTCAGCATTCTTTCTACTACAGTGGTCCTCAATCTTTCTATGACAATTACCCCCACCTCTTCCTTTACTACCATTAACTTTAGCACCTAACTGAACTTAAGAATGAAAAGGAAATTTTTAAAGTTTTCATATTTGGAATGACGAAAGGTAACTGATATTTGTTTTTGTAGGAATTTCATTGAACTGTTAAGTAAGTAGTCAGTGAGACGATTACGAATGATACTGCTTGTTTCTAACACACTTAATTACGGAGTGATGAAGCAAACTCCTGAGAAAAGGATCTATCCACACTGAGGGCAGACACTTGTAAGAAAACGTGCTTCCTCTGCACCGCTCCTGTCCTTAGCGAGACTTCCTTCACCCGCACCCTGAACCGACATTTACGCCTACCAAGTTACTATCAGCGCACTTTACTTAATGTTTGTAAACCAGTTTATCGCTGGACTGCTAAATTTTGAACTGGCTGAAATTTGAAGACTTTGAACTGCCAATAATTTTTCTCACCGTTGCCCCTACTAATAGTAATAATAATGGCAATGCTAGTGTTTGACCACAGCACTAACAGTCAACACCAGAGAAAATCCGCCACACGACTCATAGGAGGGACACACAATATATACTGACGGGAAAAAAATGGCAGCAATGAGAAATAATTAATGTAGAGTAACGAATACACTTATCTAGGTAACACATTTAAGTGATTAACATTGCAAGATATCAGGTTAATCTACGCGCAGGATAAGTCATTGCAAATGTGAAATGATTGCATATTAATAACCGGTGCAAACGCCAGAATGTTAACTGCAAGCGTGTAAACGTATATGCATTGTGTTTTACATCTGCTGGATGTAATTTCTTGGGATGAAGTTCCACGTCTGTTGCACTTAGTCAGGCAACACAGGGTAAATGCTCTTTGTTGATGACGCTGGAATTGTCGTCCGATGAGTTCCCATATGTTCTCGGTTGGAGACAGATCTACTGATCGAGCAGGCCAAAGCAGAACGTCGATACTCTGCAAACGGTATATGGACGAGCGTTATCCTGTGGAAAAATACCCACTGGAATGCTTTTTATCAATGGTAGGACAGCAGATTGAATCAAGAGACTGACGTACAAATCTGCAGTCAGGGTGATCCCGTTGCCATACCAACCTTAGCTCCAGGTGTAGGTCCAGTGTGTCTAGCATGCAGAAAGGTTGTTTGCAGACCCTCAATAGACCTCCTTCCAACCAACACACGGCCAACACTGGCATCGAGCTTTCGTGAGAAGACACAACAGACCTCCACCCTGTCCTCTATGAGCTGTCGCTTGACACCACTGAAGTCGCAAACGGCGGTGGTTTGGGATCAGTGGAATGCACGCTACAGGATGTCTGGCTTTGAGCTGTTCCTGAAGTAAGCGGTCTGTAACAGTTTATTGTGTCACTGTAGTGCCAACTGCTGCTCAGATTCCTGCTGCAGAAGCAGTATGATGCGCCAGAGCCACACGCCGAACACGATGGTCTTCCCTTTCGGTAGTGCCACGTGACCGTCTGGAGCCCTGTTGTCATGCGACCGACCATTCCCGTGATCACCGCTGCCAGCAACCATGTACGTGGCTACATTTCTGCCAAGTCTTTATGCAGTAACGTAGAAGCAACATCCAGCTTGTCGTAGCCCTATTAAACGATCTTGTTCAAATTCGGTGAAGTGTTTATAACGGCGTGGTTGTCGCCTTAAAGGCATTTCTGGCTAACATCAGCACACCATGTCCAGTTACAAATGTAACTAAAAAAATGGTTCAAATGGCTCTGAGCACTATGGGACGTAACATCTATGGTCATCAGTCCCCTAGAACTTAGTACTACTTATACCTAACCAACCTAAGGACATCACACACATCCATGCCCGAGGCAGGATTCGAACCTGTGACCGTAGCGGTCAGGTGGTTGCAGACTGAAGCTCCTAGAATCGCACGGCCACACCGGCCGGCAAAGGTAACTAACACTCACGACAGTTATTGGTGTATTTAAAGAAAACCTGATTTCCATCTTTATAATGGCGCTACTAAAGCCACTTTTTTCGACTGGCGCGAAAACTA
Source organism: Schistocerca americana (assembly GCF_021461395.2). Lineage (NCBI taxonomy): Eukaryota > Metazoa > Arthropoda > Insecta > Orthoptera > Acrididae > Schistocerca > Schistocerca americana. The sequence continues at coordinate 1,097,985,621 of NC_060119.1, read as the reverse complement.
AATAGAAATCATCTTTCAGATGCAGTAACACGCATACAATCTATCGTTTATGTAGCATAACTCCTTCTTGGTGTTGTGATTCTTTTCCCATCAGTTTAGTTACAGTAGCGTTGTCGTGTCAACTTGTGCGTCTATCAGTTGCGAGGTAAATAATGAAGCAACTGCTGGTGCATTACAGAAACTACGTAGAATTAGGAGAAGGAATTTTTATGAGATATTTAAGTATACGTGACGTATACACTTCAACTATATATGACGGTAGTATCTGTTCCCGAAAGAACATTTACCGTCGATGACCATGCAACTTTGCTAGAAATGAAATGATAAGTAAATTGACACCCTAGCTGCAAGCAGGCGTTGATACACTTCATTGGGGACATGTTGAAAATGTGTACCCCGACCGGGACTCGAACCCGGGATCTCCTGCCTACATGGATAGAGCGTCTGCCATGTAAGCAGGAGATCCCGGGTTCGAGTCCCGGTCGGGGTACACATTTTCAACATGTCCCCAATGAAGTGTATCAACGCCTGCTTGCAGCTAGGGTGTCAATTTACTTATCATTTCATGTATACACTTCAGTTTTACTGTCATAGATGCATGGTACAAAGTACAAGGTATGTGTGTAGTGAGTGGACTATGTGAGAATGACGGTCTTCATACATTTCACATGCTGTGACCTCCACCGCATTGTGTCACGTGTTTGTGCTAGCGTTGCTGAAAATAGAAATATTAGTTATAGTAGCTTACGTAGTCAGTATTACAGTCGTAAGAAATGCTGATAATATTAATGATCTTTTAAAAACAGTTACTTTCATGGGTGAAAAGCGATCGACCCACTTGGTTTTTATCCCTCAGAGAAACTTTTATTTTACCGCAGAGTGTTGAAATTAAAGCCTCCACCCCCCCCCCCCCCCCCTCAACCACAGTTGGGAACCACTGTTCTACGCGTTAGTACCGATTATTTGGTCTGTATTTTTTCAGACTGATGCTGAACGGATTCTTTCGTCAGTGTGACATGACCGGATGCGACTTTGGGTTTTGAATAAATATTTTTCTTGATTTTGTGATATAGGTGTGGGGAGTAGTCCCTGCACACTGCTGTCACACACTGGGTATACCCTTGAAAAATAGGCTTTTGGTAACAAGTAGTACTGAGCACTGTTGCCGTGCGTGCTGGTTGCATTGTTGACGAGAGACATACGTGTCAATTTTATAGCTGTCGGAACTTTAGTAGCTTGTTTGTCAGTGACATCAGTTACCGTCAGAAGTGGGCTGTATCTATCTGTTAATTACTCGTCTCAAATGCTTGGCTGCGTAGCTGTCGTGTGGAGAAGCAGATTTCGTTAACAATGCTGCACACCCGTATCGTTAGGAATGGACCACCGAGAAGTGCTACGCATTTCAGTTTCTGGCTAATGCGGATTTAATGTGCAGAGGCCCCGGTCAGCAGTGTATAGTGATTACAGAGTGGCTTTCGGGGAGATGCACAGCAGTTGTACATCATTTCCGCTTGTTTGTTCTGTTTCTCGCTAAGCCTTCTGCGCTTGGCTACGATGTCATTAGCTGTAGCGGGTCCTCTCTTCCGCGAAAGTAAAACGCTCGCCTGAGTTTCTCCTATGGTGTCACGTTTTGTTATGCCAGCGCTTCCCAGGAGTTTGACTGCCGAAATTTTACACTCCTCTTCAAGGTTTGGTGTGACACGTAAACGAACAGCCAAAGATCTTTGAATCAGGTGAAACGGGAGATGAAGATGAAATACGGGACAAACGATGTACATTACTTCGAGAAACATCTCACGCCAGCTCTTCCCAGGTGTTTCACTGCCGACATTTTATTCTCTTCAAGGTTTGGTATGACACGTAAACGAACAGGCAAAGACCTTTGAATCAATGAAACTGAAGATGAAAGTGAAATACGAGACAAACCACGTAAATTGCTTTGAGAAACATCTCAGGTTCGCTTTGCGTTAAGCTTGCAGCGACTAACGCAGAAACTTTTGGAACATGTGGACGCATGTTAATACTAATAGAAATTGCTACATTTTTGTTCGTAAGACGGCTAAGCGCCCAAACGAATTCTTGGTCTCTGTCCTTGCAGGAGACTTTGCAGAAGAGAAGCAACCAGATATGGCACATTAACAAGATTTTCGTGACCGAGTAGTGTAGTTTATTATACTTCAAGATTAAATATGAATTATGAACACATTAGCGAAAAAGTACAGAAGACTCTAAAACACTGCAAACACAATTGTTTCTCATCAGCAATCGAGCGATTCCAGTTAAATGAAAAGTACTTGGAAATATCATACAGTACTGAAGTAGTGGTGGAGAGAAAATCTTTGGAGTACTGGAAGGTTACAATATGTTGCAGCACGCTGTTTTTCAGACATAACTTTTACACAGGATATGAGCAGATAGTTGACATACATTGTGATGTAGGTTGGAGTACAAAACCTGGGGAATTCGCAAATTAACTATTAAATCACAGAATATATTACTACTAATCTCGATGAACTGTACATAGAAGGGGGAAAAAATCTGATGGTCAACATTTGTTACTTGTGATCCATTTTAGAAAAAGAGGGAGGTTCAAATTTAGAAGTTAAAAAGGATTTAGTAATGACAGCAAGGTCGCTGGGACGCTCAATTCGGTGTTATAGAGCAGAAATGTGATGAACAGAAGAAAATGGTTTGATCCAAATCAATATTGGGGTGTACAGTCCTGTATGGAGCAGAGACTTGTACAACTAATCAGAGACACATAAACAAACAGAAAGCATTAAAATCGGATTTCTGCAGAAGATCATCAAGAATCTCAAGAAAAGGTTGAGTAAGAAAGAGCTAAATGATAAAGATAATGCAAGAGGAAGAAGGAATGTGAAACAATGGATTAAGAAAATTACCGTGGTACAAATATGTAAGAAAGATGGATGAAACAAGAATACCAAAACTGATACTGCAGTGGGAAATAGAGTGAAGAAGAAGAGGATGATCAATGAATACCTGGCTACAAAAGATACAGATTTGGTGCTGAAGAAGAGGATGCACAAGCTCGAAGTACCTGGAGGAACATCTTGAAGAGATCGATTGAGTACTTATATACTACTCATTGTAATAAGTGTCGAGTGTCTTGATACGTTGGAGAGAAACATCTGTAACCAGGAAAGTCTCAATAATAATAAAATGGAGTTGAGAATACGACAACCATATTATTTGATCATTAAGTTGTGTACATTCAACTGTTACGTTAGAGCGTTTCATTGTGTTGTTTGAAATACGTGCACTTATTAAAACAATAAAAAAGCAAATACAATACATGTAGAAATATTTAGATGTTTTCTTATAAAAATACCACAGTGATTTAGTTTCTCGGTGATGACTTCTTGAAATACAAGGAGGTACCCTTACTCAAACCGTGAGAGCTGACACTATGCTGAAGGTAGGGGAATCTTTTGCGGGAGGAATTTTCCTTGGTGAACATAAATAGTGTAGCGATTGCGGAGGCAGTGGTCGACAGTGCTACGGCCACTTTCCTACCCCATCATTTACCACTTCGAGGCAGAAAAGCCAATACTGGAAATCTACCACCACACTGGAATAAAAACAAGCAAGGTAATCCTTTGAAAGAATAACTGGAAAGAAGCATGCCCACTCTTGAGGAATAGTTCTTCAAATAGTGGGTTGCAAAGGAGAAAAATATTAAACTCAGTTAAGAAAGACCCTCCAACAATACTTCTACCCAATATTCCTACACCGCCCCCACCCTCTACAGCGACTTGTAGGAGGCACAGAGCTAACTATGGCAGGAAATTCCAGTTCTGGTTTTTTACAGCATCCACTACTAAAATCTCCTCTGTGTCTACACAGCTTCTACTTCCTGCCTGAGAATACTTCAAGAGATTCCCAGTCCCATTCAGTGATAGCCGTTTCGACGTCAATCTAACTTACTGGATCCAATTCAAATCTAGACATTTCATACATGAGCTCCGAAAACCCTGGTCTGCGACTACGCCTTACTGGCGCATGTACTTCCCATTCCACACTGTTTGATAGGCTAATATTAATCGTCTTTTCTTCGTAGAAATCATCCTTGACTTCTACCGATTCCATCAGTTGCCGGCAGTCCTACTCATCTCTTCCCAGATGCCCGCATCTCGTGGTCTTGCGGTAGAGTTCTCGCTTCCCACGCCCGGGTTCCCGGGTTCGATTCCCGGCGGGGTCAGGGATTTTCCCTGCCTCGTGATGGCTGGGTGTTGTGTGCTGTCCTTAGGTTAGTTAGGTTTAAGTAGTTCTAAGTTCTAGGGGACTGATTACCATAGATGTTAAGTCCCATAGTGCTCAGAGCCATTTGAACCATTTTTTTTTTCTTCCCAGATGAAGATTGCATTTGACGCTCCTCCTCCTCAAAGAGATTCGTGTACCAACTCATCTCATTGTCTTTCACAATGGCTGAAAGTTGGCAGCTACGCTGGTGCCAATCCCTTCCCAAGTGGGGAAATTCCAGATATATTAAATAATAAGAAATAACCTGCCCATCCCTATAACTGTCATGACCGCTAGTTCTGTCTCTCTTCTCCTACCCCTTCGTTTCCCATCTCCCAATGTACTTTCTCCTTACACTTACAAGTTTGATTCTTATGTCAGTAGTGGATTGCCGAAAATTGTGTTTTTGATGTCCGTTGGCCACTTGTCACTAATGACAAATCAAATAGTTAAATAACAATAAAATATTGATGAATTTGCCAGTGAAACATGGAGTGTCTTTGTGTCTTAGACTCGGGATCTTGTTTATTTTTCAGCTTTTACTGCTGCTGCTGTGATAGAGCTACACTCCTGGAAATGGAAAAAAGAACACATTGACACCGGTGTGTCAGACCCACCATACTTGCTCCGGACACTGCGAGAGGGCTGTACAAGCAATGATCACACGCACGGCACAGCGGACACACCAGGAACCGCGGTGTTGGCCGTCGAATGGCGCTAGCTGCGCAGCATTTGTGCACCGCCGCCGTCAGTGTCAGCCAGTTTGCCGTGGCATACGGAGCTCCATCGCAGTCTTTAACACTGGTAGCATGCCGCGACAGCGTGGACGTGAACCGTATGTGCAGTTGACGGACTTTGAGCGAGGGCGTATAGTGGACATGCGGGAGGCCGGGTGGACGTACCGCCGAATTGCTCAACACGTGGGGCGTGAGGTCTCCACAGTACATCGATGTTGTCGCCAGTGGTCGGCGGAAGGTGCACGTGCCCGTCGACCTGGGACCGGACCGCAGCGACGCACGGATGCACGCCAAGACCGTAGGATCCTACGCAGTGCCGTAGGGGACCGCACCGCCACTTCCCAGCAAATTAGGGACACTGTTGCTCCTGGGGTATCGGCGAGGACCATTCGCAACCGTCTCCATGAAGCTGGGCTACGGTCCCGCACACCGTTAGGCCGTCTTCCGCTCACGCCCCAACATCGTGCAGCCCGCCTCCAGTGGTGTCGCGACAGGCGTGAATGGAGGGACGAATTGAGACGTGTCGTCTTCAGCGATGAGAGTCGCTTCTGCCTTGGTGCCAATGATGGTCGTATGCGTGTTTGGCGCCGTGCAGGTGAGCGCCACAATCAGGACTGCATACGACCGAGGCACACAAGGCCAACACCCGGCATCATGGTGTGGGGAGCGATCTCCTACACTGGCCGTACACCACTGGTGATCGTCGAGGGGACACTGAATAGTGCACGGTACATCCAAACCGTCATCGAACCCATCGTTCTACCATTCCTAGACCGGCAAGGGAACTTGTTGTTCCAACAGGACAATGCACGTCCGCATGTATCCCGTGCCACCCAACGTGCTCTAGAAGGTGTAAGTCAACTACCCTGGCCAGCAAGATCTCCGGATCTGTCCCCCATTGAGCATGTTTGGGACTGGATGAAGCGTCGTCTCACGCGGTCTGCACGTCCAGCACGAACGCTGGTCCAACTGAGGCGCCAGGTGGAAATGGCATGGCAAGCAGTTCCACAGGACTACATCCAGCATCTCTACAATCGTCTCCATGGGAGAATAGCAGCCTGCATTGCTGCGAAAGGTGGATATACACTGTACTAGTGGCGACGTTGTGCATGCTCTGTTGCCTGTGTCTATGTGCCTGTGGTTCTGTCACTGTGTTCATGTGATGTATCTGACCCCAGGAATGTGTCAATAATGTTTCCCCTTTCTGGGACAATGAATTCACGGTGTTCTTATTTCAATTTCCAGGAGTGTATATGGACTACAGTATCTACTACGATCACGTTACAGCGTTACATCGACACCGTTTGTGCTTTGAAGACCATAGTGCTGAACTTCCTGTCACACTCAGTATACCTGGATACTTCCAGTTTGCATTGTGGTTATTGTACTTTGAATTTGGTTAATGAATTCTAGCCTGGATAATCATATAAATTACCCTTGGTGCCTGTACAGCGGAGTATTTTAATGGAATGTTATTTCATGTAGTGTTTTGCAACATGATTAGATTAATTGTAGCTCATCAGCAAATTTGAAGTTTTATTTAGAAACTTATGCATCTTCCGAGACGTAGCATTTATCATTTGTCGTTGCTACAATTTGTTTTAGCCTGGCCACTGAAAATGACGATATTTCAGTGACTGTGTTTGTAAGTAGTACTATTCAATGTATCTTTGGACAAATATTTGTGTCCAGAAGAACAGGCACGGCGGCGACTACAGCCAATATGAAACACAGGAAATCTACTTGCAGATGCAGCCTTCAACAGTAGAACTGAAGATATGAAAATTTGTGCAGGAACGTGACTGAAACCTGGATTTCCCACTAGATGCGGTTATTCGTGCCCACTTCATGGCCAGACCCTCTAACGATACAAGTATAATTCACACAGTGTAGGAATTATTCCATTTCATTTCGTAGAAGTTATTTCGTTATTCTTTGTCATAATTTAAAAAAATACGATCAGTAGCAGGGCAGTTTTAAAAACCTGTATAAAGCAAGCAGTTAGATGAAATAGCACTAAGGGGGCATATGCAATCTAATGGCAGCAGAGTAAAGCAAAGCAGCTCGCCACTAAGGTGCTGCCACCAGCCTGCGAAGTACGCAACCAATAATCTGTAACTGTGTTTTCAATGTATAGCTGTAAATAATGTTTCTTTTGTATTAATCTCTGTATATTGTTAAGTAGATCTTAATTTTAAAATGATTATGAATCTTTGTAATTAAAGCTGTAATGAGCCATTGGTTAAGGCTTAAGTTAAAATCTAAAGGAACTTCCCTGTGGAAGCATAAGGCGGGAGAAATGTTGCGACAAAAAGTTCCAAGGCAGTCCTCTTTGTGAGCTGGAACGATTGTGAAGTAGAATGTGGTACGATGCTAACGTAATGTATTGTGTGGTGGTTAAAAATCAGCATAGTCATTGTTAAATGGCCCCGGATGGACGGGAAATTATTGCCACACATAATTATACAGTATTAAGCAACTATTTGTCAAGCAAGCAGATGTGACAATATTATTACGAGGGCCGGTGAAAAGTCGTTGTTTGCTATGAAGGAGGCACACATCATGTTGCAGCGTTACCCACTGTATTGGCCAAATACTGTATTACGATGGGAATTAAGACTTGGAAGACACTGTGTAAGAGCTGCTAAACCATCCACTGGTAGCAAAATCTCGTCAGAGGTTGCAATAGAACGCTCGACATCAAAAACAGACTGATGTATTTATTTCTAAGGTGAAGTTTAGTATATTCTATTTTTCATAGTGACGGACATATTGTAAAATTCGTGATTCGTCGTGCTCTTTCACAAGTCAATGCAAGTTCAGTTTCTAAATGCAACAAGCTTTATCACAGTGTTGTTAATTCAGCAGGTGTTCAGTGTGTCCTTTTCACATACTGTGATATTTATTCAGCTATATTTTTAGATCATAAACTGGATATACGTAGGCCTATATAAAGTGCTTAAAATTATTATTGCCAGATTAAGCAAGTCATGAGATTGTGTACAAAGTACCAGCTACTTTATTATATTGACACGCATAATAAAAGCAGTTGCAGAAGGAGAGAACGAAAGGTATTGTGCACATTTTAACTACCATGAAAAAAGATTATTATTGTGGTGTCTAGAATATACGATTTTACTGTTTCATGGTGTGCAAACAAACTAAATTTGTTTCAGCAACAGAGCAGGAAAGCGTTTTTGTTCAGTTGCATTGAGGTACTATCATTTCAAAAATTCTTCATGTCGAAAATTATCAGGAAACATCAGTGTAAAAATCATTTTCAGTCATTGGTCTATTCTGTGTAAAGACAGTGTTAAAGATAGATGTTCATTAGTTACAAAAATTACAAATAACACCACCACACTATATATGCATCTTCAATGCTTACCAGGACGTTTCACTCAAAATTTCAGTGGTATTTTACGTAAAAGTGTGTCAAGTTTAATGGGACATGCCCCTGAACAGGCTGCATTTTTATCATTATCTTCAACATCATAGTGTAACTGATTTATCAATGAGACATAGCTCATAATTCCTAGACACAATTAAGGTCATCAGTTAAAGCATTTCCCAAAAAAATCATTGAGATATTTATTATATTTTGGTACCGATGGCACTATTACAATAGTATAAAAAACGGAACACTATTTCACTGCGGTCCCATTTTCTTTGGAACCACTGACTGCAAAGCTTGAAAAAGCGTCAGAATACAGACAACATTCACATAAGTGTTTTATGCCTCTAATTTCCTTCCCTGATGCTGATCTGTGTAAACGACACATATCTTATTTTACTACAACAAAAATATTAAAAAATGTAGCTGAAATATCACCAAAATCATCATCATGTTATAAATATTTCAGGAAATAGTAGGCAAGGAGGCAGAGGAGGTCATTCAAATATATGTACCAATTTTTGTGAGTTTAACTTCAGTCATTTAGGAGAAAAGTGTAACTGAATGATAAAAATTCAAGTTTTCGGTAAATCGCAAAATAAGACTTACAAATTTATTAACTTACCACTATGTTCGTTTAGAACATTCCAGCTGAAAACTCCAGTTGTACTTCTGTTTCCTTATCTTCCACACCCTTTCTCTTCATTTTTTTTCTTTATCCTTGACTCCTTGGCTTCGATTACCCGCCGCTTACCAATAGCAGTTTGAGTTGAAGCCATATTCGTTCCTGTCTGGATGTTCAATTTCTTCAAAACATTGATCCTTGAAATTGCACCATCGGTGAATGCTATTATTACATCCATTACACCAATCTTCTGCACTGTCAGCCCAACAAACACAGTTTTGGGTATTCTCTCCCATATACAACTGTTGAAGCTTTCATTTGAATTCTGAGAGAGACCATGCATACATTTCCTAAGTAGGTTTTTATTTGCCAGATCCCTATATGTAGGCCTAATTGCTTCCATTACAGCAAGTAGTTAGGAATGCTTGTGGGTATATTGTATGTCTGTAGCATTGCTCAACCGGTACTTGCACCACGAATCTTGCCCTTTTGAACACAAACCATGGTATGGGGTTACATCTATTGACACTCTGTGAAACCATGTTGCCCAATCAGTTCGTCTCATGTTCTCCAAATCTTGTACACTTCTCCTCATTGCTAGTCCATAATATTGTGTCAAAGAATCAATTTTACTTTTTGTAAGACAATCAGACCACCAATGTGTTTTCCATCAGACAGTGTTTTAACACCGAAGTCTTTACATAATTTTCTCCGCTGATCTCCCATTCTTTTTTGTACATGCTCAACGCATTCAAGGTTTTCTATCAGAGTGTCCCAATATGGTCTGTCATTAACAACAGTAGTGTGTCCTTTACAGTCTCCATCCCCAAGGTAGGCTACATACCTCACACCACGACTGACCTCTGATCTTCTAAAAGTGTTTATTACTCCTTTCGTTTCCATGTTTCCACTTGGGCCATCGAAGTTCTTTACACAATGGGTGCCAATAAATTTACTTGAACAACCCTGTCAGTGCTTTGTTAGACATCCATAATCTAGTATCTTACCAGTTTCAATAAATATGTCCGTTACAACCCCATTCAGAGAAGTATGACCTCTCTTCTGCCAAGATCCAGCAAATACTGCTACAATGTCTGTATTCTCAGGTAAGGCTACTGCCTTTTCTGCTGCTCTTTTAATTGAATATTCACTTACACCACATAAAGCATTATGTATTAATTTATTGTATCTGTCAAACCTCAGTGAAGGTGGAGGCAAATCCATCGCTGCATAAGAGTCTGGGCAGCTCTCCTTCCCCTTGCAAGACATCACATTGCATAAGAAAACTGAGTATTTACACTGTAATGTCGACTATCAGTTACTGGCGATGTCATAGTATCACTGTGCATCTTACGCGACTTGGAACACCCTTCCTTGCTGAAATGTCTTCAGAAACGAATACTATCTTCACAATTGCAGTATGTACGTTTCACAGCACTCTTTAAAGGTCGTAACAGCATATTTAGGTTCACAATAACATTTTCGTCGTTATTGCTGCTCACAGTACTGCTAGGCTTGTTCTTATTACATTCAGAAAGCGAAAGTTGACGTCTAGACGCACTGTCTGTAGACACAGCTTCCGCGGGCGGCTTTTGAAGCAACTGATGTGTATTATTCGGTTGTGTTTGGAACTGGTTGCCGTGAAACTTTCATATGGGGCTACACTTCTTTACTCTCGGCATTTGTAGCACAGGAAACACACACTGACACACAGAAAAAAACAATACACAATAACTACAAAACACACCTGTATGAAATTCAGAAATCATATATTCTCAGATCTCTGTTTATATTCGAACCATAGACTTCTAGACATGCCTGTACTCTGGTTTCGGGAGTTAGTGCCCACTAGAGTACACCTGTGGTAACGATCCGTAACTAACGACGGAAATAACGGAAGAACAAAATAATGCACCACGTATTCTGACTCACTTCAAACTGACAGATGGGTGTGGCGCCTTTGCAACTTTATGTTAAACCTCAAATTTAGAACCAACGGAAAATGATAATGCAGATAAAATATACAGTTTTGAAATGAGCTTGAAATGCTCTTTTCTAAAGACCAAGAAATTTTTTTTTTTCAAATTTTTAGTCACGAGCATGTCCCCTTAATAAAACAGATTTATTCTTTACTGGTGCAAGTGTCTGTTGCTGCGACGACGAAAATAATACATGTGTAGGATCCATATTTTCCATATGCAGTATATGTCGCTATATCAAATTGGTTATGACATATATTGTGTGCTCTCCTCCCCCTTGTTTGCTTGTCAACTTACTACATCGGTTCTAATTATTCTAAATTAAATATCGTGTGGTAAGAACATAGATCTGCAGTCCTTTGAGTGATTAGTGAAAGCAACACTGAGAACTTACCGCACGAGAGTGTCCGCCTCTTATAATTACTAGTCCGATCGCCAACCACGGTCATTAACACAAAATTCTATATGTGGACGTTCACGTGTCATGAACGCTTCACAGACACATCCAGTTTCCATGTGAAGTTCGAGGCTGGCTGTGAAACGTGCACAGTTAGCTCAAATGGTTAAGGCGACCTCTGGCGACAAGCAGGAAATATGTGTTCGAGTCCCAGTTCGGCACAAATCTTCAGTCTCATCAATGCATTCTACAATCATTACTGCAACTAAAGTAATTTAATACAGTCGCTTCGTCATGTGAGATAAACAGATTTATTAACCTTACGACAAAGCGTGGCGTATCGCTACTGAATACTGATTCAATGTTTTAGCTTATGGAACATTCTGTTTTTTGTTGTTTTTGTTTTGTTTTAGTAGATACATCTAGTGTGCACTCTTTATGAAAACAGATTCGCATGATGGTGAATCAGCTCTTTGTTACCATAAAGAGAGAATATCATCACACTGTGACAGTTTATTTTTGTGAGCAATCCTAAGAAGACAAATTCCCGCCGTGAAAAGATAAATCGAGACAGTCTACAAACGACTGATTAATTTGCAAATTTGCACTTTTGTTTAAAAGCTTTTTAAATTCCTCCATTCCTTTATTGCCATTAATCGTGTGTTTGCTGAGACCTTTGATTTTTTTTTTAATGGCGGTGTTGGTAGCTTCGCTACCTCACCGCACTTTATTAACAAAGTTCTGTATTTACTTTAGTAACCTTTTTACTAATGTTCTTTAGATTTTTTAAACTGTTGTATTGCTATAAATTAATTGATTGCCGTTAGCGGCTTGTTTAAAAGGCTGTTTATGGCCGTACTGCTAGTTTCCGTAAGATATGAATAAAAAATTTGTGTGTGAAAATCTCAACTCGACAGTAAACTACTAGAAATTTGGCCCCGTTTCGCAACTTGTGGTGTGGCTTGTGGTAACCGTAACCACTGTGTGTGCCAACATTGTATAATTAATTGATGTAAAACGTATTTTCTCAGTAAACAAAATAACGCAATAAATTATCAAACGAAACAGCAATACGTTAACTGTAAGTGATTATTCCATTTACTTTTCTAACAAAAATAAAACAGAGACTGATGGTGAAACCAGTATTATTTCTAGGGACATTTTCATTACAGTCGTATGCTTCCGCACTCTTTATTAAGGCGTTAATTAAACTTATAATGTTCGCACTGGAATGTTCTTAAATTTGTTTTATACAGTGCTTGAGAGCCGACGGGGAGGCAGTTTCAAGTGTCGCAGCAGAGGCGGTAGGATTGACGTCAGCGAGCCATAAACTCGAAAACTGCCGGCGAGGAAGGGCGTTGTTCTTCGTACACGGCGAGAGGGCGGGCGAGGCGGGCAAAGGGCGACTGGGTCTCTTGACAGGCTTGTATCCTGCAGTCGCTAATTAGGAGGGGAACAGAGCAGGGCTGCCAACTGACGGCTGGATCTGTTAGCGCCGCTTGCCCGGGCTACCGGCTACGCATGAGCAATCATGGCGATCACCAAGGCCAGTGACGCGGGTCAATTCTAGAGTTTTCCTGCGACGAGCGCCCCCAACGTCGCTTCTTTAGGGCTCACTCGTTATTTGTGGACGAATGGCTATGGTAACAAGGATAATTGCATTGCTTTTCCACTGATGCGTGACCATGTGACCAGATGATCTGCAGTGGGTGCAGGCACTGGTCCAGACGAGATTCAAGGAGTGAGGGCAGAACTGCAATGGGGGAATACTACTGATTAGGATGTGAGTATTGTTAACACAGTGGAGTATCCATAATTTCACTCAACTATTCGTCATCCATCATTGTAGTCACTTCGCATTACACTAACTTCATTTGTAGCTGAAGGTGAGTCTGATGGAACTAAAGGAAAATTCAAACGCATCGTTCAGTATGTCTTAGTCAGGTTTGTTTCTTGCAATGTCTTCAGGGATGAGAAAGACCCACAATGCTTTCAAAGCCTTGTTAGAAAACTACTCTGTAAGCAAAGAGATCCCCGTCACATAGTCATGTGGAATCAAAAGCTAGCTAACGAAATCTGAACGAAGAAAAAAGAGCGAAAGGAGAGCAATGAGAGAACCATTTAGTGACTCTGAAAGTAAAATTTTTTCAACCGATCTGAGTGAACACCGTAGAGTTTTTTGTCCAACATAAATTAGTAAGCGCTTCGAAATCGTATATTTATTCACTCAGTGACCATACTGGCATAGATGCGGAAGAAAACAGAGAGAAGGTCGAAATACTGAAATCGGTCTTCAGAAATGGTTTCACCGCGGAAGATCCCTTAAACCATCGTAAAAACATCGAAATGTCAGTTATTAAGGTAGCCAATTGTGGAGTAGAAAAGCAAATATGACAGCTTAGTAATGGAAAGGCATCACGACCAGTAAGCTTCTATGCAGATTGCGAAGAAAAATTTGCTCCCTTTCTAGCAGCAGTTTATCGTACATCGCTTTAGTAGCGAAGGGTACCTAGCAACTGAAAAAAAGCGAAGGTCCACTCCATTTCCAAAAAGGGTCGTAGGACAGATGCACACAATTATAGGCCTACATTGCTGACGTCAATATGTTGTACGATTATGGAACATGTGTTGTGTTCAGGTATTTTGACGTTTTTGAAGGACGAAAATCTCCTCTATACAAATCATCATCGATTCTGCAGAAAGAGATCTTGCAAAACTCATCTTACTGTGTTCCTACATGAGATCCAAAGCGCTGTAGACTTGGGCGTGTTCCTTGATTTCAGGAAGGCACTTGACAGCGCCGTGCATTGCCGTTTAGTGAAAAAATACGAGCTCACCGAGTATCGGACCAGATCTGTGGCTGGATAGACCAAGACTTCCTTACAGACAAACTCAACACGTTGCTCCTAACGATTCAAAACCGACAGATGCAGACGTAATTTCCCGAGTAAACCAGAAAAGTGTGATAGCAACGTTACTGAAACTTCCTGAGAGATTAAAACTGTGTGCCGGACCAAGACTCGAACTCGGGACCCTTACCTTTCGCGGGCAAGTGCTCTAGCATCTGTCTTTTTTGTCTCATTTTATTCTACACTACTGGCCATTAAAATTGCTACAGCAAGAGGAAATGCATATGATAAACGGGTATTCATTGGGCTAATATATTATACTAGAACTGACATGTGATATTACATTTTCACGAAATTTGGGTGCATAGATCCTGAGAAGTCAGTACCCAGAACAACCACCTCTGGCCGTAATAACGGCCTTGATACGCCTGGGCATTGAGTCACAAAGATCTTGGATGGCGTGTAAAGGTACAGCTGCCCATGCAGCTTCAACACGATACCACAGTTCATCAAGAGTAGTGACTGGCGTATTGTCACGAGCCAGTTGCTCGGCCACCATTGACCAGACGTTTTCAGTTGGTGAGAGATCTGGAGAATGTGCTGGCCAGGGCACCAGTCGAACATTTTCTGTATCCAGAAAGGCCCGTACAGGACCTGCAACATGCGTTCGTGCATTATCCTGCCGAAATGTAGGGTTTCGCAGGGATCGAATGAAGGGTAGAGCCACGGGTCGTAACACATCTGAAATGTAACGTCCACTGTTCAAAGTGCCGTCAATGCGAACAATAGGCGACCGAGACGTGTAACCAATGGCACCCCATACCATCACGCCGGGTGACACGCCAGTACGGCGATTACAAATACACGCTTCCAATGTGCGTTCACCACGATGTCGCCAAACATGGATGCGACCACCATGATGCTGTAAACAGAACCTGGATTCATCCGAAAAAATGACGTTTTGCCATTCGTGCACCCAGGTTCGTCGTTGAGTACACCATCGCAGGCTCTCCTGTATGTGACGCAACGTGAAGGGTAACCGCAGCCATGGTTCTCCGAGCTGATAGTCCATGCTGCTGTAACCGTCGTCGAACTGTTCGTGTAGATGGTTGTTGTCTTGCAAACGATGCCTGTCATCTTGACTGCTGGTGATACGAGGCCGTTGTGATCCAGCATGGCGTTCCGTATTACCCTCCTGAACCCACAGATTTCATATTCTGCTAACAGTCATTGGATCTTGACCAACGCGAGCAGCAATGTCGCGATACGATAAACCGCAACCGCGGTGGGCTACAATCCGACCTTTATCAAAGTGGGAAACGTGATGGTACGCATTTCTCCTCCTTACACGAGGCATCACAACAACGTTTCACTAGGCAACGCCGGTCAACTGCTGTTTGCGTATGAGAAATCGGTTGGAAACTTTCCTCATGTCAGCACGTTGTTGGTGTCGCCACCGGTGCCAACCTTGTGTGAATGCTCTGAAAAGCTAATCATTTGCATATCACAGCATCTTCTTCCTGTCGGTTAAATTTCGCGTCTGTAGCACGTCATGTTCGTGGTGTAGCAATTTTAATGGCCAGTAGTGTATATTGTTCGTTGACGTTGTTCAGGCCGGACGTCCAATGACACCCGTTTACATTCTTCGTTGATCTGTTCACTCAGTTCCTTTTGTTACAAACAGTAGCTAACCCTCTGGCCAAACACCCTGAGCTACCGTGCCGGCTCACCAGAGCTACCCAAGCACGACTCACAACCCTTCCTCAGAGCATCAGTTCTGTCAGTACCTCGTCTCCTTCCTTCCAAACTTCACAGAAGCTCTTCTGCGAACCTTGCAAAACTACCACTCCTGGAAGAAAGGATATTGTGGAGACATGGCTTAGCCACAGCCTGAGTGATGTT
Organism: Schistocerca americana; assembly: GCF_021461395.2. Taxonomy (NCBI): domain Eukaryota; kingdom Metazoa; phylum Arthropoda; class Insecta; order Orthoptera; family Acrididae; genus Schistocerca; species Schistocerca americana. Next base: position 1,097,969,475 of record NC_060119.1, on the reverse strand, counting down.
TCCAGGATGAGATTTTCACTCTGCAGCGGAATGCGCGCTCATGTGAAACAGTTTTAATCAGCCAGGAAGTTTCATAGGTCACACTTCGCTGCAGAGTGAAAATCTCATTCTGGAAGCACCGTTATTGTTTACAATGTATAGGCCTATGAATGGTCTATAGCAAAAAGCGTCGGAAAGCTCTTTAAGACGCAGAAGATATGGTTGTCTGTAAGAAAGCAGCAACGCCACAAGACGGTATCGATTTTCAGAATGATCTGTGGAGTATTGATGACTGGTGCACGCTCTGGCAGTTGACCCTCAATGTAAATAAATGTAACGTATTGCGAGTACATAGGAAAAGAAATCTACTACTGTACAACTATACTATTGACGACAAATTTCTAGAAACTTTATCTACCGTAAACTATCTAGGAGTAACTATCCAGTGCGACCTTAAGTGGAATGAACAAATAAATAGAATAGTAGGAAAAGCAGATGTCAGACATATTCACAGGAAGAATCTTAAGGAAACGTAACTCATCCACTACAGAAGTTGCTTACAAGTACCGATTCTTGAATATTGTTCATCAGTCTGGGACCCTTACCAGGAAGGAGAAAATCTAACGAAGAGTGGCACGTTTCGTCCGAAGATAGTGCTCAACAAACTGCAATACAGAAGCTACAAGAGAGGCGTTGTACATTATGGAGAGGTTTACTACTGAATTTCGAGAGAGCGCTTCCGGACAATATGTTACTTCCTCCCGCATACACCTCGTGAAATGACCACTAGGAGAAAGTTCGAGAAATTAGAGGTAATATAGAGGCTTATCGACAATCATTCTTTTCACGTGCCATTCGTTAGTGGAACAGTGAGGGGGGGAATCAGTTAGTGATTCCAGAAGTGCTCTCCGCCGTTAACTGCTAATCTTGACAAGTAGGGAGGATATAAAACACAGACCGGCAATAGAAAAGCATTTCTGAAAAAGAGAGGATTATTAGCGTCGAATACAAGTGTAAGTGTCAGAAAGAACTTTTCTGACGGTAGTTCTGTGGAGTGCAGCCCTTTATGGAAGTGAAACGTGGACGATCAGCATTTCAGGCAAGAAGAGAATGAAGGTGAAGGTGAAGTAACTAATGACGAGTTGCTGAATCTAATTAGGGAAAAAAATTATTTAACGCTATCGGCTACTATTGAATTACAAATGCATCGATAATGTTCCTCCTGTGAAAGGCACTAGATTTGACCGTGACTGTGTACTAATGGTTAAGGTATCGGATTGTTTTTTCGTTTCTCGAAAGATATACATTGCAAGGGGTAATAGCAGACGGGAATCGCGCCAAGGTTCTATTAGTAATAAAATGAACTGCAACTACGCAAAAGGAAAACGTTTTCCAGCATAATTAGGCAAAGTTGTAAAACAGTAGTAGAAGTGTTCATAAAAGAAGTTAACTATTCCTATTTGCTTTACTTGATATTTAAATGTTTTTCTGCTTCTAGAACACGGGACTGTTGTACAGTGGTTTATCATGCGTAACACAAAGAAATGTTAAAACGTTTTGGCTCTCAGTAACACTTACTACACAAATGAAAAACAGTTTGGATCAGCCCGGTTCCCAGAACCCCTAAAGATAGACGTTGACTGTGGATATTGTATCACAGACACAGTGCCGGCCGGTGTGGTCGTGCGGTTCTAGGCGCTTCAGTCTGGAACCGCGTGACCGCTACGGTCGCAGGTTCGAATCCTGCCTCGGGCATGGATGTTTGTGAAGTCCTTAGGTTAGTTAGGTTTAAGTATTTCTATGTTCTAGGGGACTGACGACCACAGATGTTAAGCCCCATAGTGCTCATAGCCATTTGAACCATTTGAACCATTTGAACAGACACAGTCCCTTTGACTGTTCAGAGATGTCACTAAACCTGCCCGAAGATATACACAATCATGAATGAGCAGCGCCTATTAGACGGAGGCGGTCCGACAGCCGATCAGTTCCAGTCATTCCACCAGGAAGGAGGTACACGGCTCATGTTGTCTGTAGTTCATCCACGCCTAGACCGTCAATACTGCGGTTCGATCGCGTCCGCATTGTTACTTTGTGCCAGGAAGGGCTCTAAGCAAGAGATGTGTCCAGGCGTCTCGGAGTGAACCAAAGCGATATTGTTCGGACATGGAGGAGATGACACGCCTCACTCAAGCCGCCCAAGGGCTACTACTGCAGTGGATGACCGCTACCTACGGATTATGGCTCGGAGGAACCCTGACAGCAACGCCACCTTGTTGAATAATGCTTTTCGTACAGAAACAGGACGTCGTGTTACCGCTGAAACTGTGCGCAATTGGGTGCATGATGAGCAACTTCAATCCCGAAGTCCATGGCGAAGTCGATCTTTGCAACCACGAAACCATGAAGCGCGGTAGAGATGGGTCCAACAACATGCCGCATGGACCGCTCAGGATTGGCATCACGTTCCCTTCAACGAAGAGTGTCGCATATGCCTTCAACCAGACGACCGTAGGAGACGTGTTTGGAGGCAACCCGGTCAGAGTGAATATCTTAGACACACTGTCCAGCGAGTGCAACAAGGTGGAGTTTCCCTACTGTTTAGGGGAGGCATTATGTGGGGCCGACGTACGCCGCTGGTGGTCATGGTAGATGCCGTAACTGCTGTACGATACGTGAATGCCATCCTCCGACCGATAGTGCAACCGTATCGGCAGCATATTGGCGAGGCATTGTATTCTTGGCCAAAAATTCGCGCCCCCATCGTGCATATCTTGTGAAAGACTTCTTTGAGGATAACAACATCGCTCGACTAGAGTGGCCAGCATGTTCTCTAGACATGAACCGTATTTAACATGCCTGGGATAGAATGAAAATGGCTGTTTATGGACGACATGACCCACCAACCTCTCTGAGGGAATCACGCTGAATCACCGTTGAGGAGTGGGACAATCTGGCCCAACAGTGCCTTGATGAACTTGTGGTTAGTATGCCACGACGATTACAGGCGTGCATCAATGCAAGAAGACGTGCAACTGGGTATTAGAGGTACTGGTGTGTACAGCAATGAGGACCACCATCTCCGAAGGTCTCGCTGTATGGTGGTAGTACAACATGCAATGTGTGGTTTTCGTGAACGATAAAAAGGACGGAAATGATGTTTATGTTGATCTCCATTCCAATTTTTTATACAGATTCCAGAACTTCTCAGAATCGATGTGATGCAAAACTGTTTTTGATGTGTGTATATTTTGTAAGCACGCAGAAGGCATATTCAAGATTTTTAAGTAGCTATAATCTTTCCTAATTTTATGTTCATAATTGTTGTCCATAGACTAAATAGCTGGTGAAGTCCAGTTTAACAATAGTGAGTACCTGCAGTGTGAGCTGTTCTGGTATTCTTGATCGGTGCCCGCTAGTGTGTCACAGGGTCTTGATCGGAGTTGCATTTTACATATTCTAGTTGCTGCTTATTGCGTTATTTGTTACTTGTGGCGCCCATTTTACCATGAAAACTATTCCTTGATGAAATACCATTGCTTCATTACTTACTGCCAAACAGTTCTCTTGATGTTTCTGCTTTTGTGCGTTAATGCATATGCCGTTAAATAAACCATATCGGCAGCATATTGGCGAGGCATTAGTCTTCATGCACGACAATTCGCGCCCCCATCGAGCGCATCTTGTGAATGATTTCCTTCACGATAACGACATCGATCGACTAGAGTGGCCAGCATGTTCTCCAGACATGAACCCTATCGAACAAGATTGAAAAGGTCTCTTTATGGACGACGTGACCCACCAACCACTCTTAGGGATCTACGCCGAATCGCCGTTGCGGAGTGGGACAATCTGTAATAACAGTGTCTTGATGAACTTGTGGACAGTATGCCACGACGAATACAGGCATGCATCAATGCAAGAGGCCGTTCTACTGGGTATTAGAGGTACCGGTGTGTACAGCAGCCTGGACCACCACCTCTTAAGGTCTCGCTGTATGGTGGTACAACATGATGTTTATGTTGATCTCTGTTCCAATTTTCTGTAGAGGTTCCGAAACTTTCGGAACCGAGGTGATGCAAAACTTTTTTTGATGTTTGTATCTGTGCATTAAAGTAGAATACTAATTATCATTACAGGTGAATGACTTATTAATGGTGGAGCACTACTAACTTGGACATGAGGATGTTTTATCAGTTTAATTATTGAGAAATACAATAACTGAAATAGTATTCAGTTCTTTATTTTGTTGCTCAGATTACTGTTTTTTTTATTGGGTAGCGTTTACTTCTCTATTCTAAACAGGGCGCACATAAGACATATGGTACCTCAATCCATAGTAGTTTCAATAGGGGTAGCCAATTATTTATTATAGCACACAAATATTGCCAGCTGCACTTCATAAGTAAAGCAATTGTAATTTGCAAAGCAAAACTGGCTCAACAATTTGTATGTGGGACTAGAAAACAATCTGTTAGTGACTAAGATCAAGGCTGACTAGTTAGGTTACAACACAGTATGAAAAACACTAATAACTGCAAACACTTGCAATATATGTGTTATTACAAACCACTGCTTTAATTATTCCTCAAGCTGACCCTTAAGATTTACTAGACACTAACTACAAAGATTTGTTACAGTGTTATGCAGGTAACTTTGATACTATATATCAATAAGACTGACGTTTAAGCAAAGCAATATACATCTTTTCTTGGCAGCTACACTTTAGTGAAACTTTAACTATCCTTCTGTGAAAGCTATGTGCAGTACATCAGAAAAGAGGCTCACTGAATAATTATGAAATTCGCTACTCCACTAATAGAGTTAAAGAAAGCAATTGCTTTTCAGTTCAGTGACATAGGATACCTGGAAAGATTGCAGAACATGGAAAAGTATCTTCAACACAAAATTTAAACAACATAGCTTTATTCCAGAATGAAGTTTTCACTCTGCAGCGAAGTGTGCGCTGATATGAAACTTCCTGGCAGATTAATGACTTGTCGGACCGAGACTTGGACTCGAGACTTGTTCGTTGAGTTCGTACGGGGCGAACGTCCGATGACACCCGTTCAGGCTCTTCGTTGATCCGTTCACTCAGTTTTTTTTTTTTTTTATAACAGAGTGCAGCAAACCCTCTGACCGAACACGTTGAACTACCGTGCCGGCACCATCTGAGCTAACCACGCACGACTCAATAGCCGTCCTCTCAGCTTTAATTCCATCAGTACCTCGCCTCCTGCCATCCAAACTTCACAGAAGCTCTCCTGCAGACCTTCCGGAGCAAGCACTCCTGGAAGAAAGGAGCACTTCCCTGCGAAAGGCAAAGGTAGCGAGTTAGAGTCTCGGCCCGGTACGCAGTTTTGATCTGCTAGGATGTTTCATATCAGCGTGCACTCTGCTTGCAGAGTGAAAATATCGTTCTGGAAACATACCCTAGGCTGTGGCTAATCCATGTCTCCGCAATATCTTTTCCTCCAGGAGTGCTGGTTCTGCGAGGTGTGCAGGAGAGCTTCTGTGAAGTTTGGAAGTTAGGAGACGAGGTACTGGAGGAATTAAGGCCGTGAGGATGGATCATGAGTCGTGCTTGGGTAGCCCAGAGGGTAGAGCACTTATCCGCGAAAGGCAAAAGTTCCGGGTTCGTGTCTCGGTCCGGTATACAGTCTTAATCTGCCAGGAAGTTTCAACATAGCATTATTATTTGGATACGAAACTAAGTAACTGGTCCATGCAATTATACAGTACTCAAATGATAATTTCAATGGAAGGTGGTAACTGTGATGGTTTCCTGTGGCTACTCAAAAGGGTGGTAAAAGTACCCATGCTCTTACTTTGTAACAAGCTGTGAAAAGTCTCTTCTTAGCATCAGAATTTCATGATGCAGAGCTAACCAACGTATACCTTGAGTAATAAACCAAAATGTTTCTACATCCGAGCATAAATTATCTAATCTTCCTGCCCTTCTTCCCTTATTCAGCAAACATGATGCGAACAGTTTGCCTGTTAGCCACCGACTAACTCTTACCACACAGAAGCCTTGCAGTTCAACCACCAGATCCACGTTTCCTATTTCCGCCAAGCCAGTTTTGTAGCGGAGGAGCCTTCCTCCATGTTTCACATGATCGCAATCCCAAGTTCCCTATGCATGAACAGGAGCTACAAGTAAAGTTTTAACATTTCCATTCTTTTACATAACATTAATCTTAATTTTACATCTATATATTAATTGCAATGACACAAATAATGAATAAAACATTTGTACATACATGTTACATCAAAGATCGTGGTGCTACAGAAGTCATAAGCAGACAAAGAGATAGTAGGAGATAAGTATAAGAAATACTGATGTTGACGTTACAGATTCATGTTTTTAATTTCTTCTCGTAGTGATTCTATTTCTCTTTCATGTTCACAGTTATGTCGCACGAGTGCTAGTGGTATACATGGTGTTGAGTAAATGTTCTTTTCATGGTGGTAAGTTCTTGGTATGACATAAAAAGTGAAATTAATAAAACGTTTAATGTAAAGTATTTTATTGTATTTATTTGGCATCTAGCTGACCAGCTATTTAGTCGCAATGTAAAGTAAAATTGAATGGGGAGATGGAAAGTATCAAAAACAATGTCAGAATCCTGGCTCGTAACTACGAGACAGGCGATTAAAACATACACTTTCCTGAAGAGCACTTTAAAAATTGTTCACTTTCATTGACAAATTAATTTTTGATTTGCTTCTGCCAAAGAATTGCAAGAGGGCGAGGTATGAATACTATACCTGCATTCCAAGACTCCAGAGCCTCTATGAATGAAGTCTCGAGACTTTCCTATTGTAAGGCCTTACATCATCTACTTTGCTTATTTTCATTCACTTCTGTCGTATGGTATTGTATTTCGGGGTAACTCTTCCCATTCTCACGATTGTGGGTGTTTTGTCATTGGCCTCTCAGTATCTATATTACTTACTGTCATTTTTGTTATCAGTTTTAGCTTGTTCCCAGGAATAAGGAGCTTTGACTCAGTTAATAGCCGGCAGAAATAAAACCTGCATTTCCATAGGACTTCCTTAACCCTTGTGGAGAAAGGTGGGCAGTATACTGCTGCATTCATTTTCAATAAGCTACCGCTCGAATTCAAAAATGTTATCAGTAATATACGCGCTTTCAAATCGAAACTGAAGAGTTTCCTCGTGGGTCACTCCTTCTATTCTATCGAGGAGTTCCTTGAAAAATTAAGTTGATACTTGTTGTATTGTTGATTGCTTTTATTTAAACTTATGGATTGACTTTCTTCGCGTTCATAAACGTAATATTTTTATCTGTTCTTTTATGTTGTAATTTCATGTACTGACATGTTCCATGACCTTCGAGATTTGCTCCTCAGTTTGGTCCTACGGAACTTGACGTGTAAATAAAAAAAAACCTGTATGTGCTCAGTCTGTGGTTTCCCAGGCGTTACGAAGAACTCCGTTACTGTTGCAGGTTCCTTGTTCGACAGAAGACCACAGAGAGCACTTTGGACGAACTAGAGATGTGTTCGGAGTGTCATAAAAGTTTACGACCCTACTGGAATACAGATTTTGATAGATATACACTCCTGGAAATTGAAATAAGAACACCGCGAATTCATTGTCCCAGGAAGGGCAAACTTTATTGACACATTCCTGGGGTCAGATACATCACATGATCACACTGATAGAACCACAGGCACATAGACACAGGCAACAGAGCATGCACAATGTCGGCACTAGTGCAGTGTATATCCACCTTTCGCACCAATGCAGGCTGCTATTCTCCCATGGAGACGATCGTAGAGATGCTGGATGTAGTCCTGTGGAACGGCTTGCCATGCCATTTCCACCTGGCGCCTCAGTTGGACCAGCGTTCGTGCTGGACGTGCAGACCGCGTGAGACGACGCTTCATCCAGTCCCAAACATGCTCAATGGGGGACAGATCCGGAGATCTTGCTGGCCAGGGTAGTTGACTTACACCTTCTAGAGCACGTTGGGTGGCACGGGATACATGCGGACGTGCATTGTCCTGTTGGAACAGCAAGTTCCTTGCCGGTCTAGGAATGGTAGAACGATGGGTTCGATGACGGTTTGGATGTACCGTGCACTATTCAGTGTCCCCTCGACGATCACCAGTGGTGTACGGCCAGTGTAGGAGATCGCTCCCCTCACCATGATGCCGGGTGTTGGCCCTGTGTGCCTCGGTCGTATGGAGTCCTGATTGTGGCGCTCACCTGCACGGCGCCAAACACGCAGACGACCATCATTGGCACCAAGGCAGAAGCGACTCTCATCGCTGAAGACGACACGTCTCCATTCGTCCCTCCATTCACGCCTGTCGCGACACCACTGGAGGCGGGCTGCACGATGTTGGGGCGTGAGCAGAAGACGGCCTAACGGTGTGCGGGACCGTAGCCCAGCTTCATGGAGACGGTTGCGAATGGTCCTCGCCGATACCCCAGGAGCAACAGTGTCCCTAATTTGCTGGGAAGTGGCGGTGCGGTCCCCTACGGCACTGCGTAGGATCCTACGGTCTTGGTGTGCATCCGTGCGTCGCTGCGGTCCGGTCCCAGGTCGACGGGCACGTGCACCTTCCGCCGACCACTGGCGACAACATCGATGTACTGTGGAGACCTCACGCCCCACGTGTTGAGCAATTCGGCGGTACGTCCACCCGGCCTCCCGCATGCCCACTATACGCCCTCGCTCAAAGTCCGTCAACTGCACATACGGTTCACGTCCACGCTGTCGCGGCATGCTACCAGTGTTAAAGACTGCGATGAAGCTCCGTATGCCACGGCAAACTGGCTGACACTGACGGCGGCGGTGCACAAATGCTGCGCAGCTAGCGCCATTCGACGGCCAACACCGCGGTTCCTGGTGTGTCCGCTGTGCCGTGCGTGTGATCATTACTTGTACAGCCCTCATGCAGTGTCCGGAGCAAGTATGGTGGGTCTGACACACCGGTGTCAATGTGTTCTTTTTTCCATTTCCAGGAGTGTATTAACAAGCTATGAGCTCTTGTGGAGTTAACATTAATTTATGCGCCAATGAATCCCTACATCTACATCAACGTGATTACTCTGCTATTCACAATAAAGTGCCTGGCAGAGGGTTCAATGAACCACCTTCAAGCTGTCTCTCTACCGTTCCACTCTCGAACGGCGCGCAGGAAAAACCAACACTTACATTTTTCTGTGCGAGCGATGATTCCTCTTATTTTATCGTGATGCTCATTTCTCCCTATGTAGGTGGGTGCCAACAGAATGTTTTCGCAATCGGAGGTGATTGAAATTTCACGAGAACATCCTGTCGCAACGAGAAACGCCTCTGTTTTAATGATTGCCACTACAGTTCACGTAACATGTCTGTGGCACTATCGCCTCTACTTCGCGATAATACAAAACGAGCTGCACTTCTTTGTACTTTCTCGATGTAATCCAGCATTCCCATCTGATGAGGATTCCACACCGCACAGCACTACTCCAGAATATGGCGGATAAGCGTGGCTTAAGGATTCTCATTAGTAGACCTGTTGTAACTTCTAAGTGTTCTGCCAATGAATAGCAGTCTTTGGTTTGCTCTACCCACAACATTATCTATGTAATCGTTCCAATTTAGGGTATTTGTAATTGTAATCCCTAAGTATTTAGTTGAGTTTACAGCCTTCAGATTTGTACGACTTATCGCGTAATCTAAATTTAGCGGATTCCCTTTAGTACTTACGTGAATAACTTCACACTATTCTTTATTCAAAGTCAATTGCCATATTTCGCACCATACAAGTGTCTTATCTAAATCATTTTGCAATTCGTTTTGGTCATCTGATGATTTTACGTGATGGTAAATAACAGCAGCATCTGCAAAAAATATAAGACGGACACTGAGATCTTCTCCTACGTCGTTAATACAGATCAGGAACAATAGAGGACCTATAACACTCCACTGGTGAACGCCGGATATTACTTCTGTTTTACTCGATGACTTTCCGTGTATTACTACGAACTGTGACCTTACTGACAGGAAATCACGAATCCACTCGTACAACTGAGGCGACATTTCATAGGCAACCAGTATAGTTAGAAGACGCATGTGAGGAACGGTGTCGAAAGCCATCTGGAAATCTAATAATATGTAATCAATGTGACTTCCCCTGGCGATAACACTCATTACGTCATGAGTATAAAGGGCTGGATGTGTTTCGAAAGAACGATATTTTCTGAATCCGTGCTGACTATGTGTCAATAAATCGTTTTCTTCGAGCTACTTCATAACGTTCGAATACAGTATATGTTCCAAAACCCTACTGAAAATAGTCGTTAGTGATATGGGCCTGTAATCCAACGGATTACTCCTACTTCCCTTCTTGGGTATTGGTGTGATTTGAGCAATTTTCCAGTCTTTAGGTACGGATCTTTCTGTGAGAGAGCGGTTGTGTATAATTACTAAATATGGAGCTATTGTATCAGAATACTCTGAGAGGAATCTGGCTAGTATACAATCTGGACTGGAAGACTTGTCTTTATTAAGTGATTTAAGCTGCTTCGCGACACCGAGGATTTCTATGTTTCTCATCTTGGCAGTTGTTCTTGATTGGAATTCAAGAATATTTACTTCGTCTTCTTTGGTGAAGAAGTTTCGGAAAACCGTGTTTAATAACTCTGCTTTAGTAGCACTGTCATCAGTGACCTCACCGTTGTTATCGCGCAGTGAAGGTGCTGATTGCGTCTTGCCACTGGAGTGCTTTGTGTATGACCAGAATCTCTTTAGGTTTTCTGCCAGATTTCGAGATAGAGTTTCGTTGTGGAAATTATTGAAAGCATCTCGCATTCAGGTACGCGCTGTATTTCTAACTTCTGCAAAACTTTGTCCGTCTTCCTTTTGGGTTCTTTTAAATTTGGCATGCTTTTCTCGCTCCTTCTGCAACAGTGATGTGACCCGTTTTGTGTACCATGGGAAATAAGCACCATCACTTATTAATCTATGTGGTATGACCTCTGCATTGGCGGCCGAAGACTTACGGCATAAGAAGTCAGCCTCATTCTGCCAACGGCCTTGTCAAAGAGGGCGGAGGAGCGGATAGAGGTTCAGGGCACTCTCTTGTCCTAGGGTTGGGAAATTGCCCCTAAAGGCGGAAGAATCAGCAATGATCAACGACATGAGAAAGCAGAATGCAATGGAAACCACTGCAATAAAGACACGTAACTTGTATCCACAGGACATGTGGCCTGTAATTGAAGAAGTGTCTTGATGATCTCTCCATTGGCAAAAGATTCCGGAATAGTCCCCCATTCGGATCTCCGGGAGGGGACTGCCAAGGGGGAGGTTACCATGAGAAAAAGATTGAATAATCAACGAAAGGATAACGTTCTACGAGTCGAGGCGTGGAATGTCAGAAGCTTGAACGTGGTAGGGAAACTAGAAAATCTGAAAAGGGAAATGCAAAGGCTCAATATAGATATAGTAGGGGTCAGTGAAGTGAAGTGGAAGGAAGACAATGATTTCTGGTCAGATGAGTATCGGGTAATATCAACAGCAGCAGAAAATGGTATAACAGGTGTAGGATTCGTTATGAATAGGAAGGTAGGGCAGAGGTTGTGTTACTGTGAACAGTTCAGTGACCGGGTTGTTCTTATCAGAATCGACAGAAGACCCAACACCGACGACTATAGTTCAGGTATACATGCCGACGTCGCAAGCTGAAGATGAACAGATAGAGAAAGTGTATGAGGATATTGAAAGGGTAACGCAGTATGTAAAGGGGGACGAAAATCTAATAGTCATGGGCGACTGGAATGCAGTTGTAGGGGAAGGAGTAGAAGAAAAGGTTACAGGAGAATATGGGCTTGGGACGAGGAATGAAAGAGAAGAAAGACTAATTGAGTTCTGTAACAAGTTTCAGCTAGTAATAGCGAATACCCTGTTCAAGAATCACAAGAGGAGGAGGTATACTTGGAAAAGGCCGGGAGATACGGGAAGATTTCAATTAGATTACATCATGGTCAGACAGAGATTCCGAAATCAGATACTGGATTGTAAGGCGTACCCAGGAGCAGATGTAGACTCAGATCACAATATAGTAGTGATGAAGAGTAGGGTGAAGACATTAGTCAGGAAGAACCAGTACGCAAAGAAGTGGTATACGGAAGTACTAAGGAATGACGAGATACGTTTGAAGTTCTCTAACGCTATAGATACAGCAATAAGGAATAGCGCAGTAGGCAGTACAGTTGAAGAGGAATGGACATCTCTAAAAAGGGCCATCACAGAAGTTGGGAAGGAAAACATAGGTACAAAGAAGGTAGCTGAGAAGAAACCATGGGTAACAGAAGAAATACTTCAGTTGATTGATGAAAGGAGGAAGTACAAACATGTTCCGGGAAAATCAGGAATACAGAAGTACAAGTCGCTGAGAAATGAAATAAATAGGAAGTTCAGGGAAGCTAAGAAGAAATGGCTGCAGGAAAAATGTGAAGACATCGAAAAAGATATGATTGTCGGAAGGACAGACTCAGCATACAGGAAAGACAAAACAACCTTTGGCGGTGACATTAAAAGCAACGGTGGTAACATTAAGAGTGCCACGGGAATTCCACTGTTAAATGCGGAGGAGAGAGCAGATAGGAGGAAAGAATACATTGAAAGCCTCGATGAGGGTGAAGATTTGTCTGATGTGATAGAAGAAGAAACAGGAGTCGATTTAGAAGAGATAGGGGATCCAGTATTAGAATCGGAATTTAAAAGAGCTTTGGATGGCTTACGGTCAAATAAGGCAGAAGGGATAGATAACATTCCATCAAAATTTCTAAAATCATTGGGGGAAGTGGCAACAAAACAGCTATTCACGTTGGTGTGTAGAATATATGAGTCTGGCGACATACCATCTGACTTTCGGAAAAGCATCATCCACACAATTCCGAAGACGGCAAGAGCTGACAAGTGCGAGAATTATCGCACAATCAGCTTAACAGCTCATGCATCGAAGCTGCTTACAAGAATAATATACAGAAGAATGGAAAAGAAAATTGAGAACGCGCTAGGTGACGATCAGTTTGGCTTTAGGAAAAGTAAAGGGACGAGAGAGGCAATTCTGACGTTACGGCTAATAATGGAAGCAAGGCTAAAAAAAAATCAAGACACTTTCATAGGATTTGTCGACCTGGAAAAAGCGTTCGACAATATAAAATGGTGCAAGCTGTTCGAGATTCTGAAAAAAAGTAGGGGTAAGCTGTAGGGAGAGACGGGTCATATACAGTATGTACAACAACCAAGAGGGAATAATAAGAGTGGACGATCAAGAACGAAGTTCTCGTATTAAGAAGGGTGTGAGACAAGGTTGTAGCCTTTCGCCCCTACTCTTCAATCTGTACATCGAGGAAGCAATGATGGAAATAAAAGAAAGGTTCAGGAGTGGAATTAAAATACAAGGTGAAAGGATATCAATGATACGATTCGCTGATGACATTGCTATCCTGAGTGAAACTGAAGAAGAATTAAATGATCTGCTGAACGGAATAAACAGTCTAATGAGTACACAGTATGGTTTGAGAGTAAAGCGGAGAAAGACGAAGGTAATGAGAGGTAGTAGAAATGAGAACAGCGAGAAACTTAACATCAGGATTGATGGTTACGAAGTCAATGAAGTTAAGGAATTCTGCTACCTAGGCAGTAAAATAACCAATGACGGACGGAGCAAGGAGGACATCAAAAGCAGACTCGCCATGGCAAAAAAGGCATTTCTGGCCAAGAGAAGTCTACTAATATCAAATACCGGCATAATTTGAGGAAGAAATTTCTGAGGATGTACGTCTGGAGTACAGCATTGTATGGTAGTGAAACATGGACTGTGGGAAAACCGGAACAGAAGAGAATCGAAGCATTTGAGATGTGGTGCTATAGACGAATGTTGAAAATTAAGTGGGCTGATAAGGTAAGGAATGAGGAGGTTCTACGCAGAATCGGAGTGCACAGGAATATGTGGAAAACACTGATAAGGAGAAGGGACAGGATGATAGGACATCTGCTAAGACATGAGGGAATGACTTCCATGGTACTAGAGGGAGCTGTGGAGGGCAAAAACTGTAGAGGAAGACAGAGATTGGAATACGTCAAGCAAATAATTGAGGACGTAGGTTGCAAGTGCTACTCTGAGATGAAGAGGTTAGTACAGGAAAGGAATTCGTGGCGGGCCGCATCAAACCAGTCAGTAGACTGATGACAAAAAAAAAAAAAAAAAAAAAAAAGACCTCTGCCCACCGAGACGTTGGACGCCGCCTGGTGACTTTGTGGGCACGTGACGCGCTTGCAAAAGTATGTATGCGGAGTAGACACCGACGGAGTATCACCCTAGTGAAATTATGGGCTGTAAATGGGCAAGTCCATTGAGACAATCGACTTTGACAAAGGGCAGATTATTATAACGCAGAGGCTGTGAACGAGTATCTCGAAAATGGCGAAGCTGGTCCATTGTTCACGTGGTACTGTCGAAAGCCCCTACAAAAAGAGGTAGAAGGACAGTGAAACCGTCAGTAGGGTCTAAATGGCCGGACGTCCACGATTCTACACAGAACGTGGGTTTCGGAGGCTTGTCTGCTCTGTAATTGTTTACCGAACATAGAGAGAATTACACACACTAAAGAATGGTGTTTTATCCCTGCATCCTACTTTTCCACGTAATCTCCACCCTGTTCTATGGCCTTTCTCAAGCGCGAAACAAGGGCGTGTGTGCCCTGTCGGTACCAATCCTTGTCCTGGTGGCGGTGTTAGTGCTTCACTGTGCGAATCACCTCCTTATCGTCCTCAAAATTTCTGCCACGAATGACATCTTTTAGTGGCCCTAACAAGTAGAAGTCCGAGAGGGCTGACCCATGTGGACAGTCTCCCCGACCGCTGCAAATCGTGGAGCTCCGCCGAACCGCCTTCTGATGACCTCAGACAGTAGATGCTCCATAGACTTTGCTCAAGAACTTGTGAATATTCCCCACAGTTTCTTTCACTGCAGTGAGAAATTCACTGACGGCACGTTGCTTGAAACGTACATCATCTACAGACGCCATTTTAAAACTGTCCCGCAGCTGCGCTGTCTGTCGGAAGTGACGGAAACTTGGCGTGCTCACGCAGGAGAGTTCAGATAATACACACGTAACGTTCCGCATTCATAGCATTGTTTTCGGATGAGAAAAAAATGCGGTTCATTGCTTTTTAGACAACACTCGTAGATGGTGATCTGTGGCATCCCTGCCGAAAGAGCACAATGCTTGCGCATGCACAAGTGTTTCGGAGCGCACCAATCATGGTATATTGTTGAACAAGTAGTTCCGCAGCAGATCACCTCTACGTCTTCACATGTTCATGCAATGACACCGTTAATTACGATTTCAGTGGACATGGGACCATTGGGATTCAACAGTCGATCAATGGAAACGTGACGGCTCTCTGGGTGAATCAAATTTTTGCTACACTGGGTTGATGGTAGTCTCTACAAACACTGTTACCGAGGTGGACGGCGGTTCGAAACGTGTAGCACGCCACGGACGCAAGCTGGTGGGAGCAGTATAATACCATGGGGGACGTTCTTCTTCGCTTGCATCTGACCTGCGGTAGTAATCGAAGACACGCTGCCAGTAGATATCTTGAAGTTACTCTTGAATTATTTTAGAGGGGACATTGGTTTGGAAATCGTGTGGTTTCAGCGACGAAAATACAAAATGGAGATGAAAAACTAGGCCGACCGGGGTGGCCGAGCCGTTCTAGGCGCTACAGTCTGGAATCCTGCCTCTGTCATGGATGTGTGTGATGTCCTTAGGTTAGTTAGGTTTAAGTAGTTCTAACTTCTAGGGGACTGATGACCTCAGAATCTAAGTCCCACAGTGCTCAGACCCATTTGAACATATTTTTGAAAAATTAGGGGCGAATTCTTGCAAAAAGCCCGGCGAGAAAGAAGAATTCGGCAGAATCCTACAGCGAACGTTTTTCCTCCTGATGTGAATTACAGTAGATATGCTTGTCGATCGCTTAAGACTTTGGTGGGAGCGCCAGACAAATACTGTCAGGCTTATTGCTGATGCCTCGGCCAGCCAGCGTGGTTTCCAGCAGCTCAGACACAGCAGCTGGTGCCTGCAGACAGTGCCGTCTGCTTTCCCAGTGAATGGTCTGCACGACGCCGAGTATTGCCAGCGCACTTGTCAGCTCCAGTAATGCTACCCGGTAGAAGAGTACCACACAATATATAAACAGGAACACTTATTAATTATCTTTGTTACTATTTATTGATTTAATGAACGTTCATCCTCTTCTTTCTGCTAGTTTTCTACACCATGCGGCGACTCTCGCATCCAGGTTTCTGTCCAATCAAAAAAATGGTTCAAATGGCTCTGAGCACTATGGGACTTAACATCTGTGGTCATCAGTCCCCTAGAACTTAGAACTACTTAAACCTAACTGACCTAAGGACATCACACACATCCATGCCAGAGGCAGGATTGGAACCTGCGACCGTAGCAGTCGCGCGGTTCCGGACTGCGCGCCTAGAACTGTCCAATCTTGTCAGTCCTATTCATGCATGGCTCTGTCCTGCATCGCACACCTCAGTGCATCGTCCCATTGTAGTCAGGGCGTTCCTCTTTTCCTGTGTCGTGGAGGTCTCCAGCGCCATATTTTAGAAACCTGTCACTCCTCAGGCATTCGTCTAAGACGTACACGCCATGTTAGCCGTTAATTTACATTTGTGTTCACAATACCTCTGACAACTCGCATCTGTTCTCGCATCAGTTCACTTCTTATCTTGTCTTGTTTCTTCACTAAATCGTCTCCAAAACTGAATTTCCATTGTCTTTAATTTATTCTCATTGTTTCTGGAGACTTCCCACAGTTCAGCACCATACAGAACAATGCTCTCAGCTATAGTTCCGTCTATCCTTCATTTCAAAATTCTGACGTAGTTTTATTCCAAATAATGGAGTTAACTGCTTAATTGCCACCGTTCTCTTTCCTATTCTGTGCTTGATTTCCTCGTTACTTCCACCTTTATCCGAAAAGACTGTTCCTAATTATTTATGTGATCGACTGCATCTTACTATAGATCCATCAACAATAGCAAGATCCCTTCCTGTACCTCCGACATCCAGTCTTCGTAAAATTAATTTTCGTGACCCGACTGCTCATATTCTTCTTTAAGCTTTCTTAACATATAAGACACATCCTCAGCGAACATGATCTGACCGACGCAGAAATTTAGGAAGAACACTATGTCATCAGCTAATCTAATTCACAGGTTTTTGCAGCTCCTTTCCAATTTTTCTGTGCTTCTATTAAAAATATTTTAAAGGGGGTAGGCTCTAAGCAGTATCCTTGTCTCAATTCTTTGCTAACCTTACGTTTCTGTGATAGTAACTTCCCAACTTTAAAACGATAGATATTGTCTGAATACAGCTTTCTAGCAGCTTGTGAACATTTATGAATGTTCTGGTTATTCGCTGCTTCCCATATCCTAGGAGGTGGTACACTGTCATAGGCCCGCATATCTGTCTCAGGGCTCTGTGCCATTCTCTTGTCAGTCACCTGTCTATTGCTGCAGATTTTATATATACGTGATCTTCTGTAATTTGCAGTCATCATTGCTTCGGTCTTAAAATATGTTTTTGACATATATTATTTATATATTTTTTGTAGTATACTGGTACGGCTAGTTAACGATGTTATACGACTTCATTTCAGGACACATTAAGTTTGCTGGAATTCACGTGCAGCTCTCCGCAGAATCTTGTAGGTTGCTCGGTGATGATGGTGCAATTGAACTTTTTAGCTGTCAGCCGAAAAGAAATATTGCTCGATCTCCCTAGTGAACGCAGTGTGTATGTGTGTATTTACAGGATGTGCAATGAAAAGTGGATTATAGCTATCCAATTACATACCAGTCAAACATCAGAGAAGTAGATGATATTTCTCGTAAGAAATGATGACTGTGGGTGCAGATTCTCACTATACACTTTATTAACCATCGTTCCGAATAATCTATCCTTCGCAGTAGGCCGTCGTAGTGATGTATATATGGTTTTGGCAAATAAAGTAACAACGTACCCTTCAAACACTAATAAAGGTACACTACTGGCCATTAAAATTGCTACACCACGAAGATGACGTGCTACAGACGCGAAATTTAACCTACAGGAAGAAGATGCTGTGATATGCAAATGATTAGCTTTTCAGAGCATTCACACAAGGTTGGCGCCGGTGGCGACACTAACAATGTGCTGACACGAGGAAAGTTTTCAACCGATTTCTCATACACAAACAGCACTTGACCGGCGTTGCCTGGTGAAACGTTGTTGTGATGCCTCGAGTAAGGAGGAGAAATGAGTACCATCACGTTTCCCACTCTGATAAAGGTCGGATTGTAGCCTATCGCGATTGCGGTTTCTCTTATCGCGACATTGCTTCTCACGTTAGTCGAGATCCAATGACTGTCAGCAGAATATGGAATAGTTGGGTTCAGGAGGGTAATACGGAACGCCGTGCTGGATCCCAACGGCCTCGTATCACTAGCAGTCGAGATGACGGGCATCTTATACACTCCTGGAAATTGAAATAAGAACACCGTGAATTCATTGTCCCAGGAAGGGGAAACTTTATTGACACATTCATGGGGTCAGATACATCACATGATCACACTGACAGAACCACAGGCACATAGACACAGGCAACAGAGCATGCACAATGTCGGCACTAGTACAGTGTATATCCACCTTTCGCAGCAATGCAGGCTGCTATTCTCCCATGGAGACGATCGTAGAGATGCTGGATGTAGTCCTGTGGAACGGCTTGCCATGCCATTTCCACCTGGCGCCTCAGTTGGACCAGCGTTCGTGCTGGACGTGCAGACCGCGTGAGACGACGCTTCATCCAGTCCCAAACATGCTCAATGGGGGACAGATCCGGAGATCTTGCTGGCCAGGGTAGTTGACTTACACCTTCTAGAGCACGTTGGGTGGCACGGAATACATGCGGACGTGCATTGTCCTGTTGGAACAGCAAGTTCCCTTGCCGGTCTAGGAACGGTAGAACGATGGGTTCGATGACGGTTTGGATGTACCGTGCACTATTCAGTGTCCCCTCGACGATCACCAGTGGTGTACGGCCATGGTAGGAGATCGCTCCCCACACCATGATGCCGGGTGTTGGCCCTGTGTGCCTTGGTCGTATGCAGTCCTGATTGTAGCGCTCACCTGCACGGCGCCAAACACGCATACGACCATCATTGGCACCAAGGCAGAAGCGACTCTCATCGCTGAAGACGACACGTCTCTATTCGTCCCTCCATTCACGCCTGTCACGACACCACTGGAGGCGGGCTGCACGATGTTGGGGCGTGAGCGGAAGACGGCCTAACGATGTACGGGACCGTAGCCCAGCTTCATGGAGACGGTTGCGAATGGTCCTCGCCGATACCCCAGGAGCAACAGTGTCCCTAATTTGCTGGGAAGTGGCGGTGCGGTCCCCTACGGCACTGCGTAGGATCCTACGGTCTCGGCGCGCATCCGTGCGTCGCTGCGGTCCGGTCCCAGGTCGACGGGCACGTGCACCTTCCGCCGACCACTGGCGACAACATCGATGTACTGTGGAGACCTCACGCCCCACGTGTTGAGCAATTCGGCGGTACGTCCACCCGGCCTCCCGCATGCCCACTATACGCCCTCGCTCAAAGTCCGTCAACTGCACATACGGTTCACGTCCACGCTGTCGCGGCATGCTACCAGTGTTAAAGACTGCGATGGAGCTCCGTATGCCACGTCAAACTGGCTGACACTGACGGCGGTGGTGCACAAATGCTCCGCAGCTAGCGCCATTCGACGGCCAACACCGCGGTTCCTGGTGTGTCCGCTGTGCCGTGCGTGTGATCATTGCTTGTACAGCCCTCATGCAGTGTCCGGAGCAAGTATGGTGGGTCTGACACACCGGTGTCAATGTGTTCTTTTTTCCATTTCCAGGAGTGTATAATGAATGTTACAGGGGGTAACCATAATCAAATTAGCAGAAGTGGCGCATTTAATCAGTTTATTGTTATTGATTGCAATTATTTCGCTCAAGTGCATTACTGTAATTAGTCTGTCGCTCGCAAACTGCTCACCTAATTTAATTATGCAGGATGATTCAGTTACACAGTTCATCTCACATTTTCTGAACCGTTAAAGATATACAAATTCTGATTTCACTCAAATGAATTGAGCAAATATCCCCTCTCAATGACATATAACCGACTTTCGAAGCTACATTAATTACTTTTTTAAATAGGAGTAAAGTAATTTCCATAGTTGGTATCGTAGTGCTAAGAAACGAATTCAAAGGCGTTTCAATTCTCAAAATACGACCAGTAATTACATTGTTTAGTAATTACATTGTTTAGAACTTAGGATTTGTTTTGAATAAGAAACCTTGTACCAAACTGACAGTCAGGATGATAGGGCGTTGCAACTTGACGCAGCTAAGAGAGTGTGCTTACAATAGCGAAATTGTTGAGAACAGTTCAGTTTAAAAATTATACTAATCATTCGTCGCTAGATGTGGAACTATGTGGTTCCAGAGACCTTTTCAAGTCTCTAACACCTATGATATATGTAAGCAGATTGACGCGACGAATAAAAATTTGTACCAAGACAGCGATTCGAATCCTAGTCTCCTGCTCACTAGGCAGATGCGCTAAGGGTTAGAATCCCGGCCTTGGCGTAAATCTGCAATCGTTGCTTCATTTTGTATTTACATGTGGCTACATGTTGTTGGACCAACATATCAACTGGAAAACAGTGCATGTGGTATCTAAGGCTGACTCACCAGTTAACTACGGTAACAGTTCCGCTCTTGTTTCTGCTATAGTCTTGAAAGAAAGCTGCACGTCAAAAATTAAACGAATTTCTAAAACTGGGAATTGAGATATAAGATTGTTAAATAATAACCTCAAATCCTGCATTTAATGTCAAGTTCTGGACTTATGTTGCAAAATTACATTAGCAATATTAACAAAAAGAGATAATAAAAGTTATCAATTAAAGACATGAAGTCTGTATATGAGTCCGCGATCATTTTATTTTTAGCACCTTTATTTTCACAAGTCCCCGTTGATCACATAGATTTCTTTGCACTTTATCATGAAACAAGTAGCCAGGGCTGATGGATACGAGGCCTGTTCAGAAAGTAAGCTCCGATTGATTGCCAAATTGAAACCACAGTGAACATCAGAAATGTTTTACTTGTAACAATTAGCTACACCTTTCAGCTACTTCTCTACGTAGTCGCCGTTCTGACTTAGACTTTTGTCATAGCGTTGTACCAACTTTTCAATAGCCTCATCATAGAAGGCAGCCGCCAGTGCTTTCCGCCAATTCTCCACGCTGGCCTACACCTCGTTGTCTGTGTCAAAATGTTGTCTTCAAAGACAGCGGTTCATATGACCAGAGATGAAACTCAGGGGGAGACAATTGCGGACTGTATTGTGGGTAATCTCACATTTCCATTTGAAAACGATGCAGGAGCATCTTCATTGCCCCTGCAGAATGCGGCCGAGAATTGTCTTGAAGAAGAAACAGCACGACAGTTATGTAACGTTAGCTGCATAGCTTCAGGCGAAATTTCTCACCAGGCCCTCGTACTTGGCGGCAGACACTATTTTCTAGACATCTTTACGCACTCACTGCGAGCTCAGAAATGAGAAGAGCGACGTGATGCTAACTGGGGTTATACTAGAGACACTACCCAACACATCTGTGCAAAACTTTATCGGATTTTCATAGTCGTTTCCATTTCGCGACCGATCGGAGCTTACTTTCTGAACGCCCCTAGTATAAAGATCGTGATGTAATGAAACTGTATTATAAACTAAAATCAAAAATATGTGACAGGAAGAAGCCAATAGAACCAGAGGGCAAGAAGTTTGTGGTTACGTCGTACAATGGTGCGTTTTCTGACAGAATTGCGCAGGCCTTCGGAAAAACGAAAATAAAAAGTGGGTTTCAAACGAAAGTTAGAGTTGTTTGTAAGCTACTGCACAAAGAAGGCAACGACAGTAATAAATACCTGAATGCTTACTTTGATATATCCAGAGACCTACTAGTTTGAGTAGCGTGGAGCACCCCAGCGGATTGGCGTCCGACGGTCGCCGGCGACGATTAGACTGCGCCGTCCTCCGTGAGCTCAACCACAGGTAAACAAAGAAGTCATGCAGACAAACCACGACATGAAACTTCCTGGCAGATTAAAACTGTGTGCCCGACCGAGACTCGAACTCGGGACCTTTGCCTTTCGCGGGCAAGTGCTCTACCAACTGAGCTACCGAAGCACGACTCACGCCCGGTACCCACAGCTTTACTTCTGCCAGTATCTCGTCTCCCACCGTCCAAACTTTACAGAAGCTCTCCTGCGAACCATGCAGAACTAGCACTCCTGAAAGAAAGGATATTGTGGAGACATGGCTTAGCCACAGCCTGGGGGATGTTTCCAGAATGAGATTTTCACTCTGCAGCGGAGTGTGCGCTGATATGAAACTTCCTGGCAGATTAAAACTGTGTGCCCGACCGAGACTCGAACTCGGGACCTTTGCCTTTCGCGGGCAAGTGCTCTACCAACTGAGCTACCGAAGCACGACTCACGCCCGGTACCCACAGTCTTACTTCTGCCAGTACCTCGTCTCCTACCTTCCAAACTTTACAGAAGCTCTCCTGCGAACCATGCAGAACTAGCACTCCTGAAAGAAAGGATATTGTGGAGACATGGCTTAGCCACAGCCTGGGGGATGTTTCCAGAATGAGATTTTCACTCTGCAGCGGAGTGTGCGCTGATATGAAACTTCCTGGCAGATTAAAACTGTGTGCCCGACCGAGACTCGAACTCGGGACCTTTGCCTTTCGCGGGCAAGTGCTCTACCAACTGAGCTACCGAAGCACGACTCACGCCCGGTACCCACAGCTTTACTTCTGCCAGTACCTCGTCTCCTACCTTCCAAACTTTACAGAAGCTCTCCTGCGAACCATGCAGAACTAGCACTCCTGAAAGAAAGGATATTGTGGAGACATGGCTTAGCCACAGCCTGGGGGATGTTTCCAGAATGAGATTTTCACTCTGCAGCGGAGTGTGCGCTGATATGAAACTTCCTGGCAGATTAAAACTGTGTGCCCGACCGAGACTCGAACTCGGGACCTTTGCCTTTCGCGGGCAAGTGCTCTACCAACTGAGCTACCGAAGCACGACCCACGCCCGGTACCCACAGCTTTACTTCTGCCAGTACCTCGTCTTCTACCTTCCAAACTTTACAGAAGCTCTCCTGCGAACCATGCAGAACTAGCACTCCTGAAAGAAAGGATATTGTGGAGACATGGCTTAGCCACAGCCTGGGGGATGTTTCCAGAATGAGATTTTCACTCTGCAGCGGAGAGTGCGCTGATATGAAACTTCCTGGCAGACTAAAACTGTGAGCCCGACCGAGACTCGAACTCGGGACCTTTGCCTTTCGTGGGCAAGTGCTCTACCAACTGAGCTACCGAAGCACGACTCACGCGCGGTACCCACAGCTTTACTTCTGCCAGTACCTCGTCTCCTACCTTCCAAACTTTACAGAAGCTCTCCTGCGAACCATGCAGAACTAGCACTCCTGAAAGAAAGGATATTGTGGAGACATGGCTTAGCCACAGCCTGGGGGATGTTTCCAGAATGAGATTTTCACTCTGCCGCGGAGTGTGCGCTGATATGAAAGAAGTAAAGCTGTGGGTACCGGGCGTGAGTCGTGCTTCGGTAGCTCAGTTGGTAGAGCACTTGCCCGCGAAAGGCAAAGGTCCCGAATTCGAGTCTCGGTCGGGCACACAGTTTTAATCTGCCAGGAAGTTTCATATCAGCGCACGCTCCGCTGCAGAGTGAAAATCTCATTCTGGAAACATCCCCCAGGCTGTGGCTAAGCCATGTCTCCACAATATCCTTTCTTTCAGGAGTGCTAGTTCTGCATGGTTCGCAGGAGAGCTTCTGTAAAGTTTGGAAGGTAGGAGACGAGGTACTGGCAGAAGTAAAGCTGTGGGTACCGGGCGTGAGTCGTGCTTCGGTAGCTCAGTTGGTAGAGCACTTGCCCGCGAAAGGCAAAGGTCCCGAGTTCGAGTCTCGGTCGGGCACACAGTTTTAATCTGCCAGGATGTTTCATATCAGCGCACACTCCGCTGCAGAGTGAAAATCTCATTCTGGAAACATCCCCTAGGCTGTGGCTAAGCCATGTCTCCACAATATCCTTTCTTTCAGGAGTGCTAGTTCTGCATGGTTCGCAGGAGAGCTTCTGTAAAGTTTGGAAGGTAGGAGACGAGGTACTGGCAGAAGTAAAGCTGTGGGTACCGGGCGTGAGTCGTGCTTCGGTAGCTCAGTTGGTAGAGCACTTGCCCGCGAAAGGCAAAGGTCCCGAGTTCGAGTCTCGGTCGGGCACACAGTTTTAATCTGCCAGGAAGTTTCATATCAGCGCACACTCCGCTGCAGAGTGAAAATCTCATTCTGGAAACATCTCCCAGGCTGTGGCTAAGCCATGTCTCCACAATATCCTTTCTTTCAGGAGTGCTAGTTCTGCATGGTTCGCAGGAGAGCTTCTGTTAAGTTTGGAAGGTAGGAGACGAGGTACTGGCAGAAGTAAAGCTGTGGGTACCGGACGTGAGTCGTGCTTCGGTAGCTCAGTTGGTAGAGCACTTGCCCGCGAAAGGCAAAGGTCCCGAGTTCGAGTCTCGGTCGGGCACACAGTTTTAATCTGCCAGGAAGTTTCATATCAGCGCACACTCCGCTGCAGAGTGAAAATCTCATTCTGGAAACCACGATATATTCGCCATCGATACTGCACTCTAATTAAATACTTGTTACCAATTTTCTATTTTTAATTAAGGGTCACTAATTTATTAATTGTATTATGATTTCATTCACTGTTAAGTTATCTTAGGATAGAGGATTTTGTGAATTTTTATTTTTATTTTATGCTTTTTATACTGGCTTTCATAAAAGTTGTATGTTACCTAACCAGACTAAGGCCTGTGTTGTATATTATTTGTACTTTTTATAGATTTCAAGAGTGAGTCTAATTTCACATATAGTATATCAGCATATGTTATTAATGACAGACGCTTGTTTAGCCAAGGGGCAAAATTTTTTAACTAAAGACAATGCATACGGCATTTTAATCTTTATACTGGCGACACTGGTTTACTATGTACTCTGGCTAAGTGCCCTCTGTTGGCATTAGGTTTTTGTATAAATACTTACGCAATCTGAGCATTAGCAAGCACATGCTTAATCCGACGATGATTTATATTACAATATTTTAACGGTATGTATGGCTGCCATAAGTGTCTATAAATATTTTATATTTCATGCATCACTAAGACTTGTATAGATTTGATCTTAACTAACTGAGCCTGGTCGCTTACACAATATTTATATTTACAACAGGTATGAAGATGGCGGTAAGCCGAAACCGGTCTTAAAGTGTAAAGAAATCTATGTGATCAAGACGGACTTGTGAAAATAAAAATAATAAAAGGTTGTGGTCGTAAACACTTCCTTAAAATTACATTTATGTTATCAATTCTTCTACCATATGCTTCAACACACGTTTGCAATTGCTGATACATGGACTTTTGGAAGAAACAGAAGAGATTTCTTTGCTGTCATTGCACTTGCTGTTACAGCGCTGTGTTTAAAATAATATTGTGCCGCCAGAACTTGTGCACAGACTTCGTCTTTGAATTAACATCAGAGAAAAAAATCCAGTGGCGTCACATGAGGCAAACTTCCAGGCTAATTAATAAAATGCCTTCACGAACTATTCAGCGTAAGCACTTTCGTAGCTGCATGGGAGTAGCGAGCCAGGATCCCATAATGCTGATACGACTTCCATACGCAGAGGCTGGACAAAAATATGGGAACGCCAAAACACGACAGATTATCATCCCTAATACGGTGCAGTCATGTACGAAAACCGTTTTCATTCAAAACAGCTTCTACTCATATCGGAACGCATAAATACGGCTCACGTCTGGTTTGTAAGTACAATGGAATCTTATACCATTATTCCTCCAAAATAGTGACAAGTTCACATAGAAGTGATGGAGGTGGATGGAGATCATAGACGCTCCTCTCCAAAGTAGACCACAAAGGTTCAATAGCACTAAAATCTGGTGGCTAGGGGAGATGCGGCACTTGATCGTCGTGCTTCTGGGTGATGCGCTCCGTGTGAATAGACATCCTGTCGTCTTGAAACGCATTGTCCCATGAGGCGGACCCGATCAGTCAAAACGGTCACATAACCGTAGGCAGTAATGGGACTTCGCAGAATAACCATTCGACCATTCGAAAACCACGATATGATTGTCCAGATCACTACAAATCACTAACGAACCTCCACCATGTTTCATTCCTTGGATGTAAGCTCGGCCAGAAATTTGATAAAGCGTGAAACAAGACTCATCCGTCCAAATGACATTCTTATATTGCTATACAGTCCTGGTTTTATGGCTTCGGCAATATATTTTTCTGTTACGGGCAGTTGTATTACTGATACGTGGTTTTAGAATTCCAAATTGATCTGCAATTCCCGACTTACGGATTTTCCTTCGTTTGCTTCGGTGCTATCTGGGTTCACGCGAGCGACATTCATTTCCGCAGTGCTTCTTGCAGGTGTCGTCCTTGCTACCGTTCTCTACTATGGCCGTCTATCGCAGTGGTTCAACACACACTTTCGTCTGCATTGTGAAATAGTGGATGATGTCTTTTCCTTTGCCATACATGCGGTATGAGTCTTCGATATGGCACCTCTTGAACACCTAATACTTCGAATACCTTGGACGGAATCACCCACGTTCGAAGTCACTTAGCTATGACACAAGGCACTAACCACACAAAACACAGCTCTAACCAGGACTGACACTTGAAATATAGTGAGGACATCGGACAGGTGCCGTACTTGGTCAAATACTACAGCTCAACCTGCAGGCTTGTCTAGACTCTGCATTTATGTTCAATAATTTATTTCTCGCAGTGTTTACGTATTTTAGTCCAATCTCTGTACGTATTTCAAGCTGCAAATGCTCTAGGAGCACAGGTTGCGCTCCGGTAAGAAACTTTGCGCGTATTTTACTGGTTAAGGTTTCTTCAATGAAATTAAGGCCAGTCATGTAGTCTTCAACAATACCGCAAGAAACGTTCATATTCTACTGCCTCTGAAGGTCAGTCTGCCACAGCCAATACTGATTGTCAGTGGCTCATAACCCAAATTCCTTACGTTCAGCTTTACATGATTTTTATAGGCAGCTTCATCGGTAAAGAGAATTCTTTGAAGAACGAAATGAGCGACAGAATTTCATGCGTCTTTCGAAGCCCCGCTGGTTAATCTCCTGGTGAAGTCTCATACGAAATGCATGGAATTTGTTAGCACGTAAAATGCCAGCAACGTTGATTTAATTTATTCCAGAGGCATTCATAATTCTCAGGAGTTAATGTGTGAATTGTGAGCAACAGTTGCTTTAGCATCTATTTCGTTCGCTTCTATCGTTCCAGGCTTGCCCCTTATCTCTGCGTGATACTCCAGTGTCCTTCCAATAACAGTTTCTTGTACATTGGTTGGTTGGTTGGTTGATTTGTGGGAGGGGATCAGCGGATTATGGAAAGATGGGGTAGGAAGTCGGCCGTGCCCTTTGCCCTTTCAAAGCAACCGTCCGGGCATTTGCCTCAAGCGATTTAGGGACATCACGGAAAACGTAAATGAAGATGGCCGGACGCGGGTTTGAACCGTCGTCCTCCCGAATGTGCGCTTAGGGTGCTAACCACTGCGCCACCTCGCTCGTTTTCTTGTACATCCTTTGAATTACCATTCTTGTTGGACACCATCTGTTGGGATACCTATGCGCGTACAAGTCAACTTCTCTCTTCTCGTTCCTTCAGCTTTCTTAGCAAAGAAATGGCGTGTCTAGCTTTTCTTGCTTTGTGAAAGACATTTAGTATTTTCAGATTAAGAACTACTCGACACACTTGAATGACACAGACGGAATGAACGCTTCATTTCCTCTGTGTCCCTTTTAGAATGGTATGGCCGTGGCGCAGAACAATGTTTCCTCCTCATCCTACGTGACCTGTTTTCTTATTTCGGCATGAAATCAGTAACTACCGCATAAGACAGCATTTTCGAACCAGATTTGGCCCAAGTTCTATATACTGAAATCACTCCAAAGCTAGTAATCGGATTTCGAGGAGTTAAATACCGTTGAACTCTTCTGCTTTCGAACTACGATACTAACGCAGAAATTATGATAAATTTTTTTAAAAAGAGAAGTTGATGCCGATAGCTCCGTAATTAATACATCTATGAAAAGATTCTCTATTTCCTTAGGTAAGGAGTTTCTCCCATGTCATCTGGAATAAACAGATTTACGATATCTAAAACCGTTCCGGAAATATTTGAGGTGAACAGTTTAGCTGTATCGACCTTTTTTACAATTATTAAATCCCGTTAAATTTCCTCTTCGATCCGGATACCCTAAGAAATAGATCATTATATAAATGGATTGCTCATTGTGGTACTAAAAAAGGTCAGAACTAATTCGCTATAGGGCTAGTCCCGAATCTCCAGCATCAGAAGAACTTGTCTTCACGGAAGTTGAAAGTGTACCATTCAGCTGAACCAAAACCCTTTAACAGAGAAGAGCTATATGTGTCGTTCTACAGTAATTTACTTGCAACGTGGTACGTTTGTTGGTGTTTTACCTTTGTTTTTGGAAGGGTGAGAGCATCAGACTTCGGGTCGCCATGAGGTTTACTCTCAAGCCACCGAAAACAGGTAGCGCAGTAGTTAGCACAATGGTCTCGCATTCGATGAGACAACGTTTGAAGTTTTCCGTGATTTTTCTAAATCGCTACAGGGAAATTCCGGAACCGTTTCTCTCAAAGGGCACGAACGAATTCCTTCCCTATCCTTGAAATAATGCGAACCAGTGCTCCGTGTTTAACGACCTCAATGTCATCGGTTTGTTAAGCCCTAATCTTCCTTCCTCCTTTTAGTCTTATGCCAGTCTCTTCACCTCAGAGTAGTACTTACGTCCAACGTCATCCGTTATTTGCTAGATATATTCCACTCTCTGTCCTTCCGCACATTTTTTACCCTCTACAGCTCCCTCTAGTACCAAGGAAGCCATTACGTGGTGTCATAACACATGTTCCACTATTCTGTCCCTTCTTATTGTCAGGGTTTTCCACATACTCGTGTTCCTCTCGTCGCGTATTCTTCGGAGAACCTCCTGATGTCTTATCAGCGCACCTATTTTTCAAAATACTTACACAGCACCGCGTCTCAAATGCTGCGTTTCTCTTATTTTCCACTTTTCCAACAGTCCGTGATTCACTAACATACAATGCTGCACTACAAACGTACATCCCGATAAAATACTAATGACTGCACTTTTGTGTTATTTGTTGTCGTGGCATCTGTACCCTTTTCTTTTTCCACCATTCATTGGCTTTGGAATCCCACTACTCCATACATGATACGATGATTACAATAACCAATGTAAATAGCTTGTGTGCCCATGCCTTCTGTGTTAGAAAGTATCCACGTCGAATTATACTGTATGATAATCTTCGGGATACAGGTTCTTCAGCACCCTAACATGTAAACTGTGAGAGGCCTTTGTCAGTCCGCAATCTTGAAACCGAGAAGTCTGTAAAGAACTTCCTGGAACCAGTGTGCGATGATTATCAGTACGGGCTGGGCTGAGGCATCTCTGAGGAGAGTTGGTTCACAAGAGATTGTGTTGCGAATTTTTGTATTCAACGTGTGACGGCTCTTGTAAATTCCCATTCCACTGCCCTAAGAGGGAGTCAACGCCGTTTTTCAATCAACGCAGGAGCACGCACCTTTGTCATTTATGTAACGGGGCCGTAAGTGATACCAAAGAGCTTAAACTACCAGGACTCTCTCATTTACCCACTAGAGGACGTGTTACATAAGCAGGAACTGCAGATGTGATTCGAGCAAATGGTTAAAAATGGCTCTGAGCACTATGGGACTTAACTTCTGAGGTCATCAGTCCCCTAGAACTTAGAACTACTTAAATCTAACTAACCTAAGGACATCACACACATCCATGCCCACAGCAGGATTCAAACCTGCGACCGTAGCGGTAGCGCGGTTCCAGACTGTAGCGCCTAGAACCGCTCGGCTGGTTCAAGCACAATGGTGTAGCAGCACATTTTCTGAAGAACGTAAGAGAACATCTTCCGCTGAGATTTCAAGATCACTGAACTAGGTCTGCAAGGTCACATACCCTTGCCTCCATGTACCCCAGAATTCAATACCCCAGATTTTTTGTTATGGTGATACGCCACTTCAGTCAACAGTGTGTAGAGAGTACAGGAGCACGTCTCCAGTGGGTGTCATCACGTACAACAACAACCGGTCCAACTTCAATGTGTGCCTGATTCATTACACCGAAGAGCAGAAGGAAGCACTGTCCCTCCACCTCCAACGTATATCCCATGAATACGTCTAGTTGAGGCTCTCCTATGAACAAGTGCTCCGATTTCACAAAATTTGCGTTTCAGTACCCATGTTTAATAGACCTGATTTCCTTGTTTCTCTAGTTGAGGCTCTCCTATGAACAAGTGCTCCGATTTCACAAAATTTGCGTTTCAGTACCCATGTATAATAGACCTGATTTCCTTGTTTCCCAAAATATTTGACAATATTTACCACACCGCATTTAGCGTAGAGAAACCTCCGCACATTCGGACTTCGCAACACGGTACATAGAAAAAGTCTGCTAGATAATCTCATTCTAAGTAAATTTTCAATATAAAATACAATTCAAACAACGTCAGTGAAGTAACAGTCTCCTGCACGATAAATATCATCACTCAAGGCGCTCGCCAATTCAGTGGGTGAAATATTGGCTTAGAACGCTTGTGGTGGGGAATTCCATTCTGAATGTAGGCGTATTTGTCATTATCTGTTAAGATAGTCTTCATGACATAGAATCTCAGTCGTTATACAGAAATTGCAACACGACTTCTACCAAACACATGCATTTATTTAGTGTTAGAGTAGATAATTTTGTTCTTTTTACTTTAAAGGACGTATTTTTCCTTTAAGTGTTGATTCTCTTACGTTTCCATAAACTACGTTCCCTGGGCTTTCCTGTTCATTGCACTATCACCTCTTTCCTGTCTTCCATTCCCCCCCACCCTCCCCCCCAAAAAAGAAAAAATCCCCAACCCGTATCATCCGCTTTTTGGACTTCCTGCTTTTACTATTTTGCGCTGCTGATTTAGTTTCTCTTCTGGGTAGGAAGTACAACTGCATAACCGAGCCATTGATGTGTATCGTTTCGTACTGCAAATTCGAAACCAGATTCCAATACCTGTTGTCATACATGTGATAGGAGTGCAGGTAAAATGCTATTTTTTGACGTCCGTTTTCTACTAGAAAGAAACTTCGTCGCTAACAGTTTCACTATTAACCGTAGAAGGACATGGGCAGTGAGGTTTTCTGCACCGTTTTTACGGACTATTAGAACAATCTTCACAATAAAGTTTTACATTCCCCAGTCGCAGCATCATGTCTAAAGTAATAAAACGCAGTTTTACGTACAAGTATAGTTACAGAAGTACTAATATATAACAGTGGAATTAAATGGTAAATGATATACGTAAGTATCCTCCCTTAAACCAAGTGGACACGGAAATCGGATTTGTTTGGTTGTTCTTGTCAGCCCGTTCCATTTTGTGAACGTGCTGGATTAGCAGGATCACGTGGTCATTGTGGAAGGTTTGATAATAGGGCAACTGCCACGGAAAGGCGTGCCGAGTTAGTGAATACTCCCGGAAGCGGGAAGCGATACGTGTCGATGCCGCTGCATATCTGTTTGACAAGGGCCTGAACAATGTGAATAATGGAATAAATGCCGGGAGCGCCGCTCTCGAGAACGACAGATTAATTCAGTTCATTTCATCGTCGGTCACACTGAGTGCACTGAGTTCGACGATTTGCGCCCAATAGCCGCGGAAGTTTTGGGCGACAGATTTACCCTGGGAGTTCAATGGCCGACTTCAGTGCAGGAACTTTTGTGTCTTTTTGGAGTAAGATTATCTTGTACTGAACTAAATGAACACGTTCAGGTATAATAATACGGTATCTGTTGCTGAGGACACACATTACACCTAAAAATTCATTGCTGCCTATTAACTGAAAGAACACCGCTATAAAACATCAAGTCTCTTCTTCTTGGGTCATGCTTTTAAGCCCATTTTATCTTCACAGACTAGTTTTCATGAAGAAGTCAATTGCTGGGCATGAATTCCCTTAGGTGAGCACACGGGCGTCTCGCCAGGACAGTTAAATGTCATCTTAATGCCGTTAAAAAAAATGGTTCAAATGGCTCTGAGCACTATGGGAGCTAACTTCTGAGGTCATCAGTCCCCTAGAACTTAGAACTACTTAAACCTAACTAACCTAAGGGCATCATACACATCCATGCCCGAGGCAGGATTCGAACCTGCGACCGTAGCGGTCGCGCGGTTACAGACTGTAGCGCCTAGACATCGAAACAAGTGTCCAAGGAATAGAAAAGCAACTGGAATCACTCAACAGAGGAAAGTCCACTGGACCTGACGGGATACCAATTCGATTCTACACAGAGTACGCGAAAGAACTTGCCCCCCTTCTAACAGCCGTGTACCGCAAGTCTCTAGAGGAACGGAAGGTTGGAAAAGAGCACAGGTAGTCCCAGTCTTCAAGAAGCGTCATCGAGCAGATGCGCAAAACTATAGACCTATATCTCTGACGTCGATCTGTTGTAGAATTTTAGAACATGTTTTTTGCTCGAGTATTATGTCGTTTTTGGAAACCCAGAATCTACTATGTAGGAATCAACATGGATTCCGGAAACAGCGATCGTGTGAGACCCAACTCGCTTTATTTGTTCATGAGACCCAGAAAATATTAGATACAGGCTCCCAGGTAGATGCTATTTTTCTTGACTTCCGGAAGGCGTTCGATACAGTTCCGCACTGTCGCCTGATAAAAAAAGTAAGAGCCTACGGAATATCAGCCCAGCTGTGTGGCTGGATTGAAGAATTTTTAGCAAACAGAACACAGCATGTTGTTATCAATGGAGAGACGTCTACAGACGTTAAAGTAACCTCTGGCGTGCCACAGGGGAGTGTTATGGGACCATTGCTTTTCACAATACATGTAAATGACCTAGTAGATACTCTCGGAAGTTCCATGCGGCTTTTAGCGGATGTAGTATACAGAGAAGTTGCAGCATTAGAAAATTGTAGCGAAATGCAGAAAGATCTGCAGCGGATAGGCACTTGGTGCAGGGAGTGGCAACCGACCCTTAACATAGACAAATGTAATGTATTGCGAATACATAGAAAGAAGGATCCTTTATTGTATGATTATAGGATAGCGGAACAAACACTGGTAGCAGTTACTTCTGTAAAATATCTGGGAGTATGCGTGCGGAACGATTTGAAGTGGAATGATCATATAAAATTAATTGTTGGTAAGGCGGGTACCAGGTTGACATTCATTGGGAGAGTCCTTAGAAAATGTAGTCCATCAACAAAGGAGGTGGCTTACAAAACACTCGTTCGACCTATACTTGAGTATTGCTGATCAGTGTGGGATCCGTACCAGATCGGGTTGACGGAGGAGATAGAGAAGATCCAAAGAAGAGCGGCGCGTTTCGTCACAGGGTTATTTGGTAACCGTGATAGCGTTACGGAGATGTTTAACAATCTCAAGTGGCAGACTCTGCAAGAGAGGCGCTCTGCATCGCGGTGTAGCTTGCTGTCCAGGTTTCGAGAGGGTGCGTTTCTGGATGAGGTATCGAATATATTGCTTCCCCCTACTTATACCTCCCGAGGAGATCACGAATGTAAAATTAGAGAGATTAGAGCGCGCACGGAGGCTTTCAGACAGTCGTTCTTTCCGCGAACCATACGCGACTGGAACAGGAAAGGGAGGTAATGAAAGTGGCACGTAAAGTGCCCACCGCCACACACCGTTGGGTGGCTTGCGGAGTATAAATGTAGATGTAGATGTAGAACCGCTCGGCCACTCCGGCCGGCAAAGGGTAAAAGATAACATTTGTACTCCAAATCCTGAATTTTCTATAATGCCGATGAATGAAAATCCTGAATTGCGGGAATCTGCACCATCCATTAGAAAAAAGTTGTTCCAATTCTTTCATATGGGGGAAGCAATGAGAAGTTTACGATTTAAAATCCTATAAATGGAAGATAATCACGGAGAAAGGATGGAGAAGGAAGTCGGAAGCGTCCGTGACAAAGTAGCAGTCCTGCTATTTTATTTGGAAAACGATAGGAATCGTATATCCGGATGACCTTGTGGAGTCGCTTCTCCCCACTTCTCCTAAATGTCTGTCCAGTGTCTTAACCAAAGCGCCATCAATCCAGTGGACTAAATGCTGGGACGTATCTGCTCTGAACTACACAAGACTGTGAACAACATTTAGGTACGATGATTCCTCAGACTGAATGCTTATGGTCGACAATCCGATATCAAAAAGTTGCACGTATGTGGATGGGATCAATAGCCCAATGGACACCAAAATCCGTTGCTCACATCGGTGATTGCGATCGCTAAGGAAAAAGATTATTTAACGCAATTTCATACACTAACCTGTTACTGTTCCTCAATTTTACCCCGGGGCTTATGAAAAAATCAGGAGATCGTACAGGCCAGAACATAACATCAGACCGATGCTACACAATGGTCAGCGCACTGCATTCGTATTTTGAAAGAGTAACCATGAAGAGTTAGGTTTTCCGTAGCACCGTTAAAATGGTAGTCGCAAATGGTAAGTTAGTTTCCTCGATAGGCTGACGGAGATCTTCTTCTTCGAAAGGTAAATTTGGATCCTGGAGACTTGTAGGAAGGAATGCTGACTCTACATATTAGAAGAAAGACAAATGTATATTCATAGAAGTTGTAGATTCAGAACACGTTTTTGGTTCAAATGGCTCTGAGCACTATGCGACTTAACTTCTGAGGTCATCAGTCGCCTAGAACATAGAACTAATTAAACCTAACTAACCTAAGGACATCACACACATCCATGCCCGAGGCAGCATTCGAACCTGCGACAGCAGCGGTCGCTCGGTTCCAGACTGTAGCGCCTAGAACCGCACGGCCACTCCGGCCGGCCGAATACGTTTTTGACAGTGTTGACTACAACACATTATTTCACATTACTTATTCTAACATATTATAAAAGTGTATCTATATATGTATTATGTATATCCCACATCTCGTCTTAAACCACAGGATCGATTTCAGACAAACCTGATACACATGTCAAGAATCACTATGGGGGTAAGAACCTCCTACCTATCAAAGAGATGGGATTGGGGTAAAAAGGAGTGACGCACGAATACCCAGACATTCTTCATCCAATATTTGAAAATGAAAGCCTTTACTGTTAGGAAACAAATTTTAGACACCATTTCAAATCTTTTACGAAACTTTTTCTCGTTTACTACATTACCGCTGTTTGTGTAATAAAACTACTGCGCCAGGCTCAAATGGTTCAAATGGCTCTGAGCACTATGGACATCTGAGGTCATCAGTCCCCCAGAACTTGGAACTATTTAAACCTAACTAACCTAAGGACATCACACACATCCATGCCGGAGGCAGGATTCTAACCTGCGTCCGTAGCGATCGCGTGGCTCCAGACTGTAGCGCGTAGAACCGCTCGGCCACAACGGCCGGCGTACCGCGCCATGCATGACGTTTTAATTTATTACTTCTT
This sequence comes from Schistocerca americana, assembly GCF_021461395.2. Lineage (NCBI taxonomy): Eukaryota > Metazoa > Arthropoda > Insecta > Orthoptera > Acrididae > Schistocerca > Schistocerca americana. Next base: position 1,097,933,664 of record NC_060119.1, on the reverse strand, counting down.
TGCTACTAATTCTATTTACAAACTAATTCTATTTACAACACATTTCGCAGACAGCATCCACATATCCCGATGATTGTGCAGAATCATATCATTGTACAACACATAGTTCATGAGATATAACGTCATACATACAGAGATTCTTGAAAAACTGATCACCATGCATGAGGTTTAAATATACTGATTCTTTGCCACTGACACTATTGTCAACACATTTTGCACACAATATCCAAATATACCACTGAACGTACCTACAAAATTGTGACATTGTACAACGCATATTTCCAGAGATATGACGTCATAGACGTTGAGCTGCGTGAAACGAAATTGCAAGACGAAATTCGCTAGATACACAGGTCAACTATGTGCACAAACACGTGTGAAAGACGTTAAATATATGTGAAAGGCACACATGCTAGTTTGGAAAGAAATACTATGGGGGAATAACCAGAAATCTCTTTTTGTGTAGAATGATAATGTGGAGAGAGAAGGGGTAGGAGGAGATGGAAAGGCAGAGAGGGGAAGTAGGAGATGGGTACAGATTGGGGGGGAGGGGTTAGGAGGAGATGAACAGAGAAAGGAACGAGGAGGAAATGGGTGGAGAGAGAGGTGGAAGAGATACACAGAGATAAGGGCGAGCAGCAGATTTACAAAGAGAGGGGAGACAAGGAGATAGACAGATGAAGGAAAGAGGAGGCAAAGGTCAGGAAGAGAGTGCAGGGGAGATGGATTGAGAGAAGGGGTGGAGGAGATGGCCATAGAGAGGGGAGGGAGAGAATTGAGAGAGGGGATGGAGGAGATGGACAGAGTGTGTGAGGAGAGATTGAGGGAGGAGGAGGAGAGAAACGAAAGAGGAGATGGGCAGCGATGGCAGGATGGAAGAGAGTGAGAAGAGGAGAGAGAGGGGGAATTGGAAGAGGAGGAGATGGACAGACAAAGGAAAGAGGAGGAGATGTCCACAGAGACAAGGAGAAGGAGATCGACAGCGAGAGCGGGAAGCAGGTGATGGACAGAGAAAGGGAGAGGAGGAGAGGGACAGATTCAAAAGAAACAGATGGACAGGGGGAAGACAACAGATGGCCAGAGAAATGAAAGAGTAGGAAATGCAAACAGAGAGACGTGTCAAGGAGATGGCCAGAGAGAGCTGAAGGAGGAGACGAACAGAGATGAAAGGAGCCGATGGACAAAGGGAGGAGGAGCATATGGACGGAGTGAGGGGCGAACAGGAGATGGATAGAGGGAAATGGTAGGAGGAGCTGATATAATAGCAGAAGAATAAATACAAACCCAAGCAATGTTGGCTACTCAGCTAGTCAAAACATAGGGAGTGAAATGTTACCTAGAACTGCAGTTAAAAAGAAGGACGAAGCACTAATTGAGAATATGGGTAGAGTAATTAGCTGGTAGGCTATCCCCCATGTTATTCGATCTGTACAACGAGCAGGCCATAAGCGAAACCATGGCGAAAGTTGAAAACGGATTTAAACTTCGTAGAGAAAAAATAAAAATTTTTGTGGTTGGCCAGTGACATATAATTTTCTCAGAGACGGTAAATGACTTGGAAGATACAAGTAATGTGTATTGCCTTGAAAAGTTATAAGATGAATATCAACAAAAGGAAACAATTAAATCAGGCGACTGAATTATATTAGGATACTAGACGCTAGAAATACTAGACGAGTTTTGCTACATGGACAAGGAAGTAAATGACGACGGTGGAAGTAAATATGATGTAAAATGCAGACTACTTTTAGCAAGAAAAGCTTTCTAGTAAAAGAGAAGTATGTTAACTTCCAATATGAAATTAAATGTTAGGAAGTCATTTCTGAAATTATTCTTGTGTAGTGTAGCCTTCTACAGAAGTGGAACACTACACTCGAGATGAGGATAGATGCATTCGAAATGCACTACAACAGAGGATAATTGAAGAGGAGGTGGATATGCTGGATAATTTGTAAGGTGACTGACAGAAGCCATTGAATGATCGCACACATTATGATGCCTCAAAGAATAGTCAGTATGGTGGTGGAGGAAGTATGGTGGGGTTTGGGGAAATTGTAGGAAACCAAAGCTTGACCACAGTAAATAGGGTGAGGTGAATGTAGTGTTGGGGCGAGTACTGATGCTGAGAAGAGGAGAATTAATTACAAGGGATAAGTAAAACGGAGAGCTGTATCAGATCAGCCTCCGGACTTAAGACCGTAAGAACATGAGCGCTTGTCCAGTCCGAGATTGTGTTTCGTCTCTAATGATGTAATCATCTGAGGGTCGTAGATATTCGAACTTCCTTTTTACCTAAATGTATCTCAGGGTGACAATTATTGAACTATGCGAAGAAAGTCGCAAATTACTTTGGCATGCACACACTTTATTCAACATGTAAATGGCACTACAGATATTCCGATTTAGGTTATGACATGTTCGTTATGCCTGCCATCATTGGCGATGATGTGACGTAGACGAATGGCGGAATTCTGCGTGAGCCGCTGAAGTGTCGGAACATCAGTGCTGTCGATGACCTCCTGAATGGCTGTTTTCAGCTCAGCAATGGTTTTGGGGTTATTGTTGTACGTCTTTTTTTTAAAATGTAGGTCCACCAAAAGGAGTCGCATGTGTTCAGATCTGGGGAATATGGTGGCCAATGGACGTCCGTGCCATAGGCCTGTGGGTACCCCAGAACCAGAATGCGGTCCCCAAAGTGCTCCTCCAGGATATCACTCTCCTGCTTCGATGGGGTCGAGCTCCGTCGTGTATGAACCACATCTTATCAAAATCAGGGGCACTCTGGATAATGCGGATGATCTCATCTATGAAAAGCTTCATATACCGTGTAGCCAGCGTGCCATTAAGAAATATGGCGCAGATTCTTCCGTGACTGGACATTGAACACCACACAGCCACCCGTTGGGGTTGAAGAGACATCTCGATCACGAAATGCGAATTCTCTGTTCTTCAAATGCGCCAATTTTGCTTATTGACGTACCCATTCAAGCGCAACTGGGCTTCGTCACTAAACCAAACTATGCATGCGCAAACTAATTCTCATAATGCCCAGCGGCCAACCGTGCAGTTTGAACGTCCTAACGCAAGCCGTTTGGATATCACCCTTTCCCTTCTGTTCTTCAAAGGTAAACACATCCTGCAGTAAAGGACAGTAAGAAAGTATTCGAACAAGAATATGTTCTTGCTGTCGTAGAACAAGCGGAAAGCAACAGCCAAAATGTTGAACGTAAATCAGTACAGGTTCTCCGAAAAATAAGACATTCATTCTGGAATGTTCTTGTAATTTTATCCAACCACAGTAAAACTTGTATTTGAATTTATACCTTAAAATGGACACGCTATGAAACTACTCAAAGATACTTTTTTGTATCATAGTGTAGTAAGAAGAGTGTTCTATGGGGTAACTTCATTCCCTCGTTGCGTTATTATAAATAACGTCCTTGTATACTCTAAGATAAAAAGGAAAACGACAGATCATGAAAGAATTTCAGAATGGTACGAAAATCGGTAGATTTGATGTACATGTACAGACAATCAAATCACTACAACGTCAACGACGCCCCATGCATCGTTTTGTTGCCCGTCGTCGCAAGTCAAACTTGGCCTACATTTCAGCAAGGTAATGCCCGCCTGCAAACGGCGAGAGTTTCTCCGGCTCGTCTTCTTGCTTGCCAAACCCTATGCTGACTAGGAAGCTTACCCTATCTCTCCCCAGCTGAGAACAGTTAAAGAAATAAGGGGCAGGGCCTCCCACCATCTAGGGATTTTCTCGATTTAAGGCGGCAGCTGGACAGAATATGGCACGATATCTCTCAGGAGAGCATCCTACACTATTGTCTATCAATACCGAGCGAATGAATGCTTGCATAAGGACAAGAGGCGGACCAACGTATTATTGACTTGCTCAACTTGTGAAACTCTTTCTCTTGAATAAATTTTTCGATTTTTCGGAAATCGTTATCATTAGTTTAGACAAACTAATTATTACTATTTCCGAAAAATCGGAAAAGTTTGTCTTATCTTAGCTGTGAGTTTCAGTTTATACTATCTTCTAGTTTTAGTAAAGCATTTATTTACCAGTTACAACAAACAACATATGGACCTAAATTCGGATGTACGGCTAATTTAATAGACATGACAACGCCAATATTTTGTGTCATCAGTGTACGAGATAGTGCTCGATATTTATGAAGTAATGAATATTTTTCCAGAAATGACTTTTAAGCCTATATGCAAAAACTGATAAAGAAAAGACTTATTATTATAATTTGAAATGTAAATAATTTCCAACAACAATATGTTTTATTATTTTTACAAACATTTTTTTTACAAAGAATAATTATATAACAAAATATAATATCACTAAAAGAATGTACTGGTATTGTATTGTCTAAGATTTTTTTTTCCTTCTTTTGTTCTCTATAATGCACGAAGCAGCTGAGGTAAAAGATTAAGCTGTGATCTGTTCTTTTCAACATTGTAAAAATAATTGTGTTGTGTGAGGTACAGTAATATAAAATGCAACGTACAATTTGCTAAATGGAATTGTAGGGCACGGAAATTTACTTGTAACTAGGTAACCTACTATGAATGTTGTAAGTTTCGTTTCCGCAGCCAAGACCACCTACAATACATCAGACCACAACACAGAAACCAAGATGGCAGCCGTCTTAGGTCAAGTATTTCAGCGCTACCCTAATACGAATAATTTACAAACTTCATAAATGGAAAGTAGATTCTAAATTGCGTAAGAAATGTATTGCTATGTATTTTTCTATCTTCAAACTTAAATAAAAAGTTGTCACTAAAGCCACAAATTACGTAATAAGAACTAGGACGAACTAAAATTATGAGATGCAACTCAAAATTCAATCCAAAAAACTACTACAAAACACGTGTAAATGGCATATTTGGACACTAATAATAATTTGCATAATAGAAGCTACATAGCAATAATAAATGAAGCGTGTAACTAAAGCACAAAATTGTATTAAACAATATGCAGTTAATTTTAGTCACTGTCATTACGTAATATGTTAGAAGTGTTTGATTTTGAGTACCTGTTGGATTTATTTGCTGCTCAGCTTGGCCACTTTGCGTTTTGTTATTTTTGCTGCAATGTCTTCATGAGTTCCTCTTTTTTGTTTGACTAGTGTTCGAGCAATTTCCTTTGAAACACACTTTTCATTCAACAGTTTTGTGTAATTATTAATAAAAATATTTGAAAGCACTTTAATACTTTTCTTGATTATTGTCTTTGAAGGAATGCCACATTTGCACACATCACTGAGGTTACTAACGGCATTTTCACACAATTCAGTTCCTAAGGCAAGTACTGCATCTCTCTGATTTTCAAGTTTTAGGAATTCTGGTTCATATGTGCTGCTAATCAGAACTTGAAAAAGTTTATATATATTACAACACAAGGAAATCATTATAGAAGAAGGACACTTCAATCCCCCACGATTCAGTTGGTTGAAATAGGAAAGGAGTTCTTTGGTTTCACACTGTAACAAAATTTCATCCTGTGTCTGCAACATTTCTTCACAGCCTGAACATTTTCCACCTTTTTGCAGCTTCTCAAGCACTGTTTTGCTGGTGTAGCTAGCAATACAAACCAAGACTTTCAAGTCTTCATCCATCATGGGAATGTTTGTTAGTTCCTCTAGAGCAGGTTCTAATTTATCTAAATTTTCATACTTTTGGTTTTCTATGCTGTAATTTACTTTTGCTGCAAAATCATTTAATGTAAATTCACCATGTTTAGTAGATCTGAGCTTTAATAGACTTCTTACTTTCAGTTTCCTCTCAGATTCCAAGATTTGCTCAACTGAAACATTATATGTGCAGCCACTTAGCCTTCTATAAGCTCCAAATCTTGCTTCCAAAGCATCAGTTTGTAATTTTGCTCTAAGAATATGGGACCAGTTGTAAGTGTTAAAAATGTATCTGCATAACTGAACTGTTGTTGCAAGTATGTGAGAGAAAGCAGTGTATGTTTCATTGGTTAATTTTCCATGAGTAGGCAATGCATGCCAGATATCAAGAAATGTTTTCAAATTTTCAAGAAACACAAGTTTGGAGTCAGTAGGTCCAGTGATTGGGCTAGAATTATCATCTGATGTATATTTGCCTTTCATGGGATGCTGTACATTAGAAACTGTCCACCATTTAATGATTAATTTCAAAAACTGAATAGTACCATCAGAAATCTCAATCCCCTGACTTTTCAAAATTTCTAGTGCTGCCACATTTTTAGAATCAAAAACATTAAGAGCAAGGGTAACACTCTGTCTCTCAATAGAAGTTGGATATACTGCCCTTCTCACTAGCTTTGGGGCAAGTTTCAACAGTTTATTTTTCTCAGAATGAAACAGGTTCCTCAAATCTGAAAACTTTGCTTCACTGACAGTATATTCACATGCAGCATTCCCTTCATCACTGTGTAGAAAGGTATTGATGAAAGCAAATGTATCCTCAATATTTGGCATTATGAAGGATTCATTTTTTGCATTCAACCAGTTATTTCTGATACACTTAAGCAAGTGTACATTGTCAAACAGAAGAAAGAGAAATTTGGATGGAGCGACTGGATTTGTAATACGCGGCTGTAAAGTGCCACCACACATAAGCTGATACATGTTTCTATTAGTGCTATGGTTATCTGTTACCAGGCATATAACATCATACTGAAGCTCATGCATTAGCTTTAATACATCAATTGTCATTTTCAGTAGAGTATCAGAATTAACATTTTTTACAGGAAAGAGAGCTATCACTTCTTTATAATCAGAATGTAAAGATGATGCCATGAAAACCTGCATTGTACCAGCTGTTGCAGTATCTGAAGTATTCTCAGCAACACCAAGTATCTTTCCTGCCTTATAAGAGAATTTTGAATTAACATAAACTTCATCTATCATCACTGAAATTACTTTGTCACTTCCCTGAAGAAATTTATTTTTTTCCCTCAAAAAAGCTACCTGTGATAGACCAATACAAGGTTTATTTGGACCCATTTTGCATAGAAACTGCCTTAAATAGACAGGATGAGGTAATGTTAATTTGTTTTTCTCAAGTGATGGTAGGCACCAGGAAATGAAAAGCAAATGGTTGCTGCCCATATCAAAAGCTCAGGAGAATATCTACTTTGTATTGTTATTGCAAGTTGTAATTGCTCCAAAACAAATTCTATTTTAGGTGATATTCCAGCGTCAAAATCACTACCAGCTTTTAGTGCTTGTTTGAGAACATTGACTAAAATTATAATCTTGTCAATGGTGCCAGTAGAGTTATCTGTGAAACCATTTAGGTGACTCACCAGATTATCAAATTTCGTCCACTTGTCACATTTCAAGTTCTCTTCCTCCCCAGACTGTAGTATCCATTTCAAGGTTTCTGTAGGCAAACACACATTTTTGTGAAACACTTTTACTTCCAAGGAACTTGATGTCTTGAAGCACACTGAAACTAATGGCACATCACTGACTGAATCATCCTTTAATTTAATGAAAGATACGTAGTCATCCTTTACTAAAATTGTAAATGGACAAACATTCCTTTTCTGCACTTCGCTTTTAAAATGCTGAAAGTCAGGTATATTGTAATTTTCGCGCCACTTACTGAAAGTACATTCATCACATTCCAGTAGCTGTTGAACATGATCTTCAGGATTCTTCCTTTGCTTAGGAACTGGTACTGTGTGATAAGAAGGTTGATTAGGAAAGATGGTTGGAATTGCATCATTTGTTAGTTTTGGTATTTTTCGTGGCACACGTATTGGTTCACTATTTACCACAAGAAAAATGTCTTCCCTAACCACAAACTTAGGTTCAAAATGCTTAATTCACACCACAGCTTTATCGTTCACTTCAAAATTATCTCTATGAATTAGTTTAATCCATTTGTTCCTCAATGCTGTTTCCTTGGGAAACTTAAATGTTGAGGTATCGTATGTTTTGCCGTAATTGGATTTACATCCTGGTACACAACAGCTACGACCCATCGCAAGAACAGTTTACACTTTAAATTATGCCGAACTTACTACAGAATATAGAAAATAAATACTAGCGTAGCACTTTTGACGACATTCACAGCATATAGCATAAATAACAGCTAGTAATAAATGCTTTCGCTTCTCTTGAACGTCACGTATACAATGTTACACACACGCATTATGGAAATACAAACACGCTGGTTTGTTTCCCCCACGATTGCCGCCATATTGTCAACTATCGATATCTGCCTTAAGGTCTGATTTATTGTAGGTGGTCTTGCCGCAGTAAACAGGAAAGCGGCCATTACCGCCTGATATGGCGATACTGAATTATTGGCAACTGGTGAATAATACTGATAATGTGAACAGTCAGAATGGTGTAGGATTCTGACATTGAATCCAGTATAAAGCGAAAAGTTGATCTTATTGAATTTCTACGAAAAATTACGTTGGTAAGAATACCCAGTCCAGACCGTGTTTTGTCTGCAGCCAATACGTGAGCGAATGGAGCCGCAATTTCAAACAGTAGAAATAATCAGAGATTAATTCTTTCGATCGATATTACAATATTTGAACTCTGGGGACAAGAACACACAGGAATTTATTATTTTTCTATTATAACAAACAGTCTTATACTTTACGTAAATGAAACAATTTTTATGGCTTGTGTGTAAGATTAATTTTTGTCAGAGTAATTTATCAGTGACTTAACAAAAAAAATTACGACCCCAGTGTTGTTATGGCATGAGGTTGTGGTGTGATATATTAATTATTTGGTGCATACATTTTAATGTCATTTATTGAATTAATGAAACTGCATTTCAATATTTGTTTGTAGTGATAAGGTATGACAAAATAGTTCATTATAGCCGGGCGCAGCAGCACATAAATAAGAATTATCAGAGGTTATTTCTTTCTTTTAAATAATACTGTTATCCTTGCTGTTACATTTACATACGTTTTACAATAACACGTACAAACCACCACAACAACTATCAACAAACAGAACCAAACCCATCATAATACGGTTATCCTGTAGATAACTAATGTCTTTTTTATTTGATTTCGTCGCAATCATCATTATCACTATCGCTACTATCGTCAACAACATAGTCACTTCTCCCTGTTACGGTCATTTTCTTCTCCCTGGCTTCATCTGGCATTCTTTGTGACTACGAAAAGGTAATACCACATGTAAGAGAACAATGTGCCAGATCAACGATCGTTAAATTGGGCTCTTATCGATTCCTGCCTGGCTAATCTCCCTCACTAGTAAGTTGGACAGCATATTGTAAATCAATGCCCCCGCAATCTTTCTGCCTGTATGTGAACGGATCTTCACTCGGTTTTCACTGACAAGCCGGCCGCTGTGGACAAGCGGCTCTAGGCACTTCATTCCGGAACCGCGCTGCTGCTACGGTTGCAGGTTCGAATCCTGCCTCGGGCACTGTTGTGTGTGATGTCCTAAGGCTAGTTAGATTTAAGTAGTTCTAATTCTAAGGGACTGATGACCTCAGATGTTAAGTCCCGTAGTGCTCAGAGCCATTTGAACCATTTTTTTTTTCACTGTCAGACTGATTCACAAGGAAAGTTTGTGTGTATATTTCATTACTGTACTATTGATGAGTGTGTAATACACTGTGTATTGTTATGTGTTCCATATCTAATTAGCGTTTGGAGTGACATCTCGTGGCAATAAAGAAAGCTACGAGTTGGTCATCTACAGAGGAGGCAGTATCTGTTCGGAAAAATAGAAACAACCGACAAAACTCCAGAGAGTAGCGAAGCTTGACCACAATCTATACATAGATTGATCAGCCAGAACACTATGATAACCGATCTGCTATCGGTATAAACCCATCCAGGCGACTGCAGTATTACCTGGCGAGGAATGAAGGCTGGTCGGAAACACGCACGGTGCGTGTAGTATCAGGGAGTGTACTGCCCGTGTGTAGAGTCGGGAAGGTGAGCGATCTATCTGAGTTCGACGAGCGCAGGTTGTGATGGCACAAGAATTCGAAAATTGCACAAGTTGTCGGGTGTTCGAAGAGTGCTGTGGTGAGTATCTTCAACAGATGGGGAGACCAACTCGCCAGATCTGAATCAGATCGAACACATCTGGAATGTGACGGCCTCGTCGCTTCCACGCCGCGACGAGTCGCCGCTGTTATTGGTGGACATAGCGGCTATTAGGTAGGTGGTAATAATGATAAGGAGCTGATAAGCGTATGTATCACTACTTACCTATACGCATTATGAAGTTCCCTAGCGCGTTTTCCGTCTGTATGTGAAAACTAATCTCTGGAAATGCTGTAGGAATTTTAATACTAGTTTCTCCAATATACTGATTCACGAGGAAGGTTTGTGTACGTAATTTATTGCCGCTGCGGCATACAATTCGCGCGCAATAGGTGACAATCCAGCTGTTGGATTTTTGTATTTTGATGTTTATGGTACGTTAAGTTCTGGACTAAAATATCAGTGCCGCAAAGTAGTGCGATGCAACTCTCAAAAACTATCGAGAAATTCGGCTTCGAATATTTTCGAGGAGCTGTAGCTCCCTCGAGTGAAGGTGACTTTCACGAGCGGCCGCTGGATCGGTCGAAAATACTACGAGTGTCGGAGAATGATAACTGAGCAATCAATGGTCTGTTGGTTCGTATCTGGCTATAGCTATGTTCTTTTGTCTAATTTCTTTGATTCATTTGGATATCAACATCACTGAAATATGAAATTCATCATTTATATTCTGATTAACATATCTAATCATCATTTTTATGAAGAATGCACGTGTTCTTGTTTATACATTAAAGTGTCAAAGAAACTATTATAGGCATGCGTATTCAAATGCAGAGATATGTAAACAGGCAGAATATGGCTTTGCGGTCGGCAACGCCTATGTAAGACAACAAGTCTCTGGCTCAGTTGTTAGATCGATTACTGCTGCTACAATGGCATGATATCAATATTTAAGGGAGTCTGAACGTGGCGTTATAGTCGGCGCACAAGGGATGGGACACAACATCTCCGAGGTAAAGATGAAGTGGGGATTTGCACGCACGACCATATCACGAGTCTAACGTAAATATTAGGAAACCGGTAAAACATCAAATCTCCAGCATCGCTGTAGCCGGTAAACGATTCTGCAAGAACGGGACCAACGACGACTGAAGAGAATCCTTCAACGTGACAGAAGTGAAACTCTTCCGCAAATTGCTGCAGATTTCAATGCTGGGCCATCAAAAAGTGTCAACGTGCGAACCATTCAACGGAACATCATCGATATTGGCTTTCGGAGCCGAAGGCTCACACTTGTACCGTTGATGACTTCACGACACAAAACGTTACGCCTCATTTGGGCCCGTCAACACCAACATTAGACTGTTGATCACTGGTTTCTCTGCCTCGTGATGACTGGGTGTTGTGTGATGTCCTTAGGTTAGTTAGGTCTAAGTAGTTCTAAGTTCTAGGGGACTGATGACCACAGGTGTTAAGTCCCATAGTGCTCAGAACCATTTTTTTTTTGTTGATCACTGGAAACATGTTGCCTGATCGGATGAGTCTCTCTTTAAATTGTATCAAGAGGATGGACGAGTACGGGTGTGGAGACAACCTAATGCATCCATGGACCATGCGTATCAGCAGCAGACTGTTCATGCTGGTGGAGGCTCTGTAATAGTGTTGGGAGTGTGCAGTTGGAGTGATATGGGACCCATGATACGTCTAGATACAGCGAAAAGCAGCGCGATTCGTCATGGGGACATTTAGTCAGCGCGAGAGCGTTACGGAGATGCTGAACAAGCTCCAGTGGCGGACACTTCAAGAAAGGCGTTACGCAATACGGAGAGGTTTATTATCGAAATTACGAGAGAGCACGTTCCGGGAAGAGATGGGCAACATATTACTACCGCCCACATATATCTCGCGTAATGATCACAACGAAAAGATCCGAGAAATTAGAGCAAATACGGAGACTTACAAGCAGTCGTTCTTCCCACGCACAATTCGTGAATGGAACAGGGAAGGGGGGATCAGATAGTGGTACAATAAGTACCCTCCGCCACACACCGTAAGGTGGCTCGCGGAGTATAGATGTAGATGTAGATGTAGACTGTGACAGCTGACATGTGCGTAAGCATCCTGTGTGATCAGCTGCATCCATCCATGTCCATCGTGAATTCCGACGGAATTGGGCAAGTACAATAGGACGATGCGACACCCCACACGTCCAAAATTGCTACAGAGTGGCTCCATAACACTCTTGTGAGTTTAAATACTTCCGTTGGCTATCAGACTCTCCAGACATGAACATTATTGAGCCTATCTGGGATGCCTTGCAACGTGCTGTTCGGAAGAGATGTCCACCACTTCGTACTCTTACGGATTTATGGACAGACCGGCAGGATTCGCGGGGTCAATTCCCTTCAGCACTACTTCAGACATTAATCGAAGCACTTGTGGGTGCTCGCGGGGGCCCTAGGCAATGTTAGGCAGGTGTACCAGTTCCTCTGGCTCTTCGGTGTAATTAAATATTGCATACGTTACAGTTATAAATTCTTAATTATCGATACCTTAAAAAAGGTTGTTAATAAGGGCCGTTTAAATTAATAAAAACATGACAAACTTATTAATAGTTTTTTATAAATTTCGACGACGAGAAAGGACCATAACAAGATTCGAAACAATGCTTACGTCAGTGGTTTAAAGTTTGTCGGAAAACTTCAGAGAAAATTTTCTCCTGAATTCATGAGAGTTGCATGAAGTGCTTTGGTTGACTGATACTTTTGTTCTGTACTTCACGTACCATACACTTAAAAATTACAAAATTCCTATAGGTGAGTGGTCTCGTTTTTAGTGCTGTCCGTACGAAGCCGCGAAGGGTACAAGTTCTTTCGGTTAAATTATCTAAATGATGGTTATATTTCAGTGAATTATCCGTACACAGCATAAAGGAAGATCAGGTCTTAATGTCATCTCGACTACGTTGGTTGATTGGTTGATTGCTGTGGAGCACCGAACCAAACAGCTAGGTCATCTGTCCCACGGGATTAGAGAAGGATGGCGAAGAAAGCCGGCCGTGCCCTTTCAAAGGAACCATCCCGTCATTTGCCTGAAGCGATTTAGGGAAATCACTGAAAACCTAGATCAGGATGGACGGACGCTGGTTTGCACAGTCGTCCTCCCGAATGGAAGTCCAGTGTGCTAACCACTGCACCACCTCGCTCGGTCCTCGACTATGAATTTGTTAGATAAGGAGAACATCGTACCCTACAGTTCCGAACATTGCAAAAGCCTACAAGTGCGATAATTATCGCATAATTAGCTTAACAGCTCATGCATCGAAGTTGCTGATAAGAATAATATATAGAAGAATGAAAAAGACAACTGAGAATGCGTTAGCTGACAGCTACTTTGTCTTTAAGAAAGGCAATTCTCGCATTCCGGTTGATGATGGAAGCAAACTTAAAATCAGGATTAATGATCACGAAGTAGATGAATTAAGGGATTGTGCTACCTAGGCACCAAAATACCCCACAACGGACGGACCAAGGACATAAAAAGCAGAGTAGCATGGACAAAAATGGCATTCCTGATCAAGAGAAGTCTGCTGGTTTCAAAAGTCGGCTTTAATATGAGGAAGAAATTTCTGAGAACGTACGTTTGGAGCACAGCATTGTATGGTAGTGAAACATGGACTGTGGGAAAACCGGAACAGAAGAGACTCGATGCATTTGAGATGCTGTGCTACAGAAGATTCTTGAAAATTACATGGACTGATAAGGTAAGGAATAATGTCGTTCTCCGGAGAATCGGAGAGGAAAGGAAAACACCGAAAGGAAGGACGTTTTGACGTTCTCAGGAGAATCGGAGAGGAAAGGCAGGGCTTCTGTTGAGACATCACGGAATAACATCTATGGTGCTAGAAGGAGCTGAAAAGTGTAAAAACTGCAGAGGAAGGGACAGCTTGGAATACATCCAGCAAATAATTCAGGACATAGGTTGCAAATACTCGGAGATAAAGGGGCTGGAGCATGAGGGGAACTCGTGGCGGGGCATATCAAACTAGACGGAAGACTGACATCTTACAAAAAGTAAAAAAAAAAGAAAGGAGTAACAGCAGCTCCAGAACCAGAAATTAGCCGTTACAATAATTAAACAAGACTAAATCATAAAAGCAGAACAATCTGACGTGATCTAACGTAGAGACTGGAACTGTGATAGCATTATTGCACAATAACCCGCTTTAGACGAAGAAACGCAAGTCTGTAATTTTATTAATGGTGCGTATCTTTTCTGCTGTCTGCAGTACGCTGTGGAGCGTCGGCAATTACTTGGCGCGATTCCCGCAACTTATTTATATTCCGCAGAAGAAAAACTCAGTGCGGCGATTTCCCTTTCTATCGTCCAGGACAAAATGTGGGTCACTGGAGAGCTGTAGTGAGGTCGTTGGCCTGTGTGTGTTTGTGTGTGTGTGTGAGTGGGTTGAACGACCTACACTGACGGCTTCCTGGTTGGATATTGAATCCTTCTTCCATGATCCGCGTCGGCTCGGGGATGAAAAATGAACTGTGTTATGAGCATTCATTTTACTACATTTTTGGAGGCCGCTTGATTAATGAGTTCTTCAGTGCTTTAGCGTCAGTCTTCCCTGTATTATCTAGTGGGCAAGTTGCTATAACGGGTATCTCGCTACGACATGGCAACAACATTAAATATTATAACTAAAAATGTTAAACTAGAGCTAGCGTGATCGACAAGAGAGGGACGTTTACAGCCGGCAACTCCAACGTATGAATTTCTCAGCGTTTAAGATGTATATATAACAAATAAATGTGGAAGTCTTGTGTTACAGTCACGATTTGTTTTATTTCCAGCACCAGTTGCAGAGGCATGAACCTTCACCATCAGGTGGATTTACATGAATTCATAAGACATGTTGTGTTCTGTGCACTACTTAAAACCTGTGGCATTATCTCCAGTAGTCACAGGCTCCTTTTCTCCATTCAGTGTCAAATGTGATATAACATGACGAAAAAGGAGTCTGTGACTACAGAAGAAAGAGCCAGAGGTAACCAAAAGTCGTAGACGCAGCACCAACACATAAATGTATTAATCGACATAAATTCACATGATGATGATGATTTAAACCTCTGAAACAAGTAGCTAAATTAAAATAAATTGTTACTGGAGAAACTAAAATTTTAGTATTTCCTTGAGGTAAATAACAGCATTGATAAAGTGTAACCTAAAATATTCATATTTAAAGATGTCTTTGTAAGATAAAAAGTTTACATATCATATTCATTTTATCAATGTTTACAATTATATTGCTCGGATGGTATTCCGACTTTAAAAAAATTGCAAAATGTTGACAACTATAATATCAGCTAGTACTTGGGTACTATATTTCCCATTTAATTATAAGAGTACAATCAAATGAATCATAGCATTTAGAACTGTGAACGTGACGTAATTGCAAAATTTAAGGTGTGCTCAACCGAGATTCGTTAAAAGTTTATTTTTTATGCTAGGTATTTTTTGAAAATACAAGACAAAATGTATTTAAAAGGGTAATCACGAAGAAATTACCATAAAACTGATGGTTAATTGTTATTTGGAAGTCGTGTATAGAAGGCTGTCGGTATGAAACCTAAACTACCCTGAATTACGATCAAGTTGATTAGAGGCGGGAAATACTTACGAAGATAGCAGCAGATGAGGAGAACGTTATGTAAGAATAAAATCTTAAACATGGTTGAGATTCAGCAGATGTATAATTTTGGAGAGGCTGTAAAAATCTGCCAATCAGTTGCAAACCAAAGGTTTCTTTAGCTCTTGACAAATGTTTCAGTATTTACGAAAATATCTTCTTCAGAAGGAGTGTATATAAATGGCTACAAACTGTTTTTAATTACATAACAAAAGATGAACAATGGAAAAATAATTGTGCGGAAAGCGTACCCATTGCTACATCACATGATGGTAAATTACATTAGCTGAAGCCGAGCGACTCTTGTCATATATAAAATTGATATGAAAACCAGAAACATTACATGTCGTGGCTTGAAACAGCAGCCAGATTACACTCATCGCACGTCACTATAAGTGCACAAATGTATTCACCCACTGATAAAAGATGGAGGAAATAATAATATGGCTAAAGTTACATCACAACATAAAAGATTTTTGTAACAAGTATTTTTTCTAATAGAAGTTCTGCACGCTAAATTTATGCGCAGTATTACTCTGCTACATAAATGTTTTACAGATAGATTTATGTACGCCTCTACAATTATTGCAGTTATTACCAGCCTTCTATAAGAGACTGTCATTGTGTTTTAAATTAAAATTACAGAACATCGGGAGGCTACAGTGTTTACGCGCATGTATGTAGTGCCAACTGCATTTCAATTTTCCCTTATCGCTTAAGCCCGCGTGTGTTAAGCAGAAGTTTCTCTTTTTAGTGGCGTTGTTTTAGCTAGCAGTTGTTCTTCTATCCCCACGTATTTGCATTAGTGGTCCTCTGTAAATGGAATTCTTGATTCTGCACGCCGAATTTACGGACAGTATTACTCTGTCAACAAAAGCATTAGAGATTTTATACGTACTGTACACCTGTAAATTTATTGCATTATTAGTAGCCTTGCAGAAGAAATTTTCATTCTTACTTTATTGTAAAATGCTGTTACTTAACACAAGCAAGGCGTATCTCTTACGCGCATGTATTAAGTGCCCACTGAATCCCAGTTTTTCTTTATCACTTGAGCCTGTATCTTTGAACAGCTGGTCTTTGTCTCCGGCGTGATGAATACATATGCAAATATTTTATTGTGAGGACTCCTTTTATAATGTTATTTTGACAAGAACCTTTACCAGTGGTCGAATACATTTGTGCACTTACTCTGACGTATGCTGACAAGGGGAGGCCACAACTTGTGGAACGAGGATTTACTGTACACTTCGTACACTCGTAGTACTCCATGAGGACAAAAAAATATGTAAGCAGTAGCGGGCACTTCTCAAGCGTTACTGAGAAAATCGCAAGATAATGTCGGTCGTCAAATATATATCTGTGCTTGGCCATTTTTACCATGAAGCGCCCGTGCAGCGTAGCTCAGCGTGTTCGGTCAAAGCGTTAGCTACTCTTTCAAATAATAATAATAATAGAAAACTGAGCGAACGGGTAAACGAGCAAATTGAACGGGTGTCATCGGACGTCTGCCCTGAACAAATTCAACGAACATTATAGAACATTTTTTTTAAGTAGTTTGTGTTCAAGCCGCTGGATTGCTGGATCGAGTTCCGTTCGTCAGTTTTTTTTATTTTTTTTGTTTTCAACACAGTCATTTTCTTTACGATTTATATAAATGGGAAAAATACGTGTAATCGGATGAAGTTTTATTACATTTACAGTGTTATTTACCAGTCTACTAATTTTTATTATAACAAATAATATATTATTCATAACTATCGACTGGTAAACGACCAAACGCATAAAGTGATACTGAAAATACACTCCTGGAAATGGAAAAAAGAACACATTGACACCGGTGTGTCAGACCCACCATACTTGCTCCGGACACTGCGAGAGGGGTGTACAAGCAATGATCACACGCACGGCACAGCGGACACACCAGGAACCGCGGTGTTGGCCGTCGAATGGCGCTAGCTGCGCAGCATTTGTGCACCGCCGCCGTCAGTGTCAGCCAGTTTGCCGTGCCATACGGAGCTCCATCGCAGTCTTTAACACTGGTAGCATGCCGCGACAGCGTGGACGTGAACCGTATGTGCAGTTGACGGACTTTGAGCGAGGGTGTATAGTGGGCATGCGGGAGGCCGGGTGGACGTACCGCCGAATTGCTCAACACGTGGGGCGTGAGGTCTCCACAGTACATCGATGTTGTCGCCAGTGGTCGGCGGAAGGTGCACGTGCCCGTCGACCTGGGACCGGACCGCAGCGACGCACGGATCCACGCCAAGACCGTAGGATCCTACGCAGTGCCGTAGGGGACCGCACCGCCACTTCCCAGCAAATTAGGGACACTGTTGCTCCTGGGGTATCGGCGAGGACCATTCGCAACCGTCTCCATGAAGCTGGGCTACGATCCCGCACACCGTTAGGCCGTCTTCCGCTCACGCCCCAACATCGTGCAGCCCGCCTCCAGTGGTGTCGCGACAGGCGTGAATGGAGGGACGAATGGAGACGTGTCGTCTTCAGCGATGAGAGTCGCTTCTGCCTTGGTGCCAATGATGGTCGTATGCGTGTTTGGCGCCGTGCAGGTGAGCGCCACAATCAGGACTGCATACGACCGAGGCACACAGGGCCAACACCCGGCATCATGGTGTGGGGAGCGATCTCCTACACTGGCCGTACACCACTGGTGATCGTCGAGGGGACACGGAATAGTGCACGGTGCATCCAAACCGTCATCGAATCCATCGTTCTACCATTCCTAGACCGGCAAGGGAACTTGCTGTTCCGACAGGACAATGCACGTCCACATGTATCCCGTGCCACCCAACGTGCTCTAGAAGGTGTAAGTGAACTACCCTGGCCAGCAAGATCTCCGGATCTGTCCCCCATTGAGCATGTTTGGGACTGGATGAAGCGTCGTCTCACGCGGTCTGCACGTCCAGCACGAACGCTGGTCCAACTGAGGCGCCAGGTGGAAATGGCATGGCAAGCCGTTCCACAGGACTACATCCAGCATCTCTACGATCGTCTCCATGGGAGAATAGCAGCCTGCATTGCTGCGAAAGGTGGATATACACTGTACTAGTGCCGACATTGTGCATGCTCTGTTGCCTGTGTCTATGTGCCTGTGGTTCTGTCAGTGCGATCATGTGATGTATCTGAACCCAGGAATGTGTCAATAAAGTTTCCCCTTCCTGGGACAACGAATTCACGGTGTTCTTATTTCAATTTCCAGGAGTGTATATGCTTGTCCGTGTCTTCAAAACTGTTCGTATTTAATCGAAAGAGAAAGAGGAACTGCTTCTCGGAAGACGCTATTAAAATACACTCGATACTGCATAACCAATCATCAGCGCCGACTTTTAAGGAAATACTGTGTTATGCGTGGGTTGCTTCCAAATTATCGTCTGAAAGAGAGGTTTTTGAAAATGTTAACGAGGTTTATTTTTCCACGGAAAACATCAAAAGACTTTCCGTATGCGAAAACTTAGCATTTATTGAATGCAGCTGGTGCAGTTTAACTTCATGTTTTCCATGTTTTTACGAAAAATACCATCGTGCAACTTGTAATGTCGAAAGCGACGATTAATTGTACATCTTTCGAAAGCCGTCTGTGCCGGACAAAACTTGAAGGTAATAAGTCGTTTCGGGCTCCTTCCAGGTATAAGGGATTTCTCAAATCACGGGCAAGCATAAATTTTCAGTATCACTTTATGCGTTTGGTCGTTTACTAGTCGATAGTTTTGAATATTATATTATTTGTGATAGTAAAAACTAGTAGACTGCCAAATAACATTGTAAATTTAATAAACGTTCATCCGATTACACGTATTTTCCCCATTATAGCAAATGTAACATAAATAGTAAAAAAATGACTGTGTTGAAAATAAAAAAGAAACAGACGAACGGAACTCGATCCAGCGGCTTGAACGCCAACCACTCGGCTGCCACCGCTTCGTGGTAAAAATGGCCACGTACAGGTACATATTTGACGACCGAAATTATCTTGCGATTTTCTCAATAACGCTTGAGTAGTACGCGCTACTGCTTACATATTACTTTATCCTCATTGATTACTACGAGTGTACGAAGTTTGCAGTAAATCCGCGTTCCAAACGTCGTGGCCCCCCCTTGTGAGTGTAATCTGGTTGCTGTCTCACGCCATGGCACATAATGTTCCTGGTTTTCATATCAATTTTATATATGACAAGAGCCGCTCGGCTATACGTATTGTAATTTACCACCATGTGATGTAACAAGTGAATACTCTTTCCTCACAAATATGTTTCTATTATTAACATTTTGTTATGTGTTTAAAGAAGGTTGTAATCATTTGTACACGTTTTAGGGCCCACTGCTTCTGAAGAAGTTATTTTTATAAATACCGAAACCTTTGTCAAGAGCTAAATAAACCTTTGGTTTGCAACTGGTCGGCTGATTTTTTCAACCTCTTGAAATTTATACAGTTGGTTGATATGTTTACAATTTTGTTCTAATATAAAGTATTTCGTATCTGTTACTATATTATTAAGTATTTCCCGTCTCTAATCATCTCGATCACAGTTCATTTCGAGTTTAAGTCGCATGCCGACAGCCTTAGATACTATCCGTTTTACGATAATTTACTCGTTGTTAGTTTTTTACATAATTTTCGTCCCTATTTTCTAACAACAATTAGCATTTTTTCAACCTCATTAATTAGAACGCTATCAACGTCTCCAGCAACCTGTTTCCTTTAACACTGCACCACTGACTAGACAAACTGAATATCTACAGTGGGAATGTACTCTGTAAACTTTGGCGCACGATCAAGACACGTTGGTGAGGTTCAAAAGATGGGAGCTTCGCGGGGAACGCTCTAAGATGGTTTTATGAGAGTAACGCTTTTTGGTTAGCTGAACTTCAACTTCATTCCAACAGATTAGCTTATGTATGATGTATAGCCTATCAAGCTTAGATGTCAGGATTTTAAACTACGTATGGTGCTCATAAATGTAGATCTGACATGGTGAACAGATTAGTTGTATTCTTTTGTTCTTATTGTTGCTACCCAGGGATTAATTAATGCCAAGGTTTATGTCGGTGTTTTTAGGTGCAGTATTTTATGTAAAAGATGTTAGTCTGCAACAGAAAAATTGTTGGCCATGATGAAAGTAGTCTAAGATCTGTTTAGGTTCAGTTTGATGAATTATAAGTGGAACTCGCGGACTGTCATTGGAATGCTCACTTTGTAAACCCGTTTACTATTGGACATAGTGGCCAAAATTAGAGTAGAGAAATCGTGCACTATTCTTCCATTGTCAGTGTGTACTTGAAAACTCACATAGTTTTTACAACTATTCGGATTTGTTTTGCAAATGTTCTAGGTGCTGAAGCGTACAAATTAAAACATATATAAATACAATCCGCCTTTCTCTACTACTTAAATGTCGCAGTAATAACACACATGACAACACAGCTAAAGGGAAAGACAAAGCAGAATGCACCTCTTGAACTTTTTTATGTTGCTTGGACATCCTCTTAAAAGAGTGTCAAACCTTCAGATTCTGTCTGAATTACTACAGTACCCAAAGTATTATATGCCGAAATCTCAGTCATTACACAAATAGCAACAGATTCAGTCAAGTAAACCCCAGCTTGGCAAGGTAATGGACAAATTACGTATAAAAATAAAACTAAAATTATGACTGCTCAAGGTAAATACTTTGGTTGCACTTTAGTTGTCAGTAGAGATTCCTGAATAACGATAAAAGTAAGGAAATAAGATTAAAAGTTCTATGCACCGGCCGTCTCAACTTTGCTAAGTGGAAGCGAAGTTCGGAAACTTTTGAAAATTGAAGCTTCGAGTGCGTAGTTGGCTGAAATGAGATTCCTTCGTTCGCTGATATGAGATTTCTTCGATCAGTTAGAGCGAATTCTAGAATGTATACTTAAATAAAGATGAACGAAAATGATAAAATACATGCACGGTAACAAATACATAAATGCCAAAAATGCTAGAGCTGCCCTGCAAAGCATCAGTAGTTCGCCACTTGTGCCGTTAGTGGAACGAACTTTGTTTACTTATTAACTTAAAGTGACCTCCTATCCTCGGAACAGCCTTGAAAAATTCTCAACCACAATAAAACAATAAAAGTCACATATATTCCGGACAGAGTTAGGGATGTAAATACGGAACTAGCTTTTCGACTTATCTGATAACTTCAAAGACATTTAAATCAACACTTCTTGACATATTCACTCTTTTTACTTGTTAGTATTAGTACCCGTTTCATGTAATATTATGCATCGGTTCAAGTAACGTAACATGATACATGATTTCATGTCGCATAACATGAAACAAGCCAGCATGTCATTCAGCATGGTATTTATTCTGTCGTGCAATGTGATACGACGGGTCATTAACGTTTAGGATGCACTCTGGGATACTTCCTATTACAGATGCACATCCACTCTCGGATACTTCGTAATGTAGATGCATCGCACTCTCTAGAAGCACAAAAAGTTCTGTCTTTCTTTTCTTGCACCCCTCATTACACATGAAGGGATTATTTCAATAGTGGTACAAGTCCATTACCTCCACTTTTCTGTCTATAATGCTTCTGAAATTAATGAGCCAAACAAACAGAAAGAAAGGTTCATCTCTACCAAGAAGCCATATGCCTTAATATTTCTGGTATCTCAACTGCAGATTTTTCAGCGCTCATTTAACTGTAGCACTCTGTATCTCACAATGAACAAAAATGGACTTGTACCACTATTGAAATACGTCCTTCACATGTAACATGGGGTAGGTATGGGGGAGAAATAATCCCCACACAAAAATCAGGAAAAAATCCACTCCTAGAAATTTGACCCCCCCACACATAAACCTTTCTTGGCTATTAGATGTCTGCTCATTAATATGATATTATATGTTTACTATGGCTGACGAATCTTCTGGATTTTGGGTACAGTGTCAGCGACTTCAGTCTGTAAATCGCAAGATGCATGCGTACCAAAGTACTGCATGTAAGGGAGCTCACTGCCCTGGGGAAGTAGTATAAAAAAAAGACGAATATGTCAAGACGGTTTGATTTAAATATCTTTGAAGTTGCCAGATAAGTCGAAAAGGTAGTTCTCTTCACAGAGTTTCATGTGCAAAGGCGTGATTTTTCACACATAAAACCAGAACGATAAGAGATTTTTGCAAACACATCTTATTATTACAATAAGAATATTTCATTATTATCATCTGTATCACTTTAAAGTATCTCCGCAAGTGCGATTCGCGTACAACCGCACTTTTCGTAAACATTTACTATAGCTCTTTTGCGCTGTAACAATCCCCATTGAGAAAATTAATCCATAATTTCGTATCTCTGTTAAATGTGTTATTATTGTTTATTTATAATTGTTCTTTCACAGCTTTACTCGACTGTGACAGAAGTCTTTGGCATGCAATTTCGAAATTATTGCATTTTATTTGGATTAATACATAATTAATGTCATTCATCGTTGATTAATGTCTTACTTATTAACGAAAACAAATAAAGCAAAATACGTCGTCCGTAGAATTCACAGCTGAATTTCGCTTCAGCACAATGAATTACTTTTGCACGAGTCTTCGAGCCTCATTATTTAACATTCAGTGAAATCAACAATTTCAAAAATGAGGGGCTCAAACTTCCTGGGTTTTATCATTCATTTCATCGTTCAACATGTAAGATGAGTTTCAGAAAGACACATAAATTCCAAAATGTCTTTTGCTGAGTAAAACAAGCATAGGCACAACGGCGTTCATTCGTTGGACGTTTGTGAGACAAGGCAGACTTCTTTTTCAGATGTGTGTGATTTCCTAAGGGACCAAACTGCTGAGGTCATCGATCCCTAGACTTAAACACTACTTAAACTAACTGAAACTAACTTACGATACGAAGAACACACACACCGATGCCCGGCGTAGGACTCGAACCTCCAGCGGGAGGGGCAACTTCTTACGTGAGTCATTATGGCCATAGACAAAGGCAACTACATAATTAGATAATGAGATTTGTAGAATGTGAATCACTCTAAATTTAGGACTGGTTTCTAATCTCTATAGAAAGATTTAATTTACCTGCTTTTTACGTAGCGATCCTGTTTGAGAGCCCAGAATCAGTACCATATTGCTGCGTTTGAATGATCTCTCGAATACTCTAGCAAAGGGAGAGCGCAGAAGGCACTCATATCGATTCTGCTACGTTTGCAAGTACAGTAAGCGCCATGCTTGAGTCACTTGGAAAACTTCCTATCCAAAGCAAAGCAACAGAGCTCGGTATTCTAGTCCTGATGAGGCAATCATGGACAACCGACCGCCACGTCATCCTAGCCAGAGGTGTCATTGGACGTAATATGGAGGACCAGGTGGACGGCACACCACTGTAACGGTCGATGCCGGCTTTCTTGACCTTCAGAAACTGCTTCTGATTAAAGTAGTTCCTCAGTCAACCTCACGAAGCTGAGTGTACCTGAAAGTCTCCTTTAAAAATTTATTTTCATATGTTTGATTTTTTGAACTCGTACTGGCTTCGTTGGCAGGTTGTAACTTCATTGTTTTATGGATTTGGGTGACTTGTGTATTCCCAGCTGCGAGAGAAACAAAATATATCTGCCTGCGAGAATACAACATGAATTTGTCCGTGTTTTATAATCTTTTTAAAAATGTGCAAACTGATTAAATCCCAAACTTCACTATTCATCTGGTTAATTGAAGAAAGTGGTCTCTGTGAGTTAATGATGTGCCTAATAATGGTGTTCATGAAATGGCCCCTGTGCGTTGAGTTTTCGTAGCAAACTGATCCTGAAATGAAAATATCTTACCTCGTGATGTAATTCCTTAGAATCGCGGTGATTGCTGCTCTTTGTGCGCCAGTTGCAAATATCTAACTAGAGTTGTGGAGAGCTTATTCCAATGCTCGAGACAACAAGCAAAGTATTTTACACCCACCTGAGTGAAACACGCTTTAAATAAAAATGACCTGGATGTGGACAATGCTCTTAGGTGAAATAGATCTTGACAAACAGTTTTTAAACTGATATACAGCTACTTGAAAACTGATATACAGGTACTTGTATGGTATTCATGATACAACACCCATTAGCATTGACAAAGGGCAACGTTGATACCAAACTGCTACTCTCAAAAGTGCTATACAAATCATTAATAAACATGAAAAATACCTTGCAGTGAAAATTAGTCTTTAATGAAAAATCTAAACTTCCTTGCAATGGGTATCCCATTCTATATGATTCTAACTACTCGCGGCTACAGTGCCAATACACAAAAATATTAACTTCGTTTCTCTTCACACTCTTTTCCAATGACATTACATCTAATTTCATTCTAAGTCACTAATCACATCCTTCTCCTCTGTTTCACAATATTCAAACACAAATCATGTTACTTAAACGCAGATGCACTCTACGTCTACATTGCCACGAGTCCTCTGCTCGGCGTCTGTCTCACTACTCTAACGATAAAACTCCTGCGCTTCTCGCTGCCAAGCAGCGGTGATAAAGACGAGCGCATCTTCCAGTGACACAGCTACTCTGACCATAGACTGCGCGAGAATAATAAACGATTCAGAATAGTCGTTTAGTGTTTGAGATATCCAAAGTATGTACAAATTCCAGAAATGCAAATATCAAACTCCCAGTAGATCTGTTTCATACCCTATACCAGTTCTCCCACCAAGCCAAACACACTGGTAGTACTGGGAATCGAACCCAGGTCCTCGGCATAACAGCCAGACTCGGCGACCACTCAACTACGGACATCAACGGCTGCCTCCCAACTGCAAAAGAATTTCTTCAGCGTGATTCTGTAAGTATATACTTATTCTTGAACGTATAGGTATTCAAAAAGTTGAAGCGAGTTGCAAAAAATGTCGTTTTCACCAATTACGGTGCCTAACTTGATGTGTGCTAAAAACATCAACTTTTTATGGAAAAGAAGACCGAAGGGTCATTACAATAATATTTTTCAAATATTTTAATTTATTAACGAAATTCATGTAAGATGATCCAAAACCTGAACAACTCAGTTAAGATTGGGTTGAAGAAAGCTGTACGAGCTTCGTAGTTTCTGAGTTGATTTGACAAGGAAATTTAAATTAAAAAATCCTCTGACGCACGGTTCAGGAAAGTTTGGGAAATATATATGGCTGCCATTGGACAGAAATGTTTTCCACGCACACCTTTCTTTAGAAGTGGGCAGATGAAAATCATAGTGCGACAAATCTGTCGTTGTTGTTTGCTTTATTCTGATCGAAGAAGATTTGGCCAGTAAGGATTCAGTCAAGCCAGACAGTACAGACATCATGAGTATGATACTTTATTATCCGGTTATATTAATGTAGATGCATTTATAATGTGCTGTGTAGCATGTATACTCGGTAGAGGTGGGTTGGATCAACGAGACCAAAGGTGCGGTTCACTGAAGTGAACGGAACGACCAAGGAACGACCTGCATGGAATGGTCGTCCGTCGTTCACTTCGGTCGCGACCTGCCTCATTCCCAGAACGGGCGTTCATCATTCACTGCAGCCAGTCCAATTCCTGCAACAGTCTCGCTCGGTCCGTCTTGTTCCTCTTTCTAGTTCTTCCGTTCCCATATCTACATCTACATCTCCATCATACTCCGCAAGCCACCTAATGGTATGTGGCGGCGAGTACTTTCGGTACCACTGTCTGATCCCTCTAAATCTGTTCCACTCGCGAATACTGTGTGGCAAAAATGATTGTCGGTAAGCCTCTGTATTGGCTCTAATTTCTCGGATTTTCTCCTCGTGGTCAATACGCGAGATGTATGAGGGGGGAAGTAATATGTTGTCTGACTCCTCCTGGAAAGTGCTGTCCCCAAATTTCAATAGTAAATCTCTCCGTGATGCACAACGCCTCTCTTGCAACGTCTGCTAGAGGAGTTTGTTTAGCATCTCTGTAACGCTCTCTTGCCAGCTAAACGATCCCGTGACGAAAAGCGCCGCTCTTCCTTGGACCTTCTCTATCTCCTCTATCAGTCCCACATGATGCGGATCACATATAGATGAACAATACTCAAGAATCGGGCGAACAAGCGTCTTATAAGCCACATCTTTCGCGCATGAGTTACATTTTCGTAAGATTCTTCCGTTCAATTTGAGACTGGAGTCTGCTTTTCCCGCTATCTGTTTTATACGATCATTCCATTTACGGTCACTCTGGATAGTTACGCCTAGATATTTTACGGCAGACTCTGTCTCCAGCTGTTTGTCATCAATAGTGTAGCTGTACAATAGTGGATTTCTTTTGTTATGTATACGCAATATGTTACATTTATTTACTTTCAGGGTCAACTGCCATTTATTTACGTTCAGGGTCAACTGCGAGAGTCTGCACCATGCATCAATTCTCTGCAGGTTGTTCTGCAAATTCTTACTACCTTCTCGCGTTGCTTCTTTGGTATAGACAATTGCGTCATCTGCGAGTAGCCTTAAAGAGCATCCGAGGCTTTCTACTAGATCATTTATTTATATTGTAAACAGCAACGGTCCTATCACACTTCCCTGTGGTGCTCCGGATATAACCTTTACATCTGTCGATTTAGTTCCGTTAAGAGCAGGGGGAAACGGTATTAAATGCCTTAATGAAATCAAGGAACTCGTTCCCGCCATGATCTCGTACTGCCGGTCTGGCTCTTTTTCGTGTAGTCACTCGTTCCAGTTCCAGTGCTCCAAGTACAGTGTAGAGTTCAATTTCTCACAGTAATTGCCGGATCTTGTTGTGTTTGAAACTGCTCTCACAGTTTCGACTTCTGGTTCTTTGCTTGTTCTATTCAGTGTCCATGATCAGTAATTTATACCATTTTATAATTATAACTTATACAAAAATTAAATTTATGTAGTGTATTCATTTTTTCTCGTCAACAAATATATCTCATTATCTCTTCGTTCTTTTGATCAAGTGTAGACCGCATATTTATCACGAAGCAAATTTTTTTTTTAGGTTCGCATCCTTTAAGAGTACACTATGGCCCAGTTCGCAACTTTTGTTACATAGATAGCCAGTTTCAGCCAGTGCTCAGCGCTCTCACTTAATGCAAAAACCCGGCGCAGAATTCCATATGTATGATGATCTTACACATTTAGAGACAATAACCATAAGCAATAAAACACGACATCCTGAATGACATGGGAGCCAGTTGAAGGTATCCCGCTGACAGAAACAGGCAGCTTCAACTGGTTCCCGAGTCGTGTAGGATGATTTGTTTTATTTCGTATTATTATTTTCTCATAAAGTGTAAGATCATCATACACATGGGGTACAGCACTTTTTTTATTTAGTTATTTTTTTCATCGTATGAGAGTGCTGAGCACTCTGTACAGTGTCCAATATGTTGCACTTTCTGTGATCCGTCTGTTATTTCCCAGGAAACACCTGATGAAGAAGCCGAGCTACGACGTCCAAACATTATGATGACATCGAATCGCCGGGGAAGTATAAGAAGTTACAGGTAAATTTTCTGTTGATTGATTTTCAAACAATCTTCTTGATGTTCAAAATATCTTGATGTTCAAGATTGTTTAACTGTTTTAAGTCTGAGAATTGACCATAATTAAACCTCACTATTTTATTGTGCTGTTCACAATCATGAGCTTCTTCTGACAGCTTCAACTGAATGTTTGTGTTATGTCTGTATAGTTATAATCATTGTTAGCTGCATGCTTTATGTATGACATCAGCATATACAATTTTTCGCTGTAGTCAACTCAAAGAGTGACGCCAATCTATCTCAGAGCGATTGCTACTTCTGTGTGTGTGTGTGTGTGTGTGTGTGTGTGTGTGTGTGTGTGTGTGTGTCTGTGTGCGTGCATGCGTGTGTGTGTGTGTGTGTGTGTGTTTGGATCTGTTGTCAACGTCATCGTACAGGTACTGCTCACAGAACCTTAGTGGATTAAAAGTGCACGAAAGGTGGCTATGGAGGGATATAAGGAGGAATGTCGCAGCACCAGGAGATCCTCAGTCTGTGGAAGAAATGTTTAATGATGTATGCAGAGACTATCTCCGGGGAGGATTGCTGTCGCACTGCCAGTCCGATGGTAATATTGTCATTGTAGGTGATGAGACTTAGCCTGTCGGATAGGAAGTCTCACGACGAAAATGTACCACCGCAACAATGTCTCAAATTTATTTTCTGTTTTTAACGTCCATAATCAGCGAGTTACTTTGTTTCAAATCAGATTAATTGCGTGAATCTCAGAATCAAGAAAGCTCACATCGTCTAGGGATATTCATGTTCACTATCTAAACTAGGAGGCAGCCGAAGTCTGAGTGCTTGTGACCAGGTCCATCTGTACTTGATCGCTGCAATCGGTTACATACTGTTCTCTGTTCTTTGCGGTGTCGTACCGAGGGCGTGGTGAGACAGCCTCCACCATGGGCGCAGGGGCAGGGGAAGCGCAAAACCAAGAATTAAAGACAGTTTAAGTATTTTATTTTAAATTACGGCCAACAGCAGACAAACTTCCGTATTTTGGTTGAAATGATCCGCACTGCCTTGCCAACATATTTATGATTTTTTTCGAACACAATATGATGGATATCTTAAGCAATTTTGCTGACAAAGTAGTTTTTTGGGCGAGAAGGTTACTGCCAAGAAACCACGGGTAACAGAAGAAATACTTAAGTTGATCTATGAAAGGAATAAGTACAAAAATGTTCAGGAAATTTCAGGAGCACAGAAATACAAGTCGCTGAGGAATGAAACAAATAGAAAATTCAGTGAACTAAGACGAAATGGCTACATGAAAAATGTGAAGAACTCGAAATGATTGTCGAAAGGATTGACTCAGCGTACAGGAATACCAAAACAACCTTCGGTGACATTAAAAGCAAGGGTGGTAACATTAAGAGTGCAACGGGAATTACACTGTTAAATGCAGAGGAGAGAACGGATAGTTGGAAAGAGTACATTGAAAGCCTCTTTGAGGGGGAAGATTTGTCTGATTTGATAGAAGAAACAGTCTATTTAGAGCAGATAGGAGGTCCAGCATTAGAACAGAATTTAAAAGAGCTTTGGAGGACATAAGATCAAATAAGGCAGAGGGGATACATAACATTCCATCAGAATTTATAAAATCTTTGGGAGAACTGGCAATCAAGAATGTATGAGTCTTGTGACACACCATTTGACTTTCGGAAAAATAACAACCACATATTTGCGAAGACTGCAAGAGCTGACAAGTGCAAAAATTATGGTACAATCAGCTTAAAAGCTCATGCATACAAGTTACTGACAAGAATAATACACAGAAAAATGGAAAAGAAAATTGAGGATGTACTAGATGACGATCAGTTTGGCTTTAGAAAAGGTAAAGGCACCAGAGAGGCAATTCTGACCTTGCAGTTTATAGTGGAAGCAAGAGTAAAGAAAAATCAAGACACATTCATAGGATTTGCCGACCTGAAAAAAGGGTTCAACAATGACAAATGGTGCAATATTTTCGAAATCCTGAGAAATATAGGGGAAGCTATATCGAGAGACGGGTAATACACAATATGTGCCAGAGCCAAGAGGGTATAATAAATGTGGTCAATAAATAACGAAGTAATTGGCTTGAAATGGGTGTAAGACATGGATGTAGTCTTTCACCCTACTATTCAATCTGTACGTCGAAGAAGCAATGAGAGAAATAAAAGAAACGTTAGGAGTCGAATTAAAATTCAAGGTGAAAGGATATCAATGATACGATTCGCTGATGACATTGCTGTTCTCAGTGAAAGTGAAGAAGAATTACATGATCTGTTGAATGGAATGAACAATCTATTGAGTACAGAATATGGAGTGCGAAGAAGGATGAAACTAACAAGAAGTAGCAGAAATGAGAACATCGCGAAACTTAACATCAGGATTGATGACTACAAAGTAGATGAAGTTAAGGAATTCGGCTTTCTAGGCAGCAAACGTACCAATTATAGACGGAGCAAGGAGGAGATCAAAAGCAGACTAGCACTGGAAAAAAGGGCATTCTTGGCCAAGAGAAGTCTACTAGAATCCGACATAGGCCTTAATTTGAGGAAGAAATTTCTGAGAATATACGCCTGTATAGTAGTGAAACATGGACTGCGGGAAACCAGAATAGAAGAGAATCGAAACATCTGAGATGTGGTGCTACGGATGAAATAGAAAATTAGGTAGACTGTTAAGGTAAGCAATGGAGAGGTTCTGCACAGACTCCGAGAGGAAAGGAATATATGGAAAACACTGACAAGGAGAAGGGTCAGGATGATGGGGCATCTGTTAAGACATGAGGGAATGACTTCCACGGTATAGAGGGAGCTGTAGTGGGCAAAAACTGTAGGGGAAGACAGAGACTGTGATACAGCCAGCAAATAATTCAGGATGTAGGTTGTAAGTACTAGTCTGACCCGCCAGGGTAGCCGAGCGCGCTAACGCGCTGCTTCCTGGACTCGGGTAGGCGCGCCGGCCCCGGATCGAATCCGGCCGGCGGATTAACGACGAGGGCCGGTGTGCCGGCCAGCCTGGATGTGGTTTTTAGGCGGTTTTCCACATCCCGCTAGGTGAATACCGGGCTCGTCCCATGTTCCGCCTGAGTTACATGCGTCGAAGGCATTTGAAACACGTCCGCGTTATTTCACGATTTACACTATACGCAGATAGTCGGGGTACACTGATTCCGTCCTGGGGGGTACGGGGTGGCGGCAGGAAGGGTATCCGGCCATACCTAACACTATAACTGACAAATCCGTTGTAACCACGCCGACCCTGCGATCGCTGCGGGACTATGGCATAAGCAAAAGAAAGAAAGAAGAGTTGCAAGTACTAGTTTGAGATTGGCATAGGAGAGGAATTCGCTATGGGCCACACCAAACCAGTCGGACGACTGACGGACCAAAAGGAAATAAATAAAAGTAGCTGACATAATTTTGCTATACAAGGGTTTATTTCACGACTGATGATTTTTTACGTGATTTACAAGATCCGATTTGTTATGAAACGAAGGAATAACAGAACCCTTCCCGTTTTGAATATGTCATAATTGATGTTAATTCTATTAGTTTACGATATTTTTAAAAAGCCCACCACTTCTGACGTAGTTGTACGTAAAACAGTTCAAAAACGCAGCGTTCAAGGCTGTGTCCCACAGATTGCATAGTGTCCCATTACCCCGTGAAGCTCGTAACTGGTAATTCGTAATAATACCGTTCATAGAATATTGAAATGGATGCAGTGCTGATTTTATTAGTACAATTAATCAAAATATATTACGGAAGTTGAATGGGACTGCTCATGTCCCACTGACATCCAAAGCTTTGACTCTCCTTACCCCAGCAAATAACAGATCATTTACTGATAATAAATGATATGGGATATCTTTCAGCTGAATCGGCAAACATTTGACTTCTAATAATATAAAACCGGATGTTTGGGTTCCAGAGAAAAACGGCTCTAAAATTCAGGCACAGGGAGACTGTATCACGGGATAGAGTCACAAGTGATGTTGGTATCACTTGTGGCGAGTGTAATGCTAATTATATAGGTCAGACGGGAAGAAACTTCGAAGCCCCTTTGTAGAGTACATCAACGGTTCCAGTTGAACGTCGGCACCAGGCGCGTATTTGCGCGAAACGAGTTACTAACTGTTTGATAAAACATTGAGATTTACCGTGCTCTGAAAAGATTACCTGATTCTATTTTGAATGCGCAGAATGATCTGCGACACAAGGCTCTTTCAGCAAATTTTGACTGTGTAAATGGATAGGCATGACTCCTATAGCCCACTATTTTATTTTCACAATTCTTTAGCTTAACAGATTAGCCGTTTACATTTGTCAGCTTGTATGGTACTGTATTTTTGAAAGAGGGAATTTGTATTACCCCTCGACTTTTATTAAAATGTGAAACTATGCACTTTCAATACTTTTATAAACGGGGTTCAGTTTTTTCTACACTGTGTTACATATTTCTGAGTAGTTTAGAATATCTACAGCCGCTCCCACCCTTCACGCCTTCTATAACGACGGTTTCCGTTTCACTTTTAGCGCCCTGTTTGTTTATAATTTGACGTGAATCATGGGAAGTGGTTCTTAGGGAATTACCTTTCCACTACGACTTTTCAGTACCTCTAAGAGGTATGGGACCTCTCGCGTTCACTTCCTATCTTCTGCCTACGAGAGGAAGCGCTTTCCTTGGTCCATGACTGTAATCGCACGTTGTTGCTGCAATGTCATTTCTACAATGTCATTTCTTCAATGTCATTTCTACAGTGTCATTTCGTCCAAGGAGCATCACGAGGAAACAATCATTACCTAACGGACGCCTGCTGCTGACACCGTTGTTGTGGCGGCAGTCAGATCGGTTCACACAGCTGCCGCCTGTATGACTCTCTCATATTCGACAGTGGAGCTGTCTATGGTTCTTCGCACAGGAATTGTATGATTTCAAAAACTGGCAGCTGGGTAATTTATTTGCCCCTCCAGCCAATACTTATGCCGTTTCCAAGTTGTGGTTTGCACGATATGCTGTGTAAATACAGAAAGAATTCGAGACTAAGCCCTCTGTGGCTGATTGAAAATGTTAAAGGACTTGCTAGTCGTTGTGGCTATAGGTAGTTGTACTCTATTAAACTAAGCCCAATCCACCTGTCAATGTTGGTCATCAACAGCACTGCTCAATCATCTGGTTTCATATGACCCCTGGAATTACGCCTGTGGTGTCACATATGGATACCATCCTAATGGTAATGGAAGTGGAAGTTTCCATCAGCCACCAATAGCGGTCGCGCGAGATCTGGCCAACCCAATGGCGCACGCTCGCTGAGTCACACCTTCGGTAGCTCTGGCCGACAAGCGCTCTTTGCCGCTGTAGTATAGGATGGCTGGCGGCCGCATCTCGACCACCTCACACTTGGAGCCTCTTCGCTACGCGATGCTACACAGACACCTAGTCGTGGCTCTGACGCCATCATTCGCACCCTTGTTGACATTAGTAGTTAGACTACTTGCTGTATTATTTGTAATGAGCCTAAGTACAGTTGGAGAAATACGACTTGAGTAAATCTTCTGTTCACTGTGATAATTTGTTCGCTAATCATTTCTGCTCTTGTCCAGCTTTCTTATGATGAGAGTTGCTGTACCACTCTGTCGCCCATCTCAGCTTAAAGTCGTGTATGAAGTCGTACACAACAAGCCTTACTTACACATTAAATATTTTGCATTTATTTTAGTGCGAATTACTCTTGACATATGCTGAATCATGGAAAGCTCTAAGTTTCGTTTCTAACCAATGTGCTAGCCGTTTAATCCATATCGTTGTGTTATGTTTCATTGCACAGTTATTTTCAATAATGCTTCAATCTAATGAAAGCTTCTTAGAGAATTATAAAATTTGCTAATCTGAATAGAAGAAACTGCAGAAACGTTGAATTAAGGGGAACAAGGGGTACCACTTTGGCAGACTTTCCAGGCGTACAGGATAGCACTGGCACGGTCCTAGTTCTACTTGGTGTTCAAAAATATCCATTACAAACTTTTAAGTGTTGTAGAGGGGAGTGAGTACATAATACTTTGAACAGTAACGTCATCCAACAGCGGTACAGGGCTTCAAAGTTATAGGAGCCAGCGCCTGTAAATAAACGTATACACAGCCGACCGGAGTGACCATGCGGTTCTAGGCGCTATAGTCTGGAACCGAGCGACCGCTACGGTCGCAGGTTCGAATGCTGCCTCGGGCATGGATGTGTGTGATGTACTTATGTTAGTTTGGTTTAATTAGTTCTAAGTTCTAAGCGACTGACGACCTCAGAAGTTAAGTCGCATAGTGCTCAGTTCTGGGCGCTGCAGTCCGGAACCGCGAGACCGCTACGGTCGCAGGTTCGAATCCTGCCTCGGGCATGGATGTGTGTGATGTCCTTAGGTTTGTTGGGTTTCACTAGTTCTAAGTTCTAGGGGACTAATGACCTAAGCAGTTGAGTCCCATAGTGCTCAGCGCCATTTGAACCATTTTTGATGGAATTAATTTATATCCACACACACGTGGTAGCCATGTTCACTTGCTGTGTAGTCGGCTCCGTATCCCATCATAAAAAAAGCCAAACAGATTAAAACCGTGTGCCGGTCCGAGACTCGAACTCGTGTTCGCAGAAGAGCTTCTGTGAAGTTTGGAAATTAGGAGACGAGGTGCTGGCAGAATTGAAGCTGTGAAGAGAGGTCGTGAATCGCGCTTGGGTAGCTCAGATAGTAGAGCACTTGCCCGCGAAAGGCAAAGGTCCCGAGTTCGTGTCTCGGTCCGGCACATAGTTTTAATCTCAGTTTCATATCAGTGCACACTCCGCTGCAGAGTGAAAATCTCATTCTGGGTAAAAAAAAACCAGTTCGATATTCTTGCTTCCCGACACAAAATAAACTGGAGATGACATCAGGAACTGTAAGCCACTGCCACATCATATATTAAGAATATTCACACCGAATTTTTGCTGTTTAAGCCTCACATCACCAGACATGGCATGTCACGATATGAGCACTGCCAAGCTGTATTGCAAGTCTGTGGTTTTCCGTTCTTTTCCTCCCATTTTTTATTAATTCTTATATTTAGTTTTTCTGCTTGTTCTTCATGATGATACTGTTAGTAGAAAGATTCGAAACATAGAAATCCCGAACATCACGGGCATCGCGAGAAGGCAGGTTTGCCACAGTGTCATTTCTTCGTAGGAATCTCACTCGTGAAAGAAACGTCAGTAAAACTACTGAGTATTCACTCGTTGGCAATAATTAAGCGCCAACGACACATAACGGGGCTCTGAGCACTATGGGACTTAACTGCTGAGGTCATCAGTCCCCTAGAACTTAGAACTACTTAAACCTAACTAACCTAAGGACATCACACACATCCATGGCCGAGGCAGGATTCGAACCTGCTACCGTAGCGGTCGCGCGGTTTCAGACTGTAGCGCCTAGAACCGCTCGGCCACTCCAGCCGGCTACGCATAACGGATCACTTTCCCGAAAACAAGCGCTTACAATTGATTGTACATCAAGTCACACTACAGGAATTTCACCGAAAAATTTTAAATAATTTTCTCATTCATTTATTTTTTAATTTATTCACCTGACATACAATTATCAAATGTATACGGACAGCGTTATTTCTGTATACGTCGGAAAACATTAATGTAGTGATCTTCTACGGACATGCGTAGATAATTGAAAAACAAAAATAAAAATAATAATTCGGTTTTCTTCAAGGGAGCAAAGCGTGAAGCTGCTACGCTTCGACTGAAATTCTTGATCACAAAAATGCACATACAGTACCTCGAAATTTCTGACCGTCGTTTCCTCAGAAACGGTCGAGTAGTTGTGGATAAGCCGAGACTAAGTTCCTGGAAAACCGGATTATGGCACTTGTCGTGTTGTACTTGTAAGCTTGTAAAGCGGCTGCGCTCTGAGATTCTCTTTATTTATGGAAACAGAAAAAGTCTCATGTGACCATATCTAGCGAGTATTGAGCCAAGAGTATCATGAAAGCGTTGTTTTTCACCAAAACTTCATGAAGTGTGAGCAGGTGCTCTACCGTGGAGCGAATGCCATTAATTATTTCACCACAAATCTGGGCTTTTTTTTTTTTTTGGACTGTTTCCTGCAAATGTCGCTTAATTTGTAGGTAGTACTCCTTATTGATCGTCAGACCTTTTAGTAAGAACTCATTATGCACTATGCCGTTAAAATAGAAAAAAGCGGAGAGCAGAACCTTCAAACTCGACGGCACTTGCCGAGCATTTTTCGGTCTTAGCAATCCAGAATGCCCGCACTGGTGTGACAGTCTTAGTCTCGACGTCTGCAGTTATGACGCGTTGCAGGAGTACAGCTAGTTGTTGACATCACTTAGCGACTCCCGAGCAACTGCTACTCACCACCGATTTCCCTCGAAATTCAACATCTTTGGTACAAACTTTGCTGTCACACCTAAAACATCCGAGGAGATTTCGTAACATGGGCCAACTGATATGGTAAAATCATCAGCAACATCTCTGATCGTTATTCGGCGATTGTTCATAATTATTTCCTTGATTTTTTTCCACGGTTTCATCACTTGATGAGAACGTTTGTCGACTTAAGGTTCCTCGGAGCCTTCTTGGAAACGTATATACCGCACTCACCAAAAGCGATAATCAACATTTCAAAAACTTCAGTAGATTTTATCCCATTTCCTAGTATAAGCTAATCAAAATTCTCTGATCCATTTTTTAAAACAAATCAATAATCGCCACTCGTAAGCAAACACATGCAACTTTTTCGACAAATGTCGACTGAAAAATGGTTCAAATGGCTCTGAGAACTATGGGACTTAACTTCTGAGGTCATCAGTCCCCTAGAACTTGGAACTACTTAAACCTAACTAACCTAAGGACATCACACACATCCATGTCCAAGGCAAGATTCGAACCTGTGACCGTAGCGGCTCGCGCGGTTCCAGACTGAAGCGCCTAGAACCGCTCTGCCATTCCGTCCGGCATGCTGACTGGACTAAACATCCAGTATGGCGTCCAGTATACAGATACCTCTCAGACACGTTTACCAATATGAGAACGAAACATCTCGCAATCGAATTAATACAACACGCAAAATTATAAAATTCCCGATAATTTTTAAACACACTTCGAACAAACGGTTGCTATTGCTTTTGTCCGATGCCTCGCGTCCGAGTCAAGATCATATGTAATTAGGAACGGACTGTACTGGGTGGGCCGGTCGGAGTGGCCGAGTGGTTCTGGGCGCTTCAGTCTGGAACCGCGCGACCACTACTGTCGCAGGTTCGAATCCTCCCTCGGGCATGGATGTGTGTGATGTCCTTAGGTACGTTAGGTTTAAGTAGTTCCAAGTTCTAGGGGACTGATGACCTCAGAAGTTAAGTCCCATAGTGCTCAGAGCCATTTGAACCATTTGTACAGGCTGGCAGCCAGTCAAGGTGTATTTACGGAAATGGTTAAAAAAAAAAAATTGTTTCACAGTCCGCAGTCAAATCTCCACAAGTTTTCTGCCAGAGAAACTTCCTCTGTGCCTACGTAACACAAGTTTCCTGCCTGTCGGAACCGAGGCAGTACCGTCCAGCTAAAGCTGCTTACGAGAGACGCCTTGAGCCCTGCGCTGAAATCGCTAGTGAATACACACCATCAGTTTTATCAATAGCGTGTTCTCTCTATTTTACCTAATTTTCTGTTCTGCCGTTAACAGCATCCCTGGATGCTCAATTACAAGTCCTGATAGCTCGACCTCTTATACACAGTCATCGTAAGCCAGTTGCAACAATCTTCTCCTCTCTTCCTGCAAATGGACAGGCCAACAGAAATGAA
The DNA here is from genome assembly GCF_021461395.2 of Schistocerca americana. Lineage (NCBI taxonomy): Eukaryota > Metazoa > Arthropoda > Insecta > Orthoptera > Acrididae > Schistocerca > Schistocerca americana. The sequence continues at coordinate 1,097,895,605 of NC_060119.1, read as the reverse complement.
AAGAGGCGGTCACAACGCAGACTTCAAGATTTTTTTAGTTTTTGTTCTGTGCGTGTTGTGGAGCCCCTCCCCCTTCTCCCAAACACACGCGCACACACCCACACACACACACACACACACACACACACACACACACGCACGCACGCACGCACGCACACACACACACACACACACACACGCACGCACGCACACACACGCACACACACACACACACACACCAGCAGTGTACAGGCTGCGTGCCGCACACGTGGCGGCGATCCCAGCCGGCGGATCGCAGACGGAACACGGAAGTCGGCAACCGGCAATTTAATTCAGTCGAGGCTATCAAAACTTATCTTTGCACGCCCTCGGCGCGGGGGAAACAATGTTGCTATTGCTCCCTGAAAGCGGCAAATAGGCCCTCGACGGCTGGGGAGGCAGGCAAAGAGTGTGGCCACAATGGAGACGCTTCCGGGGAGAAGCGACGCTCCGCACCCCTCACCGCCGAGCTTCGCCGGGGCGAGCCGCCCTCAGCAACAAGCCCTGCGGCCTTTTATTCGGAAATAAACTTTTAATACTGGAGCACAGGCCTCCCGTAACTGCTGCGAGGAAAGCAGACCTGCTGGAAACTGGGGCACACGGCTCGAATACTCTGGCATCGACCGCCTGGCGCCGCTGAAGGCGGTGTTTTGACGGCTTTCTGGTGCGGTGCGTGGCCCAGATCCGTTCCGAGGGGGGGCGGAGGAAGATTGTGCGGCAGGTAATCTAGGGGCGACCTCTCATAAACAAATGCCTTGCCGTGTTTGGTGCGGTAACGTTTCTGCACCTTGGCGTTCTTATCATTGCCTAAGTAACAGGATTAAAGATACGTTATGTGAAACCAAGAAGAAAATGAATATATTTCACTTGCAACAATAATCATTGGAATCTGATTATTTTATTCAAATGCGAGGTGGAATACTTCATACATGTAGTAAAACGTAAATGTCGTGTGACTAGGGCCTCCCGTCGGTAGACCGTTCGCCGGGTGCAAGTCCTTCGATTTGACGTCACTTCGGCGACTTGAGCGTCGATGAGGATGAAATGACGATGATTAGAACATCACAACACCCAGTCCCTGAGCGGAGGAAATCTCCGACCCAGCTGCACCCGGGCCCTTTTTTTTTTAGTGGAGTTTTGTACTCACGACCATTCAAGCAACAGTCTTTTCATTTTTTATTTTTTCCCTTATTTTTTTCTTTTTTTTGGGTACCTAACAAAAAGAAGTAAAACAAAATCATAGCCATCCCTACGGGGCACCGCCACTTGTGTCCGTGCCAAACAAAAATGAACTCTTATCTCTTCAGGCGTTGCCTTCCTAGCTATACGTAACCACCCCGCATCTAAAATGTGAAGAAACTATGCTATACGGGACTAACGTTTGTGCCCCAGCCCACAAAAACACGTTGAAAGGAAGAGGTGGGGGGAAGGGTATTTATAGCAGGGTGCTGAAGAGTTTTTTTTTTCGTTGTATAGATATCAACGTGCGAACGGGCATAGGCAGTCAAGCCTGGAAAACTAAAACAGAATGAAGACACCATCGCCAGCCGAAGTGGCCCTGTGGTTCTAGGCACTGCATTCTGGAACCGCGTGACCGCTACGGTCGCAGGTTCGAATCCTGCCTCGGGCATGGATGTGTATGATGTCCTTAGGCTAGTTAAGTTTAACTAGTTCTAAGTTCTAGGGGACTAATGACCTCAGAAGTTGAGTCCCATAGTGCTCAGAGCCATTTGAACCATTTGAAGACACCATCGAAGATAGTAAACATAAATAACATGAAAATAAAGCTACCACATCGTTGTCAGACTTCCCAGCGACTGCGCCCATTGATAAAGATAGTTAAATGTATGATCGTTTGCAACGTGCGAACGGGCATACACAGTCAAGCCTGGAAAACTAAAACAGAATGAAGACACCATCGAAGATAGTAAACATAAATAACATGACAATGAAGCTACCACATCGTTGTCAGGCTTCCCAGCGACTGCGCCCATTGATAAAGATAGTTAAATGTATGATCGTTTGCACTTCGTTCTGTCCTCTTATACCACTGCCTGGAACATTCCAACTCCATAGATACTTTGCGAAATATCATCGATATCTAGTATGCCTGGCAATACCATAACGTCTGTCTTGGAAATAGAAGCAGAAGTCAAGTAAATTCTTGCGTCCGTCACGATGGAGGTAATGGACCGCATGTACACGTATTCAGGTGACGGAGTTGGTCCGAGTCTTGGGGTAAAATGTGTCATCCGGAAACAATAACGTGTGTGCAGATGTATGCTCCGGCGTAACTCGCAAGAGATAAGCCAGCATCTGCCGCACTAGGTACCAAACCGGCTCCGCCTCTCCACAGCTGAGGCGGTCCTCGTCAGAATCTACTGTATTACAACCCACACAATTGGGAGATTCTGCCCTGTGGATGTTGTAGAGACGTTCTGGCGTCACCAGCTTCCCATTAACGGCTACGTACCATTGGGAAACAACATCGGAATCAAGCATGGCATCGTGTGTCTTCCACACCACGCGCAACCGTACATCAGGATATTTTAGTTCGACCACATTTATAGGGCGGCGTTGCAGCGTGTCGTGATATAGGCGTCGAGTTGTGGTCATTCATGGTGTCGTGAGCGCTACACTGGAATAACTTCGTTCTAAATAGAAACGTCCTATATAAAAGAGGGGCGCTAGGACGTCCTGTAGGCACCGGCGCTCTTAGTGAAGCAGGTCGTAGCAGAAGTAAACTCGTGACGCTGGTAGGACAACGGCGCAGCAGATATACATGTGAGCTAACATAGGGGGCAATGGCCCTGTCATGAACGTTAACTAGGCCGAGACTACCTTCATTCTTGGGGAGGGTAAGAAATACGTATCAGATCTTCAGTAATATACCAGCGCTGACGAAGTATCCAAGCGCTGCCATAACGCTACTCGGTAAGGGGTTCGGAATGGGTAGCGTTTGGGCGACATGTCGTAGGCGGGACGCAAGGTATACATTGGCATAATGCGCCCGGTGAACGATGTTGAGGGATCGCAAGCGCCGATTTGCAATTTCGGCCCGAATTTGGTTAAGAGGGCATCAATAATTGAGCGTCGTCACGCGTCGCATGTCGTTCATGAAATCTACGCCCAAGCAGCGGACAGTATCACTGAAGCGTAAGGGGGCAATGTGTTCCTGCGGTAGCCCAACCCCGACGCTCAAGGCGACGGACTTGTCAACGTTCATTTGGTTATCAGAAGCTGTACCGTAGGTTACAAGCCAGTCCAAAGCCGCCGCTATATCGGCAGCTGCACGTATGACGACCATCAAATCATCTGCATATGCGGTGCAGCGATAGATGGAGCCGCCGAACTGTATCCCAGTGAGCCTGTCTCGGAGGCCACACAACAAAGGTTCTAAGGCTAATGCCGGCCGAAGTGGACGAGCGGTTCTAGGCGCTACAGTCTGGAACCGCGCGACCACTACGGTCGCAGGTTTGAATCCTGCCTCGGGCATCGATGTGTGTGATGTCCTTAGGTTAGTTAGGTTTACGTAGTTCTAAGTTCTAGGGGACTGATGACCTCAGAAGTTATGTCCCATAGTGCTCAGAGCCATTTGAACCAATTTTTCTTAGGCCAATGCAAATAACAATGTAGATAATGGGCATCCCTGTCGTACTGATCGGTGGATCGGCATGGGTGCCGTCAGTCTTCCATTAACAAGAACTCGAGAAGTAGCACCATGCAGAAGGCGTGTCAAAACTGGCGTAAAGGGGTAGGGGTATTCCATGCGCTGTAGAAAGTGTGGCCTGGCTAAAGTCGATAGACCCAAGGGCTGCCGGCAAACGTCGCACCCGTGTAAGGGAGATGAGATCTCTGTAACGACATAACACAGTTCTGATGTTGTTGGGTTCCCCAAAGGAAGTCTGATCGCTGGACAGGACGTGCAATAGTGTGCCGGGAATACGATCTGACAGATGCCTCGAAAAGATCTTGAAGTCGCTGTTCAATAACGTTAAAGGGCGATAATCGCGGACATAATTCCGTCTCTTCGGCTTATGGATGGGTATAATCAGTCCTTCCAAGAACGAAGTAGGCAACTGTATGCCTGGGGACATCAATTCCTGACAAATTTCAACCCAGCGCGGTACCAAGAGTTGTTTAAAGGCTGAATAGAACTCTAATGGTAGTCCATCGATTCCTGTTGATTTATGGGGAGCACCTTTACCAATGACGTCGAGCATTTCCTATTCTGTCACTTCTTCCAGTAAAGTCGGTACCATGTCTGGTGGAACTGTACCGAGGACATGTGCAGAAACGGTGTCTACCGCCGCCATATCAGGGAGCACTGCTGAATAAAGGTGAGCGTAATGCCCATAGAAGGCTTCTGCTATATGTGCTTGTTCTGCCACGTGTCATCCGTCGTCCGTTATCATGTAGTTTACTTGCGCCCTACGGCGCCTCCTGCCCTTTAAGACCACGTGGTGCATAGGTGGCCTTTCTGATTGTAGCATGTTTGGAGCACGCGACCGTGTAACAGCGCCCTGTAAATGATGGCGTACTAAGGAGACGAGCTGCACTTTCGCGCCATTAACTATGATCTGCGTGTCAGGTGACAGGGCTCCATAGCAAGACACTCCCGTAGGACGATGTAATAAAAGTTTTCCACGCTCCTTCCCCATGCCGCCGCTTCCCGGCCGTAAGCCATGAAGGTGTGACTAAGATCAGGCTTCGCACATTCAATCTACGAACGATCGGTAACGACCACGACGCTGTAAGGACGCGTTCCAAGAATCTTCGGTAGCACCTTTACATCCCGGCTCGTCCAGATGGGCGACGTTCAGTTTCCAGGGGGGTCTACTACGCCACACACGTGCAGGTTGGAGGGCAATGGTGCAAATATAGGCTGTGTGGTCGGTGGATGCAGTGGGCCAGAACTCTGCTCCTCTCGTCGCCGTCGAAAGGGTGCTTGTGGCGTAAATCCTGTCTAACCGACTTGACGAATGACTTGTATAATGGATGTAACAAGGAGCTGGGCAAAGGATGTGGCGCACGTGTCGAGCAGGTGGAGGTCACGCACTAGCATTTCCTGTTCCGCACACGGGACGTGATGTGGCTACTGATCAGACGGAGATAAAGTACAGTTAAAATCTCCTCCGATCACTATGTCATCTGTGCGGCCCATACAGAGACGCGTAATATCTTCCGGAAAAAAGCGGTTTCGATCTCTCTGTCTCCCTGATCCTGAAGGGGCATATACATTGATGAGTCGTTCACCGTTGACAGTTACGACCATAGGTCTTCCACTCGGTAGGTACAGTACGTCCGTAGCCACGAAGCCTTCCCGTAGCAGGACAGCCACACCACAATCGGTAGAAGAGGCGTGGGAGATGTGGGCGGTATATCCGTAGGAGTCAGGGAATCTACCGACACATACTTCCTGTAAAAGGCCAGGTCGATGTCCGCCGCATAGAGCATGCGTTGTAGCATTGTCAGTTTGTGCGGTGCCCTTATCACTTTGATATTGATTGTGGCAAGGTGAAAGGTGTGCTGCCTAGCCTTTACACCTAGGGTATACGCCATGGCAATCGAAGATAACTGCAAGGGATGCCGGACCCACCGAACCAGCTAGAGATTATTTTGCGCTAGGAGTGGCATCCCCAATTACACCCCCTTCCCTGTCACCCGTGCCCTCTCCACGAATTTCCTCAACATTGTCCGACCACTGTGGGTGCAACACGATGCTGTGTAGCTGATTGGCACCTCAATCACCCATGTGGTCTTTGGAAGAGGTGGACGGAGCGCCATCCATCGACGTGACCTGCTGCATCTGTGGTGCAAGAAGTAACTGGGCTCTCGTGGTATGGGCAAGCGAACCGTCTACACCACTTAGATCCACAGCAGGCGCAGCATCCATGCCGTCTGACGAGATGTCAGCTTCTTGACCGGCCGTGTGTAGGAGTCAGTCGTCAGAAGGCAATCCAGCGTTGCATCACCTTCCGCTCGGAAAGCCGCGGTCGGGACAACGAGTAGCGTCCACGTCCATCGCGTCCTAAATGTTATGTTGCGTCTGGATTCCGTGGGACTGTTTCTGCTGTTGTTGCTGTGGAAAGGGCGACATCCGGGTTGGCATCGGGGGTCATTCATCTTCCTCCCTAGGTCCTTCTATGTATGTGCACGACCGCCCATTTCATCCTCATCTACGGTGTTCATCGTCGTCTGAGCGTACGTGAGGGGCAGGATTGTCGTCCACGTCGGCGAAACGGAGTCTCCCGCTGGTGTCTGCGTAGTTCTACGTTGTAACCAGCCCGATCGAACATGGTCTTCCTGCCCAACACCCGGAACAGATACGCGGTTGACCGATGTTCAAATAGGACGGCACATGCTTCTTGAGCTCAAGTTTAATTTGGCTCACACCTCTGTAGACCTTATACGTCGAAAAAGTTTGCCACTTTTCTGCAACGTGGCTGATGACATTGACATATGGTCGGAAGGCGTCCTTGACAATTTCCTCTGGGACCTCGAAGGGGAGCTCAAAAACCCTTACAGTCCTCATGCCCATGCCTGCATGTCTACATCTACATCTACATTGATACTCCGCAAGCCACCCAACGGTGTGTGGCGGAGGGCACTTTACGTGCCACTGTCATTACCTCCCTTTCCTGTTCCAGTCGCGTATGGTTCGCGGGAAGAACGACTGTCTGAAAGCCTCCGTGCGCGCTCTAATCTCTCTAATTTTACATTCGTGATCTCCTCGGGAAGTATAAGTAGGGGGAAGCAATATATTCGATACCTCATCCAGAAACGCACCCTCTCGAAACCTGGCGAGCAAGCTACACCGCGATGCAGAGCGCCTCTCTTGCAGAGTCTGCCACTTGAGTTTATTAAACATCTCCGTAACGCTATCACGGTTACCAAATAACCCAGTGACGAAACGCGCCGCTCTTCTTTGGATCTTCTCTATCTCCTCCGTCAACCCGACCTGGTACGGATCCCACACTGATGAGCAATACTCAAGTATAGGTCGAACGAGTGTTTTGTAAGTCACCTCCTTTGTTGATGGACTACATTTTCTAAGCACTCTCCCAATGAATCTCAACCTGGTACCCGCCTTACCAACAATTAATTTTATATGATCATTCCACTTCAAATCGTTCCGTACGCATACTCCCAGATATTTTACAGAAGTAACTGCTACCAGTGTTTGTTCCGCTATCATATAATCATACAATAAAGGATCCTTCTTTCTATGTATTCGCAATACATTACATTTGTCTATGTTAAGGGTCAGTTGCCACTCACTGCACCAAGTGCCTATCCGCTGCAGATCTTCCTGTATTTCGCTACAATTTTCTAATGCAGCAACTTCTCTGTATACTACAGCATCATCCGCGAAAAGCCGCATGGAACTTCCGACACTATCTACTAAGTCATTTATATATATTGTGAAAAGCAATGGTCCCATAACACTCCCCTGTGGCACGCCAGAGGTTACTTTAACGTCTGTAGACGTCTCTCCATTGATAACAACATGCTGTGTTCTGTTTGCTAAAAACTCTTCAATCCAGCCACACAGCTGGTCTGATATTCCGTAGGCTCTTACTTTGTTTATCAGGCGACAGTGCGGAACTGTATCGAACGCCTTCCGGAAGTCAAGAAAAATAGCATCTACCTGGGAGCCTGTATCTAATATTTTCTGGGTCTCATGAACAAATAAGGCGAGTTGGGTCTCACACGATCGCTGTTTCCGGAATCCATGTTGATTCCTACATAGTAGATTCTGGGTTTCCAGAAATGACATGATACGCGAGCAAAAAACATGTTCTAAAATTCTACAAGAGATCGACGTAAGAGATATAGGTCTATAGTTTTGCGCATCTGCTCGACGACCCTTCTTGAAGACTGGGACTATCTGTGCTCTTTTCCAATCATTTCTAACCCTCCGTTCCTCTAGAGACTTGCGGTACACGGCTGTTAGAAGGGGGGCAAGTTCTTTCGCGTACTCTGTGTAGAATCGAATTGGTATCCCGTCAGGTCCAGTGGACTTTCCTCTATTGAGTGATTCCAGTTGCTTTTCTATTCCTTGGACACTTATTTCGATGTCAGCCATTTTTTCGTTTGTGCGAGGATTTAGAGAAGGAACTGCAGTGCGGTCTTCCTCTGTGAAACAGCTTTGGAAAAAGGTGTTTAGTATTTCAGCTTTACGCGTGTCATCCTCTGTTTCAATGCCATCATCATCCCGTAGTGTCTGGATATGCTGTTTCGAGCCTCTTACTGATTTAACGTAAGACCAGAAAACTTCCTAGGATTTTCTGTCAAGTCGGTACATAGAATTTTACTTTCGAATTCAATGAACGCTTCACGCATAGCCCTCCTTACGCTAACTTTGACATCGTTTAGCTTCTGTTTGTCTGAGAGGTTTTGGCTGCGTTTAAACTTGGAGTGGAGCTCTCTTTGCTTTCGCAGTAGTTTCCTAACTTTGTTGTTGTACCACGGTGGGTTTTTCCCGTCCCTCACAGTTTTACTCGGCACGTACCTGTCTAAAACGCATTTTACGATTGCCTTGAACTTTTTCCATAAACACTCAACATTGTCAGTGTCGGAACAGAAATTTTCGTTTTGATCTGTTAGGTAGTCTGAAATCTGCCTTCTATTACTCTTGCTAAACAGATAAACCTTCCTCCCTTTTTTTATATTCCTATTAACTTCCATATTCAGGGATGCTGCAACGGCCTTATGATCACTGATTCCCTGTTCTGTACATACAGATTCGAAAAGTTCGGGTCTGTTTGTTATCAGTAGGTCCAATATGTTATCTCCACGAGTCGGTTCTCTGTTTAATTGCTCGAGGTAATTTTCGGATAGTGCACTCAGTATAATGTCACTCGATGCTCTGTCCCTACCACCCGTCCTAAACATCTGAGTGTCCCAGTCTATATCTGGTAAATTGAAATCTCCACCTAAAACTATAACATGCTGAGAAAATTTATGTGAAATGTATTCCAAATTTTCTCTCAGTTGTTCTGCCACTAATGCTGCTGAGTCGGGAGGTCGGTAAAAGGAGCCAATTATTACCCTAGTTCGGTTGTTTAGTGTAACCTCCACCCATAATAATTCACAGGAACTATCCACTTCTACTTCACTACAGGATAAACTACTACTAACAGCGATGAACACTCCACCACCGGTTGCATGCAATCTATCCTTTCTAAACACCGTCTGTACCTTTGTAAAAATTTCGGCAGAATTTATCTCTGGCTTAAGCCAGCTTTCTGTACCTATAACGATTTCAGCTTCGGTGCTTTCTATCAGCGCTTGAAGTTCCGGTACTTTACCAACGCAGCTTCGACAGTTGACAATTACAATACCGATTGCTGCTTGGTCCCCGCATGTCCTGACTTTGCCCCCCCACCCGTTGAGGCTGTTGCCCTTTCTGTACTTGCCCAAGGCCATCTAACCTAAAAAACCGCCCAGCCCACGCCACACAACCCCTGCTACCCGTGTAGCCGCTTGTTGGGTGTAGTGGACTCCTGACCTATCCAGCGGAACCCGAAACCCCACCACCCTATGGCGCAAGTCGAGGAATCTGCAGCCCACACGGTCGCAGAACCGTCTCAGCCTCTGATTCAGACCCTCCACTCGGCTCTGTACCAAAGGTCCGCAGTCAGTCCTGTCGACGATGCTGCAGATGGTGAGCTCTGCTTTCATCCCGCTAGCGAGACTGGCAGTCTTCACCAAATCAGATAGCCGCCGGAAGCCAGAGAGGATTTCCTCCGATCCATAGCGACACACATCATTGGTGCCGACATGAGCGACCACCTGCAGATGGGTGCACCCTGTACCCTTCATGGCATCCGGAAGGACCCTTTCCACATCTGGAATGACTCCCCCCGGTATGCACACGGAGTGCACATTGGTTTTCTTCCCCTCTCTTGCTGCCATTTCCCTAAGGGGCCCCATTACGCGCCTGACGTTGGAGCTCCCAACTACCAGTAAGCCCACCCTCAGCGACTGCCCGGATCTTGCAGACTGAGGGGCAACCTCTGCAACAGGACAAGCAGCCATGTCAGGCCAAAGATCAGTATCAGCCTGAGACAGAGCCTGAAACCGGTTCGTCAGACAAACTGGAGAGGCTTTCCGTTCAGCCCTCCGGAATGTCTTTCGCCCCCTGCCACACCTTGAAACGACCTCCCACTCTACCACAGGTGAGGGATCAGCCTCAATGCGGGCAGTATCCCGGGCAACCACAGTCGTAGTCCGATCAGGGGATGCGTGGGACGAGCTGGCCATCCCCGACAAACCCCCATCCCGACCCCCACAGTGATGCCCATTGGCAACAGCCTCAAGCTGTGTGACCGAAGCCAACACTGCCTGAAGCTGGGAGCGAAGGGATGCCAACTCAGCCTGCATCCGAACACAGCAGTTGCAGTCCCTATCCATGCTAAAAACTGTTTTGCTAAGAACGTCTGAACTTATCTACAGAGAGCGCAAACAAATCGACAAAATTTAAACGGTTATTAAAATACAAGATTGCCTAGTAAATGCAGTAATGCTGCTACTTGCGCACTGCTGACACTGCTCGGCGGCGGAAGGAGACTAAGCGAAATTACACTATTCAGGTACTAAAACACGATGCTACACTCTCAAATACTATAATACGCCCGAAATTTATGAATTATACAATGCAAGAACCAAAAACACGCAAAGAAATTAAGAATTAAACTATGTAACAAATGAGTGAGCTAGGAGTATACGACTTGCTGCTCAGCTGCTTATCCAACGGCGGCAGGGAGCACACTGACTGCGACCAACCGACACTGGCCGTTCAAAACAAAACAGTAGACAAACGACTACGCGGATTTACACTATTCAGGTACTAAAACGCGATGCTACAACTCTCAAATACTATAATACGCTCGAAATTTATGAATTAAACAATGCAAGTACCAAAAACACGCAAAGAAATTAAGAATTAAACTATGTAACAAATGAGTGAGCTAGGAGTATACGACTTGCTGCTGCAGCTGCTTATCCAACGGCGGCAGGGAGCACACTGACTGCGACCAACCGACACTGGCCGTTCAAAACAAAACAGTAGACAAACGACTACGCGAATTTACACTATTCAGGTACTAAAACGCGATGCTACACTCTCAAATACTATAATACGCCCGAAATTTATGAATTAAACAATGCAAGTACCAAAAACACGCAAAGAAATTAAGAATTAAACTATGTAACAAATGAGTGAGCTAGGAGTATACGACTTGCTGCTGCAGCTGCATGATCCACCGTCACTGCACCGATATGCCCGCCAGAGTAATTAAATCTGAGTGAGGTAGCGTATTTAGACACCACTGTCGCGCAGACCTATGCACTGGTCATTTTAACATAAACCACGCTCGCCGTTATAGAAAAATGTATTTCGGCGACAGTCGCCGGATCTAAACGTTGATCATCGCGTATGAGCAGTTTGTAACAACAACAACGCTGTACTATTGTACATATAAATATTATGTTTTTTTTTCTTCTGATTCTTCGATAAATTAGTGTAAGTGATGTTCTGATTTCATGTCTTTTTTTTTTAGTTTCTTGCCATTGTGTTAAGAAAACTGTAAACAAATTTCGATGTGAATATTAATGTTTATGTCAAATGTCAAACAATATTATAACAGAATTGAAATGTAAGAAACGTTGAAACTATTGTAAGATGTTAAAATAGTAATTGTGCGTCTGCTCCATACCTAGGCAATGTATTAGGATATGTAGAATGCAAAACCTCTGGTGAATACCCTGTCTGTAGGGGAGCGGTAAAAGGTGGAAGGCAGGTGAGCGCGGGAAAATGCAAACGGGCGCTGCACAGCATAACGGGCTCAGCAGTTGTAGTTGGAGTTGGGCATTGGTCTGAGCAACACTTTCTGGATCGAGGAGGCTCTCCTGGAAGACGTAGTTTCATTGATCCTCGGATGTACCGTTCTGACGCCTATACAGCATGGCAAAATTCCATAGGCACTAAATGGAAAAGTATTGCGACGCTATGAAGAAGTAAAGTGCCGATACATCAAGAGCCATTGCTGGGTTGTATGTGTGCTCTGTGCCTCGCCATCTCGCCGCCTGCCAACCGCCACATCGATACAAGCAGGTTGAAACTTTTAGTACTGTATTCGTGTGGACCAGTGTTAATTTTGTTCCATACTATTCAATAACAACTTAAATTTTACCAGAACTGTCCTATCATTTAATTATCCTCACAACTAACCTAGACAGGGTCCGTTCCAAATGTTGTGCATTCCGAGTGTCCCAAGATGAAAAATTAAAGTTTCTGTTAATAATAATTACCTGCAGACCTAGCTATGTTAGAATGATGTTTAAAGAATTTTTTTGTTAATGAACTAATAGACGAATAACAAAGGTCTGACAAAGTGGGAAGATAATTTTGATATTGATTTAGTAATGAAACTTAATTATTTCGAGACAGATATAATGGTATTTAAATGAGCAGGAAATAAGACAAGAAGAGTAGTAAATCATATATTGGAAATCTGGAGGGCATAATGATTTCAGTAATTAATTGTTTTAATACAGTGATCATAACAGTTTCAGGGTCCCCCCCCCCCTTTTTATTCATTTGAATTCTGAAGTGTTCTGAACTGATTTGACCAGCAAAGTCAAAGCTAAAATAGAAACCAAAATTTATCAGTATTTTACCTTTATCAAAATTGACATTGTGTGTGTGTTTCGAAAGTGCTATTTCTAGGGTAACCTATGCCCGATTTTAATCAGATCAATAGCCTCTACGAAGTTTTGTAGTAAACATTGTAGTGTGGTGTTATGTATTTATGGTTTATTCATATCAGTATAGAAAGTGAATTTATCAGTTCAGTAGATTTTCTGGTTCTACAATTTACCATATTATGCAGTATTATTACGTGTTGTTTTGCATGAACGTACATCAACTTGCCCAGGGAAGAAACTCAGTTAATGCCTAATTAGGCTGGCGACTGTATAATTAACAAATTGGTAGCATCTGCTTTGTCGTTTCTTGTCCGTCCTAACGTGTAGTTGCACTTCAGACTTGCTTGACGTATCATTGTTGTTACTGAGTGGGTGGAAGTCTGATTTTGCCTCCATTCAGGTACACGCGGTCAACATATATACCAAAATCCTTTTTTATAAGGTGAAGCCCGTCAACTTACCATAGTACAGGCTTTAATAAGTATCGTGCGGAGTAGCGTAGTGTTACAAGTGGCTTCCCGGTGACAGGACATCCAGTTTTTGTCGGTCACAAATTAATGTGAACACCGAACAGTATATGTTCAGTGGCACGAATTGTAATAATATTCAGTAAAGTAAATAGCAGTGAACATCAAGTACGGTAGTGTGGTGTAATGTGCGTTCAGTATGGACAAGAACGTAGCCACAGTAGATGTGCCGAGCGTAATGGAAAATGCGGCTGGGAATGACAGGAGTGTACGCGGCCAGATAACAGATGGCGTTAGCGGAAGACAATTGGCGTACATACAATATCACGAACATGTTAACGAGCAGATTGAAATGTCGAGATTGCCTCGAACACAGCAAGGAATAAAACAGGAAGTAGAGGATGACTTTGTAGATGATAGTAGGTATGTGAACGAATCCACTGAGGTGTTTGATTCACCACAGATAAAGAAAGAACCGAAAGAAAATTTTAATGTAGGATCTGAACCCACCGATTTCGTAGAACAAAACAGCGTGAAAATTTTAAGCATGAACGATTTATTTGATCAATTAACCAAACAAATTGCAGGACAGAATGAGCAGCTTAAAACACATGTTGATGAGCTCAAGACACAGAATGATCAGCTTCAAAAACAAGTCAGTAATCAGGTTAGTCAGCTTAAAACACACGTTGATCAGCAGCTCAAAACACAAAGTAATCAGCTCAAAACATAGAATGATCAGCTTAAAGCACAGGTAGAAGAACAAGGAATTAAAATTAGTAAACAAATAGAACAGGTAGAACAAAAAGTGGGTAGTTTAAGCTCCATAGTAAATACTATGAAATTTGAAATTGACACAATTAACAAAAATATGGGTACTATGCAGGGGGAAATAGACAATATTAACAGTAGGTTTGATGTTGAAATTCTCAACATCCAAGAGAAAGTAGAGCCTCTGGTTGAAACAAAAGTAGACGAAAAAGTTTTCGGTCTTAAAACTGAGATCGTAAACGAATGTCAACACGGAATCTCACAGTTGAGAAAGGCAGTTTCAGACACTGAAAGAGATTTAGGCGAAAAAGTTACCGGATGTGTACAAAAGTGTGAACAAAATACTTCGAAAATTCAAGGCAAAATTTTCGATCTTGAGAGTAAAATTAAAGATAGGCCTGGTGTTGTCTATAATAACACACCATTTACGAAGCTATTGGAAGGTGAGGAACGCTTCGATCCCGCCAAGAAACATAACGGATTGCATCCGTTAGATTTCATCAAAAATTGCGAGAGGGTGTTTCCTGAACACTTGTCTGGTCAGGAAAAGATAAACGTAGTAATTAGCGCCTTAGCAGGTGACCCTAAGCGCTGGGGAATTAACTTGAATACCGAACAAATGACGTTCGAAGAATTTAAACAAAAGTTTACGGAGGAATATTGGTCCGAACAAAAAGAGGATCATTTGTGGCGCGAGTTTATCATGGCCAAGCTTCATGATAATAGGGGCAGGAATTCTTTGAAAGATTTCTGCGAATATTGGTACCGAAAGTTGACGCATTTAAGAGGGAGAAGATGCGATTCAGAAGTCATATGGAAGCTATATAAAAAGCTTCCAGAAGATTCGAAGAGATACGTGGGAAGCAATCATCGTAGCTTCCAAGCATTTCTCGAAAGGGTCGAAGACGAAGATCATTGGCGCGAAAGTCGTGCCAATTATCAGAATTTTAGTAACAGGAATAACCGCAATAATGACGAGAAGAATGATGGCGAAGGGTTTCGCATCAACGTGATACAGAGAGGAAGAGGCAGAGGCAGAGGAAGAGGGAGTTATCTAGGTCGCGGTAGAGGGTACACAGCGCTAAATAATAACGACGCGGGAAACTGATTTCCGCGAACGTTGCGGGCCAAACGGAAGCGGACAGTACATACCGGCCCCGATTTAAGAAATGTTACCGGACTGACAGTAAAGTTATGAGACAGCAAAGAGACAGGCGTGGAACGACGCAACGTGTTGTTGCGAAACAAGCGTCAGGTGCAAGCGCGGATGAGTCATCTTCGCTGCGCAGAGTGCTAGATGTTAACAGGCGAGTGGAGCATCAGAGGGCAACGGCCCAGCCTAGCAGAACAAATGTTCAGAGAGAAGCCGCTAGCAAGGGGGCAGCATTAGGTACGAACATAGCCGTACGAGCTGGTGAATACATTACGAGTGGTAATTCCGTGGCGAAGGAAATAGTAGATGAAACAGTGGATACACAGAGAGGTGCGGTTAGCAGTGTTAGCAATAAAGTAAATGGCGAGAATGAATTAGCAGAAGTAACTGATTGGCGTGTGCAGATCGACGATCTGTACAAGGGCCTCAAGCAATGTGAGTGGGAGGATTTTAAGAAGGAATATGAGGCATGGAGGTTAATTAGTGAAAAGGGAAATAATAGGGACGTCGATAAGGTGACGTGGCCCAAATTTGAAGAGGAGAGAGTAAATAGCGCCGCGCAAAGTACGCGTGCTGCCGATAGGACGAAGGTTGAAGATAGGAAGGAATTGGAGGATGAAATCCTAAGCACTGACGAGGAAGTAACTTCTGTTAACAATCCGCCAACAGTACAAGCTGCTACCGAAAGGCACCGTGGGGAAGTGGCAGATAATTACCTAAAAGTAATTGAAGTCAACGAGGATCACACTAAATATGAAGTAACAGTGGAGGTGAGTAAAGATGATAATGAGGCCGTTTTGTCAAAAGAGGATACTGAGCTAAAATCAAAGCCTGATGAAAATGCAGAGGAAGAACTTAGTGCCTGTTTCAGAAAAGCTTTTATGTTAGAACCTGAAAGCGATCCAGAATGGTCGGATTTGGACGATAGTTCAGATGACGAGTATTTCGGTAATAGTGAAAATAATGGGAATACAGCTAATTGCGATATTGTACCTAATGATGACGAAGTTTCGAAACAAAATCCAGATGTTGAGACTGAACAAAGAAAGAAAGAGTCACCTGACGACTCAGGGTCTATTTTACAAAGAGTTGAAGTAATTAATGACTTTGAACTCCCAGAACCGAAGAAACCGCCAGATATAGGTGATGTGAATGTTAAAAGCATATCTTGGGACGATGTTATCGTCGACCCGGATTTGCTTAGGGAAGGCCACAACAATGAAAAGCATTTGATGGTTAAACAAACTGTAATACCAGTTGAAATTTATAACGTGAAATTGCAAGTACTTCTTGATACTGGATCTCAGATAAGTGCAATCTCCCAGTCGTTTTTCAAACACATTTGTGACAAGCCTGGACTAGTAATTATGTCAGTGACGGGTGTAAAAATTGTTGGTGCTACTGGCAAGACTAGCAAGCCGGTAAAGAATCAGATTTTGGTTGAATTTAGTATAAAAGGACAAACATTTGAACACGATTTTTTGGTTGTGCCAGACTTGAGTACTGAAATGATTCTGGGAATAGATTGGTTAGATAAAGAAAAGGTTATTATTGATTGTAGCCAGGAAGTGATCAAAATTCGTAATGCATCTATGAATTTGGAATCAAAATTTGAGGAAAATGGAAAGGTGTTCGATTCAGAAATTGTTTCTTTATTGTTGGAGGTCGACCAAGGAAATGATGGTTTGACAAACATGTATGAGGTGTACCATGTCAGGAGGTTAATAGATGAGAGTGACAAGCAGGGGCACGATTTTAAAGAAATTGTGGAAAATTTGAAGAAGATATCTCCTGATCAAAAAACAGAATTGCTTGATATTTTATAAAGTAATAGCACCGTATTTTCGGACAAACCTGGCCTAGTTAAGAACTTTGAATACCAGATTGAGACAATAGAGCATAAACCTTTCTTTGCAAGGCTGTTTTCGGTACCCATATCAAAGAGGCAGGCTGTTCAAGTGGAAATAGATAAAATGATAGAATGGGGCGTAATCGAACGGAGTAGCAGCGAATATAATAGTCCCCTTATCATCGTGAATAAAAGGGATGGGGGAGTAAGAGTAGTTATTGACGCCAAGACTTTGAACAAAATTGTAAAGACGGAAATAGACAGACCTGAAAATCTGGACGAAGTGCTCCAAAAGTTTTATAATGTGAAGTATTTAACTAGTCTGGACATGACCGCCAGATACTGGCAAATCCCGTTGAGCAAAGAATCCCGTAAATATACCGCTTTTCTATTCGCCGGGAAATGCTATCAGTATAAAGTAGTGCCATTTGGGCTTAGCACATCTGTGGCAGTATTTATTAGGGCACTGGACTTTGTATTAGGGAGAGAAGTGAGTTCCCGGCTAACCATCTATGTAGATGATTTACTGATTGCTACAGAAGAATGGCAAGAGCATTGTGAATTATTGCAGAAAGTTTTTGTTGCTCTACAAGCAGGGGGCATGACACTTAAGTGGAAAAAATGTGAATCCGTGAAGTCGGAAATAAAGTTTCTGGGGCACATCATTACTACGACCGGTATTGGCAAGGACCCGGAAAAGTTAAGTGCAATAGCAGGATGTCCAGCGCCTAGAAATAGAAAACAGTTGAAAGTCTTTTTAGGTTTATGTGGGTTGTATAGAAAATTCGTCAAGGGGCAAGTTTTTAATAGTCCTCATTTGAATAATCAACTTAAGAAAAAAAGTGCTTTTGTGTGGACTGAAGGGTGCGTGAGAGATTTTGAAAATTTAAAAAGGGAACTTTTGAATGACAATATTTTGCATTACCCCATACTGTCAAAACCTTTCCACATGAGTACTGACAGCAGTGCTTATGGAATTGGTATAGAAGTTTTCCAAGAAATCTGTGATGGCAAAGAAATCGAACACAGGACTATTGCGTTTGCAAGTAGAACTCTAACAACATACGAGAGAAACTGCACTATATCGGAAAAGGAAGCTTTAGCCATTATATCGGGGCTAAATAAATTCAGAAATTATCTGTTGGGCCGTAAGCTCATCATACATACTGACCACAAAGCTTTAACTTTTCTTAAAGATTGTCTTTTACTTAATGGCAGGTTAACTCGTTGGGGTTTGTACCTGCAACAATTTGATTACGAGATGTTAAGGGTACTGAGAATTATGTGGCAGATGCTTTATCTCGATTGCCTAATGGTATAAGTGAAGTGCCCGATGAAAACGGTGAAGAGGGTACTTGTCAGATAAGGTATATGAAAGAGGTTTCAGGAAAAAGGAAAATCGAGCAAATATGTAAAAATATGAGATACCATCAGAATGAGGATCCGACATGTAAATCTGTGAAGGCAAATTTTGACAGTGTGCAGTATCCTCAAATTAAGAAGTATTACAAAATCTTTAAAGGCATTTTATATAGGAGGAAAGATTTAGCCACTGAGGAATGGAGAGTATGTTGGCCACACCAGTTTGATACTGATGTCATAGACTATTTTCTTTTAGCATTGGGGCATAGTGGGCCAAAGAAATGTTTGGATAAATTGAATAATGTAGTAGTGATTGCTGGTAGTATCAGTAAGAAGGTAAACGAACGAATTAAGTCGTGTGATGTCTGTCAAAGGGCCAAAGTACCGAACAGAACTAATAGAGGTCCAATGCAAAGTACATTACCTGAGGACACCCTACAATTATTATCAGTAGATTTGTATGGTCCCCTCCCAAAGACTTCGGGAAATTGTGCATATATTTTAGTAACTTTGGAAGTATTCTCAAAGTTTGTGAAATTATACCTCTTGAAAAAGGCAACAGCAAAAGCTGTATTTAGTAGGATGATCGAATACTTCAGAACCATCGGGAGACCCAGGGCAGTACTATCTGACAATGGACCCCAGTTTATATCCAAAATTTGGAAGGAAGGAATGGAGCAAATTGGTGTGGAGGTTAAATATATCTCAGCATATCACCCAGCTAGCAACCCGGTTGAAAGGTACATGTGAGAAATCGGGAGATTGTGTAGAACGCACTGCAGTCATAACCATAGAGCCTGGGGCAGATTTATATTGGACTTTGGGAATGTCATGAACACAGCACATCATGAATCTACTGGGTTCCCTCCAGAAGAAATTTTGTTAGGCAGCAGAAGTAAAAGTTTAATTGAGGAAAAACTGGAGTTTCCACCTTCTACAAGCTTGGGTTTGAGTCAAAAGAAAGACTTAGTCAGAAAAAGGGCAAAGCAAAAAGCTGAATCTAGATCTAAAAGACATGATAAAAATCTGAAAGTTTCAAAATTTAAAATTGGAGATTATGTTCTTTTAAAAACCCACGAAAAATCTAGTGAACTGAACCATGACATTTCCAAATTTAAATATATGTATAATGGACCATATATAATACAGAACATTCCACATGATAATGCTTACTACCTGATCTACCCAAAATCCAAAAGACCTTCAGGTGTAAGAAATGTTGTGGACCTGAAACTGTATGTTCCTAGGAGTGAGTGACCTAAGTACACTCAGAGAGCAATTTGCAGTAAATGTGCTGTATCTTATGCTGAAACCATTTTATTCTAAATGTAACAAATCTTTTTAAATGTATGTATACCATTGTCAGTGTGCTAATGTAGTTATGTGAGTTTCAGATTACCAAATGTCCTATAAATGTAAAGATGTATGGCGAAAAGGGTTAAAAAGAAAAAGCAAATGCTGTAAGCCAGATAAAAGATGAGACTGCCGAAAACCAAAGTGGGCAGTATATGAGTCATAATACAAAGGACTGCCAAAAATCAAAGAGGGCAGATAAATAGTCAAAGGAGAATTGTAAGTGTGGTGCAGGTGATGTGATACAATGATGCGAAATGGACTGCCCAAATATGAATAATAGGCAGCAAATAAATGAAGTGGTTTTTCTAAATATTATTGTGTGTTTATTAGTAAATAAGGAAATGGACTGCCATTCAATTCAAGCAGCAACAAATTGTTTTTAGTGTATATAGGTATTTGTATACGCTTTGTAGGCAAGTGTTTGTGTTCCAGCTTTTGAATTTATTTTTCTGAGAAGTTTAATAACAATGAGTAATTTGCTACTTAAATAATGTTGTGATAGGAGGTTGGACTGTGCCAAAGGCACTTCAGCAAACGATAGGTAAATGTTCTTGATATATTAAAAAAGTATAGACCTATATAATGTGAGTGAAAGGAAGTTTGTGGTATAAAGTTTTTTGATGGGACATTCACACAAAGATTCAGAACCACTGTATAAATAAAAAATTTACTGTTCCATCAAATTTGCACTTAGTGAAATTTACTGGAAACAGGGGCATGTGTAACAACAACAACGCTGTACTATTGTACATATACATATTATGTTTTTTTTCCTTCTGATTCTTCGATAAATTAGTGTAAGTGATGTTCTGATTTCATTTCTCTTTTTTTTTGTTTCTTGCCATTGTTTTAAGAAAACTGTAAACAAATTTCGATGTGAATATTAATGTTTATGTCAAATGTCAAACAATATTATAACAGAATTGAAATGTAAGAAACGTTGAAACTATTGTAAGATGTTAAAATAGTAATTGTGCGTCTGCTCCATACCTAGGCAATGTATTCGGATATGTAGAATGCAAAACCTCTGGTGAATACCCTGTCTGTAGGGGAGCGGTAAAAGGTGGAAGGCAGGTGAGCGCGGGAAAATGCAATCGGGCGCTGCACAGCATAACGGGCTCAGCAGTTGTAGTCGGAGTTGGGTATTGGTCTGAGCAACACTTTCTGGATCGAGGAGGCTCTCCTGGAAGACGTAGTTTCATTGATCCTCGGATGTACCGTTCTGACGCCTATACAGCATGGCAAGATTCCATAGGCACTAAATGGAAAAGTATTGCGACGCTATGAAGAAGTAAAGTGCCGATACATCAAGAGCCATTGCTGGGTTGTATGTGCGCTCTGTGCCTCGCCATCTCGCCGCCTGCCAACCGCCACATCGATACAAACAGGTTGAAACTTTTAGTACTGTATTCGTGTGGACCAGTGTTAATTTTGTTCCATACTATTCAATAACAACTTAAATTTTACCAGAACTGTCCTATCATTTAATTATCCTCACAACTAACCTAGACAGGGTCCGTTCCAAATGTTGTGCATTCCGAGTGTCCCAAGATGAAAAATTAAAGTTTCTGTTAATAATAATTACCTGCAGACCTAGCTATGTTAGAATGATGTTTAAAGAATTTTTTTGTTAATGAACTAATAGACGAATAACAAAGGTCTGACAAAGTGGGAAGATAATTTTGATATTGATTTAGTAATGAAACTTAATTATTTCGAGACAGATATAATGGTATTTAAATGAGCAGGAAATAAGACAAAAAGAGTAGTAAATCATATATTGGAAATCTGGAGGGCATAATGATTTCAGTAATTAATTGTTTTAATACAGTGATCATAACAGTTTCAGGGTCCCCCTCCCCTTTTTATTCATTTGAATTCTGAAGTGTTCTGAACTGATTTGACCAGCAAAGTCAAAGCTAAAATAGAAACCAAAATTTATCAGTATTTTACCTTTATCAAAATTGACATTGTGTGTGTGTTTCGAAAGTGCTATTTCTAGGGTAACCTATGCCCGATTTTAATCAGATCAATAGCCTCTACGAAGTTTTGTAGTAAACATTGTAGTGTGGCGTTATGTATTTATGGTTTATTCATATCAGTATAGAAAGTGAATTTATCAGTTCAGTAGATTTTCTGGTTCTAAAATTTACCATATTATGCAGTATTATTACGTGTTGTTTTGCATGAACGTACATCAACTTGCCCAGGGAAGAAACTCAGTTAATGCCTAATTAGGCTGGCGACCGTATAATTAACAAATTGGTAGCATCTTCTGTGTTGTTTCTTGTCCGTCCTGACGTGTAGTTGCATTTCGGACTTGCTTGCCGTATCAATGTTATTACCGAGTGGGTGTAAATCTGATTTGCATCCATTCAGGTACACGCGGTCAATTTCTATACAAAAATCTTTTCTCATAAGGTGAAGCCCGTCAACTTACCATAGTACAGGCTTTAATGAGTGTCTTGTGTCCCAAAGCGCAGCGTTACAAGTTCTATTTCATAGGCTCGAGGACGCGCGTGATCTGGTTGGAAGGTAATTCTGATCGTATCGTGGCGTCATGTGTGCGCCATAGTCGCACTGAACTTGCAACAAATACAACTCGCACCGCGAGAAGATAAACACAAGCAAGCGCTCACGGTCGAGCACGGGGGGACCCAGCCGACGTCCTCGCCCACCGCAGCCGAAAGCAGACTGGCCCTTATGATTGACATTCTGTCACGCTGACCACTCAGCTACTGGGGGCGGACATGCATGTAGTGAAATGGTTTCATACCAATCCGAGACCGAGCGAGGTGGCGCAGTTGTTAGGATACCGGACTCGCATTTGGGAGGACGATGGTTCAAACCCGCGTCAGGCCGTCCTGATATCTTCAGGCAAATTCCGGGATCGTTCCTTCTAAAGGGCACGGCCGATTTTCTTCAACACCCTTCCCTAATCAGGTGGGACAAACGACTTCGCTGTTTGGGCCCCTCCCACAGGTCAACCAACCAATCATTCCGAGACCACTACACCTTAAAGAAGCTAAACATCAGCTAATACCACCAAAAAGTTTGGCATCTAACCAAATGTTATACAAACAAAAATTAATAATCCTTCATGTATATCACAAATGACAGTAAAGATTTTCATCATCCACTGAAAACAATTACTGTCTATTTTCCAAAGCCAGGAAAATAGTTGTTGAAGGGTTGAATGAGTACACATAATATCTGTACACGTGAAAAAGACTTAAACACAGTATTATTGAAACGGAACAGGAAGCAGATGATGAGATGGGCGATACGATACTGCGAGAAGAATTTGACGGAGCGTTGGAAGTCCTAAGTCGGAACAAGGCTCTGCAGTAAAAGACATTCACTCAGAACTACTGATATCCTCGGAAGAGCCAGTCTTGCCAAAACTGTGCCACATGGCTTGGAAGATTTATGACACAACCCTAATTCTCTTAGATTTCAAGAAGAACGTAATAATTCCGACCCACTGAAAGCAGATGCTGAAGTCGTGAATATTACCGAACTATCAGTTTATTCATAAGTCATGGTTGCAAAATTCTGACAGGAATTATTTACAGAAGAATGGCGAAATGGTTGAATCCGACTTCGGGGAAGCTCAGTCCGAGTTTCGGGGAAATGTCTGAACACCCTAAGACTCAGCTTAGAAACGTGAAGTTTTGAAGATAGCGGAGATAAAATACAGAGAGCAGAAGATTATCTACAAATTGTGTAGTAACAAGAGTGCTGTTGTAAGAGTCTATGGGTATGGTTACAGTCTATCCCCGATGTTATCCAGTATGTACCTTGAGCAAGCAGTGAGAGAAACCAAAGAAAAATTTGCAAAAGGAGTTAATGGAGAAGAAATGGAAACCCTTGACATTTGACAGACAGCAGTAACATACATGGCAACCTGTCTGATATAAGATAAGAGGGATTCTACATCCTGTCATATCAACGTAGACATGGTTGTAATTGGATTCTAGTTATCCACATTGTTGTTTGCTTTCTAGATGCATATCTAGCTGAGCATCCTAAACAAATCATAACTAACACGCATGCCATTGATGTAGAGATACATAATACACCACTGACGATGGTTGCACACCCGCATGACCCGGTTTTAGTAATAAAAATTCCAAGTGAAGCTCATAGTGCTTAGATATATTTTGACAGAAACCCTTGAGGTTTGCCGATGACGTTGTAATTTTGTTGGAGACAGCAAAAATTTGGAAAAGCAGTTGAAAGTAATGGACAGTGTAATGAAAGGAGAATATGACAATAACGTCAACAAAAGAAAATCAAAGGTAACGGTAAGTAGTCGAACTAAATCAGGCGATGCTGAGGAAATTAACAGTAAACTAAAAATAGTATATGATTTTCGCTATTCCGGCAGTAAAATAGCTAATGATAGCCGAATTAGAGATGATACAAAATGTGGGCTGACAATGGCAAGAAAAGCGTTTCTGAAAAAAGAAATTTCTTAATATGAAATATAAATTTAAATGTTGGGAAGGAGGGGCAGGAGGATTGTCTACCATTTGCCATTATTATGTGTAATATTTGTAACAGATTTCTATTTTTTTCAGAGAAATATGGCCAGCGTGTTGGCACGAAGTTGTGGAGGCATATGCTGTCTCAGACGTGAACATCTTAAATATGAACTGCGCATTCGTCGCACACCTATCGAGGGCGGTGCTTCAGAGTTGGCAAAAGGGTTGTATGCAGCATTGGTGAGCCTCTCTGCACTTCATCCTAAATGATTGTTGAAGTAGGATACGCTATTTCCACCACTTTTTTTAGCTTTGGGTGAATAACTTCAAAATATTAAATTCTTATAGGCTAACCAACCAACTCAGAGCAAGTGTATAGGTTTCAGGCCCCGTTGTACCATTTCAGTTATCGTCTTCCCGATCTAGGCCATCCTGAACTCAGTGATCAGGAGAATGGCGTTGTAAAACAACTGAGCGCGAGGATTAACTTGAAGGTCAGTGCGGTGGCTCGATTGGCCAGCTGGCGCTGGACGTGATAGTATACTCCTGCCTGGCCTGCTAAGGCGGTTTTCACTAATTCTGATGTGTCATAAATACAGAAGCATCAGAATTAGTACAAACCGCTTTAACAGCCTTGTATTTATGACACCGCTGTAAAATTTTATTTTCACTTTGGTGGAGCTCTTGCAGCATTCGATCTTTTCCCTTCTGGGTTTCTGACTATTAAAGTTAATTGTCATTCTTCTAAAGTCAAAAAATTTCTTGATAATCCGTGTTAACTTTCATTCATTTTGGGCGTTGGTCTCAAATTAGTACTTCAGGATAATTGTTCAGTGGTTATTTCAAAGCTCTGACGAAGTCTAAAGGATCCTCTTTTGTATTACTCGAAATATTATCACTACTGATACCTCACAACTAGGTTTGGGATGACTTTAAGAGAGAAACATGGAAGGTGGATCCACATATTTTGTCATTTGTTGTTTTATGTACTACACTTTATTACTTAACAACAACATTAACATCACAATTTAAAACTTATTAAAAGCCTCAGAATTCTCGCCAGAAGTTGAACAGGCTTAAATCATTTTTTAGAAAAACAGCTTCAACAATTGTACCGTTAAGAATAGGATATGAAAATCGGTAGCACAGGCTTCGCTAAACAAGAGAAGAACCGGGCGAGGTTGCAAGCAAGTTCAACAAACAATTTTGTCAACTAAATGAATTACAATAACACCTGTTAAATGCACTAACAAAATGGTTCAAATGGCTCTGAGCGCTATGGGACTTAACATCTATGGTCATCAGTCCCCTAGAACTACTTAAACCTAACTAACCTAAGGACGTCACACAACACCCAGTCATCACGAGGCAGAGAAAATCCCTGACCCCGCCGGTAATCGAACCCGGGAACCCAGGCGCGTGAAGCGAGAACGCTACCGCACGACCACGAGCTGCGGACAAACGCACTAACAAGTTGCAAGCATAGGTAACCGTTACACAATCGGACAACATTCATCCAAATACGGGAATGATCACAAGGCGCGCCACTGTTTGTAGCTGTTGGAAAGCCGCTTAGCAATCCATAACCCTTAATAAGAATATCCCTTAAGCAAAACCGGTTGTAGAAGTATGAAACCGAAATTTGTTTGCAATAATTACACGTCTGTTGTTTGAAATTGATAAACAATATTTTATTCAAAATAATCTCCATTGCTGTTTCGACATTTCTCCCACCTCTCCGGCACGCTTTGAATGCCACGCCAAAAAAACAGTTCTTCTTTTGAAGCAAACCAATCAGCGAGCCATTCTAGTACCTTTTCATACGAACTGAAGCGTTGGTCAGTGATAGCGCGTCTCAGTGATGGAAACAGATGATAATCGGACGGAGCCAAGTCTGGGGAATACGCCGCAAGTCCTAGCACTTTCCAACAACGCCTTGACCGTTTTCCTGAACCGTTTTGCTGTGTGTGGTGGGGCGTTATCATGGAGCAATATGACTTTATGTTGCCTTTTTCCATATTCCGGTCTTTTTTCAAGTAATTCTCGATTTAAATCGATCATTTGCTGTTGGCAGCTATGAGTGTTAACGGTTTCACCAGGTTTTAGCAGCTCAAAATAAATGACACCCTTCTGTTCCCATCAAACACAAAGAATTGTCTTCTTTGCAAAGTGATTTGGTCTTACAGTGGATGTCGATGGTTTGCCTGGATTCACCAATGATTTACGACGCTTAGGATTCTCAGAATATTTCCATTTTTCATCATCTGTCATTATTCGGTGGAGAAACGACTCTCTGTTGTATTTGGCGAGCAGCGTTTCACAAGTGGTCTTTGGAATTGCTTGCTGTCTTTCATTCAGTTCATGTGGAACCCGTTTCTCCACTTTCTGCACATTTCCCATAGCTTTCAACCCAAAAGAAAACTGATTTCTGCGTCACATTCAAGTGTTCTACTAGTTCCTGTTGAGTTTGAGTATCACCTTCATCCAGTAACGTCGCAGTTCGTTGTCTTCGAAATTTTTCGGTGGTTTCCCGCGCTCGTCGTTTCTCACGTCAAAATCACCACTTTTGAATTTTTTGAACCACTCGAACACTGTGTTGCCCCAAGGGCATGTTTGCCGAAAGCTTTGACAAGCATTAGATGCGATTCTGCAGCAGTTTTCTCCAAATGATAACAGAAAACCAATGCTGTCCCCAAATCGTAGTTTGTAGGCACAAAACTCGACATGTTTAGGGGTTTAAAACAGGTACAGATGTATGGAACTTGGATTACTGTATGTTGGCATTCGTCGTCAGCCGTTACAGATGCTGTCTCACGGGCATTGTTCTGACGGCTAGCAGGACTTATAGGGAAATTCCGGTTTCATACTTCTACACCTGGTGAAACACAATCCCTCAGACAGACCGACTCGAAAGGTATAAAATTTAAACTTATATATCCACCCATATATTCCAACCAAACATTAATAACAATCCTTAATAAATATGCAATTTCCCAAAATTCTCGAGAATTTGGAACTAAATTAAATTTAAATATATTTCCAACTGGTGCACACCAGCAGAAACGTTGACACAGCCTTTAATAAGTATACAGTTGCCAAAAATTCAAAATAAGCTGAGAGCTACAGCAGACCGTGTAAGTAGGCTGTTTAGGTTTTTTTATTGGTAACGTCACGTAGCGCTCGGTATGAAAATCACTGGCTGTGCTCTGTGCAGTCTGTGGCTGGTTGGCATTGTTGTAATTTGCTATTGTAGTGTTGGGCAGTTGGCTGTTAACAGCGCGTAGCGTTGCGCAGTTGGAGGTGAGCCGCCAGCAGTGGTGGATGTGGGGAGAGAGATGGCGGTATTTTGAGAGCGGACGATCTGGACGTGTGTCCATCAGAAAGAGTAAATTTGTAATATTGGATATCATGGGCTGATATATATGTTATCACTTTTGAACACTATTAAGGTAAATACATTGTTTGTTCTCCATCAAAGTCTTTCATTTGCTAACTATGCCTATCAGTAGTTAGTGCCTTCAGTAGTTTGAATCTTTTATCTAGCTGGCAGTAGTGGCGCTCGCTGTATTGCAGTAGTTCGAGTAACGATGATTTTTTGTGAGGTAAGTGGTTTGTGAAACGTATAGGTTAATGTTAGTCAGGGCCATTCTTTTGTAGGGATTTTTGAAAGTCAGATTGCGTTGCGCTAAAAACATTGTGTGTCAGGTTAGTGTTGATCAGAATAAGTAAAGAGAGTAATGTCTGAGTACGTTTAGTTTTGCTCAGCTGCTTGAAAATAAAATAATGTAAGAGGCTTATCAGCACAGTAATTCATTAATTTTTTTAAGGGGACGTTTCATATGTTGACCCTTAGCCGAGGATATCTCACTGGAATCTTCTGATTTTTTCTTGTAGTTTCCGTAATTAGTGTAGCCATTGTTTATTACTAGTGCGTGATTGTAGAGAGAATTTCCTTTGTAGTTGTAGTTTTTCATTATTGTACAGTAAAACAGTTGTGGCATGCATGTAGATTGGCACCAAGTATTTCGCAGCTGCTCTTGCAATTAACTACATGTTATTTTCAATGCTATATTAATGTATTTTCTTATTTTGCTCTTCAAATTGTGCTTTTCTGTGTTATCGTGTGAAATATTGTGACAATAATGGCGTGTGAAAAACGTAATACTAGGCTCCAAAGTATACTGAGAAATGACAGTGAAGACGAAAGCAGAGCGTCAGCGCCACCGTGTAATGAATTAACTAATGTTCAAAGTAGTAATTTGGCAACTGTGCATAGGGAAATGGAGCGGGCTGCAAATAATGGTGTAGACAGTGAAACAGTTAGTGAACAGGGAAGCATTATCGATCGATCGGTCGGCATCAGCTCGCCTCAGGAATCCGAAATGACAGAACACAACATTGCAAATACTGTAGACTCAGGTTTTGGGTCCTCACCGTTTTCTCAATAAGTCAAGACACATTTTCTGCTTTTCAAAATGCGAATATTGCCGGTTCAAATGCACTGCCGAATAGCACTGAGGAACATGTTTCAGACATCAGTGCATTGTTATTACAGTTAACGCAACAAATGGGACAAAAGCTGCAGAAGTTAGACACAACGCTTGAACAAAATCAGAAACAAATGGGACAAAATCTTCAAAAGTTAGACACAATGGAACAAAATCTTCGGAAGTTAGACACCACACTTGAACAAACACGTGAAGATGTAACTACTGAGTTACATAACATTGAATCTAAATGTCAAAAAGTCTGTAATGACGTAAAAACACAAATTTGTGAGCATTTTCAACCTATTTTTTCGCGGCATGAAAATGCATTACAGAATCACGAAGCAGCCATAAAAGAACTGCAAACTATTGTTCATCAAAATCATGAGACCTTGCAAGCTAAAATTGACTCAGTTGCATCTACCGATTCGGTTACGCAACTTGCAAAAACTCAGGAAAACTTAAAGGACTCAGTAGATACTCTGAAAATTGGTTAAGAAAGACACATGGAGGAAATTAGTTCATTATCAGAGAAAGTAGTTGAACTTTCGGATCACCTAAATAATTTATCTATGGAGGTAGATGATAATCTGAATGACACAAAACCGGTAGCCTTTAATGACACAGAAGAGTGCGAACAAACTAGGAAATTCAAACAAAATCAGAATCAAATTAATACGCAACACCAAAGAGAAATCCGGGAAGTACAAGATCAGCTGTCAGCTGACACAGGTAATACAAGAATTACGTATTTCAGAGGACACTCGCGCTCCAATACGGGAAGTGGGACATATAAATACGGAACAGCCACAAAATAATAACACGGGGTACTTCGGAAATTATGAAAGAAATTTGCAAGGTAACCGAATTTTGAGATGGAACCGCCGAAACGAAGTAAGAATGACCGATATGCGACTCGCCGACATGATGATTTTGACTATAAGCTGTTTATTACTACACATAAATTCAAACCATTTAAGAATTCCGGCAGCGACATTCATCCACAAGCGTGACTTCATCAATTGTCTCATTGTTTTCCTCCCAACTGGTCATTAGCGCACAGATTAGAATGTATGTGTGGCTATTTAGAGAATTAACCAGCTGTAAGAATGCGATCGGTCATTCACAATTGCCACAGTGAAGAAGAATTTTATCATGCCTTCCTCTCAGCATATTGGTCTCAAGCTACACAAGACCGAGTAAAACATAGCATCATAATGATGAAACATTTCAAACAGTCTGAACTTTCCAGTCTTGTGAAATATTTTGAAGACATGTTGCACAAGAATCAGTACCTGTCAAACCCATACAGCCTCTCAGAACTCATCCGCATTTGCTTAATCAAATTACCTGAACATTTACGACCTATTATTTTGGCAGGGTGTTGCAAAGACGACATTGAAGCTTTCCAGGGAGTCTTACAAGAATTGGATATTGACACTGACAATCGCGGAATGCGAAGACAGGAACACAACAATTACAGGTCACATCCATCACAATACCGTGACGACAGAAATAATAACTGGACACGACAAGGCTATTCTTACAGCGTAAATCGTGACCAAAACAGACACCACCCATATGACAATCGTTGGCAGAGTAGTAATGATTACAGGGAAAGATCACCTCTCCACGGTAATGACTATCAAAGAGATAATCAGAGAAACAGACAATATGGGAACCAAAATAATTATTATCAAGGGAGACAGAATAACGTCAGACGCAATGGTCCACCGCGCAGTTACGATTCAGGGAGAAATTCTCCACCACTTAACCGTCAAGAAAAAAACTACAAGAACTACCGACATGACGACAGACGTAATAATCATAACGACAGACCTGAATTTCATCAGAACTGGCGGGATACAAATAGGGCTGGGCCCTCCCGTCAAGGTGAATTTGTAGAAGTTAGGTCTCCAAACCCCAATAACGACGCACGCCAACAAAGAGATAGCAGACAATGACTCGCCCCGCCGGCAGCCACGTGCGCCCGCTGGGCTTGAAAAAAAATAACAAAAGTTAACCTTGAGAAAAATTCCAGTGTTCCTTACCAACGTATACCACATGATAACTGCATTGAAACTGAATCGCTGCGAACCAGGAAGAGTAAAGGTTTACACCACATTTCACATGTGAAACCGTTTATTGAAAGATAATCTGATTTTTACCGTTGGCTTTGCCATAAAATTTTTCACTTCCCGCTACTAGTACAATTTGTTACACTGAGAAACTGTTAACATGAAACAATGTTTTGAAATTAACTATCCAGTCTAGAACATAGGGAACACATTCAGACAGTAATTACCACTGCATTGTGATAGTGAACAGAGGACACAGTGTTACTGTGTGTGTACATTCTTGCTTGCTAGTTGCACGATCACGTAACGACTATAAGGCTTACATGCGTAGAACATACACTGATAATGAGATTTTACTGCAACATTTTGGTTTACTTGAAAATACATTATGGATATAAAGTGTTTTCTGAGAGATACCAGATGACACAGTGGTTAGTTTGACAGCTACACCACTATATCACGACGCTACTAATGTGTGACATAATTCACATTGTTGCTTTTGTGCTGTATCTGTTTTATATCTGCACAGTTTTTCTGAATTCTTCTGGAAAGTAAAACATATTTTAGTAGTAACTTTTGTGGTATAGCTACAATGGGACAGTCTTTTCCGTAGCACAACAATACGTTACAGCACAGAACTTTCTTCATCACAGCGATAAGCGTAATAACTGAGATATCTATACGCAAAGCATTTCACTTTTGTTTATGAGGAGGTGAGTACATTGACTTCAGCAGAACTTTGCTTACAGAGGACGATAACTACGACAGTTCCACAGAATTATCTTACAGCAAAACGCACATTTAGCGCTACAGGACATGCATTTGAGTGATTACTTATGGACTTAAAACATTTAATTTAAAAGATTTTTGAATTACAATGATACAGAAGGTTTCCGT
Organism: Schistocerca americana; assembly: GCF_021461395.2. Lineage (NCBI taxonomy): Eukaryota > Metazoa > Arthropoda > Insecta > Orthoptera > Acrididae > Schistocerca > Schistocerca americana. Next base: position 1,097,863,966 of record NC_060119.1, on the reverse strand, counting down.
CATACATTTCATTCCATTGCTGTAATCTGTAACACCTGAGGGTATAATTACATTAATCCTCAGGGGGTACATGCTTACTTTGTGTACCATGTGTTTGCCAAGCACAAGGAGCCCTAGCTAATATGGTATTTGCTTAAATAACTTTACACATCGGTACCATATTTCTCTAACACATAAATTACACAGCTATCTGATCATTTAACTGAGAGAGAGAGACAAACATTTATTTTACTACATCAGTGACAGATGATTATGTAATTACACAGTTGGATAACTTCACACTTATGAAATTGTATTTTGTCTGTACTTTGTGAACTGTTAATATTTTTTTCAGAATCATTGTGATACTATGACAGCTTTGAATGTCGTATTTGGTAAGGGAACATGATTTTTAAAGTACGTTGGAGGTAGATGACACTATTGAAACGAGCAGAGGATATTTTTTAGGTTTCGACATTATTGCAGAAAGCTACGACGTTTTTGAGATTTGACTGAGGTGTTATGATGTTTTTTTACGATGACGATGTGTATTATACTGTTGAGGTATGTTTATGATCAATAAGGTGATGCCATATGAGGAATTTGATTACGCTACATATTTATAATGATGAAATATTGAAGAATGTCGACGAATATGTATATGTGTAATATTGTTGTTGTGGTCTTCAGTCCTGAGACTGGTTTGATGCAGCTCTCCATGCTACTCTAATCTGTGCAAGCTTCTTCATCTCCTAGTTCCTACTGCAACATACATCCTTCTGAATCTGCTTAGTGTATTCATCTCTTGGTCTCCCTCTACGATTTTTACCCTCCACGCTGCCCTCCAATGCTGAATTTGTGATCCCTTGATGCCTCATAACATGTCCTACCAACCAATCCCTTCTTCTAGTCAAGTTGTGCCACAAACTTCTCTTCTCCCCAATCCTATTCAATACCTCCTCATTAGTTATGTGATCTACCCACCTTATCTTCAGCATTCTTCTGTAGCACCACATTTCAAAAGCTTCTATTCTCTTCTTGTCCAAACTGGTTATCATCCATGTTTCACTTCCATACATGGCTACACTCCATACAAATACTTTCAGAAACTACTTCCTGACACTTAAATCTATACTCGATGTTAACAAATTTCTCTTCTTCAAAAACGATTTCCTTGCCATTGCCAGTCTACATTTTATATCCTCTCTACTTCGACCATCATGAGTTATTTTACTCACTAAATAGCAAAAATCCTTTACTACTTTAAGTGTCTCATTTCCTAATCTAATCCCCTCAGCATCACCCGATTTAATTTGACTACATTCCATTATCCTCGTTTTGCTTTTGTTGATGTTCATCTTATATCCTCGTTTCAACACACTGTCCATTCCGTTCAACTGCTCTTCAAAGTCCTTTGCTGTCTCTGACAGAATTACAATGTCATCGGCGAACCTCAAAGTTTTTACTTCTTCTCCATGAATTTTAATACCTACTCCGAATTTTTCTTTTGTTTCCTTTACTGCTTGCTCAATATACAGATTGAATAACATCGGGGAGAGGCTACAACCCTGTCTCACTCCTTTCCCAACCACGGCTACCCTTTCATGCCCCTCGACTCTTATAACTGCCATCTGGTTTCTGTACAAATTGTAAATAGCCTTTCGCTCCCTGTATTTTACCCCTGCCACCTTCAGAATTTGAAAGAGAGTATTCCAGTTATCGTTGTCAAAAGCTTTCTCTAAGTCTACAAATGCTAGAAACGTAGGTTTGCCTTTTCTTAATCTTTCTTCTAAGATAAGTCGTAAGGTTAATATTGCCTCACGTGTTCCAACATTTCTACAGAATCCAAACTGATCCTCCCCAAGGTCCGCTTCTACCAGTTTTTCCATTCGTCTGTAAAGAATTCGCGTTAGTATTTTGCAGCTGTGATTTATTAAACTGATAGTTCGGTAATTTTCACATCTGTCAACACCTGCTTTCTTTGGGATTGGAATTATTATATTCTTCTTTAAGTCTGTGGGTATTTCGCCTGTCTCATACATCTTGCTCACCAGATGGTAGAGTTTTGTCATGACTGGCTCTCCCAAGGCCATCAGTAGTTCTAATGGAATGTTGTCTACTCCCGGGGCCTTGTTTTGACTCAGGTCTTTCAGTGCTCTGTCAAACTCTTCACGCAGTATATGTGTAATAAGGTAAGGAATAATAAGTAGTTGTTAGGGACGCTGATTTGTGGAAAAGAATGTTGGAAACCAAGAATCGTACTTTAAGAGTTATGAAATGTGTGTAAATGCGTGAATGTATCACAATGACGATGAATATTTTTTGGACACTGTTATATTTATAGGATTTTGTTTCTACACATTTGCAACGCAAATTCTCGACTGTGAAACTATTTATATGAGACTGTCACTGTAGTGCAAACTGGTGTCGTAAATATTTCGGTAAGGAAGGTAGGTCACCTTGTGTAATGCACTGTGAGCACCCAGCTGCGCGACAGTCGCCTGGAAAAAAGCCATTAGTGTGCGCCTTTCAGAGCCGCAGGTGGAAAAAAAAGAGGTTATCCTCGCTATTGACATTTCTTTGTAGAAAGCATCGCAAATACGACACGCCCAAACTTGAAAACATATGATTACAACGTGGAGCTCTTAATTTATGATATTTACTAAATTGCCTAATCAAATCATGAGAAACATTTTTACATCCATTGTCTTTCTAGTTGAGAGATTTTTTACTGACTTTGGAGACGCCATTTGCCTAGTGAATGACGTTTCACACATTACTTTGTATATATTTGCTCATTTCGTTTAATATCTGGTTTCTAGCTGCACTGCAGCATTGGTTAAAATAAAATTTAATAGATGTACTAATATAGATATTTTATGCCTACAGATCCAGTAAACAATAACTTTATGATCCATTTAAAAAAAAGGAGCACAAAAAGACATTTCCCTTCACAGGTATTGCATAAATAGTTTTTTTAATGACTTGGTAACTTTCTTGCAGAGCATGTTTTTGTGATACATCACTCTAGTGTTAAGATCTGACACAGGTATTAGACATGGCCATTTTTACTGCAATATTTTTTCTGCTGGAGCTTTGTCATATTTAGGTATAAGTTACAGCATTTGCTGCTGCTGTTTGCCAGGCATAGTCACTTTGTATTACTATGTTAAGCCAGTTGTACTACTGATTTATTTTTCTTGTTGCTGCACATTGGGTCATATTAGTGATAATGTTGCATTTGCTTTGCTAATTTATATTTATTGCTGCTTGCTATGCCAATTTGCATTTTTTGTCATTGCTGTTTGTGTTAATTGTTTTGTGCTGCTGCATTGCCTCGTCCCTTAGTTTAGCATCTGAGCTCAGTAGATTTAAGTTAGCTTAAGAGGAGGTAGGCTATATAAGAGAACTAGTTGTGATGAATTGGAAGAAATGCATTGAGAAGTTTTACGAAAAAAGTACAGAAAGCAGGTATAGAAAGGACTTTTTGGAAATAAAGAAAGAACGAAGGGAGATCTCCAAGAAGTAAAGAAAGTTTTGTTTGCAAAATACTGCAGTTAAACAAACCCTGTCCTTTCCTTGTGTTATCCCACTATGTGTTTGTGTACCCTTGGGTATTTGTGTTCTTCCTGTCCTTATGTGTTTAGCTAATAAGAGTTATGTTGTAGAATTTTTCTAATAATATGCTATTTACTTTGTAGAGATGTTTAGACATTATTTATTCTGTTCTGTTTCAATGCTCATATGTGAAATAAATGTTTCGAAAACTATTCTCATTATTTTATATATTTACTTATGTCATAATCCCTGTAACACTGACGTATATGTTTATTTCTATTCTTTTGTAAAGCCTGTATTACTACAAATGTTATCTGAATTATTATGTTTTCATGATTTTTCTGTATCTCTGTAATAGTATTCTCATGTTATAAAATTTATAATTGTATAGACACCAGTTCTTCAAATTAAGTAACTTGTAAGCGTTCATTTCACTGCACACATTTCTGTTGGTCATAGTATATGCAACATATGTAAAAAAAGGACTCTTAATGTTTGCACGTGTATTGATAATTCAGCAAGGGACTGGTTAACAGCATTGCTGGTTCTAAGGACAATTCCAAAAAATTTGTGAGTGCACAAGTGGTGGTTTATGGACTTGCTATAGTGTCCCCAAAACTCTTCGATGGTGATTGTGCACCTGCACAGTCGCAACAGATGGCTGCTGGCTGTCTCTACAAGGACTACAGTGGGTCTGTATCTTTGATGGACCACCAATACCATTATTTCTACAAGGACTACAGTGGGTCTGCATCTTTGATGACCCACCAGTACCATTATTTCTACAAGGACTGCAGTGGGTCTGCACCTCTGATGGCCCACCAATACCATAATCTCTAACAAGGCTACAGTGGTCTGCTCTGTGATGACCTACCTACCAATATTCTTCAACTTCGACTGACTCTGCTGTGGGTTTGCTCTGTTGTGGCCCATTACCTGTCTGCATGTCAAGAGTCAGCACTGTCTTTCTTTTGGAAGGACAACACTACTTCTTCAAGACTGTATGGTAGTCCACTACTTGTGTGTGCAATTTCTTTTACTAATGGGACTTTGTGAAAGAAACTGTAATTACTATTGTCTATTGTAATAAATGATCAGGACTGTCTTTATGAGAACAATTTTGGCTTTTGATCAACAGTGTGTATCAATAAGTGTGTGCATTTGATATCTTTGTTATTGTAATTATGAAAAATTTTATCAAATCATTATTGGCGACTGCCCAAAACAATTTGCAAAACTTTTGTGGGTAGCATGGGGGCTATGTAAGTAGGCTGTTTAGGTTTTTTAATTGGTAACGCCACGTAGCGCTCAGTATGAAAATCACTGGCTGTGCTCTGTGCAGTCTGTGGCTGGTTGGCATTGTTGTAATTTGCTATTGTAGTGTTGGGCAGTTGGCTGTTAACAGCGCATAGCGTTGCGCAGTTGGAGGCGAGCCGCCAGCAGTGGTGGATGTGGGGAGAGAGATGGCGGTATTTTGAGAGCGGACGATCTGGACGTGTGTCCATCAGAAAGAGTAAATTTGTAATATTGGATATCATGGACTGATATGTATATATTACCACTTTTGAACAGTATTAAGGTAAATACACTGTTTGTTCTCTATCAAAGTCTTTCATTTGCTAACTATGCCTATCAGTAGTTAGTGCCTTCAGTAGTTTGAATCTTTTATTTAGCTGGCAGTAGTGGCGCTCGCTGTATTGCAGTAGTTCGAGTAACGAAGATTTTTGTGAGGTAAGTGATTTGTGAAACGTATAGGTTAATGTTAGTCAGGGCCATTCTTTTGTAGGGATTTTTGAAAGTCAGATTGCGTTGCGTTAAAAATATTGTGTGTCAGTTTAGTGTTGATCAGAATAAGTAAAGAGAGTAATGTCTGAGTACGTTTAGTTTTGCTCAGCTGTTTGAAAATGAAATAATGTAAGAGGTTTATCAGCACAGTAATTCATTAATTTTTCTACGGGTACGTTTCATAACCGCTAACACAGTCAACAAGGAACGAGGACCCATATTTCACAGCAAATGTAGTAGCTAATGACTGTGGATCAAGGTACGATTCGGCAGTTTATATTAATAGGTAATACGTCTTATACTTAAAGCGCTTAGAAGTAGTAATAAGAGTGCCAGTTTCAAACGAATAGTTACAGATAAAATGAGGAAGAACCCCAGACTTGTCAAACACGCCTTTAACCCAGCTAGTACCACTGGGGTCAATATGACCCCATAAGCACTTTTTAAAGATATATCTCTCTTTTTCTCAAAACGATTATTTTCAAAATTTGTGACTTTGTCTCTCTATGTTGCTTGTATTCAATGACATATTGTTCAGTTTTACGTTTACAAGATATTAACATTTATTCATAGGCTATGCACTGAGTACGACTGGGGTCAGCATGATCCCAAGCTAAATTTTTGTTTTGTTTCTTGAATGCAAGATTACGAAAACACAATGACGTATGTTACGTTGAACAGATGTTATACGAAACACTGACACAATAAAATTAACATTTTCCACATAGTATTTGTACACTTTGTCGCCGTTTCTTGCCTGAGCTGTTATTGTATATTGCCTCAGTTGTTGCTAGTGTTTTGCCTCAGCGTGTGTAAGAACTATATTATGATTAGAAAATGTTTGAGTAGTGCTGAAATAAAAGCAATTTTGAATTAAGAAGAGGAATTAGGAGATATACTGTCTGATGACAATGAAGAGATTGATGCTATTATTTCTGGAGATAGTGAATCAACTGAAAATTCTGATGAAGATGTTGGAGATTTGGAAAAGTATATATAATCTACCATGTGTTTGCAAAAATGTTAATGGTAGTACTAATACCAATATATAAGAATATATGTAAAATGGTAATCCCATTTTTTCCAGGTCGAGGAACGGAAATGAAACACGGGGAAGAAATCATGTTAGATTACATGGGAGACAGCCAGCACGAAATATATTGAAGATGGCTCCAGGTCCCACGAGATATACTGTAAGGAACATAAATACTATGCAGTCAACATTTGGATTATTTTTTAAGTCCAACATTTTCCAGATTATTTTGAAGTGCACCAACGAAAAAGGCAATATTGGTTTTGATAACAAATGGACAGATCTTGATACAGAAGAATTTGAATGCTTTCTTCGCCTGCTTATTCTTGCGGAAGTGGACGAAGGTCACAATGAGGACATATTGAATTTAGGGAATGAAGAGCAAGGCCAACCTATTTTCAATAGTTCTATGGCTAGGAACCGCTTTACAGAAATATCACGCTGTATTCAGTTTGATGATGCTCAGCACCGACGACAGAACCGTAACCCTGATAAATTGGCTCCTATAAGAGATTTATCCGAACATGGGTAAGCACATTACATGATGCGTACGAATCACACGGGAATATTACAGTTCATGAACAACTGTTAACTTTTAGATGTAGGTGTCATTTCGCCAGTACATCCCGTCAAAACATGGAAAGTGTGGTATAAAGATATGGGGCTGCATGTGACAACACTAATTACTCTGTCACACACCTGTAGGTGTTCACAGCAAAGGGCGAAGGCCGGCCTAGAGAAATAAATCAGGGAAAAAGAGCAGAATATTTATCCAGGAGAGGTAGAAATATCAAAAGAGTCGAAGGAACTAGAACGAAAACAAATTACTCTGCTACGAACACTAAGAAAAATTCGTCGTGAACTACCTGCAGAGTGTCAGTCAGGACGTACACCACAAAACGTATGACAAGATGCTGGCCCATGGATATTTTTTATAATATTTTGTGTATTAGTCCCCTAAGTGTTTTCACAATTTGGCTGGACGTAAATCCTAACTGCAATAAAAAATCCAACTACAAAAGGAGAGAATTTCTTTTGAAAGCGGGATCTAGTACAGATAAGCAGAAGTCGGCGCAGCAAAGCTTCTCTTCCTCGCCCTCCTCCTTCAGCGGAAGTGCATACGGGGCAAAACGTGGACGGTGCTCCATATGCGAACTTTCAGTGGACAGAAAACATTCAGAAACTTGCAGAAGATGCTTTTCTTTTGTCTGTAAACAACATTCAGAGAAAGCCGCGCGGGGTAGCCGACGGGTCTCGGGCGCCTTGTCACGGTCACCGCGGCTCCGCCCGTCGGAGGTTCGAGTCCTCGGTCGGCCTTGGGTGTGTGTATTGTTCTTAGCGTAAGTTAGTTTAAGTTAGATCAAGTAGTGTGTAAGCTTAGGGACCGATGACCTCAGCAGATTGGTCCCATAAGACCTTACCAAAATTTTTTTCTTTAAAAAAAGGAAAAACATTCAGACATTCTTTGTTTTAAATATAAAGAGTTGCTTTGTTTTAAATGTAAGGATCTATAAGATCAAGGATTCAGACAAGATCTATAAGTGCTTACATAAATAGTTTACCTGGTTTCGGTCAGTAATGAATGCTTTTATATCATATCATTGAAATAAATACAATACTGCCAATATATCCTATGTTAAATACTTGGGGTCAATTGACCACAGCGGTACTCAGTGCAACAAAAAAAATCCTGGTAGTAGGAGGGTTAAATTTACCACATCCAACAACTGGTTCCCGCTTAAAGGGCGGCAGTTTGCAGTGGCACGCGTGAAACGATCAACTTTATTTAACCTGAGCCACCACGAGGCGCCGGTCAACCCAGACGCCGTGCGACAACGGGGGAGTGCCGCCGCGCCAACAAACAAACACGCCTGTACTCCGGGCCAGAGAACACGAACGCGTCCGTTGCCGCCAAAGCTACCCTGACAACACATACGAAAACAGACAGTAATATGTGCAAATAAAGCTTCACACAACAGTGGACGGGGAGTGAAAACATTTGTGTTACTGGCAAAGCGAATACCAATATAGGTTTAGTTTAACACTCCTTAAAATTACTAATATTCTCAAGTGATCATATCAGCGCCTGCTGATACAATAAAACAAACGTACACATGTACCACCTTGCTTCCCACGCAGATGATGTTATAATTTATTCCCTTCACGGATTCTATCACAGGAAATACTCTTACACTTGCACGACATATGGCACAGAATGCAAACTGCATTCAGTGACATTGACCAACGGTCATGCTCAAATACTCGTAAGGCACGCTAATATAACAGATCAAATTCCATATAACACTGACATGGCCTTTTAATCTCAAGTTCAAAAAATGGTTCAAATGGCTCTGAGCACTATGGGACTTAACATCTGAGGTCATCAGTCACCTAGAACTTAGAACTACATAAACCCAACTAACCTAAGGACTCACACACATCCATGCCCGAGGCAGGATTCGACGTTGCGACCGTAGCGGCCCCACGGTTCCAGACTGAAGCGCCTAGAATCGCTCGGCCACATCGGCCGTCTAATCTCAAGCACTCAGGAGTGAAGGAGCTGTGATTTGCAGGTTTCCGGCCAGTTTGTTATTGCCCACAATCTACAAAGGTGATCGTCGAGGTGCGGTAAATCTCAAGTTTGCAGAGTAAGCCGGGAACTTGTGACGTGCGTATGTCTTCTCGCCTCCGGCCGCTTCCAGTTCTTAAGCCAGCAGGCCAGGCTTGCCCCAGACCGATTTAACCCTACTCCGCTTCTCGAGACCTTCGTCGGACCGCCGGAGTCTTCCAAAAATCACAAATTGCCAACCACGTAGCCCTCAGTCAGCTTCCTCTCCAGGCCCCGCCAAACCAACCACACCTCGACCAAAGACCTTAGCTCGTGACACGCTAGCCAATCGACATTGCCGGCCGGAGTGACCGAGCGTTTCTAGGATCTACAGTCCAGGACCGCGCGACCACTATGGTCGCAGGTTCGAATCCTGCCTCGGGCATGCGTGTGATGTCCTTCGGTTAGTTAGGTTTAAGTAGTTATAAGTTCCAGGGGACTGATGACCTCAGAAGTTAAGTCCCATAGTGCTCAGAGCCATTTGAACCATTTTGGATCGATATCGGCAAAGTAGTTAATGACGCCAGTGGAATGTCATACCAGCAAGGTTAGAGACTTCACGGCTCAACTACTGAAATGTTTTAAATATTCTCTAAGGGTAACATTCCAATCTTTTTTATGTAGTTTTGAATAAACTGTCTTGCGTATTTTACGAATGGTCCTTAATCTTCATGTGGGCCGAACCCTTCCAACACTTGAGCTATCATTAAACCGCAGGAAACGAACCATTTTGGTAGCTACAGCCTGGTTACTCTGGGTGTAAGGTACAGTAATTCTTAATTAAGCACCATCTGTAATAAGTAATATCTGAAAGATTCAACTGGTTCTAGTTTGGTGTTTTGTAGGATTCTATCGGTTTTGGAAAATTTTCAAATGGCTCTGAGCACTATGGGACTTAATTTCTGAAGTCATCAGTCCCCTAGAACTTAGAACTAATTAAACCTACCTAACCTGAGGACATCACACACATCCATGGCCGAGGCAGGATTCGAACCTGCGACCGTAGCGGTCACGCGGTTCCAGACTGAAGCGCCTAGAACCGCGCGGCCACACCGGCCGGCGGAAAATTTTCAGCTGCGGTCGTTGGCAAAGTGAGGACCGGAGGTGTGCTGGGGCGGGGTTGCTCCAAGGAGAAGATTCAATACGAACGCCAAATTCGCGTGGAATCATAGAAAGGCAACGTCGCGGAGCTGCGTGAGCGGCTGCGCGGCGTCGTACCCGGTACAGGCAACAGCGGCCCACGTTGGGGATGTGAGTGCCCCCACGGCTTGTTGCGCTGCCTCCCTGTCCAGTGTAGGACAAAACACTAGCTTTCTTGAAGACCAGCTGCTCCTGCGGGCTAGTTTTTCGAATGCAGCCACAGATCTCCATTGGTTCAATCGTATGAAGTATTTAGGCTCATTGTTAGTGATCCACAACAAAAGTCGATGGTTAATGAGCTTGAATTTGCCGATGAGGCTGTGCATGCTAGATAGGGTGAGGATCCAGAGGAGAGGGGTCAGTAGAGCTGGACTTTGGTGGCGGATGTCGATGGGTCTCCTATGACTATAAGACAGAATGTTGATGGTGTATCTAACTTGTTTGCCAAATTGCCAAATACTCTCCTAAGCACACTCAAGAAAGTAAAGTTTTTGTCTGTTGATAGTTTGCAATTATTGATGACATTCCTTTGGTTCTCTGTGCGGTTAGAGAAAAAAGTGGAAGTCCTGAAGATCCCGTGCGAAGCTATTTTCCAAATTTCACAAACGAATGGACAGCGCTGCCTATTTCCCAGTTGCACCGAGCCCTGTTGACACCCGGGCTCGGCTGGTTACCCGAACGAGCCGCGGGCCTCGACTGCGCATCGCGGCCCGCACACTGCGTTGCTGGCACACTTCAGATCGGCTGCCCGCACGAAGCGGTCGGCCGCAGTTGGGCTTTGATGGTAAATGTGGCCGACGCACGGCTCTGCCAGGCAGTCTCCTTATCAGTTTTCCTCTCCTAAAATGCAGCCATTGCGGAAATTAACTGAAAACATGCTACGGCCCGTCGACGTCGCTTTACGTTTCGCCTATATTTATACACTCCTGGAAATTGAAATAAGAACACCGTGAATTCATTGTCCCAGGAAGGGGAAACTTAATTGACGCATTCCTGGGGTCAGATACATCACATGATCACACTGACAGAACCACAGGCACATAGACACAGGCAACAGAGCATGCACAATGTCGGCACTAGTACAGTGTGTATCCACCTTTCGCAGCAATGCAGGCTGCTATTCTCCCTTGAAGACGATCGTAGAGATGCTGGATGTAGTCCTGTGGAACGGCTTGCCATGCCATTTCCACCTGGCGCCTCAGTTGGACCAGGGTTCGTGCTGGACGTGCAGACCGCGTGAGACGACGCTTCATCCAGTCCCAAACATGCTCAATGGGGGACAGATCCGGAGATCTTGCTGGCCAGGGTAGTTGACTTACACCTTCTAGAGCACGTTGGGTGGCACGGGATACATCGGACGTGCATTGTCCTGTTGGAACAGCAAGTTACCTTGCCGGTCTAGGAATGGTAGAACGATGGGTTCGATGACGGTTTGGATGTACCGTGCACTATTCAGTGTCCCCTCGACGATCACCAGTGGTGTACGGCCAGTGTAGGAGATCGCTCCCCACACCATGATGCCGGGTGTTGGCCCTGTGTGCCTCGGTCGTATGCAGTCCTGATTGTGGCGCTCACCTGCACGGCGCCAAACACGCATACGACCATCATTGGCACCAAGGCAGAAGCGACTCTCATCGCTGAAGACGACACGTCTCCATTCGTCCCTCCATTCACGCCTGTCGCGACACCACTGGAGGCGGGCTGCACGATGTTGGGGCGTGAGCGGAAGACGGCCTAACGGTGTGCGGGACCGTAGCCCAGCTTCATGGAGACGGTTGCGAATGGTCCTCGCCGATACCCCAGGAGCAACAGTGTCCCTAATTTGCTGGGAAGTGGCGGTGCGGTCGCCTACGGCACTGCGTAGGATCCTACGGTCTTGGCGTGCATCCGTGCGTCGCTGCGGTCCGGTCCCAGGTCGACGGGCACGTGCACCTTCCGCCGACCACTGGCGACAACATCGATGTACTGTGGAGACCTCACGCCCCACGTGTTGAGCAATTCGGCGATACGTCCACCCGGCCTCCCGCATGCCCACTATACGCCCTCGCTCAAAGTCCGTCAACTGCACATACGGTTCACGTCCATGCTGTCGCGGTATGCTACCAGTGTTAAAGACTGCGATGGAGCTCCGTATGCCACGGCAAACTGGCTGACACTGACGGCGGCGGTGCACAAATGCTGCGCAGCTAGCGCCATTCGACGGCCAACACCGCGGTTCCTGGTGTGTCCGCTGTGCCGTGCGTGTGATCATTGCTTGTACAGCCCTCTCGCAGTGTCCGGAGCAAGTATGGTGGGTCTGACACACCGGTGTCAATGTGTTCTTTTTTCCATTTCCAGGAGTGTAGTAAAGAAAGAGGACTGTGGGCGTCGCGGACCATCGGGCGTTGAACCGTAAAGTGCCAAATTTCACGCATGCAGGGCGTGCAGGCCACGTATGGGACAAAGGGCGGTCTGTCCCGGCTTTGCTTGGTCGTCCTCGGAAGTGTCCACACAACATGGCACTTGAGTACTGCGGTGTTCCATTTTTCGATCAGTACAACACTCTTCACTTGAGCAGAGACGCAGAATCAATGCCGTTTACCGTTCACTATTTGTACGTGGTACGGAGCTTGTTTTCACGTTCGGTGGCTGTTTGCACAAAAAGACGCAATCTAGCGATCCATCGTCACATGCATTTAAAAATGAATGGGAATGACAGAGGAGAGGATTGTGAATTCTGAGTACCTATTATGCAATCGCATAAGCGTCCACCACGCAGAATTTAAAGATTTAATTGGAAAGGAGTAGAAAGTTACAACCATCGACAGAAGTGATTCATTGTTCTGTACATCGAGAAGCACTTTGCTGGCATAGAACACGTCAAGAGATTGGTGGTACGAACAGTGAAATTTGTGATGTCGCTCGCATTACTGCGCTGTCAGTCGCAACAGTTTTGGATGGAATTGAACGAAGAGGATGGAAACTTTGTATAGTACTGCAAAATACGTTGGGTAAACCAAGCGGCATGCCTGGAACAATTTTTCGACTTAAATCTCGCTATTGTTGAATTTATTAAGGAAAAACGAGTGCACGAACGAAAGTTTGAACATCCGGAATGGATTGTAGACATCGCTTTTTAGATGGATTTCACTGCACGCTGCCCACAACAAGATACTACAATGAGAGAAACAACTTATTTCTGATTTCATGGGGACGTATTTAAAAGGATTGCGTTGTAGAAAGGACACATTCTGACAGAAAGTCCAGTTCCTTAAGCTCACCAGCGTTAAAGAAAACGTGAGGCCTGAAGAATTCCGTGTGGCCTCCAAGGAATTAGGGATAGTTTCGTAAACGTTTTGGTGACACTGCCGGTCTTGCATGTGTCTTCGAGACCGTTTGCCGTTCCAGTTGAAACCACCCCTGTGCATATATAGTTATACTGGCTGAAGTGCAGCTTAATTCCCTATCTAAATACATTAAAACTGTCCAGGACGTCTACATTGCTTTTATCAGGTGGAGTTTTCACATCTCCATAATAAGGTTGCAAAAGTACAACTACATTTCGACTAACATTTGTGTGTGAACCACGTTTTATCGATTACGAAACTGGATAAGTCACTATTACGAGGCAACTCGAGTACGGAAACCCATCTGTCCGCATGCTGACGGTTTGTACCAGATAAAAATGTCAGCACGCCAGAAATAACTAAATAATACTGAAAATTTGTTTTGTTCCTTACGTATGTTGCTGAGAAATGTGAAATATGAAACTAAGTCCTAAACAATACAATTGTATTTTCATACAAACGCGGCCCGCTCGCAGTTTCCCCCTCCTCACACTCAAACTGCGTGACGTGGCGATGGGACATACCAGCCACGCCGCATGCTATAGCACTTGTACCTGGGCATGGCCCGCGAGCTGAATTCTTGGCCACTCCTTATCTCCACCACTTTTTATCTGGTTCACAGGAGCGCGCTACTTTACCGTGCTCGATATGAACCAGACTTACTACCAAATTTTTTTGTCGGACGACTCTAAGGCAGATGCGGCCTTCACAATGGACTGGAACCTATGTGAACTTAATAGGGTACCCTTTGGATTGTCGACCGGAGCCACTGCTCTGTCGTGGCTTTTGGCTTCCGTGTTGCGTGACGTGAAATTCAAATTCATATGCAGTTATGTGGATGATGTCGAGATTTATAGCAACACCTACACCTTCTAATGAAAGTTATAGAAATCTGAAGGAAGTCTGTCTTATTGTAAACCTTACTAAGGCCAACCTGGTACGTTACGAAATTTCATTCTTTGGTCGTCTTGTGTCTGCAGAAGGGGTTGAAATACACTCCTGGAAATGGAAAAAAGAACACATTGACACCGGTGTGTCAGACCCACCATACTTGCTCCGGACACTGCGAGAGGGCTGTACAAGCAATGATCACACGCACGGCACAGCGGACACACTAGGAACCGCCGTGTTGGCCGTCGAATGGCGCTAGCTGCGCAGCATTTGTGCACCGACGCCGTCAGTGTCAGCCAGTTTGCCGTGGCATACGGAGCTCCATCGCAGTCTTTAACACTGGTAGCATGCCGCGACAGCGTGGACGTGAACCGTATGTGCAGTTGACGGACTTAAAGCGAGGGCGCGTAGTGGGCATGCGGGAGAGCGGGTGGACGTACCGCCGAATTGCTCAACACGTGGGGCGTGAAGTCTCCACAGTACATCGATGTTGTCGCCAGTGGTCGGCGGAAGGTGCACGTGCCCGTCGACCTGGGACCGGACCGCAACGACGCACGGATGCACGCCAAGACCGTAGGATCCTATGCAGTGCCGTAGGGGACCGCACCGCCACTTCCCAGCAAATTAGGGACACTGTTGCTCCTGGGGTATCGGCGAGGACCATTCGCAACCGTCTCCATGGAGCTGGGCTACGGTCCCGCACACCGTTAGGCCGTCTTCCGCTCACGCCCCAACATCGTGCAGCCCGCCTCCAGTGGTGTCGCGACAGGCGTGAATGGAGGGACGAATGGAGACGTGTCGTCTTCAGCAATGAGAGTCGCTTCTGCCTTGGTGCCAATGATGGTCGTATGCGTGTTTGGCGCCGTGCAGGTGAGCGCCACAATCAGGACTGCATACGACCGAGGCACACAGGGCCAACACCCGGCATCATGGTGTGGGGAGCGATCTCCTACACTGGCCGTACACCACTGGTGATCGTCGAGGGGACACTGAATAGTGCACGGTACATCCAAACCGTCATCGAACCCATCGTTCTACCATTCCTAGACCGGCAAGGGAACTTGCTGTTCCAACAGGACAATGCACGTCCGCATGTATCCCGTGCCACCCAACGTGCTCTAGAAGGTGTAAGTCAACTACCCTGCCCAGCAAGATCTCCGGATCTGTCCCCCATTGAGCGTGTTTGGGACTGGATGAAGCGTCGTCTCACGCGGTCTGCACGTCCAGCACGAACGCTGGTCCAACTGAGGCGCCAGGTGGAAATGGCATGGCAAGCCGTTCCACAGGACTACATCCAGCATCTCTACGATCGTCTCCATGGGAGAATAGCAGCCTGCAGTGCTGCGAAAGGTGGATATACACTGTACTAGTGCCAACACTGTGCATGCTCTGTTGCCTGTGTCTATGTGCCTGTGGTTCTGTCAGTGTGATCATGTGATGTATCTGACCCCAGGAATGTGTCAATAAAGTTTCCCCTTCCTGGGACAATGAATTCACGGCGTTCTTATTTCAGTTTTCAGGAGTGTAGATCACTCTCGGAGCAGAGCTATTAATGCTTTTCGACCATCAAAAACGAAGAAGGGCATAGCCAGTTTGTAGGTATGGCGAATTTCTTTCAAACATTCGTGCCTCCTTTCGCCGAATTAGGCGCTCCTCTCAACCAACCAGAGGAGAGAAAAAGGGGAAGTTTTTGATGGCCAGAAAGTCAACCAACCGCGTTTGATGCCTTTAAAAAGGCATAAAGCATTTCTTCGGTTCTTTAGGTGCCAGATTTCTAGAGAACTTTTGTTGTACAGACAGACGCTTCGAATTCTGGGCTAGAAGCCGTTCTGTTACAGGAGCAGGATGGGGAGCGCAAACCGATAGTGTGCGCGTCGTGGTTCCTGTCTCCAGCGATGGCTAAATATTGGTCTTACTGGCTGGAGGCGTTAGCAATTTTATTTGCTCTAGATAACGTTGGATTTGATCAGGAGCATCGAGACTTAGTTTTAGAAATGGATTAATCAGGCGCTCAGCTGGGTACTAGCCTAAACCGGAAAGACTGATCGCATAGTGCGTTGGGCTGTTAGATTATCAGCATTCTGGTTTCAATAAAATACATCAAGGGCAGGAGAATGTAGTGGCAGGTACTCTTAGTCAGATGTTCGGGGAGGAAGAAGATGAAAAGGGAGCATACTTCGCTGGCGGGGCCGGGGAGGTAGGGGAGATTTGCGCTGTGCTTGCAGAAGTCCCCGCACTCTTCGGTGATTTGAAAGAGAAGCAAGTACAGAAGTCGGAAGTGGGAGAGATCAGGAAGATTGTTGTAGTTGGAGAAGTAATTTCTAGATATGATATGCACCGAGGTTTGCTGTGTTGTCGTAATCGCGGGGATAAACCGTGGTTTGCTACGCTATCGAGGGTAAGCGTGGTGCTGGAAAGCACACCATTCCCACACGGTAATATCCCCAGCCCTCGATTACCGAACAGGTAAACTGCAGTCTGAAGTCAGCTCATATTACATTTCATGAGCAAGCTCATATCATATTTCATGAGCAAGCTCAAATAAGCCGGCCGAAGTGGCCGCGCGGTTCTTGCGCTGCAGTCTGGAACCGCGAGACCGCTACGGTCGCAGGTTCGACTCCTGCCTCGGGCATGGATGTGTGTGATGTCCTTAGGTTAGTTAGGTTTAACTAGTTCTCAGTTCTAGGGGACTAATAACCTCAGCAGTTGAGTCCCATAGTGCTCAGAGCCATTTTTGAGCTCAAATAAGTTGGACCAATCGTTTCCATGGTGGAATCTGGCGTTTAAATACCACCCACCAAGAGTGACATGTAAAAACTCCAGCAGTTCTTATGTTCGCTTAGGCGGTAACCTCGCCCATATCCAACCTACGGGACCCATGCAATCTGTTTCCCGAACATGTTGCTCCAGAGACCATCAAGGAGAAATGGTAGAGGGCAAAAAGGAACATCGAGAGTGCTCCCCTAAGGGATGCAGCGCGGTATAATCGAGACGAGTGTCCGCGGCGAGGCAAGATTGTAGATATGGTTTTCGTAAAAACAAATGGGGGGTGGGGCCAGATACATAAGGGAGCATCGAATAAGTTAACACCTCTCATCGTGGGGACCCTCCCGGATCAGGAAGGTGCCCACCCCAGTTATGCTCCTGGTCAAAGGCGAGACTACAGGGCTCGAGTAAAGATGGGCCCGAGTCAGGTGGATTCAGATGGGCTTTGTTAAGACGGGCTTTGTTAAGCGTCAGTCTCTCGCAGTTTTGAAATCCTAGCCCAGTAGTTTTGGTTTACTGAGAGGAGACTGAGGCATGCCACAACCGATATATGATAGCACGTATTTGAGGCAAAGGTTATGGTGCACGTTGGAACCACTTTCAGTCGACCTTTAGCCGTTCAAGTGATAAAATTTAGTGAAAATTATGATGAATTAATGATTTTAAGTAAGTTTATTACATATTCTTTATTGAGAGTAATTAAAATAACGAAGAGTATAAGCTACAGTGGTAAAATGCGTTATACTTTTTGCTTTATATATAGCCTTGAATCATGTTTCATTCTGTCTGTCCTTCGCTTTGTTTCGAGTTGTTAATGTTAGCTCCCGTGAGCACTGATATATGATTTTGTGTTGCTGGAAATTTGTTGAAAAATTTCCAGCATTTCATTTACTGAGTTTATAGCTAGTGCCCTTAATGTGTGTACAAGAAAGATACTAAACCCAGACAAATACTCAAGCAATCTCGGTGGATTTCATAAAGAATAGCAAGGCAAGTGTTTTTTCACGAAGACTGTGACTTTAATAGACTGAGATGTGTTTATAAAGAATTAACGTCGTATCGTATGATACGCAATAGCTCTACAATCGTCTGTGTAGTATCGATCACGTTCAAATCAGGTTATGGTCTCTTGATTGGAGTGTTCTGTTGAAAACTTTACTATGTTGACGTAATAGAGAAGAATGAACATTTTAGCCAAAGATATCGAATATTAGGATGAACATTTCCTGACATCTGTGATAAAGCCAAAATATTAGGTTAAAATACGTGTGGTGTGTCTCAGCATATACAATTAAACAAGAAACTACAAAAAGCGAGACATCGCGACAACGACTTACGCGCACCACGACAATAATGAATAAACAGATGAGACGGAAGACGCCACAAATAGCTCTATCCCACGTGAGGCCCCCTGTGGGCCCGGAGGTTAGAATATTTCTGCCTGTCGTAAGAGGCAACTAAAAGAAGTCTCACACCTTTCGGCCTTTGTGTGATGGTCCCCTATAGGGTTTCACCTCCACTTTTCAAAATTTTCCCAAAGAGCGAACCAATTGCGGAACGGCTCCTTACATGGTGCATCGTGTCCATTATGCAATGAGATCTTTAGCCCACTTTCTCGTACTGGATTTGCAGTCCCTCTCATCCTCCATCTCTTGAGCGAGGACACCTTCCTGGGTGCATTTTCCTCCACCCACTATGCAGTGTTGTTTCCTGCGCCGACGAGGACCATGGAATTCTTTGCACCTCATATCCAGCACGCTAGATAGTACACTGTGATGGGTCCGCCATGTACCTTGTTGGTTGTAGCCCCCTGACAACACAGGGATCGCTCTGCTGATGACTGCGCCATTAACTCGCCCCGAATGCCAAGGAGTAGATACCCATCACTCTGGGGCATTGGGACTCCCAGCAATGGCCATCCTGGCAGGTGGTCCTTGCTGAGGCTGGGTGGCGCCTGTGGGGAGGGTCTCTGGGTGGTATCAGGGTGGCTGACACGCCATGAAGCGTAGTACGACATATCTTGCTGGTGGTCCACCGCCAGCAGTCTCTTATCGGGTAAAGTCTAACTTCAATGCTAAGAAATATGACCCCAAATCGTTCCCCTCCCTGGCCACTCCATGGGAGGAATGTGAGGCCAAGATGGCAGTGAAGCTTATTTGCCCTGGTACCTCACATGTACGAAAGTTGATGGGGAATCTTTCATGTCCATTCTTTCATGTCCATGAAACCTCAGCTTTTTTGGAGCATTTCGAGGATAAGTATGGGGAGGTGGAGGGCTTGTCCAAAATGCGCTCTCGGTCAGTCTTTATAAAAACAGTATCCTCTGCCCAGTCAATGCTTTCTGCATTCCCCTCCAGGAAACCTGGTTCCTGGCAATGCAGACCAGTGTCTCCCGTGGCTATAACGGATACTACTGGAACTGTAGCGACTATAATCGAGTGTCAGGTGGAGTTTGCGTTTATGTCCTAAACTCGGTCTGTAGTGAAACTGTACCCCTTCAAACCCCTCTTGAAGCTGTGGCTGTCAGAATAAGGACGATGCAAGAAATAATTGTATGCAATGCAGTATCCCTGAATGTATTTTCTGCACTGATTGATCAACTCCCTAAACCTTTCCTACTTTTGGGAGATTTTAACGCCAATAACCCCTTGTGGGATGGCACCATGCTTACTGGCTGAGGTAGAGATGTCGAAACTTTACTGCCTCAGTTCGACCTCTGGCTCTTAAATGCTGCGACCCCCACACATTACTGTGTGGCTTATGGTAGCTACTCGGCAGCCCAGAACGTCTGCCATCTATCCACTGGAGAGCACATGGCGACCTGTGTGGTAGTGATCAATTACCCATCTTCCTTCCACGGCCCTGGCGTCAGGCCCACGGACGCCTGCCCAGATGGACTTTAACAAGGTGGACTGGGAAACTTTCACCTCTGCTGATACCATTTAATCTTCCCCACACGGTAACATCGAGGTGATGGTTGAGCAGGTGACTACAACAATCGTTTCTGTGGAAGAGAACGCGGTCCCTCGCTCTTTAGGGTTCCCCAGTGACAGGCTGTCCCTTGGTGGTCGCCGGAAGTCGTTGAAGCAATTAAGGAGCGTCCGCGAGCTCTACAGCGGCATAAGCGGCGCCCTTCTCTCGAGCACCTCATAGCATTTAAACGGCTCTGTGCCTCCAAAAAACCGAAGCAGGAGTTTAGGGAGAGATGTCTCGACCACTGGGTGCCAAACGTCACCTTCCCAAGCCTTGGCAAAGATCAAACGTGTTTTCGGGTACCAGACTCCAACAGATGTTCCTGGTGTTAATATAAATGGCGTGTTACCTACCGACGCAAACGTGATTGCTAGCACTTTGCTGAGCACTATGCTCAAGCCTCTGTTCGGAGAATTACCCCCCAGCCTTTCGCACTCTCAAACGGCGGCTGGAAGGGAATGTCCTCTCGTTTACTACACGCCACAGTGAATCCCATTTACAGATTCAGAGCTCCTCAGTGCCCTTGCACATTGCTCCAACACTGCTCCTGGGCCAGATCGGATCCACAGTCAGATGATTAAACATCTGACTACAAGCGACATCTCCTCGTCATCTTCAACCGTATCTGGTGCAATGGCGTCTTTTCATGACAATGGCGGGAGAGCACCATCATTCCGATCCTCAAATCCGGTAAAAACCCGATTGATGTGGACAGCTATAGGCCTATCAGCCTCACCAACGTTCTTTGTAAGCTGCTGGAACGTTTGCTGTGTTGGTGGTTTAGCTAGGTCCTGGAGTCACGTGGCCTACTGAGGGCGGCTTCTGCCAGGGTCGATCTATCACTGATAATCTTGTGACCCTCGAGTCCCTTTATTGACGAAAAGCGTATGACATCACCTGCCGACATTATATCCTTGCCACATTGTACGAGTGGGGTCTCCAAGGCCCATTCCCAATTTTTATCCAAAATTTCCTGTCGCTTCATACTTTTCGTGTCCAAGTTGTTGCCTCCCATAGTTCCCCCCATATCCAGGAGAATG
Organism: Schistocerca americana; assembly: GCF_021461395.2. Classification (NCBI taxonomy): domain Eukaryota; kingdom Metazoa; phylum Arthropoda; class Insecta; order Orthoptera; family Acrididae; genus Schistocerca; species Schistocerca americana. Next base: position 1,097,842,867 of record NC_060119.1, on the reverse strand, counting down.
GGGTCCTGCAGGGCTCTGTATTGAGTGTCTCTCTATTTTTAGCGGACATAAATGGTCTAGCAGCAGCTGTAGGGCCGTCCGTCGCACCCTCTCTGTATGCAGACGACTTCTGCATTTCGTACTGCTCCACCAGTACTGGTATTACTGAGTGTCGCCTACAGGGAGCCATCTAAAAGGTGTAGTCATGTGCTTTACCCCACGGTTTCCAGTTTTCGGCCGCAAAGTCGTATGTTACGCATTTTTGTCGGCGTCAAGAACTAGAACCTTGCCTTAATGACGATCCACTCACTGTAGTGGAGACATACCGATTCTTAGGACTAGTTTTCTGCGCCCGATTGACTTGACTTCCTCACCTTCATCGAGTTAAGCGGAAGTGCTGGCAGCACCTCAATGCCCTGCCCTGCCTGAGCAACACCAACCGGGGTGCAGATCGCTCTACGCTACTGCAGTTCTACAGAGCCCTTATTCGATCCCACCTTGGCTGTACAAGTGTGGTTTATGGTTCGGCGGCACCCTCGGCGTTGCGTTTATTTGAGCCAGTGCACCGCTGTGGCGTTCACCTAGTAACAGGAGCTTTTAGGACGAGCCCAGTGACGAGCGTCCTTGTGGAGGCTGGAGTCCCTCCATTGCAGGTTAGGCGTGCACAACTGCAGCCAGTTACGTTGCTCAAGTTGTAGTTCTCCTGCGCATCCGAATCACTATCTCCTTTTCCCACTCGCGACGGTTCATCTCCCGCATCGGCGACCCACTGCAGTTCGTGTTCGACCCCTTCTTTCCGAACTGGAGTCCTTACTTTTACCATCTATACTTGAAGTCGATTCACGTACACCTCCATGGTGCACACCAAGGCCGCAGCTTCGCCTGGACCTTTCACACGGCCGTAAGGACTCAGTTAACCCCGTGGCTCTCCGCTGCCCCTTACTCTCGATTTATGTAATGTACCGAGGCCACGAAGTGGTTTACACCGACGGTTCAATGGCTGATGCTCACGTCGGCTTCGCGCATGTCCATGGAGGGAATATTAAACAGCATTCCTTGCCATATGGCTGCAGTGTTTTCACTACCGAGCTGCTATCCTGGATCCCAGGTCACGTCGGAATCCCAGGCAATGAACTTGCCGACAGGCTGGCCAAACAGGCTACGTGGAAACCACTTATGGAGATCGGCTTCTGTGCCACTGACCTGCGTTCAGTACTACACCACAAGGTTTTGCGGCTGCAGGAGAAGAAATGGCATAACCTCATCACGCACAACAAACTGCGTGCCATTAAGGAGACTACGAATGAGTGGCAGTCCTCCATGTGGGCCTCTCGCAGGGACTCTGTGGTTCTGTGTCGGCTCTGCATTGGCCACGCCTGGGTGACACACGGCTGCCTCCTGCGCCCAACTGACCCACCTCAGTGTCGGTGCGGCACCCGGCAAACAGTGGCCCATATCTTGGTGCGCTGTCCTTCTTTGGCTGCCCTGCGATGGACTCTTCAGTTATCGGGCGCGTTGCCATTAATTTTAGCTGGCAACACCTCATCGGCTAATTTAGTTTTACATTTTATACGTGACGGTGGGTTTTATCATTCTATATAAGTTTTAGCGCAAGTCCTTTGTCCCTTTGTGTTCTCCACTTTAATGCTTTTAGGGTGGATGTTTTAATGTATCGCAAAGTGGCTGCCTTTTCCTTTTTATTCTCGTGGTCGGCCAGCCACGGTCATCTGCTCTATTGTTTTTTACCCCTTCTAACTGTTTCTTGCTTCTCTCTGTGGTTTTCTTTTCCTGTTTTGTCCGTAGTAGCCTTGGTTGTCCTTCAGTCGTTCTTCTGGTTCTTCCTTTCTCGTGTTATTGTGTTGTACGCCTCCTTTCTTTTTTTCTTTCCCTTGTGAAATAATTTTACCGGGAACAAGGGACCGATGATCTCGCAGTTTGATCCCTCCCCCTCCCTCCCCCATAGAATGATTAAGTATTAGCGTCAATCAGTCATTAGTAGTCGAAACTGATTGTGCAGACAGTCTAAACCTTGTAGGCTGAAAATATATCTTCTTCACACCAGTATAATAGTTAATATAAAATTTTCTTAAAATTTGAAGTGGCTTCTGTAAGTATTCGGCGAAGACGAATCTCTTCTTTCTCCTTCTGTTGCTGACAAGAACTTCTGAAATAAAACTCTTATACTACGTAGCTTCTCTGTAGAAGCACTGTGGGTACGTGCATTTGATAGTTGTGTATAACTTAAGCATTATCCATGGATGTGTTTACTGTTGAGCATGGTACACTCTAAGATTGCGGTGAGCATATAGTCCAATAATTCAGTTGATTTTAGGATGCTGCAACCGATATGCACGAGGAGGCGGAATGCTGACATTGACGTAAAGACCGTCGTACAGCAGACACCACTTCGCGTTGCGCCGCTGAAGAGTAGACGCCTTGTGGTGAGTACGCAAAAGCACTAACATACCAGCTTTAAATTCCTGCTTCCTATTGACAGTGCGCGCATAAGTCTTGTTCCTAATTTTGGCTTCTGCAGTCAGCGTCGCTGAGACTTCTCTTACCTTTTCGTCGTTCGATGTATGCTGAAAAGAAAGTTTTGGTAACAGCGTTGTCCAATCGCTGTCTTCTTTGCGATCGAACATGAGCTCATTAGGACTGTACGCAGTTTCATAAACATTGAGGTTGTTGTATAACTTAAAAATAAATACAAATATGTTACCCAATTGGTATGTTTGGTAGAAATGTAGCTTCTTATAAATCTGTTAATCTCATGGAATAAACGTCTGTGGGATTACACTGGGGACTATACCATGAGATAAAAATAGTCTTAATACTATTGCCTTTGAGAAATTTACGTCGCTTATACCCAGTATAGTATGCAGCATTGTCGGATAAAATAGCTTTTGTTTTTTCCCACGTGAGGAATGCAGTCACATGAGAAACGACGATTGATGGCAGTGGCAGTAGCAGATCTTATAGCGTACAGTTTAACGTGCTTGGAGAATAAATCGTATATTGCAAGAATATATTTCACACCACCACTGGTAGCGGGATGTGGACCATTTATGTCTGAACTTACAATTTATAGATATTTAGTGGGTGGAATGGAATGCAAATCAGTTTTCGTAGACACTTTGTGACAGATAACACATGTTGTGAGTATATTGTGGATCTTACGTCTCATATTGCTAAAGTAACAATAGGAACTATGCTTTTCTAGGCATTTCTTCGTACCATAATGACTCCAAACAAAATGTGTGTGCCAAATTAGGTTGCGTTCAAAATCCTTAGGAATACAATCATATCAAGAAGTGGCTTCAGGATGATAGCGACAAAAGAACACATCATTATGTATCAAATATAGCTTGGACAGAGGATGGTCAGGCTGATTTGTGAGTAAAACTCTTACCTTATTCCAGTGAGGATGAGATTTCAGCAACGTTGACATATTTCTACATAAGGCGATATAATACTGGTGATATAGCTTATCCTGCGTAAGAAGTATTCGGTAATCATTCACATTCTCCAGGTGAGAGTTACACTCATTGAAAACTTGAGGCAGACGAGACAAAGCGTCGGCGATGATGTCTTTACCCTTAATACATACAACTTCAAAGGCGTAGTTTTGCAAAGATAAAACCCAACGTGATAAGCTGGGACGCACAAGCTTACAAGTTAACAGAAATGTGAGAGCTTGGTGGTCAGTATAAATTTTAGTGTGCTTACCATACAAATCATAATTGAATTTCTTAATGGCTCACACTATAGAGAATGTTTCAAGTTCTGTGGTAGAATATGTGCGTTCACATTCACTAAGCGTGCGGCTCGCAAAACTAATAATTTTCACATTGTCTTGTTCTCCATTCTTTACAACTTGAAACAAACAACAGCCTAAGTAATAGGACGAGGCGTCATATAACATATAAAAATCTAAATTAAAATCAGGGTGGTCCATAATGTTTGCATTAAAGAAAGCGTGCGTAATACTTTCAAAGTCTTTCTGACCCTGGTCAGACCATATCCATATCTGATTTTTTTGAGTATGTTCCAAGGATGTTTGCTCTTAAGTAGTTGGTGTTGTAAAAATCGTCGAAAGAAAGAACAAAGTCCAAGGAAAGATTTCAATTGGTTTCTAGTCCGTGGACTAGGAAAATTCCTGATTGCGTCTAACTTTCCTGGGTCTGGTCTTATACCTTGAGCATTAATAATATGTCCAAGATACTTAATTTCACTGCAAGCAAATTTCGACTTTTTGAGATTAGCTGTCACTCCAGCTTGTGCGAATTTATGCACAATCTTTTGCAAAGTGTCAATGTTTCCAGACCAAGTCTTACTAGCTATGAGCAGATCATAAATGTAGTGAGTAACTGATTGAAACAATTCATCACCAAGTACAGTATTCAATGCGGTAACAAACGCGCCTGAACTGACGTTCAGACCGAAGTGAATTACACAAAATTGATAGGTTCACGCCCCGAATATAAATGCAGTATACTTTCTAGAATCTGGCGTGATTGGGACTTGCCAGCACTCGTCAAAATATTTGTCTTTTCTCTCCATCCAGCTGTGAAATTCTCTACTGATGCATGAGAAATGGTTTTCAGTGCGTGGTCTTACTTTATCAGAAAGCTGTTTGTCAACTGTGTCAACCTTGTTTTCGACATCGGCAATACGCGATCTTATATCATCATGCACTGCCGGATAATATTTAATCTGAGTAACCACAGACTCGCATGTTTTACGAATATTGTTTACTTGTGCTTTGATATCTGTCACATCTTTATTTGTGTTTTCTTGTTGTAATGAAAGCTCTGAAAATTTAGCGTTGAGGTCGGACACTTGTCCAATCAGTCTATTATTTATCTCCTCAACACGGCTACATAAAGTGTCGTTTGAAGTTTTAAGTACAGATAAATATGATTTGATTTCATAATGTCGAGTGTTCATCTCTTCATGACCTGTTTTCAATTTGGCGCTCATAGACGTCATCTGTTGGTCGACACGTGTGTCCATGTCCTGTTTATGTTGTGTCATTTGTTTCATAATAGCATCGAACACTCTGGCAATACTAGTGATGTGCAACTGTTCCGCACTCGCCACGTCGTTAGGCATGACGTCAGACACCGAAATGGGCTGGGAACATTTGCGCCACCAGGTTTAGTCAATAATATGTAACTCGTTAGTATTCGAGTCAACCGTAACGTCACTTCCATTATTTAATGGCATGTCAGGTTCGCATTGCGTCTGTGTTTTCAGTCTCTGGTTCTCCATCTTTGCCATTTGTTTTCTGGTTAGTACCATGTCACACGTAATGTATGACACAGTAAAAATTTAAACTCGTATGTGAAATCAGAATAAATGTAAAAATTAATCTCGCTGTGCGACAATGTCTGAACAAGAAAATTAATTGTCAAACATATTGGCGGAATTTTGAGTACTAATGGCTTCACGCTATATTACGTTGCACAAAACTGAAGTCGGGCATATTGTGAACTAAGAAAACTGTATTGTTTCCGTGTATGAATAATGTAAATAATATTGGGAACCGCGATATAGCTTAAAATCACTGCTGCAGAAACGGAAATTGTGATAGATCTACCAAGCAAGCTACGATAATACAAAGTGTTTAGGCAAGATTGCTGATGTATCCGCGATTGTAGCGAAATTCAGGTGTCGACATATAATCCAGTAATTGGTCTTACATCAATGTATTCCGGTCTCGGATCCCGATTGTCGTTTCCAATAAACACGTAACAAAAGGGAGACAATTTAGAACATAGAACAATGCGTCCAGATAAGAAGTCGACAGTTTAATTTTTTTTTTTTTTTTTTTTTTTTGTTGCTCATTCGTTCCTGGATCGAGACCATACAACGAATTATAGGAATGAATATTAATAGATATCAATTTGGACTGGTAAAATATGTTTCATACAGACTCTCGGCACTTGAGCATGGCATTTTCGTTAAAGGTCGTTTCACGTATTTTTAACCGTGATTCTTCTCGCTGTGTTTTCACTAATATCGGACTTCGTTATCAAATAGCACCCGAAGACGACGGTGGATCGAGGTGGACACTTTTTGCTATGCCAAGTCACCCAACAATCTTACAATGACTAAAGATACAAAATAAAACATACATGGTTCAGTAATAACGGTATATTCTGAAATAAAAACACATTTTAAATTATTACACTTGCTTTATGTAATTACAAGTGCCGTTTGATCGCAACTCGTGAATAAAACAATGTAGTATTAATGGCGGTGTGCCACATACGTCCGATCTGGACAAGACCTAGAAAACAAGTGGTGACTCTTCCTCTTTCGCCAATAATATGACGATCAACAACCTTCAAATGTTTCAAGCGGCTGCATACAATATTTATACAGCCGTGGATTATATCTATGTCTCAAGTTTTTCTTTATTTCTTTATTACTTATAACTACCTTTTCTGCTAAGGGAAGCTCAGCATGAAAATGTGCCTTTAAAACCCACACCACCTAAATTCTATGCTACAATACACATTTAAGTCATCTGTGAGCTTATGAAAGTGTAGTCGTGACATGAAATCGATTTGGTAATTGGGAAGAATACACAATAATTTTGAAAATATTAGACATGTTAGTGTTTTCTGAAGACCGTTGTGATGCAGCTGTCCGCACTTTTCTCGTTATCTGTTAATAACTACTGCAACCTAGATACATCGAACCTGCTTTCTGTATACTAGCCTCATTTCCCTCAACAATTTTACCCCCCCCCCCCTCCTCCTCCCCCCCACCCCCCCCGCCAGTTAACAAACTGATGATTCCATAATTCCTCAGGATGATCCCTCCTTTTAGTGAAGTTGAGCCAGATTTATTTTTTAGCCAATACGATTCAATACCTTCTCTGTAGTAGTGCAGTTCAAAAAATGGCTCTGAGCACTATGGGACTTAACATCTGTGGTCATCAGTCCCCTAGAACTTAGAACTACTTAAACCTAACTAACCTAAGGACATCACACACATCCATGCCCGAGGCAGGATTCGAACCTGCGACCGTAACAGTCTCGCGGTCCCGGACTCAGCGCCTAGAACCGCTAGACCACCGCGGCCGGCTAGTAGTGCGGGCATCTAGCTAATTCATTCATTCGTGGTCAGTTCACAGAATAGCAGATTCGAATGTGACATACAGTTTTCATTTGCAATGCTTTACGCAGTGGTGGGTTTATCATGTAATTCAAACTTCTGGGAACATATATAAACTTAAGTTGCAGCTCTTATTCATCTCAATTCCCGTACTTTATTTGCCTGTTTGCTACGTTAATAAAGGCTTGTGATTATGTTGCGCAGCAGTTATTTCAAACGCTGTCGGGGATTTACGTCATGCTAAGGAACTGAGACGTGGATACATGATTGTGACACGCAACAGAGGCTTAATAAGCATCGCACGAACGGTTGTGCCAGTACACGCCGTATCATCAGCCTTTATTGCCCGTGCGCCATGACCCATCCTTGCTCAAGCGTGACAACGCTGTGTCGCTAATGTAAGTGATTTCCGTACAAAGAGAATCTTTGATTGCGCCGCCACTGTTTCATGACATTACGCTTTCTCTCTGCGGCATTCATGTTAAAGCAGCTAACGGTTGATCAGCGCAGAATTTTAGTCTGCAATCAGTGCAATACAATGCACAACGTAATCGATTAAACAGACACATGAACAGCAATTTGTCGGTGATCCGTGCTGCATTGTAGAACACAATGCTAAACCCTTTGTAGCCTGTTGTTACTTCTCAGTACTACATCATTCCATCCATTCTTTTTCCAATTGCGCACATATTTCCAGCATCCTGGGCTTGTGGTAGTAAAAGTACATGTTTATCGTCAGAAACACTTCACCGCCTTCTAGATCTTGTTTCCTACTGAAAAAGTGTGTTTGTGTAATCTTTGCTAACAGTTTAAGGTTTTGCCTTAAAGACTGCTTTTATCTCTATGTTATTTGTTTTGTTTATTGTCATTCAGTTGATAGCAGTATTTGTGTTTACTAGTGTAAATAATATGCAGGTTACATCCTACTTTTTTCTCTTGTGCCTATTTTGTTAAACCTGATGTCGTGTGTGCATTTTTCATGTACTATTACACAAGCGTAGCCGGTCACTTTCTTCGAAGTTTTTCGTTACATCTGACTAGCTTTTTCGATCTAGTTTCATAAAGTCAGGTTGTTTTTAGTATTAGAAAGCTTCTCATTATAGCAATGTTGTGTCACAGAGGAGTACCAATTTTTGTGCGTCGACTATACTAACCGATGAGAAAATTATTGCAGCTATTCTGGAATGTTTGCCAGCGGTAGTGACATTAGAAAACTGAAGTATGATGAAGATGATGATACTGATGCAAGTGACTCTAAGTACCTTGCAGCTGTAAGTTCTGACGCGATTTTTGAAAAAGCTTTAGGTTTTAATTTAATATTTGAAAGAAGTTTGTGGAATGTGCACTAGCGGAGCTCGAAATAAGTTTACTTGGAATTATAGAGAAATCCGAAAAAATGCTTGCGTTCATCAGTAACCTTGTAAAAGTAGGAAGGTGTCTGAAAACGAAATTGACAGAAGCTGTAGGAAACATGAATGACCCACCTTCTTCAAAGGGATAAACTCAATAAAACAATACAACTGAATGAGGTATATACAGGGTGTTTCAAAAATGACCGGTATATTTGAAACGGCAATAAAAACTAAACGAGCAGCGATAGAAATACACCGTTTGTTGCAATATGCTTGGGACAACATTACATTTTCAGGCAGACAAAATTTCGAAATTACAGTAGTTACAATTTTCAACAACAGATGGCGCTGCGGTCTGGGAAACTCTATAGTACGATATTTTCCACATATCCACCATGCGTAGCAATAATATGGCGTAGTCTGTGAATGAAATTACCCGAAACCTTTGACAACGTGTCTGGCGGAATGGCTTCACATGCAGATGAGATGTACTGCTTCAGCTGTTCAATTGTTTCTGGATTCTGGCGGTACACCTGGTCTTTCAAGTGTCCCCACAGAAAGAAGTCACAGGGGTTCATGTCTGGCGAATAGGGAGGCCAATCCACGCCGCCTCCTGTATGTTTCGGATAGCCCAAAGCAATCACACGATCATCGAAATATTCATTCAGGAAATTAAAGACGTCGGCCGTGCGATGTGGCCGGGCACCATCTTGCATAAACCACGAGGTGTTCGCAGTGTCGTCTAAGGCAGTTTGTACCGCCACAGATTCACGAAGAATGTCCAGATAGCGTGATGCAGTAATCGTTTCGGATCTGAAAAATGGGCCAATGATTCCTTTGGAAGAAATGGCGGCCCAGTCCAGTACTTTTTGAGGATGCAGGGACGATGGGACTGCAACATGGGGCTTTTCAGTTCCCCATATGCGCCAGTTCTGTTTATTGACCAAGCCGTCTAGGTAAAAATAAGCTTCGTCAGTAAACCAAATGCTGCCCACATGCATATCGCCGTCATCAATCCTGTGCACTATATCGTTAGCGAATGTCTCTCGTGCATCAATGGTAGCGGCGCTGAGGGGTTGCCACGTTTGAATTTTGTATGGATAGAGGTGTAAACTCTGGCGCATGAGACGATACATGGACGTTGGCGTCATTTGGACCGCAGCTGCAACACGGCGAACGGAAACCCGAGGCCGCTGTTGGATCACCTGCTGCACTAGCTGCGCGTTGCCCTCTGTGGTTGCCATATGCGGTCGCCCTACCTTTCCAGCACGTTCATCCGTCACGTTCCCAGTCCGTTGAAATTTTTCAAACAGATCCTTTATTGTATCGCTTTTCGGTTCTTTGGTTACATTAAACCTCCGTTGAAAACTTCGTCTTGTTGCAACAACACTGTGTTCTAGGCGGTGGAATTCCAACACCAGAAAAATCCTCTGTTCTAAGGAATAAACCATGTTGTCTACAGCACACTTGCACGTTGTGAACAGCACACGCTTACAGCAGAAAGACGACGTTCAGAATGGCGCACCCACAGACTGCGTTGTCTTCTATATCTTTCACATCACTCGCAGCGCCATCTGTTGTTGAAAATTGTAACTATTGTAATTTCGAAAGTTTGTCCGCCTGAAAATGTACTGTTGTCCCAAGCATATTGCAACAAACGGTGTATTTCTATCGCTGCTCGTTTAGTTTTTATTGCCGTTTCAAATATACCGGTCATTTTTGAAACACCCTGTATAACGCAATTATAAACTGTGGGATATTTCAGACCAGAAAGGCTACATCCATGCTTTCGACATTTGTCAAGAGATAATTGAAGCTCTGGAGAGGGAACTGAAAACTATGCTTTACGACAGTTTTAAATTTAATGAAGTCCTTGATGTTCTAAACAAATCAAATGAGTTGGCTTTGAATATAGGATTTAATTGGGATGCTTTTGTGGAAAGATAACAAAATTTTGTATCTGGCTTCCAGTTATCGTGAAATGGATATAATGTTTGGTCTGGGAAGAAGATGGATTGCAATAAATGTAAATGTCGTATGACTAGGGCCTCCTGTAGGGTAGACCGTTCGGCGGGTGCAAGTCTTACGATCTGAAGCCACTTCGGCCACTTGCGCGTCGATGGGGACGAAATGATGATGAGTAGGACAACACACAACCAGTACGTGAGCGGAGAAAGATCTCCGACCTAGCCTGGAATCGAACCCGAGCCATTAGGACTGACATTCTGTCGCGCTGACCACTTTTTTTTTTTATTAATCTCATTTTGTTCGCTTTAGTTAGTTGCATCTGCTCGGGGCGGACGTCGAAAGATATCCATTTTTTTAAAATAATAATAAAGAACCGCTGCAGGATCAAGACGACGGGGTAGGGCATGGGTCGACACCCGAAGCCTGGCCATCCCGCCGCCACGCCCAAGCAGCGTGTTCAAGAATCGAAGGATCCGGACGAGGATGTTGTGGGTTGGTCTATGTTGTTTTATTTATTTATTTACTTATTTTCATTACAAAAAAGGTCCTACAACTGCCGTAGTCGAGCGTCTGAGTCGACTTCTTGTATGTTGGGGGGGGAGGGGGGGTTCCTCCCTATTCCGTCCGTAGAGGATCAATCCATCTAAGTTCGTTGTTGATCGATTAACTCAGTTTTTTTTTTTTTCAGAGTGCAGCTAACCCTTTGACCGAACACGCTGAGCTACCGTGCCGGCACCACTCAGCTACCGGGGGCGGACAGTCAGCTTCCTGTTGTCGTAAGAGGCTACAGATGTGAAACATGTTGACAGACAGATCTGCGTATGGGCTCGGAAGAAGGTCCAAAAGGGATTTTAAAGTCTTTATGAACTGTTCTGCCAGCTGGGTAAAGATTTCCCTTTTGGAGTTTAGAAGAAATGAAAACGAATATGAAAACTGACACCTATTTGGCCAGCAGCCATGGGGACTGTATGAGAGGGAATGGTCTGAGGATGGTAATGTGTACCAAAGCCGGTAACTAGTTGCCAAAATAAATACATTGCGACTGTAGGCACAAATCTGTTCTTAAAAACTGTATTGGTCGCTGTCCCATCGGCTCAGAAACATCGCTCAGGAATTGACGGATCCGAATATAACACTCTTCTCTTAACAGAGCCATTTAGTCCTGTCACGGGAAAAGCCACGAATAGCACTATCGGATACTCTTAAATTAGCAATATACCGTTAATGTTATTCCTGTCAAAGAATACTTCTTTTACCGTGATCGTGCGTAATGGAAAGAATAATTGTGTTTCTTTAAGGGTTTCTGTTGAATGGAAGCATAGCCAAGCACAGGGAAACGAACCAAGGTTCTATCAGTAATCAAGAAACTATAATTACGTAAAAAGAAACGGTCGCCGGCCAAATTAGGCGAAGTTGTCCCAGTATTAGGATGGTTCATGAAGTAAGTTCACTGTTGGGCGTAATGTAGCAGTGATTTGACTGGAAATACACAGGAGCAGTATTAATACGTTTAGGCGACAACTGGCTCTCCATAAAACATACGATCTGTACGTTACAGTAGGAAGATAATGATAATTAGGAGGTAGATGATCAGTAATGATGGAGCACTTGAGTTGGAAAAGAGGTTCTTTTGTCATTTTCATTATATGAAATTCCAAATATTAAAATAGTTACGAAGTAATTATAGTTTTTGTACTGATTATTATTCGCATTGTCAAGAAACATTCACTTCCTTACACAGGGAGATTTTTTCCACCGTGTACAAACTCTAGGCGTTGATCGATGAGAGGATATAGAACAAAAAAGGACTAATGAACTTACGCGTATGACCGAAAATGCATGGGTTCCATGCTAGAGATCATTTATTCAATCATACAGTGCAGACTAATACCATGTAGCCACAGTTACAGCATGTGTCGAAAATGGTTTCCTTGTGCCTCAAGGCATGCGTGTACGCACCGTAGCGTGTTCTGTATACACGTTCACATCGATCAGGATGCATCCGAACAGTATCAGAGGCAGCATGAACACGCTGCTCCAGTGTATTCACATGTGGAATTGACTCTACATACACGCTACTTTTCAGATGGCCCCATAGCCATAAATCACATGGGCTGAGATTCAATGAACGAGCAGGCCATCGAACTAGACCCCCTCGTCCGATCCTTCTACCAGGGGAGATAGATTAAAATGCGTTCGGACATTAAAGGCGAAGTGGGCTGGAGCACCATCGTGTAATCATTAATAGTATTTCTTCCAGTAGGGGAGGTAAAGTGTCCCGCAAGAAATACCGATAGTTCCGGCCTGTAGGGTGATGTGGAAGGAAGACTGGTCCCAAAATACGGTCGCCAACTATCCCGGCCCACACATCTCGGCTGCAACGATGCTGATGATTCTCTGTATCCATACTACGGGGATCTGTTTAGTATCCCACAGATGACTGTTATGAAAGTTGAAGATTCCACCTCGTGCAAAAGTGGCTTCATCTGTGAATAGGATGGATGACACAAATCCCAAATCGTGGTTGCCTGGCAAAGAAACCAGTGGGAAAACTGCTCCCGATTTGGCAACTTTCATTAGTAAGCCGTGCAAACGCTATAAGTGATAAGGGTCAGGAAGAATGTTTCACACGTAACCCCTTCATGATTTCCTGCTTCCTGAATCAACCCTGCCCGAGACAAACGGTGAAAAAGTGTTGCAAACATTGAATTCTGTGGTTGTTGTTGGTGGGGATACGATTCCCGATACAACCTTGCTGCCCGGCGCCCATTGCCATTTGCCTTTTCGTAGGTAAACACCATGTCGGCAAGCTCTCGATTCGAATAAGGAACCATTGTATAAACGCTGTATCACGTCCACTGCAAGATGACTCAGCAAGGTAAGTGAATCGGACACAACATTACCAATTACTATGGCAGGAGAGGGCGCTGGGAGATGACATATGAGGAACAGTACCACCCACTAGGGGGAAACCATGCATGCTGTACCTGTGGCTGTATGGTACAGGGCGTATTTGACCGTATTCACTGTAACTAGGTTGATTGAATAGATGGTCTCTGGCATGGAAACTATGCATTTCCGGATATGGGTTCATTAAACCTTTTTTGTTTCATATCCTCTCAACGGTCAATCCCTAGAGTTTGTTCATGGTGGAAAAACCACCTTGTATTATTTAGCTCAAATGGGACCTGTGATACTTGTATCTAGTATAGACTGAATATTTGCAGCCAGTTGCTTATTCTTGATTGCTGTTATTGTAATACGACATTAAAATCTGACTCACCTGTTAGCATGGGGCCCAGAAACTAATCCATCGGTAAGACTGAGGCTGATCTTTAGATGTCTGAACTGAATACTTTAAATCTTCCCTTAGTACTTGCACTCTGATGAAACTTTAACTACCTATTTATGAAAACAACGTGGAGTATTTCAAAACTTACGGTTACTAAGTAATTATGTTCTTTACAAGTCCACAAAATTTAGTAACTTCATAAGGAGGATAATCAGTTTTCATTTCAGTAAAATAGGAGACTCGGAGTTATCGTAGCACTTGGGATAGGACCATATCTCGGTAAACGACTAAATACGGTGACTCAGCACAGAATTTACAGAAAACAAAATTATTATTGAAAACGAAACCACATAACTGGTTCATGCAATTATGTAGTATTCAACTGATAATTTGAGACCTAGGTGGTGGCAGCATCGATCTCCTCTGCTATTTAAAAAAGGCGGCAAATGTATCGGTGGCTCTTCCCGTGTAACAAGCTCTGAATATTCTCTTCTTAGCTAACCAGAGTATGCTATGAATAATAAGGCGAATTACTTCCGCATCCAAGGCTATATTGTATATGCAAAACACATCACTTACACAGTTACAAACTCTCAAAGAAAGCAGTACATGCAACGAAAGGGAGAAATGAGTACCACAGGTTGTAAGAATTATAGGCTGTTTTCGTCCCGTTTGCAACAGACAAGCTAAGACGTGAGGAATGAAGTAACAGAAACGTTCAGTGAAGGCAAATATATTTCTTTTGTGCAGTGTTTCTCCGGAATTAAAATAAAATCATTTTTGGTGAATTCTGTTTAGTGACTTTATAATTATCTTCCTTACGTTCACTTTTTTATAGCTTTTTTTGCTTCGTCAGTCTTCTGACTAATTTGGTGCAGCCCTCCGCGAATTCATCCCCTGTGCCAAACTCTTCGTCTCAGAGTAGCACTTGCAACATGCGTCCTCAGTTATTTGCTGGATGTATTCCGATCACTGTCTTTCTCTACAGTTTTTGCCCTCCGCAGCACCCTCTAGTATCGTGGAAGTCATTCCCTGATGTCTTAACAGATGTCCTATCATCCTGTCCCTTCTCCTTGTTCGTCTCTTCCATATATTCATTTCCTAATTTGCAGAATCTCCTCATTCCTTACCTTCTCAGTACACCTAATTTTCAACATTTGTCTTTAGCACCACATCCCAAACGCTTCGACTCCCTTCTGTTCCGATTTTCCCACAGTCCATGTTTCACAACCATACAAAACTCTGCTCCAAACATACTGACTGGTGACCCTGAAATTTGGTGAGTTCCTCTCCAAAGTAACCAACCAATCAAAACGTACATTCTCAGAAACTCCTTCGTCAGATTAAGGCCAATGTATGACACTAGAAGACTTCTCTTGGCCAGGAATGTCCTTTTTTGCCAGTGATAGTCTGCTTCCTAGCTCCGTCTGTCATTGCTTATTTCACTGCCCAGGTAGCAGAATTCCTTAACTTTATCGACTTCGTGGCCATCAATACTGATGTTAAGTTTCTCGCTGTTCTCATTTCTGCGTCATTTCACCGTGAATCTTAATTCCACTCTTGAACCTTACTTTTATTTCTATTAAGTCCTCCAAAACTCTCTTAAATCCTGGTTCTAAAACTGGATCCCCCATCTCTTCTAAATCGATACCTGTTTCTTCTTCTAACACATCAGACAAATCGTTCCCCTACTTGAGGCCTTCCATGTACTCTTTGTACCTATCTGCACTCTCCTCTGCATTTAACAGCCGTCCGCGGTGGTCTTGCGGTTCTAGGCGCTCAGTCCGTAACCGCGCGACTGCTACGGTCGCAGGTTCGAATCCTGCCTCGGGCATGGATGTGTGTGATGTCCTTAGGTTAGTTAGGTTTAAGTAGTTCTAAGTTCTAGGGGACTGATGACCGCAGATGTTAAGTCCCATAGTGCTCAGAGCCATTTGAACCATTTTGCATTTAACAGTGGAATTCATGTTGCATTCTTAAAGTTACCATCCTTGTTTTTAATTTCACCGCAGGTTGTTTTGACTTTTCTATTGTGAGTCAGTCATTCCCACAATAATTCCTTTTTGATTTCTTCACATTTTTCATGCAGCTATTTCGTCTTAACTTCCCTGAACTTCCTATTTATTTCATTCCGCAGCGACTTGTTTTTCTGTATTCCTGAATTCCTGAATTTCCCTATTTTCATCGATCAGCTGAAGTATATCTTTTGTTACCCATAGTTTCTTCGGAGTTACTTTCTTTGCCTCTATGCTTTTCTTTCTGGTTCCTGTGATTGTCCTTCTTAGTGATGTACTGCCTACTGAGCTATTCCTCATTGCTGTATTTGTAGCCTTAGAGTACTTCAAGCGTACCTCGTCATTCGTTAGTACTTCCGTAATCGTAGAACGTTATCCTTTCGTTGGTCATTCGATCTTTTTCTCATAATTAGCTCCTCCTGGGCAGTCCCCTCCCTGAGATCCAAATGGGGGATTATTCTGGCATCTTTTGCCAATGGAGAGATCAGAATTACCTTTCAATTCCTGGCCACATGTCCTCTGGATACACATTATGTATCTTTCATGCGATGATTTCCATTGTCTTCCACATCCTCATTCCGTTGGTCATTGACGACTTTTCCGCTTATAGAGGCAGTTTCCCACCCCAGGGACAAGGGAGTGCCCTAAACCTCTGTCCTTTCCTACACCCTCTTTGACAGTCCCGTTGACAGAATGTGGGTGACTTGTTATGCCGGAAGTCTTTGGCGGCCAATCCTTATTATTAATCAAAATTTAAGATGTGGCGGTTTTAGAATGCGGGACAGTGAACGTTTTGATTACTAATCAAAGACGCTACCCCTCTTCTTAAGCTTTTCGCACGCAAGTGCTCTACAGACTTTTTTTTAAGACCAAGCATTCCCTCTGGCTTTTTCCTTTTTCTCTTTTTTTCCCGAAAGGAAGGTCAGGGGAGTGGTCGTCTCCCGATGCCTGGCCTCAATGTCCCAATGTCCCATTCCCGTTGTCCCAGAGCCAAGGAAAGAAAGGTGTCATTTAGAACCGAGAGAACTTTTTTTGAACAAATCTATTTATTTATTTATAGGTATTTATATTTGGTTCATTTATCTATTATTTTAGTTTTTTTTAAGTTTTTAATTTGTTTTCACTGGATCCAACTACCGCCACCACAAGCTTCCGAGTCTTCTTCGGATAATGAATGGCTGGGGTCTCCCTCTAAACTTTTTCCTCGGAGGATCACTCATGTGCCTTGAATCATTTTCAAGTGTGCATTCTAATAATCGGAACACCCCAATGGGCACGAGGATCCTCAAATAATGCACCCAAAATAATTAAATAGTCGTGTTCGGTACAATAAATGGATGCGGAACACTTCATGAGTCGTTGTCAGGTGGTGCTACAAGTCGAGAGCACTTTGAGGCGCAGCTTGCAAAATATAATACAGCACCATGCCCTTTAGCCAGTTGACGGTGTCCGTTCTGGTAAAGGGAAGGTAAACAGTATCAGGGCATAGGAGTTCGACTGGCGTGATAGACTAGCTGTTTTCGCAACAGTAGCGCCAGTATACGTTGTATAAGATCCCAGCAGCTGCCCATCGCAGCACATGTCAAGCAGTGTGCATCCGAATCGCCGATTGCGCTGTATAGGCACAAAGGGATGTCCATAAGATGGATGCAATGGAAGTGCTGGCGTATGGCTAATTTGCCGTTCACCACGACGTACCACATGAGTAGTAGGGTAGTAGCGGCCTTGGTGCAATTTCAATTTCAAATTGTTATGAAAATTAATTAAATTGATCAATTAATATCTCCAACAACGCCCACCCCCACCTCCAGATGATGTCATTTGTTTTTCTCAGCCTACATGTGTGCCCCAGCCCCCTTTTCCCCCTCTCCCCATCTCCCTCTCTCCCCCTCTCCCTCTCTCCCCCTCTCCCCCTCTCCCCCTCTCCACTACTCCCCGCCCACCCCCTCTCCAACTTACCCTATTGGTGGGAATTTAGAATTTTGCTGGGAATTTCAAATATTGACAGGAATTTCTTTGTCCGAGGGCTGTACTGATATCCTACCTCCCACCTGGGAATTGGCAGGAAATTAAAATTGGTGGTATCCTTTCTGGGACTCAAACGCTGGTCCTCCTGGATGGAATACCTAATTGCACCCCCTAACATAGTTATAGCACCATAGGCACTTGGAATTGATGAGAAATTTAAAATGGCAGTGCCCTTTCTGGGACTCAAACCCTGATTCTACTAGACGGAAAGATGGAAAGCCCAAGTGCTCCACCCCCCACCCCCAAACACATGGAAACTGTCCACGTGTGGGAGAGGAAGGTTAGGGTAATGTACATTATTTATTTTGGTCGGGAAACTGATGCAAAGATCAATCCTAATTATGTAATTAATCATAAAGATTTGGCCTAATTACACAACTATATGCATAGCGCTGAACAAGGGCGGCATAAAAGCGCAATACAGGTCAAAAACTAACGATACCATACAACTGCTATTATCCTGCTGGGAAAATATTCCGCAATATCACTCGAAAGTAGCGACAGACACATTTCAACTGATGGGATGCTGGTGTTGTAGAGACAGGAGTTTTAAAAGTGCATTACATGTAAGCATACAGTATCTATCGTTATTTGATGTCAGAGTTCACTACAGATGCCTACTCAAAAACCACTTACAGTCCAGGAAAACAATGCCAATACACGATACCACAACTGATGGAAAAAATAAGTCACAGTTTTAATTACACTTCGAAGTTGTTGTGAAAAAACCAGCACTCATAATGAACAGGTCATAGTGCAGCACATGTTCTGTGGAAAATCGTCGTCCTGAAAGAATGCAAAGGGAGCAGTAGTTGAATGTGGCTTTTCCTCGATAAGCGTCGACAAACTGCCGAAAATCGATGCCCTCTACTTCCCTCTCTCCCTCCACTACCCTGCCCCCATCCACCTACAGGTGGACACAGGCTTCTTGAAATGGCCAACATCTCGCACCCGCACTACTAACTCTAAGGCCACTGCCCACACCAGGTGTTCTGCTACCCCCTGCGGCCTCTTGTGATATACGTGGCATGCCTTGAGGCAGCGCCTCTTAGCACAAAAGGGAAATTTAATAACATATCCCCATCCATCTGGAGAACGGTCCAGATGGTCCGCAGCACTCAGCTTTCCACCATCTGGCTGCCGCCTTAAGGTGATGCTCCTACACCAACACAATAGCGTATATAGCCAACTAAACAATAGGAGATAAAAGGATGGCCAACTCAAGTGCAACTAGTTTGGTAAAGTAACCGTTATCAGAGCAAAGAAAAAGCAAAAATTTAAACTCCAAAGAAAAAAAAATAGTTTGTATTAAGTAATTTCTTCCAGCTTCTTGAACATATTACACGACCTGAGAACATCTCTTGCGTTCAGTATCTGTAATGCACGTGAATTAACATTAGAGAATGAAATCTTTCATGCCATTGGCTAACATGTCGGAAGAAACACATTCATTTTACGTTTGGCGATAACCAGCTATAATTCAGGAGAAAGTAGCTGTTTTCTACATTATGACAAGTCCCCTTTTACCAATGCGATGCTATATCATACCATAGTTTACGAAACAAATCGTGAGAGCCTGTCTCGTCCTGTGTAGGTCGGGGATTGAATTTTCTTTAAAAGGTATCGCCGTAACGAAAAAAAAGAAAAGAAACTCCTGTCAAGAACCACTCCGTGGTGCCCAAACCGTCTCTTCTACCCGCAAGTAGGCAAGTGATTGATATCAATTTGATAAGTTACGTAATTAAATTGATCATTTGAGTCAGTTTGCATGGCGAGTAACTTTTTTTTCGTTAGTCAAATTACACTCTCCTAGTAGAACAATTGGGAATCCATGGAATGTTCTTTCTGAGGAACACCATTGAGAAATGACACCTGAAGTTGACGACAGAGGGATTCTACAGCGCACAGCATACATTTCACATAAAGACCATCATAACACCTATGTTACGATCACCTTGCATAAAAAAGCAGTCTTGAGTTTACAGGCACACAAGGGTCGCTGATTTACACTTTCTGGTAGAAATGCTGTCCGTGATTTGGAATCAAGTCTATCCATTTAACCACATATTTGTGTAGGATCCTGTAGAGATGTTTTTGAATGATTACAGCCGCTGGTGAATCATATTCGCGCTGCTCTCGTATCTCGAAACGAAACGAGTCACCTGTTTTCTTTTCAAACCTATCTGCTCCTACGTTTCTGCCCCCCCCCCCCCCCCCCATCCATTGGACCATCCCAATTTAAATCGGACCTGAACGGAAGTCAGAGAGCTCTATATCTGAGACTTTCTGCGCCCTGTGGGGAAACACGACGAGCTGAGTTAATGCCACACGAGCACGTTTTGACCACTTGGTGGACATGGGAACATCATGTCATAGCTTCGCCGACCATGTACGGTGTGTAAGGCCAGCGCCAAACGAAGCTTTCCCCTGCAACACTAGGTGGTAGAAGAGATGGTACGATCAGGGTAGCGGATGCGGCGTTTCTTGTTGGGAAAATTAGGAAGCATACACGGCATGGAGGAAGGAAGAAGATTTTGCTACTACATTGCGACACATCTCCAAAGTACATACAGGTACTGCAGTCCGAAGGAGATCTATGTCTCTCAGGGTGCATTTATATGTTGCGAACATATTAAATATGCGGGTATTGGTTCACTGGAGCAGGTGGTTCGTGATCGAAGTCGCTTCCACAGACCGGTGTAAAGTTTCATCACCTGTACTGTAAGATGACCATATCCAACAGACTATCAATCTCACAAGAGTGTTCCTGTATTGTACCTTCATAAGCAGTTTAATACATAGTTTTTTTGATTTTAACGCACCCAATCAGTGAACACCGCTACACACTTCGTTTTTTCTAGCATGACTTAGAGATCCGTGTCAGCTGCTGCTAAACTGACATTAAAATCTTTCGATCCTCTGGGTCTCATGGAAAACTGAATATCGAATGGCAGGTCAGAGGGGCATGTTTTAGGTGGTTCTGGTAGTTTCGCACGAGGCAGCCATTGTCGAAGATCTCGAGGCATGACGATCTGAAGCAGTGTTCCCTTGAAGCTGTTGCTGGCCATAGTCCATGCTAGTCGTGTATAGTGCCAGCACACAGTTGTGGCTATGAGTCAGCCCCAGGTCTTCTGCCAGTGGAGGCCTCGTTCAGTGCAGCACACTTTTAATATTTGCCCTACACCCACATATTGTCCGCACACCGCTTGGAAACTGTGGGCCATGGTGACCGTTAGGGGAAGAATATGTGCAGGATAGTTTGGATGCTAGGTAGGTGTTGGCGTAACGCGTTCAGAGAATCAGATCCATATTGTGGAACAGGCAATCACAGAGCAGCGCACGTGTCTGTTGTAGTAGCTGACGATATGTGGTTGTCGCAGGTTGATGAACTGTACTTGAAAACTGCACTAGCAATGTGTTCAGTGAGGTGACCTTTCAGAAGGAGATCGCTGTCAGGTGTAGACGGTCTCTCCCATGTACGTGTCTTGCGCATGTTGACGATGCTGCCTGATACCGCACTGTAGTGACACAACCACATAAACGTCGCTTAGGTTTCGTCGTCCGACTGCACCAAGAGCACCATGTCGTCAGCGAAATCAGCATACTGGAAGGTAACGTCTCGAATCCAGATTCCTTCCAGTCGTTGACAAAGACCGTGCAGCGCAGGTTCGAGTGCCGCCGCCAGTAAGATTCTTGATAAAGGACATTCCTGTCGCACTGACCGTCCAACAGTGATGTTTACGGTCTGGTGGCAATCGACCATAATCTGGGAGCGCACCCTATGGATTACCCTTGCTGACGCCTGCGATAGGCCCTTGCATTTGAACATGGTGCGGAGGAAACCATGGTCGACACAATCAAAGGCGTGATCAAAATCGACGGCGACAAGGCTCCCTCGGAACTGCTGCCAGCGCCATGACGTCGCAGTAGGCACCAAGTGCCCTGAGGATGTTGTTTTTGCTGCCTAGATGGATCATGTGTCCGATTGTGGCCTGAAGATGTGTGCGAAGGATATGGGTGAAAAGTTTATAACCTGCATTCAGCACTGTAAGAGAACAATAGTTGTGACAACAGTGAGGAACCGCTTGGTTTTGGACCCGTGTCATGGCGCCCTCGAGGAAATCCGTCGGAACTGTAGAATCGTCTTGGAGGAGGTCTTGAAACATCTGAATCCACTGCGCGCCCATCAGTGGACAGAAGGTGCGGTAGAATTCGTTCACTAAGTCGTCTGGGCCCGGTGACTTGTCCGGAATGCCCCGTGGCAAGGTTGCTGTTTAAGTCTTCAGCAGTTACGGAAACCAGAAGAGCGTCGTCCTGGGCCACTACTCTGGCGTCAGGCAAATCGCGCACGATGCCTTCGTACTTGCGAACTTTCCGTGAGCCCTCGGCATAAAACGTCCTGCAATACTGGACGAATGCTGCAGCAATGACACATTGGGAGTCTACGCGCCCACCCATTGCTGTCTCTACTGATGTTATGAGGTGGTGCTTGCAGTGGTGTCTCTTGCTTATTACGTTATATATCGATACCATTTCGGTGGGGATGGTATCCTCACCTGGACTCAGGCTCTGTCAAGCTATTACACGGTGAGACGAAGCAGGTGAGCTTCGAAACGATTAACTGCTGTATGTAGGCCTTGTGATGTGTCATTAGTTCCCTCAGCTCTGTGTAATAAAATTCCGACGCCAGCACGCCCTGTCACGGCGTTATCCCATGAGAGCTCGTCGGAGGGCCGGCTTGGTTCGGTTGAACCACCAGTGTCGGGTGGAAGAATGTACACGCAAACGCTGAAGGCGGCGGTCCCAGGTAGCAGCGATCTCCTGCCGACATGCATCCTCGTAAAGGTAGGAAACGTTCAGTGTCCACCGACTGCGGCTGCCGACTGAGTTGTCGGCGAGCAGAGATATGTAAATTGGTCGGTGAAGTGTGTCGGCCACAGTTACGCCTTCCTTGTCGCGGCTTGTAGTTGTTGGGTGACGTTTATCCGGTCGAGGTGGCTGGCAGAGTGTTCAGTGACGCATGTATGGCCACAACGGTTCACGTGAAGGAGACGCCACCTGTCTTGTTGCGCCAGATCCCAAACGAGTGCCCGCAAAGCTGGGCAGGTAGAGCAGCACATTATTAGGTCCACTGGATCAAAGACGCTACTAAAATCGCTGCCTATGATGTGGTCTTCTGTTTCCCTTTCAGGAGTCGGAATAAAAGGTGATCTTTCACCGCAGCGAGATGTCCCGGAAAAAATTATAAATATGTGGTAAGGTCTTACGGGACCAAACTACTGAGGTCATCGGTTCCAAAGCTTACACACTACTTACTCTAAATTAAACTAACTTACGATAAGGACACACACACCTATGCCAGAGGGAGGACTCGAACCTCCGACGGGAGAAGCCGCGCAGATCGTGACAAACAGCCTCAGACCGCTCGGCTACCCCGTGCAGCGATACCCTGGAGGGTGCGTAGATATTGACAATACGAACTTCACTCCTCGTGATGACAAGACATCGCGCAGATGGCAGATACATGACGTCCAATGTCTCAATGGCGTCGCGTAATAAGATGGCGGTTCCTCCAGCACCGTCGCTAGATGTGATTCTGTAGGCTGTGTACCCATTAATGATCAAATGCTGCTCTCGATGGACTTATTGAAGGAGTGTGATACCCAGGTCCGCCGCCTGGAGCATGTCAGGGAACGTACGCGTTTTGATGACAGAGCGTATGCCGTTGACGGTGGGTCTGAGACAATGCGGAGTATGTAGATGCAAAAGCCGGCCTCTCGATTGTAATGGAGCAGCTTGGTGACCCGTCCGTGTGGGAGACATGTTTAACGCGACCCTTCCGCGGGTGTTAGGGTCTTCCCAAGTAGGGCACCAGTCTCATGTGGTGTTGGAGTTTCAAGGGCGTCTGGTGTGCCTTCTGCCTCCATTTCAGCAGCCCAGTCACCGAGCGGGGAAGGGATTGCTGACGGCACATCGTCGAGGGCAATGGGATCCATCATCTGGTCTTTGTCCTGAGGGGCTCCAGTCATGGGGACTTCTGGGGTGAATGAGACCGCCGTCCTGTTCGTGGTGTCAGATGCCTTCCTTGGGGCGTTACTGGCAGAGTCCGCTGGCAAAGACAAGTCAGAGACGGCGCCGGCAGCTTGGTCCTTGTTTTCGCGCCATTGACCGTCTTCCGTCGAGAGGCGCCGTTTCTTATGGCGTTTCGGCGACCATTGTTTCCGCGACTGCATGTCCAACCCCACTGAAGGGCTCGGGTCAGCACCTTCAGTCATTAGGCCGGCGTACGGAACCGGCGCCCCTGAAAGGACGATGGTGGTGGTGGTGGTGGTGGCGGGTGGTGTGTCCTTCAAGAGCATCTCGTCGTGCGGTGCCGCCGTCTCAGCGTCATCGGCGGCTGAGCTCACGATCGCATTGGACTGCAGCATGGGCGTGGGGTCTGTGCACACCGGCCGCACCGCTTCCTCGTTCATAAACGGTAAGGCGGTCGGCACCGCTGTCTGCACTGGTTCCGCACGTAGCACCTGGACATGGTGGCGCTGGAGGCAGTTTGATCGGACGTGTTCTTCCTGTGCACAGCCGATACACGAAATAATGATTGCTCGGCAACCGCCGATGAACACGTAAAGAGTGTTTGCGGAGTTCGATGTCAGATGCCATTTCGAAGGTGTTCCACTTCTCTTCCATGTAGCTTAGGACCATGCCATATGGCCGTAACGCGTCAGTGACGAGCGCGGCCGGGACTTCGAATACGCGCACTGTAAGCAACTCCATGCCCGCGTTGCCCACGGTTACCGTGCTGACGTTACCGTCAGCATGGCGAAAGCGGTAGCCGTCGGGGAAACATCGGACTA
This sequence comes from Schistocerca americana, assembly GCF_021461395.2. Lineage (NCBI taxonomy): Eukaryota > Metazoa > Arthropoda > Insecta > Orthoptera > Acrididae > Schistocerca > Schistocerca americana. Next base: position 1,097,818,254 of record NC_060119.1, on the reverse strand, counting down.
GGTTGTCACATGCCTCTTAGTTTCACATCTTGGACTGTGCTGGAAGTGATAGACAGATGGATGCCTGTCAGCTCGTTGGCCCTGATATGCATGTCGTCTCTCAAAAACCGTTCTATTTCATATGTCGTTGGACGCGCGTACGATTCGGCGAACATGAGCTTCACCGTCGCCTACCGGGCGAGGTGGCGCAGTGGGTAGCACACTGGACTCGCATTCGGGAGGACGACGGTTCAATCCCGCTTTCGGCCATCCTCATTTAGGATTTCCGTGATTTCCGTAAAAATCGCTCCAGGCAAATGCCGGGATGGTTCCTTTGAAAGGGCACGGCCGACTTCCTTTCCTGTCCTTCCCTAATCCACTGAGACCTAAGACCTCGCTGTCTGGTCTCCTCCTCCAAAAACAACCCAACAACAACAACTCACCTTCGCCTGGCTGTAAGAGAACGCCATATCTAAAGGCCCCCCACACACGCTATTGCATGCTTGACAATCACGCTTGCGAAAGCGTGCTTGCTCAAGGGTGCACTAATTCCTCGCGCCTCCACACGACTCAAGCACGCACGTACAAGCATCAGTTTGTTTACATTGGAAAGTATCGAGCACAGACGACGATGCGCTACCTGTTGCAGCCTTTTTGCTTGTTTTACGAAAAAACAAAACAAAAAGAAAACGCGATATGTGGAGTAAAGGGGGCTTAAAAACGAAAATCGTATTCTCACACAAATTTTTTCTCGTCTGTAATTCGTTCGTAATGTATTACTTTTCTTAATAACAGTATCTTTAGTTGCTGATGACTCTATTTCCTTGTACTTTGTGAGAAGTACCTCATATGCCGCGTCTCTTTTCATTTTATCGTGATATTCTTTACTTTTAATATTCCATAAACATGGTTGTTCTTCGTAGCACCTAATAAATTCCTCCAACACTTCCCGTTCTGGCATCAGAACGAAGAGGGAAACGACACAAAATCTAAATAAACGTGTGCTCTCCACAATCTGTGTCCGAATGACAGATGTGTGCTTGTTCAAGCTTCCCTACTCTAGGCACACACGAGCAACCATGGAAATGCTTAGCGGCTTGCACAAGCACGCGTAATCGAAATTCGGTCAAGCGTCAAGCTGCTTGTGCAAGCCTGATGCTTGCACTAATTTAACCAACACACGGTCAAGCAAGCTTGCACAAGCACGATTGTCAAGCGTGATTGTCAAGCATTCAGAAGCGTATTTGGAGGGCCTTAATGAGAGCTCTAAATCACAACAACGAACGCAGTATATTGCGACTCGAGTAAACAAACACACGTCCGGTGCCTTGTTCGGCGGGCCGCGGGACCAAGACGTGCTATGGCTAAATGACGACTGCGTCCCTAGACCACGGGGATACTTGTACATTTTAATTCTTTACTCAGAATAAGTGCTGTTCCGAGAACTGTTGGTCGGAAAGCCACTTGTGAGCCGGATGGTACTCGAAAGTACCTATTTTGTAAAATTGTAAATAAAATTCAAATTCCAAAACAAGTTTACTAATGTCATATTTGTACGAGGGTTTTTCGGTCCCAAAATGGAAACCACACTGAAAATAAAAAATGTTTAGTTTGCCACAGTTTGCTAAAACTTCTCTATATAGTCGCCTCTGACTATGAAATTTGTCGAAGCGTTGTACCTGCTTTCCAAAACACTCGTCATAGAAGGTAGCCTTATGTGCTTTACGCCATTTCTCTGGTTTGAAGCTCATTGTCTCTGTCAAAATGTTGCCTTTATAGCCATCGAGTTATGTGAGCAGAGATGAATATGATAAAAAACCAAGTCCGGGCTTGCAGTTTGTCGGACCTTACCTTCAGAATAGCCCCCATATTTACTGCTAAGATGGATAAGAATTTATGTGTTTTTGATAGTTTAGGCTAAAAGTGTAACTAAATGTATCTATGGGGTCTAAAATTGAAACTCAGTACGTTTCCATAAACTCGTACATATTCCTAGATAGTACAAGGAAAAAAAAAAACATAATTGGAAGTCACATACTAAGATAAGTACGTACTTGTTGAGTCGCTTTATCCGGTATTTTGGCCTCTCTGAGGACCGCAGATCTCCTATATAAAGAGTAACATGGATTCTACAAACAGAAAAATTATGAAAATAAACTCGCTCTGTTCATTGACGAGCGGGCCGGGGTGGCCGAGCGGTTCTAGGCTCTACAGTCTGGAACCGCGCGACCGCTACGGTCGCAGGTTCGAATCCTGCCTCGGGCATGGATGTGTGTGATGTCCTTAGGTTAGTTAGGTTTAAGTAGTTCTAAGTTCTAGGGGGCTGATGAGCTCAGAAGTTAAGTCCCATGGTGCTCAGAGCCATTTGAACCACCCGTTGCCTCACAGACATCGGTGCTCTGGCTGATGCCGTGTACCTTGACTTTTGGAAGGAATTCGATGCATTTTCCAAATGTCGTGTATTCAGCAGACTACGAGCTTTGCGATTATTTGAACAGATTTGTAGTAGGATTCAGGATGGTCATCAGAAGCAGTGTAGAACCGTGACTCATTGCCGAACGATGTGTGATACTATCCATCAGCAGAGATGCACGGTGCCACTACACACGCAGCCGTTTGCCTTGTGGTGTTAACGGCAGACTACCTACGGAACGGTAATTCTCTAGTCTAGCTGCTGCTAACCTCCACCAATGGTGCGAGATGACACAGAATGTTGCTGGTTGTCCATTACCTGTTCCCGGATGAGGATGTGGAGACGTTCTGGTGTGCTTCGTCAACAACACTGTGAACCTCCTTCGTTGTTGCCAGACACAGTCGACTGTAACATAAACAGAGAGTATGTCTGCTCTCAAGTTCCCATAGAGCCCAACACTGGTTTGCTGTCACATCCGAAGGCCCCAAAAATATGGATATTGCACGATTCGACTTGACGCACTAATGGAGGCCCACAGCGAGCCGCCTTTCATAACCTGCCAGGCGCTATCTCACTCGAATACGTAACATCTTAGTCTCTTTCACAGCATCACTCAACATCCGATGCTGTTCAGGCCACTTATATACCCTACTGAACCTGGTAGTAACACAAGCCACAAACAACACTAAATTACTCTGGTGGTCGTTCTACATGTCACAGAGAAATGCTACTGTAATCGTTTACCTAGCCACCGATGGTGTGTACTTGTATGAAATTACACTGACATATGACCATGTCTTCCAGATGCCTCCCTTTACTGTGAGTCAGAGCTGTTAAGCCAAGATCCCCGTTCTCTGTTACATAAGACGTTGAAGCACCCGAATAGGATTCACGGTGCTCACCAATCCATACCTCACCAATCCCATGGTTCGTCAGACCCTTACCCAGCCAACGAAAACTGAGTTCCTCAAGGCGTTCGCCATTCGGCACGACACTAGAAGCATGAAGCATGTGTGGTTTACCTAACGCCACGGACGCTGTGATCATTCCCCCCGCCGCTATTTTGAAAGTAGAACTACACCATTACATGCAGCACACATTTTTAGAACCCATAAATAGCTCATAGATTCATGGTGCTGACGTCTTCCGCAAAAAAATATCTAAAGAGATGTTACACAAAAAATTTTCACTCTGCAGAGGAGTGAGTGCCGATTTGAAATTCACTCGCAGATTAAAACTGCCTGCCACACCGCGACTCGAACCGGGATCTTCACCTTTCACAGGCAGCCCGCCTTCACAATTTCACTTCAGTCAGTACCTCATTTCCAACGTTCCGCACCTCTCAGGTGCTCTTTACATACCTTGCAGTCCCAGGTTGGTCCTTCTTGGTAGGTCAGATAGTTTTAATCTGGCCAGAAAGCTTTATAGACAATTTGTTTGAAATCCCAGAGTATATGCCCATTTCTGGAAATTGTTTTTTAAGGACTATGACGGTGAAGGTATCGGTGACCATTCATTCTTAATAATCGACACCCGTACGGTATCCGTAGAGTACTGTAATTACATTTAGCCTCAGCAAGTCGCATTGATACAAATTCTCTTTTCTACAAGAGATTTAAATGGATTCCATACGCCTGCACTGCAAATGCCGCAATTCCGCCGCTGGCAGCATAAAAATTGCTTTGTATTGCGAAATCGATTAGCTGACCGCAATTCACATACGGTCGGATTGTTCAGTTTTGTGGCCACTTTAACACGCTACAGCACGAAGAGATCATAGAAGTCGTATTTTGCTTAAAATCGGTCCTATAATTTAAGTAATATCTTGCAATTCATCGCCTCTTCAAATGCAAACAACATCCATTCTCTCAACTCAGCTTGTTCCTTGGCTGCATTTGATAGATGCGGCTACATTTTCTGTCTCCTGTCACCTTTCAGCAGGGCTGTCGTTTCACACGTAATGAGAAAACGTATGTACACAACAACCAGTGCAATAATTCACACTTATTAATTCCTCTGGAAGCTGTATTGTCATTTACCTTGTTTCAAGAGAAAAGATACGCATTTCAGTGAGGCCAAGCCACTGCCCGAGCTACTTATATGTACCACACATTATGTACATTATGATCATTTCAGTGTGTGAAAATGTAATTAGTTTGTTCCCATCAGACATACATAACGTTACAATCTACATATGGTGATGTCTTGTGGAGATATTGTGTTCTTGATAAAGATAAATACCTCAATTCACACCTAATTGAAACTCAGGTCACGCTATTTATATAATTATTCTTACTAAGAATAGAATTACTTAGAATTAATGTTACTCCGACATTAGCCAATATTAAAGACATGTATTTTCTTATTATTTTTTCTGAGAGGTTGGGATCTATTATTCCTGTAAAACACATGGAATGTAGAGGCTTCAGAAGGTACAAATTTTGATAGAAGCATATTGAACGCTTTTTGCAGAATCCGAATGAAATAAATATTGGTTTTCGGTACCATTTCCAGTCCAGTGCAGTTCCTAAGACGCGTAACGCAGAAAATGCGGTAACCACAATTGAACGTATTTTTATGAACTTTATTTGCTTTCATTAAAAGTAATACGACCCCAAACAAGTGGATTAACCCTAGTGTCGTATTACCAAAGTATATGATATTTCGCGTGGTCTAGGTGGCTATTTGAAATTAATCGAAAACTTTCACTGCTTAAATCTTCAATGAAAATCGTTAGCAACAGAGGTAGAGGACTTCCGTTATAGGGTATCACTCTCATTCTGCCAACGACGTTGTTAAAGACGGTTGAGGAGTGAACAGATTTTCTAGGGAACATCTTGCTTTTGGGCTAGGAGCCTGCTACTAAAAGGCAGAAGAATGAGCAACGGGGCCGCGCGGGATTAGCCGAGCGGTCTCAGGCGCTGCATCATGGACTGTGCGGCTGGTCCCGGCGTAGGTTCGAGTCCTCCCTCGGGCATGGGTGTTTGTGTTTGTCCTTAGGATAATTTAGGTTAAGTAATGTGTAAGCTTATGGACTGATGACCTTAGCAGTTAAGTCCCATAAGATTTCACACACATTTCAACATTTTTAGAATCAGTAACGAGCGATGGCATAACTATGCAGAAGGCAATGCAAACTACTTCGTTAAAAACACAATGTGTATCCAAATGACATGTGGCCTGTAACTAAAAAGGTGTTATGATGATCTCTTCATTAGCAAAAGATACTAGATTAGTCCCCCATTCATATCTCTAGGAGGGGGCTACCAAGGGGAGATTACCACGAGTAAAAGACTGAATAATCAACGATAGCCTAACATGCTACGAATCCGAGCATAGAATGTCAGAAATTTGGGCGTGGTAAGGAACTAAGAAAATCTGAAGAAGGGATATTCAAAGATTCAGTCTAAATATGGGAGGAGGGGGGAAGGGGTCAGTGAAGTAGAAAGACAACGAGGATTTTTGATCAGAATAATAATGGATCATATCAATATCACAAAAATCTGATAGCATTCGTTATTAATTGGAAAGTAGGATGGAGAGTGAGTTACTGCCAACGGTTCAGTGACGTTGTTCTCATCACAATCACAGCAATTCAACGCCAAAATTACAAGTATAAATGCCGATGTCACAAGAAGAAGATGAAGGAATAGAGAAAGTGTATGAGGACAGGCTCTTCAGGAACATCAGCTTGTAGAAGGAGATGATAAATAATCATCACAGTGGACTGGAAAGCGGAAGGACAGGGAGGAATAAAAGAAAAGCTTTTTCGAGAATATGGGACTGGTTGTAGCAATGAAAGAAGGAGCAAACTATCTCAGTTCTGTGGTAAATTTCAACTAATAATAGTGAATACATTATTCAAGAGCCCCAAGAGGAGGAGGTACAACTGGAAAAGGGTCACCAGCACGGGAAGATTCCAGATGGATTACACATTTTCAGACTGAGATTCTGAATCAGTTATTGCGTTGTAAGGTGTTTCCAGGAGCAGATATGGACTCTGATTATAATTTATAACGATGGAGAATAGAATGAAGTTCACAACAATCGCCCGGGAAAATCATTGTAGAACTAAGTGCAATATTTACATACCAAAGAATGATGAGATAAATTTAAAGTTCTCTGAGGCTTTAGATAATATAGTGTGGACTATAGTTGGCAGTTCAGATGAAGAGAAACAGACATCTCTAAAATGGGCAGTTACCGAAGTTGGCCAGAGGAAAGTAGCAGTGAAGAGACGTTGGGTAACAGACTAAATACTTCAACCGACCGACGAAAGAAGGAAGTAGAAAAATATTCAGGCAAAGACAGGCATACAGCAATATAAGTCACTCAGTAATTACATAAATAGGAAATGCAGGGAGGTAAAGGCGAAATTACTATAGAAAATACGTGAAGAGACAGAAACAGAAACTGTCATCTAAATGACTGATTTAACATATAGAGCATGTTGCTGTTGTGGTCTTCAGTCCAAAGACTGGTTTAATGCAGCTCTCCAATTTATTCTGTCCTGTTTAAGCCTCTCCATCTTCGAATAACCACTGCAACCTACATCCTTCTGAATCTGCTTACAGTATTCATCTCTTGGTCTTCCTCTATAAATTTTACCTTCCACACTTCCCTCCAATACTAAATTGGTGCTTCCTTCATGCCTCAGAAGATTTACTATGAACCGATCCCTTCTTCTACACAGTTTGTGCCACAGATTCCTCGTCTCCCCAATTCTGTTGAGTTCATCCGCATTAGTTATGTGATCTACCCATCTAATCTTCAGCATTCTTTTGTAGCATCACATTTCAAAAGATTACATTCTCTTCTTGTCTAAATTGTTTATCGTCCACGTTTCAGTTCACTATATGGCAACACTTCACACAAATATTTTCAGAAAACACTTCCTGACACCTGAAGCTGTAGTCGATGTTAACAAATTTCTGTTCTTCAGAAATGCTTTCTTTGCAGTCGTCAGTCTATATTTTATATCCTCTCTACTTTGACCATAATCAATTATTTAGTTGCCCAAATAGGAAAACTCATCTATTGTCTCATTTCCTAATCTAATTCCTTTAGCATCACCTGATTTAATTGGACTACATTCCATTATCATCGTTTTGCTTTTGCTGATGTTCATCTTATATCCTTCTTTCAATACACTGTCCATTTGTAACCTCCTCCTCACTTATCGACCTTAATGACAGTGAAAAATTAAACCGCGTGTACCTAATGGAAATTCGGGGAAAGCAATCGTCACTGAAGTTAATCTGTCGGTAAAGAGGGAGGAAGTGTTACATCTAAATAAAAGGAAAAATGCAAAAGAAACTGGTGGAAATTAATTTTGAAAAGGGGTTAAGTTAATAAAGAAAGTAAATGTGCGGTCGTTACGTTAACAATTAACTGGCGTTAATTAGATATTTGAGATTTGGGGAAAATTACGGTCACCAGTCCTATGGACAACTACTACAATAGCTGAAAATGAAAGATTAATGCACATATAATTAGCACTAAAAGCGTGGCAACTGAAGGTTGATACGTGTTGTGTGAAAACTGAATGTTTATCAGAAGTAATAAATTTCGCTACTCTCTGACTTAATTTAGCAAAAGAATTAATAAAACCGGAAAATTGAAAGTTAATTTAGTGACTGAAATTAATAGTGAGCTTTGTTTCTGAAGCACTACGAAATTCAGTAAAATAAGGTTAGTCTTGGGCTACCTCAACAATCATTTCAATAGCTACTTGAATCTATGCAATTTAGAAATAAGAGATTTAACTTTGAACTTGAATTAAATGATTCTGAACAATTAACAAAAGTATAATTTAGTACGCACCAAGCTGAGCTGCAGTCACAGGTAAGCTAAAATATGGTAACAAAACTCGCACTCTTAATTTGTGCTTGTGTAATCTAAATATTGTAGCCAGCTATGAACACCTTAACTGAACTTTGAAATTAAAGCAGTGAAATCGAATGATATTACTTTAATGCTGGCGTTTGAATTTCAACGACACTCGAGTTCATTTTGGAAAAGGAAGGGACCCTGATTGGTAATGCATTTGGGACCATGAGCAACAAAGGTTCATGCTAAGTTGCTGTATTTTAGTTATGCAACAGTTTGAAAAGCTGAGGTCTGCCACACAGTTCTAAAACTTTACGTGCTTCCAGTCTTCCTTGTTGGTTGATTGAACGTTTGAAGTCGTCGGTTGAGGAGGTGGCGACAATCACTCATTGTCGGCCGTCGCTGTTGAAGCTGGATGTTGGCGCGCCTTCTTCTCGACACGGTCTCCAGCCGAAACGGGCTCTTGATGTGTGCCAGCTAACGCTTCCCGTCCGGGACACCATGTCAGAAACTAACATAGCAATTACATGCTGCCAAACCGCGCGGCAACTCGCGGGAGCGTCACACAACACACCTGCTCCACCGCCCCACTCCAGCCAGACTCTGCTCTGCCCGTGCTCCACGCGGCAGAGTTAACACTATCAAAGATCCTAAACACTTTGGTTCTCCACACGAGCTATCGATTTAATCGTTCGATAGCATAGTTTTCCCTAGGCAAGACCCAGCGTAAAAATACGAATAGTATTTACAAAACAAACCATATATACATCGACATAAATGCATAAATATATATATACAAATAGTAAAACAATTACAATATATAAAGACACAGAAATGTCATATCTTCAGGTAACAAAATAAGGAAAACATTTATAGTACAATAGATGGAAATAGGAGGATATGCATTTCCGGCGTTACACATTCCGTTCACCTACTCTTCCAAGTCCTTTGCTGTCTCTGAGAGAATTACAATGTCATCGGCAAACTTCAAAGTTTTTATTTCTTCTCCCTAGATTTTTATTCCTACTCCAATTTTTTTTGTTTTCTTCATTGCTATGTCAATATGTACCTTGAATGGCGTGGGGATAGGCTAATCCTGTCTCACTCCCTTCTCAACCAGTGCTTACCTTTCGTGCCCTTCGACTGGTTTCTGTACAAACTGTAAATAGCCATTCGCTCCCTGTATTTTACTCCTCCCACCTTTCGAATTTGAAACAGTGTTTCAATCAACATTGTCGACAGCTTTCTGTGAACCTACAAATGCTATAAATATAGGTTTGCCTTTTCCTAATGTCTATTCTAAGATACGTCGTACGGTCAGTATTGCCTCGCCGTTTTCCACTTCCTGTATTCCTTTTCGCCTGCTTCATTTACGTATTTTTATATGTTCCCCTGTCATCAAATAATTTCATTGATTAATTTCAGTATCTCTTGTGTTACCCAGGGTATTCTACTAGCCCTTGTCTTTTTACCTACTTGATCCACTGCTGCCTTCACTATTTCGTCTCTGAAAGCTACCCATTCTTCTTCTACTGTATTCCTTTCCCCTGTTCTTGTCAGTTGTTCCCTATCACTCAGTATGAAACGCTATCCACGTCCCACCTCCTTAAATTCCTATATTTTTGCAGTTTCTTCAGTTTTAATCTACAGTTCATAACCAATAAATTATGGTCACAGTCCACATCTGCTCCTCGAAAACCTGGTTTCTAAATCTCTGTCTCAGCATAACATAATGAATCTGAAACATTCCGCTGTCTCCAGGTCTCCTCCACGCTTGCAGCCTTCTTCCATGATTTTTAAACCAAGTTTTAGCTAGGATGAAACTATGCACTATGCAAAATTCTACGAGACGCCTTCCTGTTTCAGTCCTTTCCCCCCAGTCCATATTCATCTACTACTTTCGGTTCTATTCCTTTTCCTATTATCGAATTTCATCCCCAAAATCTGTTAAATTTTCATCTCCCTTAACTGTCTTAATAATTTCTTTTATCTCAACATACATTTCTTCAATCTCTTCATCATATGCGGAGCTAGTGGCATATAAACTTCTACTACTGTGGTAGGCATGGGCTTCGTATCTATCTTGGCTACAATAGTGCGTTCACTATGCTGTTCGTAGTAGCTTATCCGCGTTCCTACTTTTTATTCCTTACTGAACTACTGCTGCAATACCCCTATTTGATTCTGTATAAATAACACTGTATTCACCTGGCCATAAGTCTTGTTCCTCCTCCCACTGAACTTCACTAGTTATCACTACATCTAACTTTAACCTATCCACTTCCCATTTTAATTTTTCTAACCTACCTGCTCGACCGAGGGATCTGACATTCCATGCTCCAATCCGTAGAACACCAGTTTCGTTTCTCCCCGCTGGAGATGAAAATGGGGGACTATTTTACCTCCAGAATATTCTAACCAAGAGTACGCCGTCATCATTTAACCATACAGTAAAGCTGCATCTCCTTGGGAAAATTACAGGTGTAATTTCCCCTTGCTCTCAGCCGTTCGCGCTACCAGCACTGCAATGCTGTTTTGATTGAAGTTACAAGGCGAGCTGAATCAATCATCCAGACTGTTGCTCCTGCAACTACTGAAAACGCTGCTGCCCCACTTCAGGAACCACACGTTCCTCTGGCCCCTCAACAAATACCCCTCTGTTGTGGTTGCACCGACGGTACGGCTATCCGTATCCAGCGGCATGCAAGCCTCTCCACCAATGGCAAGTTGTTGCGTGGAAACTATCATATTAGACTGGAGATATATCGTGTATGCCATGTATCGGCTCAGGTGGTATGAGATGAGGTTCTATCTAACCTAGCAGCGAGTGCTGTGGTGTTGCGTTAAAGTGCGGATCTTGCCCCGCCCGTCTACTTTTAGAGCGCTGTCCGCCAAGGTTCGCTCCAAGTGTGTTCTGTACTGAATGGTTTCGAATCTCGATGCTGTAGTTCACCAGGGTAGTCGGCGGCACGCCGAGTGGTTGCGTTGCGCTACGTTTTGACACCAGCCCTTTCGAAGAGACGCGTTCATCGTACTGCATTTGAAGAGCCATGAACGGTTAGGACAGTGACAATGCCAGGCCATCTGAGCCAAAAGAAATACCTGTTGGTGATGTCCACTGTAACGCCAGCGGACCACGGGAGATAATTAATTCGGTGAGAAGCCTATTAAAACACTCGCTGTTACTTGTGGTGTTCCACAGCCAGCGACTCGTCTGTCTGGATAAGGTTAACCTTACCTAACTTTATTTAAGTTGGCTTCTTCAGTGTTTGGGCGGTGCAGTTTCGTTCTAGCTGTGTCCTTAAGGTAATGTGTGATGTTGCAAATTTCTGCCATTAGGTATAATATACTCTAGGTGATGTGTTATGTTAATTATACTCTGATATTGACAATGATTATCGCCTCTTCTATGGTTTTTATATGTTAATATCTCGTTTATTTAAGATTTTTAGTTAGTCGTAAAAATTGATTCAGAGCTCTCTTCAGTTGTTCGTCTCCATTTTCACGGTTCCGTACCTCAAACGGTAAAAAACGGAACCTTTTCATGATTCCTTTATTGTCTGTCCGGCTGCTAAAGACTCATCTTCTCAGGAAAAGTAAACGTATCAAGTTGAGGTTTATGTCACTTGCTAAGGTAGACGGTCCCTTGGCGGTGCAAAAATTGGAACTTTAAGTCAATGCAATCAAAATATATGTCCATTAATGTCAAAAACTTTGACAATCGCAAATTCACTCATCGGAAACTATAAGGCGCTTCTCGTTGACTTAGGATATGAAATTTGACATACAGCAAAGTTTCACGGTACAAATAAAGAAAAAAAAATCGGAACACTTAATTTATAATTATACCACACGAAAAACATATTTCATTTGTCATATGTTATACGACTTCAATCTTAAAATTAAAAGATTCTCGGAATTCACGGAACCGATATCTTTCCACTAGCAATGTCGAAAACAGGCAAAAATCATCGAGATTCTGGATTCCCCGGATGGATGAACAGTCTATAAGTTTGTACCGAACAGTCAGAGCGCGAGTTCTTTTCGCAACTTCAGTCTTTTTTTATTATTGTACATCTTTCATTCATTTGCACATTTAAGGAGAACCGCCTTTTAAATGTTGCAGACAGCAATTGTAGATTAGTGCAAAAACATCACTGAGTCAGAGTAACAGCACATTCATCCAAGTTCCCAACAAGGATAATAACTGAGAAATGGAAAACAAAACCGAAGACCTGTTTGGTGACGATCAGTTACGCATTAGGAAGGATAAAGGCACAGAGAGGCAGTTATGAGGATACTACTGATAATGGATGCGACATTTAACCAAATTCAACAGTAGGCCGTAGGCTTTGTCGCCTGGGGAAAACGTTCGAAACGTAGAATGGACATTGTTATCCTGAATAAAGAAGAAAAGTAATAGGATGTCATTAATGGAATGAAGTGTCTTATGAGTAGACGTTGAGGATTTACAGTAAAGTAAAGAAAGGCGAAAATAATGAGGAGACGCAGAAACGAGATAAGCGATGAACTTAGCATTTAATTTGGTGTCCACGAAGTGGACGGAGCAAAATATGATGGACGAAGCAAGACACAAAGTGACTATCACAGGCAAAGAGATGCTTTTCCTGAGCAAAATACGTCTACTAGTATCATACAAAGGCCTTCATTTCAGGAGTTTGTAACCTCCTCCCTTCCTAATCAGCCTATAGGATTGCGATTTAACTGACGGTGATCGCAAATGCCTAATGAAATTTTACAGTGACTAAGGCTGTCGTTACCGAAGGGAAATAATCCTTAACTCAAGAGGTGACTTTTCTATAACGTATACGACGAGGTGTGGTTTCTGAGACTTATCTATAAACCAAGAGCTAAGGTGTAAGTCATTTGAAAATTTAATTTATGTTGTATAACATTTATGGTTACAACTAAATAAGTGTTGTTTAAACATTCCTTGTTGATTTTATTGCACTAAATAAAGCCAACAGTATTTTATTTTTGTGCCAAGCAAAAATCACATACATTTGTGAAGCTTCTTCAATAGTACCCAAAACTAACTGTTACAGAACCGAATTTTACGTTCTCAAAAATTATGGTATCTCTGTAGAAAGCAAATTTTCGCATTAAACAAATTTCCGGGGATTAAACTTGCATATAAAAACTGAACGTGATAGCCAGAAAAAGGAAGGGTGCAAAATTAATATTCAGTACTGAGATCTACATCTTTCTTTCCCACATGTAATTGTAGCTAAAACTAAGTATTTTGTTGGAGAAACAGAAAGTTCCTCATCACCACTGACCTGAAGTTTTTTCTTTGAATGGTCGTCTTGTTCGCTCGCAGAATTGTTATCAATGGCTATTGAAAAATCGTTGTCTTCTTTGTTTACTTCTTGTTCTATATCATTATCATTCTCCATCCACTGACCAAAAATTCCATCGAACTTAGAGTACGTACAATTTTCACATTCTTGCTAATACATTTTGTACTGAACTGACGGCAGCAGGTGTGCAGTTCACGAGGCGTGATCTAACAGATCCCATCACATGTCAACAACTCATATCAACAAAAATCAAATAAGGCGATAACGCAACTGACAATAATAATTTGTAGAGCTGGTGATTAAAAGAAGGTAGGCGGTGTATGAAAACGTTCCTCCATAATTGACGTACGAGAGCGACTTGGAAAACCCCGGGGCGGTCTGAGAGGCCACACCTCATGAGTTGAGGAATAACACCGGTTAGTTGGAGGAAAGTGTACAACAGACTCTTCTGAAGGAAGAATCTATTCTAAATTCATGCTAAATTTAGATGATAATTTTGAAATGGGTGGAATGTAGTGCAATCGGTCATGAACGGTACAGTGGAAAGAAGGATACAACGTAATATTTACTACAAAATCACCTATAACAGAAAGAAAACACGTATCAGCGAAAACAAGGCTAATTAAACGGCGCCAGCCCTCTAGGGTAATGAATCTCCGGAATCTTGAGAAAGGTAATGGCAAACAAATTTGAGCAAATAATCACTGGCATGGCAACAGAAGGTTGTCACGTTTTCCCACAGCATAATAGTCCGCGAGAAAATAAATGAATCAGAAAGCACTGAGTTTGCAGCTACTTATTCTGAAATACTAAATTTTGAAAGTAACATTAAATGAAATTACTGGTCAAATAAGTGACTTACTTAACTTGAACTTTGTTATGTAAAAAATAACTTTCAGTAACCTCAGTTTAACGTAATGCAAAATTTAGAAAAAGGGAAGCAATTAACTTTTGATTACGGAAATATTGGACTGAATTTACTTTACGCAAATTACCAATTGGTTTTACCTTTAAAGTACAAACATTAAAATACATACCAAGCCAGCAGAAATCACTCGCAGAGCTAAATACAGAATAAATGAAATTGCGCAATTTTAATTTGTGCTGTATCTTTGGTTATTAGTTTTGGCAGTAAAATTTTACTTTACTTTAAGTAGCCCCTGTTATGCAATACAAAAATGAACAGTTACTGAGGCATAAAATTTAGACTGCAACTGGCAGTAGATATTTAATTTATTTTCATATTATTACACTCAGTGATTGTATGGTGAAACTTCCCCTTTTTTAATGTAAAGAATTACTGTGCTGATAAAACTTCTACGTTACTTGATTTTCAAACTCTAGAGTGAAACTGAAAGTAATGAGACTGTTTTATCTTTACTTATTTTGATCATTACTAAACTGACACACAATATTTTAGCGCAACGCAATCTGACTTTCAATAGTCCCTACAAAAGAATAGCCCTGACTAACAATAACCTATTCCCTTCATGAATCACTTTCCTCACAAAAATCTTCGTTACTCGAACTACTGCAATACAGTGAGTACCAATACTGCCAGCTAAATAAAAGATTCTAACTACCGAAGACACTAACTACTGACTGGCATATAGTTAGCAAATGAAAGATTTTGATAGAGAACAAACAATGTATTTACCTTAATAATGTGTTCAAAAGTCATTATATATATATATATATATATATATATATATATATATATATATATATATATATATAAATTCGTTACATCCAGTTTAACAAATTTCGTTTTTCTGACGGACACACGTCCAGATAGTCCGCTCATATTAACATCTCAGAACTCTGGCACCTCTCTTCCCACATCCACCACTGCTGGCGGCTCACCTCCCAACTGCCCAACGCTACGAGCTGTTTACATCCAACTGCCCAACACTACACTGGTGAAAAACTTGCAACGAGTCCAACCAGCCACAGACTGCACACAGCGCAGTCAGCGATTTTAATACAGAGCGCTACGTGACGTTACCAACAAAAAAACCTAAACAGCCTACTTACAATGGAAAGGAAAGGGGCCTTGCTTGATAATAATGTCTGAGGACAATGACAACACTGGTGCCCTACAAGTTTCAACTACTTCAATTTATTATTCAAGTTTTTCATACTTTGTGAAAGAAATGTTGGTGGGCAAAGCCTCTGCATTACTTTGTTTGTCAGTTAACAGTCTTGGGATGTTGTACCTATGCAGACGACAATAGTGAGCTCCCGTTGTTGCTGCTGTTGCTGCTGCTGCTCATATCCGTACTGAAATACAATACAAGAACAAATCAACTGATTCTGAAAGGTATTTACCAAGTAATACTGAAACTGGTATGGGATATTCCGTTCTGACGAAATACACTGAGCAGCTTGTTGATACAGTGAGGCTGGACTGATGACCTCAGATGTTAAGTACCATAGTGCTCAGAGCCATGTGAACCATTTTTCAGCAGCAGCACATAAGACAGTCCAGAAGTACAGGAAGAATAGATCCGGGGGAGTGGCTGCGACGTTTTAAATCCGTTCGCGTAGACATCGATGTTCGTGCCATTGATTATCCGGTCTAATATATAGGAGACTGAGATATAGTGCATTACACGAACTGGTACGGTGAAGTTTTGGAAATGCTCCTCATGCCATTTGCCAACACCTAAATCGTTGAGCTACACAAATACGTTCAAACAGACGATGGGAAATAAAAATTACTGTGTATAACGTCCGCCTGTTACGCAAACGTGTTTTGGTACCTTTGCGCCATCACCAGTGGGTTTCCTTTATTTAAATTGGTAAAATTTTAACATTTTTTGTACCAATTAATCTACGAAAATTAAGCCTAAAACAATTTTTGTATTTCTTAAAAGACATCATAGTCGCCGTTGACTGTATAAAATATTTATTGTTACTATTGCAATTTCGGCCTTATGGCCACTTTCAACTAACACTGCAAAAGTTACATTCTGTCAGAATTTTTGTAGGTTGTTGTCATTACATTAATTTTACATTATAGGGTAATGCGTGACCCTCTGTACGTTATCGTGTACTGGTAGCTTGTCATCTGCAATTAAATTATGTTAATGTAGAATATCGTTGGCGAGTTAATTCATCACTTTATATCTAAACATAACTTTCTTTTGCTAAAATATTTAGTGATTGTATTTGCTGTTACTTATATTTAGCTCTTGCCAACCTATTTTCATCTGTGTTCACTTGAGCTGTTGTGGAGAACATGAATTCTTTGCGTAACTTCGTTTGTAAATAACACCGGTCATACTTTGCCAAACCTATGAATAAAGGGTGTTTTCAATAACAGGCGGACCTGAAAACCAGTTCATTTTTACCTGCAAACAGAGTCCATGCAAAAGCAGCCAAACCAAATGATGAAGGGGAAAAATCTTGGAGTAGGTTAGATACCAGATACATTAAGAGAGAAACTGAAAAATAAAGATTGAAGAGGGACTTGAGACAAATGCCAAGCCACGCAGAATTTTTTTCCTATTAATGAAATAGGGATGACTGCAACCGACAATAAATGTAGAAGAATATTGTATATATTTTACTATCGATAGTGTTGTCTACAACAGGAGAGCAGAAGACTATTGAATACTCCAGGGTCATGTCAGCTTACAAAACACTGACGCTACAAAATGTGTCTGATGTACTAGGAATTTTATTATAGTCTCATGTCAATACATAAGTAAATCCGTCCCCTGTTACAAATTTTCCACCACTATCTTTATCCACGCGTACATCAGAAGTTCAATGAGTTTGTTTAAGAAATAAGAATAACAAGTCGTGATTTATATTTTGCTTGTATTCTGTACGACGCGTTCCGGCAGATGATTCTAATTTTAAAGTGTGCCGTGCCACTTATTCAATCGATGACCAAATTAGGAAACAATTTCAAGTTATGGTTTTATTATGGCCCACTTGTGCAGGAAACTATAGATATTAAATTTCACGCACGATTTTTTGTACACTGTAAAATTTGAAATTATGAAACGTACTTTTTACATGTTGTCAACAAAGCATCCACAGAGCATACACACATATGTATAGAGGTTATTTATTTTAATAATCTGGATCATTATTTACAATGATTCCTATTTTTGTATGTCACTGCATTTATTTAAGTCTATGGAGAATCATTTGGGAAGTGAATCAATGAAATTCTGTAGCTCCTTCGATTCGATACTTTTAGGTACACATTAGCAGTGAGGAGTCCTTGGCTCAAGTGAGACCTCCCCTAATACGGGCCTAATATTAAAATCCCGTTAAATGCGCAATGCTTCGTGAGATTGATCGCCCTTTCTTTATTATCTGAACTTCGTCCATGCACGCGATCTAAAAACTTTGGTGCTCTTAGATCTTCTAACATTTCCAACGAATAAATGTTCTCAACTGTTCGTAATTATTTTTCCAACACTGAAACAAAACTGTTAATACTAAACTTCAAACCAATAATCACAGGTAAACGCTTTCACTTCAATAATTCGGAATTGCAAATCATAACCAAACGAACATCTGCAAAGCTGTTTAGGGACATTTTTGAAACGCAAATTACACGCAGTGTCCCGTGTATTCGTTCACTAACTTGAATTGCAGGTTAAATTCAAGATCAGTTACAACAAGAATCTTGGCCTGGTGCAAAATGGAAGTATTCCATCAGACGTTGAGGTATAGACACTCAAGACTGGCAATTAACAATATTCATTTTAGTTTCATATTCAGCAGTAGTGGTGTCGAAAAGCTCCCTGGCTGCTAGTAATGTCGCGCTGCTATCCCAATATATACCAGTTTACCAGCACATCAGTGCAATACGAATCCCTACTTTCCGCTCAGCAATATCATTAAAAACACTCTCCTGTATAAACGATTTGCAAAAGGATTAAAATTATATACTAACGGTCGTCATGGGAGATCCGTTATACGAGTGAACAGCACTACTGTAAATCTGCTTCCGTGTTTCCATTACAGTCCAACAGTATTAATTATCTTGATTCCAAGGGATAAAAAAGGCACTCAACTAGAAATAAATTGCAAAACAATCAATAATCCGAAAACTAAGCATCCCTAACGAAACGTAGTAAGAACAGGAAAGAGCTGAGAAAACTCTAGCCCTTGTTAATTTGAAAAGCAGTAGAAATAATAAAATTCACATGCTTTAACGAAAGACGTTATTGGCCACCTTGCAATGGATTAATCATATCGTGCCATGCTGGTTGGAGCAGCTTTTGATGCTATGGCACTAAAAGGTGTCTGGATACAGGATAGTCTCTGCCAGAGACGACTGTCCTCTGGACATTGCAGCATGATCACAGTGCTGGACGACCACCATCTCACAGATTACGAAATTACAGTGCATGTGTTGTGAAGAAGTTGTATGCAATGTTCCTTCGGGCATGCATGCCTGCAACTTACAAATAAAAATGAGCTACGAAACACAGTTGACGACATATGGAACTTTGGTCTGGCCGTGATGAGGCGTAGCGCCATATACCGATCCTGCCTTGGAGGCGGTTAAGTGGGAGATGGTGACGCGAGACTGGACGCGGACGTAGTTTATATATCAGCCGATAGAGGACAGTATTGGATAGGGGACTGTGATTTAGTTTCGATTGTGCCCGCTAGAGTGCACTAAAGTAATAGAATGTTTTTCATAAACTGTTCTAGTATTTTCATAAAGTGTTATTATGTCTTTTTGTGTATGTAAGATGTTATAAATTTGTTTTAGCAGTATGGATGATGCATGAGTGTGGTTTAAGGTTAATATGAAGATAATTGTTTAACGAGTTATGTAGTGGGATTTAGTGTGGGAAAATTTCGAAGAAGTACGGATGTGGACAACGGGGATTTTTGTAGAATAGATTTGTAAAATAAGTTTATGGTAAAGGGATAGTTAATTCAGGTACAAATAAAAATAGTAAATAATTTTATGCATAAACAAAACTTCAGCATATTAGATAATTACGTCGGTAAAAAGTGCAGTCGTTCGTTTTACTAATTTGCTATTGGTTATTGATGAAAAGCGCGGACTGACGCGGGAGAATGTTGTTTTGCTATTGGCTGTTGGGTAAACTGGCCAATGGTAAAACAATATTCTTCGCGCGCTTTTCTCTGCTGGCAGAGAAGACTTAGAGTATTCTAGAGAGAAGTCGGAGCCTAGCCATGAAACAGTTCGGACGTGTGTAGTAGTAGTTCAGATAGCCGGATCTAGCAGTGTTTCATACATCAAAAGTGTTGTAAAATGACGGCATAATTATTCCGATGGGTGTGTAGATATTTCGGAATTTTTAAGTGAATTTTGTGACGAGAAAAGACATAAATTCCGCGTGGCGTATTGAGCAGGTCGGTGGCTAAATACTGTGACTGCATTAGATACAGACAGACTTAATATTTGTCGTGCATTCTCAATCAAAAACAATCTGTATTTTTGTCGCTATTACGTTTTCGGGAAATGCAACACCATAAACTTGCTAACGTGAGTGAAAGGGATTGTGAGTGAGTGTGCTGAGACTAGCACGGGCTTGGCAGTGATACTTGTTCACCTAAGTTTCAGAATATATTAATTAAGGACAAAATTTCCAACCTTTCATTTCGTGTGAAAACTTTCTCCAGAAATGTAGATTAGTGACTTTAATTGCAGCCTGGTTCACGTCGAAGTACAGTAGATTTCGCTCGGCTTCCCTACTGATGATATGCTGAGACAATGTTCACAGGTAGGTGCAGGTTCGTCGTAGAGGGACGGAAGGAACCGCGCCGCCGTAGTGAGTCGTGCTCCGATAGCCGAGGCGATTAATGCGACCGCTCGCGTGAAGCGGAAAACCCGGGTTCGAGTCCCAATCAGGCACAAATTGTCATTGTAGCCTTTCAATTATTCAGCTGGAGACAATTTACGTTCGCAACTGCGAATCATTTCATATCTCAAGGATTCATTCAGTGTACTGGCTTCAATGATGGATGCTGCAACGGGCTCGGGCTGGATTGGTGACACGTGTGCCTTTATGGCGACCTCCGTTGTCCAGAAAACACAACGCATGTGACTACGTTGGATACATGGATGCATTCCCTGGCATGCTCAGTGGTATCATATATTTTTGGGAAGAGACCAGCTTCATCATGTCATATCTTAGTGGCCGATTACGCATTTGATGCTACTGGGCCGAATGAAAACGATAGGAATTTAAAGTCCGCCAAGCTTTGACTTTTCAGCTGTAACCATCATGGTTAGCTAACAAGTGCTCACTGACCTCTAGCATAATAGGTATCAACGGAATCTGGTCGGCTTATGTGCAGACTGCTAAGCGCGTTCACCGCTGACTGGCTGTAGTTTTATAGCAGCAGGTCCACAACGGTGCATTTCTGACCTATGATTATTGCGAAAATTTTGGCTGATTCAGTGTCTTGGAAAAGACGAAAGAATCTGCCAACCAGATGCGTAATGTAGGCTTATTATAAACCTTGACCTAGGTTTCAATTACAATAAAATTAAATTCGTGGAGGTGTGCATCGTCTGTAAAACTAAATAGAGGCAGTTTGTTTAGTGCCATACGCGTTTCTCTAGTTTTATTTGGAAACCATCATTAGTGGCCTGAAATACATGTTTCTTTTTATACATACAACAAACGTATTATGTGACAGATATAATACGCTACTACATTACATTTTTTCGTGTTTTTCTCTTGCTTTTTAGGTTAGAAGCAACTTTTGTAACACAAGTTTAGTATCATTCGGTGCTACTTACGATTTCCATTGCTGTTAAAACATGTGTGTGGTATTGGAGATGTATTAGTTAGTCTTTATACTCCAGCTGGCCGATATCTGGCGTCTTTTGTTTGTGTTGTGTTTGACATTTTTCATTTGTTGTTTATGCGCGTTTGTGTATTTTGCTGTGCGTAAATGATTTTTTTAAATAATAAATATTGGTTTGTGTGTGTGTGTGTGTGTGTGTGTGTGTGTGTGTGTGTGTGTGTATTTTGCTTTGCGTAAATGCGTCTTCTTTATTTTTTTAAATATGAGTTCATGTCTCTATGTGTGTGTGTGTGTGTGTGTGTGTGTGTGTGTGGAGAGAGAGAGAGAGAAGAGAGAGAGAGAGAGAGAGAGAGAGAGAGAGAGAGAGAGAGAGACAGAAGAGGGGAAGGAGGTTCATTAATTATTTATCCTGGATACATTTCGGTTTGTTATTGTTTTGGTGGCTTTTATGATCAGAGAATTATTGTTTCATGGAGGTAGTCGTTGGGTACTTTCTTTTCCATTGCAATGGCTCTTTGTATGTGAAAGTTTTCTTGCAATGTCAGGAGCTTTTTGTTGTGATTATTCATTCTGATGACTGTCATATCATATTCCATGTTGGATAGTTCGTGTCCATGTTTCATCAGGTGTTAGGCGAAGGTAGAATGGCTATTTCAGTATTTCCAACTTCTTATATGTTCTTTATATCTCGTTTTAAAGTTCCTGCTTGTCATCCCCATACATACTGATTTACATTTTTGGCACCCTAGCTGGTATATACCTACTCCTTGGTATTTTTCTGATTTTCTGTTCTTTGTAAATTTGATTGGATTGTGTTCCTTGTTCTGCAAGCTATTTGAAATCCCTATTTCTTTCGTAAATTTGCTATCTTGTCTGTTGCTTTGTGTTGTTTTGTAAGAGTAGTGTCTGTGGGGTCCTGTGCTCTCTGCTTGTTTTGATTCCCTTTAGTTGTTTTTTAATTTTTTGATTGAGGTTTTGTACTATATGGGTGCTGTAACCATTGTTTGTGGCAATGAGTTTTACTGTTTGTAGTTCTTTTTCATAGTTTTCTTTGCTGAGTGAAATGTTATTTACTCTGTATAACATGTGTCGTAGTGCCGCTAATTTTTCATTTTGCAGGTGGCTGGATGAAGCATGTATAATTATGTCTGTGGCTGTTGCTCTTCTGAAGATGTCAAATGTGTGTTCCTTGTTCTTTCTCTTTATGGTTATTTCCAAGAAATGTATTTGCTTTCGTGTTTCTTTTCCGTGGTAAATTGAATGTTTTCATGTGTGTTGTTTATATCTTTATGAAGTTCATCAATTTTCTTTGTTGTTTCATCTACCATACAGATTATGTCGTCCACATATCTGTACCAGTAATCAATTCTGTATACTTTCTTTGTGATGACTGTGTCAAAGATTATGTTTTCTATGTGGTTCATGAATAAGTTTCCCACTGTTCCTGAAACTGGGGATCCCATTGGAAGCCCTTCTTGTAAGCAAAATTCCTTTTCAAATTAGAAGTAATTTTGGGATGCGATTGCCTTGAGGGCTTTGGTTATTTCATTAATATTATTTGCAGGTAGTTTGTTGTATCTCAGTAATTTTCTTCAATTAGTTTTATCGTATGCGATTGCAGTCTTTCTCTGCGTATTCCACTGATGAATTCTTCTCGGGTTATCAGCCGAGTGGTGGCGTCGTCTTCACGCAACGTTTCAATGAGTTTCGTAACAATCATCGTCGTTCTTTTATGGCTCCTGGTTGAATTAAAGATGCGACCGAATACCAAGAACGTTATCCCACTGTTCCCTTCCTGGAATTAGGGGCAAGCACTTGAGTGTAATTGTAGCTACCATCTGTAACGAAGGGGGCAGCCTTTTGTGTTGCACTATGGGCCATCATAACGTTTTGGTTAATAGATAGGCGTCCGTATACTGTGCTAGGCGGCGGCAGGTAAACACCGTTAAGTACTATAATGACGGACATTACCGCAGAGAAGGGGGAAGGGGGAGAGTGGCGAGGTGTCAAAGACCCAGCCCGCAGACGCCACCCATCCATCAGGGATAACTGGATTAGCATGACGACGCACAGCACTTAGCACCGCCTGTCACTGTCGGGTAACTCAAGAACCGCAGCTGTGCCAGCAAGTTATAGTCATGTCGAGAAGGCGTCTCGCCTAATGGTTGTCGGGATATGCAGCAATAAAATACAGCCTGGGCCGCCTGAGATGTTGAGATTGACGTGTTGTTTGTTTTAACTGGCATCAACTCGAGCCTCCAGTCCGCGTGAAGAGCTACGTTACAAATTGTGGCAACGCTTTCGTCCGTAATGCCTATGTTGGGTTATGGTGGCAACGTGCATTGAAATGACAACAGTCATAGGATCGCGATATGCGATGTACGGTTGGCGGTAGTACCGAGAACATAGTGTATAAAAGGGCAGTGTATTGGTGGAGCTGTCATTCGTACCAATGTGATTCATGTGAAAATTTTTCCGATGTGATTATGGTCGTACGACAGGAATTAACAGACTTTGAACGCGGAATGGTAGTTGGAGCTAGACGCATCGGGCATTCCATTTCGGAAAGTCGTTAGGAAATTCAATATTCCGAGATCCAAAGTGTCAAGAGTGTGCTGATAATAACGAATTTCAGGCATTACCTTTTGCCACTGGACCGGCCGGAGTGGCTAAGCGATTCTAGGCGCTACATTCTGGAACCGCACGACCGCTACGGTCACAGGTTCGAATCCTGCCTCGGGCATGGATGTGTGTGATGTCCTTAGGTTAGTTAGGTTTAAGTAGTTCTAAGTTCTAGGGGACTAATGACCACGGCAGTTAAGTCCCATAGTGCTCAGAGCCATTTGAACCATTTTTTGCCACGGGCAGTGGCCGACGCCCTTCACATAACGAGCGAGAGCAGTGGTCCTGGAGAAGAGTTGTCGTTATTAACAGACAAGCAATATTTCCTAAAATAACCGCAAAAGTCAATGTGGGACATACGTCGAACGTATCCGTTAGGGCAGTTCGCTAATGGGCTATGACAGCAGACAGCCGACATTTAAAATGTAGGAGAAAGTAACTAATGGAATAATTATACATTTCTTTGGCCGAATTAACCTAGCGATGAGAGAGCTTTTTTTTTTTTTTCAAATTACTTACTCAAACGTAACGGCCAAGCCCACAGCCTTTTATTCGGGAACGCTAAAATTCACTATCACAACCAGTTAAGAAAATGATCAGATCCGCATTAATTACTGAAGAGAACTTTTAGTGTGTATACATAAAACTATACTCAGAAATAGCAGAAAAACGGGACAGCAGATGGAGCAGAAAAAATTCATTAAGAGGAACTTGAATAAGAGAGAATAGCTTTATCACTACAAGCTCATAAATCTTGCTCTCGAAGAAAAGTTTCAAATATGCTCTGAAAACCAAGTTTAAGTAATCATCCTAAGGGGTCTAAATAAGACTTTTAAATTCTGTCAGACAATATTTACTAAAAACCTGTTTGGACTTGTATAATGATCGGCACGTACAAAATACTACGACCTTCCCACATGACACGACAAGTGTAGAATATTGTCTATGGTTGGAAATTATAGTTCGTTTCTCCATAATTTTCTAAGAAATTAGAATTCATTAATTACAGTAATGTGAGGGTACGAAGGTACAGACGTCAGATGACAGAATGCACTACGTTTTTCCTTACTGAATTAGAATTTAATTTGAGGAAATGATTGTTTATGTTCTGATTTTTGTAATTTTACCAAATGATATCACTATTACCGAAAATGATTTTGAAACAGAGGAAAGGTGGCTATTATGAGAGAGTTGGCTAATATGAGACAGTTAGGCCTGACTAAAGTACTCGGAGGTGACAAAAGTCACGGAGTAATGATATGCACATCTATAGATGGTGATAGTATCGCTTCAGTCCGGAACCGCGCTGCTGCTACGATCGCAGGAGCGAATCCTGCCTTGGGCATGGATGTGTGTAATGTCCTTAGGTTGGTTGGGTTTCATTAGTTCCAAGTCTGTGGGACTGATGACCTCCGATGTTAAGTCCCATAGTGCTCAGAACCATTTGATAGCATCGAATAAACAAAGTGTAAAAAGGCAGAGGATTTGCGAGCTGTCATTCGTATTCAGGTGATTCGTATAAAAAAGTTTCCTATGTGATCATGGGCGCAAGATGGGAATTAGCTGACTTTTAACGCATGAGACATATTATTTCGTAAATAGTTACGGAATTCAATATTCCAAGACCGACAATGACAGCCGGCTGGAGTGCCCGATCGGTTCTAGGCGCTACAGTCTGGAACAGCGCGACCGCTATGGTCGCAGGTACGAATCCTGCCTCGGGCATGGATGTGTGTGATGTCCTTAGGTTAGTTAGGTTTAAGTAGTTCTAAGTTATAGGGGATTGATGACCTCAGTAGTTAAGTCCCATAGTGCTCAGAGCCATTTTTCAACCGACAATGACAAGAGTCTGCCGAGAATATCAAATTTCAGGCATCATCTCTCACCGCGGACATCGAACAGGCAGACAGCCTTCCCTTCACGTAGAGACCCCGGCCAAGAGAAGTCAGTGTTAACAGACAAGCAACACCGCGTGAAATAAAAACTGTGGAACCAAGTTGTCAACAAGCCGCTTTGCAAGCTGATGGTAGCTCCATAATGGAGTGAGCTGTGTGTACATGGAACGAAGTGCGTCGTCAGGTCCAACTGAGCCAATCACTGAATAGAAATGGTCAAGTTCGGCTACTCGGAGAGCATTAGCAGCCATTCGTGCACTTCGTGTTCCCAAACAACGATGCAATTATTATAGGTGATAGTGCACCATATCACCGGCCCAAAATTTTTCTAGATTGGTTTTAAGACCATTCTGAACAGTTCAAGCAAATAACTTGGCCAACCAGATCGCCCGAAGTGAATGCCATTTAGCATTTATGAGACATAATCGAGAGGTCAGTTCGTGAGCAAAATCCAGCACCGGCAACGTTATCCGTCCGCATTCACGTTTCGTACAGCCGTTTCGGCACCTTCCATGACCACCAACGACGTACGTTGGCCCAACATAATGCCACCCCAAAACAGTAGGGAACCTCCACCTTGTTGCAATCGCTGGACGGTGTCTCTAAGGCCTTCAGCCTGACCGGGTTGCCTCCAAACACGTCTCCGACGATTGTCTGGCTGAAGGCATGTGAGACACTCACTGTTGACGAGAACGTGATACCAATCATGAGCGGTCCATTCAGCATGTTGCATGTTGTTGGGCCCATCTTTACCGCGCTGCATGGTGTCTTGGTTGCAAAGATGGACCTCGCCATGGACATCGGGAGTGAGATTGTGCAGTATGCAACCTCTTGCGTACAGGTTGAGTCCTGTGGCTGCACGAAAAGCATTATTCAACATGGAGGTGTTGCTGTCAGGGTTCCTCCGAGCCATAACCCGTAGGTAGCGGTCATCCATTGTAGTAGTAGTCTTGGGCGGCCTGAGCGATGCTTCGACAGTTCCTGTCTCTCTGTATCTCCTCCATGTCCGAACAACATCGCTTTCGTTCACTGCGAGACGCCTGGACACTTCCCTTGTTGAGAGCCCTTCCTGGCACAAAGTAACGACGTCGACGCCATCGAACCGCGGTATTGACTGTCTAGGCATGGTTGAACTACAGACAACACCAGCAGTGTACCGTCTTACTGGTGGAATGACTGGAACTGATCTGCTGTCGGACCCCCTCGGTCTAATAGACTCTGCTCATGCATGGTTGTTTACATCTTTGGCCAGGTTTAGTGACATACCTGAACAGTTAAAGGGACTGTGTGTGTGATATAATAAACACAGTCAACGTTTCTCTTCAGGAGTTCTGGGAATCGGGATGGTACAAAACATTTTTGGTGTGTTTACAAAGCAATATTTGGGTATTATACACAATCACAGAAAATCAAAATGGTCCATAAGTGAAATTCTTACAGTAAGAAGGGAAGAGATGCACTGCTGAAAGTGTGTTACACGTGGTGCTGCAGCCGTGGCCAGTTTGTGTTTCGTTAGCGTTGGTGAACACTGTACACATCCGAAGGAACCCGGCCTTATCAAGACTGCGAACAGTTTTATTTTGTCGACTATACATTGCTTGTAGTCTTTTGTTGTTCAGATGCAATTCTGCTTCTTAGTATGCTATAAAAATAGTAAACAGACAATTCTAATAATCTTGGGTTACTTGCGTTCTGTTCATAAAAAATGAAACAATGCGCTAACGTCATGTGAATTAGTGTTGCTATTTTCACACTAGACAAAAAATGAAAAAATGCAGAGCTATCTTGTAAACATACGCACATTTGTAGGCTGCTGGAACATTTGGTAAGACTCTTACCACAACCTTCGCGCACGCAAGTGGTGCTGCCAAAATGATCCACCTTCCGCTGATGCCTCTGCTTTTATGTTGTTACCTGTTCACGTCATTTCCATGTTGATAGTCAAGCCTGAAGTCACACATACGATTTGTCTAATGATTCAAATTAGGTATTGTGGTAATTTAAGCTACGTTGATAGGTAATAATACAGATAGCTCAGTGCATCTACTTAACCTTGTGCATCGCCCCCGAAATGTCCATTCTGTCCGCATGCAAGCTGTGTTTGTAATATTTTCATTGTACCTGGCTGTACGAATCAGAAATATGTACTGACACAAAAAATTATAAAAAATGCCAAAATAAAAGTTTTATGGATTACCATTATGCGTATTATGCTACTACGTTTGATTAGAGAATTTTAATTATATCTCGTCTAGTCAGAATATGATGAAATACCATCTTATGTAATTATAGGCAACACTACCAACGACCAGAAGACATAAAACAGGCAGCCTCAGTCCGTTACTATCTACCTTGTGTATTGCAAGTAAACGAGTCATTCAGTCACAGACTGATTATGCTGACGACGGGGTGACAGAGCCACAGGAGAAATGAATCGAGGCCGCGTAATATGGACAAGAGATCTAAGTAAAATCGGAAAAATACTTTCCTAAATGGGGACTCCAAATGAACCCAAACAGAACTCATCCTACTTCCTTTCATCTGAATAATATCGTCGCCAACAGAGAAGTGGACGTATTTTTCTTGATTTCAGCTTGGCTCGTAACAAATAACTACGCTAGCCTGGAGATATGTTCGACAGAATTCTATCATTTAATCAACATCTGACAAAGACAGAAGTTAAACTTAGGAAAAGATATAATATTCAGCAAAAATTATGTGGTAGAACATGGATTTGTTCGTCTTCGACATTACGATCTTCCGCCCTTGGCTTTGTCTACTCATCGGCAGAATGTTGCAGCCCTGTCTCTTTAAACAACAGTCATATGAAGCTGGTAGCTACGCAACTAAATCCAGCAGTGCGTTTTGTGACTGGCACAATCAAGGCCACTCCGTTATTCTGGCTACCTGTCCTGAGTCACATTCCACCACTTAACCAGAGATGAAAGAATAATTTTCTCGGGGAATATAAAATGGCCTGCAATAACCAGCAGCTGCCAACTCATGGGGACATACCTGCTGCCCAAATCAAAAGACTCCGCTCCAAACATACCCCACTTCAGTCCACACGAAGCTTGGAGGCAAGAGTGGTGTAACATTACTCCAGCAGATTTCCAGAGTTTTTCTCGTGCCAACAACGGACCAGGGGAGCTTGATCTGCCGCGGAGGACGTGGAGTGCACGTAACAGAATGTGGACCAAACACTCGGATGCGGTGACCTACTATAGAGATGTGCAAAGCCTACCGCACCAGAGTACACCTGTGAAGTTCTAGGACTCACCGTCAGACACATTCTGGAAGATCCACTCAAAACTCGTACTGTGGAAATTCCTCGGACTTCTTGGACACTACAGCAGGTATGATAAATTATATAAATAATATGTGTGTATATTTGTAAATTATGTACATATTGTATTTTTATTTCTAAGGTGATAGGGCAATATTTAATTTCCGTAGATTAATAATAATTATTATAATAATTATAATAACAATAATGCTACGGAAAGAAGAGAATCGAATTTCATGAGTAGAGTATATAGATCTTCTTCTTATAAGAAGTGCTTCTGACACCTATTACATCTTAACAAATCTGAAGATAATCTCTAAAAGAGAAACAAAATACGAAAACCTTGACCATATGAAGAATGCTGATAAACTAAATATAAATAATCGTTACGAAAAGAGACATATAAGAAATTTTGTGCAGCGTTTGAAAGTGCCTGTTTCGTTACATCACATGGGACTTTTTATTAATTTGTGACGAACAAAGTAGATTTTATGTCAAATAATCGATTTGGAACAGATCGATTGCTCGACTTTGATCTTGGGGCCATGAGGAGCACGGAGAGTTGAATAGAGTTCTATCACAACACAACATACGGTTTATTTCGTGAAGGATTCAGGGTACTGAAATGAGGTTTTCGGCGAATCATAATACGCAGAATGACACGTAATTCTGTTGTCAAAATCCTCTTCTATCAACTAATATACTCAATCTCGCATAGTTTTCTTTAAATGCAGCTATACAGGGTGGTTCATTGATCGTGACCGGGCCAAATATCTCACGAAATAAGCGTCAAACGAAAAACCTACAAAGAACGAAACTTGTCTAGTTTGAAGGGGGAAACCAGATGGCGTTATGGTTGGCCCGCTAGATGGCTCTGCCATGGGTCAAACGGATATCAACTGCGTTTTTTTTAATTTTTTTTATAGGAACCCCCACTTTTATTACATATTCGTGTAGTACGTAAAGAAATACGAATGTTTTAGTTGGACCACTTTTTTCGCTTTGTGATAGATGGCGCTGTAATAGTCACAAACATATCGCTCACAATTTTAGACAAAAAGTTGGTAACAGGTAGGTTTTTTAAATTAAAATACAGAACGTAGGTATGCTTTAACATTTTATTTCGGTTGTTCCAATGTGATACATGTACCTTTGTGAACTAATCATTTCTGAGAACGCATGGTGTTACAGCGTGATTACCTGCAAATACCACATTAATGCAATAAATGCTCAAAATGATGTCCGTCAACCTCAATGCATTTGGCAATGCTTGTAACGCCATTCCCCTCAACAGCGAGTAGTTCGTCTTCCGTAATGTTCGGACATGCATTGAGAATGCACTGACGCATGTTGTCAGGCGTTGTCGGTGGATCACGATAGCAAATATCCTTCAACTTTCCCCACAGAAAGAAATCCGGGAACGTCAGATCCGGTGAACGTGCGGGCCATGGTATGGTGCTTCGACGACCAATCCACCTGTCATGAAATATGCTATTCAATACCGCTTAAACCTCACATGAGGTATGTGCCAGACATCCATCATGTTGGATGTACATCGCCATTCTCTCATACAGTGAAACACCTTGTAATAACATCGGTAGAACATTACGTAGGAAATAAGCATACACTGCATCATTTAGATTGCCATCGATAAAATGGGGGCCAATTATCGTTCCTCCCATAATGTCGCAACATACATTAACCCGCCAAGGTCGCTGATGTTCCACTTTTCGCAGCCATCGTGGATTTTCCGTTGCCCAATAGTACATATCCTGCCGGTTTACGTTACCGCTGTTGGTGAATGACGCTTCGTCGCTAAATTAGAAAGCGTGCAAAAGCTCTTTCATCGTCGCGTAATTTATCTTGTGCCCAGTGGCAGAACTGTACACGACGTTCAAAGTCGTCGCCATGCAATTCCGGGTGCGTAGAAATATGGTATGGGTGCAATCGATGTTGATGTAGCATTCTCAACACCGACATTTTTGAGATTTCCGATTCTCGCGCAATTTGTCTGCTACTGATGTACGGATTAGCCGCGACAGCACCTAAAACACCTACTTGGGCATCATCATTTGTTGCAGGTCGTGGTTGACGTTTCAGATGTGGCTGAACACTTCCTGTTTCCTTAAATAACGTAACTATCCGGCGAACGGTCCGGACACTTAGATGATGTCGTTCAGGATACCGAACAGCATACATATCACACGCCCGTTGGACATTTTAATCACAATAGCCATACATCAACACGATATCGACGTTTTCCGCAGTTGGTAAACTGTCCATTTTAACAAACACGGGTAATGTATCACGAAGCAAATACCGTCCGCACTGGCGGAATGTAACGTGATACCATGTACTTATACGTCTGTGACTATTACAGCGCCATCTATCTCAAAGCGAAAATAGTGGTCCAACTAAAATATTCATATTTCTTTACGTACTACACGAATATGTAATAAAAATGGGGGTTCCTATTTAAAAAAAAAACGCAGTTGATATCCGTTTGACCTGTGGCAGCGCCATCTAGCGGGCCAACCATAACGCCATCTGGTTTCCCCCTTCAAGCTAGACGAGTTTCGTTCTTTGTAGTTTTTCCGTTTGACGCTTATTTCGTGAGATAATTGGCCCGGTTACTATCAATGGACCACTCTGTATATCCTTTAATGTTTCGAAAGCCGAAAGCCCTTGGAACCATAAATTCAGTGATATAATGCATGTTAATGTTAGCACTAGCACTGACACTTTTCGCAAAAGAAATTCAACAAATGTGTTAAAACTGAAAGGAAACGCAGCTGCAACCGGATATTGCGAAACAGTGTTCTAACGCCAGCCTTGTATCGAGGCTTCAGACCGTTTACATTCAAGAAATACCTGTGGAGATGGTTGGGGTTGGGGGAGGGGGGACGGAAGTTGTTATACCTTAAGCGACTGATCTTGAATACAAGGACAGAAGTTAGTACTATTAAAAACGACGGTCCAAGAGGAAAACTGATTTAATATATGTGATACGACTATAGTTCGCGTAAGACAATGGTCTGGGTTTGATGCCTGCTACGGGACACAGTTTTATCCACTGCGGACTTTTAAAATTGATTTTCTCTTTATTAAAAAGGCATACAATATAGTCAGAGATTTACGTTCGTTGTCCATCTTCATATGTATGTGAGCTCCCTGACGTCTCGATAGTAGTAAATTCACACAGGAGGTGGGGGAATATGTTCTGTTTGTTTGTTTTCGTAAAGTCTTAGGTTACGAGGCCTCAAGTTGCTCTAAGTTCACATACTCGGCCACAGAAGGAACGCTGCTTTGATGATAAAAGCGTTTCATGTGAGCACTTTGGGGATACTGCCGATGTCTAAATGGTAGTTTATTCTCGCCCAGATCGTCCCAGCGTATCTACTGCTTTTTTTTTTTTTTTTGATCATTAGTCTTCTGACTGGTTTGATGTGGCCCGCCACGAATTCCTCCCCTGTGCGAATCTTTTCATCTCAGAGTAGCCGTGGCGAACCCGCTTCCTCAAATATTTGCTCGATGTATCAGTTTTTTCCCTCTATAGCTCCCTCTAGTACCACGGAAGTCATTCCCGGATGCTTTAACAAGTGTCCTATCATCCTGTCCCTTCTCCCTGTCAGTGTTTTCCACGTTTTCCTTTCCTCTCCGATTCTGCTTAGATTAAAGGAATATGTTACCAGCTCAACTGTACGAGAAATGCGATTCTCTAAACTGTTTAGTCTTCTTGTTAAAAGTGGATTATACATAACATTCTCAACGTTTTTGCAAGACGGGAAACCACATATTTTTTAAGGAAGTGGGTTGATGACTAAAACAGCAACAGCGCATCACTGAGCAGTGGTATTCAGCTGCTCATGAACGTTCTGATATAAGATGAAAGCAGTCCCATCCTCTTGAAAGACGAAAAGAAAGGTCCTCCAATAGCTTAGGTGCGAGCTAATGAAGCATATCAACCCACTGACAGGATCCTCCGCAGAAAAAAAAGACTCATACATTGCAGTTAATTTGAGTCACTTGGTTCTCTATAAAGACACAACGTCATGGATATTACCCAAATGGCGTGAGTCATTTCTGCTCAATGCAAACATTCTCTGTTCTCTAAAGGCTAACCTCTGGACGAATCCGTCCTTTTACACTTGGTTTTGGCTATAGTTTCCTAGACTCGGCCTCTAGGCAAGCTGCAGTCACTATGGCTTACAGGACAGATGATACATTAAAATAGACCATACTACTGTGTGTGGCTCATCAGTTCGTCATCATTTTCCGGAATGAATATTTTTATATAAACAAACGTTTCAATGCATGAAATAAGCCGTTCTCTCAACAGAGAATGGTTGGATCACTAGCGTAAGGCGTTCTGATACTCGCAGTCCCTCTCCGCACACACGTTAAAAAGCATCTTCATAGGAAGAATGGCACATACGATTAAACGGATTAGTCAAGGCTCCAATTGGTGACACGTTGTGCGTGCTTATAGTGCCGATTGTACGTCGTACATCAGTCTGTCAAGTTAATAGTCAGCCCCTGCACGAGAATGAGCCAGTTTGTACATTTACTTTGTTTTAATAAGTCCTCTCCATTATCCATGCTTCCTATAAAGGACCATAAACGATAAGTGCCTGTGTACAAGTGAATTTCGAATGTTTCTGCGAGCGGTCAGAATCACAGAATCACAAAACATAGCCCTTGTTAGCTTAACCTCGTGCGGAGGTATGGTGTTGTAGTGAAATTGGTCAGAAATATTGAGATATCTCCCCTGAACCGCCCCTCCCCTCCCCGCTCCCCTCCCCTCCCCACAACAGAAAGAGGGACTGCGGCTTCGGGCTAGAGTCCTGCCTGTCACCCTTTTGGCGAATTAGCAAGTGGGCTTCCTTGTTCAGTTGTGGATTCAGACACTTGAATGTGACAGTGTAGTTTGTAGAAGTGCTGAATCCATTCTGTTACACATTTTGTTACCTAAGTTCATGCGTCGAGGGTAATATCATAGTGTGTGCTTTGCTGAGTCGTGTGCTACTTCCACTTGTGTTTTCAGTCCGATGCACTAACCTTTTTGCGATTTTAGTATTTGTTAACCAATGTATCGTGTCAGCTCGTTGTGTCAACTTCGATTTTGTCCGTGACTGATACCACTGCCCTTTTCCGTTGGACTTCAGTGCGTTAGCGAATGCGAAAGTTTGCCCCTAACGAATACACACATCCAAGGGCAGTAATTATTAGTTGCCTACTTTTGATAATTTTATAAATTATTTGCAACCACGCGTGTCTGACGTGATGTGGCACATTGCCCTCTTTCTACATTCCTTGTTTGCTTCGGTTGGAATAGATCGTTGCATTGACTGTGTAACGTGCGCGTGGGGCACACAGTACTCATTAAAGCCTGTACTATAGTAAGTGAGCGGGGTTCACCTTACGAGACAGGATTTTCGTATAGATATTGACCGCGTGTACGTGAATGGTGGCAAATCAGACTTACACCCACTCTGTAATAACAATGATCCGTCAAGTAAGTTCAAAATGCAATTACACGTCAGTATGGAACAAAAGTAACAATGAAGATGCTACCAATTTGATAATAATACGGTCGCCAGCCTAATTAGGCATTAACTGAGTTTCTTCCCTGTACAAGTAGGTATATATTCATGCAAAACAACACGTAGTAACACTGCATAATATAGTAGAATTTTAGAACCAGAAAATCTATTGAACTGGTAGTTTCACATTCTGTACTGATATGGAAAAACCATGAATACATAACACTACACTATAATGTATACTGTCTATTAATCTGATTAAAATCGGGCATAGGTTACCCTAGAAATAGCACTTTCGAGCCACACACAAAATGCCAATTTTAATAAAGATAAAACACTGATAAATTTTGACTTTTATTTTGACTTAAATTTTTGTTGGTCAAACCAATTTAGAACACTTCAGAATTCAAATGAATAAAAAGGGGGGGGGGACCCTGAAACTGTTATGATCACTGTATTAAAAAAATTGATTACTGAATTTATTATGCGTTCAAGATTTCCAGTACATGAGTTACTACTCTTCTCATCTTATCTACTGCTCATTTAAATACCTTTATATCTGTCTCGAAATAATTAAACTTCATTACTATATCAATATTAAAGTTATCTTTCATCTTCGTTATACCTTCGTTATTCATTTACTGGTTCATTAACAAAACAGTTCTTTAAACACCATTCTAACATAGTTAGGTCTGCAAGTAATTATTATTAACACAAAATTTAATTTTTCATTTCGGGACACTCGGATTGCACAACATTTGGAAAGGACCCTGTCTAGGTTAGTTGTGAGGATAATTAAATGATGGGAAAGTTCTGGTAAAATTTTGGTCATTATTGAACAGTTCACTCTATGGTCCATACGAACACAGTACTAAAAGTTTCAACCTGATTGTATCGATGCGGCGGTTAGCGGGCGGCGAGATGGCGAGGTACAGAGCACACATACATCCACAGCTGTGGCTCTTGACTTTAATTCTTCTTAGCGTGGCAATACTTTTCCATTTAGTGCATATGGAATTTTGCCTTGCTGTGACGGCGTTGAAACAGCATACCCGAGGCTCAGTGAAACTACGTCTTCCAGGAGAGCCCCCTCGCTCCAGAAGGTGTTGCTCAGACCAATGCCAAACTCCACAACTACTGCTGAGCCCGTTGTGCCGTGCAGTGCCCGCGTGCATTTTCCCGCGCTCGCCTGCCAGCCACCTTTTACCGCTCCCTTACAGACAGGGTATTCACCCGAGGTTTTGCATTCTACATATCCTAACACTTTGCCTACGTATGGACCAGACGCACAGTTACAATTTTAAACATCTTACAACAGTTTCAACGTTTCTTACATTTCAATTCTGTTACAATATTGCTTGACATTTAACATAAACATTAATATTCACATTGAAACTGGTTTACAGTTTTCCTAACACAATGACATGAACCAAAAAAGAAATGAAATCAGACATCAATTACACTAGTTTATCGAAAAATCAGAAGAAAAAAATTACTTATATGTACAACAGTACAGCGTCGTTGTTGTTACAACTGCTCCAGCACTCGCAGTGTATCAATATATCCTCACTGTTCTCTTTTTTTTAATATTAAGGGATCCTTTAAATAAATGAAGAGTTACGGCTGAGTACTGCATTCACCTCGATAATCCTGTTAATAAATATATTTTGAGATGTTATCAGTGACAATCCTCTGTCTGGAATGAACAAATCGTCACCATTCGTCATGAAAAACCTTACGATTTCTGTAATTTATTTATTTATTTTTTGCTACCCATCCACGTGCACCTGCCTCCGAGAGAATAATGCATATGTGATATTAGAACTCCGTAAACAGAAAGTAGTAAGGCGCCTAAAAAGCATGCAGTGAGATGAAGCCTACCGCACAACTCCTAAAGTGACCTACCCTTATTTGCTTCTGTAGCTTCAAACTAATACACCTGTGGTCTAGGGATGGCGTCTTTGATAAGTAGTCAAGAGATTCTCGATCCCAGGTTCGAACCTCGCCACTACTTAAATTATGCAAAAAAATTACCAGCAATGGCATTCGGTGATTATGGCATAAGAACCCACCCACGTTCCGCCAACGGCGCTGTCAAAGAGGGCGGATGAGCAGACAGAGGTACAGGGCACTCTCTGCCCTTTGGTTGGGAAGCTGCCCCTATATTTTTTCTTTCTTTTTTGCGTCATCGGTCATCTGGCCAGTTTGATGCAGCCCACCACGAATTATTCTCCTTTGGCAAACACCTAGTCTCAGAGTAGGACTTGCACCTACGTCCTCAAATATTTGCTGCATTACTCCCATCTCTGTCTTACTCTACAGTTTCTGCCTCTACAGCTCCCTCTAGTACCATGGAAGTCATTCCTTGATGCCTTAACAAATGTCCTATCATCGTGTCCGTTCTCCTTGTCAGTGTTTTCCACATATTCCTTTCCTCTCCGATTCTGTGCAGAACCTCCTGATACCTTACCTTATCAGTCCACCTTGTTTTCAACATTCGTCTGTAGCACCACATCTCAAATGCTTCGATTCTCTTCTGCTCCAACTTTCCCACAGTGCATGTTTCACTACCATACACCACTGTACTCGAAACGTACATTCTTTGAAATTTCTTCGTCAAATTAAGGCCTATGTTTGATACTAGTAGACGTCTCTTGACCAGGAATGCCCTTTTTTTGGCCAGTGATAGTCTGGTTTTGATGTCCTCTTTGCTCCGTCCGTAATTGGTTATTTTACTGCCTAGGTAGCAGAATAAAAAAAAATGGTTCAAATGGCTCTGAGCACTATGGGACTTAACTACTGAGGTCATCAGTCCCCTAGAACTTAGAACTACTTAAACCTAACTAACCTAAAGACATCACACACATCCATGCCGGAGGCAGGATTCGAACCTGCGACCGTAGCGGTCACGCGGTTCCAAACTGACGCGCTTAGAACCGCACGGCCACACCGGTCGGCGGTAGCAGAATCCCTTAACTTCATCTACTTCGTGACTGTCAATCCTGATGTTAAGTTTCTCGCTGTTCTCACTTCTGATACTTCTTATTACTTTCGTCTTTCCTCGATTTACTCTCGGTTCATACTCTGTACTCATTAGATTATTCATTCCTTTAAGCAGATCATTTAGTTCTTCTTCACTTTCAAATGGTTCATTTGACTCTGAGCACTATGGGACTTAACATCTTAGGTCCTCAGTCCCCTAGAACTTAGAACTACTTAAACCTAACTAACCTAAGGACATCACACACATCCATGTCCGAGGCAAGATTCGAACCTGCGACCGTAGCAGTCCCGCGGTATCGGACTGTAGGACCTCGAACCGCACGGCCACTGCGGCCGGTTCTTCACTTTCACTCAGGATATCAGTGTCATCAGCGAATCGTTTCACTGATACCCTTTCACCTTGAAACATCATTCATATGACAAACGTTTTCATTAACACGGGATCTATGGTGGACAAAGTTTTCAGCTGGGGGTCGACACACGACACTAACCGGAACACTAATCGCTTTATCTGACTTCATACACGTGAATCCAGGTTATCGCACAAAACCCACACCACCATCAAGCATCTCTATTCTACCATTCCAAAAAGAAAAATATGGTTCGAAAGAACAGCGTGCTGAGAAACATATTGGAGCCCTACGCCATAGCATCGAATACCTTGCCCTCCTGCTGGTCAGGGCGGCACGCCACGATGCGTTCAGTGACTGAAGCCGTGGACTGCCACAATCTGTTATTAATGGCGTGCGCCAGAAAAATGCAAGTACGCGGTCTCGCGTTCGGTTAATTCGGAACACTACTTTCCTATGAGCCTCTGAAACCCTAGTGGATTCCAGTGTGCAGGTGGACCCGTTTGTTGGTCTGCCAAACCAATTTGACTCAGTACCACGACTGTGCGTGACGAAATATGTCAAATGTTTAGACGGCCGACTCATGACAAATAAGTACACCCACGCATCACTCGTTGTGTGCGTGATGCTAGAAGCAGTACCTCTGATCGTTCAGAAGGTGACTGGCACAGGCTCTAAGTCGCGCCCTAGTAAAGGACACAAGTCTCACCGTTTAGGTAGAGACCTGCTGTTCTTTACTAGCGAAGCGCCAATACAAGAGTCTTCTCGTCTCTAACTGCCCGCTTTCCTGCTCACCTCGGTACTTAACGCACATTTTACCTCTTACACTTCCCCCACTTTAGCACAAGCCAATCACGAGCTGGGGCGCGGCGTTAGAAGCTCGGAGAGCGTCCCTTGCACGGCATACACCGATTTGACCAATCAGAGACTTTAAAGTTAATTGGGAGAAAAGGAAAAAAGATTCAGCTTCGTGGCCTCTTTCCCACGCGGTTTCACCGAGTCTTTTGCTAACAACATGACCAGGATGGAACTACAGCCCTCCATAAAAAGCTTGTTATCTCCCCTGTTGCGTCCATTTCACAGTTTCCACAGAACGGCCATAAACTCGCTAAAAGCCTCGTTCCTTCACAAATATATTTTGTAACAGAGTCTGGACGTCTGGACGCCAGTGACCTGTCTCACGGAAATTCGCAGAACGCTCAAAGTTGCTTTGTCGTCATCCTGCCTAACAATGGCCAAAAGGCCAATCATCTGCTTTACTGCCGGTCTACAAAGCGCTGGCCATTGCAGCGGCGACTTCTCAGCGCTGGACAGTCTATGTGGATGCGGCTACGGCTGCGGATGCGGCTGCGCTCGGTTGATAACCTTCGTCCCTGTTCACAAGATTCTCGTGGACCAGTATTTCTATTGATCCTTTAATGGCGCTGTCCCAATAGCTCCCGGCTCGGCACAGCACCCTGGTGTTCTCGAAATCAAAGGTATGGTTTTCTTTGATGCTATGTTCAGCTATAGTAGATTTCTGTATCTGTCCAAGTCGGACATGCCTGGTGCGTTCCTCGCACCTTTTCGAGATGCAGTGCTGCGTTTGTCCAATGTACTGTACACCACAATCGCAGGCAATGCTGTATATACCAGGTGTGTTGAGTTTGAGTGGGTCTTTAGCTGAGCCCAGCAGCTCTTTCGTCTTCGACGGTGGTCGGAAGACGGTATTTATGTTTGATTTTCTCAGTAGCCTCCCGATTTTGGCTGATATGGGCCCCAAATATGGGAGAAAGGCGAGTCTCTTGTTAACTTCCTCTTCCTCCTCTTCCTAAAATTTTTCAGCCTGTCTCCTCTTGAATGCCCTACCAATCTGTGTTTCACTGTAGCCGTTTTTCCAAAATACCTCTCTTAGGTGGTGTAATTCGTCTGAGAGGCTTTCTTTGACACAAATGACGCGCGCCCTATGTACCAAGGTGGTCAGTGCTGACTGGCGGTGCGCCGGATGGTCGCAGCTGGTTCCATGGAGGTACAGGTCTGTGTGCGTCTTCTTCCTATATACTGAATGACCCAGCGTGCCATCCGCTTTCTTCCTGATCTGTATGTCCAGGAATGGAATACAACCATTCTCTTCTACTGCCATCGTGAAGGTGATATTCTATGTGTGCCGTTTAGGTGGTCCATAAAGTCCTCCAGTGCCTTCCTACCATGCTGCCAAATCACTTAAGTCTCGTCCACATAGCGGAAGAAGTGCCTGGGTTTACGGTGAATAGTTTGTAGTGCCACCTCCACAAAGTGTTCCATATTAAGATTCGCGTTCCCTGGAGCAAGGGGAGATCCCATGGTGAGACGATCCACTTGTTCATAATACTCTCCATTGCACTTGAAGTAGGTGGTCGTAAGTGCATATTCAAAGAGCTTCACTGTTTCAGGCTCGAAGTGCTGATTAAGGAGTGACAAGGCGTCTTGTAGAGGTACTTTCGTGAACAAGGAGGCGACGTCGAAGCTCACGAGGAGGTCATCTCTCTGTATTCGGATGTCCTTCTGTTGTTGTTGTTGTTGTTGTTGTTGTGGTCTTCAGTCCTGAGATTGGTTTGATGCAGCTCTCCATGCTACCCTATCCTGTGCAAGCTTCTTCATCTCCCGGTACTTACTGCAACCCGCATCCTTCTGAATCTGTTTAGTGTATTCATCTCTTGGTTTCCCTCTACGACTTTTACCCTGCACACTGCTCTCCAATGCTAAATTTGCGATCCCTTGATGCCTCAGAACATGCCCTACTACCCGGTCCCTTCTTTTTATCAAGGTGTGCCACATAATCCTCTTCTACCCAATTCTATTCAATACTTCCACATTAGTTATGTGATCTACCCATCTAATCTTCAGCATTCTTCTGCAGCACCACATTTCGAAAGCTTCTATTCTCTTCTTGTCCAAACTATTTATCGTCCATGTTTCACTTCCATACATGGCTACAGTCCATACAAATACTTTCAGAAATGATTTCCTGACACTTAAATCTACACTCGATGTTAACAAATTTCTCTTCTTCAGAAACGCTTTCCTTGCCATTGCCAGTCTACATTTTATATCCTCTCTGCTTCGACCATCATCAGTTATTTTGCTCCCCAAATAGCAAAACTCCTTTACTACTTTCAGTGTCTCATTTCCTAATATAATTCCCTCGGCATCACCCGACTTAATTCGACCACATTCCATTATCCTCGTTTTGCTTTTGTTGATGTTCATCTTATATCCTCCTTTCAAGACACTGTCCATTCCGTTCAACTGCTCTTCCAAGTCTTTTGCTGTCTCTGATAGAATTACAATGTCATCGGCGAACCTCAAAGTTTTTATTTCTTCTCCATGGATTTTAATACCTACTCCGAATTTTTCTTTTGTTTCTTTTACTGCTTGCTCAAAATACAGATTGAATAACATCGGGGAGAGGCTACAACCCTGTCTCACTTCCTTCCCAACCACTGCTTCCCTTTCATGCCCTTCGACTCTTATAACTGCCATCTGGTTTCTGTAAATAGCCTTTCGCTCCCTGTATTTTAGCCCTGCCACCTTTAGAATTTGAAAGAGAGTGTTCCAGTCAACATTATCAAAAGCTTTCTCTAAGTCTACAAATGCTAGAAACGTAGGTTTGCCTTTCCTTAATCTTTCTTCTAAGATAAGTCGTAAGGTCAGTATTGCCTCACGTGTTCCAACATTTCTACGGAATCCAAACTGATCTTCCCCGAGGTCGGCTTCTACCAGTTTTTCCATTCGTCTGTAAAGAATTCGCGTTAGTATTTTGCAGCTGTGACTTATTAAACAGATAGTTCGGTGATTTTCACATCTGTCAACACCTGCCTTCTTTGGGATCGGAATTATTATATTCTTCTTGAAGTCTGAGGGTATTTCGCCTGTATCATACATCTTGCTCACCAGATGGTAGAGTTTCGTCAGGACTGGCTCTCTCAAGTCTGTCAGTAGTTCTAATGGAATGTTGTCTACTCCCGGGCCCTTGTTTCGACTCAGGTCTTTCAGTGCTCTGTCAAACTCTTCATGCAGTATCCTATCTTCCATTTCATATTCACCTACGTCCTCTTCCATTTCCATATTATTGTCCTCTAATACATCGCCCTTGCATAGACCCTCTATATACTCCCTCCACCTTTCTGCTTTCCCTTCTTTCCTTAGAACTAGGTTTCCATCTGAGCTCTTGATATTCATAAAAGTGGTTCTCTTTTCTCCAAAGGTCTCTTTATGTTTTACTTGTAGGCAGCATCTATCTTACCCCTAGTGAGATAAGCCTCTACATCCTTACATTTGTCCTCTAGCCATCCCTGCTTAGCCATTTTGCACTTCCTGTCGATCTTATTTTTTAGACGTCTGTATTCCTTTTTGCCTGCTTCATTTACTGCATTTTTATATTTTCTCCTTTCATCAATTAATTTCAATATATCTTCTGCTACCCAAGGAGTTCTACTAGCCCTCGTCTGCTTACCTACTTGATCCGCTGCCTTCACTACTTCATCCCTCAAATCTACCCATTCTTCTTCTACTGTTCTTCTTTCCCCGATTCATGTCAATTGTTCCCTTGTGCTCTCCCTGTAACTCTGTACAACCTCTGGTTCTTGCAGTTTACCCAGGTCCCATCTCCTTAAATTCCCACCTTTTTGCAGTTTCTTCAGTTTTAATCTACAGTTCATAACCAATAGATTGTGGTCAGAGTCCACATCTGGCCCTGTAAATGTCTTACAATTTAAAACCTGGTTCCTAAATCTCTGTCCTACCATTATATAATCTATCGGATACCTTCTAGTATCTCCAGGACTCTTCCATGTATACAACCTTCTTTTATGATTCTTGAACCAAGTGTTAGTTATGATTAAGCTATGCTCTGTGCAAAATTCTACCAGACGGCTTCCTCTTTCATTTTTTCCCCCAATCCATATTTACCTACTATGTTTCCTTCTCTCCCTTTTCCTACTCTCGAATTCCAGTCACCCATGACTATTAAATTTTCGTCTCCCTTCACTACCTGAATAATTTCTTTTATCTCATCATACATTTCTTCAATTTCTTCTTCATCTGCAGAGCTAGTTGGCATATAAACTTGTACTACTGTAGTAGGCGTTGGCTTCGTGTCTATCTTGGCCACAATAATGCGTTCACTATGCTGTTTGTAGTAGCTTACCCGCACTCCTATTTTTTTATTCATTATTAAACCTACTCCTGCATTACCCCTATTTGATTTTGTGTTCATAACCTTGTATTCACATGACCAAATGTCTTCT
Organism: Schistocerca americana; assembly: GCF_021461395.2. NCBI lineage: Eukaryota > Metazoa > Arthropoda > Insecta > Orthoptera > Acrididae > Schistocerca > Schistocerca americana. Next base: position 1,097,774,982 of record NC_060119.1, on the reverse strand, counting down.
TTTCCTGCCACCGCATTTCACTAATTCCCACTATATCTAACTTTAACCTATCCATTTCCCTTTTCAAATTTTCTAATCTACCTGCCCGATTAAGGGATCTGACGTTCCACGCTCCGAGCCGTAGAACGCCAGTTTTCTTTTTCCTGATAACGACGTCCTTTTGAGTAGTCATCGCCCGGAGATACGAATGTGGGTCTATTTTACCTCCGGAGTATTTTACCCAAGAGGACGCCATCATCATTTATCCATACAGTAAAGCTGCATGCCCTCGGGAAAAATTACGGCCGTAGTTTCCGCTTGCTTTCAGCCGTTCGCAGTACCAGCACAGCAAGGCCGTTTTGGTTAATGTTGCAAGGCCAGGTCAGTCGATCATCCAGACTGTTGCCCCTGCAACTACTGAAAAGGCTGCTGCCCCTCTTCAGGAACCACTAGTTTGTCTGGCCTCTCTACAGATACCCCTCCGTTGTGGTTGCACCTACGGTACGGCCATGTGTATCGCTGAGGCACGCAAGCCTCCCCTCCAACGGCAAGGTCCATGGTTCATGGGGAAGGGTTCTTCAGTATTCTTACGAGTTTTTCACGTGGTGACTGCAGTGTCCCACCAGTGGTTTTAATAGTTTCGCCATGTATTTGGCCAGTCCATAACTGTCCTTGGTACAGGTGCAAAGTTCAACCCTTTCGTGAGGACAGATAAGGTGCTAGATGCAGCTAAAACTTCTGTCCTCACGAAACGAGACATCATCAGCAGCGCAGAGGAAACAATCCGGGGCCTACCCAAGGGGAAAGCTAAGCAGATCTGAAGGGAGACCTGCTGGATCAACGACAAGTCACGACTCCCGAAAGCCAACATTACTGCTCCGGAGCGAGAGGCTATCCGCGCACTGAGAGATGATGCTGACATCATGGTCCTCCCAGCACACAAGGGAAATGCGACGGTGCTGATTCGTACAGTCGACTACCAACAGAAAATCTGCTCTCTGCTGCAAGACCCAGCCTACAGGAAACTCAAGAAGGACCCTGCATCGACGATGACCAGGAAAACCGTGGCGCTACTGAAGGACTCAGATCTACCAGAGGCAGTGCAGAAACGGCTGTATCCCAGAGCGCCAACGACACTGCGCCTGTATGGATTGCCCAAGATTCACAAAGATGGGGTGCCTCTACGGCCGATTCTGGACACTATCAACTCGCACAGTTATGGACTGGCCAAATACCTGGCGACACTATTAAAACCACTGGTGGGACACTGCAGCCATCACGTGAGAAACTCTGCAGATTTCGTAAGAATTCTGAAGGACATCCGAATACAGAGAGATGACCTCCTCGTGAGCTTAGACGTCACCTCCTTGTTCACGAAAGTACCTCTACAAGACGCCTTGGCACTCCTTAATCAGCACTTCGAGCCCGAAACAGTGAAGCTCTTTGAATATGCACCACCTACTTCAAGTGCAATGGAGAGCATTATGAACAAGTGGATGGACTGGCCATGGGATCTCCCCTTGCTCCAGGGATCGCGAATCTTTATATGGATCACTTTGAGGAGGTGGCACTAAAAACAGCTCACCGTAAACGCAGGCACTTCTTCCGCTATGTGGACGACACTTAAGTGCCAGAATGAGATTTTCACTCTGCAGCGGAGTGTGCGCTGATATGAAACTTCCTGGAAGATTAAAACTGTGTGCCCGACCGAGACTCGAACTCGGGACCTTTGCCTTTCGCGGGCAAGTGCTCTTGCCCGCGAAAGGCAAAGGTCCCGAGTTCGAGTCTCGGTCGGGCACACAGTTTTAATCTGCCACGAAGTTTCGACACTTAAGTGATTTGGCAGCATGGCAGGCAGGCACTGGAGGACTTTATGGACCACCTAAACGGCGTACATAGAATATCACCTTCACGATGGCAGTAGAAGAGAATGGCTGTATTCCATTCCTGGACATACAGATCAGGAAGAAAGCGGATGGCACGCTGGGTCATTCAGTATATAGGAAGAAGACGCACACAGACCTGTACCTCCATGCAACCAGCTGCGACCATCCGGCGCAACGCCAGTCAGTACTGACCACCTTGGTACATAGGGCGCGCGTCATTTGTGTCAAAGAAAGCCTCTCAGACGAATTACACCACCTAAGAGAGGTATTTTGGAAAAACGGGCACAGTGAAACACAGACTTGTAGGGCCTTCAAGAGGAGACAGGCTGAAAAATTTCAGGAAGAGAAGGAAGAGGAAGTTAACAAGAGACTCTTCTTTCTCCCATATTTGGGGCCCATATCAGCCAAAATCGGGAGGCTACTGAGAAAATCAAACATAAATACCGTCTTCCGACCACCGCCGAAGACGAAAGAGCTGCTGGGCTCAGCTAAAGACCCACTCAAACTCAACACACCTGGTATATACAGCATTGCCTGCGATTGTGGTGTACAGTACATTGGACAAACGCAGCACTGCATCTCGAAAAGGTGCGAGGAACGCACCAGGCATGTCCGACTTGGACAGATACAGAAATCTGCTATAGCTGAACATAGCATCAAAGAAAACCACACCTTTGATTTCGAGAACACCAGGGTGCTGTGCCGAGCCGGGAGCTATTGGGACAGCGTCATTAAAGGATCAATAGTAACACTGGTCCACGAGAATCTTGTGAACAGGGACGAAGGTTATGAACTGAGCGCGGCCTGGAATCCAGCATTAGCCGCAATACGCCAGGAACGCAACAAGACGCGACCGGAATGCTCTCACGGAGACACGAACGGCGCACCCGGTTCCCGCTCCATTCCCGCCCACCAGCTCCTCTGGATCCAGCCTCCCGCGGCCAGGTGGTGGGGGGCACGCCGCAGGTATAAAGGGACCGGCATCTGCAAAGTATCGGCACTTCTTCGCAAGAAGATGACGAGTATGTCCCTCGTCGCAACGTCGCAGTTTGAAGACACCGCCACCCGGCTGGAAGCCCGAGAACTCTTCGCCAGCTGTATACGCCGGGAAAGCATACATTCACATTGTCTTTAATTGTTGATAGCATGTCCACGACGAAGAACGAATAACAATAGAAATCAACAAAATCTCGGAGTAGCACCTGCAATATACATCCTCAATTATTAGCTGGATATATTCCAGTCTCTCTTTATGGCTTTTACCTTTAACCATAGAAGCTATTCCTTGATGTCGTAACAGATGTCCTATCATCCTGTAGTTTCTTCTTGTTAACGTTTTCCTTACGTTCTTTCCTCGCCGATTGTCTGCCGTTACGGTTTTCCCACTGTCCAAGTTTCACTACCATACAATGCTCCATTCCAAACGTAAATTCTCAGAAATTTCTTCTTGAAATAAAGATCTATATTAGTACTAGCAGACTTCTCTTGGCTAGGAATGCCCTTTTTGCCAGTGCTAGTTTGATTTCTTGCTCCCTCCATCATGTTTTGTTTTTCACCCTAGCTAGAAGAATTCCTTAACTTTACGCAATTCGTGATCCCCGATTCTGATATTAATTTCTCGCTGTTGTCACTTTCGCTTCTCTTCGATTTACCCTTAATTCATAATCTGTACTCATCAGACCAGTACATTCACTGAGTGAGGTGGCACTTGTGCTATCATACCGAATTCGCATTTGGGAGGACGACAGTTCTAACCAGGGTCCGGCCATCCGAATTTAGGTTTGTCATGATTTCCCTAATTCACTTCAGGCGAATACTGGGATGATAACATTGAAAGGGCACGGCCGATTTCCTTCCCCATCCTTGACACAATGCCAGTTTGTGCTCCGTCTCTAAAGTCGTCGATGTCGAGGGAACTTTAGATCAATCTTCTTTCCTTCATTTCAATACATCCGACACATCATACACTTCATTTTCACGTGTTCTTCTCTTTCACTGAGGTTAGCAAAGCCATGAGTTAATTTAATCATGGATATTCTTCCACCCTGAATTTTAGTTCCACTCTTTAAAGTTTGTTTTATTTCCTTCACTGCTTCTTTGATGTACAGATTAGATAGTAGGGGTGAAAGACTACAAGACTACAACCCTCTCTTAATATTTTTTAATTGGAGCGCTTCGTTCTTGGTCTTCCAGTTTTATTGTTCAGTCTTGATCATCTCATACAGAGTGTGAGAGATTGCAGGGCACTCTCACTTCTTATTCGGTGTTATGCCACTTCATGTTCTTAGGGAATATAATCTTTATTGCGATTTTGACATCATGATGAAATGGCGGGCAGTAGTTAATGCTCTTGCTTGCGTGCTCTAGGGAAGGAATAATGGTAAGCTTTACCTGCGTTCACAGGAATAGGGTGCCGATTCCAACGACTGCATTAAAAGCGCATGGCAACGGTGTGCCGAGGGAAGCGCGTTTTTTCTGTGGAACCTGGGAGGAGACATTTCCGGACGGCCGAGTTCTGCAGTCTCATTGTGCAGGCACGTTGGTTGGCACCGGTCGGGAAGCATCCGCGTCCACATAGTAACTAAATCGCTCGACTATCGCGGTCATCATATTTTCCGGACGTGAACACTATTGAAAATGATTGAAAAGAGCTGTTTATGGACGACGTGACCCACCAACCACTTTGAGGGATCCACGCCGAATCGCCGCTGAGGAGCCATCATGTTTTCCGGACATGAACACTATCGAAAATGCCTGAGATAGATTGAAAAGAGCTGTTTATGGACGACGTGACCCACCAACCACTCTGAGGGATCCACACCGAATAGCCTTTGAGGAGTGGGACAATCTAGGCCATCAGTGCCTTGATGAACTTGTGTATAGTATGCCACGACGAATACAGACATGCATTAGTGCAAGAGGGCGTGTTCCTGGGTATTAGTGGTACAGGTGTGTACAGTAATCTGGACCACCGCCTCTGAAGGTCTTGCTGTATGGTGTACAACATGCAATATGGGGTTTTCATGAGCAAAAGAAAAGGTTGTGTACATGTTCTGCAACTCTCGGAACCGAGATGACGCAAACATTTTTTTATATGTTTTTAGTTACTGCTATATTAAGTGATCAATTAATTTGAAGATAGTGGTTTGTCAGATTGATCTTATCATTTATGAGTTGCTTCTTTGCTATTACGGTTTTCTGAATGTGGTAATGTACTTGTAATATGACGTGTTTCTTGTTGTTATTTATCCTTATTGATTTCCATGTCTCTAACTCCTACATCCTACATCCTTTTCAATCTGCTTGGTGTATTCATCTCTTGGTCTCCCTCTACGATTTTTACCCTCCACGCTGCCCTCCGATGCTAAATTTGTGATCCCTTGATGCCTCAGAACATGTCCTACCAATCTATCCCTTCTTCTAGTCAAGTTGTGCCACAAACTTCTCTTCTCCCCAATCCTATTCAATATGCCCTCATTAGTTATGTGATCTACCCATCTAATCTTCAGCATTCTTCTGTAGCACCACATTTCGAAAGCTTCTATTCTCTTCTTGTCCAAACTATTTATCGTCCATGTTTCACTTCCATACATGGCTACAGTCCATACAAATAATTTCAGAAATGACTTCCTGACACTTAAATCTACACTCGATGTTAACAAATTTCTCTTCTTCAGAAACGCTTTCCTTGCCATTGCCAGTCTACATTTTATATCCTCTCTACTTCGACCATCATCAGTTATTTTGCTCCCCAAATAGCAAAACTCCTTTACTACTTTAAGTGTCTCATTTCCTAATGTAATACCCTCAGCATCTCCCGACTTAATTCGACTACATTCCATTATCTTAGTTTTGCTTTTTTTGATGTTCATCTTATATCCTCCCTTCAAGGCGCTATCCATTCTGTTCAACTGCTCTTCCAAGTCCTTTGCTGTCTCTGACAGAATTACGATGTCATCGGCGAACCTCAAGGTTTTTATTTCATCTCCATGGATTTTAGTACCTACTCCGAATTTTTCTTTTGTTTCCTTTACTGCTTGCTCAATATACAGATTGAATAACATTGGGGAGAGGCTACAACCCTGTCTCACTCCCTTCCCAACCACTGCTTCCCTTTCATGCCCCTCAACTCTTATAACTGCCATTTGGTTTCTGTACAGATTCTAAATAGCCTTTCGCTCCCTGTATTTCACCCCTGCCACCTTAAGAATTTGAAAGAGAGTATTCCAGTCCACATTATCAAAAGCTTTCGCTAACTCTAAAATTGCTAGAAACGTAGGTTTACCTTTCCTTAATCTAGCTTCCAAGATAAGTCGTAAGGTCAGTATTGCCTCACGTGTTCCAATATTTCTTCGGAATCCAAACTGATCTTCCCAGATGTCGGCTTCTACTGCTTTCTTTGGGATTGGAATTATTATATTCTTCTTGAAGTCTGAGAGTATTTCGCATGTCTCATACATCTTGCTCACCAGATGGTATAGTTTTGTCAGGACTGGCTCTCCCAAAGCTGTCAGTAGTTCTAATGGAATGTTATCTACTCCCGGGGCCTTGTTTCGACTCAGGTCTTTCAGTGCTCTGTCAAACTCTTCACGCAGTATCATATCTTCCATTTCATCGTCATCTACATCCTCTTCCATTTCCATAATATTGTCCTCAAGTACAGCGCCCTTGTATAGACCCTCTATATACTCCTTTCACCTTTCTGCTTTCCCTTCTTTGCTTAGAACGGGGTTTCCATCTGAGCTCTTGATATTCGTACAAGTGGTTCTCTTTTCTCCAAAGGTCTCTTTAATTTTCCTGTAGGCAGTATCTATCTTACCCCTAGTGAGATAAGCGTCTACATCCTTACATTTGTCCTCTAGCCATCCCTGCTTAGCCATTTTGCACTTCCTGTCGATCTTATTTTTGAGTCGTCTGTATTCCTTTTAGCCTGCTTCATTTACTGCATTTTTATATTTTCCGCTTTCATCAATTAAGTTCAATATATCTTCTGCTACCCAAGGAGTTCTACTAGCCCTCGTCTGCTTACCTACTTGATCCGCTACCTTCACTACTTCATCCCTCAAAGCTACCCATTCTTCTTCTACTGTATTTCTTTTCCCCATTCCTGTCAATTTTTCCCTTATGCTCTCCCTGAAACACTGTACAACCTCTGGTTCTTGCAGTTTATCCAGGTCCCATCTCCTTAAATTCCCACCTTTTTGCAGTTTCTTCAGTTTTAATCTACAGTTCATAACCAATAGATTGTGGTCAGAGTCCACATCTGCCCCTGGAAATGTCTTACAATTTAAAACCAGGTTTCTAAATCTCTGTCTAACGATTATATAATCTATCAGAAACCTGTCAGTATCTCCAGGCTTCTTCCATGTATACAACCTTCTTTTATGATTCTTGAACCAAGTGTTAGCTATGATTAAGTTGTACTCTGTGCAAAATTCTACAAGGCGGCTTCCTCTTTCATTTCTTAGCCCCAATCCATATTCACAAACTATGTTTCCTTCTCTCCCTTTTCCTACAACCGAATTCCAGTCACCCATGACTATTAAATTTTCGTCTCCCTTCACTATCTGAATAATTTCTTTTATTTCATCATACATTTCTTCAATTTTTTCGTCATCTGCAGAGCTAGTTGGCATATAAACTTGTACTACTGTAGTAGGCGTGGGCTTCGGGTCTATCTAGGCCACAGTAATGCGTTCACTATGCTGTTTGTAGTAGCTTATCCGCACCCCTTTTTTTTATTCATTATTAAACCTACTCCGGCATTACCCCTATTTGACTTTGTATTTATAACCCAGCATTCGCTGACCAAAAATCTTGTTCTTCCTGTCACCGAAGCTCACTAATTCCCACGATATCTAACTTTTACCTATCCATTTCCCTTTTTAAATTTTCTAACCTACCTGCCCGATTAAGGGATCCGATCCGTAGAACGCCAGTTTCCTTTCTCCTGATAGCGACGTCCTCCTGAGTAGTCCCCGCCCGGAGATCCGAATGGGGGACTATTTTACCTCCGGAATATTTTACCCAAGAGGACGCCATCATCATTAACCATACAGTAGAGCTGCATGCCCTCGGGAAAAATTACGGCTTTAGTTTCCCCTTGCTTTCAACCATTCGCAGTACCAGCACAGCAAGGCCCTTTTGGATAGTGTTACAAGGCCAGATCTGTCAATCATCCAGACTGTTGCCCCTGCAACTACTGAAAAGGCTGCTGCCCCTCTTCAGGAACCTTACGTTTGTCTTGCCTCTTGTTGATACCGCTGCGTTGTGGTTGCATCTATGGTATGGCTATCTGTATCGCTGAGGCACGCCAGCCTCCCCACCAACGGTAAGGTCCACGGTTAATGGGGGGGCGGGGATATATTCATTATCTATTAATAATCCTTCACATTGTAAATAAAATTCATTATTAAACTGGACATAGTTCTGTTCTGTTATTTGTTCTAGCTTCTGACTGTTTTTATTTTTATGTATTTCTGTGGAAGTGTACTGTGTGGGTTAAGATTTTTTTGTATGATGTTTATTGTTTTGGTTACTGGTATATTGGAATTTATGTTTTCTGCATTAGATGATAGGAGGGTGGCTGTGTCTGGAAGCTGTATCTCTTTTATGTAGTGAATCAACTGTGTATTGTTTCTTATAGTTCTGTCTTCTTGTAACTTGTTGTTTTCTGATCAGAACCACTGTGTTTCTTTTATCCACTCTTATGATGATAGGAGTTCCTGCAGTTTCTTTTAAAGTGTTATGGAGTCGTTATTTATTTGTTTCCTTTGTTTCATTTCATCTGTGTTATTATGGTTTTGATTTCATTACTTACAAGATCCCTCGTCAAATGGTTCAAATGGCTCTGAGCACTATGGGACTTAACATCTGAGGTCATCAGTCCCATAGAACTTAGAACTAATTAAACCTAACTAACCCAAGAACATCACACACATCCATGCCCGAGGCAGGATTCGAACCTGCGACCGTAGCGGTCGCGCGGTTCCAGACTGAAGCGCCTAGAACCGCTCGGCCACTCCGCCGGCATCCCTAGTTAGACCACAGTTTACTTCACTTGTTTCGTTTCTGTTTTTCTGTATGATAACGCTTTCCGACTCAACTGTGAGATTTTCTATAAACTTATCGTCTATTCGTTTACTTGCGTTGTGTCTCAAGACTTTTTCGAACAGTGTCATTTCTGGTGTACACAACACAGTGTCAGTGAGCGTTACCACTCTCGGGCAAAAGTGATGTTTTCAGTCAGACTGGATGTGTTCGGTGTTTGTTTACCTTATAATTCTGCAATCTCGCTTCGTTTTTGTTTTTTTTTTTCAAATTTTTCTATCGCTGTTTATGTATGATTTTGAATCTTGCTAACGTGTTGGGCGGAAACATCGATATTATTCAGAGCTTTCGTAATATTTAGATTGCTTTGTATATTAATCCATTTAGAGACTGCATTTTGGTGTAGAGAGACTTGATTTCTCCGTTTAGTAAGATATTTTTGAGCTACTTGTTTTGTATTTCGTGCACTGGTCGAACTGTTTCTACGCTTTATATTATATTATTTAGACATATTGTTTGATCTGCAAATGTTGTTAAACATTACATGTTGGACAGTGTTGTGAGGAATGAGATGTATCTTTCTGAACTTCATATGGCCTCCACATAAATTTTAGATGGGTACATCTCAGTCCACACAAAACAGTCCAAAATATTAATTCCACCTAGAAATTCCTGACAATGGCTCCGTAAAATGTTTGTTTGCATAGCCATCTTCCGCACCAATTGTTAAAATCAATTATTACTGGGTTATTTGTGTTAAGCTTACAGCAATTAACTAAAGGGGATTTTACACGAGACTCATTTCGCTTTTATTTATAAGGCATATTCTGTGGTCATTCTGGAACTGCGGATGCATGTGTTCGTACGTTTGTACATTTTGGTTGTTAAGGATTAAAAAGTGTTCAAAAATACGAATATTTGTATTCATATTTTCAGAATGATCACCGAAGACGGTATATGAAGTCGAAAAGCATTTGTGTAAAAATCCCATTAATTAACTTCACAACAAGCTTAAGACGGAAAAACCAGTTGTGATTCATTTTAACAAATACTGCGGGAATGATCTTGAAAATGGGCCATTTTTTTCTTTTGTTTTTTGAGTCTTCAGTCTTCTGGTTTGACGCAGCCCGTCAAAAACTCATCTCCTGTGTACACTTTGTCATCTCAGAGTAGCAATCTACGTCCTCAATTATTTGATGGATTATTCCATTCTCTGTCTACTTCTTCAGTTTTTACCCTTTATGGGTTCCTCTAGTACCATAGAGATTATTCCTTGATGTCTTGTCAGATGTCCTACGATCCTGTTTCTTCTTCTTGTCACTGTTTTCCAACTGATTTTCGACAATCTTCTGTAGAGCCACATCTCAAATTCTTCTATTCTCTTCTTTTAGGTTTTCCTACAGTCCACGTTTCACTACCATTCTATGCTGTGTTCCAGACGTATATACTCAGAAACTTCTTCCTCAAATTACGGCCAACGTTTCATGCTAGTAGACTTCTCTTAGGCAGGAATGCCATTTCTTCCAGTGCCAGTATGCTTTTAATGTCGTCCTTGCTCCGTCCATGATGGGCTATTTTGCTGCCTCGGTAGCAAAATTCCTTCATCTGCTTCATGATCACGATTTCTAATGTCAAGTTTATCGCTGGTCTCATTCCTGACACTTCTCATTACTTTCGCCATTCTTCGATTTACCCTCAATCCATATTCTGTACTCACTAGCCTGTTCATTTCATTCCACAGGTCTTGTAATTTTTTCTGACTTTCACTGAGGATAGCAATGTCATCATCGACATATAGACGGAACAGCAGGGGGAAAGGTCTACAGCCATATCTTACACGCTTTTTTAATCCGTGCTCTTCGTTCTTGGTCTTCCACTATTATTTTTCCCTCTTGGTTTTTGTGCATATTGTATATTAGCCGACTTTCATTGTAGCCTAATCCTATTTTTCTCGGGATTTAGAACATCTTCCACTGTTCTACACTGTCCAACGCTTTTTCCAGGTCGACAACTCCTATGAACATGTCTTGATTTTTCTTCAGTCTTGCATTCGTTATCAACCGCATTGTCAGAATGGCCTCTTCGGTACCTTTGGCATTCCTAAAGCCAAACTGGTTGTCATCTATTTTCTTTTCCATTCTTCTGTATATTATTATTGTGAGCAACTTGGATGCATGAGATGTTAAGCTGATTGTGTGCACTTTTCGCCTCTTGCTATCTTCGGAATTGTGTGGTTAACGTTTTTCGGAAAGTCTGAAGGTATATCGTCAGACTCATACATTCTACACACCAGCGTGTTATAGCCATTTTGTTGCCACTCCCTCCAGTGATTTTAGAAATTCTGATGGAATGTTATCTATTGCTTGTGCCTTATTCGATCTTAAATCTTCCAAAGCCACTCTAAAATTTTATTCTAGTGCTGTATCCACTCTCTCTTTCCTATCGACTCCTGTCTCTTCTTTTATCACGTCATGAGGTAAGTCCTTCCCCTCATAGGGGCCCTGAGAGTGTTGTTTACCCTTATCCGCTCTCTCCTCCTGCACTGAACAGTGGAATCCCAACTGCACTCCTAACGTTAGTGCCCATGTTTTTAATTTCATGGAAGATATTTTTGACTTTTATGCATGCTGAGTCTATCCTTCCGACAATCATTTCTTTCTCGATTTATCTGCATTTTTTTTTTTTGCAGTCTCGGTCGGGCACACAGTTTTAATCTGCCAGGAAGTTTCATTTAGCCGTAGTTTGCCATTTATTCATTCCTATGTGACTTGTATTCCTGTATTCCTGAATTACCCTGATTATTTTGGTCTATTCTTCCTTCATTCATCAATTGAAGTATTTCTTCTCTTACCTATGGTTTCTTCGGAGCTCTCTTACGGGTACCTATGTTTTTCTCTCCAACTTACGTCTTTGCCTTTTTTAGAGTCGTCCGTTCCTCTTCATCTAAACTGCCTACTGAGCTATTCATTATCGCAATCTCTATAGCCTCAGAGAACTTCAAGCGTTTCTCTTCATTACTCAGTACTTCCGTATTCCACTTCTTTGCAAACTGTTTCTTCGTAACAATTCTCTTAAAATTCAGTCCACTCTTCATCACTAGAAGATTGTGATGTGAGACTATATGTATACGCCTTCTTTCGGAATCTCTTCTTGACCGTGATGTAATCTGAAATCCTCCTGTATCTCCCGCCCTTTGCCAAGCATGCCTCCTACTCTTGAGATTCTTGAACAGTGTATTTACTATAACCGGTTAGAGAATTCAGTTAGTCTTTCACCTCTCTCAGCCTTACTACCACGCCATTGTTCTTCCGTAATCCTTTCTTCCACTCCTGCTCCTGCAGCCGCATACCAATCGGCCAAGACTATTAGATTCTCATCTCCTTTTACTTCCTGAATTACCTGTTCAATATGCTTTCTCTACCACTTTATCTTCTGCTTGTGACGTCGGCATATGTACCTAAACTATTGTTGTTTTTGTTTTGATGAGAACAGCCCTACCACTGAACTGTTCATTGTAATGCACGCTCAGTCCGAAGATTCATAATAAATCTTACTTTTGTTATACCATTTTCCACTTCTGTTGATATTACCCTATACTTGTTAGCTTTCCACATCACTTCACCATCCCGCACTGTATCTAGACTGAGCATTAGCATTCCCCACTATACCAAGACTCAGCCTTAAAATTTCACTTTTCAAGTTTTCTACCTTTCTTACCACATTCAAACTTCTGACACTCCGTGCTCCGAATCCTTTCGTTGGTTACTCAGTCTTTTTCTCATCGTCACTTCTCCCTTGACAGTCCCCCACCGAGAATCCGAGTAGGGGACTAGCCCGGTATATTTGTCAATGGAGAGATCATCTTGAAATTATTTCAACTACAGACCACATGTCCTGTAGATACACGTTATGTGTCTTAAATGCATCGTTTTCCATTGTCTTCTGCATTATCATGCCGTTGATTCTTGGGCCTTTACGGGAAGGTTCCCCACATGAAGGGCAAGAGAGTGCCCTGAACTTCCATCCACTGCTCCTCGCTCTTCGACTAGGCCGTCGACAGAACGTGAGTTCCTTCTATGCACAAAGGCTTCGTCCGCCATTGCGAATGATTTTTATTCAAAATTTAAACAGTGGAGGAATTCTCACCCGGGACTAACGACCTTCTGCTTACCAATCAAAGACGCTACACGTAGGTCACCTTTTTTTCCAGAATCCTTTATTGTACTAAACGCAATGAATTACAACGTAATACAAACGTTAACACAAACCCAATCACTATCAAACCATTATTCAAACTGTCACATTAATGAAAGAATTAATTTTTTTTAAATAAACAAACAATAAAATAAGGGCAATATCGCTCAATATTCATATCTGTAGCATGAACGTATTTTAGCTTCTTCTTGCATAACTTATATACTACTAGTTTTAAATGTAAATTAAGGAACAGAATTTCAAAAATACCACACAACTTGTCACATAATTTTTTTTTCTCGGGTTGTAGTTATTATCCTGCGCTCAATCTCTCCAAAACAGTTTTGAGCATATTTCCATAGGTTTTTTTATAGTCTTAGAACTTGATAATTTTATGTAATTATATTGTGCTCTCCCAGTTCATTTACGACGTACCTCACCTATGTCCTAAATTATCAACGAACCGCCTTTTTTTAATGGGAGGTATTTGGCCTGCAGCCTGTAGAGCACTGTAGGTACGAAAAGATCTGTTGAAAAACTTGTAAGAAGAACTAGCTGAACTCTGAACAATTTCCAGTTTTATACATTGCCAGCACGTGTAAATCCACAAGATTACATTTCTGACACAGGTTTGTTTGGCTAATCCCGATTTCGGTCAGCCTATCATTTGTGCTGACTATGTTATTCACAGTTTTTACCATGCTGTACGTATTTCAGATGGAAGTCCGCCTATGTTGATATTTTTCCATGCAGTATCCTTGTCGATATATCAGTATTCCTCTTCTATTTTATTCCTCACTTCATTTTTCTTTCTGTTAAGTATAATGTTTCTATCCCTTATCTGTTGTGACGTAGTGATCACATTGTTGTGTCAAGATGGGTTATAGCAAGGTATATTCATAATTGTGAAATTCAAGCAACGGAGGCAGTGAACGTGACGTAGGCTTGAGCATATCTTACTCTCTAGCATATCGCCAACTTTAAATTTTGTGCTCCTCTGTATCTTGTGCCCTAGTTGAACAACTTTGTTTTATGGTTGTCAGTCAAAACGTAATTTCGATCTATCCATCGCGAAACACCGCCTTTAACGTGATCGAGAGCCCTGAAACTCCTTGACTAACGAAAATCACATATCTTTATAACTGATACACCGACAATTATGATAATGAAAGTTATTACTGATAATAAGTTCTACGTGCCACACTGAGATACAAATTTTTTAAAATTCTGTTCTATGGTTTAACGCTATTTTAATGATTTTTCACGTCCAATACATAACATTTTGAGGCCGGCCCGGGTGGCCGAGCGGTTCTAGGCGCTACAGTCTGGAACCGCACGACCTCTACGGTCGCAGGTTCGAATCCTGCCTCGGGCATGGGTGTGTGTGATGTCGTTAGGTTGGTTAGGTTTAAGTAGTTCTAAGTTCTAGGGGACTGATGACCTCAGAAGTTAAGTCCCATAGTGCTCAGAGCCATTTGAACCATTTGAACTAGAACATTTTATTATTATTTATATCTTAATCTACAGAAATGAGTGTAAAGCAACAAATGATGAAAGGTACCCGAAAAAACGTTACGTATTGTACCATCGTCGACCGAGTTCTGGGTGAAATGAGTGTAGGGTGACACTAACACACATGTATTATTTAATTTTATACACCAGGTGAAAGATTAAACAAGTAATGCAACACTTTCATGCAAGCAATGAATTAACATGGTTAATTAGACAGCCATACATTTCAAGTAAATTACTTTTCGTAAGATGAGCGGATGGCCGGCTACAAGACGTCACAAAATAGTTCCAGTACATGTGTAGACCTTGGTTTTGGCATGGGCTGTGCCGACCACAGGAAATCACTTTTGCTTCAGCTCGGCCCTATATACAAATTATATACCAACAGATCCTGCTCATTAGAAAAGAGAACAATATCAGCGTTTTTCATTACAACCAATTACATAGCCTCAAACCAAATTGCTTAAGTGTCCTTCATTACCTTACTGTATGGCCTCCCAACACAAGAGTTTTAAGTCAACATGAATGTAAATTTCCCAGTTAGATTAATGAACTGACAGCCTCACTACACAAGGTACTCTTTACTCAGTGGTGCATACGTCTTACAACAAACTTAGATTCACTCCAATGCTTAATTTAAAATCTGTTGACTCAAACAGGTAAAAGAAATCACTTGAATTAATAACCGTGAAAACTATTCCAGTGAGATAACTAAAATGTACACTGGTATCGAGCGGACCCATTTCAAAATATTAACACAACAAAAAAGTTAAAAAAATGTTAGAAAATTAAAACTGTACTAAATCCTCTTTCATAAGGGGAACATAGACTGAGGTGACGGATGTCCTGCGGTAACGATACGCACGTATACAGAAGATGGTAGTATTGCGTACACGAGGTATGAAAGACCAATGTGTTGGAGGAGCTGTCTTTAGTACTCTGGTGATTCACGTGGAAAGGTTTCCTATGCAATTATGGCCTCACGACGGGAATTAAGACTATGAACGTGGAATGGTACTTGGAGCTAGACACATGGGACGTTCAATTTCGGAAATCGTTAGGGGATTCAATATTCCGAGAACCACAGTGTCAAGAGTGTGCCGATAATATTAAAATTCAAACATTACCTCTCGCCATGGACAACACAGTCGCCGACGGCCTTCACTTAGCAACCGTGTGCAAAGGCGTTTGCATAGAGTTGTCAGTGAGTCAAATAATCGCAGAACCCGATATGGGACGTACGACGAACGTATCCGTTAGGACAGTACGGCGGAATTTCTCGTTAATGGACTATGGCAGTAGGCGACCGACGTGAGCGCCATTGGTAACAGCACGACAACGCCTGTACCAGGTCTCCTGGCTATTGGACATATTGATTGGACCCATGAAGACTGGTAAACCTTGGCCTAGTCACAAGAGTTTCGATTTATGCTGGTAAGAGCTGATGGTTGGATTCGTGTGTAGCGCAGACCCCACAAAGCTATTGACTCAAGACGGGAGGAAGGGACTATGCAAACTGGTGGTGGATGAGAATGCTCCATGTCATTTAACCATAATTGTTCGCGCATGCTGTTAAGAACATTCTGGATAGTTGGAGTGAATGATTTAGCCACCAAGAGAGCCCAACGTGAATACCATGGAACATTTATGGGAAATAATCGGAAGATCGTTTCGTGCACAAAATCGTGGACCGGCAACACGTTCGCAATTATGGAAGGCTAAAGAGGCAGCAAGGCTCAATAATTCTGCAGGGGACATCCTACTTTTTCAGTCCATACCACGTCGAGTTGCTGCACTACGCCTGTCAAGAGGAGGTCCGAAACAATATTAGGAGGTATCCTTTGATTTTTGTCACTTCAGTGTGTGGCTGCTTACAGAATGTTCCTTAACATAAGTACAGAACAGGACACTCGAACTTGCAAACACTATGGCCAGTAAACTTACTAATGTAACGTTTCCACGTGTACACACTCGGGAGGCATCATATTACCAAATGCTGCGGCTGTTGTACAAACGTGCTACTAAACCAACTCAGTTTCTCTCTAGTGAACTTACCACTTTCTTTTGAGTCATCAGTTTTCTGACTGGTTTGATGCGGCCTGCCACGAGTTCCTCTCCCATGCCAAACTCTTCATCTCGGAGTAGCACTTGCAACATACGTCCTCAATAATTAACTGATTGTATTCCCGTCTCTGTCTTCCACTCTAGTTTTTGCCCTCTACAGGTCCCTCTAGCACCATCAAAGTCATTCCCCGATGTCTTAACAGACATTTTATCATCCTGCCTCTTCTCCTCGTCAGTGTTTCCCACATATTCCGTTCCTCTCCCATTCTGCGCAGAACCTCCTCATTCCTCACCTTATCAGTCCATCAAATTATAAAAATTCTTCTGTATTACTACATCCCAAATGCTTCGATTCTCCTCTGTTCCGGTTTTCCCACAGTCCATGTTTCACTGCCATATAACGCCGTGCCACAAACGCACATTCTCAGAAATTTCTTCCTCAAATGAAGGCCTATGTTTGATACTAATAGATCTCTCGCTCGGTCAGGAATGCTGCTTTTTGGCTGAACTGGTCCGCATTTTTATGTCCTCCTTGCTTCGTCAGTCAAGGGCCCTGCCAGGTAGCAGAATTCCTGAAATTCCTCTACTTCGTGATTCGCAATTTCTATGTTAAGTTTCTCCTTTTCTAATTTCTGCTACTTATCATGATGTGCGTCTTCCACGATCTGCTCTGATTCCATATTCTGTTCTCCAGTCCGGCAGATCCTGTAATTCTTCTTCACTTTCACTGTACTTAGCAATGTCATCAGCGAAACGTATCATCGATATCCTCTCACCTTCAACTTGAACCCCACTCTTGAATCTTGATTTTACTTCTGTCATTGCTTCTTCGAATAGCACGGGCAAAAGATTATGTTCCCGCCTTACTCGCTTTTTAAAATGAGCATTTCGTTCTTGGTCTTCCAGTCTTATTGTTTCCTCTTGGGTCGTGTACATTTTCTATATAACTCGTCTTTCCCCTTTGGTTGCTTCTATTTTTCTCACATTTTCGAAGATTTTGCGCTATTTCAAATTTTCAACACTTTTACCAGGTCGACAAATCCTATGAGGGTGTTTCGATTTTTCTGCTTCGTTGCTTCCATTATCAAGGGCAAAGTCGGACTACTTCTCTGGTTCTTTTACCTTTCCTGAAGTCAACGTGAGCTTCATCTAACTGTTCCCCAATTTTCTTTCCCATTCTTGTGTGTATTATTGTTATCAGGAACTTCGATGTATGAGCTGCTAAGGTGACTGTACCTTAGTAATAGCACTTATCTGCTGTTGATGTCTTCGGAACTGAATGGATAATATTTATCCAAAGGTCTGGCGGTTTTTCTCCAGTCTTGTAGATTCTATACACCAAGGTGAATAGTCGTTCTGTTGCCACTTCCAACTATGTTTTAGAAATTTTGATGGAATACAATCTATCCTCTCTGCCTTATTTCATCCTAAGTCTTCCAAAGCTACTCTAAAATCTGATTCTAATACTTAATCCCTTATCTCTTCCCTATCGACTACTGTCTCTTCTTTCATAATGTCGTCACATAAGTCCTCCCACGTCATACAAGCCCTTGATGTACGCGTTTCACCTACCCGCTACCTCCTTCTGCAATTAACAGTGGAATTTCCGTTCCGCTCTCAATGTTACAGCCCTTGTTTCTAATTTCACCGAACGTTGTTACGACTTCTCTGTACGCTGAGTCAGTCCTTCCAACAACCGTTTCTTTTTCAATTTCTTTGTAGTTTTCCTCTAGCCATTTCGCCTTAGCTTCACTGAACGTACTGTTTATTTCATTTCTAAGTGACTTGTATTTTTGCATCACCTAATTTCCCTGAACATTTTTGTACTTCCTTTTCTCGAGGATCAACTGAGGTATTTCTTCCGCTATCCATGGTTTCCTCGCAGATACCTTCTTTCTACCTATGTCGTTCTCCTCAACTTCTGTGATTGCCCTTTTTTACAGAGGATCATTTCTATTCAACTGAACCACCTAATGAACTATTAACAATCACAGTATCCATTACCGCAGGTATTTTCAGGCTAATGTCTTCCTTTCCTAGTGCCTATGTATCGTGCTTCTTTGCTCATTGATTCTTCCTAACTTCTCTCGAAACTTCGGCCAGCTCTTCACCATTACCAAATAACCATCTGACTCTATATCTGCTCTAGGGTTTGCCGTATAGTTCAATATATGATATCGGAATATCTGCCTGACCATGATGTAATCTAGCACTAGAATGATTGATTGAAGACGGTGCCCACGAGCTGAAAAAGTACAAAGAGCCGGAAAAGTACAAAATCATGAAAAGTTCAATTTTCCCTTTTTGACATTTTAAATATCTATAGACTATCCGCTTTCAATTGATACATAATTTATTCAGTTCGGAGAACTACAACTACTTTAAAATATTTTTTAAATATGTTCTGCACCGGCGAGACCCATTGTGGTGCTGTTAAACTGCTGTCAAATGCTGTACTCATGAATCTACATGCTCATCATGTACGTTTTAGTGATATGACGGAAAGTAAGTCTTACAAAATACTTGTTGTGGCTAAGCTGTGATAGTTCTTTATATATCGCTCGGTCGATTGTCGTGTGTTTCACGTTTATTTACTCTACTGTAATTCTGAAAATATTCGTAGTGAATTCTGTTCATTGAAGTCTCTGTTTTATTGAAGGATAATCATGGGCAAACTTTAAGTGACTAGAAATCCTCTGAAAGCTTTTAAGAAAAGGAGAAGTATTGGAAAGCCAAAGGTAGGTTTTATTACCCTAAACAATAAAGACGGTAACGAAGTGTGTGAACCTAATCTTGGTGGTACACCTGCTCATTGCAATGAAAGTCAGAAGAAGGTATTTCGCAGAGGAAGCTTGATTCAGCTAGTGAACCGTATGAATGCTTTATGGCCGAATCGGATGTGAATGAAACATTTGATATGTCAGTCTCAACGGGAATTTTTGCAAACTTTGTAACATGTATTCAGTTTAGTGAAGTCGGTCTGGAACCTTCTATAAAGGAGCCACATAGGACTTGCCTGTGAAATGGAACTGAGGTGTGGTAAGGGTTCAAACATGCCCACCTTTCGGAAGAGTGTTACAGCAAATCCAAATGAAGAAAATGGTAGCAAAATCTATGAACACGACATTAGATTTGTTTATGTATATCGTACAATTGGTAAGGGTGCTATTGCAAGTGCAGTTTTCTGTGGCCTCATGATCTTCCAAATCTCCCGACCAAGTTTACAAACTATAGTAGATTTATAGGGTGTAAAGTAGAAGATGTATCCATAGAATCTATGAAGAAAGCTGTGGAAGAGGCAGTAATAAGGAACAATGGTAACAGAGACTTGACTGTATCATTCGATGGTACCTGGCATAAACGGTGACACACATCTCTTTATCGTGTAGTATGTCCCACCAATATGTACATAGGGAAAGTTGTAGATGTAGCACTAATATCTAAATATTATAGGGGTCCATGAGAAATAAAGGTGCACATGAAAATAATTGCACAGCTAACAATACTGGCAGTAGTGGAGAAATGTGTCTGGTGTTGCTAGTATATTGCAACGTTCTGCTGCATGTGGTAAAGTGCGATATGTGAATTACCTTGGCGACTGTGATTCTAAAAGTTTCAAACATATTCGTCAACTGAAGTCCTATGGTGATGATGTAGTTCAGAAATCTGGGAGTACTGGATGCGTACAGAAATGAATGGGATCATGACTTCGGCGATTGAAAGCTTCGCACAAAAAACAAAAACTCAGTGATGGGAAAGAGTTGGATTGGAAGCGAAGGTTAACTGACAGTGTAATTGACAAAATATAGAACTATTATGGAATGGCTATTAGGGAAAACACACACAGTGTCGAAGAATTGAAGAGGGCTGTTTGGGCTCTTTTTTTCATATTTTTTTAACCGATGAAAGTCCCTGTCATTACTTGTGTCCCAAGGGAGAAAACGAACGATTGCTAATTGGTGTACATTCATAAATATAGTCTACCTGATGCGGTAATGGACGTGATAGAACCTATTGTCAGAGATTGAGCAGCACCTGAACTGTTGAAAAAGTATTCATGGAAAATCTCAAAACACCAACGCAAGCGTAAATAATGTTATATAGTCAAGGCTCCGCAAGACTGTGAGTGTTGGAACAGAAACACTTCACTTTGCTATTTTCAATTATGGCAAAGTTGTAAGGTGCAAAGTATTGCCGGCGGTTGTAGGCTCTTCAGTATGGGATCGCGTGATCGCTACGGTCGCAGGTTCGAATCGTGCCCCGAGAATGGATATGTGTGGTGTCCATAGGTAAGTTAGGTTTACGTAGTTCTACGTTCTAGGGGACTGATGACCTCAGATGTTAAGTCCCATAGTGCTCAGGGCCATTTTTGAGGAAAATGTGAACGAAGCGATGGTAATCGTCGTTCTTCGCAATCTTCCCCATTCCTAGCCACACATGGTGGGACATCGTACCGCAAGACAGTGGCATATTGACGTGCCTCAAGAAGAGGCACCACCTCGGTATCTCTAATATTCCTCATTCCCCTGCCCTAGAGACTGCCGTCACGTTCAAAACTGAAAACACATTTTCCACTTAGTGACACCAATGGGCATTAGAATCCGTCCACTCTACCATTAACAATACACGATGCAAAGTTCCGTACTTTTTACTGCGCGAAGATTGGCTGTGAAACAATCTACAATAAAAGTATCGTTATGCATTAATTTCCTAAATTAGTAATCTATACTGCATTACTGACTGTATTGCTGTATTCATACGAATTATTTACAGGACGAGAAAACCGGTAGCAATCGGTCTCGGGAAAGTTCAGTTTGAGCGCCGGAGAAAAGTAGGAACACGCAGGGCCATACGTTTGTATCCCGTCTGGACAGGCGGTGGGTGGGTCTGCTCCTGTAAACTGAAAGGTAGGCCGAATGTAGGAAGCTAATAGGAGCAGGAAAAGGTGAAGTACTTCGGTACTGCTTGTAGATTTTACAAGTTTACAGTAGTCAAAATTATGATTACATGATGGTTACTTAACTTTGGTTGAGATGAGCACGTAGGTGCGAAGCCGTACAGGTTCAACGCAAGCAGCTACTAGTAGTTGGACAAACTATCATTGAAGTAACTGAAGTAACAAAGTCTGTAATGGCTTGCCCCCTATGAAGTAGAACCTAAGTTACTTGGTCGTCGGCTAGGAATCTAATGGGTAGAATCTGGAGCGGCGCACGTAGAGCTGCACAGCGCCGGCTAGGGGGCGCTTTCGTCGGTGTCAGTGTCGTAATGCCAACCTGAGAACTTGTACATACGCGTGGCATCGTAGCTATCGATACCACAAATACTAAGCACACCACTTATCTTAGAAGAAAGCTAAAAAAAAGCACACGTCCATTTACAGCCTTTGCAGGTTTAGGGGAACGTTTTGACAATGCTGACTAGATTACGGTCCTTGAAATACAGCGAGTGAATGGTAATCTACGATGCACACAGAAACTAGCATGCAGTTACTACAGTCACTATTAAGTCAAAATGAAATATGGATACATTATGTAGAAGAATAACGTCAGATTTTTCAGAGTTATTATTACGAAGTCATATAGGTACAGGGAGTGCGCTGTTGACTCGTACATGATGACAATAGGAAAATTAATAGAAGAAGCCTTCGAAACAAATACGCTTGGTTCATATGGTTCAAATGGCTCTGAGCACTATGGGACTTAACATCTGACGTCACCAGTCCCCGAGACTTAGAACTACTTAATCTTAACTAATCTAAGGACATCACCCACATCCATGCCTGAGGCAGGATTCGAACCTGCGACCGTGGCAGCACCGCGGTTCCGGACTGAAGCGCCTAGAACCGCTTAGCCACCAAATAGGCTTGCTATTCCAAAGGTAGTCCGTATAATTCCCAACGTACTTGAATTGTAGCGCTTTAAAACGAGCAAATGCTTTACCGCCTGCGTGAATGATTTCATGTATTTTAATCGCTATTCAAGAGCAACGTAATTTAATTAAGCCGCACGCAGATCCTAATTTTTTGAACCGTGAATTTGTTTTACAGCATTTCAAAAATTGACAGACTTCATTAAAATTCAATTTCTCCTTTTAATTTTGTTATTAGTGTTACGCGTAAATGAAATTATTTTGTCGTCACAAAAGAGAACAATTTCAGAACTGCATTTTGAAAGGCGTTGGTTGTAAATTATTTCTTCTGTAACAGAAGAGCATTACATGCAGGATAGTTCAAAAACGTACGTGATGTTCTGTTTTCAGTATCTAATCGGACCTATCATAAATTCAAAATAACACGGGAAGAGGTCCACAGGATCAAAAAACTTAAGATGTACGTGTTTTACGGCTCGCATGAAACCTTTCATGTTTTATTGTTATTAACAAATATTCTACTCTGAAGAGAATACCTTTTTGAGTGATCATGCAGTACAATAAGTGAACATGAAAGCACAACATTTCTTGTGGTTTTTGGAATAAAATCAAGAAAAATATCGTTAATTCGATTAGATTTTCAGTAAATAACATTGACTACAGATTTTCATTCGTAATGATCTTGAAATTGAACAATAACGTTTCTGCTCTTAGGTAGAAGCTGTTTCTTCAACCAAAAATCACAGGCGCCTAATCTCCAAACTCTGAAGAGTTTATTACACGAATAAGAAACAGAAGGCGTTTGGAAACAATCGATACCAACACATAGGTGATCTTGTGAAATATTTCACTTATTGTGACCGTTGAATTCGTAACAATGGAATGAAGGCTACGAGCTTCGAAGAACGCTAAAAGTAAAGGTTTTTTAATTGGATCTTGCGTTATTCTGTGGAAATTCAACGAAAACTACATTCCGCTTCGAATTCCTGCAGGATTTGTCTGGAAAAACATCTAAATTTCTCTCTTCGAATGATAGATTCAAAATTCATCTAAGACTGTATACTTTAGATTTTTGCGCAAATATAAACATTTTTCAACCTTAAAACATCTGTTCATAAATGGTCTCATCTTCGTTCTGTGAACACATGCAGTTCATGAACTGTTGCGTACTTTCTTTATCATTATTATCTTCTCCATCAAGAATTGAGCCTTTTGGTCTGTTCAGTCTTCTTCAAAATTGATCAAGTCATCTCTTCATTGATCTTCCTGAAGATATTTTGCCTCTTGGTTTATACTCTTTTATGGCTTTAGTGATCCTTCCATGTGCATACAGTCTATACGTTCTTTCCTTCTTAGCTGATATTTTGTTATGCCTGTTATATTTTGTTTATTCAGTTCATCTCGGATGTCATCGTTTCTCTTTTTGTCCATCAAAGAATATCCAGCCATTTATCTAAGGAAATTCTGTTATCTTTTCATTTCTCTTCTTATGGGGCCAGTTTTCGGACACACTGAGCAGTGCTGGTATAGTCATAACCGTATACAACTTTAGTAGAGTATCTCTGTGGAATTTCTTTCCCAGTGTTCTGCATATATTTCCGCAGAAATAGTTAAATATGTATAACTTATTTTCTTTTTAATTTTTTGCCCTTTATATAATACTGCGTCCTATGTATTTAAATGTATTAAGTTGATCTTTGATCTGTTAGTCAATTTCAGTCTCAACTTGCATGGGCTGGTTTCCTAAAAGTGCCATTGACTTTGTCTTTGTTCAGACTGTAACCTCTGCCTATTTTACGTGAATTAAAGACAGTTTCTTGCAAGTCATTATTGTTCTGACTAACAGTTATTTCGTCGTCTGTAAAAAGTAGTGTGCTGACATCAAAAATGTTAATTTTAAAATGTTTTTTGTCTGTACCCAAGTTCTGGTTACATCGTCGGTATACATATTAAAAGAAATGGGTGAAAGGAGGACACCCTTGTCTAAGTCACAATGCTGATGGAAAAGTCATAAGTGCAAGCTTGGTTAGTGTACCAAAGCAGACGTCGAGATAGCAGACTCAAAGTGAGAAGCTGCCGTCTGTTTCCCGCTAATTGCAGAGCGGAACGGCGTCCTATTTGTCAGCGTCACCTGCCACAGCAGTTTGCCGGAGTGTACATTAAGCGATGCTGTTTTGCGACGGGGACGCGTTGCCAGGAAGCGCCAGTTCGTGGAACTCACAGTCTGCTGCGAGTCAACAGCGCCATCCTCGTCTGCTGTTGACTGAACATAACGCTCGCTATTGTCTACTGCCAGTGGTACGGAGCAGTTTCTCCGAAGAGTCACACGTCGTATGTAATTTCATATAAATTCATATTACGGAATCATCCTGGTCCTGAATAATTAATAGTAATCTAAAACTGCTTTGCTTTCTGTCTGGAAATAAGAGAATTTTTGGAAGCATGCTGGACAACATATAGTAGATAGAGGGCCAAGCGCCAGAACTGTCTGGGACCCTGATGAGTCCTGCTTAGAAGGCAGTCATTCTCACGGCCGGGTTCAGCATGCACCTTTGTGACACCCCACTGCGCCGCTGTGCAGTTGGACAACATTAGGACATCCTGAAGCTAAGGCTCGCGCAGAATTTTTACGAGGTGGAGTGAGTAGGAATTTTTAGCGAAAGATACTAATGTCAGCCGAACACAGAAAGCCGACTTTAGCGACAGACGCTTGAGATCGCTGTCTTGCAGGTGAAAAGGTAACCCTCACTTTTGGAAACTGTGAGACGCCGCTGAAAGCACAGCTCTGATAAAAGCTTTGTTTAAGATCGTAAGACCTATGGGCACTGGTTCATCTAAACTTCTTCCAGATTGATGGGGAAGCACGACAGCTCCGGAGGGAAGCTGCCTCGTTGGGCTAGGAGAGGCAGGAAGAGTGAGGAATGACTTTTTCAGAGAAGAAACGTAGAAAAGAAATCATTGGTTAACCAATCAAAAAGTGGTACATTTCTGTCAGTCAAAGTGTGAAAAATTCAGAGTCCCGTCAGTCACATTGAGCATGAATCGAAAAACGTAAGAAAGCGAGTTGTCTTCGTCAGATGTTCTCGCACACGAATCGCTTCGCTTCAGTTCCGCTCTTACTTAACGTGAGACCTTTCTGTCCTGCCTCTAGTTTTGGACCACTGCTTCCGCTCCGCCATTTTCTTCAACTTCAGCTGCCAGCTCATCTGATACTTTTCGGGCACTTAGAACATTTTCGGGCCGTCCAGCTCTGTGTCACAAAAGAGGGACACTGGCGCTGTCATTTAACGACGCAGATATTGAGACTTAGCCAGTGCTGGGTGAGATAAAGGGCACTTAAAACTACACTTTTACAGTCTCAGAGACTCAGTCTGAAGATTTGCGTTATGAAATCATAAACAGTTTCCTTCCAAAATCCACACTAGGTTTGATGTATTACCTTCAATTACTCTATATATTATATTCAATAGTTCTACGAATTACTTTCAGAAGTTCTGTTCTATACAAATTTCACAACCGTACTTGCAAGATTTATTCTGTTTTCCCTCTGACTCTCATGTTCGGCTCACCATATATGCATTCGCAAACGATATCCTTTACTAAATGTTATACTACTTGTAAAATGTTTTGTAGCACAAACTAGATTATTTAAAAGACAGATGGATTTCTGTAATTGTGTCTCATTTACTTCAATCATCATTTGATCGTCCGCAAATGGTTGTTCGAATAGAAATTGTTTGATACTTTAACTGCCGGCCGGTGTGGCCGTGCGGTTCTAGGCGCTTCAGTCTGGAACCGCGTGACCGCTACGGTCGCAGGTTCGAATCCTGCCTCGGGCATGGATGTGTGTGATGTCCTTAGGTTTAAGTAGTTCTAAGTTCTAGGGGACTGATGACCACAGATGTTAAGTTCCATAGTGCTCAGAGCCATTTCAACCATTTGATACTTTAACTGTGAAACTACTAGCAAATTACATTTTTCAAAATTGTCAATATGTACACTGCGTGATCAAAAGTATCTGCACACCTGGCTGAAAATGACTTACAAGTTATTGGCGCCCTCCATCGGTAATGCTGAAATTCAGTATGGTGTTGGCCCACCATTAGCCTTGATGATAGCTTCCGCTCTCGGAATGTTTCTTGGAGAATGGCAGTCCGTTCTTCACGGATTGCTGCGTTGACGAGAGGTATCGATGTTGGTCGGTGAGGCCTCGCACGAATTCGGCGTTCCAAAACAAATGGTTCAAATGGCTCTCAGCACTATGGGACTTAACATCCGAGGCCATCAGTCCCCTAGAAGTTAGAACTACTTAAACCTAACTAACTTAAGGACATTACACACGACCATACCCGAGGCGGGATTCGAACCTGCGACCGTAGCGTTCGCGCGGTTCCAGAGTGAAGCGCCTAGAACCGCTCGGCCACAACGGCCGGCGTTCCAAAACCTTCCAAAGACGTTCTGTAGGATTCAGGTCAGGACTGTGTACAGGCCAGTCCATTACTGTCCATTACAGTCCATTATTGTCGTGTAACCACTCCGCCATAGGCCGTGCATTATTAACAGTTTCTCGCCACCCGACGTCCTCTGTAGTCAAGCGGTTCTAGGGGCTTCAGTCCGGAACCACGCGAATGCTACGGTCGCAGGTTCGAAAGCTGCCTCGGGCGTGGATGTGTGTGGGTTTACGTAGTTCTAAGTCTCGGGTACTGATGACCTAAGATGTTAAGTCCCGTAGTGCTCAGAGCTATTTGAACCTTTTTTTGAATTGCCATCCCCAAATTTCTCTTCAGCAGTGAGAAGCAAGAAGGTGCTTAAAACATCAATGCAAGCCTGTGCAGTGATAGTGCCACGCAAAACAACAAGGGGTGCAAGCCCCCTCCATGAAAAACACGACCACACCATAACACAACCGCCTCCGAATTTTACTGTTGGCACTACACATGCTGGCAGATGACGTTCACCGTGCATTCGCCATACCCACACCCTACCGTCGGATCGCCACATTGTGTACCGTAATTCGTCACTCCACACATCGTTTTTCCACTATTCAATCGTCTAATGTTTACGCTCCTTACACCAAGCGAGGTGTCGTTTGGCATTTATGGGCGAGATGTGTGGCTTATGAGCAGCCACTTGACCATGAAATCCAAGTTTTCTCACCTCCTGCCCAACAGTCATAGTACTTGCAGTGGATCCTGATGCAGTTTGGAATTCCTGTTTAATGGTCTGGATAGATGTCTGCCTATTGCACATTAGGATCCTCTTCAACAATCGGCGGTCTCTGTCACTCAACAGATAAGGTCGGTCTGTACGTTTTTGTGCTGCACTTGTCCCTCCACGTTTCCACTCCACTATCACATCGGAAACAGTAGACATAGGGATGTTTTGGAGTGTGGAAATCTAGCATCCAGACTTGTGACACAAGTGACACCCAATCACCTGACCACGTTGGAAGTCCTGAGTTCCGCAGAGCGCCGCCCTTCTACTTTCTCAAGATGTCTAATGACTACTGAGGTCACTGATGTGGAGTACTTGGCAGCAGGTGGCAGCACAATGCACTTAATATGAAAAATGCATGTTTTTGGGGGTGTCCGGAAACTTTTGATCACATAGTTTCTATCGAAAAGAGTGGATAGTAAGCTACACACTTGTGTAGGTTCTGTATTTTCTACAATCCGTTCACGTCTTTTAAATCCCATTTTTATGATAAAATTAATATTTCTCCTGACTATACTGTGTTCTATATTCAAAACTGGCATACAGTTCAATCTTCCAACAAGATGATTACATAGAATGAAATTTTCACTCTACAGCAGAGTGTGCGCTGATATGAAACTTTCTGGCAGATTAAAACTGTGTGCCGGACCGAGACTCGAACGGGTAATCTGCCAGAAAGTTTCAAAATGATTACAGTTTAGTGGGCGCTGTTGCAGTGTGGTAATATGTGTTACTAGGCATCTATTCGAATTCATTTTCATACCACACTACACAGGCTTAACAATGGTTGCATGAAGCTTAGCTGCCACTTAAAAATTACATCTTATATCGTCACACGGATGAAAGGTACTGAGATTCGCATCCACTCCGCAAATGGAACTGTCAATTTGTTTACAATAATTTGTATTTGCAAGCAGAGGTAACCGGCAATCAACAGTAAATTGTTGATCCGGCTTAATAACGAAACCGTTAAACAGTTGTTGCAAGTGTGTTTGATGCTTAACAAACCTTACTGTTTAAATCAGCTTGTTAAGTGACTGCACTATTTGCATCGAATTACGTGAAGCAAGTCACTTCGAGAGTAGTCACGACGAATAAACTTTTACTATAGCTGACACATACATCGCGAGGGAATTCTGCAACTCCACCGACAATTTTTCTAATTGTATAGTTTATTTTTCGTCTCATTTACACATTTTTACGCTATGATTCTATTCGATAACACGTAATAATCTTCAGTTAATAAAATCAAAGTGTATACTATCTGTTATTTTGCAATAAATAGAGGAATATTGCACATCAATGTGTAATTTACTTACGTAGCTGCGTAAGGAATCCATTACCTGTGTACAGAAAGGAAGGAATGGAAATTCATAATGCCAGTTTGCGTATAGGGTTTAAGACAGTCGACATTCTTCGCTTCAGACTGAAGCACCGCCTGAATAAGAAGCCCTCGAAATCCACGGCAGCAGGATAGCGTAAACTAAAGTGTGAAAACTGTCCAAAAGGCTACGTATGTCAGGCAAGCCGGACGTTTGAAGTACGTTTCATAGAGCACGCCTCAAAAATAATAATAAAAATACAGCACTTGATGAACATCTAAAAAAACGTCGAGACACTGTTGTGGTCAATAACATGCTTTGGAAGTGCTACATGATGAACCCAGAGGACACCTCCTGACAATCTGTGAAGAAACTAAGATTTTTACAAACGATTTACAAGTGCCTGGCAATATGTCATATCTTCGAAGCGGCTTTATTAATTGCTCGCCCTCATAGCCTTGCGTGTTCAAGATCCACTGCTGGGATAGAGAGACGTATGGGCCATGGATCGAACACACGTAGCAGACAAACAACTACGGTCGGTGCACCAGCGAGACTATCTGTTGTTTTTAGGCGGTTTCCCACGTACCGCAAGGTAGATACCGGGCTGGAACCGAAGTCCCACCTCAGTTACACATTTCACAAACATTTAGAAAACTTTGGCTCACTTTTACATGAATACTACCGCACACAGTTGGACCATTACGGAATATGGGAAGTAGCTCACAATTGATGCACCTCTTAGTTTAGCAACAGACAGCAAAAGGTATTTATTCACAGTGTTGAGAATCACTGCGATGTGGGGCCTTAGTGAGTGCGGTCGATTGGTGGTTACCCCAAGGAGCAGTGATGGGGCCACTCCTGTTCCTTATTTATATAAATGATGCGCCATCTAGTATTACGAGTAACTCTGTTGCTGTTTGCTGGTGACACTAGCTTGGTAGTAAAGGATGTCGTGTGCAACATTGGCTCGCTTTAAATTGTGCAATTCACGACATAAGTTCCTGGCTTGTAGAGAATAAACTAACGATAAATCACAGTAAGACTCAGTTTTCTTACACACAATTCAACAAAACATGACTTTTTAATTTCACAGAATGGGAATATGATTAGTGAAACTGAACAATTCAAATTTCTAGGTGTTCAGATAGTAAGCGGGCGTGGAAAGTCCACGTTCAGCATTTTGTTCAAAGACTTAATGCTGCCGTTTTTACTATTCGAACGGTATCTGAAAGAGTGATCGTTCGACACGAAAATTAGTCTACTTTGCTCATTTTCATTCGCTTATGCCGTATGGTATTATATTTTGGAGTAACTGTTCGCATTCTGGAAGGATATTTTTGGCTCAGAAGTTAGTGGTTCGGGCAATAAATGGAGTAAGTTCACGAACCTCTTGTCGACCCCTGTTCGCGAGTCTGGGTATTTTGACATTGGCCGCTCAGTATAAATATTTCTTACTGTCACTTCTTGTTAACAATATTAGTTTATTCCCAATACTAAGCAGCTTTCACTCAGTTAATACTCGGCAGAAATCCAACCTGCATTTGGATCTTGTGCTGAAAGGTGTGCAGTATGCTGCTGCATCCATTTTCAATAAGGTACCACAAGAATTCAATCAGTTATCAGTAATCCGTGCGCTTTCAAATCGAATCTGAAGTGCTTCCCCATGAGTCACTCCGATTCTCTCGAGGAGTTCCTTTAAATATTAAGCTGATTCTTGTTATATTGTTGATGGCTTGACTTCTTTCGGGTTCATAAACATTTTATTCCTATCTGTTGTTACTTTTATGCTGTAATTTCATGTACTGATTCGTTCCATGATCTTGAAGATTTTCTCCTCAATTTGGTCCTACGGAGCTGAAGTGTAAGTAAATAAATAAACAGACAGTTGGGGTACACACAGGGGGTAACGTGGTGGCGACGAAAAGGGCATCTGCCCATCCATTACGTTAAACGTGCCATCCGTTAAGAAACATGCCGACCCTGTGCGGATGTGGGGAAAAGGGCAAGAAAAGTGGAAGATTTTATTTTGCACTTTTTAGAAAATTGTACGATAGTACAATACGATAGTCCCGCTCGCTGAGAAGGGAAAGTGGCGACGCTTCGGCTCACTCACCGGCGTGCATGCTGGTTTCCGCACGCACCGTAAAATCTATGCGCAGTACAATGCCATCAAGGGGAAGAAAACTGTGGCTGCTTTGCATAATTCAACTTTTATAGTGTTACTATTTTATATCTTTCACTGTTTTATACTTCCAATATTCTATACTTTTAATATTTTAAGTCACTTAATTTAATTTTATTCGCTTTATGTAAGACCTCTTACATAATTTTACTATTTTATGCCTTTTAAAGATTTAAACTTCCATTGTTCTAAGCTATTAATAATTTAAGGTAAATTTTGTTTTAAATTTACATTTTAGCATAAGCATGCCAATTTTGCACAAGGTACTGTAATGTTTTATTGAATTTAAAGCTATTGTGCTCATGTGGTCCCTTTACCTACCTCCTCCTTCTTTCCTTGTCCCAAGCTCCCTCCCCAACTTTTACTCACCTTATTTCCCCACCTTTCCTCTTCCATCCCATCCCTTCTCGTAACTCCTATGTAAGGAATACACCACACTTGCATACTGCAGTATTCTGTTTTGTAGTTGAAATAAAGACGCAACGGATTGCTTAATCAATTTCATGGGTAGATTAAACAGTTTGGTAAGTACTTTTCTACTTACTGTAAAATAAAAGAAAGAATAAAACTTTTTAAAGTTTTATTTCTCTCTGAATGTCAGCTAAACCAGTCATATAAAAAAGAGCAACTAAAACAAAAAATTAACTATGTATTTTTTTGCCCGAATTGAGATAGCAGCTTACATTACACTACAGAATAAAATATCTCTAAGAAAACGCGTCGATTAGGTTGGAGGTGTTTGCAGAGAAGTTAAGGTATCAAAATCCAGCAAATAAGTGAGGCTGCGGAATGCTTGGTGTCAACAACGAGCTCGATAAACGATGCAAAGGAGTTATATATCAAACTATATCTGCTTTCTTGTCATTTTTGTTTGTTTGTATGTACTGTTGCCATTTGTTTAGAGTTGAACGAACGATCGACAGAGAATCAATCAGTACGGGAGGCAGGAATCATGTAAGCGTAAAATACAAACGGATTCCGACAACAAACAATTTCAAAGGTCTGTGACCTCGAGCCCACTGCTTGAGCTCTGCGCAGTCGGCAATGAAGTTAACTGACATTGTATGAAAAATAGTAACTAACTGCCAAAGTCTCTAGAAATTATAAAACGAGAAGAGTGTGTGTTTTAGTGGTATACTATAATAATGTGCGGTAAATGGTACATTAGGACAATACTGACGCTTATAAACCAGTCAGCAATGTAAATACGTAATGTTTTATCCGCTAGGCGTACTTAAAGTCACACGAATGTCTTTCTGACATAATACAAAACAAAAAGTTTTCTCTGAAGCGGTAGCTTGTTAAATACACCTAGAGACGTAGATAGTAATGAAAATTCGAAACCGTTCTTTAGATTCGATTGATATCACTTGTGAAACACTGTCGCCAATTAAAACTACGTGCGACAATGACATAAGGCCGGGAACTTGCCGTCTGAGACCAAAACCCTGCCAGTTTCTTTAAAATTCTTGCCCATCTCTTGAAAAATGGCTTCTGTTCCTAGCTTTTCCCACCATAGCCTTCAACGTTTTGTTAGAGCGTCGTATGTCGTACTCCAGTGCAACACAACAACGGCATTCCGCTGAGTGCCAAGCTAGTCTCCTCTTCGAAACCCGAGATACTTATTCTAAAACAAACTTAATCGTTTTCCTTTTCTAAAGAAAGCAAGTTTTCTCTTCTCTTCTAAACAAGTCTCCTCTTCTAAAACAAACCAGGCTTCTTTACTGAAACAAATTAGGTTTCTCTTCCAGACCAGGCAACTCTTTCTGACTGCATTCAATCGCAGCTAGGTGAAGTCGAACGTGGGCAAATTGTTGATACTCTTGTTGGGTGGTTCTACACTGAAGCGTCAAAGAAACTGATATAGGCATCCGTACTCAAATACACCGATAAGAAAGTGGTTGTTGTTGTTGTTGTGGTCTTCTGAATCTGCTTAGTGTATTCATCTCTTGGTCTCCCTCTACGATTTTTACCCTCCACGCTGCCCTCCAATGCTAAATTTGTGATCCCGTGATGCCTCAGAACATGTCCTACCAACCGGTCCCTTCTTCTTGTCAAGTTGTGCCACAAATTCCTCTTCTCCCCAATTCTATGCAATACCTCCTTATTAGTTACGTGATCTACCCATCTAATCTTCAGCATTCTTCTGTAGCACCAAATTTTGAAAACTTCTATTCTCTTCTTGTCCAAACTATTTATCGTCCATGTTTCACTTCCATACATGGCTACACTCCATACAAATACTTTCAGAAACGACTTCCTGACACTTAAATCAATATTCGATGTTAACAAATTTCTCTTCTTCAGAAACGCTTTCCTTGCCATTGCCAGACTACATTTTATATCCTCTCTACTTCGATCATCATCAGTTATTTTGCTCCCCAAGTAGCAAAACTCCTTTACTACTTTAAGTTTCTCATTCCCTAATCTAATTCCCTCAGCATCCCTGTAGTTAATTCGAGTACATTCCAATATATTCGTTTCGCTTTTGTTGATGTTCATCTTATATCCTCCTTTCAAGACACTGTCCATTCCGTTCAACTGCTCTTCCAAGTCCTTTGCTGCCTCTGACAGAATTACAATGTCATCGGTGAACCTTGAAGTTTTTATTTCTTCTCCATGGATTTTAATACCTACTCCGAATTTTTCTTTTGTCTCCTTTATTCCTTGCTCAACATACAGATTTAATAACGCTGAGGAGAGGCTACAACCCTGTCTCACTCCATTCCCAACCACTGCATCCCTTTCATGTAACTCGACTCCTATAACTGATATCTGGTTTCTGTACAAATTGTAAATAGCCATTCACTCCCTGTATTTTACCCCTGCCACCTTCAGAATTTGAAAGAGAGTATTCCAGTCTACATTGTCAAAAGCTTTCTCTGAGTCTACAAATGCTAGAAACGTAGGTTTACCTTTTTTTAATCTAGCTTCTAAGATAAGTCGTAGGGTCAGTATTGCCTCTCGTGTTGCGATATTTCTACGGAATCGAAACAGATCTTCCCCGAGGTCGGCTTCTACCAGTTTTTCCATACGTCTCTAAAGAATTCGCGTTAGTATTTTGCAGACGTTACTTATTAAACTGATAGTTCGATAATTTTCACATCTGTCAACACCTCCTAGCTATGGGAATGGCATTATTATATTCTTCTTGAAGCCTGATGGTATTTTGCTCACCATATGGTAGAGTTTTGTCAGGACTGTCTCTCCCAAGGCTGTCAGTAGTTCTAATGGAATGTTGTCTACTCCCGAGGCCTTGTTTTGACTTACGTCTTTCAGTGCTCTGTCAAACTCTTCACGCAGTATCATATCTCCCAATTCATCTTCATCTATATCCTTTTCCATTTCCATAAAATTGCCCTCAAGTACCTCGCCCTCGTATACACTCTCTATATACTCCTTCCACCTTTCTGCTTTCCCTTCTTTGCTTAGAATTGGGTTTCCATTAAAGCTCTTGATATTCATACAAGTGGTTCTCTGTTCCCCAAAGGTCTCTTTAATTTTCCTATAGGCAGTATCTGCCTTACCCCTAGTGAGATAAGCCTCTACATCCTTACATTTGTCCTCTAGCCATCCCTGTTTAGCCATTTTGCACTTTCTGTCGATCTCATTTTTGAGACGTTTGTATTCCTTTTTGTCTGCTTCATTTACTGCATTTTTATATTTTCTCCTTTCATCAGTTAAATTCAGTATTTCTTCTGTCACTCAAGGATTTCTACTAGCCCTCGTATTTTTACCTACTTAACCCTCTGCTGCCTTCACTACTTCATCCCTCAAAGCTACCCATTCTTCTTCTATTGTACTTCTTTCCCTCATTCTTGTCAATTGTTTCCTTATGCTCTCCCTGAAACACTGAACAATCTCTTGTTTAGTCAGGTTATCCAGGTCCCATTTGCTTAAACTCCCACCATTTTGCAGTTTCTTCATTTTAATCTACAGTTCATAACCAATAGATTGTGGTCAGAGTCGACATCTGCCCCTGGAAATGTCTTACAATTTAAAACGTGGTTCCTAAATCTCTGTCTTACCATTATATAACCTATCTGAAACCTGTCAGTATCTCCAGGCTTCTTGCATGTACACAACCTTCTTTTATGATTCTTGAGCCAAGTGTTAGCTATGATTAAGTTGTGCTTTTACCAGGCGGCTTCCTCTTTCATTTCTTACCCCCAATCCATATTCACCTACTACGTTTCCTTCTCTTCCTTTTCCTACTATCGAATTCCAGTCACCCATGACTATTAAATTTTCGTCTCCCTTCACTATCTGAATAATTTCTTTTATGTCATCATACATTTCTTCAATTTCTTCGTTATCTGCAGAGGTAGTTGGCATCTAAACTTGTACTACTGTAGTAGGCGTGGGCTTCGTGTCTATCTTGGCCACAATAATGCGTTCACTATGCTGTTTATAGTACCTTGCCCGCACCCTTATTTTTTATTCATTAATAAAACTATTCCTGCATTACCCCTATTTGATTTTGTATTCATAACTCTGTGTTCACCTGATCAAAAGTCTTGTTCGTCCTGCCACCGATCTTCACTAATTCCCACTATAACTTTAACCTATCCATTTCCCTTTTTAAATTTTCTAACCTACCTGCTCGATCAAGGGATCTGACATTCCACGCTCCGATTCGTAGAACGCCAGCTTTCTTTCTCCTGATAACGACGTCCTCTTGAGTAGTCCCCGCCCGGAGATCCGAATGGGGGACTATTTTACCTCCGGAATATTTTACCCATGAGGACGCCATCATCATTTAACCATGCAGTACAGCTGCATGCCAGCGGGAAAAATTACGGCTGTGGTTTCCCCTTGCTTTCAGCCGTTCACAGAACCAGCACAGCAAGGCCGTTTTCGTTAGTGTTACAAGGCCAGATCAGTCAATCATCCAGACTGTTACCCCTGCAACTACTGAAAAGGCTGCTGCCCCTCTTCAGGAACCACACGTTTGTCTGGCCTCTCAACAGATACCCCTCCGTTGTGGTTGCACCTACCGTACGGCTATCTGTATCGCTGAAGTACGTGAGCCTCCCTACCAACGGCAAGGTCTATGGTTCATGGTTGGTATGGGCATGCATATTCAAATACAGACATATGTAAACAGGCAGAATACGGCGCTGCCGTCGGCAACGCCTATATAAGACATCAAATATCTGGCGCAGTTGTTAGATCGGTTATTGCTGCTACAACAGGAGGTTATCCAGATTTAAGCGAAGGTGAACGTGGTGTTACAGTCGGCGTGCGAATGATGGGACATGAGGTAGCGATGAAGTGGGGGGTTTCCCGCATGACCTCTTCACAAGAGTATTATTAATATGAGGCATCCGGTAAAACATCAAATCTCCGACATTGCTGCGTCCGGAAAAAGATCCTGCAAGAACGGGACCAACGACGACTGCAGAGAATCGTTCAGGGTGCAGAAGTGCAACCCTTTCGCAAGTTGCTGCTGATTTCAATGCTGGGCCAACAACAAGTGTCAACGTGCGAACCATTCAACGAGTCATCATTGATTTGGGCTTTCAGAGGCGAAGGCCCACTCGTGTTCTCTTGACGTTTGCAGACAGAAGGCCGTACGCCTCGCCTGGGTCCGTCAACACCGACTTTGGACTGTTGATGACTGGAAACATGTTGCCCGGTCGGACGAGTCTCGTTTCAAATTGTATCGAGCGGATGGGCCTGTACGGGTGTGGAGATAACCTCATGAATGCATGGACCCTGCATGTCAACAGGGCACTGTTCAAGCTGGCGGAGGCTCAGTAATGGTGTGGGGCGTGTGCAGTTGGAGTGATATGGACCCCTGATACTTCTAGATACGACTCTGACAGGTGACACGAACGTCAGGGCCATGTCTGATCACCTGCATCCATTCATGTCCATTTTGCATTCCGACGGACTTGGGCAGTGCCAACAGGACAATACGACAATCCAGGCGCCCAGAATTGCTACAGAGTGACTCCAGGAATATTATTCTGAGTTTAAACACTTCCACTGGCCACCAAGGTCTCCAGTTTTGTAACGTGCTGTTCAGAAGACATCTCCAACCCCACGTATTCTTACCGATTTATGGACAGCTCTGCAGGATTCATGGTGTCAGTTCCCTGCAGCACTACTTCAGACATTACGTGTTGCGGGATTTCTGCGTGCTCGCGATATGAGGCAAGTGTACCAGTTTCTTTGCTCTTCAGTGTATAACCAGGGGACCCGAAGTGTTTGGTCTTTCAAGATTTGTACCATATACAGAAAAAGCGGGAAACGTGAATTACTAAGTCAAACGAGGACAGAAGTGTGTGTCCAGAGATCGTGACAACCTTTCACTGAAGCGGATTGAGACGAAAAATAAGAGGATTACAGCTGCAAATGTCAATGAGGAACTGCATGTCGCACTCACGAATGTGGTCAGCACTAAGACAACTCGAAGGGATCTCCATAAGCACGGAACAGTAGGGTGACCTGGAATTCCAGAACAGCTCATCAGTGATGCAAATACCCATAACAGGAGAACGTGATGCCGAAGCCGTAAAACTTGAACTGTGAAGCAATGGAAGAAACTCATTTGCTCGGATGAGTCTTGTTTCGTATTGTTGCTAACTTCTGGCCGATTGTTCGTGCCAAGAGTGAAACAGCGCTGGAGTCCGTGATGATATGGGCAGCCATATCGTGGTATTCCATCGGCCCCAAGCACCTTACTGCCGAGAATTACGTGGCGGTTTTGGCTGATCAGGTCTATTCCACAACGTTGTTCCCCAATTGTGATGTTGTGTTTCGAGACGGTAGTTGCCCTCTTCACACAGCTCGCATCGTTCAAGACCAGTTTTTTGAACACTGGGATGAAATGTCCCATCTCCCCTGTCCTCCACAGTCACCAGGTATCAATATTGTTGAGCCTTTGTGTTTTACTTTGTAAAGAAATTTGCATGATCGCTATCCAACTCCATCACCGTTAGCAACACTTGCCACAATTCTGCAAGAAGTATGGCATAAGATTCCCTTGGAAACCATACAGGACCAGTATTTCTTGATTCTGAGACGACCAAAAGCTGTTTGGAATGCAAACGATTTTCCTACATCGTATTAGCACGCTACTGTGCTGGGTTTTTGGTGTTTCTGCATTTTTGTGCAAACACTGTATAGCTTCCTTGGAGCAGAATTGCATTGTTTCACATTCATGGAGAAAAGTACTCGCCTGGAAATATCTTTTCGTTAAGGCTACAGGGGATTTCCATTCTTTTCCTCGTCATCTTCTGAGTTATCCAAGTCCATCCTCACAGCAATGCCGTGATTAGTGAGGCACAGTAGATGTCTTGCCCTGCTCAACGCTTGGCGCCGTAGCTGCAAGTGTTTTCTTGCTGTTGGAGACAATGCGCTGTAGTAATGAAAGGAGCCCGCTGCTGAATTATCCGTTCACGAAACAACATCCACCCGCACAATGATGCAGTGGTTATCAATGCTCTATTGTAGTCGTCAAAGGAGCTGTATTATCCAAACACGAAGCAAGGTCCGCCCTCACAGTTAGGCAGTGGTTGTAGTCATCAAACGGGCCCACCGCTGAGTTATCCAGGTACCAAGGCCCACCCTGACAGTTGTGGTTATGGAGGCACGGTTGAGGTCGTGGCCTGCTCTGCATGCAGTTGACGCCAGGTAGTGTTCTCGCAGTTGTCGAAAGGGCACCGCAGTCATCAGAAGAGACCGCTGCTGGCGCAGCCGGTGTCCACCAGCTATCGACCAGAGCTACGGTAGGTTGTTTGGCCAGGAGCAGCGGAAAGAGCGCGACTTTTTATTTTTACTGTTTTTCGGGAAGTACCGATACAGCAATCTCGACCTTGGATATGTTATGCTACAGGTTGTTTTCGACATATTAGAGAATACATTATTTTAATTCATACCCTGGTACGAAGTTTCGTAGGATTAACAAAACATAGATTCCGACATAAAACAAATTTTAACATACCCATCGAGCAAAGGACGAAAATTTAACACAAGTTACACATAGATACTATAGTATAAGAATTGTAGACGAAAACAACAAGAAGTGGTAAGTCACCATTTGTACACATTTGGGATACTCCCAGTTCAGTTAATATTAATGACTATGTGGGCCTAGCTGAAGTAACGATAAAATAATCATTTGGATGTCCCGTAAGATTGTTTCAGAAGCTGCAGATACGGACTTAAATATTTGTACAGATCTAGAAGTACCATCTACACGAAACATGAGAGCATTATAAGAGAACTAGGC
This sequence comes from Schistocerca americana, assembly GCF_021461395.2. NCBI lineage: Eukaryota > Metazoa > Arthropoda > Insecta > Orthoptera > Acrididae > Schistocerca > Schistocerca americana. The sequence continues at coordinate 1,097,735,469 of NC_060119.1, read as the reverse complement.
TTAGGTATTACAGTCATACGTATAGACGCACTTGCTGGTACAGAGTGACATAGACGTGTTCCAATAGTCCATTAACATTTGAAAATTGACCAATTCACCAAATAACGTAGGTAGAGAGATAAGACTTGACATATGTACATTAAATGACATCGGGTTTTATTGAAACAAAAATGAATGCGACCGGCAAACGGATGGCATTGGACAGTGTCAGCGTGGCGGCTGTGCGGTACGCTTATCCCATATGTTACACTATTGCATCATACCTATCCTAGCTAATAAACACCTGCCGGAAGGTACGAGTTTTATGCAGGATGGCGTCTCCCTCCCTCCCCCCCCCCCTATTGTCACAGGTGTGAAAAATCTCTTGGGCACATCGTTTGATGAAGATCATGTGCTGATGCACCGTCATGCTTCGCCACTCAGAGCTTGGCCACACAGGTGGCCAGACCTCAGTCCGCGTGATTTTTGGTTGTGGCGTTACTTGAAGTCACAAATCTACCGCGATTGTCCTCATTAGGGATGCTAAAAGACATCCGATGGCAGTTTCTCACTATATCTACTGATGTGTTGTACAGTGATGTTTACAACATTGTCCCTTGGCTAAAGGTAATGTTGACGAATGACGATCGACATGCTGAGCATTTACCACAAACAAAATCGTCTAATTGTGATAATTATTGTTTTAGTACCACAAGGAGCGCCACTGTTGGTCATTTTGCGCACTTTTTTGGTTTCAGTAAAACTGCATGTTACTTCAAGCACAGATGTTGGTGTATAGATTTCTACTTAAATTTTTCCGTAAAGTATTGTATTTTCGAATATTAACGGACTTTTGGGTCACCCTGTACATTTACAGGCTAATCGTTCCGTAGCCTGCTGAATGATACATGGGAAGATAGTCAGTGCTCTTGTCTTCCTCTGGAGTTCTAATTACCACGAACGTTAGATTAGCATAGCATGGTGGTATATCTGACTGTTGATACTATTGACAAACTTGGACAGCATTTTATACGTTACTTTAGCGTTGGACGTTGAGAAGGTTGGTAGGCTGCTTGGGAACTGGCGACCAAGACACCGAAGGTAATTTTCAAATACGTCTATGTGATCAATGTTGATGTGATCTGCGTTCTGAAGACATTGTCGGATTTGGATCTTTGTTCGAGCAAGTAGAGGTGTTAGTTGAACTTTCAAAGATTAAATTTTGGCGATGTTGTGATTGCTATGAAGCTCCTCTGTATTTTTATTAGATCTTCGTACCCCGACTCTTGGGACGAGTTATCGCATACTGACTGACTCTGGTTATAGATATTTGATACATTTCGTTTGCCAATCCGATGACGACCGGTTTCTGAGTATTGGAATCGTATCTATGACAGGAAGTTTATCCTATTTAATAACTCCATGCAAATGTTCTTCATTTGTTACGGCATCTACTTATTCATTTTCAGTTATTCCAGAATGGCCTTTCATCCATATCATCAAGATGCGGAGATAGTTCCTCTTCACCTGCGACACAACTACTATAATTATTGCAAAGAAGGTGTTGCTACAATCATTATGGTGGTTTCTGATCAGTTGGAGGGCCAACGTACTATAAAATACTATTATTGTGTTTGCAGTGACAGTCTGTGCGAGCTCGGCTGTCATAATAGTAGGGTCTAGATCCAGGTTCTAGAGTACTTGCCTTTTGCCTTTAGGTAGCCAATAGACAGAACCAGCGCCGTCACTAGACTTGAACTCATCTGTACACACTACGCACGCACTGTGATAGTGAGACAGGAGTGTTACTGCATTTGCTTTGTTGGAGTGCTGCATTAAATTGTTCTGGCATCAGTCTACAGAGTCCATGTTTCGTATGGTCTGTTGTAGTGCGGTATGACAGGATTCTTCCTTACTTTGCACCTTTATGCACGAATCTCCATATATTCAGCCAACAGGTGGAAGTTGTTACTTATCCGATATCTTACGCACGCATCAGGATGTCAATTCGAGAGGCACTCTTGGAGCAACGGCAGGAGGAAGACGATTGCCAGATGTCGGCTTAGTGGGAGGATACCACGGAGGTAGTGGCAGTAATTTCGCGGAGGATGGACGGGCTATTGTTGTCCTGGTGCCTGAAAAGTCTGTAGTTGGAATGCTTGGGTAGTATTTGTGTCTTGTGCTGTGTTTCCTGTACTCGGGACTCTCAAAGTGAAACACGCTTATTTAACAGCCTTCAGATTTGTTCTTTTGAGAATGACTTGTCTGGATGTTCCAGCTGACAGTTCATGTGGAATGTTATGTACTGTAATTATGTAATTCACGTATCTGTATTGCATTTGTAGTGTAGTGTTGGTTTCCTGATGAAGTTGACGAACATGTTACTTCCATTTTTTTGAAGATCGTCTTGCCTAAACTTTAGCCAATAATCAAACCTTATTTTTATTTTATTATTATTGTTTCCTTGTATGTACAGAAATTCAAGATACAGATCAGTTATGTTTGATAATAAAGTCGTTTTAGCTACTAAAATAATTCCACCTAAAAACGCCAGCCCCTTCCACTACTCAGTCTATTTCTCCTGCAAAATGTGGCCTATCATGGTTTCACTTTGGTCAGTGCCTTCCTCCTACAGACCAAACACACTGAGGTCCTCCTGCATAACTTGCAGAACTAACACTCGTGCAAGGAAGAACGTTGCAAATGAGAATGTTGGTTCCGGTATTCGAACCGGTTCTCTCTGACATGTACGTAGTGTTTCACTGCAACACCCCCATCCTCAGTATATAGTGGTCAATAATTTGGAAGAACTAGTGGTATGCGATATTAGATACACATACATCGTGAAATCTCTGTCACACGAATATCTCAACTATTTTATTGTTTAAATTTCTTTGAATAATTTTCTTTGATTAATTACTGGAATTATTGGAATTATTGGAATTATTATTAACATCTTGTAGATATTGCAGTGCCTCCACAGCATCGTTGGTGGGGAAATCCCGTGCAGTACACTCAACTCACCGTGCATATTGGCTTTTTTCTCCGTGGATCTGTCTGTAATATCTGAAAAGTGTGTGTAGGTGATGACCTATTCACACTTTTTAGATATTACAGACAGCTGCATGATTAAAATGTGTAGAGTTCTATTTGTACTGTCGATAAAGACACGAGAGTTGATTACTCCATTTAAACGTAACCTAAATGTCTTCCCAAGTTAATGTCTCCATCTGATGGGAAGACCACTAGCAACAATGTATTCGCTGATATCTAGATATATGCCACCCATCCTAACTGATAAAAACTAGTCTAACATGTCCTGTTCTGCGCCTTTTTCAAGACGTTGGAGGGAGACTGGGTCAATGCCTCGTCAGGATGTTTCATTGGTCCACTTGTGACTTGGCAATATCATGTGACTGGACCTTAGAATCCTATAGGTGACCTTATTGATTTTTAGGTAGACACTGCCCAGCGTCAGTGACTCGTTGTTAACCAGTGGCATAAAAGCGTCAGAAAAGAAATTACAAGTGGCTAATACACTTGAAGAAGCGAAGGGCTAGGTCGCCTCTAGGGGAAAGATTACGCCTTCTGAGGTATGGAGAGTTGTGACAAAGGGGTTTGTCCACTGAAGATGTGCCTTCTAGATGTGACAACGACAGCGTTGATGGCGACAGCTTAAATTCTTCAGGTCACTGAAAGTTCTGCTAGCACCGGAAAGTGTCATCCGTGGTCGCTCCCTTATATATGAGACTAGGCAACACTGTGGTGGACATCCATCACTGTGTCGACCTTTGGGCCTATTCTATAAGAATGACAGGCTCAAACGTCCTAACGAGACATAGGGACGTAGACGATGCTGCGTGTTTCTTAGTTTCTGGCGTAGAAATGTCTACTGCGGCATTGCCTTTCACGTATGTGATGAAAGGCAGGTTCCAACGACGCGCCGGCGGTGTCAGTCATTAGCTAATAGCACGATTAAATAAAAATTCCATTACCGCCTACTACGGACATAGTTAACGTTTATTAGCCATTTATGTTTCAAACGTTCACACTAAGCATTCTGTTTCGCCATACTGGGCCGAAAGGAATGGACGCCAGATGGCAGATATCGTATTTGTTGCAGAATTCGTGGGAATGTTGAGATTGAACTATGAACTAACTTCTCCAACGGTATTTTATAGCCACTCCACATCTGCAGAAACTTGTCTTCTGCAGTACTTGTCCATATTTGGCAGAAATAATAGACCACATCAACTTTTACCACCCACTGTGATTTTAAAAAAGTGGCTCACAAGATTTAGGTGTGTACAATAGACTGGTTATATAAGGGTTGAAGGACTCTTGTGATGTTCAAGGATTTCGGTGCATCAATTGTTCAATGTTCTGTACGTCTGAATCAACAAATATCGTGTTTGGCTATGTTCTTATATCGCTGTCCCACTGACTAGCTGTATACTGTGAGATGTCGGTTGAACTGTTCAGCAATCCCCTAAGATGTTTCATGCACAGTCCCCAGTGACCTACAGGGAAGGGAAGCTCCCCGTAAGATCATGCAAATTTAAGAGAAACAGAGTCACACAATAGGTAACGTCTTATTGAATGAGAATTAGTAGAGGTGGCCCAGTTAAGCATGACAATATGGATGCCACAGATGACAGAGCTGTATTAATGAAAGGACACATCCAAACACAAAGGGAAAGTGGAAGTCACTATAACCAGTGGCACGGTTGTCTAAGAGCACAAGAGCGCATGAACACCCTAACTTTTGACATCTTGCAGATTTATTGCCTATTTTCTTTGAATGCTGTTGGACGTAATGTGGATGCGGTAATCTGAAATACACGGCACTAAATCTACCGCGTTATGCTACATTGTTCCTCTAGATACTGTGAAACTTTGCACCAGGGTCACGAGCACATCTCCAGTTACACACGTTTTAAGGAGCTTTTGCGCATGCGCGACTGGCGTGACGTATTTGTCTTACGGGAAATACATACAGATTTGAAAAACAAAACAGCTAGCTCTTACTTCTCAACTACAAGTTTACGTCAATGCAGTCAGGTAGCAGCACACTGCAGCAGACTTTTATCCCTATTCACATGGCATATTTCCCTAGATATGCTAATCCACTCACTGTAAAGTAAAAGTAGATCGGACATCAGTATATGTTATAGTTATACTGATAGAAAATCTGTTTTGTAGAATTCTGAGTGAGATACAGTATATTAAGTTTTGGATTTCATTGTATGATAAACCATTTCAGGCGCTGAGAAACATACAGCACGTTGTGAGCCTGTAGCATTTATTCGTGCTTCTGACATCTCTTGATCTTATGGTTGGCCAGCAGGCCCACATTGTACGCATATATGAACATTCATGAAAAGCTGTCTCAATTATTTCTCTGATATTCACTTAAATGTGGAATCGAAAACAGTGTGCTTTTGGCTCTTACGGCTCTCAGCACCTCATTCGTATTCTAGTCAAGTGATCTTGTGGGTGAAGAGAAGTACTTGAATTTAATTATTTACGCAAACGGCAGTTTGAGTTTGGAGTCGGTTGTTCACAATGCAGGAATCGGCTTTCTTTTGCAGTGTTAACATGAACTCTGTCGGATCTGTTTTGAATGCTAAAGGGAAATAAATATGCTTGGAAAAGTTAGCCACAAAGAAACTAAGGCTTCCCAGACCAAATCCGTTGTCCTAGCAAGTGATGAAATTAAATAAACGTGACTACAAGCGAACATTTAACAAATAAGTGTATAATAACGGTAAGTTAGTGTGTCGGTCAAACGTAAGGATGACTGATTTTCAGCCAGGAAGTTAATTTATTAACTAATGCATGTATTCGGGATCTTGAACATTTGTTCGAAAAAATGAAAAAAGCACGAAAACTCCCACTTACACAAAAGTGTGAAACAGGGGCTGGTGAACTTTTAAACATTATTTCGTTCTTGCCATAAACTTTACTTAATTATTTATAAAATAACAAAATTCCACAAAAACAATTCTTTCTTCTTTTCAGACAAGTTATTCCTATCATTTTGTTATGATAACTGTATAAATATATTGATAAGCATAATTATTATACAGCAGATGCTGTTAATTTCACAGTCTCATATTTATCTGAATTTAAAAATTTTTGAACACCCAGAATGTACACTTAACTTGCCGCCACTGACTATAACAATTTAGTTTATTGCAATACGACATGAAATAAGATGGTTTACCAACTCAGTTACACATATAAAAGTTTAATAGCTGGTTTGTAATTATAGATTATAGCCTTGAAAGAGGCGAATGGACACATGAAAACAGAACATGAAACTATATCGTGGATACGTCTAGTAATTGCATAAATGATCAGTGATTTAAGGAAAGAATCCCGGGAAAGCAAGAGGGAACATCAACAGATTCGTCAAAGCACGTGATGGGTTTACTTAGCTGGCTGTGAATGTGAAAGCTGCATAGTTAAACTCCTATGCGATTTAACTAACGACACATCCTCTTCGCCTCGGTGATTGCATCCATGGCTCATTCTTACCAGTCCTAAAGGATGTATGATAGACGGTAGCGGTAGTGGCTGGAAATTCTGAGTGCATCTCGACATGCATGCTGTGCTCTATGTCGGAGACATCCCTCTCTGCAGTTTTCTGCAACAACCTGGAGCAAGCGTTCTCTTCGACGTCTCTACTGCAAGTGTGTTCTGAATTTACTGTCTAAAACTTAGCTATATCTCCCAGTGAATCTCTCTCACTACGATTTCCAATTCTGGACAGTCGAAACCCTTGCACGGAGACATACGCAGGAAAATGTCCCTCCTACAATAAATAACTGCTATGAACCAGTGGCACTCTCTCTTACTCAGATTTAACTGAAATTTCCTGTGTGGCGCGACCGTGACCAATGGCTGGTCACACCATCTCAAGCTCTGAACTTTTCACCTGTCATACAGGTCTTAACTCATCGTAATTGATTCCTTATAGCGTACCACACAATGCAGTTTCGATGGAAAGCAGGTCGCTCGCATTCACAGAATCTGTGCGGCCGCAGGACACTGAAACTTCCCTGTTCCGCACCTACTCATGGGCGGCTTTCAGTGCCAAATATGTTTATAAAACTCTGATCGTTCTAAGTTAGTTTCCCTTCTCGAACTAGCTAAAGAAAGCCACAACCTGCAAAAATAACAGGTCTCGCTGACCGCAATAAAAGAGAATAAAGGAGAAGAAGAAATAATTAGCAGTGTAATCATTGACAGAAGCGAATAATGTCTGGAGTTTTCATGCAGCGTAAAAGAATTGATTGTAGTGACTATTGGAATGTGTGTATTACATTACATGACAGTTTGGGAGTAAACTCTCATCAGCAATAGATTATACTTCATTGCACATAACAGTGCTCTCTTTCAAACTTGCTGAACATGTCACTTTTCTAAGTAAGTGATAGCACACGGTAGTATTTACCGAATATCTGTGACATGACATGGAAAAGTCTATAGCTATTTCGCTGTTACTGTCCAACTTAAATTATTAAATGTGGATAGTGTAAGAGTACATCAACTTTTGTCTAATATGACATTGGCTCCTAGTGTATTTTCTAATTATGTGACCCCAGACGCAGTACCCACTCTGTAAACATTTTGCTGTTCCTTCAGAAAGATTCCTTCCGAAAGGCAGTTTACTCAAAAACTGCTATCAACGATTTGTAATTTGTTAAATGTAATCATATACCATTCAGATGTAGATGATTTTGTTTTACTGAATACGCTATCCTCGAAATGTATCTATGAATTAACTGTGTTGGTCTTGATTGAGAGGGGTTATATACAAGACGCTGCAGAATACTAATGGAATTTCTCCTCCCTAACACAGCATCGATACCATACTCAGAAGCATTAATTGAAAGTAGTATTAACTGTAATATGCGTCAGAAGACATGAGGCTTAAAATAGCTTTGGCTTTAATGTGAGATTTGCCTTGTCACTAACCGGAGATGGATAAGAAATGCTATTACAATATAGTCAGTTTCATGTATATATGCAGTCGACCACCGTGGAATGGTTTTCGACTAGTAGTGAATTTTACCTACACCACTGGCCTTTAGAATTGATACACCACGAAGATGACGTGCTACAGACGCGAAATTTAACCGACAGATGCTGTGACACGCAAATGATTAGTTTTTCACAGCATTCACACAAGGTTGGCGCCAGTGGAGACACCTACAATGTGCTGACATGAGGAAACTTTCCAACCGATTTCTCAAACAGCAGTTGACCGGCGTTGCCTGGTGAAACGTTGTTGTGATGCCTCGTGTAAGGAGGAGAAATGCGTACCATCACGTTTCCGACTTTGATAAAGGTCGGATTGTAGCCTATGGCGATTGCGGTTTATCGTATCGCAACATTGCTGCTCGCGTTGGTCGAGATCCAATGACTGTTAGCAGAATAGGGAATCGGTGGGTTCAGGAGGGTAATACGGAACGCCGTGTTGGATCCCAACAGCCTCGTATAACGAGCAGTCGAGACGACAGGCATCTTATCCGCATGGCTGTAACGGGTCGTGCAGCCACGTCTCGATCCCTGATCAACAGATGGGGACAACTACCATCTGCACGAACAGTTCGACGACGTTTGCAGCAGCATGGACTATCATCTCGGAGACCATGGCTGCGGTTACCCTTGACGCTGCATCACAGACAGGAGCGCCTGCGATGGTGAACTCAGCGGCGAACCCTGGGTGCACGAATGGCAAAACGTCATTTTTCCGGATGAATCCAGGTTCTGTTTACAGCATCATGATGTTCGCATCCGTGTTTGGCGGCATCACGGTGAACGCACATTGGAAACGTGTATTCGTCATCGCCATCCTGGCGTGTCACCCGGCGTGATGGTATGGGGTGCCATTGGTTACACGTCTCGGTCACCTCTTGTTCGCATTGCCGGCGCTTTGAACAGCGGACGTTACATTTCAGGTGTGTTACGACCTGTGGCTCTACCCTTCATTCGATCCCTTCGAAACCCTACATTTCAGCAGAATAATGTACAACCGCATGTTGCAGGTCCTGTACGGGCCTTTCTGGATACAGAAAATGTTCGACTGCTGCCCTGGCCAGCACGTTCTCCAGATATCTCACCAATTGAAAACGTCTGGTGAATGGTGGCCGAGCAACTGGGTCGTCACAATACGCCAGTCACTACTCTTGATGAACTGTGGTATCGTGTTGAAGCTGCATGGGCAGCTGTACCTGTACACGTCATCCAAGCTCTGTTTGACTGAATGCCCATGCGTATCAAGGCCGTTATTACGGCCAGAGATGGTTGTTCTGGGTACTGATTTCTCAGGATCTATGCAGCAAAACTGCGCGAAATTGTAATCACATGTCAGTTCTAGTATAATATATTTGTCCAATGAATACCTGTTTATCACCTGCATTTCTTCTCGGTGTAGCAATTTAAATGGTCAGTAGTGTATAAACGACTTAAATGACCCGAAACTCAGTAAAATTGTTATGATCAGACACTGTACTGAAGGCTGTCAAGTGAATTATTGGGGTTTATTTACTAATACTTGGAGAATGGGGTTTAAAAATTGGACTGTATCTAATAAAATTTACGTTTAAATAACACAAGCATCTCGTAAATGGGAGAAAAGACTCTGTAGATTATCAGTGGAATTTAATTAATTGAGACTGTAACAATAAACGTGATTCACTTGACCAGGCGACACGTTTCGTTTAATTTGCAGTGCAATCTCGATTATACCGTGCCTACAGCAGTCGTAATTATTAACGGCGTCGTTGGTCAAGGTACGAATACATAGGGTCTCGAAGGCGTCATCCGATCTCGCGATGGGCAGGGGTCTTCATGTTTTGCCTCATTATACTGTAGTATGGGGGTTTAAGGGTTTTCTGTGTCCGACACCGGTAGCTGAGTGGTCAGCGTGACGGACTGTCAAACCTAAAGGCCCGGGTTCGATTCCCGGCTGGGTCGGAGATTTTCTCCGCTCAGGGACTGGGTGTTGTGTTGTGTTGTCCTAACCATCATCATTTCTCTCCATCGACGCACAAGTCCCCGAAGAGGCGTCAAGTCGAAAGACTCGCACCAGACGAACAGTCTACCCGACGGGAGGCCCTCGTCACGTGATATTATTATTATTGTAGTCTGTTTCCACAAGAGTAATCAGGTTTACATCGAATTACTAAACCTCGGTTAGTCCATTTCCCCAACAAAGTGGAACAGAAAAAAAACCACCTTAACAGTTATCTTACAAATAACAAAATATTCAAAAAGCCAAATGAAGGGACATTTGGAACAATCAGAAGTCACCAAGAATTCAAAATATAAAAAAAAATTGATGATTTGGATGATTATTACACTGTCCATTACAGAATTTCATATTGAAATTGTTGGCTTTAAATGCCAACAAGACTTAATTTTTGGCAATATGTTGAAGTTAGTCGAGTGAAAGTTAGTTATATACTCAAGACATTAACAACGAGCGTCAGTGGAGGAATTATGAATTGATGACACAGTGTAGATGAATTGTCATTCCCTTCCTCTCACCATTTGTGACGTGTGAAGAGTATATCTGTATTGTGTGTATGGTAGTGATGACTCCTGATATATTTTAGTATATTTTCGGGTTGGTGCAGATGAGATGATGTGAGTGGGTCACATCCAGGGCGGGCAGCTAGACAGTCCTCTTAAAGAGGGTCAACGGAGCTGGCAATTATAGGTCTTCTTGCCAGACACGGCATTTTATGCTTGCATATCAAGAGATGCTAAGAAGACGTCTGAATTTAACCCAGAGTATTAGAGCATAGTCAGCGAATAAGGAACTACACGCCGCCATCTACCTATGTTTGCTGTTACTGCTTTCAAAATGTCTTACAGTTCTATGGTTAAAACCGCCCCAGTAAAGCGCTAACTCATAAGCAGGCCGTGGCGTTTTTTTATACGGAGGCAGAGAATGTTTGCCCTACAAAATAATATTTTGCATGAAGTAAGCGAGAACTGAGAAAGAATGGATTATGCATCAAGAAGAAACAGATCCAGAAAGACTCCCATAAATCAATTGAGATTATGGCAGAAAAGTTAAGTGTGCACATGGTCAGTACATAAAAAGACGAAGCAGATATATTTGACACATCTCATGTGATTTTACCCCAGGGTATTGCCGTTTTGCTTCAGTATGAATGTATTCGGGACGCTCACTAATGGTTATTTAATTCTGCGTTACTTTAAAGTTACGAACAACACGATGAAAAAGGTTCAGTTTGTGTATTGATTTATTTCCTCCGGAAATAGTGTATACTGTTTTCTATGTTTTCTGTGTCCTATATAAAAATTCTTCTATTTCTGGAAAGAAGAGCCAGAAACCTTACTATTTTACTGTCTGTTTACGTCCTTCAGAAGACGTCATCTACAGGAAAAAGTTACTGCTGCAGTAGAAAGTCTTTGCGAACTTTCTCGACACAAGAGCGGGTTGCGAAAAACTGGAGTGAAAGCCTGCACTATACGGTGGACGCTTAAACTTCGAGAAAAGTAACTTCAGAAGCGTCTGTTCCAGCGCTGCTCATCTTCTCTCCGGACAAAAATTTATTTACTTTTCGTCGTGCAAGCAGAAAACGTCTCTTCTATAACACAGCCTGGTAGATATCATAAGTAGCCGCTGCAGAGTGCATGTTTTATTGTTTAATGTCACCGTACTCATCTTTATTGCTTCCAGCTCAGAAAATGCATGTGATTTGTGATGTAACTTCATTCTAACATTGGTCTTAGCCCGAGCTGTTTAAGTTGTGGGTGCTGTTAGAACTGCCTGATAGTGACCTGCTAATAAGGTAATCATAATGCAGTTTTGTTTGGAGGATGTAAGTAATGAACGGTGATGTGAAAGTAACTGTTGTCAGCAACGCCAGTTTCTAACAAACAAACTGTGTACTGGGATCAGGTAATTGTATCTCAGTATTCATACTTTTACGGTACGAATACTATGTGTAGCTCGATGCTGCGAAATGCAATTGAAGTATTTTCTATAAAACTAATTTTTCGAGGTGGTCTGTGTAGGGTCACTTAACACTGACAGTTGACATGAAAAAAGAGTGTTACTCAAAACATTAAACAGTTATTCGTATAACAGTGAGCAACAAAAATCGAACCCCTAATAAATTCGCTACTCGACAATATTTTGTGAAAGACTCCTACACAACTTTCACGACTGGCAGATGTACACTAAGGGGACAAAAGTCGTGGTATAGCGATATGCACGCCAGCCTTTGTAGCCGAGCGGTTCTAGTCGCTTCAGTCCGGAACCGCGCTACTGCTATAGTTGCATGTTCGAATCCTGCCTCGGGCATGGATGTGTGTGATGTCCTTTAGGTTAGTTAGGTTTAAGTAGTTCTCCGTCTAGGGGACTGATGACCTCAGATGTTAAGTCCCATAGTGCTTAGAGCCATTTGAACCATTTTTTGAGCGATATGCGCATATCCAGATGTCGGGAGTATCGCGCACACAAGGTATAAAAGGGCAGTGCATTGGCGGGGCTGTCGTTTGTACCCTGTATATTCACGTGAAAAGGTTTCCAACGTGATCATGGGCGCACGACGACAATTAACAGACTTTGAACGCAGAATGGTAATTTCAGCTAGATGCATGGTACATTCCGTTTCGGAAATCGTTAGGGAATTCAATATTCCGAGATCCACAGTAGCAAAGAAGTGCCGAGAGTGTCAAATTTCAGGACAGAGCGGCGAAATTTGGCGTTAATGAGCTATGTCAATAGACGACCGAGGCGAGTGCCTTTGGTAAGAGTACGCCATCGCCTGCAGAACTTCTCCTGGGCTCCTGACCATATTGGTTGGATCCTAGACGATTGGAAAACCTTGGCTTGCTCAAATGAATTCTGATTTCAGTTGGAGGAGCAGACGGTAGAACTCAAGTGTGGCACAGACGCTTCGAAGTCTTGGACCCAGGTTCTGAACAAGGAACGAGCAAGCTGGTGGTGACTCCATAATGATATGGCTGTGCTTACATGGAATGGACGGGTTCCGTGGCCCAACTGAACTGATCGTTGACTGCAAATGATTATGTTCGCCTACTTGGTGACTATCTGCAACCATACATGGCACTTATGTCTCCAAAGAACGATGGGAGTTTTATGGATTACAATGCGCCATGTCACCGGGCCACAATTGTTCGTGATTGGTTTGAAGAACTTTCTGGACAGTTCAAGAGAATCATTTGGCCATCCAGATAGCACGACAAGAATACCATCGGAAATTTATTTGACACAATAGGGAGGTCAGTTCATGCACAAATTCACAATTATGGACGGCTATAGAGGCAGCGTGGCTCAATATTTCTGCAGCGGACGTCCAACAAATTGTTGAGCCCAGCAACGTTGAGTTTCTGCACTACACCGGCCAAAACAGGTCCGACACGATGTTAGGAGGTATCGCCTGACTTTTGCCACTCAGTGTATGCTGTACTACTGACTGTTGCTCCCTTTCGTGAGATGGTTATCTAGCAGAGCAGTATACGTTTCACTGCAGTACAGTACTGTAATGCAACTGTGCTTGTGTAAAATGCCTTATATAGTCTATGAGATGGTATCTAGAATTGATACCTATATCCTTTCTCAGTCTTTTGAAGAAGCACTTGGAAGTTTTCGTAGAAAAATACGCGATTGCCAGTGCCCCAGCACAGAGCAGCATAATCGGTTCAGTTAAAACAAGTGATATAACAGCCGCTAGAAAATCGTTAATAATTTCAACAACTAAAATGTCACAACGTGTACCAAATTCTTTAGCTTTGTGCACACAAGTTCAGGCACGATAAATAGTAAGAGAATCAGTTCTAACAAGTGCACAAGTTTCAATACAATAAATCTCAAAAGATCTTAAATAAAGACATTTGATTACAAATAGTTCGTCAATTAAACCAAGCACGTTGTGGTAACTCAGACGTCGCTCGGTCGCTTAAAATCTAAAACACACAGAGAGGAAACACTGAAACGACATAACTACAAATCGCACACCAAAAGATCTTCCAAGGCCCTTAAAAATTTAACTAAACAATACAAGTTTGCATACCTCTGTACAGTAATTTTTAATTGAAAAAGCACTGTAGATACTTAAAAACATACAAAACGATTGCCGGGTTTAACACATGGACCATTAAACGAAAAAATAATTTCTTGTAAATGAATAAATGCGGAAATGAGACTTCCACAAAACTATCAACATTAAAATATAAAATTTCATTTGCCTTTAACAAGTAGGCTTAATAACCTGGAATGTCCGCTCCGAGAGCTGAATAGTCAGCGTGACGGATTGTCGTCCAACGGGCCCGGGTTAGATTCCCAGATGGGTCGGGGATTTTCTCAGGTCAGGGACTGGGTGTTGTGCTTTCTGCATCATCATTTCATCCCCATCTGGCGCGCAGGTCGCCCAATGTGGCGTCGAATGTAATAAGACCTGCACCAAGACGGCCGGAACTGCGCCGCAAGGGGCATCCCGGCCAATGACGCCAAACGCTCATTTCTACACTAACTTGGAACATAATTTTTCATACAGAATACTGAACCACATAAAAGCCTAAGACAAATTTTATTGTTACTGATGAAGCTAAGCAGCATTATACGATAGGAGCTAAACTGATTTTGGTGAATGGAAAACAAATTTCGCGATTGACAACAGCCTTTCCGGCCCTTTAGCAGCACGGAACGAATGTACTCATCGCTTTCTTGGTATGCCTACGTTTGACTGTAAGTAAATACTGGCAGCTCAGCATCCACAACCAACGCAGCAGAAATGAGAACCAAGCTGACTCTGAAGACAAAAACCTCCGACCATGAGGGCAGAGGGAAAAAATAATTCCGTAACTGTTGTATGCACACTATTTACACCGCCACCAGTAACACGACGAATGGGACATCAGTCCTCAGTGAGCGACTCCAGTTATTGTCATAAATGGCAGACAAACATTCTGAGCAGGAAGGAGTGAGCACGTGGTTAAGGGGACTTGGCGGGCAACTAAGCTCACCCTGATAACGTTCCGGCAAATGTATCACTTGAGAACGACGAGCAAAGAACATTAATGACCGGGAGATATCGATTCTAACGCATTCATGGCTCAGGGGGAGCCGCACTATTAGTGACTAAAATCCAGATATACATTCTATTTAGACTCGGAAATAAGCGCGGCCGTGTTTCGTTGATTGAAAAACCTTAACACCGTCTAACATTCTGCGTGGCGTCTGTTGTTCTATGTCACGTCTCCCTACCACGCTCAACGACGCTCTGAGCGTGTTTTTTAGGGAATTGACTAGTTTGAACCTGGGACCTGTTGCTGGTAAGGAGACGCCAGATCACACATGACATATAGAGTTCAGAAGAGTTCAGTGAGACTAGCGATGACATAACCAAATACTTAATGATTTCAACGTCAGCTCCACTGCACTCCCTGTAAAAGAATCTTAATACTAACTAAATTTAGTGGAAGGGGTTCAAGGCTTTCCTATTATTAGTTAGCTGGTAAAATAACGTCGAAAAAGCAGTTAAGTTTACCATTGGAAATTTTATTCAACTCACAAAACATTGTTTATAAATTGCACTATTGATAAAAGGAAATGTTTTAATACAGGTTGATAAAAACCACTTGCGTTCAACAAAAATGGGAACGAATATTCCCTGAATGGGTTTCCAAGTTCTACAATGGATCGAAGGATGACCTATGCCATATCACATCTATAATCTAGGTTAAAATTAAGTTTCACAAAAGAGAAAACTATCAAAATGGTCTACAGTGACCCTCAATTATCTTTAATTACTTATCTAACTTGTCGTAAATTACAGTGGCTGATGTGACTTCTCAATAATTATATAACAGAAAAATCATCGCGTTTCAGATTTTAACTTACGTAGCAAATGTGAATACCATGAGCTTCAATTGACTATCGACACTAGTATTACGTAAAAAGGGGATGTAACAGATGAGACTTCTGCAGTTCTGAGTGAAGCCTTATGCGCTCAAAAATGCGGCATCGCATGCGTTCATTACCTTGTCGGTGTTCGTCAGGGGGCGGCGGACGGCACAGCTCCCCGCACCTCGCCGTCTCGGAAGCAACTCTCTCCTAACTTCTCCTTACTACAATTTACCGAAGTTGGTTAAAAAAAAACTATCTGGCTGTGTTTTCATCTGACCAATCAGGGTCTCAATGTTAACCTTAAGCTCTGCCTACAAAAATTCTGTCCATCCAATTAGAAACGTTATACTTTTCGTGGTGTGGCAATGTTTTTAAAGTTTGCAACGTAACAGAGACGCTAAAAAGTCTCACACTAAAACTTGCAGCTGGTGTGGTCCTTTTAGTGTTATCGTAAGATCTATACTGTTCTTCTGGAAGGCTCTATCTCTTAAAATGGGCTGGGGGGGGGGGTAGTCCTGGCGGTTACTTTTCGTGGTGGGGCAATGTTTTTAACGTTTGAAACGTAACAGAGTGGCGAAAAAGTCTCACGCTAAACCTTGCGGCTGGTGTGGCCCTTTTTGTGTTATGGTAAGATCTATACTGTCCTTCTGGAGGGCTCTAATTTTAATATGGGCTGGGGGGTGGTCCTAGCGGTTACGTTTCGTGGTGGGGCAATGTTTTTTAGGTTTGCAACGTAACAGAGACGCGAAAAAGTCTCACGCAAAAACTTGCGGCTGGTGTGGCCCTTTTAGTGTTATCGTAAGATCTATACTATTCTTCTGGAGGACTCTTGCTTTTAACATGGGCTGGGGGGTGGTCCTGGTGGTTAGCTGCCGACGTGGGTGTCCATCGCTTATCGTAGGGCCTTCTAGCTTAACACGGTTCTCCTCTCGGCTTCTGTTCTCGTTTCTCCCCTCGGAACTGCATCTGTCTCACGGTGGTAAGGTATGACCTGCATTTAGGCATTCTTGTGTTAGTCTGTGGTATTCCATTTGCTCACTCGTTACTCGTATTACTTTGGTTAATTTAATGTCACGATTTATTCGGAGCTATGTGACATACTACTGTATTTGCTTATCATGTCAGCGTTTTCATGGAAGGTGTAGGATTTGCCTGACACCTTACAACCGTGAATGAGGTATGTTCATGGAACAGTGTCTTGTTTTACACTGATGTAAGTTCAGATGCATGGACGAAACTCTTGGTCTTCCCAAGTGTGTAACTTCGTTGATATTAGTAATTAATGTCTAGCAGTGAGACAACCATATACTGCTCTTCTCATAGACTAATATATTCATTACACATATTTCAGAAACGCCGTGGCTTTGTATGGGACTGTGATTTCGCATATTATGAACCCAATAGTCTGTCTCGTGGGCCCCTACCACCACGGCAAAGCGCGTCCCCAGGTTGCTGATAGGGGATACGGCCCTTGATATGAAGGGTTGCTGCGAATACAAAAAATAAGCAATCGTGGACAGCCGGTGGGGAGCAGGCTATGACGTGATGAACCACCCCTGTTTCTTCTTCTCTTACTATCAAATCAAGAATCAGCAACATTAATGGGCATGGGTCCCGTTGAAGTAAAATATTCCGAAGGTAAACTAGGTCCCCATTCGGGTATCTGGTTAGAACCTACTTGGAAGAGATTCAGGCCGAAAGGAACTTTCAGGTTGGGAACATGGAACGTCAAAAGTTTGAACAGGCCAGGAACGTTCCAGACATTATTAGACGAATTAGATAGATACGATGTAGACATTACAGCTATTCAAGAAACTCGGTGGCAGGGGGAGGATAGCGAAAAGAGGGGTAACTATACATTTTTCTATGGAGGTGCGGAAGCTCACAGTTTCGGAACAGGTTTCGCAGTACAGAGGATAGTGCTTCACGCAATCAGAGATATAAGGTTCATTAGCGACCGACTATCAGTTATAGTGTTGTCCGGCAGGTGGAATAGACTAGTAATAATGTACGCGCACCAACTGAGGACACTGAAGAGGTTGTTGAAGACGGCTTTTATGAAGAACTAGATCAACTGCGGGATGAGTTCTCCTAGTACGATACAAAATTAATCAGAGGTGATTTTAATGCGAAGATAGGGAAGGAGGAAGTATTCCGGCCTACAATTGGGAAAGAAAGTTAGCATAAAATTTCGAATGATAATGGCACAAGCGTGGTTAATTTTGCTGTTTTAAAAGACATGAGTGTTGAGAGCACATATTCCAAAAGGAAGGACATTCATAAAGCAACTTGGGTCTCTCCGGATGGACACACCCGAAACCAAATTGATCATGTTCTTGTAAATCGGAGATTGCACAGTAGTATAGAAAATGGTAGGACTTTCAGGGCAGCAGACTGCGATTCTGATCATTTTCTTGTAGTTGCCAAAGTTCACCAACGGCTATCTACAGCAACATCAAAGTGTCACAATGCAGAACTTGTTAGGTTCGACACTGACAAGCTAAATTATGAAAACTTTAGAAGAAGGTAAATGATAGAAATTTCAAATAGGTTTCTTGCTCTCAGTACACACACTATCAAGACGAGGATGTAAATAAACAGTGGATCACTGTGAGGAATAATATCAAAGAGGCAGCGAAGGTCACAATAGGTACAACTAAGAAGAACAGGAGGAGAGACAGAGGCGTAGATGGGAGGACAATGTGAAGGCTGATTTGAGGAGTCTAGGTATTGAAGGTGAATGGAAGAAAATAGCCCAAAACAGGGACAGATGGCGAAAATACGTTGCTGTAATAATGGATTCTTGAGTCCGGTATGACCAGTGAGTGAGTGAGTGAATAGTCTGAAATATCGGTTTTTGAATGACTATTTACTAGTGATATGCATGCCACACGTAATGCGTATACGTAAGTCGTAGAGGCACAGCGAGGGAAGGTGAAATTACGAGATTGCAGTCATTTGAAAGCGGTCGTATAGAAAAACATTTTATTATATAATACGGAATGGAGAGATTTGGGAACAGATGAGAGAATGAGCTGTCGGAAAATCTGTGTGTAAGAGCACTTACGTTAGTAATACGTCTGGAAATACATCTAGAAGCATGGAAATCTAATCAATTAGGTGTCAGTAGAAGAACATCGAGTCCGCAGCTCGTGGTCGTGCGGTAGCGTTCTCGCTTCCCACGCCCGGGTTCCCGGGTTCGATTCCCGGCGGGGTCAGGGATTTTCTCTGCCTCGTGATGACTGGGTGTTGTGTGATGTCCTTAGGTTAGTTAGGTTTAAGTAGTTCTAAGTTCTAGGGGACTGATGACCATAGATGCTAAGTCCCATAGTGCTCAGAGCCATTTGAGCCAAGAACATCGAAAGCTTAATCATACCAACAGAATCATGTGTGACTGCGAAAACTTAATTCTATACCTGGCCACTGCTTCAGTTTTCAATTGCGCTTATAATGTTGCTAACAATGGCCTAACTTAAAATCCTTTTTCTGTTTCAGAAGGACGTGAAATCGATAGACATTTGAATGTATATTTTCATATCCGGCCATACTGGCTCAGAATCGATCTGTTTAGAACAGCGTACGAGACTTTGTCTTCTGCCGAAAAAGTGGTTGAAAGAGATGGAGTTACGCTTTTCGAGCAGTACGCATAAAAGCAGTTTAATTCTCTCTGAGGAAATGCGCAATCTACTCGTAAATGGTCCAGATGAGCAAACTCTCCTTTCTTTTTCCTTCCATCTCTCTTCGCTCTTGTGTTAAACGGATTTCTAGTTTTCTTTCGAGAGTAGGTCAACAGCGACTAATTAATTTCCTTATCTAATCACTTTTTCTATATACTGCAGTACCAGAAGCAATGATCTAAACTATGCAAATGGGGAGGAGTTAGTAAAAAAGTAAATTAGCTCTAAATCTTACTGAATGTAGTATAAGACGTACTTTTAGGGACTTATTCAGCAGACAAAGAACTGGTGCATCTTCGTTAATGAGATGTGAATTTTCCATTGGGAGTATGACTTGCATATGTCAAACGCTTCGTAAAAGAAGTGTAGGAAACAGCTATTTAAAAGAAGAAAATAGGTAGGGAGGAGATGAAAGGGAACAGAAATTAATGTTTAATACGTTTATTGCGTTATCGAATGAAACAAGAAGTTCAGTATTAGCACAATGCGTTTAAACGTTTGAACCTCCATCATAGGTAGTTTTATTTGGATTAATATGGCATGTGTGTGTAGTGTTAAGACGGTGTATATACAAACAAAATGTTATTTTAGTACATGGCTCGTGTTTTTATGGAAGCCTTTGGCTAAAGGATGGACGGAAATATGAATATGAAAGTAAAACAAATACAAGAAAAATATCTCCAGTGGTCACAGGCTACTTCCCCTGTCGCGATAGCCGGCCGAAGTGGCCGAACGGCTTTAGGCGCTACAGTCTGGAACCGCGCGACCTCTACGGTCGCAGGTTCGAATCCTGCCTCGGACATGGTTGTGTGTGATGTCTTTAGGTTAGTTCTAAGTTCTAGGGGACTGATGACCTCAGCAGCTAAGTCCCATAGTGCTCAGAGCCATTGGAACCAACCCTGTCGTGATACGGTATATACACAATCACAACCTGTAAACACTGAGTTTACAAAAATGGCCTCCACAAACTAATAAGTGCAAAGAATAACTATTTCGGAGGAAGTTTCAAAGCGTTGTGGAGATCTTTGGTTGCGGAGAGGAATGGATATGGTGTTAATATCTCCAGTGCTCACAGATTCGCTTCTGTCAATTTTACATAACTTACTACATTTGACACATGTAAGTGATTCCACATATAAGTAATTACTTAAATGTTTTACAATGTAAAAGTTATGCCTCTTACCCTAAAGTAATAAAAGAAAAACGACTCCACACCTTAGACTGCAACTGGTTCTTTTACCGCAGATAGTTCCCATACAGCCATACAAATCACATAACCACATCGTCTGTTATTGCGGCCTACTTCATCAACTACCTTCGAAACCATTTTTCGATATAGCCTCTGTTACTCGTTCTGTCTCTTAGTACCAACTACCATGTTTACCACTTTCACGTCCATTATATTTATTTAGAATGTTACGTAATCAAAAGTAAGAGCAAACTGCTTCATAGGTAATTACCAAAATCTGTTACTATTTCCATTATCATCACCATGTAATGAATAGTTATGATTTTCAGTGTTTCTATTATTATTATTATTATTATTACAGTTACAATTATTATTGTTACTATTCGCTAAATGGACACACACCCGGAAAAAATTCGGCTGTTACACCTAAAGAACCAGTGAATATGGATTGTCTTTTACGACTGGCTTTGTTGCGTTGAATGATGCAGAGAAAGGCTGTTTTTCTACACGTAATGGATCACAAACGTAACCGAATGCTTGTTGATTTCAAGCAAGCATCATACTATCTGTGAACCGTCAATCATTCGTCATCATTCTATTTCGCCTAAAGCACTTCCGAAATGTTCAGGAAATCTTTACATTGTTGGGTTTTTTTTAGAGAATGCGCTAAAATTCAATGCTAATCTTCATAACTACACATGTAAAAATACTATCAAAAACAAATTGTAATAGGTTTGATGTGCGTTAGGGAGAACGGTCCACTTCGACGAATGAAGTGCTTAAGTGCTTTTCCACAAATATGGAATATGGAAGAACCGGTAACACTTCTATTCTGCTCTTGAAACTGTTGATGCAGCTATGCTGCAAAGAATTCACGAAGCATGTTCCAGAAAGTTGTTACATGTTCAGAGATGCAGTGGGGTCGCTTTGAATATGTATCTTTTGTGATGGACATGCTGCCACTCATAGTATATTTCATATATTTCAGTCGGCTGATCTTACTGAATGTAGTAAATATGATTAACATCTCTGAAGTGCTTTGTAGTTATTTCTGTGCTATGAAAGATTATTCTTCATAAATATTTCTGCCATGACTGGTCAATAATTGTTGTGTCATACATTAAAAGTTGTAGGAAATGTATTTGTTGAGGTTACAGTGCATATTTGACTGTGTACTCGAGTACTCTGAAGCTAAACTTTATCCACAGTACCTTCTTTTAATCCACTTGATATGCTGCATGAGAAAAGGTACAACGCCCTGCTATACCCAGCTGAAGTGAGACCGCTTTTACACTGTTGCAAATGTATCACCTTTCCAAATTTCAAAAAGAAGTATTCTTATGCAAATTCGGTTGTCTAAGCTAGAGTAATTTTTGGCTTGTAACTTCCGTCATCCGAAAATAAAATTTTCGTTTGAAATAGATACAACTAAAGATGAGATTTCTAGCTGAATTATTTATTAGTCTAGTAAAATTGGTATGTAATGTGTTTTAAAATCATGTTTTGTTTAGCTAAATATTTATTAGTTTATTTTAGGGAATATAACAATGAACAAACAAGAATCTTCTCAAGTGTTAAAATTTGTTTCCCTTATATTTCTATATTTCTTCTTTTATGGTGTTCCCTTCTCTGTCTTGCTTCTGTCCTCCAACGGGTTGTCTTGTTCCTATATTTTAAAATTTTATTTCCAGCATGTTACCGTATATTGCTGAAGTTTTCCATCTTATTACGTCCACGTTGTAGCTGCTTCCTGTTCAAGAGAGTAACGGCTATGTAGCTAGTTTGGAGGTAGAATTCCTTATCACGTTTGAGTTGGTAGATAATTTCGCATTCGTTGAGGTTTGTTGTGTATTCCCTGGACATTCATTTAACAGAGTTATTAATCTTGGGGAACAACGCCAATGCGTTTCTGTTGTTATGAACAAGTTCAGGCCCACAGATTCCTTCGATTTGCCTAGAGTGTTATATGACTCCTTGAATATGGTTTCCTTCCAGACGTATCTGCTTGTCAGCCGCGTTATTGTGTGTTCTAGAATTTCTGAAATAGGAAGCAAATGAGCAACACAGCATACTTTCGACAACATGTAAGTGTTGATAAGAGTAATTTTTGAAAATTGGAATAGCGGGGGCAATCATTTTCCACAATCGCACTTTGCATTTTGTTTGTTATAGAACCCCAGTTTTTGGCTCTCACCTTCATAGAGCATCTTTCTAAACTGCTTTTTGATATTACGACTCGTGCCCAAGATACATATCGGTTGTCAAATACCTTAATGTTTGGCATTAAATATTATGAGTCATTGAGTGGCTACACCGATGCAAAGTACACTACACACAAAAAAGTAACGTATTAGTTTTTAGAAACAACATAATTGTCTCCCATTCCATTCATAAGTCTGAAATGTGGCTCAAAAGTGCCTACAGCGCGTTTGAAATGTGGTACACAGGTGCATACAACCTTCCTCTATAATGCTGCAACAGCGTGGCACCCTGCGACATCAACCTCGGTCACGCTTCAGACGGCAGGTGTCCACACATGCGAAAATAAAGGTCGCAGCTCAGAAGTTCATGTAAGGTGTGAGGTGGGTTAATGATACCACATTGGCACCAAACTTCACGAAAATTCATCACATATGATGTGAAGATGGCCACATCCCTTCTTTTGACGTCCATGCAGTGGAGATCAGAACCGCGAATCCCAGTACTGAAACCACGCAGTTGGCCGCGAAAAACTTTTCAGACACAGCACTGCTCAGAACCGATACGAAAAGCCATCGAGAGGTGGCGTTGATATGCACCAGTTTGATGAGCAACAAGACAACTTTCTTGACAACGTTAGACGCTGCTCGCAACCCCCAGACTATTCAGTTCTACTGGAAAGATGTTGTGGAGGTGACTAGGACCTCCCATCGGGTAGACTGTTCGCTGGGTTCAAGTCTTTCGATTTGACGCCCCTTCGGCGACTTGCTTGTCGATGGAGATGAAATGATGATGATTAGGACAACAGAACACCCAGTCCTTGAGCGAAGAAAATCTCCGACCCAGCCGCGAATCGAACCTGGGCCCTTAGGATTGACGTTCTATCGCGCTACACCACTCAGCTACTGGTGGCGGACTGTTGAGGGGGTGCAACTCCATTGAACATACTCTGACCTCTTTGGAGTGTAGTGCGACAGGAACTGTTTCACCTGTACAGAGGGTGTAACCATTAGGGACGGTTCAGAACCATTCGACGGCTTCTGAACGTGACAGGAAGCAGCAGAGAGTGTTTCTGCTTGTTCAGCTTCCTACTTCGCGCCTTCCAGTCGAGTGATCACTCAGGTGTGCAACATTGACATGTGCACGAATAAAACGGAAAAGGGTCGCTCAAAAACCACCTAGATCGGCAACACCTTTGTTGAGAAGGTTAAAATGTGCCTGTCAGAGACTTCGACGCCCAGTGAAGCTGGGTGGTACCTTCCGAGTATTCCAGCGCCTTAAGGCAGGCAATCCCACCTAAGTGTTGTTGAATGGGATGCCTACCCTCAGGCGTTAAAACAGTCATGAGGCACCATCCATCTCAATAAGTGTCGGTCTCCAACAGGTATACTTTTAAAGCGCCCAAAAAAGATGTGAGGGTGGCACCGAGGGTGTGGCTGACAAAGGAACTCTTTGCCGTATTACTCACGCATTTGTCAGTGCTGCAGTATACTGTGAGAAACCCTGCTAAACCCGCAGGACAGGACATGTAGTTTGAACTGTGGAAAGGGGCCAAAATGAGCCACTGTCAGTTACACTCGAACACATAACTTCATTTATTTGACCAAACATTACAGTACAAAATCTTGAAATTAGTTTTTTGCTGAATACGCCACACTATCTTATGCCTTAGGGGCACAACCACTTAAAAAAAAAATAAAAGAACGGCTAAAAGCCATTTACTCAAGATTCAGACACCAAAGATAATATTTAGAGGGCAGAAAGACTCACGTTAAGTAACTTCTACCATTTGGCTGAGGGCGGAAAATCTAACACTTGAAGATGAACAACCTTAATTTCAAGATGGCTGAATTCCCATGATTTAAAACTTAAAAAGATAAAATTAAATAAAAAGCACAAGGCAGAAGGTCTTCAGTTAGGCTGAAGTCCACAAACAGACTGATGCTTGAAAGACAAAGATCTTTAATTTAAAAACGGCTGAAGGCCCCATGACTTAAATCTATCTTCCTATCTATCTATCGCTTGATCTTTGTCACGCAGTTACGCAGGGTCAGCCATCGTTAATCGTATCTGGCATGTTAATTGTTAAGGGGTGGCCAGATGCGCTTCCTGCCGCCACGCCGTACCCCCAGGGAGGGACTTAGTGTACCCCAACTGTCTGCATCAAGTGTAGTCCATGGAATAGTGCGAATGTGTTCAGATGTCTGCGAACCGTATAACTGAGGCGGAACATGGGTCCAGCCTGGTATTCACCTAGTGGGATGTGGAAAACCGCCTAAAAACCACATCTAGGCTGGCCAGCACATCAGCCCCCATCGTTAATCCGCCGGGCGGATTCGATCCGGGGCTGGCGCGCATACCTGAGTCCCTGGCGGGTTGGCCCATGACTTAAAACTCAAGGTAAAATAAATTTAAGCAACAAAGCCTTGTCTTAAATTAGGATGAAGGCCCCTAACAATCTAATACTTGACAAGCAAGGAGCTCTAATTTAGAACAGCTGAAGGCCCATGACTTAAAACACAACAAAATTTCTTTTTTGTAGGCAGAAAGCCCAAGGCTTTATCTTTAAACGATACATTAATCAGGCTGAAGACCCAAACAATGTAACACCTGACAACAGGGTACTAGCACAAACAGGCAGCCTGGGTGGCTGACTAGAGGGATAATAATATCTTGTAGAACAAAGTGGCAATTATATCAAAACGTTAGAAACAGTCAAAATCTAAATGCAGCAGCCCATTACAAACAGTACTGTAAGGTGCTTAAAAATGTTATTAGGAAGGCAAAAAGTATGTGGTGTGCAGATAGAATAGCTAAGTCTCAGGACAAAATTAAAACCATATGGTCAGTCGTAAAGGAAGTTGCTGGTCTGCAGAGACAGGTCGAGGATATAGAATCAGTGCGTACTGGGAATGTCCGTGATACTGAGAAGTCGCATATATGTACAGTATTTAATAATCACTTTCTGAATATAGCAGGTGAACTTAATAGAAACCTAGTCCCAACAGGGAATCATATAGCGCTCTTAGAAAAACGTGTTCCGAGACTGTTACCTGAAATGCTCCTCCATGATACTGACAAGAGGGAGATTGAGTTAATAATTAAATCACTAAAGACCAAGAACTCTCATGGATATGACGGGGTATCTAGCAGAATACTGAAGTATTGTTCTATGTATGTTAGCCCAGTTCTCAGCCATATCTGTAACTTTTCCTTTAGGAAAGTACTCGGTAGTGAGAGCACTTTATAAAAAGAGAGACATTGATAATGTTGACAATTTTAGACCTATTTCTATGCCATCGGTGTTTGCTAAGGTTATCAAGAAGGTTGTATATACAAGGTTACTGGAGCATTTAAATTCGCATAATTTGCTGTCAAATGTTCAGTTTGGTTTTAGAAATGGTTTAACAACTGAAAATGCTATATTCTCTTTTCTCTGTGAGGTTTTGGACGGTTTAAATAAAAGGTTGCGAACGCCAGGTGTTTTCTTTGATTTAACGAAGGCTTTTGACTGTGTTGACCACAAAATATTACTGCAGAAGTTGGACCATTCTGGAGTAAGGGGAGTAGCTTACAATTGGTTCGCCTCTAAGAACAGAAAGCAGAGGGCAATTCTCCGCAATATTGAGAGTGGTAGTGATGTTCAGTCCCAATCGGGCACTGTTAAGTGTGGCGTTCCCCAAGGGTCGGTGCTGGGGCCACTGCTGTTTCTTATTTATATAAATGACATGCCTTCTAGTATTACAGGTGATTCAAAAATATTTCTGTTTGCTGATGACACCAGCTTGATAGTGAAGGATCTTGTGTGTAATATTGAAACAGTAACAAATAATGTAGTTCATGAAATAAGTTCGTGGCTTGTGGAAAATAATTTGATCCTAAATCACAGTAAGACTTAGTTTTTACAGTTTCTAAGTCACAATTCAACAAGAACCGATATTTTGATCAGACAGAATAGGCATATTATAAGCGAGACGGAACAGTTCAAGTTCCTAGGCGTTCGGGTAGTTAGTAAGCTGTTGTGGAAAGCCCATGTCCAGGATCTTGTTCAGAAGCTAAATGCTGCTTTATTTACCATTAGAACAGCAGCTGAAATAAGTGACACTTCAACACGAAAAGTAGTCTACTTCGCATATTTTCATACGCTTATGTCGTATGGTATTATTTTTTGGGGTAATTCTTCTGATTCAAAAATGCTATTTTTGGCTCAAAAACGGGCTGTTCGAGCTATATGTGGTGTAAGTTCGAGAACCTCTTGTCGACCCCTATTCAAAAATCTGGGAATTCTGACATTGCCCTCTCAGTATATATTTTCTTTAATGTCGTTTGTTGTTAGCAATATTAGCCTATTCCCAAGAGTTAGCAGCTTTCACTCAGTCAATACTAGGCAGAAATCAAATCTGCATGTAGAATGCACTTCCTTGACTCTTGTGCAGAAAGGAGTGCAGTATTCTGCTGCATCCATTTTCAATAAGCTACCACAAGAACTCAAAAATCTTAGCAGTTGCCCAAACTCTTTTAAGTCTAAACTGAAGAGTTTCCTCATGGCTCACTCCTTCTATTCTGTCGAGGAGCTCCTGGAAGAGCTAAAGAATTAAGTAGATTCCAGAGTTACATTGTTGATTTTCTTCATTTAAACTTACGACTTGTCACCTGAATATGTTTTTTTATATTTCATTTTATCTGTTTCTAGCATCGTGTTATAATTTCATGTATTGACTCGTTCCATGACCCTGGAGACTTCTCCTTAATTTGGTCCCACGGAACAATAAATAAATAAATAAAGCAAGAAACTTTTAATTTTAAAACAGTGAAGGCCCATGACTCAAAACGCAACTACAATAATTTTTAGTAAGCAGAAGTCCCAAGGCTTTATCTATAAACAATATTTTACTCAGGCAGATGGCCCAAACAATCTAACACTTGACAAGCAAAGAGTTTTAATTTTAAAGCGGCTAAAGGCCCGTGACTTAAAACACCACAAAAAAAATTCAACTTTAATTCACAACCATCGGCTATGAGCCATACAAATACACACTACAGAAAATAAGAAAAGGCAGTGCAGCTAACAGCGCACAGAAGTTTCGGGGAGTCGGCAAGCACTTGAAATACTATCGTTCACTTAGGTGAGACAGGAAGTCGGCCCAACCATTCTCGATCCGCCAACCAACAGACAGTCAGCAAACCCACCGACAAGGTAATTTGCGCTCCACTCGACCAGCACGCAACCAGGAGTTCAATGCAAAACGTAAAAGATATGGACGCCCACAACCAAGCTGTCAAACTACACACTGTGCTGGACAGCGACAACACGGTGAGGAAAGGACACTGTCTGAATTTACGTCAATGGCCAGGGCAGGTAACCGGAACGTTAATGATCACAACGCAGGAAATTCCGCTGGTGCACTTCAATTGCAAGTAGCCAAATACCGTTAGACCCCACCGGACGGTGGCTAAACCTTCGCCAACCCGAACACACATGTTGTTGCAAGCGAGAATGTCCCAAAAGTCAACAACGATAACCAGATGGCACAATGTGAGCAGTCTTGACTTGATGATAAATTAAATTCAAACTCAACTTTCGTGTCCAGGGTCAGCGAACCACGGACCTCGTAGCAATGGGAATAGCCTAACACACTCCGACACTGTGTAGAGACTGCCAGTGGGCCCAGCCAAACTACGCCCTGCGGCTATTTCCTCGCTGCTCCACGCCAAACGACCGACTGCTCGCACACAGCATAGCCGTAAACTATAAGCACATAAGCACCAGATCAAAGATAGTACAAGGAGCGAATATCGATACACACTGCCACTGCCTCTCACGGAGAGGGCGAACAACAGGATAATCGCAATAACTGCGGGAAACCAAACACAGAATAGTAACCAAGTTTTAAACCAACTCATAACATGAGCCCAACAAGGCTCAAACTGCAAAAAAGCCACAGTAAAGCGCAAGACAGAAGGGCTGGAAAGCTTAACCACCATTTTCTGCTTTGGATCACGTTCAAATTTCGTCGAAGGGTTTTCACGTTCCCTAGTGTTTCCCCGCTGTATACCAGAGCAATAACTCCAGTCGCACTACACTCCAAACATCGATTTCAATGGTACTGCAGCCTGGCAACGTCTTTTGAGTAGGGATGAATCGTTCGGGGGGGGTGTCACCCATGTCAAACAACGTTGCAGAGAACGTCGCTCCGTTGCTCATCACACTGCGAAATGTTGTTTTATACCGCCAAAATAGGAGTGCGGGTAAGCTACTACAAACAGCATAGTGAACGCATTATTGTGGCAAAGATAGACACGAAGCCCATGCCTGCTACAGTAGTACAAGTTTATATGCCAACTAGCTCTGCAGATGATGAAGAAATTGATGGAATGTATGATGAGACAAAAGAAATTATTCAGGTAGTGAAGGGAGACGAAAATTTAATAGTCATGGGTGACTGTAATTCGAGAGTAGGAAAAGGGAGAGAAGGAAACATAGTAGGTGAATATGGATTGGGGGGGGGGGGGGGGGGGGAATGAAAGAGGAAGCCGTCTGGTAGAATTCTGCACAGAGCATGACATAATCACAGCTAACACTTGGTTCAAGAATCATAAAAGAAGGTTGTATACATGGAAGAATCCTGGAGATACTAGAAGGTATCAGATAGATTATATAATGGTAGGACAGAGATTTAGGAACCAGGTTTTAAATTGTAAGACATTTCCAGGGGCAGATGTCGACTCTGACCACAATCTATTGGCTATGAACTGTAGATTAAGACTGAAGAAAATGCAAAAAGCTGGGAATTTAAGAAGATGGGACCTGGATAAACTGACTAAACCAGAGGTTGTAGAGAGTTCCAGGGAGAGCGTAAGGGAACAACTGACACGAATGGGGGAAACAAATACAGTAGAAGAAGAATGGGTAGCTCTGAGGTAAGGCAGCAGAGGATCAAATATGGTTCAAATGTCTCTGAGCACTATGGGACTTAACATCTGGGTCATCAGTCCCCTAGAACTTAGAACTACTTAAACCTAACTAACCTAAGGACATCACACACATCCATGCCCGAGGATCAAGTAGGTAAAAAGACGAGGGCTAGTAGAAATACTTGGGTAACAGAAGAAATATTGAATTTAATTGATGAAAGGAGAAAATATTAAAATGCAGTAAATGAAGCAGTTAAAAAGGAATACAAACGTCTCAAAAAGGTGATCGACAGGAAGTGCAAATTGGCTAAGCAGGGATGGCTATAGGACAAATGTAAGGATGTAGAGGCTTATCTCAGTAGGGGCAAGATAGACACCGCCTACAGGAAAATTAAAGAGACCTTTGGAGAAAAGAGAGCCACTAGTTTGAATATCAAGAGCTCAGATGGGAACCCAGTTCTAAGCAATGAAGGGAAAGCAGAAAGGTGGAAGGAGTATATAGAGGGTTTATACAAGGGCGATGTAATTGAGGACAATATTATGGAAATGGAAGAGGATGTAGATGAAGATGAAATAGGAGATACGATACTGCGTGAAGAGATTGACAGAGCACTGAAAGACCTGAGTCGAAAGGCTCCAGGAGTAGACAACATTCCATTAGAACTACTGACGGCCTTGGGAGAGCCAGTCCTGACAAAACTCTACTATCTGGTGAGCAAGATGTATGAGACTTGCGAAATCCCCTCAGACTTCAAGAAGAATATAATAATTCCAATCCCAAAGAAAGTAGGTGTTGACAGATGTGAAAATTACCGAACTATCAGTATAATAACTCACAGCTGCAAAATACTAACGCGAATTCTTTACAGACGAATGGAGTAAGTGGTAGAAGCCGACCTCGGGGAAGATCAGTTTGGATTCCATGGAAATGTTGGAACACGTGAGGCAATACTGACCCTACCACTTATCTTACAAGAAAGATTAAGGAAAGGCAAACCTACGTTTCTAACATTTGTAGACTTAGAGAAAGCTTTTAACAATGTTGAATGGAATACTCTCTTTCAAATTCCGAAGGTGGCAGTGGTAAAATACATGTAGCGATAGGCTATTTACAGTTTGTACAGAAACCAGATGGCAGTTATACGAGTCGAGGAGCACGAAAGGGAAGCAGTGGTTGGGAAGGGAGTGAGACAGGGTTGTAGCCTCTCCCCGATGTTATTCAATCTGTATATTAAGGAAGAAAAAGAAAAATTCGGAGTAGGTATTAAAATCCATGGAGAAGAAATAATAACTATGAGGTTCGCCGATGACGTTGTAGTTCTGTCAGAGACAGCAAAGGACTTGGAAGAACAGTTGAGCGGAATGGACAGTGTCCTGAAACGAGGATATAAGATGAACGCCAACAAAAGCAAAACGAGGATAATGGAATGTAGTCGAATTAAGTCGGGTGATGCTGAGGGAATTAGATTAGTAACAGAGTTTTGCTATTTGGGGAGCAAAATAACTGATGATGGTCGAAGTAGAGAGGATATAAATTGTAGACTGACAATGGCAAGGAAAGCGTTTCTGAAGAAGAGAAATTTGTTAACATCGAGTATAGATTTAAGTGTCAGGAAGTAGTTTCTGAAAGTATTTGTGTGAAGTGTAGCCATGTATGGAAGTGAAACATGGATGATAACTAGTTTGGACAAGAAGAGAATAGAAGCTTTCGAAATGTGTTACTGAAGATTAGATGGGTTGACCACGTAACTAATGAGGAGGTATTGAATAGAATTGGGGAGAAGAGGAGTTTGTGGTACAACTTGACAAGAAGAAGGGATCGGTTGGTACGACATGTTCTGAGGCACAGGGGATCACAAATTTTGCATTGGAGGGCAGCGTGGAGGGTAAAAATCGTAGAGGGGGACCAAGAGATGAATACACTAAGCAGTTTCAGAATGATGTAGGTTGCAGTAAGTACTGGAAAATGAAGAAGCTTGCACAGAGTAGCATGGAGAGCTGCATCAAACCAGTTTCAGGACTGAAGACCACAACAAGAACAACAACAACCACCAAATGTGTGGGAATCAACGCCACAAGAAAAGGGGTGATTTCATTGGCGCCCTTTATGCCACTCCTGACGTCTTTTCGTCTCGATTCTGAGCAGCGTTGTGTCTGAAATATTTTCCACGGCCACTCATACGAAAATCGCGTGATTTCAGTGCTGGGGATAGCAGTTCTGACCACCATCGCAGAGATGTCAGGAGAAGTTGCAAAATGTGGATAAGTGGGTGAGTGATGGCTTCCCATCGTGTGGCACGCCACGATGGTGATGGACGGAATTGTGGTGAAATTTGGAGCCAATGTTGAATTGTTGACTGATACATCATATGAATTTCTCAGATGAGACTTCTTTTCGCTTATGTTGACAAAATGCTACTTGAAGCGTCGGCGAAACTGAGAGTGACAATGCCGGGCACGACACCTTTGCGGTGTTACAGAAAAAGCTTGCAGGCACCTTTCAGCCAAATTTCAAAAACTTCTGCATCGCAATCAGAGAGAATTAAAGAGTTTTGAGAAAGTGATACATTTTTGTGCAGTATATACACACACATCAAAAAAGTTTTGCATAACCTCAGTTCCGAGAGTTCCGGAACCTGTACAGAAAATAGGAATAGAGATCAAAGAAAACTTCATTTCCGCCCTTTTTATTGCTCATGAAAACCACACACTGCATGTTGCACCAACATACAGCGAGACCTTCAGAGGTGGTGGTTCAGATTGCTGTACACACCGACACCTCTGATACCCAGTAAACGTCCTCCTGTATTGATACAGGCCCGTATTCGTCGTGGCGTACAATCCACAAGTTCATCAAGGCACTGTTGGTCCAACGGCGATTCGGCGTAGATCCCTCAGAGTGTTTCTTGGGCCACGTCGTCTATGAACAGCCCTTTTCAATCTATCCCAGGCATGGTCGATAGGGTTCATGTCTGGAGAACATGCTGGCCACTCTAGTCGAGCGATGTTGATATCCTGAAAGAAGTCATTCACAAGATGTGCATGATGTGGGAAGGGGTGGTGAGGGGGGGGGGGGGGGAGCGGAAGCCAATTGCCGTCCATAAAGACGAATGCCACACCAATATGCTGCAGATATGGTTGCACTATTGGTCGGAGGATGGCATTCACGTATCGTACAGACGTTATGGCGCCTTCTCTGACCACCAGCGGCGTACGTCGGCCCCACGTAATGCCACCCCAAAACAGCAGGGAACCTCCACCTTGCTGCACTCGATGGACGGCGTGTCTAAGGCGTTCAGCCTGACCGGGTTGCCTCCAAAAACGTCTCCGACTATTTTCTGGTTGAAGGCATACGCGACACTCATCGGTAAAGAGAACGTGATGCCAATCCTGAGTGGTTCATTCGGCATGTTGTTCGGTGGCCATGGGTAACAGGAGTGAAGTTGCGCATCATGAAGCCTATTGTGCACAGTTTGAGTAGTAACACGACGTCCTGTGGCTGCACGAAAAGCATAATACAACACGGTGGCGTTGCTGTCAGGATTCCTCCGAACCATAATCTGCAAGTAGCGCTCATCCACAGCAGTATTAGCCCTTGGGCGGCCTGAGCGAGGCACGTCATCGACAGCTCTTTTGAGTAGATTTACTTTCATGCCGATTGATCCGTTGATATGTAGTGAGGAGGTCCTCCAGGATACAGACATGACAAATATTTTCAACTAAAATTAGCTAATGTACCTTCCACAGGACCCAAGTGGAAAGATCATCTCTCTTCCTTTTTTTTCTTTTAACTAACACTGTATGAAAGGATCATTTTACAACACTCATTTGCTAAGATCACATTAATGCAATGAAATTAAAATTTAAAAAGAATGTTTTTTTATTTATAAATTAATAAACATATAGTAGAACTATACAACACTTATGTACAATGAACACATTACTGCAGTGAAATGGTGCGGAAGTTAGATTAGTTGGTTCTACTGAGAAATTCATCAATGGAGTAGAAGTAGTTGGCCACCAATAAATGCCTTAGGCTTCTCTTAAACTGAGTTTCATTTGTTGTTAAGCTTTTTATGGCTGCTGGCAAGTTATTGAAAATGTGTGTTCCTGAATAATGGACACTTTCTTGTACAAGAGTAAGTGACTTTAAATCCTTGTGAAGATTATTCTTATTTCTAGTGTTGATTCCATGAACTGAGCTGTTGGTTTGAAAAAGTTATATATTTTTAGTGACACATTTCATAAAGAAATAAATATATTGGGAAGCTGTAGTTAGTACCCCTAGTTCCCTCAACAGGCTTCTGCAGAGCGTTCTTGAGTTCACACCACATCTTCTCCATGTCCTAACAACATTGGTTTTGTTCACTCTGAGATGCCTAAACACGTCCCTTGTTCAGAGCCCTTTCTGGCACAAAGTAACAATGCGGACGCGATCAAACCGCGCTATTGACCGTCAATTCAAGGTTAAACTACAGATAACACGAGCCGTGTACCTCCTTCCTTGTGGAATTGCTGGAACTAATCGGATGTCAGACCCCCTCCGTCTGATAGGCACTGTTCATGCATGGTTGGTTACTTCTTTGGGCGGGGTTAGTGACACCTTCGAACAGTCAAAGGGACTGTAGCTGTGACATGTCACGTGTGCTGGACTGCTGTTGAAATTGCTCGTCATGTGTTATAAAGTTTTAGTTTTCAGTTAATTATTTTAAACCATCAGGTTACCTTCCATTGGGAAAGCTGTTGCACTCAGCGACTGTTTTATTGACATGTAAATTATAGATTTCAGCGATCAGTAGTCCTTTTTAAATTTTATTGGCAGATCCAGATTTCAGCGAGAAGCTAGCCATTCTCAATGCACTATTATTTATACTCAGTGCGTGTAATGCCTGTTGGTCGGGCTTCATCCACAGTTCATTGAATACTACTCAAATATTCAATGAACTGTGGATGAAGCCCGACCAAGAGGCATTATATGCATTGAGCATAAATAATAGTGCATTGAGAATAGCTAGCTTCTAGCTAAAATCTAGATCTGCCAGTAAATTGAAAAAGGACGACTGATCGCTGAAACTATTTAAAAATTTATTTGTGTTAATATTTGCTGTAAAAGTAACTTATTAGTGGATTTTCATTAATCTCAGTCTTTCTTCCTGTGTTACTGACTCAAGTTGTCTGTTATTCGTCTAAAACTCATGCCTCAGTAGTGTTTTTACATTTTGCGGCATGCAATGCAGCTGCAGCGGTTATAAAGCTAAGTACTGACAAATTTATTTGTACACTGTTATATAGTTATTAAATTTAATAGTTTTCAGCAGTGTTTCGTGCTGTTTGTGGAGAAATAACGATTTAATTACCTTTTGAGAAAAATTCGTTCGCTTTGTTTCTTACAGTTTTTTGTGCGTTGAAGTCGTTTAGTAAATTTCGTGCTTTAGTTTTCAGTTGACGTTTCTTACTGTTTCTAGTGAAATATTTCAGTAAAATTTGCATTCAGTGTTTTAACTTCGTTCAGTGTTCCAGTGGCCGTTTGAATGTTTTGTTTTAGCTAGTATATTTGTGAAGTTTTGTTGGTATTGGTATTAGCTGTGGTGTAGTAGTATTAATACAGGTAGTTGCTTTCTTAGTAGACAGAGAATTTCGATACCGCTAGTGTTAGTACTATAAATAGTTGTACTAGTGTCACTGAACTTTGGTAACGTAGACGTATAGTTTGTTCAGTAAATGTAATATTTTACCGTGAGTGAGAAGTGTGGGCTCTGTCGTAGGTTTATGAGTAGTGGGTTACGGTGTGGGATTTGATCAAAGTATTTTCATTGGGTGGAATGCAGTGGGGAAGCCAGTGTGTCGACAGTTGCAGGAAGTATTGTGGATTGAGTACCAGGTCACCAGCATTGTGAAGCCCAGTGCAGGGTTGGTTCAAGTGGCTGACAGCATAGGGGAGTTATGTAGGAATTCACGAAGGAGGATCAGTTAGTGATAGTGGATGGAACAGAGAACGGTCTTGATAGGGACGGGGAATATGATGTAGGTGGTGACCTGGTAAAGAAAGCTACTCAAACTGGTGGCACTAATGTGCATTTCGTGCAACTGTTTCAGCGTCATGATCGACCTCTTCGTAATACGGCTGTTAGGTGGGTTAACATGGGGCAGAGGGCATGAGTCACATCTCAGTGGTGCCAGTTGGGTCTATCAGTAGATCGGGTTTCACTAGGCAAGGCCTGCACCTCAGTAGGTATGGGAAGGGGAGGCTGGCAAATCTTATAGGTGACAGTGTAGTCGGTGGTGGTGATGGTGATAGGATCACTCATGGAAAAATTCCTATAGTAGTTGGCGTTAGAGCTGCATCGTTTTTAGACTAAAGTCAGCTCATAGGTATACCTGCTTAAAGGAAGTACCTCTAACTAAGGGCTGACCTTCAGAGGATGCAGTGATTCCAAGTAGAGAAGGAATTACCATGTTTCATCAATATATAAGAGGTATTAGAGATAAAGTTAGTGAACTGGTTATAGATGATGACAATGAAATTATTGGAACTTCAGAGCACTACTTAAATAATTTGACAATTTGGTATCTGAAACAGTCCTTTGTGTTACAGACACGAGGGAGATTGAGTCAATAATTAGATCACTGAAGACTAAGGAGTCTCATGGTTATGATAAAGTGCCTAGCAGAATATTAAAGTACTGTGCTGCACAGGTTAGTTCTATATTTAGCCATATTCGTAACCTTTCCTTTAGGAATGGTCATTTTCCTGAACGATTAAAGTACTCAATAGTAAAGCCGCTTTATAAAAATGGATAAAGGGATAATGTAGATAATTTTAGACTTCTTGGTAAGCCATCAGTGTTCGCTAAATTTATTGAAAAGCCTGTGTACGTAAGAATAGTTGATCATTTTATATCACACGATTTGCTGTCAAATGTACATTTCGGCTTTAGAAGTCTTTTAACAACTAAAAATGCTATATTCTCTTTTCTCTGCGAGGTACTGGAAGGGTTAAACAAAAGGTTTCGAACGCTAGGCATATTTTTTGATTTAACTAAGGCGTTTGATTGTGTTGATCATAAAATATTGCTCCAGGAGTTTGACCATTACGGAATACGGGGAGTAGGTCACAACTGGTTCACCTCTTACTTTAGGAACAAACAGCAAAAAGTTATTATTCACAAAGTTGAGAATGGCTGTGATGTGGGATCTGAGTCAGGTACGGTCAAGTGGGGGGTGCCCCAGAGATCAGTGTTCCTTAATTATATAAATAATATGCCCTCTAGTATTACAGGTAATTGTAAAATATTTCTCTTTGCTGATGACGCTAGCTTGGTAGTAAAGGACGTTGTATGCAACATTGGCTCGGTTTCAAATGGTGCAGTTCCTGACCTATGTTCATGGCTCGTAGAAAATAAACTAATGCGAAATCACAGTAAGACTCAGTTTTTACAGTTTCTAACACACAACTCAACAAAACCTGACGTTTTAATTTCACAGAATGGGCATATGATTACTGAAACTAAGCAGTTTAGATTTGTAGGTGTTCAGATGGATAGTAAGCTATCGTGGAAACCCGCGCTCAGGATGTTGTTCAAAGATTTAATACTGTCATTTTTACTATTCGAATGGTATACGAAGTGAGCGATCGTTCGACACAAAAATTAGTCTACTTCACTGATTTTCATTCTCTTATGTTGTATGGTATTATATTTTGAGGTAACTCTTCCTATTCTAAAAGGATATTCTTGGCTCAGAAACGGGATGTGCGGGCAATAAGTGGTGCAAGTTCCTTACTCTTTGGCGACCCCTGTTGACGAGTCTGGGTATTTTGACGTTGGCCTCTCAATATATATATATTTCTTACTGTCATTTCTTGTTAACAATATTAGCTTATTCCCAAGAATAATCAGCT
Organism: Schistocerca americana; assembly: GCF_021461395.2. Classification (NCBI taxonomy): domain Eukaryota; kingdom Metazoa; phylum Arthropoda; class Insecta; order Orthoptera; family Acrididae; genus Schistocerca; species Schistocerca americana. The sequence goes on along the minus strand of NC_060119.1, from coordinate 1,097,697,688 downwards.
TTCGCTCAGTTAATATTCGGTCGAAACCAAACCTGCATTTGGATCGGGCTTCCTTAAGTCTTGTGCAGAAAGGTGTGCAGTATACTGCTGCATCCATTTTCAGTAAGCTACCACTCGAATTCAAAAATCTTACCAGTAATTCATGCGCTTCCAAATAGAAACTCGAGTTTCCTCATGGGTCACTCCTTCCATTCTGTCTAGGAGTTCCTTGAAAAATTAAGCTGATTCTTGTTAGTGTTGACTGCGTTTACTTTAACTTATGGACATAGACATTTATTTTTATCTTTTATTATTTATATGTTGTAATTTCATGTACTGACATGTTCCATGACCTTGGAGATTTTCTCCTCAGTTTGGTCCTACGGAACTTGACGTGTAAATAAATAAAAATAAATAAACAGTCAGCGAACATCTTCAGGAGTTCTGGGAAGCGGGGTGATGCAAAACCTTTTTTGAAGCGTGTATTTGTCAGTGGCTTGTTTCATTAATGCTACCTCCAACTAACTATCTATGTCCTAGAGCAGCAATGTCGTCAGCATCTAACGACTCGTGTTTGATCAGACATGGACATACCTGCTTTTTTTAAAAAGAAAGACCGTAGCAACGGCTCCAGCGACTGCATGAAAAGAAGCATAGTGTGTGGTCAGCCCTATTGCACACATCACGGAGATGCTGCTAATGTTCTATTAACTTGTACCGTTGCCGATATGCCAGTGATCATATTGTGAACGACTTTTATTACACTCTCTTCCAGACGCAATTTCTCCATTATTCTCATAATGGGCTGCTGGCTCACTTGACCAAAGGCTTTATCGGAACTGATGAAAAGGAGGTCACATTTTATATTGGTTACACCAGTTGTGGTAATTACATCTGTAGTTTCAGAAATATCTTTTTTTGTTACTATTTGTTAAACAACAGAGTCATTCCAGTGTTAATAGCCCTGGCGATTGTTTTGTATTCATAGTTCATTAGCGTAACAGACTGCAGAATTTCGAAGTTTTCTTTTTGTTCTTTCTTGCAACGAGGACAATTTTTCTTTCGTTTTCATAGTCACAATCCAGCCACTAATTTTGTCTTTTAAAATTTCGTTAAAATTAGTCTCAGTGATGTCTCAGAATTTTTTATAAAATTTTTGGGATTTCCGTCCTGTCCTGAGGCTTCTTGGCTGTTGATTTAACAGTTATTTACATACTTCATCCATGCTAAAATCAGCAACAAATTTCCTATTGCCCTCAGTGATTTCTGAGTTTAGTACTTGTACAGCTTCAGCTATCAACTCCTCACTGGTGAGTATGTCATTCACCATCTCGTTTTGGTGAGAGCACATTCTTATACTGTTTTCTCAATCTGTCTTGGAATGTGCGTGTACTGTTGGTTTGACCTTTCTTGAGGCGATACATCGGCGCTGCCTCGGCTTCTACCATGTATCGCGCTTTGGGTGTGATTTTCAGGCCATCTAACTACTTTCTTCCGATTTTACTGAATTTTACTTTAATTTTACTTATCTGTTGATGTGCTAGTTTGTAAGGTTGGATATTTCGTACAGTTTTCTAAGGACGGAGAAGTAAAATTTCCCGAACTTCCTCTAGTCGTTAGTTTTGTGTCTTCCGATGGTTATTAGGCATTATCTTGAGGATCTATTAGCAAGTCTGGCTCACCAGTCGGCTACTGATGTGAAATTATTGAGTTGCTCCATTACGTTCTCACAGTGTCACGTGTTTTCCTCAACCATGTGGGAAGCCCTGAATATACATTGCCCTCCATACCTTTTTTTCGGGATGATTGTCCAGTTTTAACGTCACAGGTGATGCACAATGGCCTGAAGATGGTGTGGTTGTTGACATCTGTAGTGAGCACCCAACGACAAATGTACCTGTTACATACCATATACACTCCTGGAAATTGAAATAAGAACACCGTGAATTCATTGTCCCAGGAAGGGGAAACTTTATTGACACATTCCTGGGGTCAGATACATCACATGATCACACTGACAGAACCACAGGCACATAGACACAGGCAACAGAGCATGCACAATGTCGGCACTAGTACAGTGTATATCCACCTTCCGCAGCAATGCAGGCTGCTATTCTCCCACGGAGACGATCGTAGAGATGCTGGATGTAGTCCTGTGGAACGGCTTGCCATGCCATTTCCACCTGGCGCCTCAGTTGGACCAGCCTTCGTGCTGGACGTGCAGACCGCGTGAGACGACGCTTCATCCAGTCCCAAACATGCTCAATGGGGGACAGATCCGGAGATCTTGCTGGCCAGGGTAGTTGACTTACACCTTCTAGAGCACGTTGGGTGGCATGGGATACATGCGGACGTGCATTGTCCTGTTGGAACAGCAAGTTCCCTTGCCGGTCTAGGAATGGTAGAACGATGGGTTCGATGACGGTTTGGATGTACCGTGCACTATTCAGTGTCCCCTCGACGATCACCAGTGGTGTACGGCCAGTGTAGGAGATCACTCCCCACACCATGATGCCGGGTGTTGGCCCTGTGTGCCTCGGTCGTATGCAGTCCTGATTGTGGCGCTCACCTGCACGGCGCCAAACACGCATACGACCATCATTGGCACCAAGGCAGAAGTGACTCTCATCGCTGAAGACGACACGTCTCTATTCGTCCCTCCATTCACGCCTGTTGCGACACCTCTGGAGGCGGGCTGCACGATGTTGGGGCGTGAGCGGAAGACGGCCTAACGGTGTGCAGGACCGTAGCCCAGCTTCATGGAGACGGTTGCGAATGGTCCTCGCCGATACCCCAGGAGCAACAGTGTTCCTAATTTGCTGGGAAGTGGCGGTGCGGTCCCCTACGGCACTGCGTAGGATCCTACGGTCTTGGCGTGCATCCGTGCGTCGCTGCGGTCCGGTCCCAGGTCGACGGGCACGTGCACCTTCCGCCGACCACTGGCGACAATATCGATGTACTGTGGAGACCTCACTCCCCACGTGTTGAGCAATTCGGCGGTACGTCCACCCGGCCTCCCGCATGCCCACTATACGGCCTCGCTCAAAGTCCGTCAACTGCACATACGGTTCACGTCCACGCTGTCGCGGCATGCTACCAGTGTTAAAGACTGCGATGGAGCTCCGTATGCCACGGCAAACTGGCTGACACTGACGGCGGCGGTGCACAAATGCTGCGCAGCTAGCGCCATTCGACGGCCAACACCGCGGTTCCTGGTGTGTCCGCTGTGCCGTGCGTGTGATCATTGCTTGTACAGCCCTCTCGCAGTGTCCAGAGCAAGTATGATGGGTCTGACACACCTGTGTCAATGTGTTCTTTTTTCCATTTCCAGGAGTGTATTTTATCAATACGGCCAGCAGATGTCGATATTAGAATGTATGTTCCACAGTAATCGGTATTTCAGTTCCGGTGCTTCCTTGAGCTGCGAGTTCCTGACAAGGTCAATTCTTGACAGTAATATTCCCTCGCTGGACTTTCGCTTGAAGCACACACTTTAAATCGTCTCATGTTAATTGATCAGGCCGCTTTATTTCACCAGATACATTATTTCGTCTTTAAAGAAAGTATCTTGTTCATCTGTTTGCTATTGCCTGACGTGACTTAAACGTTTGAATGAGTGGCATCGTAATTTTCTCACGCCATATATCTTCCGAATTCTAATTCCTAGTTATCTCTGATAGGGATACCTTCATGTAAAAGGACGGAGGATGGCCTGTGTTTTCTTCGAGTGTGAAATCCACAATTGTTCGAAACTGAGGTACGATTAAGTTTATTTTACGTTACTTCTTGTAAGAGCATAATGTCTGCTTCAGACTCATATATGATCTGCTGCAGTGCAGTTACTTTTAAGTCTGTGATTCATCTAATGTTCAGAATGAGAACTGTGAATGCCGCGATTTTACTTAATTGGCTTGTTTTGCAGTCGCTCTGATTATTTTAATCCTAGGACCACCCCACTAGAGTGTCTTTTGCAATGCCACACTCGTGACTTCCTCTATTTTGGGCTTTGCGTGGTTTATTTTTTGGTGACTTTTGCTTTGTGTTGTACATTTTTACACCTACGTGTACTGATACTTTCTCGCTCAACAAATAAAGGTCACGGAAGGCTTATATTGGCATCCTGTTCACTCACCTCTCCTGTTACTTCGCGCATAGGTAGCTCTGGTGGCTTTTCCTTCAGCTGGTTGGTAGGACTTTTACTTTCCTCTTGGAATGTGAGGATATTTGGGGAATGGAATGGCTTGGCCATTTCCCAACTTAAATACTATAAAACATGTCATGGGAGGAGGTGTGGAGGCTTAATGTAGCATGCTTACACACCCTGACGAGCATCTTTCCACCTGATATACCCCACTTATCTCTGTCCATCTGTTTCTCTGCTCTCACTCAGTCCATTTGCTCTTCCGCCCTCTGTACATCTGCTCCATCTCCTCCTCAGCCCTCTAAGTCAATTTCTTCTTCCATTGGTCCTTCCGCTCTCCCTGCCCATCTCCTCTGCCCATTTCGTTCTCCCCATCTCTCTGTCAATCTCCTCCTGCCCCCTTTCTCTGTGTATGTCCCCTTTTTCTTTCAGTATATTTCCTTGTTCGCTGTGAAAATTTTCTCCTTCCCTCTCTCTTTGTGCATTTCCTCCTCCCCAAATTTCTGTCCAACTCGACTCCCCCTTCTCTGTCCATCTCCTACTCTTCTCTCTGTCCATATTCTTCTCCACCCTCTCTCTCTGTGCCTCTAATTCTCCCTCCTCTCTCTGACCACCTCATCCTCGCTATTCTCTGTCCGCATCCGCCTTCCTCCTTTGAGTCAAACTCTCTTTCCCCCCCCCCTCCCTCTCTTCTCCTCACTCCATCCATATCTTCCTCTCCCCATGTCTGTTCACTTCCTCCTCCACCTCTCTGTCCTCCTCCCATTCTCTATCCATGTTCTCATTGCCCTCCCTCTTTGTCCATTACCTTCTGTGTTCCCTCTCTCTGGCCATGTCCTCTCTTTTCTGTCCTTTTCTTCTACCCCATCCATCTGTCAGTCATCTCCTCATTCCCACAGTCCATCACCCTCCCTCTCTCTGTGTCCATCTTCTCCTCTGTGTTCATATCTGTGTTCATCTGCTCCTTCGCCCTTTCCATAAGTCCATCTCTCCCTCCCCATTCTTCCTCCATGTTGTCACCCCAGCTCAATAGGAGGCTGCTGGTGTTAAACCGACAGAATTAACTTCCAGGTAGTAAGTAACATGTGTACCAAGTTTGGCTGAAATCTATCGAGGGGTTCCGTGAAACATGCTTATACTAAAAACACATAGAGGGCCAACCAAGGTCGCAAAACTTGCACACAGGAATAATTACAAGTTGCACGTTCATTAAAGATACACAAATGATTAACATAACTGTTAAATAAGAAGGGCTAGTAATAACTCAACCAATAAAATGACTTACAGAAACGCCAATATGAACAAGGTGGCCTCACTTAACTAGCGGATTTAATGAGTCATAATGATTCCCCAATTGCACTTAACTTTAGAGAACAACGTTAAGGCCCATAGCAGTGTTTCGAAGCAATAACGCTACGAGCGTTCACTCCCCACGGCTTGAGCACAGGGTCACATAGCAGGCGGTATATATTTATATATAATCCGACCGGCCCCACAATGAGCGGTCCTGACAAGAATCCATATCCGCTCCGACGCCAGGGAACGAGCAGTCTTATCAAATGGCCTGCACCACAAATAGATTGCAATGAAAATAGCCACACTGGAATATTTAATAAGTACTCCCCAAAATTCTTAAGGAGCAATACTCTCACATTACCCGTCTCCCAGTAAATTAGCAGGAAACTTAGAGATCATTTACAGTTACCTTAAGGCACTTTCAACATTAAATAAACATACCAAATGATGCCGTGGCAAATGATTACACCATTAACTCTACGGCTGCCCGGCACGTACACAACCGCAGCCAGTCCCAAAGCGGACAATATGTCCTAAAAAAAAGTTAAAATTTGCCTGGAAACCACTTAAAAGACACACCCCAGGGATGATCAGAAATGGAATGAGGGACATCAGCCTCCTTAAAATAGCCACTGTGGAACTTAGTTCAGAACCATGTCCGGCAGCTACCCATGCCACAATAAGTTTCAACAATCTTCTTAGTTAAACACAGAATAAAAGTCATACGTGCTTGTATATTACGAGCTGGGAAGCTGTTCAACGTGAGACGACGAATCCACCACAATTTTGCACGTCAAGGCGCCCAATGATCGGCACCGTACATCCGGCACGCGCCAAAAGACAAGAGCACCGAGCACGGCGAGGCCCGTGCACCACGGTTATGTACGCGGGCTTGCTTTCAACACCAGTTGGCTCGTTGGACGCCGACTGAAGACTCGCTTGTCACACGTTCACCAGGAAAAACCGCCGGGGGAACAGTCAAAGATAGCAGGACAGCCGAATATCGATGTCAGCGATGTAAGTCGAACACCCTAGTGCCAGCCGCTAAAGCTCAGTACTATTCGCTATCTGGACTGTAAACGTGGCTGACGGTACCTGCTTGTTACTGACACAATGCAGCATCCTGATTTTCTGCCATCACAACACGGGACTTTAGTCTGCCAACTAGTCACCTATAGCTCGTTCTTCTTTGGGAAGAAATTCTGGAAGACTCCATTTCCCCTCCTTAATCCGCTCTACGTTTTTCTCGGCTGGAGGCGTGCTCTGGCGCTGCCCGTGTGAAGGTCCAAGAGAGGTGAGGTTGCCAGCATCGTCTGTGACCCCGTGCATTGCTTTTCACGAAAAGGATGTCCTTCCGTATTCTTCAGCCCCGACGCTCTTTCTCCTGGTACACTATTCCGAAATCTCTTTGTCTCGCCATCCACTCTGTCACCGCTACGGAGGATCCGCGGTCTCTAGCAGCATAAACCACCACCGCCACCCTTTGTTCTCTTGCAGGGCAATGAAATGTCCTCGTCTGCAGAATACTATAAGATGCTTCGCAGCCCCTCCTTAGCCAATAGCGCCCTCTGAGGAATGAGAGGCCACATGGCCCTTTCTGTCGGTGCGCAGCCTTACTTAACTCCCAGACATGTAGTACCACAGAAATTGTTAGTATGTGTTGTTAGCCGAGGAACTGATGGAACCGATTTTGCATCGTACATATGATTTAATTTAAATATAAATGTACAAGTATTTTAAATGTATCGCTGCAAAATCTTGCCGCCTTAAAAACTGATGGTAGCTTAATATACTGTATCTTGTCTGTTCTAACTGCTCTATTTATTTTCTTGAGAAAGGGCAGTGGCCGATGTGTAGCTTGGTATTGACTGTGTGTTTTTGAAAGAGGACGCAAGCTGAATAACTTATTATACAGTGGCTTATAGCATTGGAACGTTTGCTTTTTATGTACGAAAAACATATTTGAACCATCAGCTATTTTCCTTTTTAACCCAAGTATGTACCGGTTTCAGTCTTGGACCATCTTCACGGATTGGGGTTAGTCATTACTTAATATGTGTTGTGCATGCCATGAGTGTAAATATATGACAGAGGACTTTAAAAGCAAACATACGAATAATAAATGTATACATAGCAGTACTCACTGCTGTACTGATGCACTACACATTTTAAGTAATGACTAATGCAATATGGTGGCTTAAACCATCTTAACCATAATCCGTGAAACTGGTCCAAGACTGAAACAGGTAGATATTTTGGTTTAAAATAAAAACAGCTGATGGTTCAAATATGTATTTTGTACATTACTTAACAGCTGTTGACAGTCACCTTCCTAAAATGTTTTGATTGTTTTACGATAAAAAGGGTAAGGTCGATTAACTTAGTACATTCCGTTATATTTTTTCTGTATTTTTAAGTTGTCAGATAATTCTCGTAAGAAGAGGCAGAACCCGATGTTTAAGTTAGTATTTGCAGTGTTTTTAAGGGTGACGTCCACTAACCTAATTAAGTATTACTCGTTTCCAAGCTCTAGTTATTAGGTGGTTTCGCTAATTAAGGTCTAGTGCCCAGTGTGTAGTGTCTGCTGGGATTAGAGTCTTTCCTGAGGTACGGTTCATCATCGGTTGTTAGGAGGGCATGTGGGCGCGCAGTAATACATGTTTTAATAGTATTTTCGTAAAAGAGTCACGGCCTGTGATTAAATATAAGCCTTCCCTATCTCTTGTGTACCTCTTACGTAATTTGACTGTGTACGTAATTTGTTAAAGAAAGACAGTGTGTGAGTTCTAAAAAGAAAGGCAGTGCCCGAGTTCTAAATTAGTCGTTCTGTGGAGTAATTAACAATTCTACAGCATTTTAACAAAAGAGTGTCGGCCCTTGATTAAGTGAAAATCTCATCGATTCTCTGTGTATCTCTTGCGTATTTTAACTGCATAAATCATTTTTTAAAGAAGGGGCAGTGTACGATGTCAAAGTCAAGATTATAATTGGAATTATCTTGCCGCCTAAGGCAGTTTCTATAGTATCTGCTAAATGAGCAAAGGCCCACTGACCTAGTGTACGTGTTATTAAAATTGTCCTTACTTGTGTCTCTGTCTGTGCCTTTGTAAAGGTTCAAATGGTTCTGAGCACTATGGGACTTAAGATCTCAGATCATCAGTCCCCTAGAACTTAGAACTAGTTAAACCTAACTAACCTAAGGACATCACACACATCCATGCCCGAGACAGGATTCGAACCTGCGACCGTACCAGCAGCGCGGTTCCGGACTGAAGCGCCTAGAAACTCTCGGTCACAGCAGCCGGCCTGTGAAAGGTATTGGTTTGCTAAAAAAATACAATATCACTGTGCTTTGCAGTTTCCTGTCACTGTCCTGAAGGTCTCACAAAGATATACGACTATCGATGTGTTCAGCCCACCAATATGTCAAGGATATCCTAATACTCTGAAATTCGACTGACTATTGTACGAACTGCGATTTGCATTACTTATTTGCAATGTAGTTCAAAGTGACAGAATAGGGCTGTGACAAGGGTGGTCCATTGATAGTGACCGGGCCAAATATCTCACGAAATAAGCATCAGACGAGAAAACTACAAAGAACGAAACTCGTCTAGAATGAAGGGGGAAACCAAATGGCGCTATGGTTGGCCCGCTCGATGGCGCTGCCACAGTCAAACGGATATCAACTGCGATTTTAAAAATAGGAACCCCCATTTTTATTACATATCCGTGTAGTATGTAAAGAAATATGAATGTTTTGGCTGGACCACTTTTTTCGGTTTGTGACAGATGGCGCTGTAATAGTCACAAATGTATAAGTACGTGGTATCACATAACATTCCGCCAGTGCTGACAGTATTTGCTTCGCGATACATTGCCCGTGTTAAACTGCACCATTTACCAATTAAGGAAAAGGTCCATATCGTGTTGATGTATGGCTATCGTGATCAAAATGCCCAACGGGTGTGTGCTATGTATGCTGTTAGGTATCCTGGACGACATCATCCAAGTGTCTGGACCGTTCGCCGGATAGTTACGTTATTAAAGGAAACAGGAAGTCTTCAGCCACGTGTGAAAAGTCAACCACTACCTGCAACAAATGATGATGCCCAAGTAGGTGCTTTAGGTGCTGTCGTGGCTCATCCGTACATTAGTATCAGACAAATTGCGTGACAATCGGGATCTCAGAAACGTCGGTGCTGAGAACGCTATATCAACATCGATTGAACCCGTACCATATTTCTATGCACCAAGAATTGCATGGCGACGACTTTGAACGTCGTCTACAGTTCTGCCACTGGGCCCAAGAGAAATTACGGGACGATGACAGACTCTTTGCACGCGTTCTATTTAGCAACGAAGCGTCATTCACCAACAGCGGTAACGTAAACCGTCATCATATGCACTATTGGGCAACAGAAAATTTACGATGGCTGCGACAAGTGGAACATCAGCAACTTTGGCGGGTTAATGTATGATGCGGAATTATGGGAGGAAGGATAACTGGACCCCATTTTATCGTTGGCAATCTAAATGGTGCAATGTATGCTGATTTCCTACGCAACGTTCTAGCGATGTTACTACAAGATGTTTCACTGCATGACAGAATGGCGATGTACTTCCAACGTGATGGATGTGCGGCATATAGCTCGCGTGCGGTTGAAGCGGTACTGAATAGCATATTTCATGACAGGTGGATTTGTCGTGGAAGCACCTTACCATGGCCCGCAACGTTCACCGGATCAGATGTCCCCGGATTTCTTTCTGTGGGGAAAGTTGAAGGATATTTGCCATCGTGATCCACCGACAACGCCTGACAACATGCGTCAGCGTATTGTCAGTGCATGTGCGAACGTTACGGAAGGCGAATTACTCGCTGTTGAGAGGAATGTCGTTTCACGTACTGCCAAATGCATTGAGGTTGACGGACATCATTTGGGCATTTATTGCATTAATGTGGTATTTACAGGTAATCACGCTGTAACAGCATGCGTTCTCAGAAATGATATGTTCACAAAAGGACATGTATCACATTGTAACAACCGAAATAAAATGTTCAAACGTACCTACATTCTGTTTTTCAATTTCGAAACCCTACCTGTTGCCAACCGTTCGTCTAAAATTGTGAGCCAATCGTTTGTGACTATTACAGCGCCCTTTATCACAAAGTCCAACTAAAACATTCATATTTCTTTACGTACTACACGAATATGTAATAAAAATGGGGGTTCCTATTTTTAAAAACGCAGTTGATATCCGTTTCACTGTGGCAGCGCCATCGAGTGGGCCAACCATAGCGCCCTGAGAAACATAGAAACAATTTTCACAGAAACACAGATTAAAACAATGATACAGAAAAATCCCAAGGCCCCCATCCTAAAATCATTGCCTAAAGTCACAAACTCGGAATACCCATACGTCAATTAATAAACTTCACCAAAGCACCAACATACCACTCAGCCAAACACACACACACTCTGCTACAGACAATATACAAATACACGGACAAAAGAAGTCTAAAGAACTCAAGTGACTTAATAGAAAAAATAAGAAATGAAAACACACCAGACACAGCAACATTGGTTTCATTTCATATAATTTCAATGTACACACACATCCCAACAGAAGAAACCATCAACATAATAGAAATAAACCTCCAACTGCAAGGAAACATACCCACAACAAACATACAAGAAATATTAGCCAAACTCAGGCTCATCACAGAACAAAACTACTTCAAATTCAACAACAGATTTTACTCTCAACGAGATGGACTACTCATGGGATCCCCAATCAGTGGCCTCCTAGCTGACATTTTCCTCAATCAGATAGAAAAACAAATCTTTGACAAAATAGTAATACCAAAACAGTACAAAATAATATGTTGGTACAGATACGTAGATGACATAATTTGCTTAATAGATGATCCACTGCCTCGCATAAAAGAACTTCATGACAACATAAACTCCATCCACCCACAGATACAATTCACCACAGAAACACAAACAGATGAAAAACTTAATTTCTTAGATCTCACTATACACAAGAGAAACAACAAACATGAATTCACAATCTACAGAAAACCCACACTCACCAGCACCATAATTCATAACCAATCCAATCACCCCATAATTCACAAAGAAGCCAGCTTCAGATATTTACTTCCTAGGCTGAACAAAATACCCATGAACAAGCATCACTACACACAAGAACTGAACACGATACAACAAATTGCACAGGAGAATGGATATGACGCAAAGAGAGTAGACAAAACAAACCGCAAAATACAAAAACAAACAGCACATAACCGTGAAACACATACACTTACAAACATAACTCATCACACAACAAATCAGCAGCCAGTAAGCAACAAATGGCACATAATGAGTTACAACAACGAAGTCACACACAGGGTGGGTAATATACTAAAGAAACAAGGACTCAACATAGCATACAGAACCAACAACACAATACAGAGCAGATTCGGAAGAACTACCACCAACACTGACAAATAAAGCCAGTCCGGCATCTACCAACTTACTTGCAACTGCTATCAATCTGTATATGTGGGCCAAACATGTAAGACCTTCAGAACCAGATATAATGAACACCTCAGAGCACTGAAAAGCAATGGTACACACTCAACATTTGCAGACCACCTAGTAGCACACAACCACCACCCAACAAACATTGAAACTGACCTTCACATCCTAAAAACTAGCAGCAGCCTATACCAAAAATTAACTATAGAAGAAAACTACCACATCCAAAAATCAATGGCCCAAGGAAAGAAAGTACTCACATCACTGTGCAACAAAACCCTCTTCGCCACAATAGAAGAACTATACAAGTAATACACACACACACACACACACACACACATAAAATCCTTTCTCCCTCTCTCTCTCTCTCTCTCCCTCTCTCTCTCTCTTCTTTCTTTCTTTCTTTCAGTCTCTCTCTCTCTGCCCCAGTACTCATCACACACACGCAAACCCACACAAACCACACACCACTAACACCAAATACAATTCAAACTTCGCGCGCCTCACCCAGCAGAACACGCTACGAAACAAATGAACGCCACACAGCCACAACAACACGTAATGGCAGCGAAAACTTCGCCTATGTTTTGAGTAATCGAAAAACTGCATTGCCACGCGAACATAGGCAAAGAAGTTAGCCTATTTACTTAGCCAACAACACAGGAAGACGTACCACAACTTCAAAACTATAAGTTACAGAAAGAAAACGTGATACAGTCTTACTTCCCTTCGTAAATGCATAACAAACAGAATATAAATTACGTTTTGCTGTTTGCAGATGACAAGTTGTATATTGTGTAGCAGAACAGCTACCAAATAAGTGGACAATAACATCATATAAGTTATGTCACTTATGATTACACCCACTTTTCACCAATTAAGTTACAAATGCATCTTTTAAATAATGTTGTAAACGAAACAAATGTTAATACGTTAACAACATATTTGCAGTTAAAAAAATAAATATAGAACCCACTGACGATAGCACAAAAGTGCTGAAACATGTATGGGTGAAACAAAAGAAAAAAGGTGTCTTGCATAAGGTGAAACTTCTCATCCCATCTTACTGCACATTTTGTGCCCAGAAAACTTTAGCTTGGCTTGATGAATTACCCCAAAAAATAATCCCATATGACATTATAGAATGAAAGTAAGCATAGTATGCCAGCTCTTCATTTTTATATCTCCTATTAGCATTGTAAAAAGAGATTTGTTAAGACGCTTCACCATTTCTGTGGTGTGCTTCTCCCAGTTGAATTTATTATCAAGCTGTGATCCCAAGAATATAGCGCTGTCCACTTCTTGTATCTGCTTATCATCGTATGTTAGGCATATACTCATGGGACACCCCTTACAAGTTCTGAACTGCATGAGTGTGTTTCTTTCGAAGTTTAGTGCAAAGCATTCGCTTGGAACCAATGATTAATGTCCACAAATATTTTACTAGCCGATCATTCCAAGACTACAATTGATTTGCTATTTATTGCAATGTTTGTATCATTGTCAAACAAATATAGTAATGTTGCTGAAGAAAGGTCATTGATATGCACAAGAAAAAGTAAGGGCCCTAAAATGGGACCTTGGTGGACCCCACATGTAATTAGTTCCCATTTGGATGATGCCTGATAGCTTAATACATGTCTCTTTCCTAATAACACCTTTTCTTTCCTACCAGAGATATAAGATTTGAACCATTTTGCAGCATTTCCTGTTACACCACAGGATTCTAATTTACTGAAAAGGATATTGTGATTTACACTGTCATATGCCTTTAACAGATCACAAAATGTACCAGTTGCCTGTAATTTTTTGTCTAATGAATTAAGTACATTTTCACTGTAAGTGTAGATAGCCTTCTCAATATCAGAAGCCTTTATAATTCCGAACTGCGACTTTGACGGTATGTTATTTGAGATAAGATGGTTATAAAGCTGATTGTTCAATACTTTTTCTAAAACTTTTGAGAATGCTGGCAAAAGTGAAATTGGACGGAAATTTGATGCTATTTTCTTTATCTCCCGTCTTAAACAGTGACTTAACTTCAGCATCCTCCTTACATGAACCATGGACCTTGCCGTTGGTGGGGAGGCTTGCGTGCCTCAGCTATACAGATAGCCGTACCGTAGGTACAACCACAACGGAGGGGTATCTGTTGAGAGGCCAGACAAACGTGTGGTTCCTGAAGAGGGGCAGCAGCCTTTTCAGTAGTTGCAAGGGCAACAGTCTGGATGATTGACTGACCTGGCCTTGTAACAATAACCAAAACGGCCTTGCTGTGCTGGTACTACGAACGGCAGAAAGCAAGGGGAAACTATGGCCGTAATTTTTCCCGAGGGCATGCAGCTTTACTGTATGATTAAATGATGATGGCGTCCTCTTGGGTAAAATATTCCGGAGGTAAAATAGTCCCCCATTCGGATCTCCGGGCGGGGACTACTCAAGAGGATGTCGTTATAAGGAGAAAGGAAACTGGCGTTCTACGGAACGGAGCGTGGAATGTCAGATCCCTTAATCGGGCAGGTAGGTTAGAAAATTTAAAAAGGGAAATGGATAGGTTAAAGTTAGATATAGTGGGAATTAGTGAAGTTCGGTGGCAGGAGGAACAAGACTTCTGGTCAGGTGACTACAGGGTTATAAACACAAAGTCAAATAGGGGTAATGCAGGAGTAGGTTTAATAATGAATAGGAAAATAGGAATGCGGGTAAGCTACTACAAACAGCATAGTGAACGCATTATTGTGGCCAAGATAGATACGAAGCCCACACCTACTACAGTAGTACAAGTTTATATGCCAACTAGCTCTGCAGATGACGAAGAAATTGAAGAAATGTATGATGAAATAAAAGAAATTATTCAGATAGTGAAGGGAGACGAAAATTTAATAGTCATGGGTGACTGGCATTCGAGTGTAGGAAAAGGGAGAGAAGGAAACGTAGTAGGTGAATATGGATTGGGGCTAAGAAATGAAAGAGGAAGCCGCCTGATAGAATTTTGCACAGAGCACAACTTAATCATAGCTAACACTTGGTTTAAGAATCATGATAGAAGGTTGTATACATGGAAGAACCCTGGAGATACTAAAAGGTATCAGATAGATTATATAATGGTAAGACAGCGATTTAGGAACCAGGTTTTAAATTGTAAGACATTTCCAGGGGCAGATGTGGACTCTGACCACAATCTATTGGTTATGACCTGTTGATTAAAACTGAAGAAACTGCAAAAAGGTGGGAATTTAAGGAGATGGGACCTGGATAAACTGAAAGAACCAGAGGTTGTACAGAGTTTCAGGGAGAGCATAAGGGAACAATTCACAGGAATCAGGGAAAGAAGAACAGTAGAAGAAGAATGGGTACCTTTGAAGGATGAAGTAGTGAAGGCAGCAGAGGATCAAGTAGGTCAAAAGACGAGGGTTAGTAGAAATCCTTGGGTAACAGAAGAAATATTGAATTTAATTGATGAAAGGAGAAAATATAAAAATGCAGTAAATGAAGCAGGCAAAAAGGAATACAAACGTCTCAAAAATGAGATCGACAGGAAGTGCAAAATGGCTAAGCAGGGATGGCTAGAGGACAAATGTACGGATGTAGAGGCTTATCTCACTAGGGGTAAGATAGATACTGCCTACAGGAAAATTAAAGAGACCTTTGGAGATAAGAGAACCACATGTATGAACATCAAGAGCTCAGATGGAAACCCAGATCTAAGCAAAGAAGGGAAAGCAGAAAGGTGGAAGGAGTATATAGAGGGTCTATACAAGGGCGATGCACTTGAGGACAATGTTATGGAAATGGAAGAGGATGTAGATGAAGATGAAATGGGAGATACGATACTGCGTGAAGAGTTTGACAGAGCACTGAAGGACCTGAGTCGAAACAAGGCCCCCGGAGTAGACAACATTCCATTGGAACTACTGACGGCCTTGGGAGAGCCAGTCCTGACAAAACACTACCATCTGGTGAGCAAGATGTATGAAACAGGCGAAATACCCACAGACTTAAAGAAGAATATAATAATTCCAATCCCAAAGAAAGCAGGTGTTGACAGATGTGAAAATTACCGAACAATCAGTTTAACAAGCCACAGCTGCAAAGTACTAACACGAATTCTTTACAGACGAATGGAAAAACTAGTAGAAGCCGACCTCGGGGAAGATCAGTTTGGATTCCGTAGAAATACTGGAACATGTGAGGCAATACTGACCTTACGACTTATCTTAGAAGAAAGATTAAGGAAAGGCAAACCTACGTTTCTAGCATTTGTAGACTTAGAGAAAGCTTTTGACAATGTTGACTGGAATACTCTCTTTCAAATTCTAAAGGTGGCAGGCGTAAAATACAGGGAGCGAAAGGCTATTTACAACTTGTACAGAAACCAGATGGCAGTTATAAGAGTTGAGGGACATGAAAGGGAAGCAGTGGTTGGGAAGGGAGTAAGACAGGGTTGTAGCCT
Source organism: Schistocerca americana (assembly GCF_021461395.2). Classification (NCBI taxonomy): domain Eukaryota; kingdom Metazoa; phylum Arthropoda; class Insecta; order Orthoptera; family Acrididae; genus Schistocerca; species Schistocerca americana. Next base: position 1,097,681,274 of record NC_060119.1, on the reverse strand, counting down.
CTCCCTGATGTTATTCAATCTCTATATTGAGCAAGCAGTAAAGGAAACAAAAGAAAAATTTGGAGTAGGTATTAAAATCCATGGAGAAGAAATAAAAACTTTGAGGTTCGCCGATGACATTGTAATTCTGTCAGAGACAGCAAAGGACTTGGAAGAGCAGTTGAACGTAATGGATGGTGTCTTGAAGGGAGGATATAAGATGAACATCGACAAAAGCAAAACGAGGATAATGGAATGTAGTCGAGTTAAGTCGGGTGATGCTGAGGGTATTAGATTAGGAAATGAGACACTTAAAGTAGTAAAGGAGTTTTGCTATTTGGGGAGCAAAATAACTGATGATGGACGAAGTAGAGAGGATATAAAATGCAGACTGGCAATGGCAAGGAAAGCGCTTCTGAAGAAGAGAAATTTGTTAACATCGAGTATAGATTTAAGTGTCAGGAAGTTATTTCTGAAAGTATTTGTATGGAGTGTAGCCATGTATGGAAATGAAACATGGACGGTAAATAGTTTGGACAAGAAGAGAATAGAAGCTTTCGAAATGTGGTGCTACAGAAGAATGCTGAAGATTAGATGGGTAAATCACATAACTAATGAGGAAGTATTGAATAGGATTGGGGAGAAGAGAAGTTTGTGGCACAACTTGACCAGAAGAAGGGATCGGTTGGTAGGACATGTTCTGAGGCATCAAGGGATCACAAATTTAGCATTGGAGGGCAGTGTGGAGGGTAAAAATCGTAGAGGGAGACCAAGAGATGAATACACTAAGCAGATTCAGAAGGATGTAGGTTGCAGTAGGTACTGGGAGATGAAGAAGCTTGCACAGGATAGAGTAGCATGGAGAGCTGCATCAAACCAGTCTCAGTACTGAAGACCACAACAACAACAACAACTTCATCGTATTCCAACCATTCAGAAAATGTTCCACTGATAAACGACTGGTTACACAGATAGCTTAATATGTTACTTAATTCAATACCACATTCTTTAATTAACTTTGTTGATGTTTCATCATACCCACTACATGTTTTTGGTTTTAAAGATTTTGTGATGGACATTATTTCTGTTGGAGTAATGAGGGTAACATTCATATTTTGGAAGTTACTTAAAATATTAGGTGTGAGGTATTCCATAGCAGCATCTACAGAACTTGACAACCCCATCTTTTCAGTAACAGTTATAAAATGTTTGTTAAAAACTTCTGCAACACTATACACATCTGTCACCAATGTATCATTTACTCTTAATGCTATTTAACCCTCTTCATATCTGGTTCTACTGGTCTACTCCTTCACTGTATCCCATATTGTCTTTATTTTGTTATCTGATTCCTTGTAATATATTTGCTTTGATGTTCGTATTACAGTCTTTAATATTTTGCAGTATTTCTTGTAATGTGCCATAGCATCAACATCAGAATTCCTTCAGACTGACAGATACAGTTTTCTTTTTGTTTTACAATATACCCCTATTCCTTGAGTAATGCATGGCTTCTTTGTAGACTTTGTTCTAACCTTGATTAGTTTTGGGGGAAAACAGTGTTCAAATAAGGTAGCCACTTTATTAGCAAAAGTGTTATATTTTTCATTCATGCCATTAGCACCAGTGAATGTTTCTGAGGAGTGTCCCAAAATAATTTTTGGCTTATTGATTACCCTCTTGAGCTCAGATTTAACAGATTTTGTATCCTGTTCAGTGTTAACATTTAACAGAAGGAACTGCAAGTAATGGTCTGAGAGGTCATTGACTATTGGTTTTGCAATATAATTTGGTTCATTGGACTTTTCTGTAAAGATATTATCAATGGCTGTTTGGAGCAATTGGCTACCCTAGTGGGAAACTTTACTGTGGGTGTTGAGTTGAATGATAGTGTTACTAACTCAGGTAAGTTCTTATTGGGAGAGTCTTTAAGGAAATCTACATTGAAATCACCAGCAACCACTATTTCTTTGTTTTCGATTGTTAAGTGGGGCAGTACAGCTTCAAGGGGGTATATGAACAGATTAAAATTACGTGTAGGTGCTCGATATACACTTAATATTATGTAGGACTTTTTGAGAAATTCTACTTCTGTTGCACATGCTTCCATATGCTGTTCTAGGCAAAATTTATGAATGTCTATGTTCTTAAATTTATGACAGTTCCTGATGAATGTGACAACTCCTCCTTTCTCCATTTTCACTCTACAAAAGTGAGATGCTAACCTAAATCCTGAAACACTTCAAAGTTCTGTACCAGTGGTCACATGATGTTCAGAGAGGCAGATTATGTCAGCTGGTTTTGAGGATTCTAATTCATCTATGCAGATAACTAATTCATTAATTGTATTTCTCAGTCCTCGAATATTTTGATGCAATAAAGATAGCTGACATTTGTCATTGAATGAGTTAAGATTGGGTATCGTTGAAATATCTGATGATTGTTGAAAATTTTTAACCAATAGCTGTTTATGCTGATGTAATAAGCTAGAATTATGTTTTTGGTTTCTTTCTCAAACTGAAGGTTTGTCTCAGTCCTAACCTCTTTTGAAATTTTGTTTCTTTATGTCCTCCCTGCCCTAAAAAAGGGTCTTTTCTGAACCCAATAACCACTGGTATTTTATCAGTCATGATAGTGACTCCCCTCTTTAACTTTCCTGCTATTTTCCAAACCAGTATACCCTTCCCTTTCCTGTTGAGATGAGGGCCATGCCTAGTATAATCCCACCTATTCAAAGAATCAACAGGAACCACACGAATGTGTGACACTGCACCCAACTCCAAATTGACTTTCTTGACAGTAGAGTTCAAATGTGGTCGGTCATGGCGCCCAAGAACAGATACAAACTCAACACTAGTATGCTTTGATGCTGATGCAGTCTTTGCCAGGTCACACTCTATACTGTACCCAAGATCTCAGTCAGTACTATTACCTGGCCCACACACTATAACCACAGTGTCTTTCTTAGTGAAAACTTTGCAAATTGATCCTACATCCTGTGTCATCTGCTCCAGACCAGCACTCGATTTAAAAAAATTGGTGACCTGGTATTCTGATCCTAGTCCATCCTGCAAAAGTTGGCCAACACCTCTTCCATAGGAACTACCTAACAACAACAACACCTCAATAGGAAAGGGAAAGGTAAACTGGCAGGGCTGTTAACGAAATCCATAAGGTGGCATAGTAGTACTCATGTATTTACCTCTTTTTTATACTAATATCAGTGTCCAATGAGAAGTTCAGGCGGGCATGTACTAAAGAGGTCCAAAACTCACAAGATTCTCACAAAAGGGAAGTAAATGATAATTTTACCACATGTAACCAAAGTATTGGTGGATTAAAGAAAAAAGTAGATTCTCACAAAAAGTAAAAAATAATGTTACCATTTTTCACCAAAATATTCCGGGATTAAAGAATAAAGCAGATGAGCTCCTGGTTTGTTTAGATGACATTGAATTTGATAATGTAATAGATATACTATGCCAGTCTGAGCATCACATTGTGTCTGATATGAAAAAGGTAAATATCGGTTGTTATAAACTAGCTGCACATATCAATAGAGAGAACCAGGTGAGAGGAGGAGTTGCCATATATGTGAAAAGTTATCACTGTGTAGAAAGCTCAGATACAAAAAAGTTTTGTCTAGAGCTACGTATAGAAGCATGCGCCTGTCAATTTAAACTGAAGGAGGGCTCTTTTATAATTGTAACAGTATATAGGTCCCCTTCAGGAAATTTCATTTATTCCTGGGAAACTTGGATGCCTTGTTGTGCTATCTGTCGGAGAGGGGAGAGCAAATTATTATTTGTGTTGACTTCAATGTTGATTCACTGAAAGAGTGTAATAGGAAGAATGACCTGGAAGTCTTGCTTGGTTCTTTCAATTTGACATCTGTCATTAATTTTCCTACTAGGGTAGTAAAGGACAGCAGAACATTTATAGATAACACTTTTATAGACCAAGATAGGTTTAAAAACATAAATTCTTGTCCTGTTGAGAATTGGCTTTCTGATCACGATGCTCCATTCAGTAATTCAAAACTACCCTCCAAAGTTGTGTGTTCAATTAATGACTCAACAAATAGAAATTTCAGAGAAAATCTTCAGCAGTTAGACTAGGATGAGGTGTACAATGAACCCAATGCTAATTTAAAATATAACTTACTTCATGATACAATTGTAAAAGAATTTGAAAACTGTTTCACCAAGAAAGTAGATAAATCTAATTATAAGAAACCATGCAAAAAACCTTGGCTTACTAAAAGAATAAAAATATCTTCAAAGCACAAAAGGGAACTGTATCTAACAACAAGAAAGAGTAATGACCCAGAAACAGCCAAACATTATAAAAACTACTGTGCTACATTAAGAAAGGTTATTATAAAGTCCAGAAGCATGTGCATCATGGCTGAAATTAATACCTCTGATAACAAAATCAAAACAATTTAGAACATTATTACAAGGGAGACAGGGCAACCAAGAGCTCAGGATGACAGCATCACCATCAAAGCGAATGGAAACTTGATAAACATCAAGCTAGGAGTCGAAAACATTTTGAATAATCATTTTTTAAATATTGTAGAGAAAATAGGATCTAAATGTTCATTAGAAGAAGCAAGGCAGTTAATGGAAGAGGCCTTACCCACATCATTTGATACAATTGAAATTCCACCCATCTCTCCGTCTGAAATTAGGAAGATAATAAAATCTCTCAAGAATAAAAGCTCACTTGGAATTGATGGCATTTCCAGCAGGAAAATAAAAGCTGTTCCCAAGAAACCAGTTGGATTCGAGTATTTTCCCAGATAGACTGAAGTATGCCATTGTTAAACCACTGCATAAAAGAGGGGATACTTCTGATGTCAACAACTACCGCCCAATCTCTCTTCTGACTGCCTTACCCAAAATTCTTGAAAAAGTAATGTATTCCAGAGTAGCTTCACACCTTTGTAAAAATGAAGTTTTATCAAAATGTCAGTTAGGTTTCCAGAAGGGTTTTTCAACGGAAAATGCTATATATACTTTCACTAATGAAATATTAAATGCACTAAGTAACTGGAAGTCACCTGTTTGGATTTTTTGTGATCTATCAAAGGCTTTTGATTGTTTAAATCATGGAATACTTCTAGATAAGCTCAAGTACTGTGGTATGGATGGGACAGTGCTCAAATGATTTAAATCATACCTTACTGGAAGAGTGCAGAAAGTTGAAGTAAGCTGTTCACATAACATGCAAAAAACTGGTGATTTCTCAAACTGGGGAGCAATCAAGGATGGGTGCCACAAGGTTCGATCTTGGGTCCTCTGCTGTTCTTAATATGTATTAATGACTTGCCATTCTATATTCACGAAGATGCAAAGCTGGTACTTTTTGCCGATGATGCAAGTATAGCTATCACACCCAACAGACAAGAATTAACTGGTGAAATTGTAAACGATGTTTTTCAGAAAATCATTAAGTGGTTCTCTGCAAACAGGCTCTCATTAAACTTTGACAAAACACAGTATATATAGTTCCACACAGTAAATGGAGTGACACCATTAATAAATGCTGGCCCGGATGGCCGAGCGGTTCTAGGCGCTACAGTTTGGAACCGCTATGGTAGCAGGTTCGAAACCTGCCTCGGGCACGGATGTGTGTGATGTCCTTAGGTTAGTTAGGTTTAAGTAGTATTAAGTTCTAGGAGACTGATGACCTCAGAAGTTAAGTTCCATAGTGCTCAGAGCCATTTAGCCATTAATAAATATAGACTTCGATTAGCAATCGATAGCTACCGTAGAATATTCAAAATTTCTAGGTATCTGCATTGATGAGAGGTTGAACTGGAAAAAACACACTGAGGATCTGTTAAAACCTTTGAGTTCAGCTACTTATGCTATTAGGGTCATTGCATATTTTGGCGATGTACATCTGAGTAAATAAGCTTACCACACCTGTTTTCATTCTCTGCTTCCATGTGGCATCATATTCTCGGGTAACTTATCATTGAGTAAAACAGTGTTCATTGCACAAAAGCGTGTAATCAGAATAATTGCTGGAGCTCATCCAAGATCATCCTGCTGACACTTGTTTAAAGAGCTAGAGATTTTCACTGTAGCGTCACAATATATATATTCACTTATGAAATTTGTTATTAACAATCCGAACGAATTCAAAAGTAATAGCAGTGTACATGGCTACAACACTAGGAGAGAGGATGATCTTCACTACTCAAGGTTAAATCTAACATTGGCTCAGAGGGGGGTAAATTATGCTGCCACAAAAGTGTTTGGTCACTTACCTAATAGCATCAAAAGTCTGACAGATAGCCATATAGCATTTAAAAGGAAATTAAAAGACTTTCTTAATGGCAACTCTTTCTACTCATTAGATGAATTTTTGGATGTAGTAAGTGGGTAATTTCCCCTACACTCACAAAAAAAAATGTCAAGTAATATTTTGTGTAATGTAATATCTTGTATAGACACCTTTTATTAACCTGACATGTTCCACATCATTACGAAGTGTCGTATTCATGATCTATGGAACAAGTACTAATCTAATCTAATCTTCCTCTTTACTGATTTCCCTACATTCTTACTTTTCAATTTGCTGCTGAAAGTTTGTTGTGTCCTGTCTACACCTGCAGATGCTTGAGACCCACCAGCTTCTAACTGAAGGAACAGGTCAAATCTATATTCCACATTCACCACGAAGCTGTCGGACAAAGTTCTAGGCCTGCTCCTCCTGTTGCCACTTCCCAACTCTCGTTACCCTTCTCCCTCCTTAACCTGTCAAGATCTCCCCCGGCCTTGTCTAACTCAGCCTGAAGGGCGGCAATTTCACCCTCCTGTTCTAGTATCTTCCTATCTCTACTACAAATCCTACAAAACCACTTATGAGTCTCATTTACTTCCCCTATTCCCACGACACTACAGTCACCCACATGGAAAAAACTACAGCATCCGCCCCGACCTAACAGTTCTACGGAAAGTCAAGCACATTTCGCTCATGATAAACGTAATAGTTTATTAAGAATAAGTCAGTTAAATTGCAGATAAAACGAAAATATGATTTCACAAATTTGGCTTATATGCAACTGGATGCAAACAAAAACAGTGCAAAATTTCTGAAAGTCCTTTGGTACAGGAGACCCGAGAATTGTTATTTTCACAACTGAAATTGGTAGTGTTTAACAAAAATAAAGAATACCAGTTGTATATTACACGATGTAGCTTTCACCTTTATCAAAGCCGTCCAGCACCAACTACACTAATAATGTACATTAGTTCTTCAATAACCACCAGTAAATGCCGTGTTAAGTTCTAAGGTATACGTACGTTAATAAGTGTCCATTCTATTTCTTGAAGAGACTTCTAAAAATTCAAGGATTTACCACGTACTCATTCTGTCACTGAACAGGGACAGTCTGTGTAATTCGATTGCTTATCATCATGACTGAGTCTGCGTCTCCGAAAATCTAAAAGTAATGTAATGCTAGTTCTTTTACAGCCTATCGAAAAAGCTTCCTGGTGTTTGTGGAGTACGGGCGGGGGGGGGGGGGGGGGGGGGGGGAGGGGGGCGTTAGTCGCTTGCTGTAGTGTCGCTGTGAAGTGGTACCTTACCAAATTGCATGTCAGCCATTTTCACGCTATATGAGCTGGGCGTTAGAGTTCACTGAACTCCCACGTAAAACAATGCCGTACATTAGGCCTGTTGGAGCAGCCACTGACACTGAAATATTGTACTGATGTAGACGTAGAACACGGTAACGAAGAGAGGTGCTGAATATGATCCAGTTTCTACTCCCACTTCTTGAATTCGATGGCAGCACAAATAAGAGTCCAACGCGACACGGGGTAAGAGCAAGCTCTGCGCTGTAGCGTTGGTTTTCATTGGACTTGGAAGGAGTCGGCTGTCCGGGAAGTTCTGACTGACGATGATAAAGGGCTGTTGCCTGCATTGAAAGCTATGTGTTACTTCAGAGCGCAAGTAATTATGACATCAGTAACGTCTTGGGAGAGGGGCTAATATGCCGAAGCGTTCAAGTTCTGTCCTAAGGCTGCCGAATTCCCTGCATAGTGCTCAATCTGCAAGCGAGTTGCTTTGACTCCGTGTGGAAGCGTGCGGTATGTTACATACTGGAGATATTGCATACTGGAGAATTTTCGTCACTGAAGGAAAAACAAGAGAACATCTTGCCACACGGAACTGAAAGCGCCAGATGTGTTCAGGAAAACAACTCTGAACAAATTACTGGGTTCCCTTCTGTCCATTGCCTCATGAGCCATCTATAGAGGTTTACCCTTCCACTACCGACGACGGAACACTAACTGGTCCTCAGAGATGGAGTGTTCCGCTTGAACGTGCCGCCGCCGACTCTGTAAGCTGCTTTTTCCTGCGTCATCAGTTATCTGATGGTTTTGACGCAGTACGTCACTAATACGTCTCTTGTGATAGCCTTCACATCTCAGAGTAGCACCTTACGTTCTCAGTTTTCTGTTCGTTGCATTCCAACCTCCGTCTTCCTCCACAGGTTCTATTCTCTATGGCTCCCTCCCACCATGCCAATTATTCCCTGATGACTTAAGAATGTCGTGTCATCTCGTCCCTTCTTCTTATGAGTATTTTCCATACGTCCCTTTCGTCACCGGTTCTGCGGAGAACCTCCTCATTCCTTACCTTATCGGCCCACCTATTTTTCATCATAGCTTTGTAGCACCACATCTCAAACATTTCGATTCTGTTCTGTTCCCGTTCTCTGACAATTCATGTTTCACCGTTGTACAACGCTGTGCTCCAAACGTATATCGTCAGAAACTTTATCCTCAGACTGACGCCAATGTTTGGTGCTAGTAGACTTCCCTTGGCCAGGAGTGCCTTTTTCGTCATGGGTTATTCTGCTTCAATGGTGGCAGAATTCCTTATCTTCGTAGCCACCAATTTTTGTGTTAAGTTTCCAGCTAATCTCCGTTGTGCAGCTCCTCATTACTTACTCTCAGTCTGTATTCTCACCCATTAGACTGTTTAGTCCATTCAACAGGTCCGTATTTATTCTTCAGTCAGTTTCACTGAGGAAGACAGGGGGAGCTGACATCCCTTCGGCCTGAATTTCTATCCCTATCTTGAAACGTTCTTTTACTTCCGTTAACACTAAAGCGATGTATAGATGAAACAATAGCGGCGAAAGACTGCGTCTATTTCTTACGACCCTTTTAATCTGAGCACTTTGTTTTTGATCTTCCATTCTTATTGTTCCCTTTTAGTTTAACATCTACGTCGTTACATCTACATGACTACTCTGCAATTCAAAAGTAACTGCTTGGCAATGTGATCATCGAATCACCTTCAAACTATTTCTCTACCGTTCCACTCTCTAAAAGCACGCAGGAAAACCAACATTTAAATTCTTTCAACAGAGTTCTGATTTCTCTTAATTTATCATAATGATCATTTCTCCTTATGTAAATGGATATCAGTTAAATATATTCGCATACAGAGGAGAAAAGTAGTAGGAAATTTCGAAAATATCTCGCCGGAAAGAAACGCATCTTTGTTTTAATGATGGCCACCCCAAACTTGCATAGGCTTATCAGATGCGTGACACTTTCTCCCCCTTTCGCGATAGTACAGAACAACCTTCCACTTTTCGCACCACACGTATTGTATATTACCTGGCTTAGTCTGAAGTTTACTCCTATTTCATTCAGAACTTCGATCGTATAGCACCATTTTAAATCCTCGAATCTTTTCTCTGAGTTGACAAATACTATGATGTTTCTTGTTTCTTTTACTAAGAGCAATGCCAGAACAACTTCGCTGGTGCCTTTTCTTACGGAAAGCCAAAGTGATTGGCATCTAATGGATAATCAATTATCTTTTCAATTATTCTGAACTTTAACTCTTGTCGAAAGCCAAACTAATCATCATCTAACGGGTTATCAATTATCTTTTCCATTCTTCTGCATATTAACCATCGCAGTACAAACGCACTTCGCATAAAGTGTATTATCAGTTGGGGGAGCGGGTACTTTACGACTACCACAACATTTTCAAATTTCGTTAAATTTTGTTTACTCACAATATAGATTTTAAAGAGATACTGATACCTAAGTAGAGATCTGAACAAGAGAATAATGAATATTACATACATTGTGAAATGTCACATCTACTGGTAAGACGGTAAATTTTGTGGTTAAGTTTGAATGACGAATACACACATCAAAAAAAGCTTTGCATCACCTCTGTTCCGAGAGTTCCGGAACCTGTACATAAAGTTGGAATAGAGATGAACATAAACATAATTTCTGCACATTTCATTGCTAATGAAAACAACACACTGTATGTTACACCACCATACAGCGAGACCTTCACAGGTGGTGGTCCAGATTGCTCTACACACCGGTACCTCTAATACCCAGTAGCACGTCCTCTTGCATTGATGCATCCTGTATTCGTCGTGGCATTCTACCCACAAGTTCATGAAGCCACTGTTGGTCCAGGTTGTTCCACTCCTCAACGGCGATTCGGCGTAGATCCCTTAGAATGGTTGGTGGGTCACGTTGTCCATAAACAGCCCTTTTTAATCTCTCCCAGGCATGTTTGATAGGGTTCACGTCTGGAGAACATGCTGGTCACTCTAGTTGAGCAATGTCGTTATCCTGAAGGAAGTCATTCACAAGATGTACACGATTGTGGTGCGAATTGTCGTCCATGAAGGCAAAAGCCTCACCAATTTGCTGCCGATATGGCTGCACTATTGGTCGGAGGATGGCATTCATGTATCGTACAGCCGTTACGGCGCCTTCCATGACCACCAGCGGCGTACGTCAGCCCCATATAATGCCACCCCAAAACAGTAGGGAACCTCCACCTTGCTGCACAGTGTGTCTAAGGCATTCAGCCTGTCCGGGTTGCCCACAAACACATATCCGACAACTGTCTGGTTGAAGGCATATGCGACATTCATCGGTGAAGAGAAAGTGATGCCAATCGCGAGCGGTCCATTCGGCATGTTATTGGGCCCATCTGAACCGCGCTGCATGGTGTCGTGGTTGCAAAGATGGACCTTGCCATGGACGTCGGGAGTGAAGTTGTGCATCATGCAGCCTATTGCGCACTGTTTTAGTAGTAACACGACGTCCTGTGGCTGCACTAAAAGCATTATTCAACATGGTGACGTTGCTGTCAGGGTTCCTCCGAGCCATAATCAGCAGGTAGCGATCATCCACTGCAATAGTAGCCCTTGGGCGGCCTGAGCGAGGCATATCATCGACAGTTCCTGTCTCTCTGTATCTCGTCAATGTCCTTACAACATTACTTTGCTTCACTCCGAGACGCCTGGTCACTTCCCTTGTAGAGAGCCTTTCGTGGCACAAAGTAACAATGTGGACGCGAACGAACTGTTTTATTGGCCGTCTAGGCATGGTTGAAATACAGACAACACGTGTCGTGTACCTCCTTGCTGGTGTAATGACGAAACGATCGGCTGTCAGACCCCTTCGTCTAATAGGCGCTGCTAATGCATGGTTGTTTACAGCAGTGGGCAGTAACCACAGTCAACGTCTGTCTTCAGGAATTATAGGAAGCGGGGTGGTTCGAACGTTTTCTTGATATGTGTATAACAAATTATGGAATCTGGTAGCAAACTTCAGTAAAAACGATAAATACATTTTTCAAAATTTTAATATATAAAATACCTAATGGTTACAATACTTTAGAAAGGAGGGTATAAAGTGCCCCCCCCCCTCCTCCCTTCCTCCTGGTATTGACAGGCTTAATCTTGTCAGTAACTTGGATCGATGATGTGTGCAATAGTTCACGCACTTAACTGTCCCAGTGTTAATTTGACTGAAGCTTCTTTCAACTTCCCTATCTGCCGAATCAGTTGTTTCATCATCCTTTCTCGTCGATGTCTTCACCTTCTCCCTCTGCCTTTTCCTCTTGGCTTAGCTTCACTTACTGTTTATTTCATTCAAAAAAAATAATTATGTTTTCTATATTACTGTATTTTCTGAAACATTTTTGTACTTCTTTGTTTCATCGAACAGCTGTAGTGATTCTTCCGGTATCCAAGGTATCTTCGCAATTACCTTCTTTGTTCCGATGTTTGTCTGTCCGACTTCTGTGACTGCTCTGTTTAGGTATGTTCATTCCTCTCCATCTGATCTGCACACTATGGTATTCGTTATTTCTGTATCTTAGAGAGCTTCAAACACATCTCATCATTCCTCAGTATGCCATTATTCCATTGTTTCCAAGTTGATTCTTTTGGACGAGTCTCTTCAACTTCAGTCTACTCTGCATTGCTATTGAATGCTGAACTGAGTGTATATCAGTATCCCTTTCAAAATATTCGTATGTGCAAAATTAAAGGACATTAAAATGCGTTTTTTCTACACATTTCATCAACATCAATAAAAACTCAACCACCGAACACTTGATGATGTGTTACGCTTCCCGCGTTACCTAAAACATAGTTGGTTCAGTTTAGCATACTCGTGACGTAAGATGGACGTTTAGGTATTTACATCTATGGCCAAAACGCTACATATTTGCCCACGTAAACAATGAAGTAAACGAGATGTTAGAAACTACTCTACAAAGTTATCTATTTTCAGAAAAACTAATTTCTTCTCATGTTTTATAACATTTGTGTACAACAAGTAACTTTCGGTGTAGTAAAACTGGTTATGTATCGGCCAGAAAATTATAAAAAGTATACTGGTGCCTCTCTCCTGTATTATTTATTTATTTAACAAGCTTTTTAAGTGATTTAGGATGACCACACTTTTTCTGTTGTATGTTGTTTTCCCTTATGTTGTCTATTTAGTACCTGCTGCGGAATGGTCTTGATTTCTGACTGGCCGAACGCTGCAAAACTAGACAGAATACTAATGGAATCAATTACGATGGTAATTGGATTTTTAGAAAAGTTAATTTAAAATGAATAATACATTCGTGATAACTATTTCCATTTGTTTCTTTATAAAACAGGTAGGATTTTCCCCGTGGCGAATGAAGAGGGGAATTCCATTTATTCGGATTTCACTGGATAGGTAACGTATGTTTTGTAATGAATAATTTTAGTGACGTAAATGCGGATGCCATTCACAGGGGACGAAAACGTTGCACTTTGTATTTCACGGCTTCTCAGTACCTACGCTGCAGTAATTTTAATTTAAATCGTTAATTGCTTACGTGCATGAGAACCATTATTATCTGCCTAATCGTTCGAAATAAGGTAAACATTCAACAGTTCTGTCCTTAATGTAAGAAGGAATGTCGTTTCAGCAGATTTACCTTGCCTTCATAAATCTACGAAATATTTATACCTTTTTCGTATAGGTAGCGATTCAGTTAATTTTAGTATAATCATGCTGAGTACATCTTTCGCTGACGAGAGTCAACGTTGTTCTGTTATACTGACACTGAGGAACAAGCATAAAGTGCGAGCATATATCACTAACGTAGTTACTGGTAAAGCGACTGACTACACAAACAACAAGAAGATAAACAGTTTTCATTCACATAATACGAGAGAAAACATCATGTTGAAGATACAACAAAATAACGGATAGTCCCACGGGGGCTACACTCATATGTCGGTTATAATAGTCATGAAACCATTCCTGACCATGGATCAGTAAGGAGCATAGATGACTTCATCTTCTTGGTGACACACTCTAGAAGACTGTTCAGGAATTACGTTGATCAATTTCTGTACGAGGATGATTTCTAGGTTAGTGAGGACGTTCGCCCGAATTCTGCATGGGTCTCGCTGCCACAGAATACGCCGACCGCATCGGTCGCTCGATGCCCTCGTCATGCACTCTCTCAGAAACGCGGCCGGTTCCTTCGGGACTGGCGTTACCATCCATCAAAGTGAAGTCAGGGAAAAATCGCACGGATCCTTCCGAAGACTAGCTCCTTTGGGGCCAACATTGCTGCGAATGCATGCTGTGTTCTTCGGTTAGTAACAGTAGTCGCTAAGACTACAATCAATCTAAGCCGTAACCGTAAAGCGACAGCTAATTTTTCACATGTTAACGTGTTTCCCGTTCACTCCACAGCAGCTGATATCCAGACTTATTGACTGCACTGATACCAGCCCGCTAACACTTCGTTCACGAGGTTTAGCAATCACTCCAGTTAGGCTCAGCTGAGTGAGTGGATCACATCGCAAAGGTTCTCCGTACGTTGTCCTTCTTTCTGTGGCTGTCTCGTAAATATTCTAAGAGAAATGAGATTGCCCGAAGGGCTGCGAACGTCTGAATCAATGTGTGTTCTCAGTATGCTGTGCACCTCACAAGTCCTGTGCGAGGAATATGTACATGACTGTTCCCCCGTGTAGCATTAATGAATACAAATCTGAGACCATAAATTCCCATCGCACACCCTGAATCTCAGAAAATCTAACAAATGCACCTCCATGACGGTAAGCAAACCAATTCTTCTAGTTTGTAACGTTCCATTGTTGGAAACTCTCTTGTAACAGGTTACGCTCTGATGCCTCGAGGTGCAAACTGATAATCTGCAGTGTGACTAGCGGCCCGGCCCGGATTCGCACGGGTAGCACTAACGAGAAGAACACGGCAAGTGCTCTAACCCGATTTACCAGAAACTTTGCTCAGTTGAAGAGGGGTGAAAATAAATTTAAACGTGACTCGCCTTATCCGTAGGTATTCGACAGTTTCTTAGCAAACCACAGTCGGAATTTTCAAGATAACTTTAGTGCCTTTTAGCGAGTCAGCAGTGCTACAGTGGCCGCCACCACGGTTTTACAATTTTGAGTCCCGTATTCGAAAGCTTATTTTTTTTCTTTCGTTTATCTATCCATATCCGTAGAAGATAGCAACACGTATGTTTTCCAGTGTATATTGAATTAACTTTGCCCTTATTCGTTTACGAATTGTACATCAGGTGAATGATGTAATGTAATAAATTAAAAATAGTTGTGACTTTTTTCTTTACTATCAGTGTAATGTAATAGAATGAATATGAGCCGTGACTTATGTAAAACAGAAACACACATTAATGCAATCGCTCAGCATAAAAGAGAAATAACTAATATAGGAATGTTATTAAACGTGTAATATGTTGTTTAATTTAGCCTAACGCGTATAAGTACTCAGTAAACTACCTCAGTTCTCAGGGTTTACGGAACTGTAAATACTCATTTGTTTAACTATTAAAACACCACAGATATTCCTCAATATATGCCTAGTCGACGTCATGTTAAAAGTCGTGTGCTCATAGCACCAGAGAATATTTCACCAGTCCGTTCACTGTACAACAATAAATTCCGTAACTCAAAATCGTGGTTTCGTCTTGATTCCCAATATAAGATAACAAGCGAAGCTTCTGCAAAAGAAATCTTATACCAGAACTAGAATCCGGTGACCAGACCTTCCTGCCTGGGATGTAATCTCGCAACTTTGAGAAAATCTGAAAGTGAATCTTATTAAATTATTTACAGCGGCCGCCAGGCTCGTAGAATCTGAAAGAAAGGTTTAGTTTTCTGACCGGCGGCAGGTCTCGACGATGAGCTAAAAGAAAGTTCTCAATTATTTTTGAAGATGGCGCCTAACAATGAAAAATTCTGTTAAGGCCCATGTCTACTCTAGACAAGCAAGGCTTAGGATTACAAATGATTTCAACACGGGCACAATTTTTAAGTCACAAACAACTCTATTTTCAGTTTTGTTAATAAGTTACATTCGCTGATACGGCAATATGAACCTTCGTTAAACGCTCCTTAGGTTCGCCTCCAGATCATAAGACAAGAACAGTAATGACAAAAGAGGTCAGAGTTCAAACACAGAATTTCAATTCCATGGAACAGGCATACATTGTAGCATAATATACTGTTCCTTGGTAAAACTCGAGAGTTACTCATACAAAAACTATCGTAAAAACATGTAATCTATACATTTCACATTCATGTCCACCTAGGAGAAACAGTACAATGAATTAAAAAGAAATAGCAATAAATGTACGGAAAAATTATTTGAAATTCTTTCGGTTTAATTCCTGTAGTGTATCTTGATTCATAATCAATTGCAAGCGCCAGTTTCCGAAAAGTGATTCATCACGCGTAGTTTGCCGCAAAATTGTTGTTAATGCGTGAGATGTTTCTTTCCCGTTGAGATTCACACGAAAGACTGTTGCCTTGGCAAACCTGGCTGCGCAGTCTTCGTGGTATTCGAAATTTCTATATTTGCAAAGTGTCTACGATCCGTTTTATCCATGGGGATGCACTAAATCTTCCTGAAGAACAAACATAGCGACAAAATATAAGAATTAAGAGTTGACACAAGAATGAAATATAAGACTGTGAAAATTCAAAAAGAGTGTAACCCCTGAAAATACCATACACACATATACACTTAATGTGTGACACTTACTGTGAAAATCAGTTGTAACTTTTCAATTAGTATAACGCCCGTGTATCCCATAACTTGATAAGAAACATTCGTGCAGTAACCTTCTACGGACGTGGGTATATATATTGTAATTTATGTAACCACATCCGTAGAAGTTTACTGCACGAGTGATTCTTATCAAGTCCCAAAATAATGTATACACTTTTTAAATTCAATATCTCTTTAATTAATGGAGACAGAAACGCAGCTTTTGTGGGTAATTACTCAAAATGCAATGAAAAACATAACAACACTTTCTTTTGTTCCAGGATTGTAAACATGGTGTTATTGTCGGCTCAACGAAAATGCGTGCTAAAGTGTTACTGGAAAACTGAAACTGTGAGCGAGTTATGATGATGTTGGGGGGCTGAATTTGGAACACCATTACTACCAAGGATAACAATTGCAAGAATCTGTGATAAGTTTGACATCAGAGGAACAGTACAAGATTTGAAGGAGGGGCATTGCGGAAGGAAGAGATGTTCAGCAGACAATGAAAGGGTTGATGCAGTGATCCAGGCATACACACAATCCCGAATAAATCTGCAAGGCAATGCTCTCGTGAGATTGGCACCTGCACATGCAGTGTTTATAGAATTCAGTGGGCTCAGAAAATGAAGCCTTACATTCCGAGACTTTTTCATGCTCTTAATGAGGATGATCGCAATAGGTGAAGTGAATTTTTTGAATAGTTCGTTAACAGATGCGAAGAAGAGCAACATTTCCACAATATAATTCTTTGGTCAGATGAAGTGATCTTTAAACTTAATGGAACAATTAACTACCATAATTGCGTGTACTGGGCCAGTGAGAACGCATACATAAACCTTCTGGAAGGTTAACTGGGCTGTACTGCTTTGGAAACACTGTCACAGGTGACTCCTACTAGGAAATGTAGCATATGATAACTCCTGGCCTTAATGACTTTTTTGAAAATGAAGATTATTGCTTTCAGCAGGATGGTGCACCACATCACTTTCACATTGATGCGAGGGTATTTGTCAGTTGTGCATTCCCTGCAAAATGGATAGGACAAAGAGGGAGTGTGGAGTTTACAGCTTGATCCCCTGATTTAACTCCTCTAGACTTCTGCCTATGGGCGACTCTTAAGAGCACAGTTTACAATGCAAAACCACAAACACTGGATGATCTTAGCGAGCAAATTGAGTTGACCTGTGATGCTATTCCATTAGGAGCAACACAGTTGGCATTGTGGGGCGGCGGATGGAGTTATTGTTATATATTATGTGTTTTTTATATAATGTTTTGTATTTCGCAGCCGATGCACCATATGTGGGGCGGCGGGTGGAGTAATTGTTATATAAAATGTAGAATGTGATGTAGAAAAGATGCATCTCCTGGCCGATTACCAACATATGTGGGGCGGTGGGTGGAATAATTGTTATTATTAAGTGTTCCTATTATTTATTTAATGCTGTTGTTCGCCGTTCTCAACACTGGCTCTCTAACTACAATATTGGCAACCAGAAAGTGATTAGCAAAACGTGAAGCCTGCAATTAGAATTCCTAGTGCCCACTTCATCTGAGAAATACACTTATAGCTACAGCTTATTGCTCTGAAGAATTAGGAGATTGTCTGGGATTCATAATCAAAAACGATTCTCTCTAAAATGTTCACTATATTTTGAAAGTCACAAACCAAAAAAGAATCCACACAATCCAACTACCAGAGCAGTTCAGAGTCTAATGGGCTGATGCAACTATAACTGTTCAAATTAATGGTTTAAGTGAATGCTCGCCATAATTTGATGATAATGTTCATCAAACGACACGCTAAATAATGGTAGAATGTCTGTCCCGCGGCGGCACGTGAAAATACGACATACGCAAACTGAAGATAGATCATTACAGTCATCCCAGAATTAACACTTCACTCGAAAACGATTTCATGGTTACGCGTATCCCGAGTAACTTATTACGGCACCCGAGGCTGTTTATAGCAATGATACCGATGCGACGCGACTCCCGGCACAGATGGTGCGCTAATCAGTGTCTGGAGAGAACTGGGGCCTTTTTCTCTCACGCAGCGTTCTTACATATAAAGCCGCGGTGCGGACGACTAACGGAACGCCTGATCAAATCCGCTCTCCCGACTAGCCGCTGGGCTAGTAATGCACCACTTTAAGCTATCGAATAATTCATTGCTTCCTTTGTTGATGGCCGATGAAGCTCTCAATTTAAATGTGCAATCAGCACACAGGTAAGTAATCATAATAAAAGTCTGACGTGGCTAAGTCAAATATTTTTGGCGGGAGAATTAATTTAATTACACTACACGCAGTAGACGAGCTCTGAACTTGCCCTTTGGAGATACGCTATCGCTATAGTTTTATAGTTATTCAGTTGAAACTTCTCATATCTTTATGATTACAGCGGATCTCCCTTTTACTTAAGTTTAAACATCCTAGCTTTATTTATTCGCCTACTTAATCTATCTTGCTTCCTTAATTTTTAAGACAAAAACCAGAAAATCATGAATTTCATCTAAAATTTTAATTTGTGAGATCCAGAATACTGTTTCTACTAAATTATTATGAAAAAGGAATCTAAATATAAATTTTTAAGTTTCTAGCTCTTTTCTGTTGCGCCCATGATTTTTACAGAAAAACATCCGAATTTTAAAGTTATTGAACTGATATTCAAGACATATTGATTTGGTATTACTCCTGACATAAAGAATCGTTTCATGTTATTTATATGATTTTTAAAGTATTGCGCAACATTTATGACGTCAGAGCTAGTTACAGCGGACTGGCTGGCACACAATGGAAAGACTGATGCGAATTTTATACGGCGTGAGTAGGCTGCTTCTCTACAGTATGTCGCTCTGTTCTAAGTCATTTGATGGTGTATTGCGGCTTAAGGAGGCCATTCTGAATATTTACCACCTTTAATTGGACTTTAAGATACACCAGACACATTGAAGTCTATTTCTATCTCATTTAATTAAAGACATATTTTGTTTCAAAAAGTGTATACATTTTTGGGACATCCTGTATATAAATAAATAAAATAAAATAAAACAATTTATTTTTTATTTTTTGAGGAACCTTCCTGGGACCGAAAGGGAAGAGTGGACAAAATGGGCAGGGGTCACAACCCGAGACCTGGCCACCATGACCCTTTTTTTCCGTCGGACTGCGCAGATCGCGCCCTAAATGGTGTTCTAAGCACGTCGAAGACTCTAACGGCCGTTTTCACAGAAGTGGTAGAGTATCTACGGATAAGCAGAGAGTCGTATTCTTTTGTTTTGGCTCCTCTTCCACTGAGCGAAGCGTTTAGGAAATCGGGTTATGGCACTTGCCATGTTCTCCTCTTAGTACTATGGCTGGAAGACTTATCTGACGTTGCGGTAATTTTGTTTACGGGACAGTGTTTTCAGTTGTGATCAAAAATCAGAGAACATCGCAGGTAACTAATTATTAACTCTTAAGTCTAGTAGTGATCGTATTTGCAAGGCCTTGTTCGAAAATACTATTGTACACAAATGAGTTATCATTTGGTGCCCCTCCCCCTACCCTCCTCACACCTGTTTATCAATAAACATTTTCATACATGTCAGTTTTCGCTACTAACTGTAATACACACTGAACACAAATCATTTATTTGGGTACCCCTATCGTTTTGGGGCCCCAAGTGGCGGCGTATATCGCTTGGGTCTTAAATCGGCCGTGAATATTTGTATAGAAATTCGAACAATATTTGTTGCATGTAGCCTCCAGAAGAATCCCGTAAAAACTTGTTTTTTACGTTATAGCTGAGGTCCAATAGATATTCTCGGTCTATTTAACATATATTTTAGTATACTACATCAGACACGATTAGGTGAAAAAATGAACTTATTACGTTTTGATGTTGTACGTGACAGGGCGGCGTACAACAGACAATGGGAACAACACTACACGCTTAGTTGAAATTCAATAACGTTCGATGTCTGTCCCGAGCTTTGTTGGCTGTCGTACAAAAGACGAGTTTCTTGGGGAAGTGGACCTCTTTGAACTGAAAAGGTAAGTCTGTGAGTAGCACAATATTTTTGGGATTTGTTATTAGGTATCTTGTACTGTTGCAAAGTCGAAAGGCGTAGCATCGATTTTAAATCCTAATGCAGGTACTGCTTATGAGTGAAGAACATCTGAGACTCTTGGCAATACTCTTACTTCCGTAATTATAGGTAGTACTATTGGGTGGGGTTGAGTTCCACGCAGCATCAATGAATTTAAAATTGCAATAGGGTATTGCGTTGCTTCCTATCTCAGATCGTCACAACAGAATAATAAATATGTGATGGGGCCCCATACTTGGAGAGAATGAATTCATTCACTTTACCGACTTGTTCATTTGAAGGTGACAATCAGTCATTTGTCGAGACCAATCAGCTGTTTTAGTCGGCTTGTTGTAAATATCCGGGTATAGTTTTCACTTAATTCCGATACGTTTGATACAAAAAAAAAACGACTAATTTGATAGGAAGATGACTTTCATGATCGGATGACATTGCTGCTGGTAAACCTAAAGGGAAAAAGAGAACATGAAATTTACTAAACTATGGACAGCAGCTCTGCAGAATTGGTAACCTGTTTATTATCCTTGACAAGAAGACAATCGAGTTAAATTTTATCTTTGACAAAGATCATTCCTGCTTATCACGTGTACCTCAGGCCATGCCCCCTTTTTCTACAGTTGATACGTCTCTCTCAGACGTCCGACACGTCAGTGGGCAAGACTCAATGGAGGAGCAAATGACGATGACCAGCGCAGTTCTGGTCGAAACGCTACGAACGGAAGAGTTTTGTGGACTACGACTTTATATCCCCAAAGGTTTACCAGCAGCAAAGACAAAATTGATATTTATTTTAATCTTTTTGTTTGAAATTGGTAAGTTCCTATTTCAAAATGGCTCTAAGCACTATGGGATTTAACATCTAAGGTCATCAGTCCGCTAGACTTAGAACTACTTAAACCTAACTAACCTAACGACATCACACACATCCATGCGCGAGCCAGGATTCGAACCTGCGACCGTAGTAGCACCGCGGTTCCGGACTGAAGCGCCTAGAACCGCTCGGTCACAACTGCCAGCTAGTTCCTATTTCGAACAAGATATTAGCAAAATATATATTATCTTTTCCGGAAGATAGAATTCTCATATTAGTTTTAAGTTCCAGTTTTATTACATGCTCTTGTTCCTCAAGAGATTACAGGTAATATTTGACGGAGGTCTCTAGAGAAAGAAAAGTTGTATCCACCCTTATGCAAGTCTCGCATTATTTTGTTTAATCCTTCAACTGATACTTTATGGGACTTATAAACCTCATCCAAAACAATTAAAGTCATGCAACAAATTAATAATATTACATTGCTCGGAATAATTACAGACGTTGTCATCAAAAATTTCGTCACGATAAAATTGCAGGGAAGTTTGAAAGTAGGATGAGCAGCAATGCCAGACGATGCTACACTCAGAGCAACGTTTCCAACGGCTCTGATTTTTACGAGTGTTGGGATGCTTAAAAATGTCTTGCCAGCTCCTCCATGAGCATCAAAAAATCAGTTTTCCTCTTTGTTGACGAATGATGACATCAGTAAATCGTAAGCATTTCTTTCGCTAGCGATTAAAACATCAGTCATTTTGAACGGTGCGTAAAAGTCGACAATGATCGTAGTTTGTTTCTCGTGAAGGCACCATGGTGGTTTATGTATTTGTATTGGAATACGTAGGTAAAGAATGTGGTCTCTGCGATGATCTTTTACCGTCTTGGGCTTATCTGCCTGAGCGCTGAGGTTTGGCGAGGAGCGCTGTGGCAGGATGGCCGCGGCTTGAGGTGAGGGCGTGTTGGGTGCAGGGTGGCTTAGTTGGTATGGAGCACAGCTGCACTGAGTTGGCGTTGCGGAAAAGCAATGGCGACGCTGCTGTATTGGACGGTGCTGCTGGGGGTCGCCCTTGTAGCGGAACTGGAAGTTTGGCAGTGGTCACGCGCGATCGCTATATGTGGGCTGTTTGTGCCTCCTTGCGCCCGACGTGGCATGTCCTGTGGATGGAGCGGTGCTTGCTACCTTCCTGTGGCTGTACTATTGTCGACTGGAGTTTGTATTAAATAGTGAGCTACCTTGCTACTGCGGATCTGATCTTCAAGCGGGCGCGTGCTCCGCGCTGTTTTTGGTGTTGAAATCAAATGGCTCTGAGCACTACGGGACTCAACTTCTGAGGTCATCAGTCCCCTAGAACTTAGAACTAGTTAAACCTAACTAACCTAAGGACATCACACACATCCATGCCCGAGGCAGGTTTCGAACCTGCGACCGTAGCGGTCGCGCGGCTCCAGACTGCAGCGCCCAGAACCGCACGGCCACTTCAGCCGGCGATGTTGAAATCATTTTAGCCGGTATTAGTTGTGTTGTCGTCTTAGTGCCTCGTCTAGGCTCGTTGACTTGCTTTGGCAGTGCCCTGACTGTTATCTGAATGTTGTACTTGTTTGTATTAAAATTTTTGACTGTGTTACAATTTGTGGGGACTTCGAAGATACGGTAGAAATGAGTCACTCATGTGCCAAAGCCACATTTTCTTTGCTTGTGAGATCTCCATGAAGTTAGTCGTGTAGATTCCTTACAAGCAGTGTCTGAGTGAAATGTTTTAATGGGGAAAGTTTCATATTTTGATATTAAATCAAGGTTCGGAGTTGTTTTGATTATTATTAGTACTAGGCTTGAAGTGAGATAAAAAACACTGTCGTGAGAATACATACGAGGAGTATGGGGAAAGTAAGTTCCCATCGGTCGCCAAATGGAAACCACTGTGGAAATCCGATGGAGTTCTGCGCAGATGTGTTGAGCAGTGTTCCTAGTATGCCCGTCGATCACGTCACTTCGCTCTTTTCAGCTCTGAGAGAACAGTGAATACGTAAAGGGGCCTACGAAATAACGTCTTCCGTAAAGTATTACGGCCTGGTGAGAGATTTCGCATGATGTCATTCAACCCACATCACAACTGTCATGTTGCCAATTCTCACACGCACTCTGCAGATGCAATGAAGATGGTCCTGCAACGTTTTAGATGGGAGGTGTTTGATTACCCACAGTACTGCCTGTAACTGGCTGCCTCTGAGTTTCATCTGTGCATACATGAACCGCTGACTTTGAAGTCTACGTTTTGGCACAGTCTACGAGCTATAGACTAGCGCAGCGTATGAGCGGGAAACACAGGTGGGTGCCTTGGATTGTAAGGTGTCAGGCAAATCCAACACCTTCCATGAAAACCTTGACATGATAAGCAAATCCAGTAGTATGTCACATAGCTCCAAATAAATCGTGACATTAAATTAACCAAAGTAATACGAGTAACGAGTGAGCAAATGGAATACCACAGGCTAACACAAGAATGCCTAAATGAATGTCATACCTTCCCACCGTGAGACAGGCGCAGTTCCGAGGGGAGAAACGAGAACAGAAGCCGAGAGCAGAACCGTGTTAAGCTAGAAGGCCCTACGATAAGGGAGGGACACTCACGTCGCCAGCTAACCGCTAGGACCACCCCCCAGCCCATGTTAAAAGCTAGAGCCCTCCAGAAGAACAGTATAGATCTTACAATAACACGAAAAGGGCCACACCAGCCGCAAGTTTTAGCGTGAGACTTTTTCGTGTCTCTCTTACGTTGCAAACGTTAAAAACATTGCCCCACCACGAAAAGTAAACGACAGGACCACCCCCCAGAACATGTTAAAATATAGAGCAGAAGAACAGTATAGATCTTACGATAACACTAAAAGGGCCTCACCAGCTCCAAGTTTTAGCGTGAGACTTTTTCGCGTCTGTTACGTTGCAAACTTTAAAAACATTGCCCCACCACGAAAAGTATAACGTTTCTCATTGGACAGACAGAATTTTTGTAGGCGGAGCTTAAGGTTAACATTGAGACCCTCACTGGTCAGATGAAAACAAAGCCAGATAGTTTTTTTTTAAACCAACTTCGGTAAATTGTAGTAAGGAGAAGTTAGGAAAATAGTTGCTTGGGAGACGGCGAACTGTAGGGAGCTGCGCCGGCCGCCGCCCCCTGACGAACACCGACAAGGCAATGAACGCACGCGATGCCGCATTTTTGAGTGCGTAAAGCTTCACTCAGAACTGCAGAAGTCTCATCTGTTACATCCCTTTTTGCGTAATACTAGTGTCGATCGTCAATTGAAGCTCATGGTATTCACATTTGCTACGTAAGTTAAAATCTGAAACACGATGATCTTTCTGTTATATAATTATTGAGAAGCTACATCAGCCACAGTAATTTACGACAAGTTAGATAAGTAATTAAAGATAACTGAGGGTCACTGTAGACCATTTTGATAGTTTTCTCTTTTGTGAAACTTATTTTAAACCTAGATTATAGATGTGATATGGCATAGGTCATCCTTCGATCCATTGTAGAACTTGGAAACCCATTCAGGGAATATTCTTTCACATTTTTGTTGAATGCAGTTGGTTTTTATCATCCTGTATTAAAACATTTTCTTTTATCAATAGTGCAATTTATAAACAATGTTTTGTGAGTAGAATAAAATTTCCAATGGTAAACTTAACTGCTTTTTCGACGTTATTTTACCAGCTAACTAAAAATAGGGAAACCTTGAACCCCTTCCACTAAATTTAGTTAGCATCAAGATTCTTTTACAGGGAATGCAGTGGAGCTGACGCTGAAATCATTAAGTATTTGATTATATCATCGCTAGTCTCACTGAACTCTTCTGAACGCTACATGTCATGTGTGATCTGGCGTCTCCTTACCAGCAACAGGTCCCAGGTTCAAACTAGTCAATTCCCTAATAAACACGTTTAGAGCGTCGTTGCGCGAAAGTGGTAGGGAGACACAACTTAGAACAAACAGAAACCACGCAGAATGTTAGAGGATGACGAGAGTATTGGAAAGTCGGAAAAACCTGCCAGGTAAAATGTTACTTTTTTGAATAATTAATAGAATATGCCCCAAATTTTTAATGAAGGCCAAAATAAATTCAGAATTTAAGAATTTAAGGAGAAAAGGTCACGATTTAATGTAAGACGTTCTTTTTTTTATGTATCGAAACTGCAAAGGAAGTTGAAGGCAGTCGTCGTAATTCGTTTTTGGATTATATAAAAGCAGGAGCTGTGAGCTCTCTCTCTCTCTCTCTCTCTCTCTCTCTCTCTCTCTCTCTCTCGTTTGTTTTCGATGGCTGTATCAAAATTGAAAGTGTCGCTCTGTAACGTTTGGCAAATAATTACGCTAATTTAATTTCAAAAGCCATGTTTTAATTAAGACTACTTTATTCTTCCATTAACGCCACTTCTCAATTTATTATGTTTCATTTTAGAACTTTTTATGGCTGCAGTGAGGAAGAGTTACCGACGAATTGTTTAGTGGCCACAGCCGAACGCTACTAGTGTTCAGTCTGCTATTACTTTAGCAAACTTTTATTTCACAAACTGCGTAATTTTTGGATCGGTCACTGCCCTCTAAACAATGCCGTCGGTCAGCGTTCTTGTTGGTCTCATGGGAATCTGATGCTGGTTTGGGGGATTATATAATTGCATTTTTCTGTGCACCATTTCACCATTTCGGAAGCATTGCTACCAGCAAAAGCAATAAATTTAATAATACATGATTGTTTGTAAATAAAAGTAGTATTAAACAGGGTAACGATGAAGAGCTCAACGGCAGTGAAAACAGAGATCATTGGTAGGGCGGAAATGATGAAAGAGGCAGCCAAAATCCACTAGCGTCTTATCTGGAATCTAGCGTCTGTTTGCCTATTTGGTGTGGCTGGTACGTGCTCTTCTTCATCTCAACAATCAACTCGTAAACATGTGACGTTCACAGAAGATCACCGAAAAACAAGATTCAACTTCAACAGGCATGATGGAACAAAAGGGAAGGAATTCCACTACCCCAGGCATCAATCTCCAGAATGAATTTTCCTTGTCATCGGATTCTGGGGGACCAGGGACATTATGCACAGAAAAGTCTGAGCATCTCAGAAACACTTCATAGGAACTCTAAATACAAATAATGTCTCCAAAATAGATAAACTCAAGCAGCTCCCAAACACGATGGAAAAACTCCACATAAAAATCCTTGCGATTCAAGAAACACGACTTATCGATGAAATTAATTTTGATTCAGGAAACTTCAGGATCTACAATGGATAATCCGCAGTCCTGCTGAACAACGGACCCAGACAATTTGGCACTATTTTTGTTGTGCACAAATCAATTGTAGAGTCAGCAATAAACCTCCACTCACCATCATAAAGAATCTCCAAAATCTCAGTAAAATCTGGAGACAAGGCATACACACTGATCATTGCACATGCTCCCACAAGTGACTACAATAGAAGAGATCCACAGGTAATAGATGACTGCTAGCAACTACTGGAGGAACCCTCAAATAAAATCCCTACACATTATACGAAAATTCTGTTAGGAGATTTCCATGGTCAGCTCGGTAAAGAGGAAATATTCAGGAAAACAACAGGATTCACACGGCTCACAAAAGAACCAGTAGGAATCTGAGAGACTAATCAACTGCTGCGAAAATTTTGATCTTAAAATCATGTCTACACAATTGGTGAGAGAGTAATCACCTTCTGCGAAAATGTTGAGCTTAAAATCATGTCCATACAATTCCTTAAACTTGCAAACAAACTTTTAACATGGAAATCACCAAACTTGACTTTTGGTGATAAACCATGTTTCTATGCAACAATAACACCAAAGAAATATCGTACGAACAAAAAAGGGACTCTTATGAGTCAGACCACATTTGCTGCAAATAAAGACTAGATTTCAACCTAACAGAAAAAAAACCACAAACGAGTAAAACAGTCACAATTGCTCCAGAATATCTGAAACTCAACAAGAGAGAAACTTTTCAGGAAATTAGGCCATCAAAGGGAGCGAATAGGATGGAACTTACAGAAGTACCGAAAAACGCTATGAAATTAGGGAAACCCCCAAGGACGAGAAAATACAGGTAGTGGTACAGTGCATGTGATCAAGCAATAGAAGGTAAAATACAAGCACAGAAAACTTTGAGTAGCAACAAAACTCCAAAAAGGGTAGCAATTTTTTAGTATACAGAAAAGTTCTTGTAAGGCAATACGAAGAGAAGAACGTAGATATGGTATAAAGCGGCTTAAAGAAATTTAACAAGACGCTATCAAGGACAACACCAAAAATCTTTACAAAATTTTCTGAGAAAAACTGACAAGATATCAACGACCTAATCTGTGCTTTCGCCGACCTGACGGACCACTAGAAACCAACACAAGAAATAACTGTCAAATTTTTGCTAAATATTTTCACTCATTTGTCAATTGCAAGCCCCCGATATAAAACCTAGATTTTGAAAAACCTCCATCCAGTCCTGATTCAAAACCACCATCTGTTAAAGAAGGAAATAATTAACTCTTTGAATAACAACAGGCCTCCCGGGGAAGACGGAATCGTAGGAGAAACATGGGAATTATGTTACAGTAATGTCACATAAGCAACTCCCAGAGTTATACCAAACATTTGAGAAACTGGACAAATACCTGCAGAGTAAAAATGTGCGTTAATTCAACCTCTCCCAAAGAGGAACAAAAACCGGTCCAAATAATTACAGGGAAATTTCACTGACCCCCGTAGTGTTCAAAACTTTTTTTCCAAAATCCCTGTTAAGTTGATTAGAAGAACAGACGTGCCAATTAATTGGAGAGTATCAGGAAGGATTCCACCGAAGTTGAACCTGCATTGACCTGATATGGAAACTAAAAACAACCTTGCAAATGAGAAGATGTAGAAATACTGTGAAAACTTTTGTCGACTTTAAGAAGGCTTATGATTCAATAGATAGGCAAACATTATTCCACTTCTTAGAGGAATTCAAGAATGGCAGAAAATAAGATCAATTATTCAACAGACATTAACAGGTACAACCTCCAAAGTTAAAGTCATGGGGCAAACGTCAGAAGCATTTCAAATTGATACTGGTGTCCGCCAAGGAGATGGCCCCTCCCCCTTCTATTTAACGTGGTTCTGGAAAAAATTGTGAGAACACGGGAAAAGGGAACAAAGGGTAATCAACTCGGGATTAGAAAGAGAGCCGAGAATCAATGTGAAGTGTCTGGATGTCGCAGATGATCTTGCCATTCTAACCAAGAATAGAGAAAATCCTAACTTGTACTGGAGATGATTCCCAAAGTCTCACAGGAAACTGGCCTACAAATCTCGTACGAGAAATCTTAATACACGTAAAGCTAGCCTGCAGTTAGTATCCCGATTACTATTCAGTACGGGGAAGTGGCACAAGTTGCACACTTCAGATGTCTAGGAGAGATAATCCAGTCATCAGGACTGAACTCCATAGTCAATCAAGAAAGAGTCTCCAAATTACAGAAAGTATATAAGCTCACTTGGAATCACTACAATAAAAAATCCGGTCAATGAAAAACTAAGGCATTACAACACAGTGGTTTCAACAGATTCACTCTATGCTGCAGCTCTACGTTGCAGAAACTACAGTGATTCATGGTCATACCAAATTAAAGAAATTGAAGAGCAAGGAAGAAAAATTCTGAGGAAAATACGTGGATCAGTGTTTCGCGAAGGAATTTGGATAAAGAGACCAAAACGAGAGGTCTACAAAAAACAATAACGAACACCTTTAGAAATACAAGAATGAAATTTTATGTACATATTGTTGTGTTGGCAGAAGAGCCAACACCGTGTTACTATTGGGGGCCGAAATGCACGCGTTTTAGCTCACGCAGGCTGGCGTGAGGAGGGAAGGACTATACTGACGTGAGGTCTGGGACATGACAAGGAATTAGAATTCAGAAAGCGGACGTAATTACTTAGATACTTAACTTTAAACCATTAATGATGAACGTCGCTCTTGACGGTACATGATTCACAACATTATCTGTTCAGAATAGTAACTGAATATGGCGCCCTGCTAGGTCGTAGCAAAGGACGTAGCTGAAGGGTATGCTAAACTGTCGTCTCTCCAAATGGGAGCGTATGTATACAGTAAACCATCGCTAACAAAGTCTGCTGTCCAACTGGGGCGAGTGCTAGGGAGTCTCTCTAGACTAGACCTGCCGTGTGGCGGCGCTCGGTGTGCAATCACTGATAGTGGCGACACGCGGGTCCGACGTATACTAACGGACCGCGGCCGATTTAAAGGCTATCACCTAGCAAGTGTGGTGTCGCGGTGACACCACACATATCAGCAAGATGAACAAGAACAGGCTCACAAGGCAAATCTTTAACATAGCTAACACTAGCAAGAACAAGCCAAAGTGGATCATTGAAACAGAAGGAGACGTTATATATATTAGGTGTCTGCCATTCACTGAAGTGGTCCACTGGAATTTGTTTCTAGACACTCTGTTCATGACAGTTTGTAAAGCTTGTGCCCAAACGTAAGTTATTTTTCTCATATGGTGAAGCTTGGCTACCATACTAACTTCTAAAAATGATCCCTTATGCTAACGTCATTTTTGTGTGTCTTAGATCAAGCTGTCGTTAGTCTAGCTGCACTGTCTATGACGTTCCGTCGGATCGTGTGACCTAGTTAACTAAACGGCCTATGCTGTTCGAAGCCTGCGAAGCTCAACATCTCTGTATCCAGTTTCGTTGTTTGTATGTTCTTTAACTAAGACGTTCCCATTAAGTCTTGATGATTGCAGTACATTTGAAGGAAGATTTAAGGCCCCTGTTAAATAAATTATAAACAAATAATCGAAGTTAAATTTTCATGCTACTGAAGTTCGATTCCTGTTAATTTTTAACGGGCTTTTGGAGCCAAATTTGAATTAAACCTGCTGCTTTTGTTGTAAGGTTATTTGTTTTACCGCTCTTCGGCTCTATCTGAACTTTACCTTTTAATGACAGTGAGGCCGGAACATTTTAAAGAAGGTATTTTATAAAAGAATTACAGTTGGAAATCAGTGTGTCTATGCTGTTGCCAGTGATGGATTGTTTCATGATTTTTTATAAATAAATAAATATTAATTCTGTTTATCCTCAAACTGGACTCATTCCTTCCATCCTAGCAGCCCTTTGCCCTGCATTCCTTCTTTGAGGAAGACCAAAATGTGTTACAGTTTTGTCTGATACATATTCAGCTTCCGAATTCAATCAAGTAAAATCCTATCAAACATTTTTATCGTAATCTATGTAATCTGATGACGGTTCTTCTGGTTTACCATGCAGTGTGTCTGGAGCCATGCTTCCGCAGTGATTTTGTCAAAGGAGCATTGGGTCGTTAATTGCACAAAACGAAGTAATGGCCGCAAATAGAAGTCAGAATGATTTTGCTGTAAAGCATATCTGAGCTTCCTATAAATTTTTCTTCCAGGGAGAATCGTCGTCTACTACACCCACGGCTTTGCACGCTTCTTGGAAGGTATCATAAGTGACCTATCATTGGTAAATGACAAGGGCTTAGTTTTAACATATTATAATAACATTAATTTCGTGTTCCCCTGCAAGTCTTTCAACTAGATGTCGCTTCTGCGACCTACACATTAGTAACGGGTGAATGCTAGGTTAAAAAACAGAGATAAAAGTCTGTGGTGCGGCCAGGATTGGATTCCTCGATTCATTGATTACAAGAAATGCGCTTTATCACTTTTTTTTTCACCAAACTATCTACTTATCTAAGTTTAATCTTAACAAGAAATGAAACAAAAATCAAAGTTACTCCTTGATGGCACTGCCACTTTCACCTGCCATTAATAAAAATAAACTATCCTTCTTCACATGTTGCCCTTAATTATTACCGAAAATTCTCCCTATATTCTATAACTTTTTGCATGCTTGTAGTTTGTACTATGTACAAATGAAAACCCTATAAAACATAGTGTTATTCAAAGTATAATCAAAAATATTATTTGTATATTATTTGTCCAAAACCTAAAAGAATCTTTCTTCAAGAAATGGTACAACTGGTTTTTTTTTCTAGTACACTGCCATTGGCCTTTCCTATTTCCAACAGTGTCATGTAAAAATATCTACAAGCGACTGACTATGCTTTGCTTATGTCTCAATTAACGCAGCTTTCCTTGAATCAGTCACTATCTTTTCTACCTGACTGCTTACAATTCAGGACTTTTGACTTCAGTGTGATGCTGGATCACCAATTTAGTATTGGAGGGCAGCGTGGAGGGTAAAAATCGTAGAGGGAGACCATCAGATGAATACACTAAACGGATTCAGAAGGATGCAGGTTGTAGTAGGAACTGGGAGATGAAGAAGCTTGCACAGGACAGAGTAGCATGGAGAGCTGCATCAAACCAGTCTCAGGACTGAAGACCACAACAACAACAACGTGATGCTGCGTGGAACGTCAAACTGTGCCCCAGCTGTGGGGAATGGGGCGGGAGGGGAGGGAAAGGGAGGGTTAACGACAAAACTGCATACATAATTTGCATAGGTGCCCTTCCGAGGGCGTTGTGAGTGTTTAGCAGGTACCACCAGTAATCAAGCTCGATTTTCCCCTTCGCCGGGGGCGTAGTCGATGGCCATTACTTTGAACCATAAAATCGCATGATATTTTGTGGGGAGACGTAAGAATCATCTGAAAAGATTAGGGTCCGAGGTTCAATCATGGCAGGTGTGACTTGGAGGTAACAAGCCATGATCTTCCGTGTCAGTTGCCAAACGCCGAACGACGACACGCACGTGAAGCAATGTTCATCTGTGTCTAGGAGACGACAGTCAGAGCACAGGAGGGAGTCCATTAATCCGATAGCTATGGAGTTAGTTACCTTGTCGTTTATTTCTAGTTGGTGACTTTATAGCACATCGCGTGCACAGTCACGAGTAGAAAGCACTATTATATCGTTTTCCACATTCGTGAACAGTGGACTGTTGGATATCTGGTTTCTACCAGGTTATGTGGAACTGCAAGTGGAAGGGCAGAGTGAAAATACACTCCTGGAAATGGAAAAAGAACACATTGACACCGGTGTGTCAGACCCACCATACTTGCTCCGGACACTACGAGAGGGCTGTACAAGCAATGATCACACGCACGGCACAGCGGACACACCAGGAACCGCAGTGTTGGCCGTCGAATGGCGCTAGCTGCGCAGCATTTGTGCACCGCCGCCGTCAGTGTCAGCCAGTTTGCCGTGGCATACGGAGCTCCATCGCAGTCTTTAACATTGGTAGCATGCCGCGACAGCGTGGACGTGAACCGTATGTGCAGTTGACGGACTTTGAGCGAGGGCGTATAGTGGGCATGCGGGAGGCTGGGTGGACGTACCGCCGAATTGCTCAACACGTGGGGCGTGAGGTCTCCACAGTACATCGATGTTGTCGCCAGTGGTCGGCGGAAGGTGCACGTGCCCGTCGACCTGGGACCGGACCGCAGCGACGCACGGATGCACGCCAAGACCGTAGGATCCTACGCAGTGCCGTAGGGGACCGCACCGCCACTTCCCAGCAAATTAGGGGCACTGTTGCTCCTGGGGTATCGGCGAGGACCATTCGCAACCGTCTCCATGAAGCTGGGCTACGGTCCCGCACACCGTTAGGCCGTCTTCCGCTCACGCCCCAACATCGTGCAGCCCGCCTCCAGTGGTGTCGCGACAGGCGTGAATGGAGGGACGAATGGAGACGTGTCGTCTTCAGCGATGAGAGTCGCTTCTGCCTTGGTGCCAATGATGGTCGTATGCGTGTTTGGCGCCGTGCAGGTGAGCGCCACAATCAGGACTGCATACGACTGAGGCACACAGGGCCAACACCCGGCATCATGGTGTGGGGAGCGATCTCCTACACTGGCCGTACACCACTGGTGATCGTCGAGGGGACACTGAATAGTGCACAGTACATCCAAACCGTCATCGAACCCATCGTTCTACCATTCCTAGACCGGCAAGGGAACTTGCTGTTCCACCAGGACAATGCACGTCCGCATGTATCCCGTGCCACCCAACGTGCTCTAGAAGGTGTAAGTCAACTACCCTGGCCAGCAAGATCTCCGGATCTGTCCCCCATTGAGCATGTTTGGGACTGGATGAAGCGTCGTCTCACGCGGTCTGCACGTCCAGCACGAACGCTGGTCCAACTGAGGCGCCAGGTGGAAATGGCATGGCAAGCCGTTCCACAGGACTACATCCAGCATCTCTACGATCGTCTCCATGGGAGAATAGCAGCCTGCATTGCTGCGAAAGGTGGATATACACTGTACTAGTGCCGACATTGTGCATGCTGTGTTGCCTGTGTCTATGTGCCTGTGGTTCTGTCAGTGCGATCATGTGATGTATCTGACCCCAGGAATGTGTCAATAAAGTTTCCCCTTCCTGGGACAATGAATTCACGGTGTTCTTATTTCAATTTCCAGGAGTGTATTTCGCCTTCGAAGGGAAGATACGAGATCGCATAGCTGTATTCGAGAATAAATGTCGATACACGAGAGAGCTGTGTCGTGATGTGCACCACCAACACTGGCGGAACGCGAAAGACCAACATCAGGACCTCCAATAGACGAGCCGTGAGGGAGGAGCGCTGACTGGTTCATCGTTTCCAAGTGTTGATCACATATACGGCAGCTGCCACTGCCTAGACGTTAACGAGTCGCAGCTTTCCATTGCGTAGAGGGCAAATAAGAGCGTCGTAATTTACTTTAAATATGCGTGTCCTGTGGATGAGAAACAAACAGAAGCTACCTGAAGTTTGCGATTTGTATACCGCTGGTAGGAGAAGGACATGTGCCATCTGACTGAGTTTCGACGCCACGTAAAAATTCAGGTATTTCACACGTCGTAGCTGGTTCAGGTTCTGTGGCACCTTCATACAAACGGTCCACAGCAACCAGTGCACCCACATACTTTATAAACGTGGCTCCAAAGTATCTCACTTTAGTAACTGGTAGGACAGCGCCATCGCGCGATCCAGTTTAGTATGCTGCGGACTTCTTTGGCAAAACGAACCATGAGTATCAGGTCGTAGGCGTGCACCCTGCAGTGGAAGATGTCCTGCAGGATGATTCCAGATAGCTTGCGTTTGATATCACCAAGAAGTGGCTTTAGCACGATTACATATAGCTAGACAGGAAGGGGAGCAACAGCCTTGCCGCAGTATATACACCGGTTCCCGTGAGATCACCGTAGTTAAGTGCTGTCGGGCCTGGTCGGCACTTGGATGGGTGACAATCCAGGCCGCCATGCGCTGTTTTCTGGGTGCACTCAGCCTCATGTTGCCGATCGAGAAGTTACTCGACCGAATAGTAGCGGCTTCGGTCAAGAATACCATCTTACGACCGGGAGAACGGTGTGCTGACCCACGCCCCTCCTATCCGCATCCTCCACCGAGGATGACACGGCGGTCGGATGGTCCCAGTAGGTCACTCGTGGCCTGAAGACGGAGCGCTTTAGACAGAAAGGGGGCATCCTTGTTGTAGAGGCCTCTTAATGGGTATTGGACCCATCGTCCATCCGTTGACCTCGATCTGAGAGCTGGATGTTGCCGAAAGATGTAGCAGGGTGTCAATGACGTCCAGGGGCTACTACACATTCTATCAACAGTAGTAGGAAGTTATGGTGCACTCGAAAGACCGATCGAAATCGATTTTGACGACCACCTCCCGCAAGAAGCACGGAGAGGCTATTGCTATCAAGTCTCAACAGTTGCCTGTGGCCATTTGTTCCAGGGCAGGGATAATCTGAGATGTCGCCTTAATGCGGCCTGCTAAAAACTGAGAATTATATTTTCAGCGCGTAACATCGGGGTGTAACACTTTAAGTGAGCGATAGTTACTGACCAATTGCCCTCTCGCCGACCAGTATAAGATGTTCTTCGACAAAAGAAGGTGATACAGTGCAGTCTGGGGATATGAGTTCCTAGAACATTGTAAACCAGTGGGGCGTCATGAAGTCATGGAAGTTCAGGAAAAACTCCACTGGTAATCAATCGGGCCCTGGAGACTTATTTATCGTACCGCTGTCCAAGGCGCCCCCACCTCTTCAGGCGATACTTCCTCTGTTAAAGTAGTCGTTTCTGCCGTGTAGATAGTACGCGGCGCCTACTGCGACGCTTCTGCAGTGGCTTCGTAATTTACAAATCCCTCCTAGCAAAGATGGCGAAATCGATTCCCCGTGGCTTTCACTACGGCTGCTTGGGTTATACAGGACCGACCATCTCAGGTCAGAAGGCATGTTATTAAGCTTCGGCGATGTCGGCGCACGTCTGCCACAATGTCGTGCATGGTACTTATCTCCGCGTCCGTTCAGTCGTCTTGACACGAGCGGACTATGGCACTTCCTAATCGGCGCTTCGTGACTGATAGTATGTGGGCCATGATTCGGTGTCGCTCACGTGATGTGGGTAGAGCTCGATGTTTATTTATTTATTTTTATTTATTTATCCGTGGGACCAAATAAAGGAGAACTCTCCATGGTCATGGAACGAGTCAATACATGAAAATATAACACGAAAGTAGAAACAGATAAAATGAAATATAAGAAACGTATTCAGGTGACAATTCGTAAGTTTAAATAAAGAAAATCAACAATGTAACACTGGAATTTGCTTAATTTTTCAGCTCTTTCAGGAGATCCTCGACAGAATAGAAGGAGTGAGCCATGAGGAAACTCTTCAGTTTAGACCTAAAAGTGTTTGGGCTACTGCAAAGATTTTTGTCTTCTCATGGTAGCTTATTGAAAATGGATGCAGCAGAATACTGCACTCCTTTCTGCACAAGAGTCAAGGAAGCGCATTCCACATGTAGATTTGATTGCTGCCTAGTATTAACTGAGTGAAAGCTGCTTACTCTTGGGAATAAGCTAATATTGCTAACAACAAACGACATTAAAGAAAATATATACAGAGAGGGCAATGTCAGAATTCCCAGACTATTGAATAGGGGTCGACAAGAGGTTCTCGAACTTACACCACATATAGCTCGAACAGCCCGTTTTTGAGCCAAAAATACCCTTTTTGAATCAGAAGAATTACCCCAAAAAATAATACCATACGACATAAGCGTATGAAAATATGCGAAGTAGACTACTTTTCGTGTTGAACTGTCACTTATTTCAGATACTGTTCTAATGGTAAAAAAGCAGCATTTCTTTTCTGAGCAAGATCCTGAACATGGGCTTTCCACAACAGCTTACTATCTATCTGAACGCCTAGGAACTTGAACTGTTCCGTCTCGCTTATAATATGCCCATTCTGTCTTATAAAATATCGGTTCTTTTTTAACTGTGAGTTAGAAACTGTAAAAACTGTGTCTTATTGTGATTTAGCATCAAATTATTTTCCACAAGCTACGAACTTATTTCATGAACTACATTATTTGATAATGTTTCAATATTACACACAAGATCCTTCACTACCAAGCTGGTGTCATCAGCAAACAGAAATATTTTTGAACCACCTGTAATACTAGAAGGCATATCATTTATATAAATAAGAAACAGCAGTGGCCCCAGCACCGATCCTTGGGGAACTCCTCACTTAACAGTGCCCCATTGGGACTGAACATCACTACCACTCTCAATATTGCGGAGAATTACCTTCTGCTTTCTGTTCTTAAAGTAAGAGGCGAACCAATTGTAAGCTACTCCCCTTACTCCATAATGGTCCAACTTCTGCAGTAATATTTTGTGGTCAACACAGTCAAAAGCCTTCGTTAAATCAAAGAAAACACCTAGCGTTGGCAAGCTTTTATTTAATCCGTCCAAAACCTCACAGAGAAAAGAGAATAATGCATTTTCAGTTGTTAAACCATTTCTAAAACCAAACTGTACATTTGACAGCAAATTATGTGAATTTAAATGCTCCAGTAACCTTGTATATACAAACTTCTAGGTAACTTTTGCAAACACCGATCGCATAAAAACAGGTCTATTATTGTCAACAATATCCCTGTCTTCCTTTTTATAAAGTGGCTTCACTACCGAGTACTTTAATCGGTCAGGAAACCGACAACTCCTAAAGGAAAAGTTACAGATATGACTAAGAACTGGGCTAACATACATAGAACAATACTTCAGTAATTTGCTAGATACCCCGTCATATCCATGAGAGTTCTTGGTCTTTAGTGATTTAATTATTAACTCAATGTCCCTCTTGTCAGTATCATGGAGGAGCATTTCAGGTAACAGTCTCGGAGCACTTTTTTCTACAAGCGCTATATGATTCCCTGTTGGGACTAGGTTTATGTTTAGTTCACGTGCTATATTCAGAAAGTGATTATTAAATACTGTACATATATGCGACTTATCAGTAACACGGACATTCCCACTACGCACTGATACTATATCCTCGACCTGTCTCTACAGACCAGCCATTTCCTTTACGACTGACCATATTGTTTTAATTTTATCCTGAGACTTAGCTATTGTATCTGCATACCACATACTTTCTGCCTTGCTAATAACTTTTTTAAGCACCTTACAATACTGTTTGTAATGGGCTGTTGCATTTAGATTTTGACTGTTTCTGACTTTTTGATATAACTGCCACTTTGTTCTACAGGATATTCTTATCCCTCTAGTCAGCCACCCAGGTTGCCTGTGTGTGCTAGTACCCTGTTTTTAACGTTCTAGCGGAAAGCAACTTTCAAAGAGCACGAGAAAAGTCTTGAGTAAAGCATTAAATTTATCGTCTACTCTATCAGCACTATACAGGGTGAGTCACCTAACACTACCGCTGGATATATTTCGTAAACCACATCTGATACTGACGAATCGATTCCACAGACCGAACGTGGGGAGAGGGGCTAGTGTAATTGGTTAATACAAACGATAAAAAGATGCACGGAAGTATGTTTATTAACACAAACCTACGTTTTTTTAAATGGAACCCCGTTAGTTTTGTTAGCATATCTGAACATATAAACAAATACGTAATCAGTGCCTTTTGTTGCATTGTAAAATGTTAATTACATCCGGAGATATTGTAACCTAAAGTTGACGCTTGAGTACCACTCCTCCGCTGTTCGATCGTGTGTATCGGAGAGCACCGAATTACGTAGGGATCCAAAGGGAACGGTGATGGACCTTAGGTACAGAAGAGACTGGAACAGCACATTACGTCCACATTCTAACATCTTTTTATTGGTCTTTTTCACTGACGCACATGTACATTACCATGAGGGGTGCGGTACACGTACACACGTGGTTTCGGTTTTCAATTACGGAGTTGAACCGAGTGTGTCCCGACATGTCAGGCCAATAGATTTTCAATGTGATGGCCATCATTTGCTGCACACAATTCCAATCTCTGGCGTAATGAATGTCTTACACGCCGCAGTACATCTGGTGTAATGTCCCCGCAGGCTGCCACAATATGTTGTTTCATATCTTCTGGGGTTGTATGCACATCACGGTACACATTCTCCTTTAACGTACCCCACAGAAAGAAGTCCAGAGGTGTAAGATCAGGAGAACGGGCTGGCCAATTCATGCGTCCTCCACGTCCTATGAAACGCCCGTCGAACATCCTGTCAGGGGTCAGCCTAGTGTTAATTGCGGAATGTGCAGGTCCACCATCATGCTGATACCACATACGTCGACGCGTTTCTAGTGGGACATTTTCGAGCAACGTTGGCAGATCATTCTGTAGACACGCGATCTATGTTGCAGCTGTTTGGGCCCCTGCAATGAAGTGAGGACCAATGAGGTGGTCGCCAATGATTCCGCGCCATACATTTACAGTCCACGGTCGCTGTCGCTCTACCTGTCTGAGGCAGCGAGGATTGTCCACGGACCAGTAATGCATGTTCCGTAGATTCACTGCCCCGCGGTTTGTGAAACCCGCTTCATCGGTAAACAGGTAGAACTGCAACGCATTCTCTGTTAATGCCCATTGACAGAATTGCACTCGATGATTAAAGTCATCACCATGTAATTGGTGATGTAACGACACACGAAACGGGTGAAAGCGGTGACGATGCAGTATGCGCATGACACTACTTTGACTCAGTCCACCGGCTCTCGCAATGTCCCGTGTACTCATGTGTGGGTTCATGGCAACAGCAGCTAACACACCAACTACACCCGCTTCTCCTGTGACGGGCCTATTACGGACCCGTTTGCGTGCTACAACCATACCTGTTGCATACTGTTGGCGGTAGATGTTTTGCAATGTGCGGCAAGTTGGATGCTTTCTGTCCGGGTACCGTTCTGCATACACCCTGCAGGCTTCAGCTGCATTTCGTCGTCACTCGCCATAGATGAGTATCATCTCCGCCTTTTCAGAGTTCGAATACACCATGGTCACAGTTCCTACAACACTACACTATCACAGACGTCTGGTAACACGGTGTACTACAGTTGGTCTGCGTGCGGAGACGAATGCAGAATAACAATAGCAGCAAGCGCTACATGCGGACACTGCGACAGCTAGACCAAACCACAACAGTGCACTACAGCCACACTCGTAAACACGGTCGTCGTCGTAAACATGTCCCTGCAGATGCTGCTCGCCGACCGTGGCCCGTGATTGTTACAACACGCAACTGAACGTCGGAGGTTTCATGCGTCAACTTTCGGTTACAATATCTCCGGATGTAATTAACATTTTACAATGCAACAAACGGCACTGATTACGTATTTGTTTATATGTTCAGATGTGCTAACAAAACTAACGTGGTTCCATTTAAAAAAACGTAGGTTTGTGTTAAAAAACATACTTCCGTGCATTTTTGTATGGTTTGTATTAAACAATTACACTAGCCCCTCTCCTCACGCTCGGTCTGTGGAATCGGTTCGTCAGTATTTGATGTGGTTTACGAAATATATCCAACGATAACGTTAGGTGACTCACCCTGTAGACATCTTGCCATTCTTGTTCCTTGATAAGGTCCCTGAAAGGTGCGTAGTAAATATTCAGGCCTGCAAGTGCGATACAGTCGAGTTATTGCCAAACTGTGTAAGTGTCTTGTGGATTGCCAGTTTGGCACAGAGGGGCCATTCTCCCAAGATCGAGGGTCATAGAGAGTTGCGTGGTTCGCAGTTGCCCCACGTTACGGCGACTCGCCGACGGTGGAACGGGTCCTGGAAATGAATTACTACTCGAAACTTATTGAGGGTGTAGACGTATCATGCAGATATAGGCACTGCTATCAGAGATGGCCAGAGGCCGTCACTTTGCCAGCGTATCGCCTGTGTTGTCCGTAATTATGAGGTGGCTAGTTCCTCTCTGTGGTCAAACTGCCTGGCTTTTCTATGTGTTTTCGAGAATATATCTGTTTATCTTTTCACTGTCTGACAGTTACTGGTCTGTAGTCTCCTCCTTTTCTCTTCATTAATCAATTAATTTCAATCGGCAAACAAAATGCGAAATCGAAATCGCTGCAGTACGAGAAGAAATACTGGATGCTATAACTGTCCAGAGAGCAAGAGAATATCGGGTGAGGTTCTTCACGTCTGATGGTAGGGAAGACGGTCGCGGGCAGAACTCCTTTACTTATTTCGTTTCAATCCTAGCTACAAACTGTGTGACGTTTACGTCCCGTCATCACGAAAGAGAACTCGTTGCTAGCGAGCAGGTAGATCAGCCCACATGAAGTAGCGTCTACATCTACACGGATACCCCGCAAATTACACTGATAGAGGGTTCATCGAACGACCTTCTATTCTACTCTCAAACAGCGAGGGGAAAAAATGAACACCTATTTCCGTGCTAACTCTGATGATGATCGTTCCTCCTACGTAGGTCGACGTCAACAAACTGTTTTCGCCTTCGCAGGAGATATTTGGTGATGGAAATTTCGCATGAAGATCATGCCGCAACGAAAAACGGCTTTATTTGAATGATTTCCACCCCAAA
The DNA here is from genome assembly GCF_021461395.2 of Schistocerca americana. NCBI lineage: Eukaryota > Metazoa > Arthropoda > Insecta > Orthoptera > Acrididae > Schistocerca > Schistocerca americana. The sequence continues at coordinate 1,097,640,079 of NC_060119.1, read as the reverse complement.
TCCTACATCATCTCCGTTACACTTTCTCCCCTATTTCTCGATCATGCAAAATGTGCTATCTATCTTTGAACTTTTTCGATGTACTCCGCCAGTCTTATCTGGTAACGATCTCATAGGGCGAAGCAGTATCCCAAAAGACAACGGACAAACGTAGTTTGGCAATCTCTTTAATACACCTATTGCACCTTTAAGTGTTCTGTCAGTGAAAAGCAGTCTTTTGTTCGACCTCCCTACTTTATTACGTGTTCTTTCAAATTTAATTTATTCTTAATTATAATTCCTAGGTATTTAGTTAAATTTACTGCGTTTAGTTTTGGTTGATTTTTCATGTAAAGGAAGTTTAGCGATTTACTTGCAGCATTTGTGTGGATGATCTCACATTTTTCATTATTTAGGTTCAGTTAACAATTTTCGCAGCATAGAGATGTCTTACGACAGCATCATCTGCAGAAACGTATGGCGGCTGCTCAACTTGTCTCCTAAATCGGTTTTATAAATGGTTCAAATGGCTCTGGGCACCATCTGAGGTCATCACTCCCATAGAACTTAGAACTACTTAAACCTAACTAACCTAAGGACATCACACACATCCATGCCCGAGGCAGGATTCGAACCTGCTACTGTAGCGGTTGCGCGGTTCCAGACTAAAGCGCCTAGATCGGTTTTAAAGAGAAAGAGCAGTGGAGGACCTATATAATATTACCTTGGGCAACGTCAGAAATCACTTCTGTCTTACTCAATGTCTTTCTGTCAGTTACTACAAACTGGGAACCTTCTGACAGGAAATCACGAATCCAATCCCATAACTGAGGCGATATTCCAATCAAGCCAATTGATTACAACCGCTTGTGAAGTATGGTGTCAAAAGCCCGCTGGAAATCAAGAAATACGGAATGCCTTAACAATAGCACTCAACACTTCGTGTGAGTAAAGAACTAGTGCTGTTTCACAAAAACGACCGCGTTCTTCGAAGTAATTCATAATGTTCGAACACAATACATATTCCAAGAACCTGCTGATAATCGACGTTAAAGACGCTGGCCTGTAATTTAGAGGATTACTCCTATTGCCTTTCTTGAATACTGGTGTGACACGTGCAACTTTCCATTCTTTGTGTAAGGATCTTGCGTCGAGCGAACAGTTGTATATGACTGTTAAGTATGGAGCTATCGCATCAGCATACTCCGAAAGGAACCTAATTGATACAAAATCTGGACAGGAAGATTTGCTTTTGTTAAGTGATTTAATTTCTGCACTACTCCGAGGATATCTACTTCTAAGTTGGTATCTGTTCTTGATTCAAATTCTCCAATATTTGCTTCGTCGTCTTTGGTAGGAGAATTTCGGGAGGATGTATTTAGTGCCTCCACTTTAGCAGCATTGTCATCGATAGTATTTCCACCACTATCGTCCAGAGAAGGCACTGATGCTTCCTTGTCGGTAGCAAACTTTAATTACGACCAGAAGCTCTTTGGATTTCCTGATAGGTTTCAAGACAAAGTTTCCTCGTGGAAACTATTACGAGCATCTCGCACTGAAGTCTGCACTAATTCTCTACCTTCTCTAGAAGATCGCCATCTAGGGGATTTTGCTTTCATTGAAATTTAGATCGAGTTTTTCGTTGTTTCTGCAACAGTGTTCTGACCTTTTCTGTATGCTATGGGTGTATGCTCGGTCTTTTAATGCATTTGTTATAAATCTCTCAACTTCTGTCGATACTATTTCTTTGAATTCAGGCCGCACCAGGTCCACACTTTCAACGCTAATTTGCAAGTAGCGGAGATTGTCTCTCAGAAGGGCGTCAAGCGAACTTTTATCTTCATCTAGGGGAGCGTAGAGTCACGCCTACCCTAAGTTGAGCTGACCACGGTGTAAATGGCAAGATGATGCAAAAGCACCTCTTGACAGTTACTAGATCTGCTGTGAAGTTCTCACAACTGTTATTCTTCTGAATTGATAACCAGATAGCGTGTGTGCACGGGTATACTCCTAAAGCGTTCATACTGGAATAATACGCGTAGAAAGCAACTAACGCTTTTCCAACCTTGCGATTCGAAATTAAACATTAATTTACTTATGTAATGTGTAGTACAAAGACTGATTCATGCGATGTTATTCGAATTCAAAAAGGCGAAAAATTTTCCAGAAAAACCCTCTGAATGGAAAATAATGGCAACAGCATTTCAAATCAAACTGTGTTCTCAATACTGCTTGCTCTGCTGCTGAAGAAATAATTTGCTTTTGAAGTGTCTCAAATACTGAACTTGCGAAAAAGAGGCGCTTTATTCTGCATTAAGAACGAGAAACTCAGATCCAAAAATTGTGGCTCAGGAAATGTCACTCCAATTATTTCTTTCAGCAGAATCAAGACTCATTTTAAATTCCCGGTGTGACTTCTTCGAATCTAGGAATAATCCACTAAATAATACGCCATATCATTAACGTCGATATCCAGCAGGATTTTGTAACATATATTGTGTTCGACACATTATGAATTACCCCGAAGAAAACGGTCTATTGACACGCAGTCAACATGGATTTAGAAAGCATCGTTCTTGTGAAACACAACTAGCTTCTTTATTCGCATGAAGTGTTCAGTGCTATTGACAAGGCTTTTGACAGTGTACCACACAAACGAATTGTAGTGAAATTGCGCGCTTGTGGAATATGGTCTCAGTTATGTGACTGGATTCGTAACTTTCTATCAGAGAGGTCACAGTTCGTAGTTACTGACGGGAAGTCATAGAGTAAAACAGAAGTGATTTCTGCCTTTCCCCTAGGTAGTGTTATAGGCCCTTGCAGTTCGTTATTTATATTAACGATTTGGGAGACAATCTGAGTAGCTGTCTTCGGTTGTTTGCAGATGACGCTGTCGATTATCGACTAATAAAGTCATCAGAAGATCAAATTAAAACAAACTGCAAAGCGATTTAGAAGAAATATCGGAATGTGCGAAAAGTGGGAGTTGACCCTAAATAACGAAGCGTGTGAGGTCATCCATGTGAGTGCTAAAAGGAATTCGTTAAACTTCGGTTACACGATAAATCAGTCCAATCTAAAAGTCGTAAATTCAACTAAATACCTAGGTATTACAATTACGAACAACTTAAATTCAGTGGAACACATAGAAAAATGTTGTGGGGAAGGCTAACCAAAGACAGCGTTTTATTGGCGGACACTTAAAAAATGTAACAGACCTACTGAGGAGACTGCCTACACTACGCTTGTTCGTCCTCGTTTAGACTATTGCTGCGCGATGTGGGATCCTTAGCAGGTAGGATTGACGGAGTACATCGAAAAAGTTCAAAGAATAGCAGCACGTTTTGTATTACCACCAAATAGGGGAAAGAGTGTCATTCAAATGATACAGGATTTGGAGTGGACATCATTAAAGCAAAGACGTTTTTCGACGCTGTGGAATCTCCTCACAAAATTCGAATCACCTGCTTTCTCCTCCGAATGCGAAAATATTTTGTTGACACAGACCTACATAGGGAGAAACGATCACCATGATAAAATAAAGGAAATAACGTCTCGTACGGAAAGATATAGGTGTTCGTTCTTTCCGCACGCTATACGAGATTGGAATAATAGACACTTGTGAAGGTGGTTCGGTGAACCCTCTGCCAGGCACTTAAATGTGATTTACAGAGTATCCGTCTAGTTGTAGATGTAGAATACTCCTTAGAGATCTATTATCGTACGCTGTCACTATCATTTCCCAAAATTTAAGCAGATTACTGAAGTGTCGTGTAGACAGCGAAGTGTTCACGACTCAGTTCCGCATTGGCTGCGATATTAGTTTGTTGAATGCCATGCAGAGAATCTGATGGAACAAATTCCGTGAAAGAAAACTTGGATGTAGGATTACGGTGGTTACATAAAACATTCGCAGAATTTATGTTCGCATCACATATCAGTTGTTTGCTCTGACTATTTTATTAACTTTTTACACTTACTGGAAATTAAAGGATAGGGGAGAATATACTCTCAAAGCAGATTTCTAACTAATATATACTTTTCCATTACATCATCAGCTCGAGTTTTATAAAATATTCTTCAGTTTTGTGACAAACTGACCTCGCAAACAAATGTCCCTTTCACATACTAATTTTTTAAGTGATTACCTGTATTATTAGACTTTCCTGTCACTCATTAAATTTTTTTTAAATGTTTGCCTGCGATTTGCTAATGTATTTATCATCTATTGCTTTCAGTCGGTGGAAAACGGGCAGAATTATCGAGAAGATATAACACTGTATATGATGAAACACATGGAATTTATTACGTAATTCTAATGTTACTTTGTGTATTGGTTTTGTTTTAGATATTCCCAGTTGAAACATTTCATAATTTGATTTTAGTTGAGTCATAACATTGCCGATTTCCGCATGAGTTAATTGAACTGCTATTGCGCATGATTTCACGTTGTCCCCGCTGAATCGGAATTAACGTTTCCGTTTCTTTGTGCGAAATAATAATGCTCTGGATTTGACAACAGACCTTTCATCCATGTTATGACACGTAATTAGCAATGTCGAACAGCTTAAAACGTATTCTCCTATTTCGTTTACAATCATTTCACAGTCCCCTCTACACCCCCTCACCCGAACGTTTAAGTCCTACATGAAATGAAATTGCATTTGAAATGTCTTTGTGGTAATTAATTTTCAGTTTTGATAGAGGAATGAGGCCATGGCTTTTGTGTGATACTGTTTGATGCTTATAGACAGACAAGCTGATGGTTATTAACGCACCACTGCAGTTCAGTGTTACAGAGGTCAGTACCAAAACGTTAAATTCGAAAGTAAATCATTGCGATTAGAGATGTTCTTATCATTACCGATGCCTCGCTGTGGTACGTGGCATAAGAAAAGGTATAGACTAACTTCACTCTTGTGTGAGATGTTGACTTCTAAGATTCTTGCTATTAATCACGTAAGAATGAAATTGTGGTCTATCAGTACATCAGACAACCCACGATATGAGACGAAATGGTCTTCCCAAATATGAATATAATAAATAATACCATAGATCTGTTCCCAGATGGAATCGTTAGTGGTAGTCGAGAACTAACGTAAGCAGTTGTGAGAGTTGCATCTTACAGTCAGTTGTTTGTTTTTGAAACTTTGTACATTGGCTGATAAAAAGTGCAACACCAGAAAGGAAGGAAGAAACGTAATGGAAGTTCACGGGGTCAGAAAGTACGTGTTGTTATTTCAGTAAATACAAAATCGAGTCAAATTTACAAAGCATTTGGCAGTAAGTACGTGCTGTTATTTCAGTAATTACAAAATCGAATCAAATTTACAAAGCATTTGGCAGTAAGTATGACGTTGCACACCCGCTAGCCTAAATCCATGCACTGATACGGCTGGGAGGGGAGCCATAAAGCCGTGCAACACCAAAAAAGAAGGAAGAAACGTAATGGAAGTTCACGGGGTCAAAAAGTACGTATTGTTATTTCAGTAATTACAAAATCGAGTCAAATTTACAAAGCATTTGGCACTAAGTACGTGTTGTTATTTCAATAATTACAAAATCGAGTCAAATTTACAAAGCATTTGGCAGTAACTATGACGTTGCACACCCTCTAGCCTATATCCATGCACTGATACGGCTGGGAGGGGAGTCAAAAAGCCGTTGTAATCCATACTGAGGAAAATGGCCCACAACTGCTGTAAATGTTCTTCGGTATTCTGGATCCCGGCACTGGGCAAATAGTTTTCTTTCTACGGCAACGGCAGCTGAAGTAATCAATGTTTCTGAAATAAACCGCTGTAAGCTGTATATGGATTTTTACAGGAGCACGACGACTTTCGTGATTTCGAATCGAGTGTACACACGCCAGTAAAACATTTATGCCCTGATACGGGAACGAGGGGGACTCAACCGAACTTGAGAGGATCGAGTCCCCTCCCTTCCCTTAGCAGGGCTTAAATGTTTTACTGACATGTGTACCCACAGAGACATGAACTGAAATCACAAAAGCGGTCGTGTTCCTGGAAAAGTTCATACACTACTGGACATTAAAATTGCCACACCATGAAGAAATGCAGATGATAAACGGGTATTCATTGGACAAATATATTATACTAGAACCGACATGTGATTACATTTTTACGCAATTTGGGTGCATAGATCCTGAGAAATCAGTACCCAGAACAACCACCTCTGGCCGTAATAACGGCCTTGATACGCCTGGGCATTGAGTCAAACAGAGCTTGGATGACGTGTACAGGTACAGCTGCCCAAGCAGCTTCAACACCATACCACAGTTCATCAGGAGTAGTGACTGACGAATTGTGACGAGCCAGTTGCTCGGCCACCATTGACCAGACGTTTTCAATTGGTGAGAAATCTGGAGAATGTGCTGGCCAGGGCAGCAGTCGAACATTTTCTGTATTCAGAAAGGCCCGTACAGGACCTTAACATGCGATCGTGCATTATCCTGCTGAAATATAGGGTTTCGTAGGGATCGAATGAAGGGTAGAGCCACGGGACGTAACACATCTGAAATGTAACGTCCACTGTTCAAAGTGCCGTCAATGCGAACAAGAGGTAACCGAGACGTGTAACTAATGGCACCCCATACCATCACGCCGGGTGATACGCCAGTATGGCGATGACGAATACACTCTTGCAATGTGCGTTTACCGCGGTGTAGCCAAACACGGATGCGACCATGCTGATGCTGTAAACAGAACCAGGATTCATCCGAAAAAATGATGTTTTGCCATTCGTGAACCCAGGTTCGTCGTTGAGTACACAATCGCAGGCGCTCCTGTCTGTGATGCAGCGTCAAGGGTAATCGCAGCCATGGTCTCCGAGCTCATAGTCCCTGCTGCTGCAACCGTCGTCGAACTGTTCGTGCAGGTGGTTATTGTCTTGCAAATGTCCCCATCTGTTGACTCAGGGATCGAGACGTTGCTGCACGATCCGTTACAGCCATGCGGGTAAGATGCCTGCCATTTCGACTGCTAGTCCCGCTGAGATCCAGCATGGCGTTCCGTATTACCCTCCTGAACCCTCCTCCACATTCATTGGATCTCGTCCACCGCGACCAATGTCGCGATACGATAAACCACAACCGCCATAGGCTACAATCCGACCTTTATCAAAGTCGGAAACGTGATGGTACGCATTTCTCCTCCTTACACATCACGACAACGTTTCACCAGGCAACGCCGCTCAACTGCTGTTTGTGTATGAGAAATCGGTTGGAAACGTTCCCCATGTCAAAACTTTGTAGGTGTCGCCACCGGCGCCAACCTTGTGTGAATGCTCTGAAAAGCTAATCATTTGCATATCACAGCATCTTCTTCCTGTCAGTTAAATTTCGCGTCTGTAGCATGTCATCTTCGTGGTGTAGCAATTTTAATGGCCAGTAGTGTATATAGCTGAAAGCGGTTTATTTCAAAAACTGCCATGTGTGGACGAGTATTCTCTTGTTGAAGAATGGCTCGTCGCTCCTGTCCCATGAGAGGTAAAACAGAGGATAAACGATATCTGTGATGTACTGTTGTGCCAGGAGAGTTACCTCAGCCACTACCAGCCGTGACCCGAAGTCATATCTGATGGTTTTCACACATGAAACCTCACCGCCGTCCTCCTCCATACTCGCTGATGATGGTCACCCAGGGAAGTGCAGAAGCGCAATTCGTCGCTGAGCATCAGCAGTCTATGCTTCCCTACACGGCACCACTCCAAACGCAGCTGTTTGTGTTGTGGTCTTAACGGCAAGTATCACGTCTTCCGCGGTGAAAGGTTTCCTTTCGTATCAAGGTACAGGATTGTGCAGTATAACCTACCTGTCCATACGTTAAATACACTGAAATGCAAAGGAAATGGTATGGGCATGAGTATTCACATACAGAGATATGTAAACAGGCAGACTACGGCGCTGCGGTCGGCAATGCCTATATAAGACAACGAGTCTCTGGTGCAATTGTTAGATTGGTTACTGCTGCTACAATGGCAGATTAACAAGATTTAAGTGAGTTTGAACTTGATGTTACACCTAGTCCTCGAGCGATGGGACACAGGATCTCCGAAGTATCGATGAAGTGGGGAATGTCCCGTAGGACCAAAATGGTTCAAATGGCCCTAAGCACTATGGTACTTAACATCTGAGGTCATCAGTCCTCTAGAATTACAACTATGTAAAGCTAAGGACATCACACACAGCCATGCCCGAGGCAGGATTCGAACCGGCGACCATAGCAGCAGCGCGGTTTCGGACTGGAGCGCCTAAAACCGCTCGGCCACAGTGGCCGGCCCTGTATGACCACTTCACGAGTGTACCGTGAATAACAGGAAACCCGTGAAACATCAAATCTCCGACATCGCTGCGGCCGGAAAAGGATCCTGCAAGGACGGGACCAACGTCGACTGAACAGAATCGTTCAGCGTGACAGAATTGCAACCCTTCCGCAAATTGCTGCAGATTTCAGTACTAGGCCATCAACAAGTGTCAGCGTGCGAACCATTCAACGAAACATCGTCGATACAGGCCCATTCGTGTACTCTTAATGACTGCACGACACAAAGCTTTACGCCTCGCTTGGACGCGTCAACACTGACATTGGACTGTTAGTGGCTGGAAACTTGCTGCCTGGTCGGAGGAGTCTCGTTTGAAATTGTATCGAGTGATGGACGTGTACGGGTATGGAGACAGGCTCATGAATCCATGGACCTAGATGTCAGCAGGGGACTGTTGAAGCTGGTGGAGGCTCTGTAATGGCGTGGGACGTATGCAGTTGGAGTCATATGGGACCCTAGATATGACTCTGGCAAGTGAGACGTACGTAAGCATCCTGTCTGATCACATGCATCCATTCGTGTCCAGTGTGCATTCCGACGGACATGGGCAATTCCATCAGGACAGTGCGACACTCCACACGTCCAGATTGCTACAGAGTGGCTCCAGGAACACTCTTTTGAGTTTAAACACTTCCACTGGCCAAACTCCCCAGAAATGAGCATTTTGAACATATCTTGGATGCAGTGCAACTTGCTATTCAGAAGAGCTCTCCACTTCCTCGTGCTATTACGGATTTGTGGACATCCCTGCAGGATTCATGGTGTCAATTCCCTCCAACACTACTTTAGACTTTAGCCGAGCCCATGTCACGTCGTGCTGCGGCACTTCTCGTGGGGGCCCTACTCGATAGTATGCAGGTGTACCAATTTCTTTCGCTCTTCAGTGTATAAGTTTCTAAAATGTGAAGTATTTTACTCACCAAAAAGTTCTGTACCTGAAAGATTAACAATATTTCCCAAATAGACTGAACATATTATACAGCACTTAAATATGTAGAACGTGAAATATTAACAAATGCTGCACAAAGCACAGCCTCATATCCAACAAGAAAGAAACTGCAGGAAATGATGGAAACTGCTTACGGCGATCTTTACTATGCTTTCCTTCGTGTGATTCTAAAATCGGTCACTAGACTGAAGTAACGACAAAAAACACCACGTGCTCCTAGGGTACAACACTTCCCTTTAAGTATTTGGCAACAATCGTGTTTACAGCAAGATGGTAACCAAAGCGCAAAATTGTAGAAGGTCGCAAAAGCTGCAAACATGGCTTTTAGAATTGCCTTAGGCGTGGAATATAGTATTTTCCTTTCAATATATCTTATAGATCTACGAAGAAATATGTAGCGATATTGCTGTCGGTGAAATATACTCTGGCGACATTGTGGCCGCTGGCGCAGTAAGACTGGTGCAAGTTATACCAGAAGAGTGACCATGTGTCGTGTATGGAATTTATCATGTTTGCTACTCCTACCAGAAGACACGTCCCCTCTGGGTATGATGACCCAACATGGTAATGAAGGATGCATAGTGGCTCCCATCCTATGGCTTGCAAGTGGATGAAAAAACACAGTTTGGGCAACAATAAGTTACAGTCTGTTATCGGAGCCGCATTTTTTGTAAGTAGAGATTCTATGCCAACCTTCTGACGTCTACGTTGAAATTTTCCCGCCTCATCGAGTCTCCCATGAGGTTTCTGGATTGCAGCCGGATAATGAAGAGTTCTTGTAACGGTACTTCGACTGACAAACAGGTAGCTAACCTCAGGAGAATTTTACAACGAGGATTTAGTTTATTAAATTTCCCTTTACGCAGTTTGTGGCCCGCAACTTGTTAAAGTTATCTGTATGTTGAGACACACTCTGCACATCCCAACTCCTTTCTTTCACTGTTGCTAATGTTTGCTAACACACGTTTTTAACAAAAATGATATGCTATTATCCTCTCTATGGATATAAACCGTAAACCATTCTTTAGTATAACAGTAGTTCTTATGTACATCTCACTCTCCCACACTGTGACAATTTAAACTAATTTAGAACAATACATTATAGGCTGAGCATAACGATCACTGTAGGTAAAACCTTTTGGGATGTTAGTTGACTTTATATTTCTTGCATACAATCGAAGATTTGACCCCTCCACGGGGATATTTTTCAGAGTCTTGTAGTATCGACGATTGACTGAACACTCTCAAGGAACAGTGCGCGTTTTCTTATAACTGGGATGATTTCACGCGCTTCTGCTGGAGAAGTGGGATTACTGGGTGAAATGTTGGCTACCACAAGTGGGCGATCGTCATTGCATAGGTTGTAAAGTTTCCCACGCTAATGCTGGATAAGTGGGGTTATTAGCTAAAACGCAAACCGGGTGCACCTGATTACCTCCACACCGCGGGCGTCTATGGAATGATGTGTGATTGCGGTTAAGTGTATACAGGGTGATCGGAATCATTCTGAGATACTTGTAAAGGTGCTGCGAGCTTGGATAAGCTGAGAAACAAGTGTTAAGAAAAAATATTGATATGTTGCATCATTTTAGATTCAGTTAGCATTGAAATTAGGCTATCAGGTCGTTGTGTACGCAAATTAAAGCAGCCTGCCTGAGACAACGTTGCCGAAAGTATTACTCAGACTGCTTCCTTAACCCGAACAAGAGAGGGATACAAAAATTGGACACAGGATGGTAGCAAGGATCGAACTCGATATTTTTGAATGACTTCCCTTTTTTGGGCGAACTAAACCACGAACATTTTTGGCAACACTGCCTCTGCCACGCTGCTTGGATTTGCGTGCGCAACGCCCTGATTGGCTAACTTAAATGCTCATTAAATCAGACTAAGTATCAATTTTATTTCTTAACAAGTATTTCTGAGCACAGCCAGCCCTGCAACGCCTTTAAAACATTTTTTGACTGTTTCTGATCTCGCTGTCTAGATGACATATCAAGGACTATTAAAGTACGTATTAATAACGCGAAGGCCGCTCACGGCTAAAATAAAGAGAACTGGAGTTTTAACGTTGATTTCAATAAACTCTGTGTGCTGTCTAAGGAAACCAGTATCTAAAGGAAGGAAAGTCCGAGAAGCGACGGAATTTCTAAGTACAAATGTAGCATCAATATAAAGAAAGACTATAGGCTTAGGGCTCGTGGCTCTCCGCTATCGAGGAAGTGAATGCGTGGCCGCAGTGTGCGAGCAATACAAACACTTCTAGGAAGCCACCTCTGCGGACAATAATATTTCTGATAAACCCTCCCCTGTCTACTGCACTTCCCGTTTCGCATCTGTCCAATAACGGTGGCCTGCCAACAGCAGCAGGGAGAATTTTAACTAACAATTCTTCTCCAGTATGTGCGGGAAAAATGCCTTTCTACTCTACAGGGTGTTACAAAAAGGTACGGCCAAACTTTCAGGAAACATTCCTCACACACAAAAAAAGAAAATATGTTATGTGGACATGTGTCCGGAAACGCTTACTTTCCATGTTAGAGCTCATTTTATTACTTCCCTTCAAATCACATTAATCATGGAATGGAAACACACAGCAACAAAACATACCATCGTGACTTCAAACACTTTGTTACAGGAAATGTTCAAAATGTCCTCCGTTAGCGAGGATACATGCATCCACCCTCCATCGCATGGAATCCCTGATGCGCTGATGCAGCCCTGGAGATTGGCGTATTGTATCACAACCGTCCACAATACGAGCACGAAGAGTCTCTACATTTGGTACTGGGGTTGCGTAGACAAGAGCTTTCAAATAAAAGTCAAGGGGGTTGAGGTCAGGAGAGCGTGGAGGCCATGGAATTGGTCCGCCTCTACCAATCCATCAGTCACCGAATCTGTTGTTGAGAAGCGTGCGAACACTTCGACTGAAATGTGCAGGAGCTCCATCGTGCATGAACCACATGTTGTGTCGTACTTGTAAAGGCACATGTTCTAGAAGCACAGGTAGAGTATCCCGTATGAAATTATAATAACGTGCTCCATTGAGCGTAGGTGGAAGAACATGGGGCCCAATCAAGACATCACCAACAATGCCTGCCCAAACGTTCACAGAAAATCTGTGTTGATGACGTGATTGCATAATTTCGTGCGGATTCTCGTCAGCCCACACATGTTGATTGTGAAAATTTACAATTTGATCACGTTGGAATGAAGCCTCATCCATAAAGAGAACATTTGCACTGAAATGAGGATTGACACATTGTTGGATGAACCATTCGCAGAAGTGTACCCGTGGAGGCCAATCTGCTGCTGATAGTGCCTGCACACGCTGTACATGGCACGGAAACAACTGGTTCTCCCATATCACTCTCCATACAGTGACGTGGTCAACGTTACCTTGTACAGCAGCAACTTCTCTGACGCTGACATTAGGGTTATCGTCAACTGCACGAAGAATTGCCTCGTCCATTGCAGGTGTCCTCGTCGTTCTAGGTCTTCCCCAGTCGTGAGCCATAGGCTGGAATGTTCCATGCTCCCTAAGACGCCGATCAATTGCTTCGAAAGTCTTCCTGTCGGGACACCTTCGTTCTAGAAATCTGTCTCGATACAAACGTACCGCACCACGGCTATTGCCCCGTGCTAATCCATACATCAAATGGGCATCTGCCAACTCCGCGTTTGTAAACATTGCACTGACTACAGAACCACGTTCGTGATGAACACTAACCTGTTGATACTACGTACTGATGTGCTTGATGCTAGTACTGTAGAGCATTGAGTCGCATGTCAACACAAGCACCGAAGTCAACATTACCTTCCTTCAATTGGGCCAGGTGGCGGTGAATCGAGGAAGTACAGTACACACTGACGAAACTAAAATGAACTCTAACATAGAAATTAAGCGTTTCCTGACACATGTCCACATAACATCTTTTCTTTATTTGCGTGTGAGGAATGTTTCCTGAAAGTTTGGCCGTACCTTTTTGTAACACCCTGTATAAATATGACTCGCCTCTGCTAGTCACAAGAGTCTTAGCCCATAACTCCTCTTCTTCAGCATTAGCGTCAGAAACTTCACTTGCTATCCAATGTCGATGGCCCACCAACAGCAGCCACAGGAATTTTACCTAATAAACCCACTCCTCCAGCACAAGCGCGTGATAACTTCCCCTAGATAAGAGAATTCGACGCTGTTCCTGATGGCCCCCGGTCACTGTAGACACTACAAGATCCTGAAGCAGATGTCAGCAGGGGGCCGAAACGTCGATCGCATAGTGGAAATATGACGCGGCCTTACAACCCAGAAGGATTTAACTTCAATGACAATGGTCACAAAAGACTGCGCACTTAAATTCAATGTTTTATAACATACAGGGCGTCCCACTCAAGCCTCCCTGATTTCAAAGACCCAGGAAAAAAATCCACAGCAGATACCACATAATGAAAAATGCACCACATTGTAGAGCATCCCAAAGAATTTATTTAGTTATCATGAATACACCTCTTGTAGGGAAGCGGCCTACTCACGCTGTATAAAATTTACATCAGTCTCTCCATTGTGTGCCAACCTAGCTCTGACGTCATAAATCTTGCGCAATACTTTAAAAATCAAATAAATAACCTGAAACGTTTCTAGCATGTCAGGAGTAATACTAAATCAATATGTGTTGAATATCAGTTCAATAAATTTAACAATTTTCGAAATTTGGACGCTTCTCTGTAAAAATCATTGGCGCAACAGAAAAGAGCTAGAAACTTAAAAATTTATATTTGGATTCCTTTTTCATAATAATTTAGTAGAAACAGTCTTCTGGATCTCGCAAATTAAGATTTTAGTTGGAATTCATAATTTTCTGGTTTTTGTCTTAAAAGTTAAGGATGCAAAATAGATTAAGTAGGCGAATAAATAAGACTAGGACGTTTAAATTTAAGTAGAATGGAGATCCGCTATAATCATAAAGATGTGAGAAGTTTCAATTGAATAACTATAAAACTATAGCGATAGCGTATCTCCAAAGGGCAAGTTCAGAGCTCGTCTACTGCATGTAGTGTAATTAAATTAATTCTCTCGCCAAAAATATTTGACTTACCCACGTCAGACTTTTATTGTGATTACTTACCTGTGTGCTCAATGCACATTTAAATTGAGAGCTTCATCGGCCATCAGCAAAGGAAGCAATGATTTATTTAATAACTTAAAGTGATGCTTTACTAGCCCAGCGGCTAGTCGGGAGAGCGGATTTAATCAGGCGTTCCCTTAGCCGTCCGCACCGCGCCTTTCTGGTTGCCAATATTGTAGTTAGGGAGCCAGTGTTGAGAACCGAAAAGACAGCATAAATAATAGGAACATTTATACAACAATTAATTCCACCCGCCGCCCACATATGGTTAATCGGCTGGGAAATGCATCTTTTCTACATTACATTCTACATTTTATAAATGACAATTTTCACCCGCCGCCCCACATATGGTGCATCGGCCAGGAAATGCATCTACATTGCATTACATTCTACATTTTAAATATAACAACATATAATTTCCACCAGCCGCCCCACAATTGGTGCATTGGTCGGGAAAGAAATTGAGTAAAAGTGAAAGTGATTTTTAAATATTCGGATTCGGGAGTGAAATGCGGCACGCAACTGAGTAATAGAACAGTGATAGTGTTACGTGTGCAATTGGATTAACAACGCATCTGGATTGACGGAGCTGGCGCTGAGTCTAGCTGCAATGCTGGCATCGCGAGAAGCCAGTTTTGCCTCACCACAGTCGTCCGCTGGAGCAACCGGAGCCGCGCCTGCAGTTGCGGGCCATGCAAATACACAGCAGCCGTAGAAGTGCCGTCTGCAGTTCAACGCGATGTGTCGCATCAGTAATCCTGGTACGCCGTGAAGGCAACGCCATACGTCGTGAAGAAGAAACTAATTTAAGTGAAAAGCTGTTAAAATTTTACTCACCTGCACTAAAAGACTGTCGGCGATGGAACAGCCAGAAGAAACCGAGGTTAAACTTAAATCAGAACCTATGTCTGTTGAGGGAACTGTAAATTCAGACAACGATTCGAGTGTAAATATGCATGAAAATAGTAATGTTAAAGTGAAATATGAAGTATTGTCTCCTGACAGTAGTGTGAGAAGGGGCAATGATTCAATAATAGAGACCCCTGTAGTAAAGCAGAAAGCAGAAATTGTTAATTTATTGGATGATAGTTTATCTGATGAATTAAAAACGAAACAGTCATCAGAGATGGTAGAGTTTAAGAAGGAGAAGTTAGATATGACTAATCAAACAGATGTTTCATTTAGTTTTGATGATTCTGGTGTTGGAGCTAGTTTTTTGTCACCTGAGTGTGATAAAAAGCCAGGTAGTGAGCAACCCAAAGATACTGGGGCTATTGATTTAAATGTTATATTACAAGCAATAGCTGCCAGTAATGAAAAATTGTCAGCTAGTAATGCAAAAATGTCAGCCAGTAATGCTAGAATGAATGCTGAATTAAAATCTGATATAATAGAGGTAAATAACAGAATTGTGGCCAGCCAAACTAATTTTAATAAACGATTGCAGGAAATGGACAATACCTTCAGGGCTGGTTGCAATAAGTTGAAAGAGGAACTGGACAGTTTGAAATATAAAATTGATTACAACCATGAGGATATTAAGAAAAAGATTGCTCAACAATTTTCTTAAATGTATAAAACAGTAAAATCCGAAGTTGCTGAGGTTCGCAAAGAATTCCAAATGAAAGATGCGAAGCTGGAGCACAAGTTAACAGAAAAGATCGAGGCGGAATCTGAACTGTGCTCAGATAGGTTTAAAGATGTTAATATAAAAGTAAACATATGTCAAGCAGAAGTAGATGCAATCAAAACTGATACTACTCATATTGTGCAAAAAGTAGATAATGTTGAAATGAGAGTAGAAAATATTAGTACTAACATTGCTAACATTGAGAGTAAAGTAGCTTCAGTAACTTCTGGTAATGGTAGTATGCAACAAGTTGTAGCTGCAAACGCCGTTTTATCGGATGTCGGCAGTTCTTGCGGTTCGATCCAGATAAAAATATCCACCTGCTAGATTTCTGGAACGGTTTTGTAGATGTGATTCCACCAACTTGGTCTGAACGAGAGAAAATCTTATTTATTAGAAGCCATTTAGCAGGTGACGCCAGCGTTGGTCAGCTGATATTATGTTGAAGTGTAAAACATTAGCGGAATTTAAAACAGCTTTCATTAATGAGTATTGGTCTAGTAATAAGCAAAATGAAGTGTTGAGAGAATTTTGGAGTGGAAAACGCTTTAATGTAGGCAAGGAATCTATCAAAGAATTTGCTAGGTCATGGATCTCACGTTTGTCACATTTGGCCGAAAAGCTAAAACCTGAAATTATAATACTAGGTCTTGAAGCCAGACTGCCATGGTACTGGCAAACTAGAATTATATCTGCCCCTAGAGACAATCTGGATCGTTTCATTGAATATTTGGAACGTGTAGAGCGTGTGGCTGCCAATGAGGAGCAAGCACGTAATAACAGAAATGCTAATAACACTAGTAGTAATTTTAAGAACGAGCAGAATGGCAATGTAAACATCAGAACAGTAGGTGTTCACCATCCTAAGAGAGGTAGGAATTGGAGAAATAATTATCAGAACCAACAATGGCATCCAAATGATAGTAATTTTGTTCCGAACAAAATGATGCAGGTAAACAACAGTGCAGAAAGCAATGCTGTGCCAGTTAACTATAGTGGAAATAAAGCAAACAGTAGTAGGCCGAGGCAGGAAAACTAGTTCCCGTCTATGAGGACACTGGCGCTCACCAGGCGGTAATTTTTCCTAAGCCAGTAGTTACAGTAATTGGTAAGACAGATCAGAATACTCAGACTGAACATGTGGTTGAGGGGTCAGTAGCATCTAAGGATACAGCAGAAATATTAGATCACTCACAGTATTTGATAGATACCGTGTTGGAGACGCTTTCTAAGTGGGAAGAGAAAGAGAAGGCGCAGCAGTGTAACGGTAGGGAAGAGCTACAAAATACTGAAATGTCAGGTGAAAAAGCAGAAGAAATACATGCTTATATTTACGATGAGGATGATGTGCTCTTATCTAAAGTGCCTGTGCAGGATGTTGATACTGTACTAATGGATTTAGGACAGGAGGTAAGTGAGAATGTAGAGGATAGCCTGTTGGGGGTCGATGAACCCATTAGCTGTGACCAGTTGTCACTTGAGAAGGAACCCGACGATAATAGTGAAAGTGGTTTAGCTGTAACTAGTGTTATGCCAGGTCTGGAGGCGCAGAATCGCTCAGACTACAGTAATTTGGCTCATGTTCAGCAAACTAAATGTAATGAAGTCGTGCGGTGTTTCGATTTAAAATTAATAGACCGACTGGAAAAGGCAGCTGAAAATGTAATTCAGGAAACCCCTACACACTTTGACCTAAATGTAATGAAGACAGATGTCGATCACTTTAGTTGGAGACAAATCCAAAAGGAACTATTGGCTGAGTTTGAGGAACCACCTGTACAACCTAGAATAAGCCGCCCTATGATAATAGTGAATATGTTGGGTATCAATGTGTGTTGTCTCTTAGACAGTGGAAGTCTACAGTAATGAGGGTATCAGGACTAAGAATAATTGGTGCTACTGGTAAGGTGTCAAAAACGGTAAAACAAGAAGCTTTGCTGCCCTTTAACATTAATGGTAATTTAATTGATCATCCATGCTTAATTGTAAATAATCTCAGTATTGAGGTTTTAATTGGCATAGATTTCTTATCGAAATATCAGTGTGATGTTGACTTTGAAAGAAGCCAGTTAAAAATGGTCTTGCCGATAGCCGGAGTAATTACGGTACCTTTTATTGATAAACATGTAGTAACTAATGATGAAACTTGGGAGCTGCCTATACGAGTTCTGAAAAATAGGAGGTATTGGGACGAAGGTGGTAATCTTAGTAAATACCAAGGACCTTTCAGGATCGTAGGAAAACCACATGCCAATGGATATAGGGTAGAGTACCCTAAAAGTAAAAAGGTGTTAGGTCTCAGGAACGTGATCGACCTAAAGAAGTTCACAGGTAGTGACTGAATTCTGTTGGGAGGAGGTTCTTCTGTAACCTCTACACAGTGTGGCAGCTGTGCAGTTCCAGCTGTATGATATCTTTTTTCCCATTTCAGATTTCACTCATTCTTCATCTTTCCTATCTACTAAAATTTCAGCCCCTTCTTTCCAATATGAAAATTTTCTGAAACCAACGAATTCTATAGGGAGGAGGTTGTTCTATAACCTCTACAAAGTGTGGCAGCTATGCAGTCCCAGCTGTGTGAGATCTTCTTTCCTTTTCAGGTCTCACTCATTCTTCATCTTTCCTATCCACAAAAATTTCGGCCCCTTCTTTCCAATATGAAAATTTTCTGAAACCAATGAATACTGTAGGGAGGAGGTTGTTCTGTAACCTCTACACAATGTGGCAGCTGTGCAGTCCCAGCTGTGTGAGATCTTCTTTCCATTTCAGATTTCACTCATTCTTCATCTTTCCTGTCCACCAAAGTTTCGACTCCTTCTCTGCAATACTAAAATTTTCCGTCATGGCTATCAAGCCATGAGTTCTGTAACCATTCTATCCACCGATTAGTGAAGAAAATACCTAATGTGACAAACCTGACAGTGACATAAACAACAGAGAAGTATGATGTAATTAAGATATAAATGTATTTGAATAACAAATAGAACCCTGGTAATATTGTAAGTACAAAGTGTTGTTTTATTGGAAATGGTCCACCAATAATTTAAAAAGATATATGAATTCGTGTACAAGCAGGATCGGAAGTGGCATTGAAACCTATTGTATGCTGTAGAGCTAATTAATTAATAGTAAAAGAGATTGCTTAGTGTTATGAGAAATATGCAGATAAGTTGTAAGAATGAACTCACCTTGTGTAGCAAGGAATGTCAGTGTAATAGAATTGAACAGTGTTTCTGGTTGAGACGTGAAGGACACGTCCCTGAAGTATTTATAAGGTTGGAGCTGGCCATTATTTTGGTGTAGTGTGTGACAGGACACACCTACACGTATTGAGGTTATGAGTTGAAGGCGTGAATGCGACCATAGGCACCCTTATGTTAGATGAGACAGAGCAGCTCATGGTGTCCTATAGGTTTAAGGAATTTAGCATTACGCTCGTCTATAAATACTTAATGCACTTTAGTGGTAGGTCGAGATAGACTACCTGTGGTTTCAGCGTCCGATCGAATGGAAATGGATTGCCACGTGAGCAAACTGATCAGCTGCAATACACTATAGATATGAAATAAATGTGCTATCCTATGCTTTAAATGTTAATAGAGTGAGTGTTAAATAAGTACATACACTAGCAACATAATTGAGTAACATAATGGCGGACGTGAAACATTATTTATAGCTCAGCATAAATACACTTCGATGAAGTAAGTACATAATTGCAGATGTGAAACTGACACAGCAGCAGAGGACCAATAAGTGGATTTAGTCGTCAACTAAACGTAGTTTGTTTTGAACACTCAGAACTGTACTATTACCACAAGTTGCTCACATGTACAAAGATGCTGACAAGACAACTGCTAATCAAATATACTCATACTATCTCTAAGAATAAGGTAATTGAAGATGAGTCAGCTAAGTAAATAAAATACAGATATATCAGGCATGTACCGAGCACTGGTTCAGTGTTCCGGTCCAGAAATAATAAATTGAAATTAAATAGCATTTGTGATTGTATGCCTTGAGCATAAATTTTCTCTAGTACGTGACTAACGGCGTTTTGAGCCATTTGTTTACCGATTTTATGACAGTTAAGTAACCGCGAGAGTAAAATTGCAAAAGTTCTTTTAACTTTGTTCCAGTAACATATTGAAAGGTAAAATGTATATATCCCCATTTCATTGTGACCCATCCTTAGATATTAAGTGAACAGAGTCTGAAGCACTCTTTTTGTTTGTCCTACAGAACAAACCAGATAGTGGCAGCCTGGTAGCTGCGTGAAAGCATGGAGTGACTTGGACACAACTCGCAGTGACCCCTCCCCTTTCCCCATGTAATTTAGAGTGAATGTGAAGGACACACACCTTAGCAACTTCCCATCCTCTACTCTTGTGAGTGGAAGTGTAGAATGCCAGCCAAAGCTGCTACAACCACGTGTGTAAAAATGAAATTGTGATGAGTTGTGAAATTTTCTTTCAGGTTTCGAAAAGACTGCTAAGATATAATCATCTGTTTATGTATCATGAATAACTGTGTTATTTTCTTTTAATTTGTGTATGTAAAAATGTATTTAATGGATTTAAGATTTTCATAATTTTACATATTTTATGTGTTTGTTTGTCTAAGACAATATGTATGCCAAAGCGTTTCATTGATTTTGCTTAAATTTTGAGTGACAATGTTGCTTATGAGGCAGTGAATGCCAGCAATTTAAATAATTGACGTAGGTAATCAGTTTTCTTTTAATAATTCTATATGTTTACATTTCAATTTTAATTTTCGTAGAGAGTTAAGCTGTACCCTTGCTTCCCATTTTGTAATTAAATTATTTTTTCGTTCATTAAGATTAAAAAAAAATTAAGTAGAGGGTGATGCAGGGAAGCAGCCAACTCACACTGTATAAAATTTACATCAGTCTTTCCATTGTGTGCCACCTAGCTCTGACGTCATAAATCTTGCACAATACTTTAAAAATCAAGTAAATAACCTGAAACATTTCTAGCATGTCAGGAGTAATACTAAATCAATATGTGTTGAATATCAGTTCAATAACTTTAACCATTTTCGAAATTTGGACGTTTTTCTGTAAAAATCATGGGCGCAACAGAAAAGAGCTAGAAACTTAAAAATTTATATTTGGATTCCTTTTTCATAATAATTTAGTAGAAACAGTCTTCTGGATCTCGCAAATTAAGATTTTAGTTGGAATTCATAATTTTCTGGTTTTTGTCTTAAAAATTAAGGAAGCAAGATAGATTAAGTAGGCGAATAAATAAGGCTAGGATGTTTAAATTTAAGTAGAATGGAGATCCGCTATAATCATAAAGATGTGAGAAGCTTCAATTGAATAACTATAAAACTATAGCGATAGCGTATCTCCAAAGGGCAAGTTCAGAGCTTGTCTACTGCATGTAGTGTAATTAAATTAATTCTCTCGCCAAAAATATTTGACTAAGCCACGTCATACTTTTATTATGATTACTTACCTGTGTGCTGAATGCACATTTAAATTGAGAGCTTCATCGGCCATCAGCAAAGGAAGCAATGATTTATTCAATAACTTAAAGTGGTGCATTACTAACCCAGCGGCTAGTCGGGGGAGCCGATTTGATCAAGCGTTCCCTTAGCCATCCGCACCGCAGCTTTATATATAAGAACGCTGCGCGAGGAAGAAGGCCCCAGTTCTCTCCAGACGCTGAATAGCACACCACCTGTGTCGGGAGTCGCGTCGCGTCGGTATCATTGCTATAAATAGCCTCGGATGCCGTAATAAGTTACTCGGGTATCGCGTAAGGGGCTCCGGAAAGGCTCAAAATCATGAAAAGTTCAATTTTTACTTTTTTGCGTTTTCTGAATCTGCAGACTATTACCTTTTAATAGATATATAATTTATTCAATTCCGGAGACAACAACTATTTTTAAATTTTTTTAAAATGTGTTCTACATGGGCGTGACCCACTGTGGCGCTGTTAAACTGCTGTCAAATGGTGTTATTATTAACGTCCGTGTTCATCAGGTACATTTTATTGATGTGAGATAAAGTATGTGCTGTGGCTAACCTGTAATGGTTCAATATATATCGCTGGTGTGATTGTCGATTGTTTCATGTTTATTTACTCTGTCGTTATCTCGAAAATATTCGTAATTAATTCTGTTTCTTGAGTCTCTGTTTTGTTGAAGTATAATAATGAGTAAAAGTAAAGTTATTAGAAATCCTCTGAAGGCTTTTAAGAAAAGGAGAAATGTTGGAAAGCCAAAGTTATGTGTTATTACTGTAAACAATAAAGACGATAACCAAGTGAGTGAACCTAACCTCTCTAGTACACCTGTCCATAAGAGTCAAAGTGGGAAAGAAAATACTTCACAGAAGAAGCTTGGTTCAATGAGTGAAAACTATGAATGTTTTATGGGCGAATCGGATGTGAATGAAATATTTGATATGTCGGTTCTCAAAGGAATTTCAAACTGTGTAAGATGTATTCATTATAGTGAAGTTGGTCTGTAACTCTCCATAATAAAGCACGTAGGACTTGCTAGTGAAATACAAATGAAATGTGATAAGTGTTCATACATGACCACCTTTTGGAACAGTGTTGCAGTAACTGCAACTGAAGAAAATGGTAGCAAAATCTACGAACACAACAACGAGCGATGCTTGCTTTAGACAAGGAACGCCTTCGGGCTGCAGACAGGGCTGTAAAGACTCTAGAAATACAAGCAAGAGTAAACAGGAGGAGGAACAAGAGGAAGCTGGAGGAGGAGTTTGCAGAGGATGAAAATAATCCATCCTATGGACCTGGAATGCACTAAAAAGTTAATCCAATCTTTGTCGCTCGAGTCCCAAAACTTTTATTTTCTCATACTAATTACATGTTTTCTAAGGATCTTCCAAACATATTTGTTTCAAACTTTCAGTAAATGTCACACAGTACGTTCTGCATAATTTAACACAGCCTTTTTCCAAAAAACTGTATATTTTTGAATATATAAATAAAAAATTGCAAAAAAATGTTGTGAATTTTCATTACAATTGAAAAAAAATCATCTTTAATAACTGAACTAAAATTTTGTAAAATCCCTGTGTTAAGTTGTAGCCCATATTCCAATAAATAATCTGTAAAAAGTTCAACTTCCTACCTCAAATACTTTGTGAGGAAAGATGTAATTTATAAGCGTTATTTTAACATTGCAAGTATAGGGCGTTCCGGAGCCCCTTAACCATGAAATCGTTTTCGAGTGAAGTGTTAATTCTGGGATGACTTTAATGACCTATCTTCAGTTTGCGTATGCCGTATTTTCACGTGCCGTCGCGGGACAAACATTCTGCCATTATTTAGCGTGGCGTTTGATGAACATTATCATCAAATTATGGCGAGCATTCACTTAAACATTTAATTTGGACAGTTATAGTTGCATCAGTGCATTAGACTCTGAACTGCTCTGGTAGTTGGATTGTGTGGATTCTTTTTTTTGATCTGTGACTTTCAGAATATAGCGAACGTTTTTACAGGATCGAATCCCAGACAACCTCCTAATTCCTCAGAGCTATAAGCCGTAGCGATAAGTGTATTTCTCAGATGAAGTGGGCACTAGGAACTCTAATTACAGGCTTCACGTTTTGCTAATCACTTTCTGATTGCCAATATTGTAGTTAGAGAGCCAGTGCTGAGAACGGCAAAAGACAGCATAAATAATAGGAACATTTATATAACAATTAATTCCACCCGCCGCCCCACATATGGTTAATCGGCTGGGAAATGCATCTTTTCTACATTACATTCTACATTTTATAAACGACAATTTCCACCCGCCGCCCCACATATGGTGCATCGGCCGGGAAATGCATCTACATTGCATTACATTCTACATTTAAATAAGAATTAATTCCACCCGCCGCCCCCCACTCTGCATGTGATCCAAGAACATCGAGCCTATATTCAATTTCTTGACAAGTTCTTTGTAACATTTCCTCTACTAATGCTGCAATCGCATTAGTGATTCGATGTCTTAATGTAGGAATATCGATCACTTTGGTCGCATACACGCGGTCCTTCACGAATCCCCACGTGGAGAAATCAAGCGACGTAATGTCGAGTGAACGTGGTGGCCAGGCAATGGGTCCTTTGCGTCCGATCCAACGACTGGGAAATTTCCCATCCAGGAACTTGCGAACAGCCGTTGACCAGTGCGGCGGAGCTCCATCTTGTGGAAAAATAATGTTGGGTTGCAAGTCTTGTATCTGAGGATACAGAAACTGCTCCAACATATCGAGATACCTGGACCCATTCACTGTTTGTTCCGCAAAAAAGAACGGTCAAGCAATCCTGTCGTGCATTAGCCCGCACCGGACGTTTAGTTTAGGGCAGTCACGATCATGTTCAATGACAATGTCCGAATTTTTCGAAGCCCAAATCTGAACATTATGCCTATTAACCCTTCCTGATAGATGAAAGGTTGCCTCATCTCAGAATACACATCTTTCCAGGAAGATGGTATCCATATCAATACGCTGCAGCATATCCGCAGCAAATTGCTGTCGGCGTGGTTTGTCGTTCGGTGTCAGATTTTGCAGAATTTGCACTTTGGAAGCACACATACGAAGACGCTGGTGAATTACACGATGCAATGTTGATCGATGTGCATCAGGTTTCCTAGATGCTTGACGAATTGACTTACGTGGGCTTCTGAGAAACGTTTGTCTCATATTCTCCACTGTCTCTTCTGAAACGCGCACCACCAGATTGTTTCAGAACACCTCCTACTGCCAGAAGCTTCCCATACCATTCCTTAATTGTTTTCACATTCATACTCACGAAGATAATTTGTTTGCACGGTAATCGGCGATTTTGTTTCTGCAAACCACACTACTGCTTGCGCGCGCTGCTGTGGAGCCGCTATTTTCACTTTATGCCACCATGCTGCACTCTGGCGACGATACTCGGCACTTCTGACCCTCGAATATAATATCTTTGAGATGCTCTACAATGTGGTGCATTTTGTATCGTCGTATCTACTGTGGTTTTTCTCTCCTGGGTCCGTGAAATCAGGGAGGTTTGAGTGGGACACCCGGTATAGAAGTACCTTCTGTAATAGTTTTCTCAGACTTCCTACAATTTCGCACGTAAGGCACCTTCTTATCACCTTTGATAAGAGTAGAAGTAATTAAAGTTGCTGCTCACGTTTTCGAACAAGCGGTTAAGATAACCATAGTATATCAAAATTTGTAAGCCTTGTGGCACTGGAGTTACCTGAAATTGTCAGTGGAGTTGACCCAACCCTCTTTTAATTTCTTTTTCTTGCCGCTTATCTCTACTACAGACTGTTCATTTTCAGGATTTATCACATTTTATATTAGGTTCAATTATTAATTTGGCCCCGGATGTCATTCCTGACACCACAGTTGTCAAGGAAATCTAATGGAGGGCAGTCATGTGCGCTAGCTCTCTGTGAATCGCGTAAACTGTGTTCTATGTGACGTCCTGTTTTAAGTACTTGGCTGAGTCGTAATTTAGTGACTACCTCAGTATTTGCCTAAACGAACGTGAGAAACCGCCCAAAATCCCACACTCAGTGTGACTGGTGTACCGGCCCACAGTCGTTAATCCGCCGTGAGCATTCAGTCCGGGTCCGTCTCACCTCCTTCGTCTGGGTTTTACGAACAGGTCACTGGAGCTCGTCCAATACAACAGAGTATTTTGGGGACATTAACGTCATCGTTATTAGGTACTCTTCATGTTCTGAACTGCTGCGATCCTTACTGGTTTATAATGCAAGAATCTTCTTTTTGCGGTAATACTTTTTTCTTCCTTTTTCAAAGATACATTCTTATTTAAAATACGGTTTCTTCTTGTAACAATGGTTATTATTATTATTATTGGCCCTGCCAAAGAGCCCATAAACCCATCTTAGTGCTGGGAATGCTGTGTTATAGTTTGTTTAGATAATTCAAATTACACGTTACTTTAACTTGTACCCTGATATAAAGATACAGTCGTGCTCAAAAGCATCCGTACGACCTGAATTGCATTTCACCTGATTCGAATGCAACCCACATAGTGCACCTGTCTAGCAGGTCCTCTAATCGCCCCTCGGTACAGTCGTTTGACTATTGAAAATGGTGCCAACAAGTCACCACTAGAAAACACTGCTCTGTGTCGCAATAACTCAAGATGAAAAGTAATACCAAGGTACTACAAATATCAGGGAACATCTTATCACAAATAAGACGGTTCTTAAGGCTTTAAGCTCACATTTATTACAATAAATGACATACATGAAGTGTTACCACCCTCATTGCTACGTTAGATAGGTAATTCACGTAGTACGTTCGTCGTATTCATGATTTCCGCTTCAAAATGACATACCGTACTTATTATTTAACACAAAATCACATTAAAAATTTAAGTTATTCACGAGCAGCTAGTTGAGAATATGTATGAACTTCAAATGACACGACGAACCGTCTCGTTCTGCATATGGATTCAAACCCAGGTCATGCAGACTAGGCAAAGACTTCGTGACTGACGGAAACTAACAGTCATTCCTATCTAGGCATACTGAGAGTGATATACCTCGATTTTAGACAGTATCAGTTAGCAAATATCAACTTTAAATCACATAACGTAAACATTTTTAACGGACGCGAATTCCTACCCAGCACCTATTTTTCTTGTTAACAAAGTAGTAGGGATGTTGAATATTGCTTCTTCACAAGTAACTTACTTCAAATCCCGTAAGGTAAAGCTTTGCCTTGACAGGGATTCGAACCCAGAACCTAATTGGATTGTCATCGAAGCACAATTAACTGTGACACATTGGATTTTCTCGGCAGTAGTTAGATGTTTTAACTGAAATGACGAGACGAAACATTGATTTTTTTCTTTCCCAGGACTCCAACCTGGTACCTATCGCTGTTATATTCTAGAGGAAACGAACGTTAAAAATGGGTTTGTTACACCAGCAGCGACATATGAACATGTTTGAACTAGAAATAATATGACGAAAAGTTCAGTGCTGACTGGAAATCGAACGCCACACATATCTTT
Organism: Schistocerca americana; assembly: GCF_021461395.2. Taxonomy (NCBI): domain Eukaryota; kingdom Metazoa; phylum Arthropoda; class Insecta; order Orthoptera; family Acrididae; genus Schistocerca; species Schistocerca americana. Next base: position 1,097,613,016 of record NC_060119.1, on the reverse strand, counting down.
GTTGACTGCACACAAATAGACCTCAGCTACCGAATTTTTCTCCTCGAGCAGCTCGGAATAACATCCTTGAATTTACAATGATTTCGCAAACAGTTGTGTGTCTCACTGGGACTCAAAAATGTCAGATACGGTTAGTGTTGGCAACGAATGAAAATACATTAAAAATTAAAATTATTATCCACCAGTAAATAGGTGTTCTCATGCTATAGCTTGATAATACACAATGATAGCTTTAGTGCCGGGCCAGGATTCGAACCCTTTCACGCCCAATATGTGGAGATGTTGCGGAATCTGCAGTTTTGAACAACAAATTGCAGTCGAGCTGTATTGTCACGAAGGGGTCAAATTCCGCGTTAAGGGCGGTCTGAGTTGCATTCCCAGTTCAGAACCAAGTTTATCGACATACAGAAGCTCAAAAAAAGATGGAATAAGTGTCTTGTGACCCTACATAGCGTTTGTTCCGTCACCAGAAATAAATAACTAGTATAAGAAAGGTTACTGTTGATAGAGTTTCTACATGTCGCGGCTCCTGACTTTATTGTGGTTCAACCTAACGTCTACTTGGTAGAGAAGGAATATCATGCTTAACATGACTTTCAGACCACAATGCCATTATACCTACTTCACTTAGCGTAGCCAGAAGAGAACAGAGTCTGTCTCTCCTTATCAAAAGTCATCAGCAGAAGTTGGAATCTAACCCTGACCATAACTATATGAAACTAGGATCAATCCAAGAGAACGCCAAATTTTCTTCTCTCTCGCTCATTTTTTTTTCATAACAGTGTTGCGCCACACTGGATGAGAATTCTGACACACCCTGTAGTGGTTTGCAACATGTTCAGTACATTCATTTACTTGGTTGACCGGATCGCCATGAACTAGCTGCCTCGGCTACCCAGTGCATACATTCGACTCTATTTTGCAATCACCGAAATAAAATCACGTAACTGACACCTACACAGAACTGCCAACAGTGTAGGAAGCAGAAATTTAAATAGGTAGTGTCCCTTTCGACTTGAGCTACTCTAATGCGCTATCTCTTTGTTAGAAACGTAGTGCAGTGCAAAAGAAAAGCTGTAACTGTCTGTCTCTCAGAAGTTTAGATCCGGCCATATGCATCATCCCACAGCACTGTGCAATGCGGAAATTCGGCAGGAATTGTTGTTGAGTTCTGAGGTGTTGCAGCTATGTGTCAGCTAGTAGCGTAACGGTAAGCGTCGTGCACTGTTGATAAGACATCACAAGTTTTAGTATTTACTGCTACATTTCTTAAAACGCCATACTGCTGTCTGCTGAAGTTATCGATCTAATGGAACTTCCCTTCACTTCTCGACCCAAAAAAGTCGCATGTGGGAAAAAGGCTAACTTCTGCGACATTTTGTTCTTTTCAGTTTTAATAGATGGCCAGGCTGCAGATCTCGAAACTTTTGTATTATGTATGGGGAGAGCGCATCGTGCCAAAATACGTCAGAAAAGTATTTTCTACATTAGCTGTCGTGTGGCAGTGGAATTTTATTCTTCATCAAACCTTGTTTGACACCTTTAACTCAGAACAAGTTTTCTACATGCATGTAATCAATAACTTGCATGTGCATTGTATGACTGTTATAGATAACATCAGAGAATTCGCATAAATCGCTGATGATTAATTTCTCTCTCATGTTAACTAATGTTTTAACAACACTAAAACAAACCGTATGAAAATTGTGCACTGTATTATAAGAAATGAAATAAAACTACCCACGATAACCTTACGACGAAAGTCTGTTTCAATTAATCTGTTATGTATTCCTAGAAACCCAAAATTTGCTTGTCAGCAGCGGAAAGAGGCGTTACCTGTTGTGCAGCATTGGAAGTTTTCACCATTGCACTATGGGCCGAAAGTATTTTCTTGCGATTTCCTTATCGATGTGTGATCTGACTGCTTGTAGCTCTTTCACAGAAGGGATAAAAACGTTACATTCTGCAAGACTGGAACCGCAAACCATAACAGACACTTTCTCACAGGTTAGCACGTTTCCACATAGCCTTTTTTTTTTATCGCATGAGTCCCGCGGTTCCGGACTGAGCGCTTTTTTTATTGTAGCCAGAAGAGAATGGAATCGGTCTCTCCCTATCTAAAATCATTGACCGAAGTTGGAATCGAACCCAGATCATAGAAATATCAACCTACCATCAGCCCAACTTTTTTTTTTCTTTTCCCACCTTATACTTGGAAGCCAGAGCAGCAACAGCACGAGGACGAAAAACGGCCGTGAGAAGTTTTCTCATCTCAGCCCAGAAAATTCACGTTCCGGTACAGGGAATCGAACCCGGGCCTCCTGGGTGAAAGCCAGGTATCCTAGCCACTTTTTCTTTTCTGGACCTCTTCCACTTCAGGCGTTGGCCCCTATCACCCATATCACCCCCAAAATCCTATCTAACCTAAAAATTAAAAAAAATTAAAAAATAAAAATAAATAAATAAATAAAAAAGGAAAATAAAAACAGAACAATCTGTTGCCACCGCCACTTTCACCCTAACTTAACCTACTTTTTTTATTTTTATTGTCTTTTATAAATATATATAAAGAACCTGAATAAATATTTCCGTGACAAATTGTCCAATACCCGTAAAACAGAAGAACACGAAATCAATCAAGCACTTCTGATTTGTTTTATGTTACGGCTTCTGGCTAAATTTGTTTTCCTGAGGCACTTTGACTTGGCGTACTGTAAAAATAAATAAATAAATAAATGCCAACTTAATTATAATGAAGCAAAATTAGATCGAATCGCTGTAGTGTTGTGCACCAACCAAAAAAATTACCGATTCGTTATGGCAAAGTGTGAAGTAATAAATTTTGAAACAAAGCTTTGTATTTCCAACTCGTTTTAAGGTTGTGGTGCTCTTCCATTATATACAGTATGTACTCGTCTATACTCGCATGTGTATTTGTAACTGCAAAATATGCAAACTGGCCGATACACCAAGTGTAGCTATTGTGCTTTGTTGCAGGAAAGAAATGCCATTCTGGTTGTAGTACATCTTTAACTGTTATAGGAGAGTCTGTGGTTCTAGTAATTATTGCGAGCTTTTTTCTAGTCCAGTTTCATATGTGGTATTGGTCTCGGCAAATGAGAATGTGTGCCAACGTATCTACAGTATGGCAATGATCGCAGTACCCACTCTGCTTCATTTTGATATTGTGCAGATTTCACCTGTGGGGACCTTCTCGTTTACAATGTCATACCATGTGGACACTACTTTGGAGTGGAGGATGGGATTTTTAATGTTTTTCCAGACGTTACTCCAGTTGACCGCTGGATATTTCGCTTCCATTGGGTTTTGCATATGGTGTCTCGTGAGGTGGTAATAGGTCCTTCTGGTGTTAAGCAGCTGTGAAGTATCTTGAATATACCTCATTTCGCCGGCCGGTGTGACCGTGCGGTTCTAAGCGCGTCAGTTTGGAACCGCGTGACCGCTACGGTCGCAGGTTCGAATCCTGCCTTGGGCATGGATGTGTGTGATGTCATTAGGTTAGTTAGGTTTAAGTATTTCTAGGGGACTGATGACCTCAGTAGTTAAGTCCCATAGTGTTCAGAACCATTTGAACCATTTAGCTCATTTCCAGGTAGTAAGTCCGGACGTGATCGAGTTGAGCGCTGATGCGACCAACATCGACTGGGGCCTTTTTGCTCGTTGGGGCTAACCTGTTGAATAACGTTTTCGTAATTGTCGGATGGGGTGACTGCAGTATTTTGCGGATTCGGTCCATATATACGGCAGTGCATTGGTTCTTGATGTCTTTGACGCCCAAACCACCAGCGGTGCGGGTTAACACTATGGTTGGCATGGTGACGTTAAAGATGTTTCCGCTACATATGAACCAATACGCTGCAGCTAAAAGCTTTTGCACTGTACTCTTGGGTACTGGTAACACTGCTGCGATGTGATATATTTTGCTTAGTGCATAGCTGTTAATCAATAGGGCTCTCTGAATACGATTGAGCGTTCTAGTTTTGTGTTCACGGAGAGTAGCCCTGAATATATGTAGTTTATGGTCCCAGTTGGCTACTGCCATCTCTCTTGGGTTGGCTATTAGAATCATACCTAAGTGGTTCATCTTCTCTGTCCTTTGTAGCCATGTTCTTTGAATGGTCTCCATATGGGGTCCGACAGGTAAAATTTTCGATTTTTGTTCGTTGAGTTTGGCTCCGGAAGAAGTGGCGTAAGCTTGGATTATTTGTTGAACGACTTCCATTTCTGAGAGCGTGTTAACTACTACACTGACGTCATCAACATAAGCGTGACACACGGTTTTTGTACCCAACACCTGTAGACCTTGTAACCTGTGATGCATGTTTAACAGTAACGGTTCTACGGCGATTGCGTATAGTGCCATAGAAAGGGGGCAGCCTTGTCTCACTGATTGCTTGATCGGGACTGGTGAACTTAGCTGACCATTAATTTTGATTAGAGAGGAAGTTACGACTATAAATTTGCATATGATCTGAATAAAATGAGCCCTGAATCCCATCCGTTGCATTACAGTTAGTAGAAACTGGTGGCTGATGCGGTCAAAAGCCTTATCGAAGTCTAAAAACATGAGACCAACATTGCATTTACATAGCCACGACATTGATAGCATTCGACATTGATCTCCCTGGGACAGCACTCATTTGATAAGGGCCAAGTACTTTCGACAGTAACGTCTTCAGTCTACAGTTTATGAGTCGGGTGAAGATTTTATAGTCGAAATTGAGCAGTGTTAGTGGTCGAAAATCCTTCAGCGTAGTGCTACGTGGCTTTTTGTGGATCAGTACAATCATTCCTTCGGTAAACTGAGATGGCATCTGCACGTCTTCCAATAATTCATTGCATATTTTGGTGAATTCCGGTCCTACGATGTGCCAAAAACAAGCATAAAATTTTATGGGTAGGCCATCTAAACCAGCCGATTTCTTTGTAGGCGAATCTTTGATTATGGCACATACTTCTTCCTCAGTTATGTGGGCTACAAGGTCGGCGTTGTCAGTCGGATGGACCGTGGATTGAATGTTGGATAAAAGCGGCTCACTTGCCGTCGCATCAGTCGCCGATGCGGAGTAAAAAACTGTATAATGTTGCAACACGTAGTTTTTTACTGTGACTTGTTGATCGTATTCGTTCCCCCGTTCATCACTGAGAGTGTGGATTAACTTTTGTTTACCTCTCTTGGCTTCCCGTATCACGTGATATACGGAAGTATTCTCCTGCGTCAGTTCAATCGGAGGACGCGATCGAACTTATTTCCCCTCTAGTGATTGTCGTACCAACGCCGTTATTTTTGCTTTAGTGCGTTTTATTCTAGAGCTGTTTGCTACTAATCCCATGGGGTCATCATATAGTTCGCGGAGGCAAATAAAGTGATACTCCAAGGTGCGTTTTCGCCAGTACGCTTTCATGCGACCATATCGTGCGATGCACTTTTTTATCTGCGGTTTCGCAGACTGTAGCCACCACATGATGCGTGTTGGATATCTGGATTGCATCCGGAGACAACGCTGCCATGTATCATGGATCTCCTGTTTCAGTACTGCATCCTTCAAAAGTGACACGTTTAGCTGCCATACGCCCCTTCCCAGGAATGTTTTTTGTTTAGTATGCTCCGCGGTTATATGAAATGCGCAGTGATCCGAGAAGTTAAGAGGCCAAATTTCACAGTCAGTTACATTATGGATAAGACCTTTCGTTACATACAGCCCGTCTAGTCTGCTTGCCGAAGTACTGGATACGTACGTGTATCCTCGAGTGTGCGGGCGAAGGTGGCACCAAGCATCTATCATATCTACTCCGTTAGTTAACAACAACAGCTCCTCACAAAAGTTGAAGTTCGGGATTTGATCTTCTGGACGCAATACACAGTTAAAATCTCCCCCCAAAATTATGTGCAGTCGAGGATCCGTTATTAATGGGACAATTTCGTCCCGGAACAGGTTGCCCCTTGCTCGTTTTCCGCTGGATCCAGAGGGAGCATATATACTAACAAGAAGTAGATCATATATTTGTGCAGCTATGCCTTGTCCAGATTCCAGTATTGCTTTTGCTGTACATGGTATGCCGTGTTTGAACAATATTCCTATTCCACATTCATTGCCTATGTTTAAGATCGCCTCATATCCGTACACATCCGCTATTTTGGTCGTAACTACCTCTTGTAACATCGCTATGTCAATGTCGGCGGCATATAAGTAATCCTTCACAGATTGTAACTTTACGTCCGAAACTATTCTGTTTACATTGAGCGTGGCGGTTTTATACGCCTGCGTCATTCGGTAGTGCAACTAAGCGCATTCAGTGTCGTCAGACCATTCTGTCCCCGTAACAGGTCCACAGCGGTTAACAGTGTCCATTGGTTCTTCAATTGAAGGGGCGAGGTTCATCTGTACGTCCTCATTCGGGTTGGGGATGTCTGGTTTTCCGATGTCTACCACGCCTTGCTTTCCGCTTCGATCTGTTTTAAGAAGTTTTTTGGTACGGGAGAGTTTTTTCTCCAGTTCTTGAATCTCTTCAGGGCTCTGTTTTCGTGTTTGCCGTTTGGGTTTCACCGGCTGCTGTCTGATGTTGTCTTCCTCAGCATTCTTCAAATCTTCTAAGCGGGTGGTGTTTCGAGCCAAATTGTCGACCGTGCTCTTGGTGGATGATGGTGTCAATAGAGAAATCGGTTCACTATGAGGTTGCTCATTCCGGGATGGTTCTTGCATGTCATTCTCAACAGCGGAGGAATCGGAGAATTTGCTGTGGCTCCCAATATCTTTCGGTGGCCGTTGTATTGAAACCGTTAAAGCTGTCACGATTTCCTTAGGTTCGGGTGGTCTAACTTCTGTTGTGTCAGTGGTGGCAATCTGGGCTTCTTCTCGGGTGGGATGGTTCTCCGAATTCACATCAGGGCTTGGGGTCAGGATTTGGCCGCGGGCAGCCGTAGCGTAAGTCGCTGGCAGCGCAGTCACACCCGGCGGTCGCGGCGCCTCGCCAGCCGGCAGCTGCGCCACTCGCCGCTGTAAACACTCCGCGCGGACGTGGCCGGGAGAGCTGCACGTCGCGCACGTCCTCGGCTGGCCGTCGTATATAACTATACTTCGGTATCCACAGACGCTTATGTATGACGGTACATGTTTGTGCAAATCGACCTTTAATTGTCTCACTCCGTTGAGAACTTGGAATTTGCGAGCGTTGGACCACCGTTCGGCAACATTGCTGAGAACTTTACCGTACGGGGCTATCACTGCGTTTATTTGTTCCGCAGGTACTTCGAATGGTAGTTCGAATATCCTGATCGTTCGTATTCCAAACTCTGCATGTGTTACGGTGACTTCGCCTACGTTTCCATCACAATGTTTAAACTTCATAATTCCTCCGCAAGACTCAACTATTTTGTCACATATGTTAGCATTCCTCAATTTCACAAATACAACGTTGCTCACTATCGAAAGATGCATTCCAATGACATCCTCTGAATCAACTTTCACTTCGTATTCCAACCAATCATCGATTTCGTGTAGTTTATGTCGGGCGTAATTACGATCAAACGAGAATTTCAAAGTATCTTGTCTGTTCAAGTGCGCCATCACGGATTCATATTTCAAATTTCAGTATATGTAGAATTTCTGCAACGATGCAAGAAGCACTGCGATTTACCACGCCGAAGCACAGCAGACCGCGGCGCACGAAACTCAGCACACGTCCGCACAGCACGGCTGACGCGGCGAGACTTGCTAGGGAAGAGGCATGCGTCTAGGTTTCCTCTTACGAGACCGGTAGTGGCTAGAACTCGTAAACCGCTATTTAAAGGACGAGATTAGATGCGATTTTCAAGTGCAACGAATTTCCTGGGCTGAAAACCGTAAATTTACAATCTTTTGTTACAGCTCAAGCGATAATAACTCAGATTATTCAATGGAAATGATAGGAAAAATCAAGTGGACTTTGAGGCTATATCCGTGCTCGTCGATCACAGAGTTGCCAAATATACCTTGTCTTGTTGCCGAATCTCAGTTACATTACCGGCAGGAAGAAGACGAACCGATGTGATCCTGCAGTGTGCTGGGAAGTGACCATAGGTGACGTCTCAAAGACGCGGCTGCTACGGCCTGGAATACGTAATCCGTCTGATTCACATTTCTGTAACTGGGTTTAGGGACTGGAGCGTAGTTACTAATAATACTCAGAAATGACTGCTAAGGGGGGGGGGGGGGGCGGCTGTTTGGGGAAGTAGACCAGACAGCGAGGTCATCGGTCTCGTCGGATTACGGAAGGATGGGGAAGGAAGTCGGCCGTGCCCTTTCAAAGGAACCATCCCGGCATTTGCCTGGAGCGATTTAGGGATATCACGGAAAACCTAAATCAGGATGGCCGGACGCGGGATTGAACCGTCGTCCTCCCGAATGCGAGTCCAGTGTCTAACCACTGCGCCACCTCGCTCGGTGAAATGACTGCTAACTAAGCTTCAAAAAACAGTAACTCTCATAGTTGTTTTCATATTTCTTTCGTAAGTGTACTTATAACTATGAAAATCATTGATGAACGTTTTCGTGCCTCGCCGATAGTCGAGCACAACAAACAAATAAAAATAAAAAAAGACTGTGTGTATGTGTGTCTGTGTGTGTGTGTGACAGAGAGAGAGAGAGAGAGAGAGAGTTTAAAAACAATAGTGAGAGCAAGAATAAAAAATTGTTGTCCCTTATGCTCTCCATGAAACTCTGTACAACCTCTGGTTTAGTTAGTTTATCCAGGTCCCATCTCCTTAAATTAGCACCTTTTTGTAGTTTCTTCAGTTTTAATCTACAGCTCATAACCAATAGATTGTGGTCAGAGTCTACATCTGCCCCTGGAAATGTCTTACAACTTAAAACCTGGTTCCTTAATCTCTGTCTTACCATTATATAATTTATCTGATACCTTTTAGTATCTCCAGGATTCTTCCATGTATACAACCTTCTTTTATGATTCTTGAACCAAGTGTTAGCTATGATTAAGTTATGCTCTGTGCAAAATTCTACCAGACGGCTTCCTCTTTCATTTCTTCCCCCCAATCCATGTTCACCTACTATGTTTCCTTCTCTTCCTTTTCCTATTCTCGAATTCCAGTCACCCATGACTATTAAATTTTCGTCTCCCTTCACTACCTGAATAATTTCTTTTATCTCATCATACATTTTGTCAATTTCTTCATCCTCTGGAGAGCTAGTTGGCATATAAACTTGTACTACTGTAGTAGGCATGGGCTTTGTGTCTATCTTGGCCACAATAATGCGTTCACTATGCTCTTTGTGATATGGCTTGAAATGAAATTATGAATATTTTTGTACTGGATCAGGATTCGGACCCACATACATACCTTTGGAGGAGACCTAGAGAAGATTGCAGTCTTGGGAAAAGGAACGATATGATCGAACTATACTGTTCCGAGAGGTTCAGATCCTCGAAAGATGAGATACCAATTCGAATCACAGTCCAGCACCAAAATTTTCATCGTCTCTAGTTCAATCAAGTACAAGAAAAATAAAAGCTCTGTTCCTTTAAATGGTTATCGTTTCATCAAATAAAAGAGAGAAAAAAGAAATGTATTTCAAATATCAGCTCGGTGACGCCATGTCCGTCTCATGATGTAAAGCAAAGATAGTTGATAGGTAGTATCTCGTTGTACTAGCGACATGTATGGCAACATGGGTCTTTCTTTTCTCTCTGCAAACAACCAGAACAGAATTCAGTAACAAAGATGTAAGAAGACCTATGCAGTGCGACAATTAAACACTCAGTCTTTCTTGGTTATGTTGTTAATCCTTAACAGTTGTCTGTAATGCAGTAAACATCTTTGATTAGTGTTTTTTTATTAGTGCCATTGTCATTGTTATTGTTATTCGTCACCTGACAACAGATTTCCTATCACTCACTGCTGCCGATGCACGTTACGAATGGATCAGGATGAATGGAATGTGGGATGTTTCGTCACGGAGAATATACAAATTTCTCTCGGCGTCTTGTGTTCAGGGTAATATGAAAATCTCAGTAAGAGAAGACGACAACGGGATGCCGGTGATACAGGCAATAGTATCCAACTAATTCTGTCGACTTAACACCATGACGACAGACAAATTGGCGTCTCGGTGTATTTTGATTATAATTCGTTAGCCTTCTTCCGACCTCGTTCTAATACCTCGTGGGAGCAGGCATAATATTTTGCTTTTTGAACACCAAACAATAGCGCACAAAAATAGTAGACGGAAGGATACAAAGAAACAGACTCATAGGTGTGGATCCAGTTCATCATTAGAAGACTAAACAAGAGGGAAACGTTACGAAAGCAATGAATACGCTGATTAGTATACATTATTTGTATATATCGGAAGATGAAAAAGCGCAGATCTGCACTTTACTTTCTGACTTAATGGGCATGATTTTTAGTTTCTTCTCTTCTAAATTTTCAAATGAATTGATTATTACATGGCACAGAATAATTAATTAACTGTATTTCTTACAGCTGCCATTCGCACCAACATTTTTCTACATTCTCGTTCAATTCATGAAATTCTACCTGTTTGATCACAAGACTGCACATAGATGCAATCGATTTCGAGGTGCATAATGTTTGTTATCTTACTTTTTGTGACAGGTGCTCAAAGTTTATTTCAAAAACCTTTTTATTGTACTGGAATATTCTTTTGTCACAAAGTAACAGCCGGCCGAAGTGGCCGTGCGGTTAAAGGCGCTGCAGTCTGGAACCGCAAGACCACTACGGTCGCAGGTTCGAATCCTGCCTCGGGCATGGATGTTTGTGATGTCCTTAGGTTAGTTAGGTTTAACTAGTTCTAAGTTCTAGGGGACTAATGACCTCAGCAGTTGAGTCCCATAGTGCTCAGAGCCATTTGAACCATATTTTTGAACAAAGTAACAAGGTAAGTGTTTTATTTGTATATATTTTGTGGGGAAACTGTAATCGTCATGGAAGATTATACACCTGAATGTTTGACACAACTGGTAGGATAAAACGCTCTTATTAACCAATCCACACGCCTCCTCTCCGTATCCTGCTATGACATGAGCATTGGATTCTCCTCAAATACCGCTACAGAGCTGTTCCTAGCAGAGCTGAGAATTGTCAACACCGTCACAAACATTTGGCAACACTGTGGCAGTGCAATCACTTCCATGTATGGTACTGAATTGACTCGCTAAATTCGCATGATATTCTCTTTCCATTTGAATGACTCGTGCTATATAATCCTCATGTAAACTAAGACACTGAGACTGAACATTCAATTTTTTGGCTAAAGAAATGCTGTTCTTCTCATAAGTGGCAACTTTTATTATTTTTCACGATGTGTTATGAGGCTGAGCGACCAATACCATGATGAGAGGGGAGTGCTGGCAGCAGTGTGTCCGTAGCCCGTGTCTCGTGTCGCAAGGGCTCAACAAATCGTCAGTTCTAACCGTGGGAGGGGCCAGCGTGTCAGAGCTTTTTTTCTGATTTATTTTATGGAGCTACGAATTTCCAGAAAAAATTATGTAACGAAATCGGAAGAAGAACCTTTACATTTCAAATCCTCTTGGTAGCTCGACCCAGTATGTTGTGTTAATGGTCATAGGTCTTGGCTTTCTGACTGTCAAGCTGCTTCACAATGCAAGCGTCTCTGAAGAAATTCGAATCGACCGTCAACGATACGAATTTCGATATTGTTCTTCACATAAGACTCACATGCCAGGGTGATAAGTATGAAGGGAATGAACCTCTTGATTACTGTTGGGCCTCTATCCTAAATTTTCACAGTAGCAGTTAGGAACTCTCTGCAGACATTCACTAACAGGGGCTCTAGCGACTTACTTTTTCTCTGGGTAGCTTCAAATATGGGCAATTTTGTCACCTTAAATCCAATTGTATATTTTAAATATCACTTCTGAACAGCATTCTTTTCTCCATTAATTAATGTATAGAACTCAAAACAAGCAATATGCCTGAGTAGCTATGTAGCAGGTTCTGAAAGGTACTGACACTATGTTTTGCATCCATTTAGCATAGGGAATCAAAGAAAGGAACCAAACACATTACACTGCATTTACTCTCTTCAAAAATGGCTCTGAGCACTATGGGACTTAACATCAGAGGTTATCAGTCCCATAGAACTTAGAACTACTTAAACCTAACTAACCTAAGGACATTACACACATCCATGCCCGAGGCAGGATTCGAAACTGCGACCGTAGCTGTCGCGTGGTAAATCTCTGTGCCTCGAATAACACATATGAATCCATGAAAAAAAATTATTTGAAGAATCTCCTGTGAAAGAAAAAAGAACAAGATACGACACTTTAATTATAGGGCACTGGAACACAATGAAATTAAATCTGTGCCACATTGATGTATTGCATACTAGTGTAACAAAATAGTTACCAAATAAAAACGGTTTTGTCCCTCCGTTGCAATAGAGTGTGAAACACAAACCATAGACAGATTTTATGGGTTACCACTCAACAACATTAAAACATTTTACACCGTCGAGAGTGAGGAGTGGAGCAGACATTGCCGGCAGAAGGCAGCGCAGTGCCTCAGCCCCCGCCGGTAGGCAGTAAACGGGTGCCAGAGAACTCAGACGCATGCGGTGTTCAGAGGCGGATGGTCGGCCAAGAAATCTCTCGCTTAAATATTGTTGAACCAAACTGTATTACCAATGTGACAGAAAGCGAAATATTTTGCAGATTCGCTTGAAATACACTCATAGCTTCAGCACCGGTTGCCAGATGTCGTATTACCTAATCTTGCGTTTTACCTCAGTACTACAGTCGCAGTGGAAAGTGATACACTCGGAATGCAGCCAAGACTTCCTCCAGGAAGTGCCGCAGTCCACAATGTAGCCAGATCGAGCATATTGCCGGACATAGTATTCTGAGGGCACTACGACTGTATTGTCCACTTTACGGTCAATTTTTTTGTTTAAGACTGTATTTACAACACATATTGCACGTTGAAGCCCCATAAATATTAACAAAACAAAATTATTTTATGAGAGCAACGTTAGCTACAGCGTTAGAAGTATTCATAGTGTTGTATACGTGTGTGTAAATGTCTTCCAATTCCCACTCAAAGAAGACAAGGATACGCAGTCTAGCTACAGTATTATAAATACGCCTCAGTTTGTGGATGATCTCAGACTTAGGTTGATAATCATTTTGAATATTTGGTACTACTGTACCATTGGTGTTAAACTCGTTTTCAACCAATGATTCCCACAGCTACAGGAACACTACTTGTGATACCTCTTAGACAAAACACTTTTGCAGTGCTATCAGACGAAAAGATCAACTTAACACTAACTGTGGAAAGTTTGTCTCACGACCTTCGTACCTGGATAAAGAGCTTCTCCTATTTGAGATATCTGTGAACGTTGCTGCATAAGACGATTTAAGAAGAAACTAAATTTCTTCAACTACGACAATGTTTAAATAAATCGTCTTATCGGCACTAAATCGTGGTATGTGAATCGTTTACTGGCCGCACTCTGCCGCATTTCGCAGGTTGGAAGGCAAAAAGTTTACTGACAAATTACACACAAGGAAAAGAGGGACGAAATGTCTCCCACTGGAAGTTCATGTTGTTTTACTTAAATGATTACAAAATCAGCTAAAACGAACAGTGAGGCTGTCAGTATAAGCACATTACTGTTGTCAGTATGATGTTGCACTGCCCAGGACCTGTAACGATAAAGGGCCCGTTTAGGTTCAAATGGTTCAAATGGCTCTGAGCACTATGGGACTCAACTGCTGAGGTCATTAGTCCCCTAGAACTTAGAACTAGTTAAACCTAACTAACCTAAGAACATCACAAACATCCATGCCCGAGGCAGGATTCGAACCTGCGACCGTAGCGGTCTTGCGGGTCCAGACTGCAGCGCCTTAAACCGCACGGCCACTTCGGCCGGCCCCGTTTAGGTCAGGCATATTGTATACAGAAGTGGAAGAGGGAGCACCACTAAATTCCACAATCCGCATGCATTGCATACACACAGAAATTACTGTTGCAGTGTACTATTGGAGCCCAATGAGTGAATTGCATATTTTCCGGTGAAAAAGAGCACTGGCAAGCAGTCTTCGCTACATTAGGTTACTTAAACTGGTGTCACTCTGAGCTAGAATTTACAGTCAGCGACTAAGTATAAGGTCAATGAGTCGGATGCGGGTTTTGCAACTGTGAAATACTTTCCTACATTATAGAAGTGAATATTAAATTCGAAGTAATAATGCGAAAATTTTGAACTTGGATAGCTTACAATGAAAATCTTTCTGTTTACTGCAAGAGAAAACAATTGAATTTCTAAAACATTCTCTACCATACACAACTTGAAACAGGTCACCTCGACCAAATCAAGTGGAAGAACTGACAGCGACGTATAACGGAGGGCAATAAGATCCCTTGGATTTTGGTTTGGCAGTATTCGACAGCCATTTCTAGGCGCAAGTAAATTACGAAAGGCAGCGCGTTTTTGTTATCAAGTAACGTCTTCATCAATTTCTTTAGTTTTAATGTAATCTGCGAGTAATTGCTGATGTTTGATATTAACATGAAAAGGACTCCGTAGACGGAGAGGGAACCTCTTCTTGGGCATCTACTTCTATAATGACCAAAAGGCATTAAATGATCTTCAAGCACATGTGTTCCAGCTAGAAAATGATAGTAACAATGACGGTAATAATCGAATTATCCGGTAACTTCACACTCCACAGTGGATTTTCTCGAACGAAGAAATTTGCTGAATTAGTGAATATTTCAATATGGCTTCACATCGAGGCTGTGATGCCTAGAAGAGTCTTTACATCCTGCTGACATGAGAATAGCATAATCTCCACGTCAGAAGATTGCTTCTACTTAACCATTTAATAGGCTCGCATTTTTTCCACCGTGACTAATTTTGTAAGCTAAGCACCTCATTTGTTACAGCAGTCCTGGGGCTGGGAAATGTGGCCACAAATGGTCTGGTGGAACGAACTATCACAGGTGCAATGCGTGGGTTCAGGCATTTAAGAGGCACAAACAGATTTACTTTCCCTCTGGTAACCACAAGAGAAAGACGTTATAATCCAGATCCGCATTAAACATCACGTTCCTTCATTACCAATTGGGCAGAGCCGGTTTACGTTGGGAAATGACATAGGCGGAAGTCATGGAAAACAGAAATAATGTCTCCAGTAAACTTACTTACACTAGAAAATGTTATTTTATTTGATGAAACGATAGCCATTTAAAGGAACAGAGCTCTTATTTTTCTTGTACTTGATTGAACTAGAGACGCTCAAAAAATTGGTGCTGGACTGTGATTCGAATTCGTATCTCATCTTTCGAGGATCTGAACCTCTCGGAACAGTATTGTTCAAGCATTTCGTTCCTTTTCCCAAGACTGCAATCTTCTCTAGGTCTCCTCCAAAGGTAAGTATGTGGGTCCGAATCCTGATCCAGTACAAAAATGTTCTTAATTTCATTTCAAGCCCTATCACGTGCATAACAGTCTGCTTTTTTAATGTCAGTTCATGTGTTGCCAACAATCGCAATAGGTGTCGTTATTTCTGGTCAAACACGCACACATCTTACTGTTGGTGAGTAAGTGTTACTTAAGCTACGTTCGTGGATGATAAAGAAGGACGGTAGGTGTGCGGTTCGATTGTCGCTCAGGCACAAAAAATTGTATCCTTATTTTAGATTCAAACATCCAGCAGCTGGTAAGAAAAATCGATACGTAACATTTGATTTTACTTAGTTAACAATACGATTGCGTGTTGGGTTCGTATCTCCGTCACACAACTTCACATCATGCGCTTCATCTTTAAATGCATGAAATGTGTGTTCCTTCCCAATGGAGGTATATCACACATGTTTCGTGGTTAGTTAACAGGGACGAAAGGGTCTTTACTGGAGTCCCAGTTTTTTACAAAAACTGTCGTCTTTTATTTTCAAGTTTAGAGTTGGTTACTGATGTTGGCGAAAATTTCTGTATTTCGTGCCTTTTAATGACTAGTCAGCAATATGATTAGATTAGATTAGATTAATACTTGTTCCATAGATCAAGAATACGACATTTCCTAATGATGTAGATCGTGTCATTTTAATGAAAGATTTATTTACATACCATGATTCAGTTTCGTTGCAACAATTTTTTACTCTCGCTCTCACTCTTTTTTTTTATTTTTATCTCTCTCTCTCTCTGTCACACACACACACACACACACACACACACACACACACACACACACATACACACAGTCTTTTTTTATTTTTATTTGTTTGTTGTGCTTGACTATCGGCGAGGCACGAAAACGTTCGTCAATGATTTTCTTAGTTTTGAGTACACTTACGAAAGAAATATAAAAACAACTATGAGAGTTACTGATTTATGACGCTTAGTTGGCAGTCATTTCTGAGTATTATTAGTAACTACGTTCTAGTCCCTAAACCCAGTTACAGGAATGTGAATCAGACGGATTACTTATTCCAGGCCGTAGCAGCCGTATCTTTGAGACGTCAGCTATGGTCACTTCCCAGCACACTGCAGGATCACATCGGTTCGTCTTCTTCCTGCTGGTAATGTAACTGAGATTTGGCAACAAGGCAAGGTATATTTGGCAACTCTGTGATCGACGGGTTATTTCCTGGTGTGCACGGAATGAAGCCTCAAAGTTCACTTGATTTTTCCTATCATTTCCATTGATTAATCTGAGTTATTATCGCTTGAGCTGTAACAAAAGATTGTAAATTTACGGTTTTCAGCCCAGAAAAGTCGTTGCACGTGAAAATCGCATCTAATCTCGTCCTTTAAATAGGGGTGTCGAGTTCTAGCCACTACCGGTCTCGTAAGAGGAAACCTAGACGCATGCCTCTTCCCTAGCTCTGTGGAAACGTGCTAACCTGTGAGAAAGTGTCTGTTATGGTTTGCGGTTCCAGTCTTGCAGAATGTAACGTTTTTATCCCTTCTGTGAAAGAGCTACAAGCAGTCAGATCACACAGCGATAAGGAAATCGCAAGAAAATACTTTCGCCTCATAGTGCAATGGTGAAAAACTTACAATGCTGCACAACAGGTAACACCTCTTTCCGCTGCTGACAAGCAAATTTTGGGTTTCTAGGAATACATAACTTTGTTGATGAAATGCCGCATTTGCATACCACTTGAGTATGACACAGCATACCAATCAAACACAGACCCAATCGAAATCTAAGTGATTAGTATTTTACTAATTCGTGCCGATAGAGGCACGCTTGTGTACAGATACTCAGTTTTATTGAAACAGACTTTCGTCGTAAGGTTATCGTGGGTAGTTTTATTTCATTTCTTATAATACAGTGCACAATTTTCATACGGTTTGTTTTAGTGTTGTTAAAACATTAGTTAACATGAGAGAGAAATTAATCATCAACGATTTATGCGAATTCTCTGATGTTATCTATAACAGTCATACAATGCACATGCAAGTTATTGATTACATGCATGTAGAAAACTTGTTCTGAGTTAAAGGTGTCAAACAAGGTTTGATGTAGAATAAAATGCCACTGCCACACGACATCTAACGTAGAAAATACTTTTCTGACGTATTTTGGCACGATGCGCTCTCCCCATACATAATACAAAAGTTTCGAGATGCATCTACAGACTGGCCATCTATTAAACCTGAAAAGAACAAAATGTCGCAGAAGTTAGCCCTTTTCCCACATGCTAACCATTTCCCAAATAGTCGAGAAGTGAAGGGAAGTTCCATTAGATCGATTACTTCAGCAGACAGCAGTATGGCGTTTTAAAAAATGTAGCAGTAAATACCCAAACTCGTGATGTCTTATCAACAGTGCACGATGCTTACCGTTACGCTACTAGCTGACACATAGCTGCAACACCTCAGAACTCAACAACAATTCCTCCCGAATTTCCGCATTGCGCAGTGCTGTGGGATAATGCATATGGCCGGATCTAAACTTCTGAGAGACAGACAGTTACAGCTTTTCTTTTGCACTGCACGACGTTTTTAACAAACAGATAGCGCATTAGAGTAGCTCAAGTCGAAAGGAACACTACCTATTTAAATTTCTGCATCCTACACCGTTGGCAGTTCTGTGTAGGTGTCAGTTACGTGATTTTATTTCGGTGACTGCAAAACAGAGTCGAATGTATGCATTGCGTAGCCGAGGCAGCTAGTTCATGGCGATCCGGTCAACCAAGTAAATGAATGTACTGAACATGTTGCAAACCACTACAGGGATACTGTTATGATAGAAAAATGAGCGAGAGAAAAGAAAATTTGGCGTTCTCTTGGATTGCTCCTAGTTTCATATACTTATGGTCTGGGTTCGATTCCAACTTCTGCTGATGACTTTTGATAAGGAGAGACAGATTCTGTCGTCTTCTGGCTACGCCAAGTGAAGTACGTATAATGGCATTGTGGTCTGATAGTCATGTTAAACATGATATTCCTTCTCTACCAAGTAGACGTTAGGCTGAACCACAATAAAGTCAGGAGACGCGACATGTAGAAACTCTATCAACAGTAACTTTTCTTATACTAGTTATTTATTTCTGGTGACGGAACAAACGCTCTCTAGGGTCACAAGACACTTATTCCATCTTTTATTTGAGCTTCTCTATGTCGATAAACTTGGTTCTGAACTGGGAATGCAACTCAGACCGCCCTTAACGTGGTATTTGGTCCCTTCGTGACAATACAGCTCGACTGCAATTTGTTGTTTGTTCAAAACTGCAGATTCCTCAACATCTCCACATATTGGGCGTGAAAGGGTTCGAATCCTGGCCCGGCGCTAAAGCTATCATTATGTATTATCAAGCTATAGCATGGGAACACCTATTTACTGGTGGATAATAAATTTCATTTTTAATGTATTTTCATTCGTTGCCAACACTAACCATTTCTGACGTCTTTGAGTCCCAGTGAGACACACAACTGTTTACGAAATCATTGTAAATTCGAGGATGTTATTCCGAGCTGCTCGTGGAGAAAAATTCGGTAGCTGAGGTCTATTTGTGTGCAGTCAACAACGATATTTGTGGGGTTGGATTCCCAGTCAGCACTGAACTCTTCGTCATATTATTTCTAGTTCAAACATGCTCACATGTCGCTGCTGGTGTAACAAACCCATTTTTAACGTTCGTTTCCTCTAGAATGTAACAGCGATAGGTACCAGGTTGGAGTCCTGGGAAAGAAAAAATTAATGTTTCGTCTCGTCATTTCAGTTAAAACATCTAACTACTGCCGAGAAAATCCGATATGTCACAGATAATTGTGCTTCGATGATAATCCAATTAGGTTCTGGGTTCGAATCCTTGTGCAACGCAAAGCTTTACCTCACGGCATTTTTTGTAAGTTACTTCTGAAGAAGCAATATTCAACATCCCTCGTAGTTTGTTAACAAGAACAATAGATGCTGGGTAGGAATTCGCGTCCGTTAAAAATGTTTACGTTATGTAATTTAAAGTTGATATTTGCTGACTGATATTGTCTAAAATCGAGGTATGTCCCTCTCTGTATGCCTATATAGGAATAACTGTTAGTTTCCGTCAGTCACGAAGTCTTTGCTTAGTCTGCATGACCTGGGTTTGAATCCATATGCAGAGCGAGACGGTTCGTCGTGTCATTTGAAGTTCATACATATTCTCAACTAGCTGCTCGTGATAATTTAAATTTTTAATGTGATTTTGTGTTAAATAATAAGTACGGTATGTTATTTTGAAGAGGAAATCATGAATACGACGAACGTACTACGTGAATTACCTATCTGACGTAATAATGAGGGTGGTAACATTTCATGTATGTCGTTTATTGTAATAAATGTGAGCTTACACGCCTTGTAATACAAAGGTACTACAAATATCAGGGAACATTTTATCACAGATAAGACGGTTCTTTTTTCATCTTGAGTTATTGCGACACAGAGCAGTGTTTTCTAGTGGTGACTTGTTGGAACCATTTTCAATAGCTAAACGGCTGTACCGAGGGGCGATTAGAGGACCTGCCAGACAGCTGCGCTATGTGGGTTGCATTCGAATCAGGCGAAATGCAATTCCCGTCGATCGGATACTTTTTAACACGACTGTACATAGGCTTAGCAAAGTACAGATTCCATTTTGCATACACAGTATGCTGAAACGAATGAACAAGACGTAACACAGGATACACAGTGGGATTACACTGTAAAAATATTACCGCTAACGCATTAAGAAATGATAAATCGCTGTTGTTTCTATGGTCTGTAAGTACTGTTTCAAAAGTTACAGATAGAGTGTTGAGTGTTTGTTCAAGACTGTGAGTACCATCTAGACAGAACATGAGAGCAGTATATGAGTACAAGAACCAGATTTGTGTATTACAGCGATACGTATAGATACACCGTTCATACATATACATGTTGGAGGTACGTAATGACACACATTTAAAGGTAAATCGTTCCATATTCTGGAGAGCAGCACTTGACAGTAAGTCTGTTAGTTGACCTTTGGTCTTCCCTGGCATTCTTGGCATTCTACGCGTAATACAAAGAGTAATAGATTAAGAGGGGGATGTAGACAGCGTTGATGAACTCGTACGGTACTTCATACGTTGTTACGTCGTTGATGATAACAAGGTTTATAGACTGCTTGGGAAGTGATGATCAAGGGTCTTAGATTGCTTGCAAGCACATTAATGTGATACGTGGTCAGAGGACATTGTAGGAATATATTGGTTTAGGTCTTCTTCCTATCTTTAAACACATAGAGGGTTGGTGCTTAAGTTGAGCCAATAGAGGTGCTTGTTGAACTTCCAGTGATTAAATTTCATCCGTGTTATAACTGTCTTGAAGCTCCTCGATGTTTGTGTCTTATTATATCGTGGTACTGAATTAGTGTACAGTGACTGCCTTTGATTTTGGATGTCCTGGACTATTCTCATTGCCAGTCCGAAGACAACCGTTTTCTCAGCATGGGTATCATAGCATTTTGTGCTTCAGGCATATGAAAAGCTTGAAACAAAGTATAATCACTGCTGTAAGGCTGACTGGCAATATGCAGGGTGTTTCAAAGTCTCTACGACAAACGTCTCTGGGAGATCGATAACGTCTTTGGGAACAACTTTTGTTAAAAACAAAATGTTCGCTGAAGCTTCCTGGCGACGCTAGGCAACTTTTATAATTGATTATGCCCCCGAGAGGCAGCTGGCAAATACTGCACCGTTTGTACTCAATCTGTGTTGCATATGTGCCAGTCATCTGCTGTGCGTGCAAGGTGGTAGCCCACACTTCTGAAACACCTTACTCCGCTTATACTCTTTCATTCTTAATGTAATAAGATGAAACAGCTGCAGCCGACGTTTTGATGTTATTTTATTGTATTGCAACACTGTTTCGATGACTCAGAATACCATCTTCAGGCCCTAACTGACACCCAGAGTGTGAACTCCAATCTTATACATGATCCCATCCATGAATTGCCGTCCGTAGAATACCGTGACTGCAGTGTTGCATCTACATCTACATCTACATCTACATTGATACTCCGCAAGCCACCCAACGGTGTGTGGCGGAGGGCACCTTACGTGCCACTGTCATTACCTCCCTTTCCTGTTCCAGTCGCGTATGGTTCGCGGGAAGAACGACTGTCTGAAAGCCTCCGTGCGCGCTCTAATCTCTCTAATTTTACATTCGTGATCTCCTCGGGAAGTATAAGTAGGGGGAAGCAATATATTCGATACCTCATCCAGAAACGCATCCTCTCGAAACCTGGACAGCAAGCTACACCGCGATGCTGAGCGCCTCTCTTGCAGAGTCTGCCACTTGAGTTTATTAAACATCTCCGTAACGCTATCACGGTTACCAAATAACCCGGTGACGAAACGCGCCGCTCTTCTTTGGATCTTCTCTATCTCCTCCGTCAACCCGACCTGGTACGGATCCCACACTGATGAGCAATACTCAAGTATAGGTCGAACGAGTGTTTTGTAAGCCACCTCCTTTGTTGATGGACTACATTTTCTAAGCACTCTCCCAATGAATCTCAACCTGGTACCCGCCTTACCAACAATTAGTTTTATATGATCATTCCACTTCAAATCGTTCCGTACGCATACTCCCAGATATTTTACAGAAGTAACTGCTACCAGTGTTTGTTCCGCTATCATATAATCATACAATAAAGGATCCTTCTTTCTATGTATTCGCAATACATTACATTTGTCTATGTTAAGGGTCAGTTGCCACTCCCTGCACCAAGTGCCTATCCGCTGCAGATCTTCCTGCATTTCGCTACAATTTTCTAATGCAGCAACTTCTCTGTATACTACAGCATCATCCGCGAAAAGCCGCATGGAACTTCCGACACTATCTACTAAGTCATTTATATATATTGTGAAAAGCAATGGTCCCATAACACTCCCCTGTGGCACGCCAGAGGTTACTTTAACGTCTGTAGACGTCTCTCCATTGATAACAACATGCTGTGTTCTGTTTGCCAAAAACTCCTCAATCCAGCCACACAGCTGGTCTGATATTCCGTAGGCTCTTACTTTGCTTATCAGGCGACAGTGCGGAACTGTATCGAACGCCTTCCGGAAGTCAAGAAAAATAGCATCTACCTGGGAGCCTGCCACTAACTATCAATACAATACATTAACATTAAAACGACGGCTGCAGTGAACGGCTTAACTCCTGCAGACCATATCAGAAGGATGGAAATACAAAAAATATTTGTTCTTGTTTCGTAGTTGATAATCGCCGTTAATTCACTGGGGTATTTAGTACGCAGATGTAGCACACCTGGTCAGTAGACCCTGCTAGTTGTAACATCTTCTGGTAAAACACGTATTATATGTAGTAAAAAAGGAGAAAAGAATTATTGAACTGGATGATTGTAATTGCGTGGACAATTATTTCTTTCAGCTTTCGGAATTGCAGGGCAGAGCAGCAGATTTTATGATGTGTTTTACAGGTGGACGCGGGCTGCGGATGATATATTATTAACAGTGCAAAAAGGTAATTTACCTTCATATCATAAAAGAAATCTTGCTGTGCGTAGTTCTGATCCGGCAAACATTATAGTAAAAACATCTTTTTCTCATGTTATTCGTGGTACTTAGTGGTGTTTTACTGTTAACAAAAAACCAGTGAAAAATTTTGATGTCGAACAAAAATTGGGCATGTAACCTCAGTATTGATAAGGAAATAATTTTCAGTAACCTTTTCAATAACTATGAAATAAGGAAGATATGATGAACTTTATAGCAAGTTACAGTAACGAAACAATGTTCTTTTTAGAGAAAGCCAGATCCAGAATAATAAGAACATAATATATTTTGTTTTGTTGAAAATTAATGATCCAAAGAAAGTCACAGCACAGCACCCCTAAAAGTATTTCAGGGCTCTTTTCGTAGCAACATATTTTATCTCATATATTAGTTGTTACGCGAGCAATAACAAAGCAGAGAGCCAGCGAAACAGTTCGGTGACATTTCGTCTTCACAGGGCCGGCGGATTCAGTGAAACGATGCCTCGTTTCCCCAGGAGTCGTCAGCGAATATTTTGTCCCTAAGAAAAGTTGTTCCCGTAGGTAGATCTATGAGCCACAGATATTTGTCGCAAAGACTTTAAAAATAGTGTACATGATAAAACGTTGATTCGATAGTAAAAGTACAATTGTTGATCCGCGAAGCAAAGGAAACCAGAGCAGCTAGCAGTGATGGCGAATGCAGCAAGTGGTCGGAAGCGGATGGCCGAGTGCTCACGGCCGACAGTTTTGAGTCGATACAGCGAGGGCTGAGGAAGCTCTCATAATCCTGTTCAACCAAGTTTTCTTTCGGATTCACTGCAGAAAGAAATCTCACGCATTTTTGATGAGTATTTAAACAGTCTTTGCCACGTCTGCATAACGTTCATAGTTACCTTAGCCGGCCGTTGTGACCGAGCGGTTCTAGGTGGTTCAATCCGGAACCGCGCTGCTGCTACGGTCGCAGGTTCGAATCCTTCCTCGGGCATGGATGTGTGTGATGTCCTTAGATTAGTTAGGTTTAAATACTTCTAAGTCTAGGAGACTGATGACCTCAGATGTTAAGTGCCATAGTGGTTAGGGCCATTTGAACCATTTTGAACAGATTCCTCCACTTCGGCTATGATGGGTGCATCATGTCCAAATATGAGTATCCCAAGAATATCAGTGTTTTTCTGAACCACTGTTCACTGAAAGTTTTCATTAACGTTACAAATAGACTTGAATGTATTGTCTTCATTTTTTTTTCATTTGTAGAAACAAAATCTGTTTTCGGTAGCGAATATTATAGTTTAAAGGTCAAACTTCTAAGTCAGTTTCTCTTTAAGTTCTTGTAGGTTTCCAAAATCTGTATCAACAAAATTTCTTAAAAAGAACGGCTGAATGTTATTATATAAAATAGCTCATATTTAAAATTAAAACTATAAAATTAATTAGTTCAATAACGGAGATAAGATTTCGAGTCACATAATTTCGTGGATAACTTCTGTACTTTAATTTCATTTATCAGAGGAACTTCAGAAATCAACTCAAACAGTACCTTGTTGGTAAGTGAAAGATATGGAAAGACACAGAGCAAATACCTTGTTGTTATTGCTGTGATCTTCAGTCACAATACTGGTTTCATGTAGTTCTTCACGTTGGTCTGTCCCGTGCAAGCCTCTACATTTCTGCATAATTACTACAAACTATATCCATTTGAACCTTCTTGCACTAGTCAACACATTACCTCCATCTACAAGTGCCTCCATTATCAAAATGAATACTCTTTAAATCGTCAGGATTTGTCCCATCAAACGGGAACATCTTTTGATCAAGTTGTGTCATAAATTTATTTTTGCTCCAATTCCACACAGGAGCTAAACAAAAATATGGAAACACAGAGAGAAATGCAGCCTTGGATATAAATGCAGATGCTAGCAAAGGCTTCAGATTGCACTGTTGTATTTGACCAAGAACGCTACCTGTCCAACTTATTCGATATGTTATAAGTGTCAGTCGTGGCCAGAACATTAATCTGTGTAACGGTGAGTGCATTATGTCGGAGATAAGTGGATTGGAACGTGGACAGTCTGTTGATACTCGTATGGTGCTTGCTTCCATAACCAAGGGAGTCGAATGGTTCAGCGTTTCAAGAGGCACCGTTTGTAAGATTCAAACCGCATACAGGGACAGTGGAAAAACATCATCCGCTATGTCACGACGCGAACGAAATTGTATACGGAATAAGGATTGTGACAAAATATAAGTGTGTGACAACTGCACCAGTCACGGCAGAACCGAATATCGCACTCACGAACGCTGTCAGCACCAAAAGAAGCTCCATAAACACAGAACTGCATGACGAGCTGGAATTCCAAAGCCGCACACCACTAATGCAAATGCTCCTAGCGGAGAAAACCTGGTGCGAAGCCGTGAAACCTGGACCAAGGCGCAAAAGGAAGAAAGTCATTTGGTCGGACGAGTCTTTTTGTTTCCAATTTTTGGCCGAGTTTACGTCACAGTGATCTGGGCAGTCATTACGTGGTATTCCGTGAGCCCCATGATTACTCTGCAAAATCGCATATTGCTGAGGATTATAAGACCATTTAGGCTCATCAAACCCATCCAGTTGTAAAATTTTTGTTCCCCATTTTTGGCGCTGTATTTCAAGACGACAGAGCCAATACTGGTATTGCGAGCACGTGGACAAATTTTCGCATCTCCCCTAGCCGCCGCAGTCATCAGATCTAAATATTATTGAACCTTTGTTCTGTATTTTACGAAGAAGTGTGCCTAATCGCTGTCTGTCTCCAGGTTCGTTACTTGCCGCTATTTAACGAGAAGAGTGGTATACGATTCCCCCTGAAATGTTTACAAAACTTGTATATATCTACTCCGAGACGGCTGGAAGCTGTTTTGAAAGTCAATGACTTTGTTATTCCGTCTTATGCAAGGTAATGTACTGTGTTTTTGATGTTTCCGTATTTTTGCCCACCCCGTTTATACACTACTGGCCATTAAAATTCCTACACCAAGAAGAAATGCAGATGGTAAACGGGTATTCATTGTATAAATATATCATACTAGAACTGACATGTGATTACATTTTAACGAAATTTGGGTGCATAGATCCTGAGAAATCAGTACCCAGAATAACTACATCTGGCCATAGTAACGGCCTTGATACGCCTGGGCATTGAGTCAAACAGAGCTTGGATGGCGTGTGCAGGTACAGCTGCCCATGCAGCTTCAACAGGATACCACAGTTCATCAAGAGTACTGACTGGGCTATGGTCGCAGGTTCGAATCCTGCCTCGGGCAGGTAATGTGTGATGTCCTTAGGTTAGTTAGATTTAAGTAGTTCTAACTTCTAGGGGACAGATGACCTCAGATGTTAAGTCCCATAGTGCTCTGACCCAGTAGTGACTGGCGTGGAGTGACGAGCCAGTTGCTCGGCCACCATTGATCAGACGTTTTCTATTGGTGAGAGATCTGGAGAATGTGCTGGCCAGGGCAGCAGTCGAGCATTTTCTGTATCCAGAAAGGCCCGTACAGGACTTGCATTATCCAGCTGAAATGTAGGGTTTCGCAAGGATCGAATGAAGTCTAGAGCCACGGGTCGTAACACATCTGAAATGTAACGTCCACTGTTCAAAGTGCCGTCAGTGCGAACAAGAGGTGACCGAGCCGTGTAACCAATGGCACCCCATACCATCACGCCGGGAGATGCCTCCAAACACGGATGCAGCCAT
The DNA here is from genome assembly GCF_021461395.2 of Schistocerca americana. Taxonomy (NCBI): domain Eukaryota; kingdom Metazoa; phylum Arthropoda; class Insecta; order Orthoptera; family Acrididae; genus Schistocerca; species Schistocerca americana. The sequence goes on along the minus strand of NC_060119.1, from coordinate 1,097,586,268 downwards.
CACGATGCTGTACACATAACCTGGATTCATCCGAAAAAATGACGTTTTGCCATTCGTGCACCCAAGTTCGTCGTTGAGTACACCATCGCAGGCGCTGTCTGTGATGCAGCGTCAAGGGTAACCGCAGCCATGGCCTCCGAGCTGATAGCCCATGCTGTTGCAAACATCGTCGAACTGTTCGTGCAAATGGTTGTTGTCTTGCAAACGTCCCCATCTGTTGACTCAGAGATCGAGACGTGGCTGCACGATCCGTTACAGCTATGCGGATAAGATGCCTGTCATCTCGACTGCTAGTGATACGAGGCCGTTGGGATCCGGCATGGCGTTCCGTATTACCCTCCTGAACCCACCGATTCCATATTCTGCTAACAGTCATTGGATCTCGACCAACGCGAGCAGCAATGTCGCAATACGATAAACCGCAATCGCGGTAAGCTACAATCCGACCTTTATCAAAGTCGGAAACGTGATGGTACGCATTTATCCTCCTTACATGAGACATCACAACAACGTTTCACCGGGTAACGCCAGGAAACTGCTGTTTGTGTATGAGAAATCGGTAGGAAACTTTCCTCATGTCAGTGCGCCAACCTAGTGTGAATGCTCTGAAAAGCTAATTATTTGCATATCACAGCATCCTATTCCTGTCGGTTAAATTTCGCGTTTGTAGCACATCTTCGTGGTGTAGCAGTTGTAATGGCCAGTAGTGTATTACGAAGAGGGCTAACATGGACAAATGGCCCAGACAAATATACAGCGACTAAAATCTCTTAGACAGTGTTAACCTCAGAACACACAAAATGCATTTTGTGTACGAGGGCGTGCCTCCGAAATTTTTATTTGGAAACTCTTAAAGATTTTTAAATAAGAGAAACATTGTTAACGTGCTACAACTTTATTCTTCAGATCTACGTATTTGAAGCACTCTGCCGCAAGAGGGCTCCCACTTGTAGCGTAAAACACGGCAGAGCGTAACCTAACTATGCCGGAGCGTGACAAACAGCGTGATGTAACAAAGTTCCGAATTCGGAGAGCCCGTTGACACATGGAGCGCCGTCTCCTTCAGCATAACAATGCCAGACCATCACGAGCGCTGCGACATTTGCAACTATCCGACACTTTGGGTTCGCTGTCAACAAACATCCTCCATACCGTCCCGACTTGCCCCATCCGATTTTCGTCTTTTTGCAGAACTTGAAGACCACCTTCGAGGACTTCACTTTGATAGTGATGAAACGTTGCAAGCAGAGGTGAAGTTGCGGCTCCATCAACAAAGTCAAAGATTCTGTAGTGGCAGTATGAGCAAACTGTTCTCTCGTTTGGAGAAATGTGTTCGTCGGCAGGATGACTATGTTGAGAAATAAATATGTAGACATGGAGAATCAAGATATATAATGTTGATAAAGTTGGTTACACTTTAAAAGCTTTAAGAGTTTTTACATAAAAAATCCGGAGGCATTGCTTTCCTACGCACTGGCATATATCAAAATATGGCATCTTACCCATGGATTATAAATGTAGACTTGAAATTTTCTATGGTAAAGTTTCTCGTAAGTCATCGATAGATTTGTATCAGTCTTGATATTAATTACAACATTGTTGTTTGAATGAAACAAATGACCTGTATAGCTATTTCGACCCTGCATATGTCTGTTATGTTTCTATTAGACTACTACAAAAAGCTTGTATAAGTCGAAAAGCTTAAGGCAGCTGTCATACAGAGTACATATTGTTCCACTGACTTCCAATCAATATTAGTAATGGGGAGTATAATTTCTAAAAGAGAAAGGATAATTCAACAGAATTACGTCACTACCCTTCCATTAATTATCCGACGCACGCATGTATCTATGGCGTTCTTCCTTAGCACCAGATGAACAAACTTTGTTCATTGAGTGAATTTAGACTATTATTGTACTCTGTATTTTATTGCTATCTCAGTTGCCTTTTTTATAATTTGGACTGCGGAATTGCTGATCGCTTACGATCTGTGGTGTCTATCAGTGCTTTGTAAGGCCTGTGTACGTTAATTACAAAGCCGTGCGGAGTGGTTGAGCGGTTGGAGGCGCTATGTCACGAAGCCCCTCCCGCCGGATGCTCGAGTCCTCCGTCGGGCATAGATGTGTGTGTTGTTCTTAGCATGAGTTAGTTTAAGTTAGTTTAAATAGTGTGTAACATCTGTAGGTCTTAATTACAAATTTGAAAGAGCAAGCGTGCTGTTGTGTTTAAATAGTAATTAGACTGTGTTGAGCATACTGTGTCGTTTAAAGATAAATTTTTATCGTTTTGCAGCGAGCGTATCTTACATCTCACCTCACGTAAGCTAAATGGTACATTTGTGTCGTTTGCCACGATATGATCATTGCCTATCCGCTCCGACAGCTGGGTGGCAGTCTGCCTTCGGCGGCACTGCGGCACGGACGTCTGCTTACGTCCCTGCTGTGGAAGTTCGGTTGTTTGCCTATACGGCGTACTCGCACGTTTCGAAGACTCAATATAGAATGGCACATGCATACCAAAAGTCGACTCTCAAGATTATTAGTTCAAATGGCTCTGAGCACTATGGGACTTAACGTCTGAGGTCATCAGTCCCCTAGAACTTAGAACTACTTAAACCTAACCAACCAAACACATCACACATATCCATGCCCGAGGCAGGATTCGAACCTGCGACCGTAGTAGTCGCATGGCTCCGGACTACACACCTGGAACCTCTCGGCCACTGCGGCTGGCTCAAGATAATATCCGAGACCGAAAGCCTATGAAACAGAAAGGTTGCTACGAGACGACGTTAACTACAACGAACGTATTGGAAAGCACCTCTTCACAGTGATCTGTGTCGTTTACGTCAAACTGGTTAACGATGCAGTTTGTGACAGAATAATTCGAGATACTGAACATGGACTCAAATTTCGTCACTCTGATGGACATGTTGCAGAAGTAACTATTGATCATGCAGGACTGGGCTTACGAAGCACACGTATTTTCGAACTTCCCTTCGAGGTTCCGTCTGACTTGGTTCAAAATGGTTCAAATGGTTCTGAGCACTGTGGGACTCAACTTCTGAGGTTATTAGTCCCCTAGTACTTAGAACTAGTTAAACCTAGCTAACCTAAGGACATCACACACATCCATGCCCGAGGCAGGATTCGAACCTGCGACCGTAGCGGCCTCGCGGTTCCAGACTGTAGCGCCTAGAACCGCACGGCCACTTCGGCCGGCGTCTGACTTGGTGACTGACGCCTTACGCCCATATGGAAGAGTGTTTAGCCACGTAGAGCAAAGGAAAAATGGTTCAACTTCAGGACCTACCCCGTTCTCAATGGAGTGCGGCAAAAAAAAAAAAAAAAATGGCTCTGAGCACTATGGGACTTAACATCTTAGGTCATCAGTCCCCTAGAACTTAGAACTACTTAAACCTAACTAACCTAAGGACATCACACACATCCATGCCCGAGGCAGGATTCGAACCTGCGACCGTAGCAGTCCCGCGGTTCCGGACTGCAGCGTCTAGAACCGCACGGCCACCGCGGCCGGCGAGTGCGACAAATCAGAATAGACCTGACACAACATGTACCGTCATACTTGTTCATCGGCAGATGCAGAGCAATAGTCATGTACGACGGACAACTCAAAACATGCTCTGGATGCGGGAAGAGGGCCACGTGCCTTAATGTACGCAGCGGAGAACTGAGCAAGTTCCAGCTAGCGAACCTGTGCCTACATCCACTCTGACGCTGCTCACACAAGCGTATGCGGACGCGTTTCGAACAGATCCGATCTAAAAAATGACCCGCTCCAGCATCCTGACTGTTTACGGCAACCGACCGCAGCAGTGACCGCCACCTTTGTAGAAACGACGCACACTTTTGCCACTCCGGCGCCGATGACGTCGTTAACCCTCCGGAAAGGATCGGAAGGAGGTATGGAAATTGATCTTACGGTTGTGCCGACAGCTGCTTTCGTCCCTGAGCACCGGGAGTCACTTTCGCACTCGGACACGGAGGCGCACACGCGCAAGCAACGATCGCCGAAGCGCCACAAGAAGCGACGGCTGGCACCGTCAGGCACGTGGGTAATGCATTCCACGACATATAGACTTGCATGTAACGACGATACAGTGAATCCGGATGGGCAACGGGAGGTTTTACCTCCCACAAAGCAGTACGATGTGAATCACACGAGATATGTGTTGATTACAGACCCACCGGACGGAGAACCGTCGGTGGGAGTCCCTCCACCCACCGCAGCAACACCTCCGCCTTAGGTCAGCTCGGCCAGAGGGATGGACCTCCTGCACAGGAACTGGGCCGATGAACCCGATACTGATCCACAGACCGACGACGCAGCCGCAATGGCGGGTGCGGCGTCCACCGGATGTTAACCACGTAGAAGACGCGGACTGCCGCGCAGACAGCATGTCGCCGAGCAGCAGCACACAAGTTAACATAAGCGTTCATGTGCGCTTTACGCACTGAGGAACAGCGGCAGGCGTATCTAATAGCCTCTGTTAGTATTAAAACAATTAGAACGCCGGTCAAACTGCAATTATTACGTGACATGCTGCAGACGTCGGCATCATCCATCTGCACGAAATATGTGTCGAGACCTTCCCCGACCTCTATGGCTTCGATAGTACATTACACCCACTGCAGACGACGGCAGCGGAACAGCGATATATCTGCGTGGCGGCCGAGGACGTGGTGTACCTGCCGTCAGCGCGAGGACTGGCACAAACAGTGCTAGGAGTACGAATCGTTAACATCTACGCACTGTCGGGGTCCGGCAGACGGCATGATCGATCTCGATTTTACGCAGAGGAGGTTGCACCACTATTCTTAGGCCAGTATGAACATGTCTTTTTTGGAGGCGGCTTCAACTGCGTGCTAGCACTAAAGGATCAACACCCACACTATAATTCATGCCCGGAACTGTGGCAACTGATGTTGTTGTTGTTGTTGTGGTCTTCAGTCCTGAGACTGGTTTGATGCAGCTCTCCATGCTACCCTATCCTGTGCAAGTTTCTTCATCTCCCAGTACCTACTGCAACCTACATCCTTCCGAATCTGCTTAGTGTATTCATCTCTTGCTCTCCCTCTACGATTTTTACCCTCCACGCTGCCCTCCAATGCTAAATTTGTGATCCCTTGATGTCTCAGAACATCCTACCAACCGGTCTCTTCTTCTCGTCAAGTTGTGCCACAAACTCCTCTTCTCTCCTATTCTATTCAATACCTCCTCATTAGTTATGTGATCTGCCCATCTAATCTTCAGCATTCTTCTCTAGCACCACATTTCGAAAGCTTCTATTCTCTTCTTGTAAAAACTATTTATCGCCCATGTTTCACTTCCATATATGGCTACACTCCATACAAATACTTTCAGAAACGACTTCCTGACACGTAAATCTATACTCGATGTTAACAAATTTCTCTTCTTCAGAAACGCTTTCCTTGCCATTGCCAGTCTACATTTTATATCTTCTCTACTTCGACCATGATCAGTTATTTTGCTCGACAAATAGCAAAACTCCTTTACTACTTTAAGAGTGTCATTTCCTAATCTAATTCCCTCAGCATCACCCGACTTCATTCGACTACATCCCATTATCCTCGTTTTGCTTTTGTTGATGTTCATGTTATATCCTCCTTTCAAGACACTGTCCATTCCGTTCAACTGCTCTTCCAAGTCCTTTGCTGTCTCTGACAGAATTACAATGACATCGGAGAGCCTCAAAGTTTTTATTTCTTCTCCATGGATTTTAATACCCACTCCGAATTTTTCTTTTGTTTCCTTTACTGCTTGCTCAATATACAGATTGAATAACATTGGGGAGAGGCTACAACCCTGTCTCACTCCCTTCCCAACCACTGCTTCCCTTTCATGCCCCTCGACTCTTATAACTGCCATCTGGTTTCTGTACAAATTATAAATAGCCTTTCGCTCCCTGTATTTTACCCCTGCCACCTTAGAATTTGAAAGAGAGTGTTCCAGTCAACATTGCAAAAGCTTTCTCTAAGTCTACAAATGCTAGAAACGTAGGTTTGCCTTTCCTTAATCTTTCTTCTAAGATAAGTCGTAAGGCCAGTATTGCCTCCCATGTTCCAGTATTTCTATGGAATCGAAACTGTTCTTCCCCGACGTCGGCTTCTACCAGTTTTTCCATCCGTCTGTAAAGAATTTGTGTTAGTATTTTGCAACTGTGATATATTAAACTGATAGTTGGGTAATTTTCACATCTGTCAACACCTGCTTTTTTTGGGATTGGAATTATTATATTCTTCTTGAAGTCTGAGGGTACTTCGCTTGTCTCATACATCTTGCTCACCAGATGGTAGAGTTTTGTCAGGACTGGCTCTCCCAAGGCCGTCAGTAGTTCTAATGGAATGTTGTCTACTCCCGGGGCCTTGTTTTGGCTCAGGTCTTTCAGTGCTCTGTCAAACTCTTCACGCAGTATCGTATCTCCCATTTCCTCTTCATCTACATTCTCTTCCATTTCTATAATATTGTCCTCATGTACATCGCCCTTGTATAGACCCTCTATATACTTCTTCCATCTTTCTGCTTTCCCTTCTTTGGTTAGAACTGGGTTTCCATCTGAGCTCTTGATATTCATACAAGTGGTTCTCTTTTCTCGAAAGGTCTCTTTAATTTTCCTGTAGGCAGTATCTATCTTACCCCTAGTGAGATAAGCCTCTACATCCTTACATTTGTGTTCTAGCCATCGCTGCTTAGCGATTTTGCACTTTCTGTTGATCTCATTTTTGAGAAAGTTTGTATTCCTTTTTACCTGCTTCAATTGATACAAGACATGAAACTCATCGATTCATGGGAGATGATACATGACGACAGACGCGGATATACCTATGTCACAAGTCACTCTGCTAGTCGCCTCGATCGAATTTACGTAACATGTCGTCTCGAATCTGCGATCCTCGATGCGAAATTGTGGCCCGTTGCCTTTTCAGATCACGTAGCATACATATGCTCGGTCTCCCTAACTCGCCAACGAGTGTGTAGGAGTCGCATTGTTTGGAAATTGAATACAGCGTACCTCAGGGAAACTGAGTGCAGACGATTGATCGAAGAGACTTGGCACTTATGTGAACGACGCCTCCCGACGTATACGACGACGTTGGAATGGTGGCTGGAATACGTTGAGCCTGCATTGCGTCGAGCGTTAGTTGCATACGGAGGAGAGCAGATGATGTGGAGGCGCCGCTCGATGGAATTTTATTTCATGATGTTCCGCGCACTTTCAGAACAGGCACCTTCACAGGATCTGAGTGCTGCTATAAAACGAGCGCAGGCCCAAATAATTTCCATAACGCGACGCCGTCTGGAGGGTGTCGCATTCCACGCAAGGGCCTTTGAACGAGTCCGTGGAGAATCACCGTCGATGTATCACGTTGTAAGAGAAAAACAACGGAGCCGCGGAACCTCAATACAGACGGTCTTACTGCCAGATGGCCGACATATAACAACGCAAAAAGACATTGCCAACGCTTTTATGGAACACTACGGTCATCTCTATGAAGAAGCGGAACACGGTCAGGTAGTATTTCATGAGGTCCCACGAACGCTATCAGCGTGCCTTGACGAGACGGCCGACAGAGAGTCAACAGGGGAAGTGACAGTTGATGACGTAATGGAAGCACTTGATATGGGAGCGTAGCATAAATCGCCGGGGCCAGACGGTTTTCCGTTAGTTTTAGCGTACATTTGTAGATCTCATGACTCCGCGATGGATTCCCAAAGTGCTTCTTCCACCCTCCTTCGTGGAAGGAATGATCATCCCTATCCACAAACCCTCAGCGGGATACAGACCTACCGGCCACTGACCCTTCTTAATTGCGATTACAAGATCTACACTAGGATACTTGCAGCACACTTTAAACACATCCTACACCAATTGATATCACTCGACCAAACCCAACTAGGAGGGTATAGCAATATACTAACGACACTCAGCGACTACCGCGATCTTATCGCACTGGTAACAACATATCGTTTCCGGTGTGCACTGGTATCAAAAAATGGGTCTGAGCACTATGGGACTTAACAACTGAGGTCATCAGTCCCCTAGTCTTAGAACTACATAAAAACTAACCTAAGGACATCACACACATCCATGTCCGAGGCAGGATTCGAACCTGCGACCGTAGCAACAGCGCGGTTCCGGACTGAAGCGCCTAGAACCGCTCGACCACAACGGCCGGCGCACTGGTATCGACAGACTTCGATCGCGCCTTTGACAGGGTGAGCCACGCCTGTCTCATGGAAGTGATGACGCAAATGAAGTTTCCACAGAGTTTTGTCACCGTCATTACGAGACTACTGCATGGCGCCTCATCCAGAGTGCTCATCAATGGACGCATGGAAGATCGGTCAGAGAAGGGTGCCCGCTGTCGACGATACTGTATGCCATCGTTGTCGAGGCGCTGCTCTGCGAGCTCCGAAATCGACTCCAAGGAATGACGATAAGGCACAACAAATTTATGTGCAGAACATACGCACATGATCTAGTGTTTCTAGCATGGTCGGGCGACGAGGCAAGAGCGGCCTTATACTGGATTAATTTGTATGGTATGGCTACAGGAAGTCGTATGAACATGGCAAAGTCGGGAGCGATGAACACCGGGAGAAGACTCCCGATGGCAAGTGTAGCACCATTACGTCCGATAAACAAGATGAAATGCCTAGGAATTATCTTCACTACAGACGTTCGGCGCACGGCGACACTGAGCTACAGACATCTTCTGCAAACAATTCGTGCGAGTGTCCGAAGTCATAGGTTAAGGGCTCTGGACATGATACAACGGATCTCCTGGCCAACACTCATCTAGCTTCTCGTATCCCCCACCTGTCCCCAAGCTCTTCCTATGCTGGTGGTGTTGGTGCGCCGAATAATGGCGACATTACGATATTTTGTGAGCACAGATCTGATATTAAGGTAGGATATAAAACCCTCACCCTTCCTAGTAGTCGTGGAGGTCTTGGACCAGTCCACGTTCGCGATCAAGCAGTGGCTATTTACGTAAGCACGATGATGAAGATGTGGACACGATACCGGAAAAGTCTGACGGGCACCTTGATAGACGAACTGGCTCCATCTTCTGGTCTGGCACCGGTAGCGGTGGCTCACGTCTCACCATCGATTGCCCGCAAGCGAACCTTTCTTGTGGAACACAGTTATGTGCATATGGAACTACCGACTACCAGGACGGCAACAGCACTAAATGTATATCGCATTTTGACTCGACGAAGGCCGAATAGTGCCGTAGAGCGCCGCCAACCAACAGTGACATGTTCAGTAGTATGGCGTACAGTGCAACACCCACACCTTGATACGGGGACGCCCGCACTGTATTATCGGGTGGTCAATGGGAAATAGGTGACTCGTTCCAGATTGCATACAATTCATATGGTGGATGAGCCACTGTGTCCGCAGTGCAATGTTATAGACACAGAGGAGCATCGCCTGATATGCGGGCCTTCGGCGGACGTGTGGTGTTTGGTCAAAAAAATGATCGCGTTCCTCCTTCGGGTGGTGCCGCAAACAATAGAGCCACGGATACTACTTCTCCCAGATATTACCTGCTATCCCCGAACAAAGACAAACGCAGTGACGTGGATTCGGGGTCTGAATGTGATTTACATTTTCCGAGAGGGCAGTAAGAATGTACTCGACTTTTGGGCCTTACTACAAGACCATCACTCGCAGATTATGAGACATCCGAGATATCGAACGCATTACGCAAATTTTTTAGGGAGTGGCTTGCTTGATCTCCCGCCCAGTTGGAGCGTGCCGCGTAGGAGAATCTAATCATTGCCTATTAGTATTCATAACAAGGAAGTACCAGTACAGTGGAGAAGATCCACCACCACCACAAGTGAAGACGTACCCGACACAAACGCGAGGTACAATGGGATTAGCGAGGAACGTGCCCAAGAAGAGGGACATCGTCCGTTATTGTTTTTTACTGACAGAAACAGTTTACGTTTTTATTGTTACACCATTATGTAAAAAAGAGTCCGCTTATTAACGTTTCCCAAAAAATATAGAGTAAAAAGGAAAAAAGCAGAGCATTCGCGTTCGAGTCCCTCTCCAGCAAAAATTTTCAACCTTCACTATTCATTTATTTAAGTACTCGTAAGCGTCTGAGGTTCTGATTTCTCTTAGAAACAAAAAAACAAAAAAATAGGACAAAACAAAAAAAAAGTGGTCAGCGCCCCAGAATCCCGTTCAAAGGGGCCAGGGTTCGAGTACCCGCTGGATCGGAGATTTTCTCCGCTGAGAGACTGGGGGTTGTGTTGTCCTAATCATCATCATCTCATCCCCATCAACGCGCAAGTCGCCGAAGTGGTGTCAACACAAAACACTTACACCAGGTGACCGGTCTACCTGACGGGAGGACCTAGCCACACGACATTTCATTCTTTTCATCATTGCCTAATTAGGCTGGTGATCGTATTGTATCCCAGGCTACTGCTCTGACGAGTTCTGAGGCTTACCCCCGATGCAAAATCTAATTATATTGCACCGCGTCCCGCTCATTATTTTAAATATATTTCGGTAAAATTGCACTTGAATGTCGACTATGGTGTTTAAATTGGGCGATTGTGTTTGTCTACACATCAAACAGCTAATCCATTCAAATTTAAACGTTCATGTCCAGGTACCCATAAGTCAACTAACAAAGAAGCTGCAATAGCGGAAAGCTTCCCTATGATTCAGTATTGTGTACAGCGGCTTGTATTAACAACATGCTCCTGCAACACTTTGAAAGGAAGTGCGGCTTCTTTCTGGTATCTGGTGGCCTAGAGAAGAAGAGGCCCCTGCTAAAGGTTGTGGAGCAGAAGCGAAAGACTGGATCCCTGTCTTACACCCTTTCGAACGCAAGCGCTTCACTCTTCTTCGTCCATTCTTACTGGTATCTCTTCGATCTAGTACCCTACATATTGCACGTTATTCGTCTTTCCCTATTTTACGTACTCCTGCTTTTCTCAGAAGTTCAAACATATATCATCATGTCTGCAGCTCGTCGTCTGGGTGTGTGTGTGTGTGTTGTCCTTATGATTTCATCATCATTCGTGACAGTACCTATTTTGGACTCAGTAAAAAAATTGGACTGTGCAAAAATTGGGAATTTGTACGGGAGTTGACTGTGCAAAAATTGGGAATTTGTACGGGAGTTGATGACCGCGCAGTTGGGCGCCCCACAAATGAAACATCATCATCTAGCATCATTTTGCACTAAAACTACTTTCCACAAATCATTGCAAACAGTCGTCTTTTGTTTTATTATTCAATTTTTATTTTCCATTACCAACTTTGAATAACCTAGCAATTCATCATCAGATGGTACACATTCATTGCATATTTTCAGCGCAGCATTAGCTGTGGCAAAATGTATGAACGAAACATGAAAGCACTGAGTGTGGCGAGATTTATTCACATTATAAGATCGATTTACTTGCATTACTTACAGCCAGTAATATCTGTTGGTTTGTTCTTGGTGAATACATAACGTGCTTTCCGGTGAGTTAATTTTACACCACCTCATAAACTTCGGCACAGGTAACAACTTCCACATGCTTTGCAAAACGCAAATAAACCAAAGCTCATGATTAAAGTTACGTCCTAAGAGTTTTTATTGAAATAGAGAGTTTCGTCGTTCAGCACTTACATTGCACATTGACGACATTAAGAATATATCTGTTTATATTATATTCATTACTGCAAAATAACGCATATTTACATTATAGACTTGACATATAGCATGGAGAGCTGCATCTAACCAGTCTCAGGACTGAAGACCACAACAACAACAGACTTGACAAGTGCCATTTACAAAATCTATTAAACAATGAGTTTGGTTGATATCACTGTCTACAATTTTAGTGCCGAAATTGTCATTGACATTTTTCTTGTATATTTATCATTACTTATGAAATGAACATTAGGGTTCTCCATGAAGTTATTTGTGTGTGAGTGCTAGCTTGTGAGTGCACCAGAAGAAGAAAAAGAGTGATGAGAAGATGCGCCAATATGGAAAGGCGCTTGTGTGTCTGTGCATGTGAGAGAGAAAGAGAGAGAGACAGTTCCTAAAACCATTTCTTTATTTTCCTTGAGTCTTGCTTTCTTTATCAGTCGCAACGGTCAAAACTGCCTTTCAGGCATCTTCACCTTTCCAAAAGCCAAACTTATCGTCATCCAACAGCCTTCAATTTTCTGCCATTCTTCTGTATATAACTCTTGTCAGCAGTTAAGATGCATTAGCTGTTCATCTGATTCTTCTCACATTTATCTGCCTTTTCTGTCTTTGGGATTGTGAGGATGATATTTTTCCGAATGTCTCCGAGTTCATAAATTCTCCAACAGTCGTTTTGTTGTAGCTTCCCTCAATGATTTTACAAATTCAGACGAAATGCTATCTGCTCGTTCTGCCGTCTTCCAAAGCTCTGTTAGACTCATTGTGTCCTCTGTGTCTCCGCTATTTCTTCTTCTAGGACGCTATCAGTGACGTCCTTCCCTAGTAGAGGCCTTTCCATCCATCCACTCTCTACACCAACTTTATAAGTGAGATTCCCGTACCACCCTAGCTTTTAATTTCTCGAAATTTGTTTTGATTTTCCTCAACCCTGCGTTAGTCATCCTGACAATCATTTATTTTTTCATTTCTCTTAATGTTATCCTTGGTTTTAATCCCAACGAAGCTTGGTTTCACTTTTCTATACAGTGAATCGGTCCTACCGACAACCATTTCTTCACACTTTTCCTGAACTCATTTCCCTTGGCTTTCCTGTATTTGCTATTTATTACATTCCTAAGTGACTTATATAGAGATTTCCTGTATCTTCTTGACCATTTGTGTATTTCCCTCTTTCATCGATCAACTGAAATATTTCTTGTGTTATGCGAGGCTCTTCCGCACTTACCTTCCTTATTCCTATGATTGTCTGTCAAATGTCTGTGATTCTCCTTTTTCTACGCAGTAAAAATTCCAAACCATAGTGAACGGCTTTATTCACATATGTATCTTAAATAAGCAGTAAAGTCCACGCATATTTTGTAATGTTGTAGAAAAAATTTTTACGCACTTTAGTTTCTGTAATGCGCTGTACACAGATGGAAATAGGTTCGTCCACTAATCTGAAAGTTTCTTCAGTTTTGCCAATAAGCAAGCCATGTGCATTTTCGTAAGTGATTCAGATAATTTAGATGTGTACATATCTAATTTGCGTGTCATAATTGTACCTTGTAAAGTATGGTACAGATATAGAACATCAGCCGTCGACAAACGCAGCTTAACCTATGCCTTTCAACTGTAGTGCTGTTAAGCGGGCCATACGTATTGTTTTAGTGTTACATATTGCCTTGACGTATTTTCATAAATATTACAAACACTTTAGAGCCTTGGATCCATAGTTTTCACTGAAAATCGCGCAGCAGTCCTCAATACTTCGTTTCCTACCATCAGTGGAAAAGAGCCTCAAGTAGACAGATCAAACGTATTAAAAATCGGTATTAGACAGATAATAATGTCGACTATATTTTTGTATTGTAGAATATGATGCATTATCTTTTTCCCAACGAAAAGGGTGCTTAGTGAACTGAAAAGTACTGAAAAATATCTACAATCATTAGGTGATAATAGTTCGACTTTTGTGCCACGATTGTCGTGGCCTCAAGTAAGGCTGCACCCATTACCTATTTTTACAGGTATTTTAGATGTGATGGTATCATTGTAACAACCGACGTAAACGTCTTGTGTGTTGCTGATGTAGTTTTTGACATAAATTGTTGACATGCAAGTATTGTCAGTTTGGCCTTTTATATATTTTGATGAACATTTTAAACGTGAAAATAGCATCGCGACATGTACATAAATATTCTGTTACTGACGTATTTTTTTGCATCTGGTCCTCTTCACATGATTCCATGGTTGTTTCGACTATACTGCAGAAGTTTCGCAGGGAAGCCCTTACACATCTGCCATAAATGGTTCAAATGGCTTTGAGCACTATGGGACTTAACATATGTGGTCATCAGTCCCCTAGAACAAAGAACTACTTAAGCCTAACTAACCTAAGAACATCACTCCCATCCATGCCCGAGGCAGGATTCGAACCTCCGACCGTAACGGTCGCGCGGCTCCAGACTGAAGCGTCTAGAACCGCACGGCCACACCGGCCGGCCATCTGCCATACAGTCCCCGTCTGTACCCATGCGATTACCACATTTTTGGAGCATGAAGGAAGGCATTTTGGGCCGTCGGTTTGTTTTGGATGAAGAGACGCATGCCTGGTTACACTCATGGTTTCGTGGGTCAGTATTTTTCCATGAAGGTGCTGACAGTCTTGTCTCACAGCAGAATAAACACATTCACAGCTATACTTTTGAAATAATGAACTGGTTATTTATATTTGTTTTTCTGTCCGGCGCGTTTGCATTTGACTTCCTCTTATATTACGACAAGTAATACTCGAAAACGTTCTTCTTATTCTTCTTTATTCCACTTACATAACGTAGTCTGTTGCTTCTTAATGACGGTGTTGATCTTTTCTTAGCTCTTTTTGATGTGAAGCAGTTATCCTTTCAGTATTAAATATTTGGTTCAGTTTGTTAAAGCGCCGTCACTTACAACAAAACTTTGGCATCAATACAACTGCACACTACGCATGAGCGCCCTCCTGGGAACTTTCAGTTAACTGATGTGGATCCGTCGTCAAATAAGGAAAATACTGTCACTAATTGGCATCGTTTGCTAAATTGTGCCAAGTTAAAACACTATACAACATCTTCGGCTTGAACATTTAACTCGCAACCTCTAGTGTAAAAGTTCACGAGTATTTAATGATTAAATGATAAAAATCATTCTGCCAACGCGATGTATCAATTTGGTATTTATATAGGGCGATTCCGTGATGATGTTAAAAACTTTCTGCGATGATGGAGACAGGTAAAAGGGAGGAAAGGGAGACAGGTCCAGAAACTCGTTATGATACCTGTGACAGTGGAAAACATGCACCAGTAATATTGTTGCTACTGTTGTAGTGTAGGCAGTATAGACGAGCATTTAGTTATAGAAGTTCGAATAATAACTCAACTGATCCAATGCAGATGACGTACTGTATAGTGACATGAGAAATCCTTTTGCAAAATATCTGTACTGCAGTAGACTGCAGCCTGTGTATTTTACGGTGAAGAACTAAAGTCGATCTGCCTTAACCAAATGGAGTTGTTCCTGAGGACGGAACTTGCGGATATAGTTTTAGTTTACAAATGGAAGCAGCAGAGAATCGGAAAGGTTGTACAGAACCAAATATTCGCGTAGGAGACATCCGGTTCACTCGTCTTTCGAAGGATGTTATAATTATTACGTGAAGCATTGCAGCTAGTATGACGATGGAGAAGGGCGGCAAACTACATGGACCCCCGACTCACAAGATTCAGTGCTAGCTCGAGTGGATAAGGCACTTGCACTAAGCACTCGATCAGTTGTATGTGAACTGAATGTTTCACAGGGTAATGCGTGGCGAGTATTAAAGTAAATGCGACCAAACACCCTTCAGAAAGTGCTTGATTGGACTCTTGCGGACTTCGAGCCTCATGTCGCTTTCAGCAAACGGGTCTCGCAGCGCCTTGCAGTCTATCCTCAAAGCCCTGCCTATGTACTTTTCATGGATGAACCCTGTTTCACCAGAGACGGAAGACTAAATAGCTTAATAGTCATGTTTGGGTAGATGAGTATCCGCGCACTGTGGTTATAAAGAGCCAACAGCACAGGTGATCAGTAAACGTGTACTCAGGCGTAGTCATTGATTACATAGTGGGTTCATTTCCTCTCCTTCCGTTCTTAAATGGATCAGAGTACAGAGTGTTTGTCAGACATATACTCCCCAGGTTCCTGGAACATATCCCAATTGTTATTCATCAATGGATGCGGTTCAAATATGATGGAGCTCCAGCTCACTTTGGTCTGAGGGTATGTGAACACTTAAATAGATTTTCTCTGGAAAGTTGCTGGACAGAGGAGATCCCGTTTCGTGGCCAGGTTCACCTGGCCTCATCCCACCTGATTTCTTCTTGTGGGGTCATGGTCTTATGTACGAGACGCCTGTCGAGGCTGGAGAGGGTCTCCTAGCAAGAAATCTCGCTGTCTTTGACACCGTTTAAACGGAACCGTAGATAATAGGACCTGTATGACAGAACTTTGTGTGACGTTCCCATGCCTTCCTTGCCGCCATGTAAAATAAGAATACGGTAAAGATAATTTTTATGAGCACAGAGGAAAGAGATGATGTAAAATTTGGTAATAACGGTATCAACCATATCCGTGAACCTTTTGACAAAATGCTTACACCCGTGCCTTAATTCCTGTGCATCCCCATGGTTATGGAACACAAACAAAGTGAATAGTGACCCACGTTACTTCAATCTACAATGCTTTCTATGAGGTGTCGGTATACCAAGATGCACACCACAGTCATGATGCACGTCAATAGGTGCTTGCATACCAAGGTGCACATCATTACTACTAATGGACAATTGGAGTTGGAACATGTACCGGATGTAGCTGCGGCAACTCAGGCAATTCGACGGTTAACTTAGTGTTTGGTTACACTAAAACTATGGATCAAAGAGACGACGGAATCACATGGCGAATCCTGGTGTTGTGCTATGTGAGGGAAAGAAACGGACTTTTGAGTGCATTCACAGACAGTTGCCAGTGCTTTGACCATGCTATCCAATTCCTTTTTTTCCCTTCCTTGAATATGGTACCAATAGACGCCAATTTATAATGAAACATAAACTATGTTCTCATTTTTGCCATCCATTACTATTAGAAATATAAATAACTTTTACTACCCGATGTACACTTCCAACTTACTGACTCATATTATTTGTATATTTTGATGTATACTCTTTTGAATATTCTCTTTGTTAGACTTAGGAAAACAAATTCTTATGACAGTATATGTATGTGCTTTGTTGAAAGAAATATTCTATCATTAACTTACTTATTACTACACATATTTCTATAATCAAATTTTCTACATCTACATCTACATCTACATTGATACTCCGCAAGCCACCCAACGGTGTGTGGCGGAGGGCACTTCACATGCCACTGTCATTACCTCCCTTTTCTGTTCCAGTCGCGTATGGTTCGCGGGAAGAACGACTGTCTGAAAGCCTCCGTGTGCGCTCTAATCTCTCTAATTTTACATTCGTGATCTCCTCGGGAGGTATAAGTAGGGGGAAGCAATATATTCGATACCTCATCCAGAAACGCACCCTCTCGAAACCTGGCGAGCAAGCTACACCGCGATGCAGAGCGCCTCTCTTGCAGAGTCTGCCACTTGAGTTTATTAAACATCTCCGTAACGCTATCACGGTTACCAAATAACCCGGTAACGAAACGCGCCGCTCTTCTTTGGATCTTCTCTATCTCTTCCGTCAACCCGACCTGATACGGATCCCACACTGATGAGCAATACTCAAGTATAGGTCGAACGAGTGTTTTGTAAGCCACCTCCTTTGTTGATGGACTACATTTTCTAAGCACTCTCCCAATGAATCTCAACCTGGTACCCGTCTTACCAACAATTAATTTTATATGATCATTCCACTTCAAATCGTTCCGCACGCATACTCCCAGATATTTTACAGACGTAACTGCTACCAGTGTTTGTTCCGCTATTATATAATCATACAATAAAGGATCCTTCTTTCTATGTATTCGCAATACATTACGTCGAGTCCAAATGACTTAACGACGTAGGAAGATTTTAAGGAAATCCAGTGGAGGGTTATGCAAGACGTGTATATTTCTATTGTCTATTGTCAAATCACAATTTATGAAAGATGTTTATATTTTATTAATAGGATTAAGTAGGAATAATTAATATTTGTCATGTTGGAAATAATTGTGGTAGCAGGGAATGTCTGCACCAAAGTATTGTTGACAAGAAAGACCGCAAATTGATATAATTTTAAAAAGGGCGGGAGAGACCGCGTATGGATACATTTTAAGAAAAGAGCGGGAAAGACCGCGCATTGATATATTTTGTAATGGTAGCAGGGATTGTCTGCACCAGAAAGCATTGTCGGCAGGAGAAACGGCACTTTAGAGTTCGTAGGAAGTCAGCAGTAAGCGAGAAGTGAAGCGAGTCGGTAGCAGGTCTGAAGCGAGAGGTTGAGAGGAGCGGTGTGCCTGCCAGCCACTAGCTATGATTTACAAGAGATTATAGACGGATGTACAGAGACATCAGCTAACTATCATAATAAGAAGAACTAATATTATCGAATTAATTTTTTTGAGAAACTCAAGACTACTGAAGGTATGTTTGCGCATTGGTAGTTGTAAGATTATTGTAAAAAGTAAGTCCCATTTGAACGTTTGTAAAATCATTTCATTCAGAATATAATTAAATTTTGCCAGCAATATTGCATTTCTAATTATAATCCATCCCAAAAACCATCAACGTAAAACTTTGCAAAATTTTATTGTTGTCAAGAAAAAGTTTAACTATGAATTACATAATTTCAATCAAATTAATTATAGAATAACGTCAGCTTTGATATTAAAGAATAACCTCAGCTTTGGTAATAAATACAGCCACTGATTACGAAAGCTCACCAGCAGCTAATAGAGTTTAGTAAAACAGAGTAAGTATATCCATGTCGCAGTTCGATGTAGCAGTCAGATGGCGATCCAGTAGCAGTAAAAAAGGTAAGGAACAATTTTGGGTTATTGCAGATAACGACTGAGGGCCACGACGACGACACATTCTATGTTTCGTCGAAATAATCAGAAAATCACTTTTAATAAGCAGCATTTAAATTTGTATGCGAAGATTGAGAAAGAGACTTAATTTCAAAGGGAAGATTTCATTTGTTATTATTAAGCAAGAGATAGAAATCCTAAGGAAAGGTTTCATAGTTTATTGTAACAGGAAAGTTTATCAGTAACAAAAGAGATATAGCTGAGACGACGGGAAGGTTTCACTTGGCGACATCCAATCGGTAAGACTCTTTAGTGAATCTACTGTGAAAATGAATGTACTGACTCTGACAATTGTATGAATAAGCTAGTGTAAGTGGCGCAACGCTTATACTAAACTGTACACCTTTAATTGACAGCCCATCGGTAATTCTGTTTGCTCTATTGATTCTGCGTTGAAAAGTGTTTGTTCAGTGCTAAATCCGCTTTGAACAGTGATATATTTTATTGCGTGTGTTAATTATAGACAATGTCCCGCAGAATAATTACTCATTCTCAAAGTGATAAAAGTGTAGAAAATAGTGACGAGAAATTCTTTTCAGGAATAGACAGAAATAATACGTGTGAAAAACACGGTAGTGAAACATTAGGTGAACAGACATTCGAGAGCAGTAATAATATGGAATCTTTTGACGAACAACCAACGCCAGAAATGGCAACTGATAATGAGACATTAGTGCAACATAATTTGTTTTTAAATACAACAGACGCTCCACAGCCACAAATTACGCGTAGCAGACATAATAGTTTAAGTACCGAAACCACTATAATGCAGTCAAACAGTGTGACTCCATTACGTGCCGAAACATATTCAAACGGTACACAGCTACACAATCTGCGTAACAGATACCACAGTTTTATTGAGAAAAATTCCGAAACCACGGAAGAGTTGACACGATTACGATCGTCTGAGGATGTTCAAATGAACACAGATGTACAACATTTAACAACGAATACAAATACACACAGAAGTCAATCCGAAATGGATCCAATAATGGCATTTTTGCTACAAATGAGAGAAGACATGAATCAAAACTTTAACAGAAGGGCACAAGAATCAGCAAATCAAAAACACGAAATCAAAGTAGAAATTCAAGCAATCGCTGAAAAATCAAAACCAAGAATTACACGCCAAGTTTCAAGAAATAACAGATAAACAAGAAGCATTCGCGGTTAGCATACGAGAAACAATGACAGAGAACTTTTGTGAACAAAACGCTCACATGATGAACGTTTTAACAATCACACAGAAAACTGTTTGATATGTCACCGCAAACTGGTGCGATCGCAGGATAAAGAACGAAAAGAACTATTAGAAACAATTAATAAACAGCGACAGGAAGACAAAAAGAAAGTGTTTGCTCAGGGAAAAACTTATGTGGACAGTTACATACACTCGATTTCGGAAGAAATCGAAACGGTTAAGGAGACAAATATTCAAATACAAGAGAGGCTCACGGAAATCCAATCGCACACAACTGAGGCGAAAATTTCTACAGACACTGAAATCCAGAATATTAGGGATAAATTAACAGAAGTAGTGCAGACAATCCCTGCTACCATTACAAAATGTATCAATGCGCGGTCTTTCCCGCTCTTTTCTTAAAATGTATCCATACGCGGTCTCTCCCGCCCTTTTATGAAATTATATCAATTTGCGGTCTCTCTTGTCAACAATACTTTGGTGCAGACATTCCCTGCTACCACAATTACTTCCAACATGACAAATATTAATTATTCCTACTTAATCCTATTAATAAAATATAAACATCTTTCATAAATTGTGATTTGACATTAGACATTGCTTGTTTAGTTTTTAACTTTGTTAATGTTGGCAGACTACGGACTCTACAAAAAATGGCTCTGAGCACTATGCGACTTAACTACTGAGGTCATCAGTCGCCTAGAACTTAGAACTAATTAAACCTAACTAACCTAAGGACATCACACACATCCATGCCCGAGGCAGGATTCGAACCTGCGACCCTAGCGGTCGATCGGTTCCAGACTGTAGCGCCTAGAACCGCACGGCCACAACGGCCGGCTATGGACTCTACAGAGGCTTGGCTTTGATCCAGGAGCTTTCACAATATCGATATTGAAGGAAATATGTAACAGGAGAATTGATGCAGCTGACATTATTGTTACTCAATATGAAAATGAGGTTAATCCAAGAGGACAAGCAAAGAAGAGACTAGCTTGAGGATGAAGAGTAGAATACGTATGGTTTTCACGAATTCACCTAGGTAAGGCCTAATACAAACGCTGTCAAATCTTTGATTCGCTTACATTTTGGCTACGGTATGTGACTTTTTCTAGAAAACCCCTGACATTATACTACTTTGGCAAGCACTTAGTCAATACAACGGCGAAACATTCTGTAAAAGGAATTTTTATTAAGTACAATAATAAGGGATTTATGTAAGAGAAAAGCTCTAAGATTTGATATTTTCTTCAAAGAGGTTTGGAGAGCTGTAAAGGTCTAGCAAAAGGAGATATCATGATTATCCTCCACAGATATTTGTAGTAATGGTATATTATATTTCGTAAAAAGATATATTAATTTCATTCTGACAGTTGTCGAAAAAGGAATATTTGTACTCACCTTCTTGAAAAAAGTCAACTGTTTATAATTAAAAGCGAATGACTTCAATAAGCATGAAAATGTATGTGTGTATCTGCATGACATTGCTTAACAACTGTGCCAATTTTAGTTACATTGCCTTGAAAACTTTGGACTTTATAAGGTTTTTTTTAAAGTATTGCAACTTGAGTCTGAATAACCATGTTCCTGTAAAATTTCATGAAGCTTTCTGTTTCGTTGGTAATGTATGTGGATTTTATTTTGTTCCTAATGCACAATGCTTCTTTGTATGGCAGGTGTAGACTGACATTCTAACAGAGGTATACTAAAAGCTAACGTATTGTATGAGAAAGGAAGATAAACTTTTTCAAAACTATTATTTTCAATTATAGAGTTTTGTAGAGGATTTTATAATGATGATTCTAATCTCTGCTCTTTCATTAGTGATGAAATATGTGTTTAGCTTTTCTGTGAATTAAATGTTCGCAGTTTTAGTCCGTTAACGTTTCCAATCTCTGCTCTTATAGTAGTGATAAAATATATGCTTAGTTTTTTGTACTAGGAATTAAATATTTGTAGGTTTAGTCTGTTTTTGGTATGTTCCCTTTTGAGAGTTTTCTTAGCTTAATGCAGGACGCTCATGATCTGATGAATACTTTAGACATTTTATATCCTCATTTGGACTTATGTTTCTGTCTTCATTATTTGTAAGCCATTCGGGGAGCGACTTAGGTTATCGATTCCAGAGAAGTTTCGCAACGGCTGCTGTTATGACTGAAGATTGTCTCTGGGCGACGAGGAAATGGACGTAACATCGGCTGGTGCCTGGTGTCGGAGTCAGCCGGTGGACGACGACAAGGAAGGTGACTCCTTGGGGTCCTGCAGGCGAACAGCGTCGTCCAATCATTCTCTGACAGCCTAATATTAAATTTGCAAAAATAATTACAAGAAAATAATTAATTTTTGAATAGAGTTCCTTTTTCATGAAACTTGATCCCAGGTGGCGAACATGGCCAATAAAATCCACAAAATAGCAAAAAACGGGTTTTTCTTAAATAGGTAAAACTCTATAGCTCCGATCGAACAGTGTTAAACAAGAAATTTCTAGGGCTTAAAAAGATCTCCCGACTGTTGTTTTATAAGTATCGAGTGCCTCATTAAGTTTAGAGATATATAAAAAACTGTTAAAATCGATTATTTTCCAAGAATCGATATATCTCGAAAAACATTTTTTTAATTTGTCGAACGAATATGTTCAGTAACTAGTATGTATAGGGACATTAATATATACGAGTTACAAAGAACCTGCTCTTTAACTGTTTTTTTCGATTTATCTTGCTAGGTAAGGAAGCTACTGATACTTACAAAAGAGCAACTGATAGATCTTTTTAAGCCTAACAACTTCCTCTCGTAACATTTTTCGATCGGAGGTATATTTTTTACTTATTCAAGAAAAACCGTTTTTCACAAATTTGCGTAGTTCTTGGCCCTGTTCTCCATCATGGATTGAGTTTTATGAAAAAGAAACTGTCTTTAAAAAATTTTAATTTCCTATTTGCTCAGGTAGTAAATTCAGCAACCAGTTCTGCATAACGTTACTGTTCTCGGGTATGCAGCTAGATAGTGTAATCATCGTGACAGAATACTTCAACGGACCAACTAGCTCCTGGCTTCAGGTGAGTATACTTTCTGGAACTTGTGGCTCCTTTATACACCTCGGCCAATCCACCACGCGAGTGCTACCATTAGCACTGCTGCTCTCAGGTGTAACTGAACTCGTACTGTACCGGGGGAAGAAATAAGAAAAACGATATTTTGCTAGTAGAACACTGAAGGCATCTGCTGGTCTACCTGTGGACCGTTGTTGCTTAATATCAGATAAATAGGTTTCGAATTGTTACTCGAAGGGGATCCCTTATCCCTCTTAACGTTATCAGATAATCGAATTTCAGTAGACTCCTTCAGCGGCAAGCAGGAACCGTCATCTGTATCATAAATCTAATGTTCCTCATTGAGACAGTGTTCTGTCACTGCGGATTTGTCTGACTGAGCAAACAAGAGTGACGTTGGTGTCAAGATTACTCCATTACCCGGCTGCGTTCCCTGGAAGAATATCATCAGTCATTACGCCGGGAAATTCTTAAATAATAATTCTTATACCAGCAGACGCTGTTAGCAGTTGAGAGGTATCCAGTGTTGTCCCTCTCTCTCTCTCTCTCTCTCTCCATCTCTCTCGTGTGCGTAAACTGGTGTGATGCATGTAAGTCAGGGCACAATGGCAAATTACATCTGTATGTGGAAGTGACGGTTACAAGCTAGTGAGACTGTCAGCTGCCGTTTACATTGGGATTATCCTGCAAGAATTGGCAGAATGGGATTTAGCCAGCCGGAGTGGCCGTGCGGTTCTAGGCGCTACAGTCTGGAACCGCGAGACCGCTGCGGTCGCAAATTAGAATCCTGCCTCGGGCATGATGTGTGTGGTGTCCTTAGGTTAGTTAGGTTTAAGTAGTTCTAAGTTCTAGGGGACTGATGACCTCAGAAGTTAAGTCCCACAGTGCTCAGAGCCATTTGAACCAGAATGGGATTTAGTTGCTAGTTGGCGGTGCTGAACAGTATGTTTTTGACTTAGGTCTGCATAATATTACTGTTCTCGTGTATGCAGATTGATAGCGTAATCATTATGACAGAATACTTCAACGGACCAACTAGCTCCTGTCTCCAGGTGAGTATGCTGATGCACAGTCTTTCTGGAACTTGTGGCTCCTTCATACACCGCGGTCAACCCACCACTGCTGAAAGGCTATTCACTGTGTGTGTTATTGCTGTAGGAGCATAATAGTGTGACTGGTATGTTGTAGTACGCCTGCTCGAGGTTTTGTACGGCGTTGTTCTCGAAGCATTTGATTTCTTCATGGCGTTGTTTTCTTAGCTGAGGCCCCGGACCGGATGGTGTCGTTTGTTTGTCACGTGCAATCTTGCCTTCTGGAATGAAATAATGTCTTCAAGCTGTAAGATTTAATGTTTTCGAAATTGATGGATTTTCAGATTTTACTGAAAAAGAAGATACTTCCTTCTCTCTGAGGCTTGTGAAATAGTATTACGCTTAGTATTTTTTGTATTGGTTATTTGTGTTGCTACCGTGTGCCTTTCAGGTAATGTGAAAAGACTGAAATATGTCACCAAAAGCAATATTTATTGGAAGAGTTTTTAAGTAGACTATTTGATGTCCTGTTGGCGCCAACATACATACTATTTTGCTAAAGTTATCGTATTAAATCGTTTTTAAATATT
This sequence comes from Schistocerca americana, assembly GCF_021461395.2. Taxonomy (NCBI): domain Eukaryota; kingdom Metazoa; phylum Arthropoda; class Insecta; order Orthoptera; family Acrididae; genus Schistocerca; species Schistocerca americana. Next base: position 1,097,561,599 of record NC_060119.1, on the reverse strand, counting down.
TACTGTGCTGTTAACGTCAGGATTACATCAAATACTTGTACTTTATGTGTTTGAAGAGTTGGCTATGAAACTTAGTTTGTAAAAATTGCAATAAATTTCTACTCGTTTTTAAACGCCTTATGTGCTTTTGAAGATGAAAACTGATTTGTTTTGCCACTAATTGTATCTAAATGCATCAGACTATTAAGCTGTGGCTCTTTGGCTGATTGTGACTTGATTGTCAATGTCAATAAAATTCACCAAGAGCTGTGTACTTTGAAGTATTATTTTGCATTATTTTGAAGGTTACCAGTTTCGGCATTTCATTATGCCATCTTCAGGCCCCACATTCTTCTATCCAAATAAACGAACTTGTCGTATAGCGCCACAAATTACTGGATATCTTGAATTCAATCGTTATACAACTGCTTCATTGGAAGACGTGACGCACTGCAAAGAATTATAAGATATCCATCTTATCCCACGATATAGATTATTAGAGGCAGTGGAAAGAGGAGGAAGGAAGTATCAACGAGAAAGAATTGACCGGTTGTATGGCGGAAGAAAGACACAGACTGAGAGACATGACACAGAACACACAAAGTCAAAGTTTTATTGTGACACAGTGTTGAGATTTGCCGTGAAAACACAGTAACATTCTTATCCACTTAATAAATATCCCTATGATTCCATGAATCAGATACCTGTTCATTTTACTGGCTAGGTATATGCATAGAAAAGCAGACATGAGGAAGGGAAAGAAAGTATACAAGCTGAGCAGAAATAAACGGAGAATAGTTCTAGCAACGATACAGACCGCAAATTGGCACGCCCACTGACGAAAGTGATTCTGACTGACTGCAATGGTTCAACAACTGGGAAAGTGTATCTCGGACATTACGAAGCTTGTTGTCTGTTTGCATACTACTGTTGTGAGCTTCTGTGGTAAGTGAGGAAGGACCGTGAAATCAAGAATTGTTCGTAAAGTTACGTTGCTGCGTCCCCACGGTACCTAGGGGTCGGAGGCTGCGATCGGTGACAGGTCTAATGACAGAGTACAGTGCTGGTGCAGACACAAGTGTTTCGGAACAAGCCGATCATCGGTCATTGCTGAACATATGGCTCGGCAGTAGACGACGCCTTCGTGTTCCCATGTGGACCAAACAACATCGCAAATTGTGATTGCTACGGAATGGTGGAGACTGGACTGTGGATCAATGGGAAAATGTAGCCTGGTAGGATGAATTACGTTTCTTATTACATCAGGTCGACCGTAGTGATCAGATACTTTATCTAAGCGAGCAGCTGCTTGAAACACGCACTGCAGCAGGGATGTAGGCCAGTGGGGCCATTTTTACATGTGTGGGACATTCGCTAGACTTGCAAGGGACCTATGGTAGCAACGCCAGTATGACACCCAAGGGCTACACGAACATTACTTCGCTCCAGTTGCGTCTCTTAGTACTTGGTACCTTCCCTCAAGGCGATTGCATCTTCCAGCAGGGCCGGCCGGTGTGGCAGAGCGGTTCTAGACGCTTCAGTCTCGAACCGCGCGACCGCTACGGTCGCAGGTTCGAATCCTGCCTCGGGCATGGATGTGTGTGATGTCCTTAGGATAGTTAGGTTTAAGTAGTTCTAAGTTATAGGGGATTGATGACCTCAGATGTTAAGTCCCATAGTGCTCAGAGCAATTTGAACCATTTTCTTCCAGCAGGACAACTGACCGTACCACGAAGTCAGCATTATTATACTATAGTGGTTTTAGGAGCACGATAGTAAACTCATATTGGTTTCTTGCCCACCAAATTCGCTTGATTTGAACATTGTGGAATACAACTGAGACGCCACCTGGCGCCAGCTCTGCCGCCACCAACCACCGACCTGTAATTTCAGCGATTTGCAAAAGCTTCGACCGAAGAAGTTGTAAAAATAAATGTACTCCACGAGGGTGCCGCAGGCGTGGGATATTTTCAACTTCAGCTAGTAAGAGACTATTCAGTACCAGACTGAAGTGAAAAAAGTAACGGGATACCTCCCAATGTTGTGTTTGACCTCTTTCTGCCCGGCTTGCTGTGCAACTCGGCATGGCGTGGTCTCTGAGCCATGGCGCTCGATTCGATATATGGCTAACGAGCTGGTTCGCGATCCTCGCATGCAGAATTGGCTGGCTGGTGGTACGAGGAAAATCCGAGAGAGGGCCCGAACGATACGGCGCAACGAGTGGGATCGCGGGGTATAGGGGGGTCGCCATACTGTGAAAGGGAAGGCAGTTGGGAAATTGTTGTGGATACGGCGAGTACCGCGTTCGGAGCCGAGCGAACTGACCATGCTGTAGTCGGTGGGGTTGCTGTCTTCGTGTTCGTGTGTGTGGTGTTTGAACACCTGTATCAACGCTTGTAGGAGCTGATTCAGGTGCTGATTTCCATCGAGGACTTCTCGACAACACGTGTGGCCAATTACAGTTTCTGATTCTGGCGAGACACTTCACCGCTAGGAGGAGTTGATTCAGGTGCTGATTTCCATCCAAGACTTCTCGATAACCCATGTGGCCAATTTCAGTTTCTGATTCTGGTGAGACAATTCGTATGATAAATGCATGTTTGCATGTAAAGGAATCGCTGCTTTGAACTTCTAGTGGAGCTTATGGACAAGAATTCTACCGTTTGTGGAGGTGCAGTAAGTCGCTGTCTATCACAGCCAATGTTCCGGAGCAGTATAGTATGTGACAGTCAACATTTTGTACAGCCATGCCCTTATAAGGCTAATATTCCATCCTGAGTTTAGTGGCCGTTGTTGATGTTCCAGGAACAAAATTAATTGCCTGACATGTGATTAAGTTCCCAGTTTCTTGTAGCTTAAATTCAGAGCCATAGATACTGTTTGTGGGGACCAATGTAGGAGCGTCTGTCTAACTTCCCTTGAGTTAAACTGGTTTGTTCCCTTTTGTAGGCGCTCACCTTTGTCATCAACATTTCGGTGATTTAAAATTGTAGTCTGTTGAAGTTCAGTCCATCCGTGGGCCTATGTCATCTCCCAAGTAAACGGACGATAGCCATAGGTCGGTCACAGATCTGGCGCCGCTCTCTTAGGGACCGACCGATCTAGCTGTTAGAAACGTCCGAACCATCCCATGTCTGTCTCTTTACGGTTCAAGGCCGGAGAAAGGACAATAATAAATTTGTCGTATATATCCAACTTTCTTAAACACATCTTATGGCTGTTAACATTTAAATTTGGAGCTTTCTTCACACTGACCTGTTCTTTCAACTCATCATTTGCTGTTCGTCGTGGCGCGTTTTGATCTTAAATATCTTGTAACACAAACTGCTATCAGTTAAAGACTTAGCGAGCAAGTTGACACAGTTTCATAATTACGATTACTAATTGGAAGGTTATTAACAGAGTTTAGTAAGCACCATAGCGCAATTTTCTGAAACTGTAGGTATCACTGAAATTGTTTCAAAAACATAAATTGTTATTGAGGATTGGTTTGATAAGCCCCAGGTGCGCATTTTTCTAAAACTGAAAATTTCGATTAAATTGTTATTGACAAATAGTGTATTCAGCGCTAGGTGCATGTTTTATTTAACTTAGAATTTATTGATATCCTTACGAACATCTCTTTTACTTCCTTAACAACATTTTGTTTAGTGTGCATACAGCATTTCATTCGTTATTTCATGCAGGAAGAAATATGCTTAATTGTGTCAATGCACTCACTGGTTAAACTTGTACAAATAACTTGTCACCATGCAGTCTGTGAATGATTCTGTTGCTGGGCTAACCCTTACACTCGAGACCCTTGTTGGCTGAGCCTTGTGACCTGTCCCCATGACCACCCTTTCAGACTCAACAAGTTGTTGGAATTCCCATGCAGAAATATTGAGCCATACTGCCTTTATAGCCGTCCATAATTGCCAAAATGTTGTCGGTGCCTGTGCGGGATGTTCCAGAAACCTTCGACGGGTGGCCACACCATTGGCTCGGATTGTCGAGCATATTTTTCAGACTAGTAGTGAATAATTGTGGCCCTGTGACATGGCACACTGCCAATCATAAAAATTCCATCTTTGTTTGGGAACATGGAAACCACGAATGGTTGCAAATGGTCTCCATGTAGCCTAACCTAGTCATTTCGTCAATGATCCGTTCAGTTGGAACAGAGGACCCAGTAGATTCCATTGTGTGCCTACCACCAGCCTACACAGTACTTTATTGACAACTTGGGTCAGTGGCCACGCTCAAACCATCCATCAATTCTCACCAACTGACATCAGCACTCGTCTCACCAAGCTACGGATTTCCAGTCGTCTAGAATCCAGCCGATATGGTCGAGCTTAGAAGTGCGCTTGCTACCATAGCCCATTAACGCCAAATATCGCCGCGCTGTAGTAATAGATACGCTCGTCGCAATGTCACATTGATTTCTGCAGTTATTTCACGCACTGTTGCTTATCTATTAGCACTGGCAACTCTAGGCAAAAGCCGCTGGTCTTGTTAGTTAAGTGATGGCCGTTGGCCACTGCGTTGTCCGTGTTGTGGTGTTCAAAATGGCTCTGAGCACTATGGAACTTAACTTCTGAGGTCATCAGTCCCCTAGAACTTAGAACTACTTAAACCTAACTAACCTAAAGACATCACACCCAACCATGCCCGAGGCAGGACTCGAACCTGCGACCGCAGCGGTCGCGCGGTTCCAGACGGTAGCGCCTAGAGCCGCTCGGCCACCCCGGCCGGCTTGTGGTGTTCTCGGCACACTCTTGACACTAAGAATCTCAGAACATTGAATTCCCTAACGATTTCCGAACTGGACTGTCTCATGCCAGGAGCTCCAACTGCCATTCCGCGTTCAAAGATTGTTAACTCTCGTCGTGCGACCATAATCACGCCGGAAACCTTTTCACGTGAAGCGCCTGGGTACAAATGACAGCTCCAATATTGCACTGCCCTTTTATGCCTTGTGTACGCGATACTACTGCCATCTGTATATGTGCATATCGCTATCTCATGACTTCAATCACCTCAACGTATTTTGGCTGTTAAAGACACGGATCGAACGTTTCATATTTGTTGGAGGCTATATATTGGATATGTTAGTCATAATTTTACTGTCTACACATTCCAGTTTGCATGAAGAAAACTGGTGAGCAGTTGCACAGAATTAAATTGCACAAATAAATTCGAGAAAAGAACAAATATTACCTTTCACAAGTAGATGGATAATTCTTAGATGTTTTATATGTTAATTCACTAGTCTGATAAATATATTTACAATGTGATTATATAATGTACGTGCTTTCCTGTTCCAAAATCAAAGCCTTTGGACAAGTTGTTGAATTCTGTCAGGAGGCAAGATTTTCTACAGAGTAAACAATTTTCTACGTTCGGATGACTTCAAGGAAAGCTGTTTCCTTCCGAACTACGTAAATTTCAGGAAGCTGAAAGTTGGTGCCGTTCCATTACCTTTCATTTTCCGAACCTTATACAGTAGAATGTAAATTAATGTTTGAAAACCATACAGCTCATCCTATTTTAACTGTGCAACTTTAAAGACACTGAGGAGCAAGCAAGAGGAGATTTTGCGTATAAGTTTACCACCACAATGGACCCTATTTAATTTTTCTGCTGTTCACTGGAGGTCACTTAACAAATTGTGGGACCTTGGCTTAGGCATAGGGTGACACTTGCCTCCGGGAACGTATCAAGAACCTGTCGAATCGTTGCCACACACAAACTCTGCTGTGTCGTGTTCCCAAGGCAGACCAGTACACTATTAAATAGGTGGTCATTACGTCTTGGCTCAACAACCCAGTTTGTCAGGAGAGTTCGCAATAATTCTGTAGCTACAGAGGTTGTGGCCTTTTGTCTGTGTTATACATGTTTTTGTTTAGTCAATAAAGCACACAGTTCACGTTAAACTGACACGTGGCCTATACCAATCAGCCATAGTACTGCAAAAAATTTGAATTTTAGCTATTAGTTTTGCCACTCGTTTACTTTTGGACAAAGACAATCATCAAACATAAAAACAAAGTTCATAAATATTAGTCTTTTATTAATAAAATTAACACATATGTACAAAATACATCAAACTGTATGGCAATCAGTTGCATGAATCATGTGGTCGTGACACATACAACCAGCTAGATGTAGACAATGACAAAAAGTGTTAAAATATTTATAAACAAACTGGTTTAAATTGTTTATAAACTTACCAAAACTTCTACTACAATGACGCTTTTATGTTGTATTGTATTACATATAACACTGTAGTATATCTAAGTTTTCTGCGTTTCATTTCTACAACATTGTGATATAACGAAATGACAATGAGTTATTCATGCATGAGATTCTTCTAATACATGCAAGATGTGGTACTAGGAGTTAATATAGTACTGAGGGGGATAAATACTGGTATAATTCCGCACAGTAATATCTTATTCCTCACATAATTTCTTTCTCTGGCTTTCTAGACACACAACAAACTACATACATCGCGCAGAAAGCCTCTCACTGAAATCTGTCATTAGTTCATGTGTGAGCATGCAAATAATACATGCCGGATGTGCTACTAGGAATAAATATAGTACTAAGGGGGATAAATACTGATATAATTCCTCACGTAATCCCTTTCTCTGGCTTTATGGGCACGCATCAAACTAAATATGCCGAATGTTATCTTTTATGAATTGTTCCGAGTTATAGCAGCAATTGATTTTTACATCATGCAGGATGTCAATTACTCTTGCTGAAATATATCATTACGTTATATGTGTACTGTGATGGTGTAACATACTTAGGAGGTGTGTTGAAGCGTTCATCACTGAAGGACGAGATATAAATTACTTTTGCGCTGTAACTTAAACATGGAGCAGACTAGAATCTATCAAACACTTAAATAAATTATTCGAATAACGCGTAAAGTATTTATATGTTGAGAAAACTGCAGTATCTAGTGACTCATGCTCATTGGTACAGAATCATTTTGACAGCACAGAGCACTAATAGATATATTTTGGGATATGGGTAAACTTTCTGTATTGATATTTAGACTTACGTTTTCCAGTTATCTTTCTAAGCATTGAAGACTAACGCTGTATTCTAAGTTTAGATTTAGCGTGCGCGATTCAGTATAACGTAAAACGCATGTACACCATACATGTTCGAAAACTTAATCTTTTATATTATGTGTATGGGTTCTGAAATAATTCTCAACACATTTATCGAGCATCTGTATGGTATAAAAATAGGTGACATTCCACAGAACCAACTACTGCCTCAGTCCTTTTCGGAAGTTTAGAGATCAATTTCATAATGTTCATTTTTTTATCAATAATGACTTATTCTACAGAAATTAAGCAGTAGATATGATGGATTCTAGCTCCTATTTTCGATGAAGATGTGATCAATGTATTTGCGACGTAATTCCTAGTTCCTATTCAACATGGCACACTTAATTTGACTCAGTACATAGTATGGTTTCTGTTCCCTTAACTGAATCAGATGATGATATTTTCTAAATGCGTCATTAAAAAGTGTGGTCACAAGTATACTTGTGGCTATTTTACTATTATCATAACGTCCATAACAGCCATTCTCCTTCTCCTATCTAGTGAGCAATGCATTGCCTTTGTATAGCACTGAGGGGCAGCTACGACAATCATCTGTTACCCTTAAAATTCACACTACGTGTCACTGTCTGCAGTAGTGTTGCCTGTTCACTAGGGTTCGCAACTAGTAACCGATCTGAGACGGTAAGTGTCAGTTCATTGCATTCAGAATACTCGTACTTGGAGATTTTGGCACAAACTGGTGTGTCCTGTACATCTTACCTCGTATAAAATATTTTCGATTTTGTTGGTGAAATCGAACTTTCCGTGGACATAGTTTGTTTTCTTCGATAACTTCTGTACTACAGTTTTCTTCGACGTTTTGAAAAGATGAGTGATGGACAATCAAAATATAATCAAAAAATATTTACTACAGACAGCTACAGACCTGAAACAACATTGGTACTCATCAAGCCGATAAACGTGAATATTCAATATACAGACGCAGAAGCATCGAAAGATATCTTATGAAGCTCTTCGATTCAACGATACAGTGACGATAATAATGTCTCACTTGCCTTCATTGGCGTCTAAAAACGCTAGTGAATGACCCGGCAAAGCTCAGAGGTTGCCTTGTAACTGTATAAAGGAAGAAAAGAGAGCAACCGTAATTTCCACCCCAGTGCTCATATACCTGAGGATATTGGAGCTTTCAGCAAAGCAGAGTCCCCAACGTCGTGAAGGCAACGTTTTTGTGATCGGTCCTTATGGCACACAAAGCCAAGGTAAGCGTAGCGCAGTCAGTAGCAGCGCCTCTCCCCGCCTTTATTCACAAAACTCTTTTCCTGTACGAAATCGTGCTGTTACAAGACAGCGAAACGAAGCGCTTGTTAACGAAATTTTTATATGAAAAGCTGTTTCATGAAACATATTTGACAATATAGGGGCTCTTTGCATCGTCTCAAAACCCTATCTATATTTCCAGGACGATATATTGAAATGTTCTTAGGTTCAAAATAATATTTAGTGAACAGTAAATACCCTTATTGAGAAATCACAGCAATAACAATGCTTTCTTATGCTATCAATATCGCAGATCTGTATCTTTAAGAGAACGTAATTATTATGATAGGGCTGTGAAACATTTAGCAATTTAGTTACACGACAGTAGCAAATGATACAAGACGTAGTAAAAACAAGAAAATGCGGATTCCATAGTAAATTTAACCGAAATAGAAAATGACCGTAATCCACATTAATGGACAAAGTCTGTATGGAAATAGATTCCATCATATATTGCAGGTGGACACAATTTTGTAATTAAGTTTTGAGATTTCATTCTTCAACAGCTGCAACATTCAAGTGAGATGCTTACATTTTACGCACAACACGATTAGCAGAAAGAAACGTGAACATAAATTTGCTGTCTTGGTCTCATTGCTCCACGAAGAAGCATGCTATCGTTTCCTGGCATTTTCATGTGTATGCAGCGACCACAAACCAAGCTTTACAGAAAAATATACCTGTTACTATCCCTCTACAAATATCACTGGAAAGCGTCGTAAAGGAGTGCTCCTGAGAAAAGACGCTAGTGTAGTGTACGAACAAGAAAATGAAAAAAGGCTAAAAATATTTGTTCTGTCAGCACTACATATATGTGCGTAAAAGCTAGAGTGCACAAATAAAAATGGAACACACAAAATGACGGAAACGATGTCTACAAATCTTATATGAATTCCAAAAAATCGTCGTTCGAATAGATTAAGTGATATTCATATAGATAAGTGTAATTACAGAGGGTGCTACAATCCCAGTATAGAAATGTTACAGCCATCAAACACACATATATCTGGGACCATTGAAGTCACAAAGATTTACAAAGTATCATGTAATGATATCGTCATCTGAATGATTAAAGAAAGCATTAGGTGAAATTTAGAATACATAATATAATTAATAACCCACATGCCTTACAAAATCTGTGATAAATACATTGTCACTACAAAATTTCCACATCAGTCTGGTACCTATGACGCAATGAAATGAGCAACTTTAATCGAAGATAGATCTTTGGCAATCATGCGTGATCAACATTGCCTTGGAATGAATTGAAATAGCTAAGTTGTAAATGCTTTCTAAAGTTAATGCGAAATGTTAGGCAAAATAATCAAGAAAAGAAATAATTTGAATGACACAGAGAACTTGTGAGTTGCAAAGATAATCAGCCTCTCCTCAATTTCATTCCCACTCGATTCCACACAAAAATTTTGCTTTTTAACAACCGCCTGAGTTCTTATAATGGTCTTGTTACAGTATTTCCTTTAGGAAGACAAACAAACTATATATAATGACTGATGAACCATTAAAATATAACATCAGAATAAGATTACCCGTCGAACTTTCGAGGACTCTCCACAATCGACGGTAGGAGAGCTTGAAGAGACCTCGGAAATTCGACTAACTGTATTGAAGCAATAAGAGTATTAGGTGTAAATTATTTAATCAGTGTGCAGACAGAGATATTTTGTAAATAGCTGCTGGTTACTACACAGATAATTTTACATTGTCTGCTCCAAAAGTGCGATCTCACTTTTGTCTCGTTTAGTCGCAACCTTCGCTTAAATATCGGTGCGAATTGAATTCCGTTTCATCATTTGCCAGAAAACGTCAACCTTGCAAACCTTGTACATAAAACACAACGGGGACACATTAAGCTTAAACTGAAGCAAAATGGTGTGAGCTTGGTTACCAGTTACGGCACACAGCAAACACTTCAACTTCACTCGACCCGCCCTCACGTAAATTTTTAATTAACATTGGCTGCAGATAACAGTGTGCTAAGCATTACATGGCAATACAGTATTCCTCGAAGTTGCCTGCTCAATTATACGTGAAGTATCTGGTTAAGTAATAATCGCAATTTCTTTACTGTATGTCCGCAAACTTTTTCTCTTTGAAGCGCAACAAAACTAGAGCTCCATTTGTAACGATGCTGTTGCTGTTCCAGATGATGTTGGCTGGAAATGAAACAGTTGTCCCTTCAATAGTAGCTCGTGCAAAGGACTGAAAGTAAACTGCGAAACTGCTATAAGAAGGCTGTCGAGGTTAAGCTCGAAATGCTCGCCATGTGCCCCACCTGAAACTTTAAAAAATTCGTGTTCTGGGCGCTGGTAGAAACGCGATCGCCCAAAGAAGCCATTTGCGGAGCCCCGCCATATCCAATACTAACAGCGGCCGACCAGCGGCCGTGAAGGGTGAGGCGCTCATGCGACGGAGCAGGAGTTCCTCTTGAGCATGTAGCGCGTGCCGCGGGCCTGCTGCCCCTGCCCCTGCGCCTGGCCGTGGCCGTGGTGCCCGCCTGCGGTCGGGTAGTTGGGCAGCGACTGGCGGCGGCGGCGCACGGCCGGGCTGAGGTTGTAGCGCACCTTGGCCTGCGCCAGCAGCGCCTTGAACACGTCGATGATATGCGTGTTCTCCTTGGCCGAGCACTCCACGTAGCCGCACTCCCACTCGAATAGTGCCGTCGTCTCGGCCACCTCGCGCGCCACCTGCCTCTCGGCGTCCGGCAGGTCATCCTTATTGCCCACCACCACTATGGGCACGCCGTTGCCACGCGCTTCCACAATCTGCAACACGATATTACAGTTCTTCTTAACTCCCTATTGGGACAGCGTCACTCACAGAAATATACTTTCACTCAATTTTCAATCAACTAATTTGGCAAGCAGCAAAGGACTTGGAAGAGCATAAGATCTTTCAACATCGCAGGGCGTCAGCAATCGTTGGTTAATATATTAAAAAACTAAAAACCCGACTCGATTGCGAAAAAAGCACCTAATGTTAAGTGTTAACCCAGGTTTCGGCGTAGATAACTACACCTTCTTCAGAACAACAATAAAACCCACAAGTGCTTAAGAAGACCTTTGTCAATAATTAAAAGAACACCATAGCTATTCATTTATAAACGAAAAAGAAAAGGAAAAAACAGTACATATGTATAAAGTCAAAACCACTACTTAACTGAATGGTGTACGCTCCACCTCACACCGGCCTATGGTCGATGGGCCATGACCCGGCATAAACTGCTGCTACAAACGGTCACTCACTTACAAGCCTGACCCGCTATCTATGCACAAGCGCAAGACAAGGGAAGTTACTTGATTGCGCATGCGCATACGAATACGAGAAAGTTTATTCATGGGTCGGGGCCAAATAGCCCATATATTTCCAACAGTGGATCAACGTATATCAAACAATGAAATGGATAGAACAAGCGACGAGCTAAATAGGAGATAAAACCTAAAAATAACCGCACACGGTTGCTTATGCTAGTAAAGAAACTTACGTATTAAGCTACCTATGACAACAGGAGGAACTCTAAAAACTATACCAAAAGCCAGTAGTTAGCCTGGGGGGGGGGGGCGGGGGGGGGGGGGGGAAGGGAGCTGACGGGATGTCATCTAAAGACGTCGTGGTAATTAAGATACAGGGATAAAACGTGAGGTGTTCAACGGGCTAAAATCACCTTCAACGTAAAAGGAAAAGAGGATAAAAAGAAAGAAGATGAACAGCTTGACCAACCGCGCTCGCCAATCAGCGCGCGCATGTGATAATCGCACGATCATCAGATTTACAAGTACGAAGAACAAAGTAAAGGAGCGAAACCTTCAAAAAAATTTCTATTTCTTAGTAGGAGTTGGTCATAGAGGATATTGTCTTTAGCATGTTGCAGATGCTTAAAGATCTGCATATCTTCCAAGACATCCAGTTTTAAGCCCTTATCCTCGGCATGAAGTAACTCGACATTAACTAGAGGGCTCGGCGCATGAGCCGTTTGCACAAGGTGTTCCGCATAAGTAGAGCCCTTAGTACCGTCACTGCTTCTAGTAGGAATATACCTGAGACCCAGATCTCGCCCCGTTTGCCCGATGTAAAATTTTGGGCAATCCCCGCATGTAATTTTATATACTCCTGATGGGAAACGTTTATCGCTCTTACTCTGCAAGGAGTGAATGAAATTCCTATGTAAACTATTATTAGTAGAATAGGCGACTCTGAAGAGCGACTTGGAAGAGTAGTTGAACGGTATGGACAGTGTCTTGAATGGAGGATATAAGATGACCATCAACAAAAGCAAAACGAGGATAATGGATTGTATTCGAATTAAGTCGGGTGATGCTGAGGGAATTAGATTACGAAATGAGACACTTAAAGTAGTAAAGGAGTTTTGCTATTTGGGGAGCAAAATAACTGATGATGTAGAGAGGATATAAAATGTAGACTGGTAATGCCAAGGAAGGCGTTTCTGAAGAATTGAAATTTGTTAACATCGAGTATAGATTTAGGTGTCAGGAAGTCGTTTCTGAAAGTATTTGTATGGAGTGCAGCCATGTATGGAAGTGAAACATGGACGATAAATAGTTTGGACAAGAAGAGAATAGAAGCTTTCGAAATGTGGTGCTACAGAAGAATGCTGAAGATTAGATGGGTAGATCACATAAATAATGAGGAGGTATTGAACAGAATTGGGGAGAAGAGGAGTCTTTGGCACAACTTGATAAAATGAAGGGACCGGTTGGTAGGACATGTTCTGACGCACCAAGGGATCACACATTTAGCATTGGAGGGCAGCGTGGAGGGTAAAAATTGTAGAGGGAGACCAAGAGATGAATACACTAAGCAGATTCAGAAGGATGTAGGTTGCAGCAAGTACTGGGAAATGAAGAAGCTTGCACAGGATAGAGTAGCATGGAGAGCTGCATTAAACCAGTCTCAGGACTGAAGAACACAACAACAACAATTTGGCAATAATAACATCATTCAAGTACAGATGTTTAAAAAGTGGCAGGTCGTTTGCAAATGCCATACAATGTCAAGAGGTGCAACAAAAGAGAAAAAATACGTAAAGAGGGTGCGTAAATTTATTTACCTCTCTCTACGAGCTGTGCTTTCTGTCTTGTTTACCTTTAATCCCTGATGAAGTGGTCAAGGCGGGCTGCTTGAAGACTGATGCACTGTATTGCTCCATTATTTTCAATCAAATTTCAAAATAACTGGGAGGAGATATAGCAAGACGAGTTGTCACATACAGAAAAAGTTTACAACGGTGCTCCCGCACCATCTGCTCGCTACATTAGAAAACAGTGCGTCACAAGTACCATATAAGTATCGGGGCTCCACTGACTACCTGCACTCTTTTCCCGTCTGGTGACCAAACAATGTAACTACTACATTATAAGTTGAAGAAAAGAAGCATCAGTAAAGAATTATCTGAATGGGAAGGAAGTCGGTAGATCTGATGTACAAGTACAGACAAAGAATTAAATAAAATTTTGGAAAAATGTTGGATAATTTATTCAAGAGAACGAGCTCCACAACTGAGCAAGACAATAACACATTGCTCCACCTTTGGCAGTTATGCAAGTAGTTATTTGCTTGGTGTTGATCGATGGAGTGGTTAGATGTCCTCCCGAAGGCTGTCGTGCCCGATTCGGCCCAATTGGAACGTTAGATGGTCAAAATTCTGAACTGTTTGCAGAGTCCTCCCCATAATGCCCCGAATGTTCTCAATTGGGGAAATATGCAGCTGCCTTCCTGGCTAAGATAGGGTTTGACAAGCACGAAGACAAGCAGCAGAAACTCAAGCTGTGTATCAGTGAGCATTACCATGCAGAAATGAAGGTCAGGATGGCTTGATAAGAAGAGAAACAAAACGTGGAGTAGAATATCATCGACGTACCACTGCGATGTGAGGGTGCCGAGGATACCAAGCAAAGGGTCCTGCTGTGAAAAGAAATGGAACCTCAGACCATCTCTCCGGGTTGTCAGGCCATCTGATAGTTAAGTCAGGTTGGTATCCCACCACTGTTCACAGCGTCCCCAGACACGTCTTCAGTGATCATCACAGCCTGGAATCTCATTGATTGGATTTTAATTATCTTCAGTGATGAGTCTGAAATGTGCCCTGACGATCAGTGAAGTCGTGTCTGGAGATGCCCCGTACACCAGTGGGATACCAACCTAACCGTCGCCCGCCATATGGCCCAATAACTAGGAGTGGTGGTCTGGAGTGCCATTTCATTTCATAGCAGGACCTCTTTGTCATCTGTGGCGCCCTTACAGCACAGTGGAATGTCGACGACATTCTACACTCCAATCACAATAAAGGCTTTCACGACCGGATGTTTCAGCTGCGGAGAATTCTTCCGGGTTGTATGGCCATGGTCCATGGAAGTCCAAAGCTACGTTGGGCATCTTCAGAAGTGCTCCTGGTTGTGCAGAGACTTGCCGACTGACAAGTCGGACGTCGAAGAACGGCCTAAATACCGTGCAAAGTGGGCGTGGTCTGGATTTCACGTGATATCAGAGATGAACCTTGTCAAAGATAAAATATAACTATCGATCATAGTATGTCAAAGATAAAACTTCTCATCGATTCTGTAGCGCCACTGTCCATGTATCGCTAAGTTTCATAGCTTCTTCTTTTCTATTAAAATTATCTCCATGTTTATATATTTCGATGGCTTCTCTATATAGCCGTGGGTAATAGACCAACTAAGAAAATAGGCAAAGCACTTCGTTCAGTTAAGGATAAACGTCCCCCTCTGTCTGAAAGTGGTGTACACAAGATTCCGCGTGCATGTGGTAGGATCTACGTTGGAACTAAAAAGAGAAGTTGAAGGAACATAAAAGTATTTGCCGACTAGGGAAAACAGGCAAGTCAGCCGTGGCGGAACATGCTCTTCACTCGGGTGATCACGTAGTGAAATTTGCGGAAACTGAAGTTTTATGTACTACGACGAACTATTATCCACGGCTATATAGAGAAGCCATTGAAATATACAAACATGGGGATAATTTTAACAGAAAAGGAGAAGCTATGAAACTTAGCGATACATGGACAGTGGCGCTACAGAATCCATGAGAAGTTTTATCTTTGACGTACTATGATCGATAGTTATATGTTATCTTTGACAAGGTTCATCTCTGATATCACGTGAAATCTAGACCACGCCCACTTTCCACGGTATTTAGGCCGTTCTTCGACCCCCCACTCGTTCCACCTCCTCCAGTTTGCCGATGACACCGCCTTCCTCGCCCTTGCCCCCACCCTGCAACGCTCCCAACGCCTTCTCCAATCCCATCTTGACCGGTTCACCGCTTGGTGCAACCAGTGGTTGCTCAAGGTCAATCCCTCCAAAACCCAGGCGATCATTGTAGGCAAAACCACCCCTTCCTTCCGCCTCCTTGATTTCTATCTCACCGTCTATGGCCGTCCTATCGCCCTCACTCCCACCCTTAAGTACCTTGGCGTCACCCTCGACCGTCGCCTCTCCTGGACTCCCCATCTCCAGACAATCCAAGCCAAGGCACGTTCCCGACTCCGTCTCCTCAAGCTCCTTTCCGGCCGCACGTGGGGTCTGGACCCCTCCACAATCCTCCACACCTATAAATCCCTCATCCGCCCTATCCTTTGTTACGCCCATCCAGCCTGGATCTCCGCCCCCCCCTACCTTCTATAAATCCCTCCAAATCCTTGAACGCCATGCTCTCCGCCTTGCCTATCGCATCCGTCTCCCCTCCCCCACGCGGATCCTGTATGATCTCATCCCCTTCCCCCACCTCCTCCTTTTCCTTGAAAGGATACGTATCCTGTACACCTCACGTAAACTTGATCCTCCTCACCCGCTCGTTTCCCCGCTCCTCTCCCACCCCCGCCCGCTGCCACGCCTGTATTCGCACGTCCCACCCGGTCTCTATCTCTCCACCCTCCATACCCTCTCCCAAGGTGGCTTCCGCCAGCTCCCTCTCCCTGATGATGTCCTCGTCCCCTCCATCTACCCCTCCTATCAACTTTGACCCTGCCCCACCCCCCACTTCCCGTGTCCTTTCCTTTCGGCACCCTCCCTCCCTTCTCTTCTCTTCCCTTCTTTTTCCATCTCCCTGTCCCCTCCCTTCCCCCTCTTCCCCCGGGCTTCCTCTCCCCCTTCCTCCCTCCCCCCTATCTCCCCTGCCCGTGGCATCTCTGCTCTCCCCTCTCGCTCTCCCACTCCCCTTCCTCCTCCTCCTCTCTTGGCAGGTCCCCGGACTCGCACACGTATAGTGAACATTCGCGCGCCGGAGATCGTCTCCTTTTGTGCTTCGTGTGTGTGACGTCATATAGTGTTTTTGGTGTCCGCCGTCCCACTCCTACGTTCACTTGTGCCGTCGGACTCACCAGTGTTTTGTGCGCCATGCCGACGTGTTTTCAGTGTTGTTATCGTCACATGTGAACGACTCCGTGTTTTTTTTATGTCTCTGTGACCTCTCTCTTTTGCCCGTCACCTTGTTCATTGTCATTCACCATGTTTTATACTCTTGTAAAACGCTATGGCTGAAGAGCGGCGTAGTGTGCCGCTGCCAGCCTACCTGAATTGTACAGGTTTTCAAATAACAATAAAGAAAAAAAAAAAAAAAAAACCCCCACTCGTCAGTCGGCATGACTCAGCACAACCAGGAGCACCTCCGAAGATTTCCAACGTAGCTTTGGACGAAACGTCAGGGATAGAAGAGTTCCATGGACCACGGCCATACAGTCCGGAAGAATTCTCGGTACCATTCTACACCCCGTTTTGCTGCTCTTCGTGGCAGACCATCCTGGGCCTAGATTTCAGCAAAGTACCTGATGCTCACACACAGCGATAGTTTCTACTTCTTGCCTATTACAGGTGGGGCCCTCCAACCAGATTAGTAATTTGACGACGTAACATTATAGATGAACAGAATTTTACTCGATATCTCTCAGAAGGCCGTCCAACAACTCTATTAATCGTTTTCAAGCTGAATAACTGCTAAGGTGGACAAATCATTATTAACTTGCTCAATTAATGAAGATCTTTCTCTTGAATAAATCATCCAATTTTTCTGGGATTGTAATCATTCGTTTGTCTGTCTATCGATTTCTGTCACATTGGGATAATTCCATCGTTGTATGTCGTTTTTTCTTCTGTTAGAGTTTATTCTGTTAGTCACTGGCTACCGCTAGACGACAGTATGAATTAAATAGTACCACTGGGTATAAAAGAACAGCTTCTCACAGATTTGTAAATGACTGATAATTCATGATATTGTATTTAATGAGTTAATGACTTTGTAAAGTTAATATGTTCAAGAGAACATTGTTGATGATCTGAAAGTGTATATATGACGACTGTATCTTGAGAGAGGGAGTTTTAGTTTGTAAAATAAATAATATTGGTGAGGCAGGCGGAAACAGTAATTGCAGATTACTTCTTTGAAGCTTTTTGACGCATTAAGAAGGATACGCAGTTATGCAACGTGTTTATCCTTACGTATCTGTGGAGCGCACAGTGCATAGTTCACAGTACTAGGCGGTAGTGAGCGACGACTGGGCGGGTAGTTGAAAAGTTGAGAAAAGACAACGTCATTAAGAGGTTTTGGAAGTGCATTTCAGTGACAAGATGGTATTAAAAGCAATGTAATCTCTGTGTGTGGCATGGCCAGTATTAGTTAGGTTTATTAATAAGTTGACAAATGGTCCCAAAGATTCGGAGACTCCACTTCTCAAAATAGTAGCCACAAAAATAAGGAAGTGGAAGTATACCAAGCAGCTCGCCAGTCGTGAGTGCTTTGCTGTTTCATTGTGCACCAAATGAACTTCATCAGAGATTGAGAAACTGTTATAAATTTGTATATTGCCAAAATACATGCCGTGACAGTATGAGTTGTTGGCCTACAACTGACTATGCCAGGGAAATGACCATTGTCCTCATGACACTATGTAAAATTAGATCTGGTTGCCATCTGTTTGTAAAATATTAAAATGAGAACGTGTTTTTATAAAATACAGTTAAATTGATATTTTAGATTTTAAGTCAAACTTTAATTTTAAAGAATTTGATTAAAGAGTGTTTTGGTAAATATTGCAATTCCGAAACTGAGTAAAAACTGGACTTACTAGTTATTATACTTCAGCTTAATTTCTCGGGATACCGAATTCTGTAGAACTCTTATGAGTGAGAGTGTTTGACATTTCGGTGTCCTCGATTTCCATTATTAGGACAGATTTATTGTTCAAGGAATCCGTACTTGGTATTTACCTTGACTCATGTTATTAATAAATGAATAAGTCTTCATGTATTATCCTGAACTCAATCGATTGCAAAGTTTTATTCTGTCCCACCACGCAAGCACACTACAATGTGCGTGCAAGTGTAGTCTTGTGTTTGTGCTGATGTTTATGATGTCAGAAGGAGAGTTTGAAGCCTAGAGCTCCTCTTGGATGGCATGAAGAGGGCCCCCGAGATTAACGTACCCATCCCATGGATGGATCACCATCTACAGTGCCATGTGCGTCAATTCATTACAAATGGTGAAATCTTTCATCCAGAACATTGGTGAAGAGTGTGAGGATCAGGGAATTAATCACACCAACTGTCATTGCCTTCAGAATGAGATTTTCACTCTGCAGCGGAGTGTGCGCTGATATGAAACTTCCTGGCAGATTAAAACTGTGTGCCCGACCGAGACTCGAACTCGGGACCTATGCCTTTACTTCTGCCAGTATCTCGTCTCCTACCTTCCAAACTTTACAGAAGCTCTCCTGCGAACCAGGAGAGCTTCTGTAAAGTTTGGAAGGTAGGAGACGAGATACTGGCAGAAGTAAAGCTGTGAGACGGGGCGTGATTCGTGCTTCGGTAGCTCAGTTGGTAGAGCACTTGCCCGCGAAAGGCAAAGGTCCCGAGTTCGAGTCTCGGTCGGGCACACAGTTTTAATCTGCCAGTAAGTTTCAAGTGTCATTGCCTTTCTGGGAAAATACTAGCGATGGAAATTTTTGCAACGCCAGGATTTGAACGTACGATCTCTGAATCGAGCGCGAGCACACGTATGTGCATTAGCGACTTAGGTTTTGAACGCTAGGGATTGGGCGATTTGAGATGTTGTTAATATGCTTCTAGGACAATGCGAGCCCATCAGAAATGTAAAAGCCAATTGTGGATAACGCCATCTATAGAACATAGGATGTTTGTGTATTTAAGAGAGTAAAATCGATGACATGTGCTGCAGTGTACATTATACACACAGTATTCTTCACGAGAAATATTTGTTATCTTCAATTTGGTTATTTTGTAACTGTCTGAACGTAAGATGTGTCACGTTTGATTGTGTAAAGACCGGAAGAGCTGAGTGTTATGTAACTTATTCCCTTAACCTCTTTAGTCCCGTGCACATATTAAAATGCAAGTGTGCTACTATTGCGTTATTTGCGTTTTGCGAATGCTAGTTGACAAAGAAAGACGCTCAAAATTATTTCTGAAACCATATTGAATTCTTCATAGATGATATAATGTAAGGTATCCCAGGACTCAAGCAGGACAATTACACACACAATTTGCAGCTTCTTCTTCCTTTATCACAAAAAAAAAATTGTATACGTTACACACATTCCTCATATTTGCTCTGCATTTCGAGATAGGTTAATATACACACTTGGCATCAAAACTTTCAACAACTGTAAGTAAATAACTTGAAATACTTAAACAAAGTTACCATAGCAAAAGTGTATTTGTTCTTCCTGATATTACCACACGGATTGCTGTTAAGTTAACATTACTTGTCCTCCTTTAATTTTATTTTGCTGTTCCTGATATTACCACACGGATTGCTGTTAAGTTAACATTAGTTGTCCTCCTTTAACTTTATTTTTTGTGGGATGTGAAAAGAAATTCCTGACAATAGTGAAGGAAAGCATCACTTTGCACTGGTCTCACCGTACAAAGATAAGCGCTTTGCAGCCTTATGCCCGGAATTTTGACTTATTCTTCTGAACACGTCAGACAACCCCGGAAATCAAGTTGAAAAAATATAATGCCACTTCCAATGACGTAAACAAATTTGGCATTGAGTCCCGTGGTATCATATATGATGCCCAAAAGTTTAAAACTCATAAATCCGTTACAGTATTAATTTATAGTTAGCTAATAACCGATGAATGGATGTAGAATTTTAACAAGTTATTAAAACCTGTGAAAAGTCTTGTAATTAAAAAAAGACTTGTCTTTCTCTTCATTTCGCCAAGACATTCTGTGCATTTATAGAATCCGGAGTTTGTAATGAAATCCGACAGCTCGAGATGCTTTGCAGAAGGACGAACAAGTGATCATTGCGAGTGTTATGTGTATCGTACATTATACCACAGGCTAGAAGAAGTTCAACTGCGTGCGCGCCCGAGAAAAAAATACAACCCGAACGTATCGTATATGATGCCTCGGGACTGAAGAGGTTAAATCTACTCTGCCATGTTTATCAGTGTATGAAAAATAAAACAATAGGAGCAACAAAACCAAGGACAAGCCTTTTTTAAAATAGTGCTATTCAATAATCTTTGTAACTCTTTTTAGTGTATCTTTTGTCTGCAGGAAGGACATTTGCTTGTTTAAATTTATGTGAATGTTAACATAAATTTACATCTTTCTGCTAAATTATCAGATGAAGCGTGCACTGATAGACACAGAAAGAGGAAGTTTCTTGAAACAGCTCGTGGACAGTTTCAAACGTAACATGAAGCCTTAAGTCGAATACGGTGTAGGTAAAGTCCAAAGTGAGAAACGTAAACTGCACGAACACAGTCATTTTACAAAACTATTCAGTTGATTAAATGCTTTGTGTCACGGAGGTTGAGAATTTTTGCATTCGCAACAGCATCCAGCATCTGATTACTGCCGCATTTCACCCAGCTTCTAACTCAGAGATGAATAGGTTCGCGTGAACATTCAATACCGTAATCAAGAAGTCCATATCAACCACGTCACACGATGTCGCACTGTTTAGCTTTCTTGCCACGTAACAGACAACATCGATGAATGGATGTAGTCTTGCGGAATGTACGCATGGCCACCAGCCATGGGGTTCTTGGATTTGATACAACGCAAGTCATATCCCCGGAACTTCGGTGACCACCGCAATTTCTTTGTGTGGCTGTTGTTTTGGCAAAGCACTATCCTCCTTCCCCCCTGGAATAGGGCGTGATAGGCCTTTGCTCCCAGGATTCCTGATGCCAAGCCAATGCGGCTGCAAACTTCACCTTCCATTCATCTCTCACCCGTGGGTTACACCTTGATGCCGGTGGACCTGACATGACGCCAATCTTCAACACCTTCCGCCATCCCGGCGAAGTCAGGGGAATCGCTGTTGCCCACGTAGGTGGTAGACCCGCTACGGAGGTCGTGGCAGAAGTAAGGTTACTTTCGGCTCTATGAGGGGCCGGATTTAGTGTCCCGCCATCGGAAATACATATGAACACAGATGAGCTCCAATGGGGCTCGTGGCAGTGTGTTGTTGAAAGCTATCATGGGCGGCACATGCAGAATCTGTATGTGCAGAAACACTGACTCAACGGTTTACTTGCCGGCAGTGACAAGCCAGGCCAGTTGGTTCATGCCCTGAGATTAAATAACACGCACCTGGCATGACTCTCGCATGGCGCTGTGTCTTGGTTCCGCATGCTAGTTGTTTCACTATTTCACGCTAGTCGCGTTTAGGATTTTTTCTGTGTTTGTCACTACACAGTTTTCGGGAGTCTCTGCTCCCCGCTTATACTGACACACAAAGTCGAGTTTTCCTCTACCAGGGTCCGGCTCCCTAGCTTCATGGTAGAGCACTCACCGTGAGCACATTAGTGCCGACAGGACAGTTTTGCGGCGTTGTCACCCCTATGCAGAATCAAAAGGATTTAATTAAAGTCCTCTCCCTATTACCGTTGTTCCCTTCAATGCTCAAGATAAGTGAATGAGAAAAGTATTTCCTGCTTCAAACAAAGTTGTTTGATGTCCCCACGATCCAGTAAACAAAAGGTATCATTTGAAGTCATCCAATTTGATGGTATGGGAAACAGTGACACGTAAAACTGCTCGCTTCTCTCAATTCACAATTCGCTATCTGCTGCCTAACCACTGTGTCTAGGATTAACAAATTTTTGGTATACTGAGGAGTCCATACTGCAGTGGTTAAGCTTAGATTAGACATGATAGACGTTGTGAGAAACGTAAATTTGAAAGAAACGTCAGGTAAGGGGGTTAAATTTCACCAAAGTATTCTCAGCAGTCCGAGAGATATTTTTCATATCATTAAACTGGGAAAATGGAGAATAAAATGTATTAATCGAGGATATAAGAACAGATCGGGTTTTCTCATGATATATCACAGTACTGTGCTGACATATTACTTTCAGCGAAATATATGGTCATCATTTCACATGATTATAACAGCTGTCGTCCAAATATCCATCAGAAGATGTATATAAGGATAAGATTAGTGTGTACTTATACTGCAAATAAAGCACACCAAAACGTAGTTAAACTTAAGAGCAAGTTTGAAAACAGATAACAAAAAGAGAATACAATTTCTAAGACTTTCCCGGTGATATGTTGTCATCTCGTAGAATCGGGTGTATTGCCGGTGGACCGCGTCTTCCCAACACGATATTTCGACGTCGTAACTCGGCGTCTTCATCAGGTGTTCCCTGAGACTCGCGTTGGGAAGACGCGGACCACTGGCAGTATACCCAATTCTAGGAGATGACAAAAAGATAATATTTTATAGTCCACGTATGTAGAAGAACATAGTAGAAATTACCAACGAAGTCGTAGTAGAACCGGAGGATTAGATGTTCATATTTAGAGTAACCGAAGACAGGAAAGGATACAAACTGAGCGGAAAAAATTGCCTGTAGTGTTCCTGGGAAACTATCGGTTTCAAAATATGTGTCCTATCCTTCTGACAAGGAAAGTTTAAAATATTTGTGTATTACCAAATTGTACTTACGTTAGCGACTTTTAAATTGAAAATCTGTGAAGATGTATTTAATATGAAAGGAAGGGTGGAAACGAGGAATGTACAGCAAAATAAGAACATTGAAACAAACAGCTTCTTGCACAAAGGAGAAATGAAGTGCCTGTTGTTGGGTGTCGTCTGCCCTTGCGATAGTTGCCGTGTATTTTCCGGTATATGGGACAAACGTACTGTAGCAATCATGTGTAATTGGCCTACTTCGTACAGTGGAAATTTCATTACATAGCATACTTATGAGTGCTGCCATAATAATGCACTTTTATATGAAGTATACTGTTTTCAGTGAAGGTAGAATGCAGTGTGGATATTCTGTGTCAAGCGCTAATGTTGGTTAACAGTGATTACAGTCGCTTCCATTATCAAGCTGTTAGCAACTGTGGGCAATATGTACAGTGCTACGGCTAAGGTAAACATACTCACACGAAGTGGAAAAGCACCGCCGTCGCTTCAGGAATCGAGAGCATGTTGCACGGTTATCATATTCGTCTATTAGCTGCAGCCACGAGTACACTTCTCCTCGACTGCTACCCTATATTGACTTAAAACGTTCGCTTTGTTAAGATCCTCCCACTTACCATTTTACAGGCATTCAAATTCCTTAATAAACTAGCATTTAATTGACTGAATAGTAATGTTGCGGTTCCCAACGTTAACGGAAATTTCTAGTTTCGTTCAGTGCTGGACTTTCAAAACCAGTTACTACCAATGTGACTGACTCGTGAACTATAAGCAATATGAATTTATCACACTTACATCCGGTGTTGCAATTGAATGTGGGTATATCTTTTTCTTAGCTTTAGAAGTATTACGCATTTTCTGTCTTAAAAAAAAAAAAAAAAAAAAAGCTGCACACAATTTCTGTTTCATAACACCTATTCAAAATTGTGTCTTTATATGTGGTTTTGTGGTGTTTGTTTTCGGGCCATTTCTGTGTACTTTCATTTCGTTCATTTCGAAACTTGCGCTCCATTATTCTGTGTCTTTGAGAAATGTGCTCTGTAATGTTCGTCATTCGGCCGGCCAGCTTCATACGATCACGGCATAGAAAGGGTTTCAATTATTGGTAGAAAATCCGTACAAAGCGGACTTCAACAAATTAGCAGCTGCACAATGAAAACAGCGTTTATTGTCTAATAGTCCTCATACATCAGTATTACCGTGCTGATGAGTGAACTTGATCAACTTTTTAGTTACTACAGTAATCATTTCAATTCAAGCGTATGCAACTTGCATGAGTTACGAAAGTGGTTGTTACTTATTGACTTCAATAATAATGACACAAGTTTATCAGTAAAATTATTCAATTTATCCTTAATTCTGGAGTTAGTTTTCTCAACATTTTTGGGATTTGGTCGATTTTAGTCATAATTATAAACAAATGATTCCTAATTTCATAGCAGTGCTTTAGTAAGGCATTCTTAGAACAAGTTATCCGAGAATAATAAGCTTTATTGGAATATGTTTCAATTTAAATACAATTTTGGTTCTGTTTTAATGCACTTAAACGGTAGATACTGACGAATTGCGGCCGGCCGGCGTGGCCGAGCGGTTCTAGGCCCTACAGTCTGGAGCCGCGCGACCGCTACGGTCGCAGGTTCGAATCCTCCCTCGGGCATGGATGTGTGTGATGTCCTTAGGTTAGTTAGGTTTAAGTAGTTCTAAGTTCTACGGGACTGATGACCTCATATGTTAAGTCCCATAGTGCTCAGAGCCAGCCAACCCTGACGAATTCCTTTTAAATTACATCTGGTAACAAAACTATAAACATAAAATGTTCATATCAACGATAGTATAACTGCAACCAAAGTGAAAGTAAACATTTATACATATACGTGTGCATTTATATTTCTTGTCACAGTCGTCCCTTAACCTCTTTCTTTACTACTGCTCTCGGATTTAAATTTGAAATTAGAGAGCTTAACATGTATCGATGTCATCGCAATCAACTGGCTAATTACATTACTCTATTGTTATTCGTGTGATATTCACGGCAGAGAATGGTGGGATGCAAATCTCCACTCCAGACTATCCTGTGCAAGGGTCTTCATCTCCGCATAACTACTGCAGCCTACATCTATAAGAACTTGTTTACTGTATTTGATCCTTGACCTTCTTCTATAGTGTCTTCGTCTACAGTTTTAAGTCCTCTCCCACAACGCCCCCCCCCCCCCCCCCCCCCGCCCTCCACCCGATTTGTCTCCACTACAAAATAGACGATTCCTTGTTTACTTAGTGTTTGTCCCATAAAATGATGCCTTCTTTTGGACAGAGTGTGGCAATAATTTCTCCTCTCCTCAATTTCATTCACTATCTCGTCATTATATATTCGACTAATCATACAATTTTCAGGATTCTTGTGTAGCATCTCATTTCGAATTCTCTTCATCGTTCACGTTTCAGTTTCGTACAAGGCTTCACCCAAAAAAAATCTTCAGAAAAGAATTCCTAGCATTTAATTTTATATTCAATGAAAACAAATTTCTCTTTTCCGGAAATGTTTTTCTTGCTATTGCCAGAAACCAATTTATGTCCTCTCTGCTTCTGCCGTCATCAGTTGTTTTGCTGCCAAGTAGCAGTACTTATCCACTACTTTTATTGTCTCATTTCCTGTTTTAGGTCCCTCAATATCACCTGATTTAATTCTACTACAATCCACAACAAAAGCTTTACTTTTGTTGATGTTTAACTTGCAACGTCTTTACAAGACGCTATTCATATCATCGAACTGTTCTTTCAAGTCCGTTTCCGTCTCTGACAGAATTAAAGTATGATCAAAAGATTTTAATCCTTCCCCATGAAGCTTAATTCCCTTTCCAGATTTCTCCTTGGTGTGCTTCACACTTTATTTACGTACTGAATAAAATCATGAATATGGTAAAACGCAGCCAGACTTCCAATTACTGCTTCTGTTTCATGTTCTTCGACTTCTCTGAGTGCAGCCGATTTACTGTACTAGGTCTAAACAACAGTTCACTCCCCGAATTTTACACCTGCTGCCTACAGCATGTCACCGAAAATAGCTCGTCAACATTTCCAGAAGCGTTCTGTAACTCTACAAATGCTATCTCTCGATTTAAATCGTAGAAACAGTAACGCCTCGCGTATTCCTACACTTCTCCTGTACCTGAAATAATCTTCTCTTAGGCCGTCTTCTACCAGTTTTAACATTCTTCTGTAAATTATTCATGTCAATATTTTACAACTATGACTAATCTAATTGATAATTCGCTAATATTCGCACATGTCAGCACTTGCCTTGCTTTGGAACTATCATATGCTCTATCACATGAACCATCACATTCCTCTTGAACCTTGAGGATATTTTGGAGGTCTCATACAACATACACACCAGGTGGAATATTTCTGTCATGGCTGACTTTCTCACGAATCCCAATAATTAAGATGAAATGTCATTTATTCCCGGGGACCTATCCGAGTTCTGTGTACTGTCAAATTTTGCTTCCAGTAATTTCCCATCTCATCTTCATTTACCCGGTAATATCTTCACCTTTACTTAATACTGGCTTACCATCTGAACTCTCAGCTGCTTTTCTTTTCTCCCAAGATCTCTTTAATTTTCTTATAGGGGGCATCGTTTTTCTTCTAGACATGCATAGTTTTACAGCCTTGCATTTGTCCATTACTGCTTAGACATTTTGCACTTCTGTTAATCTCAATTTTTAGACACCTGTATTCTGTCTCGCCTACTCCATTTGCTGCATTTTTGTATTTTCTTCATCTGTCATTTTAATTCAGCATCTCGGGTGTTATCCAAGAATTTTCACTGGGCCTTGTGTTTTTGCCTTTTTTATCCTCTTCTCCTTTCACACTTTCGTGCCTCAAAGCTAACCCATTCATCTTCTGTTGCAATCGTTTCATCAATGGTCGGCTGAAGCTCCATTTCAACTTCACATAACCCTCTTGTTATTTCAGTTTATCCGGGTCTCGTGTTCCTAGAATCCTACCTTTTTGCAATTTCTTCATTTGTCATCTGGTGCTCGTAAACATTAAATTACGGCCACAGACTTTCTCTGCCCCTAAAACTTATTTGAAGTTTAAAATTTGTCTTCGAAATCTCTGTATTACCATTATGTAATCGATGTGAAACATTTCATTGTTTTGAGGTATCTTCCATATATGCAACCTTCTTCCATAATACATGTATTAGTACGTAGTTAAATTATGCTCAGTGCAAAATTCTGCCAGGCGACTTCCCATTTCAGTCTTTTCCCCAATCCATGTTCATCTAATAATTTTCCTTGTCTACTGTCGAATTGCAGTATCCCTTAGTAACAACGTTTTCGTCTCCCTTAACTACCTGAACAAATTATAGATTCTCTCAATCCCTTCATCTGAAGGGCCAGTTGGCATACAAACATGTACTGCTGTGGTGGTTGTTAGTTTCGAGTCTATCTTGGCTACGATAATGCGCTCAGACGCTGTTTATAGTATCTTTCACGCATTACTGTTATTAGATTTTCATCTGCATTACCTTTCCTTGTACTCCTGTACTCGCCTGATCAAGGTTCTTGCTCCTCCTGTCACCATAATTTACTGATTCCCACGATTACTAACTTCAGCCCATTCCTTTCCGTTTTAAATTCTCTAACGTTTCTGTCCGGTTAAGGAACCTACTACTCCATGCTCCGATCGGTAATGCCAGTTTTGTTTTTCCTGATAGACGTTATCCTCCTGAACAATCTCTGCCCGGACATCCGAATGGAAGACTATTTTATCTCTGGAACTTTTTACCCAAGTGGATGCCCTCCCCTTAAGTTATACAGTGCAGCTGCTTGGCTTCGGGAAACATGTCGGTTGTTGTGTCCCCTTGTTTTCGTCCATTCGCAGTAGCAACACAGCAAACTCGCGTGGCCAATTGCACTAGGCCAGATCACTCAGCCATTCACATTGCCGTCCCTGCAACGACTGAAATGGCTACTGCCTTCTTCAAGATTCACAAGCTTGTCCCACATACCGCTCCGTTGCAGTTGTATCCGCGGTACAGCTGCCCGTGTCGTTGAGGCATGCAAGCCACCCGTCCTCGGAAAAATCCATGGGGGATAGTACACTAAAGTGTGTAACATAGATAACTGAAGTTGCTGGGTGTACAGCCGATAGTTGTTGACATGTCGACCGGTCCATCTTATAATTTATGCTCTGTCGCTGGGTATGTTGGCACTTCAACCGTTTCTTGATGACCCATCATACGCATATCACATATGATTCTTTAGTGAAATAAACATTCCACACTTTTTACAGTCGCTTATTTTTTACCTATCCTTTTAATTTTAGATTTCATTCCATAGCATTAAATTTCTTTATCTAATTTATATGCGGATAATTTGATTAATAGCTGAAGACAGGACTTAATTCTGGGTATACATATTTGTAGAAAAAATATGCTAATATCCTTATTTATGTAGATGATGCAACAATTCTGGAAGAAAGTGAAGATGAGTCACAAAAAGCATCGTATAAATTACATCAATTAGGGAACAGAGAATTGACTTTCGAATGTCAACAACGAAAACTAAAATCAAAGCCCATTATGGGAAGTAACATACCCAGTCAAAAATAATAACAGATAATACCATACTTCAGCAGGTCTCCAACTGCAATTATGTAGGATGCGACATAAGCTATGACACGGACAAAGGCATGGAAAATGAGATCAACAAATATCCATCAGGAAAATGAATCATAAACAAAACACTCCAGAACTAAATACGTATGCGCAAGGAAACGAAATTAAAATGTTATAATACCATGGCTACAGCTGTACTGGCATAGGGAAGTGAGTCATGGATCCCTAGAAAACGCAATAAAAGTAAACTACAAGTAGCGGAAATGAGACTTCTTGGAAAAGTGAGAAGTGATACTAGAGAAGGCCGTAAAAGAAATGAAAGTATTATAAATGAACCACATTTTTATAATATTAATATGAATATCGTGGAAAATAAAAGATTATGAAAACATCACCTGCAAGAATGAGTGCAGAGAGAATCCCACATCATGCCATATTATACAAGCCAAGAGAAAGAAGGGACGTAGAAAGATTCGGTACGAGGTGGCAGTGATAAGTGAAGACGGAATATGCGTGGCTAAGTCTTGAAGGGTAGAAGAAGAAAAAGAAGAAAACATTACTTTTCCAATGCATACATGTCTGTAGTTGCGACCGTTGAAGAAAAATTCCTTTATGCTGGTATTCGTTCGACGAAGCATGGTTTGTAACCTGGTTTAGTTGCTCATGCCAAATTATTTGGCTGTGTAGAAGTTTCCCTCCCTTCTCTTTGTGGATGCCACAAGAAAGTAGATCCCATAATCTCTCTTAAATAGAAACCTTATACTTCAAGCTTATTAAAGAACATTACTTTCGTGTTACTTTGATTCAAACAGGGGCTCTTTCAGAACAACTTCATGATTCGTGGCAATTTGGGGAGGAATAACTGATTACCTGAGATAAACGAGAAGGATATTTTTATGAAAGTATTTCAATGATTGAGTCAAAAGAATGCATGATTTATATGAAAAGACATGGAAGATCTCGCCAAATTTTATGACAATGGGTGCACACAAGGAAAGAGAATACAAATGGTAAATGTCGTTATTTAGTAGAAGCCAGGAAGCAGCCGAATGGTATAGCTGGGCAGTGAGAAATCCAATTAGGGCAGAATGTGGCGCTCTTGCTGACCATACAGCGCATTTATTACATCGCCGCGACTGCCGTAATTTTTCTGCCACATAAAACTCTGCCACTATTGAGCACGTTATCTCTTCCGAGACTGGACATTTCCTCTCAGCGCAAAAAACCAAATCAATATCATACTCGGCTGGGTGTGGAAGAAGTCGAGTATATTTATCGAAATTGGACGTTATGTTATGAAACATAGATACTGTGTTGGTGCTTTCAATTCTGCGATTCGAAGTTTTTCTACGAAAGCTCGTTTGTGCATCACTGCTCTTTGCAACTGTAATCAACGCTTGCAAAACAATGGGAGATTTTTGACGGTTAAGTGTTGACAGTGAAATCAGTGTAGTTTCTGTGTGTATGAATACTTCAATTTTACACAAACAATTCATAATAAAACAATATGGAATCACCGTGAGAAGTGCATACTTGAATATAAATTCAGATGCTAACTAAGCGTGGAGGTTGCACTGCTGTATTTGGTCACGAACGGCACATGTTCGATGTCCTCACCGCGTTGCAAGAGTCACTCGTGGTCAGAATAGTATTCTGTGGAGCTGTGAGCGCATTATGTCGGAGCTCAGTACATTCTAACGCGGCGAACTGTAGGTGCTAGTGTAGTGTCTGCATCCATAACGGAGGAAGCCAAAGTGTTTTAGTGTTTCCAGAGGCACCGTATCGAAAATTTATACCGCATACCGGGAAAGTTTAAGAACATCATACACTAACTCATAACGCGGACGGAACTGTATGTTGAGTGATCGCGACGAACGGTTGTTGAAGAGGATTGTGACGAAATATTAGACGGAGACGGCTGCAAAAATCATTGCAGAACTGTATGCACCAAAACAATACAAAGGATGCTCCAAAGGCCGGGAACTGCACGGCGAGCTAGAATTCCATAACCACTCATCACTGATACAAATGCCTGTAACACGAAAGCATAGTACGGAAGCCATAAAACCTGGATTAGAGTGGAATGGAAGAACGTCATTTGCACTGACGAGTCTTTCTTCGCACTGTTTTCAACTTCCGACCAAGTTTACGTCTTATGACTGGAACATGGCGGAGGTTCGGTGATTTCTTACGCGACAGTATCGTGATACTCTATGGGCCGCATGGTTGTTCTGCAAGGTTGCATTGCTCTCAGGGATTAGGTCTTTCCAATGGTACAGTGTTTATTCCTCACTGGTGATACTATGCTCCATGACGACATGGAATCGGTTTTGCTCCATATTCTCTGGTGATCACACTCATCAGATATCAATATTGTTGAGTCACTGTGGTCTACTTTGGAGAGAAGCATGCTTAGTCGTTATCCACTTCCATCATTGTCATGCAAAGTTGCCACTATTTTGCAGGAGGAATGATGTAAGATTCCATTGAAAATCACGCAGGCCCTGCATTTGTCCACGCCGAGACGATGGAAGCTGTTTTGAATTCAAATGGTTTTCCTACACAATAATAGGCACGGTAATGTATTGTTTTTTGGTGTTTCCATATTTTCATCCACGGCCTGTAGTAGGTTCTGCTAATACTGCAGACATCATAGTGAAGTCTTGAAAGAATAGAAAGTTAAATTTCCATTGCAATTATTAATTGGTTTTCTGTATATTTTGTTTAGTTTTATAAGGAAAACAGTTGACTGCATTCGACAAAAGCCAAATATATCGAAAATTTTGATTTATGAATGTTAATGTATAATCTCTTAGAGCAGTTCCATACTTAGGAAGAATTCATATGTCAGAAAGATGGTAACTTTTAATTTCTGGTTTTATGCTCAAATCTCATATAGGCCACTGTTCAAGAAATTAGGCGTCGTAGCAACAAGAGCACGAGACAATATTCAGTTAATGCAAATTTTTGCTAACAACTTCATGACAGTTTAAAAATAAGATATATATATTTGACACCTCAAAACAAACACCTCCAAATGGTTTAAACGATTATTCTGTAATAATGTTGTTACAATGTATATTCCTTGCACTTTGCGATTATGTCTTCTCTTCTGCTGTACGAACCTTGCACCCAGCTGATTCCAGACGCCATATTTGTTTACAAATGTGGCAGTATACATGTGAAGTGTTACGACAGAAAAAGGAACCTGTGACCACTGGAGGTACTCTAGTTTACTTATTAAAGTTTACCATTAAATATCAGTTTAATTTTTTGTCAAAAGTTATCCAAAACCATATTCTGAAATAGTGTCTTGTTTCTCCACTAGGCAGTGCCACACGTTCCTCCAAATGTCGTAACACAACATACACACATATGTAATACTAACTAATGTAAATCCACCCGATGATGGAGGTTTAAACCCTCGAAACGCGTCGTGAAAAAATAAAACGGTGACTGGTAACAGTAAACTTGTTGTTTCATTTAATAAGATTGCAATTCAAAGGGGGGAAAATTGCTCCACTGTTCACAACATAACCATACTTTTGCATACATGTGAGACTAATACCTAACGTAAAAAGTAAGTCACGGACGTAATTAGCATGTAATCGTACTTCCAATGACAAAAATGTACTATACTTGTAAATCAACTTATTTATTCCAAATAATATAAGGGATGGTCAAAAGGTTTCTGATAGAAAGCCGTAAAGTCCAAAATAGGTAAGCCAAAATCACCGCGAACATTGAGATAATCATCCCACCGATGCATGTTTGGTAAAACATCATATCCTACTATGTGAAGAAGTTCGCAGCTGCCTGCTCCACATCTTCGTCAGACAGGAATCGTTGACCCTTCAAGGTTTTTCTAAGGGTCCAAAGGCATGCGAAGAGATCAGAACGATAGGGCGGGTGTACGAGTTTTTCCCACATGAGTTGCCCTAACTTCTGCGACATGATTTTGCGATATGGCGACGTTCGTGTTGAATCGCGACCAGCACGAAACTTGGTGCACCATTCCACAACGGTGGTTTCAATAGACATGCTGCGCCATACACAATCTTCATTCTTGATTCTTCATTCACAGGTGTTAGTTCTTCGGCAGCCAAGAAAAGAATAACATCACGTTAGCCCTCTTTGGACGCATTGGATACTAACTCCACAATAGTTGACGTTTCTGTATTTACCGGAAGCACGTCGGAAAGACACGTAGACCACACTAATCGGTTCTTATAAACCCGCACCAGAGTCGCTCTATGTTGCATATACGCTGCAGCAATGCTCTCAAACGGAAATTTTTTGACCGCCCTATAGCCAGATATCGGGAATGTGACCTTTGAAACATGTGCCACGGGTATTCTGATTACAAAATTTGCGACAGATTATAGGCTATTGGGTGGTTTCCTATACAATTTTGGAAAAATACTGTGGGACACCAAACTAATCACTGTCCATTCTGTCCAAGTACACTGTTGTGACACTTCATCTTTAAACGTTTCCATGAACGGAACAATATTGCCCAATCATGATCAATTTTTTCAAGGATTTCTTTTGAGAACGAATGTACTTTATGAGATGCCGACTCTTTATTGAGGTACATGAGTTTATGGGTAATCTATTTCTGGAGAAACAGACGTGTGAGATCATTATCAAGAACGGAGAAGACGATAACGCGCGACATCTTTACAAGCTTTCTGTAGTTAGCGGGGAATGATTACTCGTATACTTAAAAGTGTCCTTCGCAAATAGAGTATAAAGGTGAAGTACTGACTTACGTAGCAGCTTAGCAATGTGTAAAAAAGTCACAGAAAACAATAATTCTACCACTTAATTTCATATATCAGCATTGATTAGGCCGGCGTCATCTTGCGGATGTCTTCACGGTTAGCGGTTGACGTCAGTGATTAGTCATTTATGGACAACTTTTATGCTAATTTTTATAGCACATTGTCTATAAGCTCCCACATCGGATCTTCCGTAGTTTCAACTGGAAAGTGGACCAATAAACGTTCACTGATTGTGGTAAGTCACCAGTGTATCACTTCCCGTTCATGTCATTTTGCTGGTCTCACTTCCAAACGGACTAGAAGACAAAATATCCCTTAGCTTCATGTTCTACACATAAATTTTTATTTATAATCAACGTAAGTTTGATATTCACTTTAAATTAACGGTTACACTGTCAACGTCATGTAGGAAGGTCTTGTAATTACCTGTTAATATTCAAACAATAGATTGGCAACCAAAATTCTTGTCTTTCTTGATGATTATGATTTATTTCTTTTTAATGTGTGTTAACCGACTGGTAGCGTATTGTGATATTTATCAGTTTTCTCACGGAAAATGGTGAGTAAGCATATCCCTTTTCTTGTTTCGAAATATAGTCCACAATTACAATTTGTGTATGGTAACAGATATGTTGACCTAACCACCCGGATAGCCGAGAGCTTCAAAGCACCAAAACCCGGGACACAGGAAGGCGAACCAGCCCTGATAGAATCCATCCTGTGGATTAACGACGAGGGCCGGTGACCCGGTCAGCTTAGATGTGGTTTTTAGGTAAACACTGGGCTGGTACCCACGTCCCAGCTCAGATACACGCTACGCAAACATTTATAAAACGTTATCAGAAGTGACCACGACATCTATACTAGACCCAAAGAAACGAGGTACGCAGGTTCCTTCATGGGAGGATTAGTGACGTCAGGAATAGCAACCGGCAACTAAATGCTACTAACACTGCCAAAACCGATGTACAATAATGCCGACCACGTCGAGAACCGAGAGAGAGTAACAGAGTAAGAGACAGATATGTCTCTGTCCAGCATATATAGCGGAACTTGTAATAACGTCATACTGTACGTGCCTGCCTGTAGGTTCAAATCACCATTTCAGTAATGACAACAGTGAATCTTTCATACATATGGTGTCAATTGTTTCGGACAAGTCAGAAAAACACACATCATTTTTATTCAGCAGCCGTTATGAATTAAGACTGAAAGGAATTAAAACATTGGCTATGTGGGCATTTATTGAAGTCAAGTGGTAAAGTTGAAAATTTGTGAGGGACTGGGTTTCGAAACCGGGTCTCGTGCTTGCTATGCAGACGCTCTGTCCATTGTTTTGAAATTAACAGTAATACCTACTGGAACGGCAGGAGGAGACGCCAGTGAGACACTTCAGGAAGAACATTCCGATGACCAGAGAATAAACCGGTTCTAAGAGTGGAAGAGGCGGGGATCGATTTCTCACGGCAGGAACACCCCAGCTCTGGGCTGGGTTAAGGAAGACACTACAAAGGAAATTGAAGGAAACCGCTTCAGCAAGTGCCAAAAATGAAGGACATTTTTCTCACCGTCAGAGAACAAGTGGTGAACTGCGAGTCTACAAATCCATTTCACGGTTTCCGGAAAGGGGAGCTGGTGAGTAAGTATCTGATGAGAGTTCATTCGGGTAATTAGGGCTAGCGTATGTCGCTCCAGGAACCCGAGACTTTCGTCGATCTTCACACCGGTCGATGTTCGTCCGTATCCAAACATCCCAAGCGACACACAACGGGCTGTCTGCAAGGTGAATCCCATGAAGGAGTGACCGGCATACACGCTTCCCCTTGGCCGTAAGGTACCATCCAGATTGGACATGAGTGGCAAGACAAGAAGCATGCAAGTAGAAGCGGAGATGTTTCCCCTCAACTACATTCGGTGACCTGAGCTGCCGAAGAAAGCCGTAGATCGCCTTAGTGGATGTCAAGCGCGTTGCTCATAAACGGTGAACTAGGTGCCCGGCAGTTTGGGCTATCATGCACCGCAGATCGAGTCCTAAGTATCTGATAGTATCAGCTACACGCAATGGAGTAGTGCTGTCAGCAGGAAGGCCCGCACCCACAGCCAGCGTGCTCGATTTGCGGACCCTTAAGGAAGCTACCGGAAGCTTCACCGTAGGTGGTAACGTATGCCAGTGAATCCCTGACCTCAGCACCACTACGATCATGAGATCGTTCGTCCACTAAGCCATCCGGACACAGTGGTCATTCCAAGTGGACTGCCGTAGCTTACCTCCCATCAGACCCAAATTCTCAAGTTACACCACACAATACTTTTGTACTGCCCTTTGCCCGTTACCCATTGCACAAATTTTTAACTTCCCCATGGATTTCAATCAATTCCCACAAACAGCCAATGTCTGAAATTACTTTCTGTCTTAAATCATAATTTCTGCTGGATCAAAATGGTTTCTGTTCGCTCTGGCAAGTCTGAAATAAGACACCACAGAGACGGCCAATGATATCTTCAGTGCAGATGCACGCAAGGCTCTAAGTCTTACGGGAATTGGCGAAATGCCTCAAGTAATGAGAATAATGGGCAAGGGGCACTCATTGGTAGTGTGTGGATAAGTTGAGAATTTTGGTCCGACGGAGGCGTGTAGAATAGTTCGTGCAACGACTACTGTGTTCGGCTGTGCTACAGTGTGGACGAGTGACTGCGTTCCGCAGCGAGGCGCAGCCAGCCGGTTTTTGTGTTTACTGACCCATACACCATGGAATACAACTACCGCAAAGCGACAATGCGGTTAACTTTTTGCCTTCATTACACTGGATGACGAACGATTTCTGACCCAGAGCGAAGATACCGCCGAAACGACATTACAGGGAGCTATCTTTCCATGGTAGTATTGTCTACGTGAAGATGATTAACGACGCGGCATGTTGCAAAATTATACGAGAGGCGAACCGTGGACGACGCATCTGTCACTTTCACGGCAACGTGAGACCCGTCACAGTTGACCGTGCTCATCTTGCTATAAGAAGGATCAGATTTTGAAACTACACTACTGGCCATTAAAATTGCTACACCACGTAGATGACGTTATACAGACGCGAAATTTAACCGACAGGAAGAAGATGCTGTGATATGCAAATGATTAGCTTTTAAGAGCATTCACACAAAGTTGGCGCCGGTGGCGACATCTACAACGTGCTGACATGAGGAAAGTTTGCAACCGATTTCTCATACACAAACAGCAGTTGACCGGCGTTGCCTGGTGAAACGTTGTTGTGATGCCTCGTGTAAGGAGGAGAAATGCGTACCATCACGTTTCCGACTTTGATAAAGGTCTGATTGTAGCCTATGGCGATTGCGGTTTATCGTATCGCGACATTGCTGCTCGCGTTGGTCGAGATCCAATGAGTGTTAGCAGAATATGGAATCAGTGGGTTCAGGAGGGTAATACGGAACGCCGTGCTGGATTCCAAAGGCCTCTTACCACTAGCCGTCGAGATGACAGGCATCTTATCCGCAGGGCTGTAACGGATCGGGCAGCCACGTCTCGATCCCTGAGTCAACAGATGGGGACGTTTGCAAGACAACAACCATCTGCACGAACAGTTCAACGACGTTTGTAGCAGCATGGCCTATCAGCTCGGAGACCATTGCTACGGTTACCCTTGACACTGCATCACAGACAGGAGCGCCTGCGATGGTGTACTCAACGACGAACCTCGGTGCACGAATGGCAAATCGTAATTTTTTCGGATGAATCCAGGTTCTGTTTACAGCATCATGATGGTCGCATCCGTGTTTGGCGACATTGCGGTGAGCGCACATTGGAAGCGTGTATTCGTTATCGCCATACTGACATATTACCTGGCGTGATGGTATGGGGTGCCATTGGTTACACGTCTCGGTCATCTCTTGTTCGCATTAACGGCACTTTGAGCAGTGGACGTTACATTTTAGATATGTTACGACCCGTGGCTCTACCCTTCATTCGATCCCTGCGAAACCCTACATTTCAGCAGGATAATGCACGACCGCATGTTGCAGGTCCTGTACGGGCCTTTCTGAATACAGAAAATGTTCGACTGCTGCCCTGGCCAGCACATTCTCCAGGTCTCCCACCAATTGAAAACGTCAGGTCAATGGTGGCCGAGCAACTGGCTCGTCACAATACACCAGTCACTGCTCGTGATGAGCTGTAGTATCGTGTTGAAACTGCATAGGCAGCTGTACCTGTACACGCCATCCAAGCTCTGTTTGACTCAATGCCCAGGCTTATCAAGGCCAGAGGTGGTTGTTCTGGGTACTGATTTCTCAGGATCTATGCACCCAAATTGCGTGAATATGCAATCACATGTCAGTTCTAGTATAACATATTTGTCCAATGAATACCGGTTTATCATGTGTATTTCTTCTTGGTGTAACAATTTTAATGGCCAGTTGTGAACTTCCTGCGGACGTTGTGTTCGAGGCCCTACGATGTTACGGTATGGTCATCGAACAAGTTGCCGAAAAGTGTGCACAGTTCAGGACGTATCCCACCCGGACAGTGTTTGGCAAGTTCGCATCTAGCTTCGGATCATCCCTCTGGATAGGAGGTTGCAGAACTATGATTTTGTACGATGGTCAACCACGCACACGCTCTGGTTACGAGAAAGAAGACCATCTGCGGTCAGAATGCGTTCAACGACGTGTTGCGCAGCTTCCTCTTATGGACATGCCACCCCCGATCACCACGACAGTCCTGCCGGTGACGTAATCGGCAGGACGGCAGCACTCACAGCGACGACGGCAACTCCAAGTCCGGCGCACGGCCACGTCGACCACAGCCATAGGTCTCCCAACCATGACTCGGACGTCACTGCGGACACTAACGCCGGGATGGCCGCCTCACGGTCGCCTTCCCGACTCACAAAGGAAGGAGTGACTCCACCCCATACCCGATCTACGTTTTCCCCACGGCCGCCCGACGCATTGATCGTGCCTACGGCGGGGTTAGAGGAGGAGGAAAAGATTAGTGTTCAACGTCCCGTAGCCCCGACGAGGTCACTAGAAACGGAGCACAAGATAAGATTAAGGACGGATGGAGAAGGAAAGTGGCCGTGCCCTTTAGAAGGAACCATTCCAGTATTTGCCTTAAGCGATTTAAGGATATCACTGAAAAGCTAAATCAGGACGGCCAGACGCGGTTTTGAACCGTCGTCATCCCAAATGGCTAATGCATAACCACTACGCCTGCCGCTCGGTGCGGACTTCGAGTCGGGATGTCGCACCATCGTTGCGTCGACTGATGCGGAAGAACATGTTCGTAAACACGATCACCATGCCGATGAAGACGTCGTCGTAGTCCTCAAGGAGGCCGGCGACTTCCTCTCCCCCACCTCCCCCCACCCCGCCCCCACCCCACGCCCATAACGGCGCT
Organism: Schistocerca americana; assembly: GCF_021461395.2. NCBI lineage: Eukaryota > Metazoa > Arthropoda > Insecta > Orthoptera > Acrididae > Schistocerca > Schistocerca americana. The sequence goes on along the minus strand of NC_060119.1, from coordinate 1,097,522,443 downwards.
GACCCTGCCAGGCAGGTAGACACACGAGCGTGTCTACCCAATGTCCCAATGTCAGCCGAAGGCGACAGCGACGGAAAACATTGCGCTGCGGTTCCCTTCGGATGTCGGATGCGTGAGTTGAGACCAAAGCCTATTCACAGGCATCACAAGGCCCTCCCTTCATAGAGGATTATATGGATACAGGATTTTTCCATGAGGTGAGGTTTACAGCCTTAAAGTATTTTATGAAATGCATTTTAATCGTCAGATGTTTATTGTCCCATTACTCATCTACCGGTTTCGCTTATTAACAATCATCCAGGATGTCTATCATTATCAACATTAAAAAATTAGTGAAAATACAATGCATGCAAAAACAGCAAAACTCAACCAATATATGGGTGCAAAATTCCATTTGTACTTACAGGGTACAACAGATTAGTCAAAAACATCCCATACATACAGTTATCACAGGAGAAACAAGACGAATAATTACTGGAAAAGTCCCTCAGCATTTAAGTTATATCAATGATAGCGCATCTGTACTACATAGGTAACATTTGTTAGCATCACTGGTAGGGTGAAGGAACGGAACATTTTTACCGACATCTTTGACAGATCGTAAGCAAAAACAGAGAAACATTAATACTAAAGTTACAGTAAAAACAGCTGCAAGGTAAATGTGGAACTACATATAAAGAAACCAGATATATTTACAACAACAAATGTGTACAACTGGTTCATGGTCTATAACAAATTACATAATAAAATTAATAAAGGCAATACAAACTGCAACATTGAATTCCAGTGTTACTTCACCAGCAGCAACACCCTTTGTGCAATGATAGACGTCAGGCGGGGTGTAAATTCAGAAACATCTAGTCTCTTTTTTTTTTAACCAAACGATATTTTTCGAAAGGGTAACTAAGGTATTAAACTGAAACAAACAGTGGTATATAACTGTGTACATCGTCATTAGATGATCAGTTACGTAGTCCCACGTAATGTAATAACCAACTTAACGTGTAATTATCTAATTTCAAACCTAAAATCGTCTATACCTCAAATTGAAAGGGCTCTTCTTTAAAGTCCAAGGACAATCATCAGATAAGTAAGTAGGTATTACCCCATAGAGACATGTAAAGCCATTGACTTGGATGGGTTCTTAGGAGGCTCATTTATTTTTAAGTTGCGTGATTAGATCATTTTTAGGCATGGATTGTATTAATATCCACAACTTTTCAGTGATACATTATCTAATTCTACGCTGTTTCTACATTGGCACCTCAGAAATGGATGTCAATCGTATGCCCTAATCATTACTGTTCTGTAGTTCCATCACAGTTGATAACAGAGATGTGTAACCTGATACCTAGGTCGTTTTTGGCACTGTTTTTGTACCACATACCGCTACACATAGTTTTTGACTTAATGTTCGTTAGTATAATAATTATTATTTAAGGATAGCCCTTACAGTTTGAGTTATAGATGATTTTAGGGTTGTCACTAGATAATTACACATTAAATCTGTTATTACATTACCTGAGATTACGTAGCTGATCATCTTGTGACGATGATCACACTTGTATACCACTGTTTCTTTTGATTTAAAACATTCGACACAGCCTCTTTTGAAAAATATCGTTTAGTTACGAAAAAGAGATTAGATGTTTCTGAATTTACACCCTGTCTGACTATTATTGCATAAACGGTGTTGCTGTAAGTGAAGTATCAGTGAAATTCAATGTTGCACTTTATATTAACATTACTGATTTTATTCTGTATTTTTTTTTGCACCATGAACCAATTGTACACATTTGTTGTTGTAGACAAAGCGGGTTTCACTGATATATGGTTCCATGCTGGCCGCTGTGGCCGAGCGGTTCTAGGCGCTTCAGTCCGAAACCGCGGTGCTGCTAGTGTCGCAGGTCCGAATCCTGCCTCGGGCATGGATGTGTGTGATGTCTTTAGGTTAGTTAGGTGTAAGTAGTTCTAAGTCTAGGAGACTGATGACCTCACATGTTAAGTCCCTTAATGCTTAGAGCCATTTGAACCATTTTGTGGTTCCACTTTTATCTTGTGACTGCTTTTACTGTGACTTTCAGTATCAAGGTTTCTCTGCTTTTGTTTACGTTAAGTCAAAGATGTCGGAAAAGATGTTCCATTCCTTCACCTTATCAGTGATGCTGAAGGATGTTGTTATATACTTACATGGTACAAACGCATTATCTTTGATATAGCTTGACTGCTGAGTTATTTTTCCATTAATTGACCGTCTCGTTTCTCCTGTGATGTCTGTATGTTTGACATAAAATATGACTGTCAGCATCTAAGACAAACTGTTTATCCAATTGTGGATAATTTCGATATGGTTCAGCTACATAAGTTGGTTGAGATTTGCTATTTTTGTATACAATGTACTTTCACTAATTTTTTAATGTTGATGTTGATAGACATCCTGCATGATGGTTAATAAGGAAACCGGTAGATGACTAATGGGACAATAAACATCTGATGGTTAAAATTAATTTTATAAAAACAAAAGGAATACAGAACAGTCCCACCACATAGCGGCGTGAGGCGACGACGCCAAGGACGAGCTGGCACCTTATATAGAGATGCTACCATCGTCTTGCACCAGTACCAAATAGAGCTTCAATCCAAAACTAAATTTGTGTTTCAAACGTCGTTCATTTTTTTTTTTTTTTTTTTTTTTGTAATTTCAGATACGATTTGTAGATTGGAGGACGTTCATCATGGACACACCTCGTTTTGGACAGAGCAACTTGTCGGATGTGGAGCTTGATGACTGATATAAAAAAAAAAACACTTTATTTAAGTGCAAAAGCATTTATGTTGCTTGATCCATTAGTTACCCAAAAAATGGTAGAGATCGCTCATTTTACACTTTGGTAACGAAAGTGATGGGACAGCGATATGCACAAGTACAGATGGCGGTAGTATCATGTACAGGGTGTTTCAAAAATGACCGGTATATTTGAAACGGCAATAAAAACTAAACGAGCAGCGATAGAAATACACCGTTTGTTGCAATATGCTTGGGACAACAGTACATTTTCAGGCAGACAAACTATCGAAATTACAGTAGTTACAATTTTCAACAACAGATGGTGCTGCGGTCTGAGAAACTCTATAGTACGATATTTTCCACATATCCACCATGCGTAGCAATAATATGGCGTAGTCTCTGAATGAAATTACCCGAAACCTTTGACAACGTGTCTGGCGGAATGGCTTCACATGCAGATGAGATGTACTGCTTCAGCTGTTCAATTGTATCTGGATTCTGGCGGTACACCTGGTCTTTCAAGTGTCCCCACAGAAAGAAGTCACAGGGGTTCATGTCTGGCGAATAGGGAGGCCAATCCACGCCGCCTCCTGTATGTTTCGGATAGCCCAAAGCAATCACACGATCATCGAAATATTCATTCAGGAAATTAAAGACGTCGGCCGTGCGATGTGGCCGGGCACCATCTTGCATAAACCACGAGGTGTTCGCAGTGTCGTCTAAGGCAGTTTGTACCGCCACAAATTCACGAAGAATGTCCAGATAGCGCGATGCAGTAATCGTTTCGGATCTGAAAAATGGGCCAATGATTCCTTTGGAAGAAATGGCGGCCCAGACCAGTACTTTTTGAGGATGCAGAGACGATGGGACTGCAACATGGGGCTTTTCGGTTCCCCATATGCGCCAGTTCTGTTTATTGACGAAGCCATCCAGGTAAAAATAAGCTTCGTCAGTAAACCAAATGCTGCCCACATGCATATCGCCGTCATCAATCCTGTGCACTATATCGTTAGCGAATGTCTCTCGTGCAGCAATGGTAACGGCGCTGAGGGGTTGCCGCGTTTGAATTTTGTATGGATAGAGGTGTAAACTCTGGCGCATGAGACGTCATTTGGACCGCAGCTGCAACACGGCGAACGGAAACCCGAGGCCGCTGTTGGATCACCTGCTGCACTAGCTGCACGTTGCCCTCTGTGGTTGCTGTACGCGGTCGCCCTACCTTTTCAGCACGTTCATCCGTCACGTTCCCAGTCCGTTGAAATTTTTCAAACAGATCCTTTATTGTATCGCTTTTCGGTCCTTTGGTTACATTAAACCTCCGTTGAAAACTTCGTCTTGTTGCAACAACACTGTGTTCTAGGCGGTAGAATTCCAACACCAGAAAAATCCTCTGTTCTAAGGAATAAACCATGTTGTCTACAGCACACTTGCTCGTTGTGAACAGCACGCGCTTACAGCAGAAAGACGACGTACAGAATGGCGCACCCACAGACTGCGTTGTCTTCTATATCTTTCACATCACTTGCAGCGCCATCTGTTGTTGAAAATTGTAACTACTGTAATTTCGAAAGTTTGTCCGCCTGAAAATGTACTGTTGTCTCAAGCATATTGCAACAAACGGTGTATTTCTATCGCTGCTCGTTTAGTTTTTATTGCCGTTTCAAATATACCGGTCATTTTTGAAACACCCTGTACACATGGTATAAAAAGGCAGTGCATTGGCGGAGCTGTCATTCGTATTCAGATGATTGTTGTGAAAAGGTGTCCTAAGTGATGCTGGCCGCACGACGGAAAGTAACTGACTTTGAACGCTGAATGGTAGGTGGAGTTAGAAACATGGGACATTCCTTTACGGAAGTCGTTAGGGAATTCAGTATTCAGATATTCACAATGTCAAGAATGTGCTGAGAATACAAATTTCAGGAATTAACTCTCACCATAGACAACTTAGTGGCCGTCTTTCACTTAACGACAGAGAGCAGCTGCGTTTTCTTAGTCACTGCTAACAGAGAAGCAACAATGCGTGAAATAACCGCATAAAACAATGTGGGACTTGCGATGAACATATCCAATAGGACAGTGGCCTTAATGGGCTATGGCAGCAGACGTTCGACGCCAGAGTCTTTGCTAATAGCATGGCATCGCCTGCAATGTCTTTCCTGGGCTAGTGACAATAGCGGCTGGACCCTAGACTACTGGAAAACCGTTGCCTGGTCTGATGAGTTCCGATTTGAATTGGTAAAAGCTGATGGTAGGGCTCTCGAGTGTGGAGCAGACCCTAAGAAACTTTGACCCTAATTGTCAACAAGACGCCTGCTGTCAGCCAGGCAATATAAAACTTACGAAACTATGGCACTGTGTGATAATGCAAAGAAAACTACTAGAGTTGCCAACGTTTCAGCAACTGCAACTGTGGCCGAAGTCTTGGTTTCTCTAGTATGGTCTGCGTCAAGACCCAGGAGAAGATGCTGCAACCGTGACCGAAATCTTGGTTTCTCCAATATGGTCTGTGTCTAGACCCTGGAGAAGGCCACTGTAACCGTGGTCGAAAGGCTAGTTATCCAATAAAGCACGGCGTGGAACCAAAAGAAGACTACCGCAACTGTGGCCGAAACGTTGGTTTGTCCAGTTTAGTCTGGGTATAGAGTTTGTCCAGTGAAGTCTGGGTACAGAAGCAGAGAAACACTACAGCAACCGTGGCCAAAACATTGGTTTGTCCATTAAAGTCTGGGTCTAGACCCAGAAGAAGACTACTACAAGCGTGGCCGAAACGTTGGTTCCTCCACTATAGCTTTTTAGATTATGACGATATACCATACACAAAATCTTCCATGTCCACTGATCCGCAATTTAGGCGAACTGGATGACCCATGGCTCTCGAAATCTACCACGGATTTGTCGTATCTACTCGTGTGTCATGTAGAATCGCTGTTGTATCGCGACCAACATGTGGACGAACACAGTTTTAAGCACGTGGTCTTTCAGTTGTGGCTCATTAGTGTACATTGGAGGGCGGGTTGGATGGGTTGGGGGAAGAGACCAAACTGCGAGGTCATCAGTCTCATCGGATTAGGGAAGGACGGGGAAGGAAGTCGGCCGTGCCCTTTCAAAGGAACCATCCCGGCATTTGCCTGGAACGATTTAGGGAAATCAAGGAAAACCTAAATCACGATGGCCGGATGCGGGATTGAATCATCGTCCTCCCCAATGCGAGTCTAGTGTGCTAACCAATGCGTCACCTCGCTCGGTGGTACATTGGAGAGCTCATACCACCATAAGGGCTGTACAATATCGTACACCTAGAGAAAGGCATGAAACTTCACCATTCAGACTCACGCGGGTAACTAATTTCCCACGATGTGAAACTGCAGCATTACAAGACATTCCTTTTACCGCAAACACACCATACATCAGACTGTTGGAGTGATATGTAAAGTAGCAGAAACTATAAAACAGAACCGGAAAATACTTGGGGAAACAGAAATCAAACACAATAAAAGGAAAACTGGATGAAGAAGAGAACATCTGACATTTACACAGATAACTTTCTCAAAACCATGTGCAAGAGACGTTTGAAAAACGGTGGCCATTAGTATTACTAAACCGTTATCCCGGAACCCAGCTGCGGGTTGCGGATTGCATATCTGACTGCTTCCAGGGCCAAATAACATTTTATTTTCAAAATTCGAGTAATTATCGACCGAATTTAAAAATTTTGAATCCTGTCATAATCTTCTCATTGCCGTCGGCAAGACTCACCGGAGGAGAAACACCCCTCTGAAGATGTCCAGCGAAGCACTGGACGAAACGTTAGGAGCTGAAGAGTTTCATGGACCACGACCTTACATCCCGCAAGGTTTACCAGAAGATATGTCATCCGGTCGTGAAAGCCTTCATACTATGAACGATAGAATTCTTATGGATGCCAGTGCGCCATCTCATGAAGCAACAGTTGTTGCGATTGGTTTGAAGAACATTCTGGATAGCTCCAGTGAATGATATGGCCACGCATATTGCAGAACACGAATCCCATCGAAAATTTATGGGACATCATCGGGAAGTCCGTTTGTGCACGAGATCCTGCACTGGGAACACTTTCGAGGTTATGGACGGCTATCGAGGCAGCATAACTCAATATTTCTGCAGAAGACTTCCAACGACTCGTTGAGTCGATGCCATGTCGAGCTGATGCACTACTCCAGACAAAAGGAAGTTCTACACGATATTAGGAGATATAACGTCTTAAACATTTAGATGAGCGAAAAGCACGTTTTTGCTTAAAGTGGAGCGCATGTTATTGCCACTATTCATCCAGTGTTTCATAGTGAGAGTTGTTTTATACGTGGAAGATCTGTCTTTATACAACTGACTGTTTACTGGTATTTAAGGGACAACAATAAACTCACCAAAATACTACTCATCTTAATTAATTCGAAGAAGGCCAAAATAAGTGGGACTGAAGAAACTAGGTAAGATTTACAAGAAATGATTTTCACAGAAGAAATCGTAATATCTCATCTGGTGTTTTAATACTAGTTGCGAAGCATAGATTGCTGAGAATCCTAGAAAAAAAAAAACTTGGTGGGAAGAAAAAAAGAAAAACGTTGAATTCATGAAGAGGTATTGGAAGAATAAAAGGTAGAAACCATTAAGCCAGATATCATGTTTAACTATTCTCTTTAAGTACATGTAAGGAAGAAATAATAATAGCAATAAATTGCTTCACTAACGGAAGGCACATTCTGCTTTTGCACGAATGCACCTTGATTTCTGTTCGAGTTAGTTTCTGCACCTACAGTGTATGTTGCTTGATAAGTGTGCAAGGTGGTCTAGGGATTAGTTGGAGATGAGGCCTCTAGCCTTCAGCCAAGCACGTCACCCCGTCGGGACATGTTACGAGACGCACGGGGCAGCCATTCCTCGTGCGTATGACTACAGTCTTGTCCCCACAGTTTATGTGCCAAGCGCGGTGCATTATCGTAAAAGGGTAAACATCGCAGACTAACTTTAATCTTTGAAGGTTTTACGGCTACCGGTCGTGTAAGTGTCCTGAAAGGCAAGCCAAATATTTTTTCAGTACAGTGGTCGCCGACAATGCGTTAGTATTCGTTTGTTACTCTTGTGTTTTCTGTTTGTGATCGGTATGAACAGGACTTCTTTCTCAGATCAATAGTGAGGGCAGAGAGTAGATAACATCAGCATTCAGTCAGAAACCCTCTCAGGCGCCAAGGAAAATTCCTGCCGCATGATACGAATGAATGCTCCACTACTTATAGAAACACTAAGATACACTATTTCCAACAAATGGACGCTTAGAATTTTTTAATTAATAGGATGCAGATCGTGACTTAGTGATAGTCATCCCCTATGGAAAAGAAGTTCTGATAAAACTAGCATACACAATAGGCTTAAAACATAGTGAATATTACGTGTAGTAGACTTTCAGGTCGATTTAAATGGGTAGACTTAACAATGATAAACGACGAGGTTGACTGGCAAAATCCACAATTAATAAACTAGTGATTTTTGCAGTTATGGAGATTATTATTTCAATTTTTTTCCCTTGTATAACGTGAGCCATATTCTCGCATTCATTTTCGAAGATCTTCCTTCTTTTCCTCTCTCCGCATTTGAGTAGTAACATTTTGTCCACCATGTTTCTTCTCCGGAGGGTCATATTTCGAGAAGTCATCGTGTGAAATTAGCAGCTATTTGAAATATTTTTTCCATTTCGTTGAGCCAAACCCTTTGATTTTTTAATGAAAAAGTAAACAAAGATTTGACTAGACGACATTGGTTGTCTTCCTCTTTGTTGGTGGCAACAGAAAGAGTTCCGAGTCTTCCGAATGGTGTCTGTAACCGTCTCATATCACTATAGCTCTTTCTTTATGCCTTCTTCTGCTCTCTCCATATACTTTAACTGATCTCGCACATTTCCTATCTTTCAATTCTAGTATTTCTGCCATATGTTTCCTTTCTTTATGAGGCATTATACTGCATATAAGGCTTCCTGTCTAATGCCTACTTAATGGCGTTCTATGTTATTTACTTATATTTGCAACGTGCTTCATTACAGTATTTGTAATGGTACATATAGTTGAGCATGACGTATGTATTGAGGATTTTACATAACCACCTTTGGTAAGGTGGTATGTTTCCATCTTGATAATTGACTTAGAGTCCTCTTTTTCACGTATTCTGGACACTGTCTAATTCCTTAGGCAATTAGACCTTCCTACCTGTTTTATCTGTCTCCAATTCGCGATTCTACTCTCTGAGCTAAAACAGTGCGGTAATTCCCGCAAGCAATAAATACAAAATCCTGTAATGACGAATGTATGTTACAGATGGGACTACTAAACTTGAAAATACCTTACTAAGTTCTAGATCTTTAGTGCTGTCCTCCAAGCGATTTCACGAAAGTGAAAGGAGACAGCAAGATTACAGTTTAATGATTCAACGACGGCTTCGTTACAGTTGTAGCCCTAAATCAAACTTGTGAAAAAGGGAAGAAGGAAACCAGCCGCAGCCTGACTCCCATATCTTACTGTTAGCAATATGCTCAACTGTTGCTGAAGACATGCGTTTCAGCTCGGATACAGAGAGCAGTGAAGCTTCACATGGCGACTGATCGCGTTGTCACTAGAGGGAATGGGCGACGTAGATTGATGTCCTACATACATATTCATCGTCCGTGTGTGTATTAGCGGAAGTAGTTTTGACGTAATGATATGTTTATGGACGTGCTGTATTTCTATCTAATAGAGGATTCCGTACTGGTAGTATAATTGCGTATGCACAATGTGATAGTTTGGCTAAGTTTTTCAAGTTTAAACGCCGACCATCTGTTCTGATAGATGATATAACAAATAAAAGTACTTAAGAAATTATTATTTTGTTGTATCACGTCTCCCATACAGCAATAAGAATTCCTAATTGAACAACTTTCGTATCAGATAACGTTCTTATACATAATGCAATTATAATCGCGCGGTGGTCTCTCTCAAGAAACAAAAATAAAATTTCCTTGTTGTCAACATCTTTGTGCATTGTTAGATTCTTACGTATTTCCCTCGTCAATAATAAAACGTATCTCTGACTGGATGCTAATTATTTTAGGAACATGTTAAAGTTTCACGTTATCGATTTATGTTTATTTAGTATATGTTGTATCATAGTTTTATTGTACTCATTTTCTGACACGTTATTGGTCTACATTATAATATTTTTTTCCTCACGTCCACCTCCGTAGCATGCCATGTAAGGGGACCGGGCTAGATTCCCGGCCGGGTCGGGGATTTTCTCCGCTTGTGGAGTGGCCGTTGTCTTCATCATTTCATCCTCATCGGCACACAATTCGCTAAGTGGCATCAACTAAAAAGACTTGCACCAGACGACCGGTATACCCGACGGTTGGTCCTAGCCCAGTAACGTTTCATTCCATTTCTTCCCCTAGCGTTTCAGTCTCTGTAGGACAACGTGCAGCCGCTTCACGAATTGCATTTTCCACTTCTCCCCCCAGAACTTCTTCACGCTCTCCCGCTCTTCCTCCGAGATGTTCATTAAACCCTTATCTGCTCCACTTGTGAATTTTTATCTTTTTCCTGTATCCTTCTCTGTCGTCGATCACCGGCATATTCATCTGTATTCACTCACTTCTCAAATTCTTCTTTCTTCCTCTTTTTACACCCAATTCTATATAACATTACGGCTGTCACGACATTTTTGTTTTCTCCCATAATCATACACAATTTTCACGCCAATCACCAAATGTATAGCTAACTCCGAAACTGCGTAAACCGTAACTACTCCACCACGCAAACATTTGGGGTTACACTCTTCTGGTATGAGATGTTCCCGGGGGGTTGCACTGAGGGACGAATTGCACAATAACCCTGGCTTCAGTGTGGGGCGGCGGTGGGGTGGGTGGACTGCCGTGGCCTGTTGTGGGGTTGTGAACCACTGAGGGCCACGGCGGGACGAAGCCTCTCCGTCGTTTCTAAGTCCCCGGTTTAATACACAATGCACACCACTCTGAAACTGAGTTGATCATATTAAAAGCCAGTGCAAAACCGCTCCTCTTGGAGCATAAAAGAGACGAATATGTTCCTGTTTAAAAGACTCTTACAGAAAAGTGGTAAACAAGCTGCGTCTCAATCGTCATTCCACTTTCCTCACAAAAACTTTGGTGTGCGAACATATTTGCTCTCTGATAACGCAGAACGTTCTAAATCGCTTTACCCAGTCTCTCTTTGCAGCTACGCCTTCATACTCAGCATCTCCTTCTCACTGCCATTGTGTGTATGAGCCTCTTTCTCACTGTCTCTTCTCCCATTTATTTACAGTATATCCCACTGCCACTCTTTCCTCTCTCACTTACACTGTCTCCCTCTGTCTATCTTTGCCACTGCTGCTATCTCCCCCACACATGGACAGCTCAAAAAATTCTGGAGGGTCCAACTTATTTTTTCCTTGTAACCACGTATTTAACATTTTGGTCCAAAATGCGACCTCCCCTATACGTAAGTGATGGACTACAACAGACTGGGCGGCTCCACTGACTCCCCCTCCTCCCCCCATCCCCCAAGCGTATACATGGTCTCCACTCATCTGTATTTTGCATTTCGACTGTCTCCTCTCTTTTTTTTTGCTCACACTACTTGCATCTCCACCTGTTTCTCTTTCTCCATTACTGCCACTGTATCTCATTGACCATCCATTTCTCTTCTCCCTTTGGCTTCCACTGCTATTGTCTTCATCCATCTCTATTTCCCTTTCACTGCCACTTTCTCTCTCCTACCCTACCGTCACCTCTGTCTTTCTCTCCCACTGGCAGTGTCTCCTCTCTCTTCCACTGTTACTGTCTCTCTGCTACTCTCATACAGCACAGAAAAGACCGAATATGTTACGATACCAATATTTTTGGCGAAGAAGGCTATTCAGTGTGGCGTCTACGTTCAAGGAACCTCTCTTCTGTTGGGCGAACAGCTTCCCTGATCTATGCTTTGCCGCACTGGCAGGTAATTCGATAGACCGTGTTTTACTAAGGCCTACACTTTTTGCTGAACGTAGTTGTGTCGAGGTCTTACGAGGCTGGCGAGGTGCACATTAGACACTGTGGCGGTCCAGGATTCTGCTTACTTTTCTGGAGATATTGCCGACAAAAGCGATGCACTTTAGTGATTTGTGATCCTGTTTGTCTTCCTGCTGTTGTCTACGTACAACCTGTCTGAAAGCACGCCTTATCTGTTTGCTGTAGTACTCATCTTTCGGAATTCTGTCTCCAGGTGCTTCATCTCAAATGGAAGACTGTCTTCGCCGCATATGGATCGTGCTCTGTAAACAAGTCCGCTTACCGAGAGAGGTGGCGCAGTGTTTAGCACACTGGGCTCGCGTTCGGGAGAACGACGATTCATACCCGAGTCCGGTCATCGGGAATTAGGTTTTCCGTGAGTTCCATAAATTGCTTCAGCAACTGCCGGGATGGTTTCTTTGAAAGGGTACAGCCGATTTCCTTCCCCACCCTCACCCAATCCGATGGGACCGATGACCTTGCATTTTAGTCGTCTCCCCCTAACCAACCAACCAATCAATCAAACAAGTGTGCTTAAGACGCTTTCACACTAGGAATTGTGATGGATACTGGCGGCGTGTAGACATAGATCGGTATGTGTAAGCTATGTCCCATCTTGCTGTCTGGTGGTCTTTTCACCTGGTCGTCAAGAAACCTTGAAGACGCCATCAGGTTCCACTTCCACTGTACACTGTATGTGTACTATGCATGTCCCATGCATGTGGAAAACGTGCCACCCACGTGAAGGAAGATCAGTTTGGTTTCCTCCAGGGCCTTCACCTTGAAATACTCGATCTAGTGGGTTAAATTTTGTAGTAAATTCCTGAGGGCGTAGTCTTCTTGCAACAACTGCGTTGTCTGTGAAGAGCATGAAAAAGCTAAAACCCTTGTCTCCCAGGGTGTTTATACATCAACATTTTTTTTTTAAAAAAAGACGTGTAACTTTCCGATTATTTCGCAACGAATTAGACATGACTCTAGGCAAAGAAGTAATTCACTTTCTTTGAAACGGAATGTACATTTTATTTATAGTAGAATCCCGATATAACACGGTTGTCGGGACACATGCTTTTCTCCCATGTTAGAGCGTACACGCGGTACATCGACAGTGAACCGTGTAATGACAAACTACAAGTGCAAAGTTAAGAAGAAAGTGTAGTACAATATTATACATACTGAGCGATACTGTATTTAAATTTAAAGAACATAAGAAGTAAAACATTTCAGAAACTTACCAAATAGGGTGCACACCTAAATTAATGCCGTTTTTTTTTTTTGACAAAAACAAGGTTTATGTTTTTCTATCTCCTGACTGCAACGCATCAGCAGATGGGTTAGCTGGACAGTGATCACCGATTAGTAGAGCTTCTTCTCTGAGTTTAAGTGACTGTAGGTGCTTTCTCACTGACAGAACAAACTCCTCGTGATACCAACTGGTGAAAATGTCACATGTCAACCAAGCATTCCTTGTACGCTTGAAAATGAATTATAATGATGACGCGTTTACAAGCTTTAAACATCTCTGGTTTTTACTTTACCCATACAAGAAGGTTTCAGCTGATGGTTTCCCGATTTATTCGCGGCTAAGACGAGTGTTATTCTTTTATTCCTTTTTCAAATCCATTATATTTCCTGAAATTTTGTATCGAGGGTTCTAGTTGGAACCAATCGATAATAGAGCTCTGTTTCATCATAATTATACATTTGACGATTTTTAAATTTTCACTTATAGTTATATCGTGTAGAATGTCAAGAAACTGTGAAATACTGTAGATTCAGTGTCGCAAGAACTTGATCCTCGTTCAATGGTCGTTTCGCGAATGCCATGGTGACATTTCTATCTTGTAAACAAACCGTCTGAAGCTATTAAACCTTTTTTGTCACGTAAATCAAACTGCAATTTTCATCTTGGGCTTAAATAATTTTCTCAGAAATTAGTACACCTTCACGTCTCTTTATTATTTCAACCTATTTCTCAAGTTCACTGTCTTTTCCTAGTTTAGTGCTTCTTATGTGCATTTCCGCATCACTGTCGACCTTGTTTACAAAACTACTAAGTTTATTTCCTTTTATCCATCCCCTAATTGTTCCTTCATATAAATCACTCTCGCGCCATAAACTTGCTTTAGTTTCACAATTCTTCACACTGTCAACAGATAACGCTTTCCTTTTTATGACTCAGTAAAAAAACACAGAAATACAGACAACAAAATAAATAATTTCTGATCCACATGAAATGCTCATTACGACTATTCCCAGCCACTGTTGCATAATCACTTTGCTGACTGTGGTACAATGTCAACCGAGAGAAGTGTATTCAAAGCTGATATGATGGTGAGACAAACCAAAGGTTGAGATCAGTTACGTCCATCTATTTTGGTTATACGATGGTAAACCCAAGAGTAACGTCTCCTATTTTTTGTAAGTACATAGATCTGTTTATTTCCACAATGATTTACCTCAGTTTACAGCTTGAACATTTAGCTATTTTTCGACATAATCACCATTTCAGTCGATGCATTTTTGTAGCGGCTCTGGCAGTTTTTGTATGCCCATGTCATACCAGCTCGACGCCATGATGTTCAGAAAATTATGAACCTCTTCTTTCACCTCGTCGTCGGAGCTGAATCGCTGGGACCACAATTAACGCTGACAGGTACTGTGAGACTCTGAAAAAACTCAAACTGGCAATTCAGAACCGGAGAAGAGGAACGTTGAGCAATGGCGTACACATTCTCCATGACAACGCTCACCCACACATCGCTCGGCAAACCGTTACTCTCCTGCAACAGTTGCAGTGGAACACCCACCCAGCTATAGATCTGACTTGGCGCCCAGTGACTATCACCTGCTCCCTTGATTAAAAGAACATTTGGCCGCAAAGCGATTCAGGTCCGAAGACGAGGTGAAAGAAGAGGTTTATAACTTTCTGAACAGCATGGCGGCGAGGTGGTATGACATGGGCATACAGAAACTGCCACAGCGTCTACGAAAATGCATCGACAGGAATGGTGATAATGTCGGAAAATAGCTAAATATTGGTTCAAATGGCTCTGAGCACTATGCGACTTAACTTCTGAGGTCTTCAGCCGCCTAGAACTTAGAACTAATTAAACCTAACTAACCTAAGGACATCACACACATCCAAGCGCTAGGCAGGATTCGAACCTGCGACCGTAGCAGTCGCTCGGCACCAGACTGTAGCGCCCAGAACCGCACGGCCACTCCGGCCGGCAGGTAAATATTCAAGCTGTAAACTGATGTAAACCATTGTAGAAATAAACAGGCCTATGTATTTAGAAAAAAAATAGGAGGCCTTACTTTTGGGATTACCCTCGTAGTTGAGAGAGTTTGGAGGTTGCAGCGTCAAATTACACTGCAGAAAGAGTACATGCAGACTGTAATACGATTTTTCTCAAGTTTATAAA
This sequence comes from Schistocerca americana, assembly GCF_021461395.2. Taxonomy (NCBI): domain Eukaryota; kingdom Metazoa; phylum Arthropoda; class Insecta; order Orthoptera; family Acrididae; genus Schistocerca; species Schistocerca americana. The sequence continues at coordinate 1,097,507,154 of NC_060119.1, read as the reverse complement.
ATAGACTGAGAGTGCAAAAATGACTCATAAAGGGTATATTATGATATAATGGGAGACATACTTTAAGCCGCGTTATATCCGACTCCACGGTACATCCGATCGCGATATATCGGACTTCTACTGTAGTAAGAAACAAAAGTGGTTCAAATGGCTCTAAGCACTATGGGACTTAACATCTGAGGTCATGAGTCCCCTAGACCTTAGAACTACTTAAACCTAACTAACCTAAGGACATCTCACACATCCATGCCCGAGGCAGGATTCGCACCTGCGAGAGCAGCGGTCGCGCGGTTCCTGACTGAAGCGTCAAGAACAACTCGGCCACTGCGGCCGACTACTGTAGCAAGAGACGAGCCCTAATAAGTGCGTGCGCTGTATTTCCTGTTAATATTTCCGAAATATATTAAATTCCACCCGATGTTAGCACTTCTGCGGCAGGTTGAAATTATTTCTGTTACGGAAATTTGTCGACGTGCGAAATCAGTAACGCGAGCCCTGCAGGGACGAGAGCAGTGGCCGGGGCGCAGGCTTTTGTGATCTATCCAATACTGCGACAAAGTTGCCACGGGAAAGTTACGCCGCTACGGCAAAGAGTATCTACGGAAGTTTGGCGGATTAGGGGTCCGACAGGGGGATGGGACGCGGAAGGCTGGATCGCAGCGTAGCCCCTGTCGGACACGCCCTCGCTGGTAATTAAGGGTAGTAGGGGGCTGCGAGGTGGGCGCCGCTCTGCCGGCGCACGTCAGCCGCAGGCGGCTGCGAAACACCATGGGCGCGGCCTGCACACAGCTCGCCGACGACTACTTACGATGAGAACCCCATTACCGCTGTTCCAACTTCACGACCGCTGATCTGAGGAGCGACGCGAAAGGATTCTAAGCAGCCGATTACTCCTCCTACATCTACATCTCTACATCTACATGGCTACTCTCCGTATCACATTTAAGTGGTTGACAGAATGTTCATCGAACAAACACTAATTTTCTATCATTCCAATCTCGAGCAGCGTGCGGTAGAAAACGAACACCTATATCTTTCCGTGCGGACTCTGATTTCCCTTATTTTATTACACTACCGGCCATTAAAATTGCTACACCAAGAAAAAATGCAGATGATAAACGGGTATTCAACGGACAAACATACTATACTAGAACTGACATGTGATTACATTTTCACGCAATTTCGGTGCATAGATCCTGAGAAATCAGTACCCAGAACAACCACCTCTGCCTGGAATAACGGCCTTGACACGCCTGGGCATCGAGTCAAACAGAGCTTGGATGGCGTGTACTGGTACAGCTGCCCATGCGGCTTCAACACGATGCCACAGTTCATCAAGAGTACTCACTGGCGTATTGTGACGAGCCAGTTCCTCGGCCACCATTGACCAAACGTTTTCAATTGGTGAGAAATCTAGAGAATGTGCTGGCCAGGGCAGCAGTCGAACATTTTCCGTATCCATACAACACCTGCAACATGCGGGCGTGCATTATCCTGCTGAAATCGAATGAAGGGTAGAGCTATGGGTCATAACACATCTGAAATATAATGTCCACTGCCAAAGTGCCGTCAATGCGAACAAGAGGTGACCGAGACGTGTAACCAATGGCACCCGATACCATCACGCCGGGTGACACGCCAGTATGGCGATGACGAATACACGCTCCCAATGTGCGTTCACCGCGATGTCGCCAAACACGGATGCGACCATCATGATGCTGTAAACAGAACCTCGATTCATGCGAAAAAAATTACGTTTTGCTATTCGTGCACCCAGGTTCGTCACTGAGTACACCATCGCAGGTGTTCCTGTCTGTGATGCAGCGTCAAGGGTAACCGTAGCCATGGTCTCCGAGCTGATAGTCCATGCTGCTGCAAACGTCGTCAAACTGTTCGTGCAGATGGTTGTTGTCTTGCAAATGTCCCCATCTATTGACTCAGGGATCGAGACGTGGCTGCACGATCCGTTACAGCCATGTGGATAAGATGCCTGTCATCTCGACTGCTAGTGATACTAGGCCGTTGGGATCCAGCACGACGTTCCGTATTACCCTCCTGAACCCACCGATTCCATATTCTGGTAACAGTCATTGGATCTCGACCAACGCGAGCAGCAATATCGTGATACGATAAACCGCAATCGCGACAGGCTACAATCTGACCTTTATCAAAGTCGGAAACGTAATGGTACGCATTTCTCCTCCTTACACGAGGCATCACAACAAAGTTTCACGAGGAAACACCGGCCAACTGCTGTTTGTGTATGAGAAATCGGTTGGAAACTTTCCTCATGTCAGCACGCTGCAGGTGTCGCCACCGGCGCCAACCTTGTGTGAAAGCTCTGAAAAGTTAATCATTTACAAATCACAGCATCTTCTTCCTGTCGGTTAAATTTCGCGTCTGTAGCACGTCATCTTCGTGGTGTAGCAATTTTAATGGCCAGTAGTGTATGATGATAGTTTTTCCCTGTGTAGGTCGGCTTCAACAAAATATTTTCGCATTCGGAGGAGAAAGTTGGTGATTGAAATTTCGTGACAAGATGCCCCCGCAACGAAAACGGCCTTTGTCTTAATGATTTACAGCCCAAATCCTGTATCATGGCTGTGACTCCCTCATCCCTATTTCTCGATAACACAAAACGTGCTGCACTTCTTTGAATTTTCTCGATGTACTCCGTTAATCCTACCTGGTAAGGATCCCACACAGCACAGCACTAGTATAGGCAGTCACTTTAGTAGATCTGTTGTATCTTATAGTTGTTCTGCCCATAGCGCGCAGTCTTTGGTTCGCCTTCACCACAACATTTTCTGTGTGTTCTTTCCAATTTAAGTTGTTCGTAATGGTAATTACTAGGTATGTAGTTGATTTGCGTCCTTCAGATTTGATTGATTTATCGTGTAACCAAAGTTTAACGGATTCCTTTTAGCACTCATATGTATGGCCTCACAATTTTCATTACTTAGGGTCAATTGCTAATTTTCGCGCCAAATAGATATCTAAATCGTTCTGCAATTAGTTTTGATCTTTTGTTTACTAGAAGATAAACGAGCACAGCATCTGCAAACAACCCAAGACGGCTGCTCATATATATATAAGAGCAGAGGTCCTCTAACATTACATTGGGAAACACCAGCATTCACTTCTGTTTTACTCGATGACTTTCCGCCAATTACTACGAGCTGTGAACTCTCTGGCAGGAAACCACAAATCCAGTCGCATAACTGAGACTACATTCGATAAGCAAGCAGAGTCTGCGGATGTTTGACTCACACTTTGAGCTCAGTTACGCTAACTAAGCGACAGTTCGTTGCATGCAGTTCATATTTACTGTGATAAGTACATATAGTACCTTCAATCTGAAGAATAAAGTTTAAACTGTCAAATCATTCCCTGCCACCAATGATCGGTTTCGAAATACGAATTTGAGTTGTGTTTTTTTTTTTGTTTTTTTTTGTTTTTTGTTTTACGGATTGCGGGAAGTGTCGATACAAACAGGGACAGTTCCTAATATTTATACGCATGATATAACAAAATGAGATACGATTTCGAGACTTGTTCAGTTTTTTAGTACATTGTAAAAGACATCAGAAAGTCCCAGCACTCACTTTAATCACAAGGTGCATAACAGCTGTCGTTTGGAGCCGAACACTTTCCATTTCACCATTAAAATGTATTAAAAACTGTTTATTTTAGTTCACGTTCTTTATAATGTTTGGGAATGCAGTCGACTTCGTTTAGGGAAAACATTATATGCTGCAAGTCCAATTAATCATTTTTCTTTATGCATGATAGTGGTTAGACCCCCTTACTAACAAGTCATCTTTCGAGTAGTCTATTATTAGTCGGAATGGCACCATATACAGGCAAGATTAGTTACAACAGTTAACCGTTGGTACTTCTACACTCACCGTGTAAAAGTCAGATGTACCGCAGAAGCTGCAACTGAGTGTTCTTTTGGAGTTTAATTATATTTCTTTACGGCAAAACTGCTTCAGGTGAGCATAAGTTCAGTTTCACGGACAGAATAGTTACGGAAGATATTTCTGTTCTTTACTTATAGCATGGATCCCATATCATCAGTGAGAAGAAAAAAGAACGTCGTCTGAAGTCAGCACAATTAATAGATATTTTGAAGTAATAAATCTTGAAATTGAAGCTCTTTTTGATCACGAAGATGATAGTGATTCACCTTTGGTCCCGAAGACAGTGAATCCGTGCCTCCTAGTCGTCAAAGGGAAGGCAGCCTACAGAAGTAATGATTTCTTTATTGGTTGGTGTGGAACTCAGTGGAATATAACACCACCGCCACGCAATTCACTTCGAGTACACAGTATCATGAAAATTGGACTTGAATCAGTAGCAGGTATTGTAACTGTCACTATAATAATGCATGAGATTATTTTACCTCGCCAGGAATGTTAGAGGAGATCACTCATTGTACTAACTTAGATGGTAGGCGCTTTGCTAGTATCAAGAAAAAATTGGCAGATATTACATCTGAGAAGATGAATACATATTTTGGACAACTACCAGACAAAACAAAATAAACTTGTGTTGCTTTTGCTACAGTAAATACACAATTGGAGAAACCTCAACAAATTCTACTACGGTTAATTTTTTCACGAGTGTTTCTTTATATGAAGAACTATGTTACGAAAAGATTACAGTTATCGAACCAAGAACAAAAGAAATTCGCACCAGTAATGAAGGCTTCCGGACCCAGAGAATTTTTATCTTCATCGTATGATCCTGATGACTGTTTTACAACTAAATTATATTCCCAAAAAAACAAAAATTCCATACAGCTCAGATCTCTGCACCAAAGTGCCACAGTTGGGGTAAAATGAAGCCAGAGAAGTTTTACTCAACAACAAAACTAAATAAGGAACTGATTTTCCTGACCAGAAGCCAGAGACCGTCAAGAAGGTGGCCTTTTGCCATATGGACATTTGTACCCATAAATACTATGTTTATTTTGACAGCAACAGTCAACTAGCTTGAAGGCAGCTCTGAAGAAAGGAGCATTTCCTCAAGAAATTAGGGCAAAATGTAACAACTCACACCTCCAAAAGAATTTTCTGCAAGCCATGCCAAGTTGTGACATTACTCGCCAACAGAGAACTGGAAGATCACCAAAAAGATGTTCCGTGTGCCCACATAGATTAGGCAGAAAAAGCGATGGAACGTGCAACAAATGCACAAAAAACATTCACTAAAACATAAATAATTATTTGTAAAATAGTATTTTTCATGAGAAGAAATTCCTGTTTAAGCACAGTATAACCGAAAAATTTTGTATAATCTCAGATGAATCATAACGTACTTTATAATTTTGTATTTTGTGTACTAAAATGAAGGTCACAGTATCATGTTAAGTACTTTCTTATTTATTATGTGCCATCAAACCACCAAACTTTGATAATAGTGTTCTATGAAACGCTTTTTTATTTTTTGTGTGGTGTGGGTGTTCTAGACGCCTCTCGTTCCCTTTAGCGACTCAAGACGCTCATGCATCCAAGGGTTAAAAAGCAGGTGTTCAACTGAAAAATTTACCCTACGTATGATCAGACATAGCAAGAATCCTGAATTAATGAGTTAATTTAAATCGTGCATTATTACCCACGATTTTATATAGCAGACACACGTCAATTCTTCGTGCTCGTAATAAACACTAAAATTAACAAGTAGTCCAGTATATGCCAAATGTGTACATTGACAAACTTCTTAATTCGAAAATAAACAAAAACCACACAGTAATTATGAGAAACTGGGGTATGACCTCGTAGCTATGGAGAAAGCAAGATGACAATGACAGTTTCCATTGTTGGGACTTCAGATTTATTTCAGTGAAGGATAAACGAGGAATGAGCAACATATATGAACTATGAAGACTTTTTTTATGGTTTAAATTGTATTAAATGTAACTCGCCACTATGCAATATACGGTTTACCCATACCTTGGGGTAAAAGTAGGTACTCTGAGGGGTAGAAACGGAAAATGTAATTTTATGTTTTCTGTCTGATGCATGGGACACAGCTACAATCAAGCAAGTCATCATCTCTGTACAATCCTCATGGGCCCACTTCTCACACTTTAAATACATTACTCAATCATCTGATTTTCTTGTTTATGAGTAGATCTCTTTGTAAAGAAGACAAGACATTTCATTCTCATCTTCAGAATAGCTTTCTCCCCATACGTTTTCAGACTGTTCCGACATTTTTTATGCTCTAGACCCGGAATTCTTCAATAAATTTTTAACCGGCTAGTAAGGCGCTTTTGTGACATTGAATTCATTTTTGTAGGAAGACTGCGCGATCACGCCGCGTTTTCGTCTGCATCTGGTTGAGAATGGTCTTTCGTAATGAGGAACTGGCTTTACACTCTTTGGTGATACGGCGAACGAAGGCTGTATCTGCAAGTCAGTGGACGAGCCAGGATGTGGAGAACAAGCAATAACTGACACTTTTGTTTCCTGGGAATCTTGCATTACTCTTTCTGTTGTATTTAACAGCGCAAAGTCCTGCTCACCATTTGCATCAAGTGGAAAAATACCTGTCTTTCTAAATCGATATAGGTCATTTTGCGTTGTTGTTGTTGCAGTATATGCATTGCAATCAAATGAGCCATTTGGTACTGGGTCGCCACTCTTCCCGGATGGCTACTAAATCCTCTCTTCATTTCCTGAGAGTATAAAGCACTTAATGGTCCCATCTCAAATGAAAATACTCCTATTCAATAAGGGATAATTATTCAAATTATAGCGACAAAAATAATCCATAAACTAGCGCAAAATAATTGTAAATTCTATATTAAATTATAAAATTAAAACGTGTACACACAAGTAGCGTACCGTTAAAAGCATATACTTCTTACGTCACACATATAAGTAATACGTAACGAAGTCATGGGGTAATATCAGGCAGTGCCGGTTTTACCCCACTGCTTGTACCAGGCTTTACCCCAGCTGTACCACATCTATAAAATTACTCCTGGATAAGAAAGAAGATGAAGAAACGTTTAATGTGACATATGTTCATAAAACCTGATAAAAGTATTATTCATTGTATTACCGGTTTCAGATTTTAATACGATGATTTAAGTTCCTTACTGAACACAAAATATCACAATGTAAGATACAAAACCACAAAAATCTACTAAATCATTTTGCTCAACAACATCGCGTCTGACGTCACCAAGTCTCATGACGGTACTGAAGTTTCCTGTTGTCTCCATTGTTTAAGGAACAAAAATGAGAGTTCCTGGTTTCACACCCACAGCCGATTATACCCCAACTTCCCCTATATAAAATAACATCAGTCCATAAATACGACCGAATGCACCGAGTGTAATAAAATGTTCAAATGTGTGTGAATTCCTAAGGGACCAAACTTCTGAGGTCATCGGTCCCTAGACTTACACACTACTTAGACTAAATTATTCTAAGAACAAAACACACACCAATATGTCGCTGAGTTTCAAAAAGATGTAATAGGGCTGCAAGAGGCTGGATGTTGCTGCTGCGATCCTGCAGAAATACTTAGCAAGAATGAAGCCCCTGTACATGACTGTAGACAGCGGTGGTCACGAGAATGTATGGTCACAAGAACATTGGGCTCTGGATGACCACAGGGCACTACTGCAGGGGGAAGACCATCGTGTTTGGCATGCGCTCTGTCGCACTGTACCGCGTCTGCAGCAGCAATTTGAGCAGCAGTTGGCACAACAGTGACGCAACTGTTGCTAATTGGTTACTTCAAGGATAGCTCCGAGCCAAGATGCCCTACAGTGCGCATTCCAATAAGTCCAAACCACTGCCATTTGACATTTCGGTGGTGTCAAGCAAGAGCTTTTTGGAGGGTAGAGGGGAGGCCTGTTATGTTTTCTGAATGGAGGCCAGATATGTTTTCAGATGGTAGCTGGTTCTGCCTCAGTATGCCAGTGATGGCCATGTTTCGGTTACAAGGAGGCCACTTGAGGATCTAAAAAAAAACTGTTTGTGTGCTGGACACACTGGGCCTAAACTTGTACGTATTTATTGTCTGGGACGTAATTTCGTATAACAGCAGAGCACTCTCGTGGTTACCCTACCCAACCAGACTGAAAATTTGTACTTCAGTTTAGTGATTCGACTTGTTGTGCTGCCATTCATGAACAGCATTCCAGGGGGTGTTTTCTGCCAGGATAATGCTCACTCACATACCACTCTTGTCAACCAATGTGCTCTGCAGAGTGTCGACATGTCAGCTTGACCTGCTCGATCACCAAATCTGTCCCCCATCAAGCACATATGGGACATCATTGGGTGACAACTCCAGCGTCATCGACAATCAGCATTGACCGTCCCTTTATTGAAGGAGAGGCACACGGCAATCAGTCGCAATCCCATTAGTTTTTGTTATTCTTGCAAACCTAGATTTCGGCTGTAAACAGACATTTCATTGAATTTAGGTTACAATCCAACAGACTCAAATGCACTGAAGATGGCTATTTACAGGACAAATCTAGATTTTGCAAGAATAATAAAAATTAATGAGATTGTGGGTAATTGCTGTACGCCTCTTCCTTCCTTATAGTGTACAGTCGCTTTGCACAACGGTTCCTTACGGAATCACAGTTGGTTTCTCCCTGTATTGATCAAACAGATACAACAGGCATGGAACTCCATCCCCAAAAACTGACACCTGACACCTGTGCAACGCAATGCACGCCCAATTGCATGATTGCATTCAACATTCTGGTGGTTACACAGGTCATTAATGTACCAGAATTCCACATTTACAGTGGCTTATCTCACACACACATTAACCTGTGATCTTGCAGTGTTAATCACTTTAATATGTTAGTAGACAAATGTATTCCCGAATTTTCATTACTTTATGTTAATTATTTTTTCGTCTTACGATTTTTTCCCATCGTGTCATGACCGTGGAATCAGTATCGACTGAAAATGACTTTACGTAGTGGTCCAGTTCCTCGTGGCAACTGCCGACACATGGTACAAATGTTTCAGCACCAATCCCTATCCAATGAAATAGGAAGCTCTGAGAAAGTACGCTCGGATAAGAATGGGAGAGGTGTTGATTTACAAAAATGACTACACGCTAAATTTGATGGTTCACCTCATTCACCGCCAAAGATAGAGGATCATGGTATGCCCAGCCCAGGTTGTCCAGATTAATGTGGATGTATGTGAGGTTCTACTGTTTTTAGATAAAGTGGCGGAGAAGGGGTGCCCACAGGAAATCCTGGAGCTGCAGTCTTATTTGCAAAGGTCAGGTACAAACTGGATGTATTGTATGTACGAATACAAAGTGATAGGTGCAACTTGCTATGAGTAAGGTAGACCTAAAAGAGTGATACAGTTCGAGCTACACGTTGGTGGTTTGTTGATTAAAAGTTACAACTTGTGACAGATAAATCACTGAAAGCACTCTTAGTCCATAGCCGGACCTACCTAGACGATGTCACAGAATACGACGTCCATCACTAACTGGAAAACTTACAGCGATGCAAGAGGACTTACTTCTGCTGAGCAAATACTCCAGCATATGCAATAGTGTTATGATAACTGGCACCACTCAGTTGTAGAGACAAGTGTTGCAATATCTGTCACCTTGCGGCATTGACTGTACTTTGTGAAGCCTGCGTCTATTTTAGATAGACGACTGCTCACTTTTATGAACTTCCAGTACGACTACTGCCACTGGACTTGATCACCCATAGAAAATAAAGCTTAGTTAATAAGAATTAGTTAAGGAGCCAGCTGATAAAGAGTTGGCGAAAATGAGTTGTAATGTGGGAAACAAAACATTTCCAGACCCATGTTCATGTGACATAATTTCTTAGTCTACGTGAGAGGAATGTGTCCTGTAATTTGTGCCATACATTTTGTTATACCCTGGATTCTCTTTTCCCAGAGAGACAATTTATATATGCTTTTTGTAACTCACCACTTTCTTCCAAAACTGTTACATCATCTCCATTCATAACAATAGTGACATTTATTTCCATTAATCTGCATACCTGGGTTTACTAACTATATTCAGTTCTGAATCAGATCATGTATATACACATTAAATGAGGTTGGTGACAGGATACAACATTGTCTGAGACCCTTATGATTTCTTAGTGTTATTATTGCTAACTTTTATCATTATTTTTGTGTCTTCGTCTAAGCTTTTTACATCTTCAGTAAGATGAATAGGTTATACAGCTCCAATCAGTATGTCCCATAGTTTGTTTCTGTTAACGTCAAAAGCTTTACCGGAATCGGTAACAGCTAGATGTGTCTCTAAGTATCCTTCACGTCCGTTCTGTAAAATTCTGTACACCCTACGAAAATAAGAGGCAACACGACGGAATTATCTAAATGGCATGGAAATCGATGGATCATTTACAGACAAATAAACGATAACAATATCGGAAAAATTTGTCATTTATTCAAGAGAAAGAACAATCCAGTAACGTGTTGGTCCACTTCTGGTCGTTATGTAAGCAGTTATTCGGTTTGACATTGCTTGAAACGGTTGTTTGATGTCCCACTCAGGGAAATCGTGCCAAAATCTGTCCAACTGGCGCGTTAGAGCGTGAAAATTGCAAGGTAGTTGGATGGTCCCACCCATAATGCTCCAAACGTTCTCAGTTGGGAGAAAATTGGGCGACCTTGTTGGAAAAGGTAGGGTTTGGCAACCACAGAGACAAGCAGTAGAAACTCTTACCGTGTGCGGGCGGGCACTATCTTGCAGAAATGTAAACCCAATAGGGCTATCCATGAAGGGCAATAAAATGGACCGCAGAGTATAAACAATGTACCGCTGCGCTCTAAACGTGCCGCGGATGACAATCAAAGGCGTCGTGTTATGAAAACTGGTATCCCAGACCATCAGCCCTGATCGTCGAGTCAAATGGCGGACGACGATCGGGTTAGTATCCCACCAGTGTCCAGGAGCATCCACACACGTCTTCGGCCTGGAATGTCATTGACTGGAGTAAAATTGTCTTCAGTGATGAGTCCCGCTTCGTATGAGCCCCAAAACCGTTTCTGCGGACCCCCCGACAGTGGTGGGATACCAAATTGACTGTCGCCCACCATACAGCCCAACAACTGGGATTGGTGGTCTGGGGTACCATTTCCTTTTTGACATAGCACAGCTCCTTTGTTTGTCATCCGCTGCGCCGTTACAGCACAGCGATACCTCGATGACACACTACGCTCAGTCTTGTTTCCCTTCATGTCATGCCATTCTGCGATCACATTTCTGCAAGATAACGCCTGCTCGCATTGGACGAGAGATTCTACTGCTTGTCTTCGTTGGTGGACATCCAGTTTTAATCTTACTTGCTAGCTGGCATGTTCTTCACAATAAACACCTGCGTTTGCAGTTGTATTTTGTGCATGATTTTACGAGACCACATAATGTAATCTTGCGCTGAAGATGATTACTGTGTGATTGAAATCAATATAAAGTATTGGTAAAGAAACGGTTTCAGGTTTATTCGACATCCAACAACTCTGGCAGTCAATGCCAAGTCAACTGCTTGCATAAGGACCAGGCGTAGACAAAGCGTTATTGACTTGCTCTAAACGTGGAGCTGTTTCTCTTGAATAAAGCATCCAATGTTTCTGAAATCGTAATCAATTTGTTCGTCTGTATATGTACGTCATATCCACCGATTCCACCGATTTGCGTCCCATTCGGACACGTCCTTCATCGTGTGTCATTTCCGCATAAATAGCATTTCGGAATCTACTCTTTTGTTCTAATAGGAGACTATAACAGTCACAATTGTTATTTTTTTTTAATTTTGTAGAGTGAGTTGATGAGGCTAGTTCCTGAATCATTTTCATAAACGTTTCTTTGATTTCTTTAAAAAGTGTTATTGGTAATAATTAAAAAACTTGGTTGATGATTATTAAAAGTTTATGACTAGCTCTTGTGTATTTCGTGGAGAACGTTCGAGGGTAATCCAAAATGCAAGGTCTCCTATTTTTTATAAGTACAGAACTCTGTTTGTGTGGCAGTTGGTCACACTGTTATGCAGAGTGCTTCACGCGCTGTGTGTAAACTTGCGCACGCCGCGCTGAGGCGCTCAGTCTTGGCTTGGCAGCAGTTGAAAATGGAGCTCACGTTGGATGTTACCGCCAAGTGCGAACTGCGCGCTGTTATTCGGTTTTTGAACGCAAAGGGCACTGCGCAGATTGAAATCCATTGCCAGCTGACGGAAGTGTATGGTGAGTCGTGCATGGATGACAAAAATATTCGTAAGTGGTGTAGAGAGTATGCAGCTGGTCGGACCGAAATTCACGACGAACAAAGGAGCGGGAGACTGTCAGTGACTGAGGAGACTGTGTTGAAGGTTGGACAAAGCATGCGTGAAGATCGGCGGATTACCCTGGACGATCTCTGCACGTTGGTTCCTGAGGTTTCTCGAAGCACCGCTCACAGAATTTTAACGGAAACATTGTACTACCGGAAGGTGTTCGCAAGATGGGTGCCACGCATGGAGACTGAGGACCACATGCGGCAACGAGTTGATGCTTCCCGCACATTGCTTCACCACCTTGCAGCCGAACAGAACAACTTTCTGGACTCAATTGTGACCGGTTACGAAACCTGGGCATACCACTTTACACCTGAGACCAAGCAACAATCACGCCAGTAAAGGCATCCTTCTTCGCCAAAGCCGCGGAAATTTAAACAAACACAGTCTGCCGGTAAAGTCATAACAACCGTTTTTTGCGATCGGAAAGGGGTATTGTTGGTCGAGTTTATGCCCACTGGGACCACAGTGACTATCACCTGTTCCCTAAGTTATATATATAAATGAACTAGTAGATAGTGTCGGAAGTTCCATGCGGCTTTTCGCGGATGATGCTGTAGTATACAGAGAAGTTGCAGCATTAGAAAATTGTAGCGAAATGAAGGAAGATCTGCAGCGGATAGGCACTTGGTGCAGGGAGTGGCAACTGAAGCTTAACGTAAACAAATGCAATGTATTGCGAATACATAGAAAGAAGGATCCTTTATTGTTTGATTATATGATAGCGGAACAAACACTGGTAGCAGTTACTTCTGTAAAATATCTGGGAGTATGCGTGCGGAACGATTTGAAGTGGAATGATCATATAAAATTAATTGTTGGTAAGGCGGGTACCAGGTTGAGATTCATTGGGAGAGTGCTTAGAAAATGTAGTCCATCAACAAAGGAGGTGGCTTACAAAACTCTCGTTCAACCTATACTTGAGTATTGCTCATCAGTGTGGCATCCGTACCAGATCGGGTTGACGGAGGAGATAGAGAAGATCCAAAGAAGAGCGGCGCGTTTCGTCACAGGGTTATTTGGTAAGCGTGATAGCGTTACGGAGATATTTAGCAAACTCAAGTGGCAGACTCTGCAAGAGAGGCGCTCTGCATCGCGGTGTAGCTTGCTGTCCAGGTTTCGAGAGGGTGCGTTTCTGGATGAGGTATCGAATATATTGCTTCCCTGTAGTTATACCTCCCGAGGAGATCACGAATGTAAAATTAGAGAGATTCGAGCGCTCACGGAGGCTTTCCGGCAGTCGTTCTTCCCGTGAACCATACGCGACTGGAACAGGAAAGGGAGGTAATGACAGAGGCACGTAAAGCGTCCTTCGCCACACACCGTTGGGTGGCTTGCGGGGTATAAATGTAGATGTAGATGTTAAAAGAAAATTGGCCGGAAAGCGATTCAGCTCCATCGAGGAGGTGAAAGAAGGGGTTCATAACTTTCTGAATAGCATGGCGGCGCGATTGTATGGCATGGGCATACAAAAACTGCCACAGCGTCTACAAAGATGCATTGACAGAAATGGTGATTATGTCGAAAAATGTAAATCGCTGTAGAAATGAACAGGTCTATGTACGTATAAAGAAATAAGAGACCTTACTTCTGGGATTACCCTCGTACATATGGCCCCATAAATAAAAACTTCGAGGTTCGCCGATGACATTGTAATTCTGTCAGAGACAGCAAAGGACTTGGAAGAGCAGTTGAACGGAGTGGATAGTGTCTTGAAAGGAGGATATAAGATGAACATCAACAAAAGCAAAACGAGGATAATGGAATGTAGTCGAATTAAGTCGGGTGATGCTGAGGGAATTAGATTAGGAAATGAGACACTTAAAGTAGTAAAGGATTTTAGCTGTTTGGGAAGCAAAATAACTGATGATGGTCGAAGTAGAGATGATATAAAATGTAGACTGGCAACGGCAAGGAAAGCATTTCTGAAGAAGAGAAATTTGTTAACATCGAGTATAGGTTTAAGTGCCGGGAAGTCGTTTCTGAAAGTATTTGTATGGAGTGTAGCCATGTATGGAAGTGAAACGTGGGCGATAAATAGTTTGGACAAGAAGAGAATAGAAGCTTTCGAAATGTGGTGCTACAGAAGAATGCTGAAGATTAGATAGGTAGATCACATAACTAATGAAGAAGTATTGAATTGGATTGGAGAGAAGAGAAGTTTGTGTCACAACTTGACTAGAAGAAGGGATCGGTTGGTAGGACATGTTTTGAGACATCAAGGGATCACCAGTTTAGTATTGGAGGGCAGCGTGGAGGGTAAAAATCGTAGGGGGAGACCAAGAGATGAATGCACTAAGCAGATTCAGAAGGATGTAGTTTGCAGTAGGTACTGGGAGATGAAGCAGCTTGCGCAGGATAGAGTAGCATGGAGAGCTGCATCAAACCAGTCTCAGGACTGAAGGCCACAACAACAACATATGGCCCCATTCGGCATCGGGGGCTATGCCAGGGGTGCCGTGCTCACCTGCTGCCGGAGGCGGCGCACCTCATCCCAGGAGGCGTCGTCGTCTATGGCGTAGACGAGCAGGAAGGCGTGCGCCGTGGCGATGGAGAGGGCGCGCATGGCGGGGAACTGGTGCGCGCCCGCCGTGTCCAGGATGTCGAGCGTGAGCGCCGCGCCGTCTGGCAGCTCGTACTCGCCGCGGTGCAGCTCCTCCACCGTCTGGCGGTACTTGGCCGGCCAGCGGTCGTACAGGAACTGCGAGATGATGGCCGACTTGCCGACGCGCGCCGCGCCCATCACCACGACGCGCTGCTGCTGGCTGACCGCGCCGCCGCCGACGCCGCCGCCGCCGGCAGCCCCAGAGGAGGACCTGGAGGGCGAGTCGGTGCCCAGCGAGGGCAGGCGTAGGCGGCCGCCCGCTCCCGGCATCCTAGAAGAGCGCTTCTCGGAGGAGTAGCTAACGGGGGCTGGACCTGCAATGAGGAAACGCCGAGCTCAGGAACGTACTACTCAGTGACTATAAAACCTGACTCGTTAAGCCGCGCCATAACTACTCTTAAATCTTCTCCAGTGCTTCATATTTCGATTTGTCTTTTGGAATCTTCTTCAGCACTCCACTAAAGTGCTCCGAGTGTTCAGCCATCCTGGGACAACTGTGTGTGAAGGATATATATATATATATATATATATATATATATATATATATATATATATATAAAGTAAGGTCTCCTATTTTTTATAAGTACATTGACCTGTTATTTCTACAACTGTTTTCATCAGTTTAGTGCTTGAACATGTAATGTTGATGCATTAAGTTGTTCTGAAAGCGGTGCTGATATTCAAAACAATAAAATCGGGTTAAAAGCTGTGAGCTATCTGGGGAAGTTAACCTTGCATTACTGCATTACTGAGCAACTGTTTCAGCAGGTATCCAGTCTAGCTTACCAAATTCCCAACCAGACTAACATTAATTATAATCTTTTAATAGTCATCTTACGACAACCAGTTAAATAAAACGAAATAAAATCAGTTTGTATTTGGACACTTATTTTAACATTGATCACTGTTCCGCTAAAATTTCAGCATATTAAACTTGATTCATGATTAAATTGGTGCCTTATTTAGGAGTGTGAAAATGTGAGTTTGTAATCTTACAGAGCACATAAAATATGGAGCCGAGATTGGGGGACTGCATACAACACTACATTCATAAAATAACACACGAAGAACATTGAAACATATGCAAGAGGAAATTAACCACAATCAACCGATTCAATTTTCACCCAAAGAAGTTACGTTCGTAGCGCAATCCTGTCCGTCATGAAATTACCACACACTGGTATACTAAATTCATACTAACTCTCTGTGAAATCTTCCCAAAAAGAATAGCTGAGGGCTACTTTGATGATTGCACCACATGCTTCACGTGGTCAACTTGATTTACACAAAGAGTGTAACTCGACAATAATTTTGATAATGAAAATAAATTTCATCGAAATGCAATTTACAAAAGAAAAACCTCGAACTGGTTACTATCGTCTTACTATTAACCTGATGGGTCAAACAATTGTATAAGCACGTGGTACTGGTCTCACAAAGTACACCCCACGTGGGTTGAATATAAAGGAAAGTTCCTATATTGAAAAATATTGTCAAGACGGGACGTTATAATCTCATGCACATTGGCATTTAAGATTGATAATCTTAGAGTTACGGATCATCAACACATGGTTCCACTTTACTCACAAAGTAGTGACAAAGCAATTACTGGAAGATATTCTGAAATTGACACTCGGATTGCACTGCGTTGCAATTTAAGATAACATAAGATATTTTAGATCTAAACCTGAAGTACAGGCGTGGGCCCCTACCAAGGGTGCTTCACAGATACAAACGGAAGTTACCATAGCTACCTGTTCTGATGTTGGTCCTACTGTTCTCTAGCAGACACGCTTGTCTGCTACCATCAAGCATGCAACTAGAAATACATTTGCTCATTCATCCTTTCATACAGAAGGGAAGGGGGATGACAGTATCTTATCATATACACTACATAAAAAAAGTGCATGTAGGTTCCATATGAGTCTGTGTGACATGAATTACATATAAATTGTGTTTTAAAGTGTAGTAGTGTAACAGATCGTTCATGTTTATGTGTAAAAGTAACAAATGGTTCAAATGGCTCTGAGCACTATGGGACTCAACTGCTGAGGTCATTAGTCCCCTAGAACTTTGAACTAGTTAAACCTAACTAACCTAAGGACATCACAAACATCCGTGCCCGAGGCAGGATTCGAACTTGCGACCGTAGCGGTCTTGCGGTCCCAGACTGCAGCGCCTTTAACCGCACGGCCACTTCGGCCGACGTAAAAGTAACACGTTCCACTGCTCAGTCTCCGACCAGATGGAGAAATTCAGAAGTGGAATGTATGCCGTAAATGACAACAGATTTAAGAAATTAACATGAAAGGAATCCAACAGAGACCTTTCAAACATTTAGCTATTTTTCGACATTATCACCATTTCTGTCGATGCATTTTTGTAGATGCTGTGGCAGTTTCTATATGCGCCATGTCATACCAGCTCGCCGCCTTGCTGTTCAGAAACTTATGAACCTCCTCTTTCACCTCGTCGTCGGAGCTGAATCGCTGGGACCACAATTAACGCTGACAGGTACTGTGAGACTCTGAAAAAACTCAAACGGGCAATTCAGAACCGGAGAAGAGGAATGTTGAGCAATGGCGTACACATTCTCCATGACAACGCTCGCCCACACATCGCTCGGTAAACCGTTGCTCTCCTGCAACAGTTTCAGTGGAACATAATCACCCACACACTCGATAGTTCTGACTTGGTGCCCAGTGACTATCGCCTGTTCCCTAGGTTGAAAGAACATTTGGCCTGAAAGTGATTCAGCTCCAACGACGAAGTGAAAGAAGAGGTTCATAGCTTTCTGAACAGCGCGGCGGCGAGCTGGTATGACATGGGCATACAAAAACTGCCACAGCGTCTACAAAAATGCATCAACAGAAATGGTGATTATGTCGAAAAATACCTAAATCTTCAAGCTATAAACTGATGTAAACCATTGTAGAAATAAACAGGACTATGTAATTATAGAAAAATAGACCTTACTTTTGGGATTCAAATGGCTCTGAGCACTATGGGACGCAACTGCTGTGGTCATCAGTCCCCTAGAACTTAGAACTACTTAAACCTAACCAACGTAAGGACAGCACACACATCCTTGCACGAGGCAGGATTCGAACCTGCGACCGCAGCAGTCGCACGGTTCCGGACTGCGCGCCTAGAACCGCGAGACCACCGAGGCCGGCTTTGGGATTACCCTCATATATATATATATATATATATATATATATATATATATATATATATATATATATGTGTGTGTGGGGGGGGGGGGGGTAGCACATGCCACCTATTACCTCAGTTATTTGCTGGATGCACTACAGTGTCTGTCTTCATGTACAGTTCTTTCCCTCTACAGCTCCCTCTAGTACCATAGCAGGTAATCATCGACGTCTTAACAATGGTCCTATCATCTTAACTATGCCACTTGTAAGTGTTTCCCATAAATTTCTTTCCGTTCCAATTCTACGCGGAACCTCACCATTCTTTATGTTATCAGTCCACCTAATTTTCAACATTCGTCTTTGGCGCCACGTCTCAAATGCTTCAATTCTCTTCTTTTCCGGTTTTCCAACAGTCGGTGTGTCACTACCATACAATGCTGTGCTCGAAACGAACATTACAGAAATTTCTTCTTCAAGTGAAGGCTATTAGATTTCTCTCGGCTAGGAATGCTCTTTTTGTCAATGCTAATCTCCTTTTTATGTTATTGCTCCGTCCATGATAGGTTATTTTGCTGCCTAGGTGGCAGAATTGCTTAACTTCATCTACTTCGTGACGTTAATTTTTCTCGCTTTCTTCATTTGTGCTACTTCTCATTACTTTCGTCATTCTTCGACTTACTCTCAATCTATAGTCTGTACTCATTACACTTTTCATTCCTTTCAGCATATCATGTAATTCTTCTTCACTTTCACTCTGGATAGCAATGTCATCAGCAAATCTTAACTTTCATATTTTCACCTTGAATTTTAATTCCAGTCCTGAATCTTTCTTTTATTTCCATCATTGCTTCTTCGATGTATAGATTAAATACTGGGGCGAAACACCGCATCCCTGTCTCACAACTTTTTTTATCAGGGCACTTCGTTCTTGGTCTTCCACTCAGATTATTCCCTCTTGGCTTCAAAATGGTTCAAATGGCTCTAAGCACTATGGTACTTAACATCTGAGGACATCAGTCCCCTAGACTTAGAACTACTTAAACCTAAGGACATCACATACATCCATGCCCGAGGAAGGATTCGAACCTGCGGCCGTAGCAGCAGCGCGGTTCCGGACTGAAGCGCCTAGAACCACTCTGCTTCAGCGGCCGGCCGTCTTGGCTCTTTTACATGTTGTACATTACTTGTCTCTCCCTGTAGCTAATCCCATTTTTGTTATCATTTCGAACATCTTGCACTATTTGACGTTGTCGAACGTTTAGGGTTACATAAGGAGCCAACCACTAGTGATGCAGTCACACATGCTTCATGTTGTCATCCAAGGCGCTGTGAAGTGACTTTTTCAGCTCATTAATTGATCGCATCCTTAATCTACCTCTCGGTGAAGATGCCACCACTACTTGCTCTTGTGGCTCAATTTTCCAGATTCTGAGTTTGACCACGGCATCCCTCATATGCGTCGTGCTCCCGCTTCGTGAAGCTGTGCTGTGCATGCCAGTGAGTAAGGTAACTAAACGATTTTTCTGTATGTATTTTCACTGTCTAGTTTCCTATCCTTTTTAAATCCAAATAATTCACGTTTATCAAACCATAAAATTTATTTGTTACAGTTTTTTATCATTCCGGTTCTTTTCAGGAACACATTTGAGAGGCATTTGGGATTTTCAACCTTTTAATATCCTAATCGCATTTTTCCCGTGTATTTGAATCGTATAATCATTTTTATGGACGGCGTGCCCCGTGAGTAAGTTTTCGTAAAATCTTTTTCCGTGGAGTACGCTCTAACACGAAATGGGATGAGGAAGTTTTCTTATACCTATTTTTGTAAGTTAATCTGGAGGTGCCTACCACAGGTGAAACGCGTCATTGAAATTTGAAACTCAAAACCTTCGCTAACAAGACCGTATTTTGATCTCTAGGGCTTACCTTCCCGTAGACAACAAGGTTATTTGAGACGGAGCACATTCTTGAATTGGTTGAGTAGTGGGAAGGAAGTCGGCTGAGCCTTTTCAAAGAAATCATGCTACCATTTCGCAGGACCGAGTTAGATAAATCAGAGAAAATCTAAATCAGTATTATGGGTCTTGAATGTGAACCGTCGTCCTCGCGATTGCGAGTACAGCATACAACCCCTGCGCCACATACTTTCGAATTCCAGTGTAAGAGGATCCCAGTAGGGGGAACGAAATGTCGAACACTGGACAAATTTTAAGATTAAATTGGGTGGCACAAACTTCTCAGGAAATTTTATCAGCAATGACAACGGCCACGAAAGCTTACAGACATGTACGTTTGTATGCTTTTTAGTGATTGAATCTTAGATTGCTGTCGTATTGGAAAAAGAGCGCTTCTGTTACCATTGTGAATGAAATATACTGAAGACAATTAAAATTCCAGCTTCTTGAAGGCGGCGCGCATCAAACGTCAAATAGACATCGACATCGGGAATGGAAACAATTAGCATTACAGTCTAGGCACTGAAAATAGGTAGGAGGAACGAAATTTACTTTCTGTGTAAAAGGAGTTATTACGCAAGGAGTGTGTAATTCTAAACTCACATTTCGGTTTTGGTTGATACCGGTATCTTGTCAAGCCCGTGTAAGAGAGAGAATACCACAACGTGCCCCATTTCGACAATGGAAGGACCATGATTGCTTGGGACTTCACGACTCTAACGCAGGTATGAATCTGATGGTTTTATGAGGGTCGTACTAAATGCAAGCGACACCACAGCACAATACTTCGATTACAGTAAAAGTCACGACACGACAACAGAAAGGAATAGCACACACTAACACACAAACGCAGATCATCACACAGAGTAGCAGACATAATAAAGAAACAAGGATTA
The DNA here is from genome assembly GCF_021461395.2 of Schistocerca americana. Taxonomy (NCBI): domain Eukaryota; kingdom Metazoa; phylum Arthropoda; class Insecta; order Orthoptera; family Acrididae; genus Schistocerca; species Schistocerca americana. Next base: position 1,097,486,218 of record NC_060119.1, on the reverse strand, counting down.
CATATTGCTTACAGAACAAGAAACACATTCCAGTCACATTCACAAACAGAAATAGACAAACCAGATAAATATCAAGAAGCAAATATATATAGACAGAAAGTCAAGGAAGTGAATCAGTGTATCTGGGAATCTACATCTACATGGCTACTCCGCAAATCACACTTAAGAGCCTGGCAGGGGGTTAATCGAACCACCTTCTCTACCTCGTGATGACCGGGTGTTGTGTGATGTCCTTAGGTTAGTTAGGTTTAAGTAGTTCTAAGTTCTAGGGGACTGATGACCATAGCTGGTAAGTCCCATAGTGCTCAGAGCCATTTGAACCACCTACATAGGCAGGAGTTTCAAACCTAAGTGCAAAGCACATATAAGAAGTTGGAAGTACGAACACAGCCGTTCTATCTTTACCACAAACCTGATTAAACATTGACACGAACCACTCATCACGGAACAGGACATTAAAATTATTAGAGTGAACAATAACAACAGCAAAATTTTCTTATGCAAAGAGCCCTTGCAATAAAAGAGAAAGTAATTAATTACCAAATTATAACAATAAATCTCTCCTCTCTCCGTCTCTCTCTCTCTCTCTCTCTCTCTCTCTCTCTCTCACACACACACACACACACACACAGACACACACACAAACACGCGCGCGCATACATACACATACAAACACACAAAATAAATGAGCAGATATCAAACCAGCCATATATACCACAACACAAACAAGAGACGAAGGATAAACACATCAGCAGCTGGCAACATGACAAAGTGTAAAGACACGCATTCATTACAGAGTGTTGAAATAAATGTCGTCGAGGAAGCGGCCATCTGGAGTGTGAAAACAGAGTAAATACATGTCCACGACGACACAGATGGATTAACAACCTCGGAAATCGTAACACCAAACGACATTTTAATCTCAAGAAAATTGTGCAGCAATACTTGTTACTGACCTTAAAAACAAGAGAATAACGAAAGAAAATGTAATATTGTAGCATACTTGCAATTACTACATAACGCATTTATTATATGCATGAAGCAAACACGTTTTACAGGTCACTGAAGACGCTTCACACGTAAAAGAAGCGATATGCGTATGGCAAAAAAGCAAACTGCTTTTCGTTTAGTTTGAAGGAGGAATATACCTCCATGATCTTGTAACTGTACTACGACCACGGTTCTCAGTGTGTCTGATTTCCTCAATACAGCATAAAATTGAAATCATCTACAAGGGGGCTCGTCTGCAATAATCGCCTGCCCAAAGGATTGCATTCTGTTTGAGGCTGAGACTTACCAAATTTCGTATTTCCGAATATCTGAACAATTTTGAGGCATGTGATAGTCAGTTACACTGATTCATTAAATTATACTTAAAGAGATGTACGCCAGGTTTTATTTACATAGAATTATTATCCAAGAGATGTACGTCAGCTCTACTCACAGAAGTGTTTTTTTATGTTTTCGCCCTTACATCTAGAAACAAAAAGAATTTTGTAGAAATCCCATGCTTTTACCATTTTTGGCGTTCGTTAATTCCTTATTTATGTCCATAAATTGAATATTATAGACTAAACTCCGGTGAAGGTAGAACAATGATCACGTCGCTCGTACATAACAAAATTTCACCATTTTTTTTCCTGCGCGCATAAAAAGATGCACAATACACGTACTTTCTCGAGGCCAGAACAGTGCTTTAAAAGTTCATGTTGCACTTAGAATTCCTTTGATTTTTTAGTTCTCGTGTCTCTAAGACGTTATTGCAAGGAGCAGAATCTATTTTTAGAGGGAAATCAAGAGGTACCGCAATGCCTTAATTTCATGTAGGCAACTCTAATTCTGAGAATGGGACGAGGTGAACCGTGTTGTTGTGATTCTTAGCAGCAGCACAACCGAAGACAAAGTAACATGGACACAACTATAGCTCTCTTAATAGCACATATTTAAACACAATTACCCCGATTTCTATTTTAAATATCATCAGAAGAATACAAATTATCGTTTTTCTGTAACTTCTGATTTTCAAAAGCTAGGAGGTAATACACATTGCTGCAAATATATTAACCAAATAAAACCAACATATATTTGACCGAAACAGGTTTCACAGGACCAATATGACTGCATGTAAGGCAGCGTGTTCAATAAAAGTCTTGCATTAATTTTCCGAACCCATCAATCTGATTGAAATGTCGAAGATTTCCTGTCGTTGATAACAGCGTATTCCAAGTAACAAAATTTTGATTGTAACTAGAAATATTTAACTTATCGCAGGTGCTATCAACGTCCTGCAACAGAGACTGTAAATAACTGTGAAATGAAAATTCGATCGAAGGTCATTTTTATTTTTTATTTTTAATAACTGCTGTTGAGGGTGCTAAGATATACTTCGACAAATACTTGCGGAATAACACACACCTTTTGGCCCATTTTCTAAACTTTAGAGTAAAGAATTGACAATATATTTTTTGATGAACAAAGTGGAAGGCGCTAAACTAATAGTATGAAACTCTTCTACAAACAACTGACAGATGGTTCAGATGGCTCTAAGCACTATGGGCCTTAACATCTGAGGTCATCAGTCCCCTAGACTTAGAACTACGTAAACCTAACTAACCTAAGGACATCACACACATCAATGCCCGAGGCAGGATTCGAACCTACGACCGTAGCAGCCGCGTGGTTCCGGACTGAAGCGCCTAGAACCTCTCGGCCAGCGGGGCCGGCAACAACTGACTACTTTTATGCATTTCGAGTAGAGTGGCTGAAATGTGTAAGCGAGAAAGTTATCTAAAGTGAAAACAAAATTTTATTGCTTTAAAAATATTATAGGAAAGGCTCTTTGAATTAACAAATTTCCGCAAAGAACACTCGCTACATGGGAACTGAGATTACTTTCGTTGATATCAAGTAGACCTCACAATGTTCAGTTTATTGCCAAGAGTAATAGAATTTTAAGAATTTCCGCAAGTTCTTCACAGAGGCTTCCTCTGACCTCAAGTGCCAGCTGAAAGCTAAAAGTGTAATTTACTTCCAAAAACGAGAATAGGTCTTCTTTCTAATGAGCTAGCACACGAAAAAACTTCAAGTACAAACCACTAAACAGACTTTTTCCTCGGAACCTGTCTTGTTGTGAATACAAAGGAAAAAGGAGAAAAATATGTTTGCTCGCTACACAGAATTCAGCTACTAGAGTACAACTGCCCCAAGTAAATAAGTTTCGCCTACAATTAAGGTCACTAAGCTCTTCATTTACAAAGGATGTGCTGTCAGCCTCAGAGAAGCATACGCACTGCTGAGAACTTGCGGTATAAAGCGGTAACAAGTTCCACGCCAGCTGCCACGACTTTCACGTTTAAGCTCTACGTCTGTTGGAAAAAGTATTTAACGAGGACAACGAAAGTTGGCAGTCTGACAGAGCAGTAATGTGCTATAAGATGCGCTGCCAACATAAAATTACTCGAATGCAAGTTCTATCCTCTTCATGAAAACTTGTTAACCTATTAATGAGTAGAACTTTGAGATGCGGCCAGCGACAGCTATTAAATTTCATGCTGAACTGAAATAAAATGAACCGGCTGACGGCTGTAATTGGTAACTTCTTTACTGTCACACCTCACCGCCTTCCGTGCTGTTCCCTTGCAATCACCACAGGTGTGCCACCGCGCTATTCGGCCAGTTGACCTGTTTTATTTGACAACTTCCCCTCTTCAGGAGTTTAATTTTTTACTACAAACGTTGGGGGTGTATCGGTGCGCTAATATGACACTGTTTTCACCTGAAGACGCTGTTTTAATGCAGCAAAAACGGCTGTGACAATAAAGAAATCACCGTTTACCGCTGTCTTCTGGCACATTTTAGATGCGTCAACTTTACTCATAAAACCACATAAGTTTCAGATAGCTGTTGGAGGTGTACGAGATGTTTGTCTGCAACGCCTTTTACCCTACGTTCAACAATTGGTCTGTTTTTTTCCGATTGCACAACATGCTGTGCCTCGTGGCAGTGATATGCAAAATCTTTCAAAAAGAATGTTAATTGCGAAGATATACAACAGATGATGCTAACAGTGGGACAGTGTTATATTGAATAGTTAATATTATATATTATATATGCAGTGAGATACTAAAGTTGGTTGTGTTTTTCTCTTTATGCACTCTTCAGAATAACAATTTATGTCTTTTGAAGAGCTTACTTTATTAAAGACGAGAAACGTTTGTTAACTCTTACAACGGAGCTCTATTTATTTTTTAGTCATCAGTCTTTTGACTTGTGTGATGAGGCCCGCCACAAATTCCTGTCCTGCCCCAAACTCCTCACCTCACAGTAGCACCTGCAACCTACGTCCTCAATGGATTGCTGGGTGAGTCTTAAACTCTGTCTTCCCCTACACTTCTTTCCCTCTTCAGCTCCCTCTAGCACCATGGAAATCATTCCTTGATGTCTTAACAATGTCCTATCATCCTGTCGCTTCTCCTTGTGCAGTGCTTCCCACATATTCCTTTCCCCTCCGATTCCGCGCAAAACCTACTCATTCCTTACTTTATCAGTCCACCTATATTTCAACATTCTTCTGTAGCACTACACCTCAAATGCTTCGATTCTCTCTGTTTCAGTTCTCCCACAGTTCATGTTTCATTACCATACAATGCTGTGTTCGAAACGCACATTCTCAGAAATCTGTGCCTCAAATTAAAGTCTATATCTGATAATAGTACACTTCTATTGGCCAGAGATGTCCTTTTGGCCAGTGCTAGTCTGCAATTGACGTCCTCCTTGCCCCGTCCGTCATTGGTTATTTTCCTGCCTACATAGCAGAATTTCTAAACTTCATCTACTTGGTGACCATCATTCCCGATGTTAAGTTTCTCGCTATTCTCATTTCTGCTTCTGCTCATTACTTCCATCTTTCTTCGATTTTTTCTCAATCTATACTCTGTACTCATTAGACTGTTCGTTCCATTCTGGAGACGCTTTCATTCAGGATAGCAATGTCGTCAGCGAATCGTATAACTGATATCCTTTCAAAAAAAAAAATGTTCAAATGTGTGTGAAATCTTTTGGGACTTAACTGCTTAGGTCATCAGCCCCTAAGTTTACACACTACTTAACCTAAATTATCCTAAGGACAAACACACACACCCATGCCCGACGGAGGACTCGAACCTCCGCCGGGACCAGCCACACAGTCCATGACTGCAGCGCCAGACCGCTCGGCTAATCCATCGCGGATGATATCCTTTCGCCTTGAATTTTAATTCTACTCCTAAAGCTGTCTTTTATTTCCCTCATTGCTTCTTCATGTACAGATTGAACAGTAGGGGCGAAAGTCTACATCCTTGTCTTATAGCCATTTTAATCCGAGGACTTCGTTCTTGGTCGTCCACTCTTATTATTCCCTCTTTGCTGTTGTACACATTGTATATTACCCGTCCCTCCCCATACCTTACCCCTATTTTTCTCAGAATTACTAACATCTTGCACCATTTTAGATTGTCGAACACTTTTCCCATGTCAACAAATCCTGTCACCCTGTCTTGATTTTCCTTTAGTTTTGCTTCCATTATCAATCGCAATGTCAGAATTGCCACTCTGGTGCCTTTACCTTTCTTACAGCCAGACTGATTGTCATCTAACATACCCCTAATTTTGTTCTCCTTTCCTGTGTATATTATTCTTATAAATAACTTGAATGCATGAGCTATTAAGCTGATTGTACGATAAGTCTCGCACTTGTAAGCTCTTGCAGTCTTCGGAATTGTGTGGATAATATTTTTCCGAGAGTCAAATGGTATGTCACCAGACCGGTACATTCTACACACCAATGTTTTGTTTCCACTTCCCTTCTGCCTTATCTTAAGTTCTCCAAAGATCTCTTAAATTCTGACTCTAGTACTGGATTACCTACTTCTTCTAACTCGACATAAACGATACACTGAGTAACCAAAAAATAAAACGAAGCGTCCAGGATATAAGGTCCGATGTCTATGTAATTTCAATGTAAATAATTACAGTTGCAGTTCTGTGTTAATCACCGTGAGAGCGCATTAGTGTTGATCCTGTTCATTGCTGTTACCAGGCCTGATACTGCATAAAAAGCGTGTGAAGGCGTAAGATGTCGAGCGACAGCCTTATCAGCACTTGAAAGAGTTTGAAAGCGGCCTCATTATGGGCCGGCTGGTCCAGTATCCAGATTAGTGGCATATGCGGACGTGACACTGCCTGATGTTACACTGTGTGAAATCGCGAGGGCAAGCATACTAGCCTATGTTTTCGACGAGAACGCCTGACCACCACAAGGGACGATCGTCCTATTGTGCACATCGTAGACCCTTTACATTAGCGCCCGCCTTCCGAGAGCAAGTAATTGACTTTTGTTACGTTCTGTAGAAACCTGCACCATTGGATAGAGACTATAAGCAGCCGGACTAGAGGAATTACAGTACCACGCATGGCTTCTGTTACAACACAGTGCAGTGGTGACTTGACCGGCGAGTATGGAGTGCTGACGCATGGCGTTGAAGTGTGTTCAGCGGTGACTCACGATTCTGCCTACCCGCTACCACGGATGACCATCGGAGGCTCGTTTGAGGGCGAGTTGGTGAGTGGTCTCGCTCTTCCAGTGCTTTGGAGAGGCACAGCTGAGTATTCCTGGGGTGGGAAGCCATCGAGTATTACTTGGGGGAACAATGACGGGGCAACCGTATATCACGGACATCCTACTTCCCTCCCGACAGTATCATACTTCCACGTATCAACGGGACAATGCTCGTCGACACGTGTCACGCGTCCCTATGAGCTGCCTGCATGATGCTGACGTACTCCCGCGGTCTGCAACATCCCTAGTTCTGTCTGCGATAATACACGTGTGGAACCAGCACAGATGTCAACTTCGTCCTAGAGCTGGTATCCTGGATAACATGGAACAGTTACAATAGTTGTCGGTTAGCTTGCAGCAAGAGGAGATACAAGGGCCTTATGAGACCCATCCCAATCGAAGCAGTGCATACGTCCAGGCCAGAAAGGTTGTAATATCCTGCTGTTAAGTGAGCTCATACTGGCAAGTTCTTCATAAATTTGACCCGATTTTGCAATCACTGAAAGAAATTCACACATATTTACAATTCACACAATTTCATTTCATCCCTCTCCCCCTCCCCCCCCCCCCCACCACCACCACCATTTGGGTGCTTGACCTTTTTCTTAGGCAAGGTGACAAGCCATGATATACCTTCCAATAATCGTGCCGGCCCTCATCGTGCCGGACCTCCTCCTTCCGGCTCAGTGCAACAACTTGACGTGGCATGGACTCAAGAAGTGTTCTGCAGAAGTACTGAGTCATGTTGCCTCTATAGCCTTCCGTAATTGCGAAAGTGTTGCCAGTGCAGGATTTTGTGTAAGAATTGACCTTTCGATTATGACCTATAAATGTTCGATTGGATTCACGTGGCTCGAATTAAACTAAAGACGAACACGTTGGAAATTTGTGGTAAGGACTATGGGACCAAACGTCTGAGGTCATCGGTCCCTAGGCTTACGCACTAGTTAATCTAACTTGAACTAACTTACGCTAAGGACAACACACACAGCCATGCAGGAGGGAGGACTCTAACCTCCGACGGGAGGTGGCATGTTGACTAGGCCTATTATCAAACATAAAAATTTCATCGTTGGATGGAAACATAAAGTCCATGAATGGCTACAAATCGTTTCTATGTAGCCGAACGTAAATGAGGACCCAGTGCATTCCATGTAAACACAGCTCCACACCATTACGGAGCAACCAACAGCTTGCACAGTACCTTGTTGACAACTTGTATCCGTGGTTTCGTTGGGTCTGCGCCGAATATGGACCCTTCTGTCAGTTCCTAGCAATTGAAATCAGGACTCATCTCACCAGGCCACTGTTTTCCAGTCGTCTAGGGTCCTACCGACATAGTCACAAGCCAAGTGGAGGCACTGATCCGTGCTGTTATAAAAAAGGCATTCGCCTTGGTCGTCTGCTCCCATACCCGATTGACACCAAATTTCGCCGCACTGTCCTAACGGACACGTTCATCGTACGTCGCATAATGATTTCTGCGGTTATTTCAAGCAGTGTTACCTGTCTGTTAGCACTGACAACTCTGCGTAAACGCCGCTGCTCTCGGTCGTTAAGTGAAGGCTGTCGGCCACTGTGTTTTCCGTGGTGAGAGGTAATGCCTGAAATGTGATATTCTCGGCACACTCTTGACGCTGCGGATGTCAGAATACCGAAATCGCTAACGATTTCCGATATGTGATGTCCCATGCGTCTAGTTCCACTACCATTCCGCGTTCAGAGTCTGTTAATTCCAGACGAGCGGCCATAATTACCTCGGAAACCATTTTCCATTTAGTCACGTGTGTACAAATGACAGCTTCACCAATGCACTGACCTTTTATACCTAGTGTATGCGATACTACCGCCATCTGTATATGTGGATATCCTTATCCCATGACTTTTGTCACATCAGCATATGCTGAAATTTTGCAAACGTGTAGAACAACCGCGAAGGAATAGTGTACACTTACTTGATAAACGCCCTGTAACATTGTAGTAACGCGTCGGAATACATGTTGTTAGCCTTTATCCACTCACTAAAACAGATTTTTTCACTCTTGAAGAAGTCTTGTAGTTTGTATCAAATCAACTTTACAGCCGTTTAGAGTAATTAGATCACTGTGTCCCAGGTTCGGTTCCCAGCCAGACATTCGATGTTTCTGTTGTCCTAATCGTTTCACCTCACCTTCATCATGAATACGTGCAAACCGCTGAAGTGGCGTCAAATAGAAAGTCTTGCACCAAGCGGTCGAACAACCCCCTAACGGGGTCTATTGGCCAATAATGCCATAAATGATATGTAATGGACTGAGGCGATCCGGAAAGCGTTCCCAATTCACCTGTTTGCAGCTAAAGCCGATCTGAGATTATCTGATCTTCGAACATCTATTATATTCCGACGCCACGTTTTCGCACATGGGTTCCTTATAAAAACGTTGTAAACTAACTATCCTATGTATTTGCGTTTACTTATTTTCAGTTATTAGAACAATGAATCCATCTCTTGTGTTTGTCTTTTCTTTGTATACTTCTCCTTTCAAACATTCTAATGTATTTTTACATTTACCACTCCCTCAGTAACGGCGTAATGATTTATGTTCCAGTGATCGCTGGTTTTCAATGTTATAAGGATCTAATGATTTTTATTCAAATGTTCACTGGTTTTGTATGCCTCACTGAATTAGTGAGGTTAAGCACATGGATATGGTTGTGTACGACCTTCCTAGGCTACGTACTACAGACCACCTGTTGAATCCACTGTTTAAGATATACTGAGACTCTTTACAGCGAATTGTCCATGGTTGAATACTGTTTGTTATTTAGAAGTTTGTAATTGTTTTATGTATATTTTTACACATCTACGTTGTCTTCGTATCTTTTTCCTCGGCGTAACAGTACAGTAGCAATCTTGCGATTACGCATCACTCTAAGATAACTTCATGTTTTGGACATTAGGTTGTAATGGAGCAGTTTCTTTGTTTACATTTTCTGCCGAATAGAAATTTTCTCTAAATAATCATATTGTCATAAATTTCATCTATGCTATAAGTTATCTATACTGATGTGCCAACTTGGTCTCCAAAGAATGTGAGTGCTACTGCCTTTGCTTTGTTCTCTGTTTTATTTATGAAGTTATCAGCTTCCTAGTTTTAGCTGTTGTTGCCGTATTCTGCTTAATTTCACATAATATTTGTACTACAAACGTATTTACATTCTTTAAGTATGTTTGCCACAGTGTCATCTATCGCCTTGTAGTTTTCCTGCAAAGCACGTAATATCAGCGATTCTGCTCGTTGCTCTGAACTGGGCGCACATCACTGTTTGATGACTGAGTCTTCGTTATGGCTGCATGTTTGTTCAGTGTTTTATATTGGGCACGTAACACAAAAAATGGTTCAAATGGCTCTGAGCACTATGGGACTTAACATCTATGGTCATCAGTCCCCTAGAACTTAGAGCTACTTAAACCTAACTAACCTAAGGACATCACACAACAACCAGTCATCACGTAACACATATTGCTATTAAGTGGTACACTGTTACTACATATGAGGTGTTCAGAAATTAACATTACAAATTTCCAGGACTTACAGAAGGAAGAGTACATAATATTTTGAGTACCGTTTCCGTTCTACGACGATTTCAATTCAATTATGTAACGCGCTCACGTTTGCTGAGAGAAAGAGAGTAGTCACAGAGTTGCTTGTCCCGGTATAACATAGGGTAGACAATAAGACGTGTACTGCCTCAGTCGGTCCTGAATCGAGTTCTGGTAGCTGCATTAGAAACTGGGGAGACTCTACGTGCAATGGAAAGCGTGAATAAAACACATTTCGTAGGTATAATGTCTGTCTCAATGTTGGTGGTCACCACATAGAGCCGCTGTTGTAATGCATCAGTATTGTTGTGTACATTCAGCACATATTTTTTTCCTTTGAGTAATGTAAACACAAATAAATGTGCTTTGAGTACTAAATGGATGCTTCGCTATGTTTCCTTTCGAACTGTTACCTAATAACTGTACGGTTTATGCCTATTTCAGTTCTTCGAGCAGAAGTGGATGAAATAAACATCTGAACTGAAACCCTCGTAGTACGGGAACGACACGCCTAGACATGTGTTGACATTCAAAATATTGTGTGCATCAAAAAAAAAACATCCGATTTAAAAAAAATCATAACTATTACGTTATTTCAGGTTATGTCCGTGAACAGCCTACTATTGGAAAGAGCAAACTCTCGAGTTATACATGGTTCTCACTAGCTAGCAGCAGTGTGCGCCCACTTCAGTTCTAGCAAAAATGGTATCGGGACAACAGAAAGCGTTTTATATCCTACGTTTCGCGCAGTGCGGGTCAGTAATAACTGTTCAGCGTGACTTTCCTACTAGGTAAGATGTCGATCCTTCAACAGCACAGAGCATGAAACAGGTTGTTTGCGTAAAGGGAAATCGCCGGGCCGCCCCGAGTGTCTTACACAGACATCGAACGCATCCGTCATAGTTTCACAAGGAGTCCGCTGAAATCCTTTTGCCATGAAGCTCGACAGCTCAGGAGGCCCCCGATGTCCGTCCGGCGTGTGTTGCGTCGACGCTTACACAAGAAACCATACAAAATTCAGCTACTGCAAGCTCTTCGTGAAGGTGGCAAACAACAACGTGAGGAGTTCTGTAATTTCGTTCTTGGTAAGATGGAGTGTGACAGTTTTCCTCCACGCTTAGTGTTTAGTGATGAGGCAACATTCCATTTAAATGGAAAGGTAAACCGTCATAATGTGAGGATATGGGGTACGGAACAGCCACATGAAGTTGTACAACATGAGAGAGAGATCTCCAAAATCTAATGTGTTTTGTGCAGTTTCACGGGATGAGGTGTCCATTTTCCTTTGCCGAGAACATTGTTACAGTAAGCACATGTCTCGATGTGCCTGAGATTCGAATGACATCATTTACGAACGGGACGCGGAACCGCCACACTGGCGTCGGGAAATGCGGGAATTTTTAAATCGCAGGATTACTGAACGACGGGTCGGTCGCACTGAATCAAATGATTCAGTCTTACATTACTGGCCTCTAAGGTCACCGGATCAGACTATATGTGATTATTTCTTGAGGGGATATGTAAAAGACTGTGTTTTTGTGCCTCCGTTGCCAACAACAATGGATGAACTGAGACATCGCATAACAGCAGCCGTGGAAGCTGTAACTGAAGACATGTTCGCTGCAGCGTGGGAAATCCGAACACTGCATTAACATATGCCGTGCGTCTCAAGGGGGGCATATTGAACACCTATGTAAAAGTATGAAAAAAACCTTTCATAATTTCCCGTTGACCAAAAAAAATTCATTCTAAATTCATTCTATATATTTATTGGTTTCAGAAATATACACGTGCCATAACGGATGATTCTTTTTGATACACCCTGTATTATGTGCACTCTCCCTACTCCAAGTCCTAGCCGTTTGTAACGGGAATTTCCGAACACCCTGCATACTATGTATAACTTACTTACCTGTCTGAACGTGCAATGGAGCAGTATGTGACGATTGATACTCTTGGTTTATTTACATTTTTAGGTATTTGTTAGATAATATTCCGTCGATTTCTAAATTCTAAAATGTTTCCTACGGTCACTTTCGTGTAAAAGCTTGTGTTACGTTGATGAGAGTGTGTCTGCATCCAGTCTTGCGTGATTAGACACTGCATTGATTTACCTCATGTTAAATTTGTCAGTGTTCTTTGTACTGTTTCCCTTTACGTGCAGTTTCCTACGCTTTTTAAAATGAATATGTGTGATTGTTCAGCGAAACTAGTAACAACGATTGTTACAATATTGCGATACGGATTATTAAAGAATTTTAGATAAAAGGAACTTGAACGTTTAATTTTTTTCATAGACCGCTTGTTTCCAACCTAATTATACCAGGAAATAACATCGGTTAGATGGCCGGTGTTACCACCTGCATTTTCCAGGGTGGCTGCTCTTACTGCTGAAACGCGTATCTGTGCTGTTAACCCTGCAGTTAACAGGTACACAGCTGATGCAGCCGGTGCTCAGCGGTTGTAATGGATTTGCGGCTCTCATGATTACGTGGCAGCTGTGGGCAGAACCGTTGATGAGGCCGTGCAGAACGGCACGGTGCGTGCGTTATAAGCCAGATGCCTCCTGGTGCGCGCTTTAACAATTGCTCTGCTTCAGAGAGCAGCAGAAACGAACGCCGCGTGAGTGCCTTCATTAGAGCTGCGTCAAAAGAAAGAGCAGAAAATTTGGTAGAGATTGCGACGCGTGTTGTATGCCTTCAGGTCACTATCTATGAGATGGTACAAGGCGCCAAAGCGTTCTCTGCTGAAAAGTGTTGCTAAAAGTTAAAAAGTATAGCCATTCTAGTGATAAAAACAATATCAGTAATGCGGTAAGGCTAGTACGTTAACACTGCTGTCTACTTAGTAAGCGAAGTGAAGGTAGCCTGCCGCATCGGAAGCAAACGAACAAATAAGGATATAGCAGCAGACTAGCTAAGGCATATAGGATATTCTTCTATACAACAACTGTACTAGTGTCATAGGGGTTAATTTATAAATTACTGAGAATGTACCTCAGCATTTCTCAACCGCCATGGCGCGACAGAAATGCTGTCGCGAATACATGTCAGGTGCGTCATGAGCTTTTTAATGTCTTCTAATCTTCTATTAGTAAGGTATCTAGAACATAAAAAATATGTCGCCAAATTGTTTCTTGGAATAGTGCAGTGTGCAAGAAATCTCCCGTCATTATTCGTGATTATACACATAGTAATAAAACAATGTGTTGTATGTACTTTGTGAGTTAGTTTTTTTTGCAGCTAGATGAAAATCACTTGTAGGGGTGTCGCAGAAGTTTAAAACGTGCTTTGGTGTACCCTAAAGGGAAAAAATTGTTGAGAAACGCGGGTCTAGAACACCATATTGTATGGACGTGGTTCGTGGACTGCGAGGCAAACGGAAACCAGGGGGAAACAAAGATTTTGAGACGTGTTGCTATCGAACGACGTTGAAAATTAGGACGGAACGAAATAATTCCTGCAAGAAGTGAGGTTCTCATTGGGATCGACAAGGAAAGAAATACGTGGACACGTTGAAGGAACATATGTTAAGGCATCTGGGATTACTTCTATGGTATTAGATGAAGCTGTAGATGATACGAACTATAGTGGGAGAGAGATATTTAAATGTATCAAGAAATAATTGAAGGTGTTGGGTGTAAATTCTATTATGAGATGACGATGTTAGCACAGGAGAGGAAGTCTGAGTGGAATACATGTTGTCTAAGGCACGTTGCACGAGACATCGGCAATTGTGTCCAACGGTCCCTACAGATTAGATCGATGTCGCAGGGAATTGAGCTCACACTCGAAAACGTCATACCTCAGCTACAAAGTTTAATATCGTGTGAGCTAATGTCAATGTGAGATCATTGATGTGGACAGTCACAAATCAGAAAAACATCCTCACCAATGGTGAGGTCAGTCATCAAGGGCTAACAAGCATTTATTTATTAACTCTTTAAACAGCTTTTTTCGAATTTTCCTCTACGTTACGTAACTTCTGCAAATGAAAATAGCCGAACACAGAACAAAAGCGACCACCTTAGATACAGCACGGTAATGCAAACACTTTACCTTCGACTCATAAACTCACCGGAAAAAAATTAGTCAATCGCTGGACTAATCACTACGAGCATAATTTAATAGCACGTAATTCCACCCCTGGACTTGATACCCAAGTGGATTTCGTAAGGAGGTGAGCCCACAAGGTTGTCCAAGTACATCGCATGCGTTTTAGGCCACTCTCTGGGAATTTGATTATCCATTTCCTCCAAATCGCAGGTATGCTGATGCGTGCAGTAGGGATAGTGTCGTTGAGAATAGTGAAAATGTCCTCGGCCCCTTGTTCGAACCGCACCACTGCTTAATTTTTGAACAGAAGCCGTCAGCATTGGCAGCCGAAGACTTCAGCATAAGAACGGCCTTGTTAAAGAGGGCAGAGGAGCGGACAGAGATTCAGGGAGATCTCTTGCACTTTGTGTGGGAAACTGCCCCTAAAAAGGGGAAATAATCAGTAATGATCAACGGCATGAGAATGTAGAAAGCAATGGAAACCGCTACATTCAAGACACATAACGTGTATCCACAGGACATATAGCCTGTAATTGATAAGTGTCAAGATGATCTCTCCATTGGTGAAAGATTACGAGCTAGTCCCCATTCGGATCTCCGGGAGGGGACTGACTAGCGTGAGGGGACCACGAGAAAGAAATTGAATAATCAACGAGAGGATTACGTTCTACGAGTCGGGGAGTGGAATGTCAGAATTTTGAAAGTGGTATGGAAGCTATAAAATCTGTAAAGGTAAATGCTAAGTTTCAATCGGAATATAATGGGAGTCAGTGAAGTGAAATGTAAACAAGACAAGGACCTTTTTTGATCAGATGAGTATAGGGTAATATGAAAAGCAGTAGTAAGAGGTATGACGGAGTAGGATTCGTTATGAATAGGAATGTAGGGCAGAGAATGAGCTAATGTCACCATTTCAGTGATAGTGTTGTTCTCTTCAGGATCGACAAAAACAGTTCAGGTACACAAGCCAATGTCACAAACAAGACGAACAAATGGGGAAAAAAGAGAATATTGATCGGGTAATTAAGTAATGGGAGATGAAAATCTAACAGTCACGGGCGATTGCATTGCGATGATAGGGGATGGAATAGAAGAAAGGGCTACGGGAAAATATGAGCTTGGCAGTGGGAATGAGTAGGGGGAAGGATTAACAGAGTTCTGCAACAGATTTCTGCAAGTAATAGTGAATACTCTGTTCATGAGCGACAAGTGGAGGAGGTATTCTTGGAAAAGGTCGGTAGATACTGAGAGATTTCAGTTAGATTACATCATGGTCAGACAGAGATTCTAAAGTGAGATACTGAGTTATATTGTGATTCTTTAGCAGAAATAGACTAAGATCACAATGAAGATTAGGCTGAAGCTTAGGAAACTAGTCAGGAGGAATCACCGAGTAAAGAAACAGCATACGTAAATACTAAAGAATGAGGAAATGCACTTGAAGTTCTCTGAGGCTATAGATAATGTGATAATGAATCTCTCACCACGCAGTTCAGTTCAGTTGATGAGGAATGGACATCCCTGAAACGAGTAAACACTGCAGTTAAAAAGAAGAATATAGATAAAAGGAAGGTAACTTCGAGGAAACCATGGGTAACAGAAGAAATACTTCAGTTTATCGAAGAAAGAAGGTAGTACAAAACTAAAGGGGAAATTCAGGAATACAAAAAGACAAGTCGCTTAGGAATAAATACGAAGTACAGGGATGTTAATGCGAAATGGTTGCACGGAAAATGTGAAGAAATCGAACAAGAGATGATTGTTGGAAGGACTGTCTCAGCATATAGAAAAGTCAGAACGCTCTTGGCGAAATTAAAAGCAAATGCGTTAGCATTAAGAGTACAATGGGAATTCCACTGTTAAATGCAAAGGAGAGAGCGTGTAGGTGTAAAGAGTACATTGAAATCCTATATGAGAGGGATGACATGATAGAAAAAGAAAGATAAGTCGATAGAGAAGATAATCAGAATTCGAAAGAGCTTTGGAAGGTATAAAGGATAGATAACCGTCCATCGGAATTTACAAAATTATTGGGGGATGTGGCAGCAAAATGACTATTCACATTGGTGCATAGAATGTATGAAATTGGCGACACACCATCAGACATTCGTAAAAATATCACCTACATAATTCAGAAGATAGCAAGAGCCGACAATTGCGAGAATCATCACGGAGTCAGCTTAAAGGCTTATGCATCCAAATGACTGACAAGAATAATACAGAGACGAATGGAAAAGGAAAATGAGGATCTCTTAGGTAACGATCAGTTTGGCTTTAGGAAAGGTAAAGGCGCCAAAAAGACAGTTCTGACGTTGCGGTTGATACTGGAAGTAAGACTCAAGAAAAATCAAGACTCGCTCATAGGTTTTGACGACTTGGAAAAAGCCTAAAATGAGGCAAGATGTCAGAAATTCTGAGAAAGAGAGGGCTAAGCCATAGGGAAAGACGGGTATTATACAATATGTACAAGAATCCACAGGGAATAATAAGACTGGAAGACCAAGGACGAGGTGTTCGGATTATAAGGGATAAGACAGGGATGTAGCTTTTTGTCCGTGATATTGAATCTATACATCGAAGAACCAATGGCGGAAATAAGAGAAAGGCTCAAGAGTGAGATTAGAATTCAGTGTGAAAAGATATCAATGATAAGAATAATACAGAGGGATGTAGCTTTGACATTGCTGTCCTCAGTAAGAAGAATTACAGGAGCTGTTGAATGGAAAGAAAAGTCTAATGGGTGCAGAATATGGGCTGAGCGTAGATCGAAGAAAGTCGAAAATAATGAGAAGTAGCAGAAATGAGAACATCGAGAAACTTAGCACCAAATCTGGTAATCACGAAGCAGATGAAGTTAAGGAATTCTGCTACCTAGACAGCAATATAGCCACTGGCGGACGGCGCAAGGAGAACATAAAAAGCAGACTAATACAGGCAAAGGGCGAGAGAGCTCTACTAGTATCAACCATAGGAAGAAATTTCCGAGACAGTACGTTTGGAGCAGAACATTGTATGGTAGTGAGACATGGACTGTGGGAAAAGAATCGAAGCGTTTGAGATATTGTGCTACATAAGAATGTTGAAAATTAGGTGGACTGATAAGGTAAGGAATGATGAGGTTCTCCGCAGAATCGGCGAGGAAAGGAACATATGCTAAATGAAAGGCCATGTGTTAATTCATCAGGGAATAACTGCCACGGTACTAAGAGTTGTAGAGAGTAACAACTGTAGAGGAAATCAGAGGTTGAAAAACATCCAGAAAATAAATGAGGACGTATGTTCCAATTGCGACTCTGAAATGAAAAGCTTGGAACGTGATAGGAATTCGTGGCGGCCCGCAAGAAACAAAGCAGAAGACTAATGCTTCAGAAATAAATATTGAGACTTGAAGATCACGTCAAAAGACTGATGTCGTTTAGTCAGCGCGCAATCGTTACCGAGATGCCCAACAAACTCTTTGGCAGTCATTTGAAGAGAGGCGTTGTGCATCACGTTGACATCTCCTGAAATTTCGTGGGGGCACATTCCAGGAAGAGACGGACAAAATATTACTTCCTCCCACGTACATCTTGCGTAACGACCACGAAGAGAAAATTCTAGAAATTGGAGCCAATACAGAGGCTTAACACTTATTGACCATCGTTCTTCCCAGGTGCCATTCGCAAATGGAACAGGGTAGGGAGTGGAGCGGGGGGGGGGGGGGGGGGGGGGGGGGAAATCAGTTAGTTATACCAGAAGTACCTTCGACATTCACCATTAGGTGGCTTCCAGAGTATAATGCAGATGCAGATGCATTACACGCACGCGGTGCTAGGAGCTGCACAGTCGTCCTGTTGCTATGGACTGAGGCGGCGTCGCTGCTGTGTAATTGCTTTCTGTCACGTGGCGATGTGGCCTGGAAGCCCCAGCAATGGGCTGTCCGCCTGTCCTTTGCAGTCGCAGCCTCGGCCATCAGTTAAAGGAGATGCTGCGCGCGACTGCGGAGCCCTCGCCAAGGCCGCTTGCCGGGGTCAGCACCTGCTGTTGCCCCGGCAACTGCCAAGCGCCGGCGCTCGCCAGACGCTGCCACACCCCTCGCCGCGTTCCACCGAGCGCAGCGGAACGACCCACTCTCGAGTCTCAATACAACTGTCATGCTGAAAAGAAGGTGAGCTACGAAAAGTCAGTACCACGAGAGTCCGCTGGCTAAGGACATCTCCAAATGTTTCAATCTTCGTAAAGCTGCTCAAGTCGATTGTTACTGATGCGATTGTGAAGTGGAAACGCGAAGGAACAATCACAATTAACACAAGCAGCCAGATATCATGTACTGCCTGCAGGGATGGTAAAGCATTGTGGCAGTGTGAGACAAAGCATGTTGCACCAACCACCCTACTTCTTATACACTCTTATTTAATGTATTAAGGTCTAAAAAATTTTTCGCTAACACTCTTTTCAGAATTCCAATTTTAATGTACCTAAATTAAGCACAAGCATAACCAAATGGTAGAAACAAATTCCTCCACGATACTTAATTACTCAGATCATTCACTTGTTTCCTAGTTTCACTGAGGTAATTAGTTACGTCGGAAATGATGGCAGTTGAAAGTTGTTGCAGTTATAAGATTTCGTACATCTACCCTTAGGGAAAATCTTGTAATGCATACGTGCATTCCCTTCACGAGTTTAAGCCAAGTATTACGCATATTTTTGCAATCGGGGCAATCGGAAATGTTCAGTAACAGCCAGGCTACATGTACATTTGACAATTAAGCGTCAGCAAGGAGCATTAGGGATGAAATCATAGGAGGCAATGTTATGCAACCTTAGCAGGGACAAGATCCGACTATTCGGGAGTAGGATCTTACAATCTGAGACAGTGTTCCGAGACGAACTTCAGTCACAATGTCCGCAAACGTGACGTCAGATCCGCCTAGCAACAGCGATCTGAACGCCCATTGGCTGAAACTTTGGATATATATATAGGAAACGAGAGAAGTGTCCTTATTGGCTGAGGGAGAAATGGGGGGAGGGCTCTCTTGTCCTTCGGGAAGACAGGGTAAGTTAGTAGCGAGGCGCCACTCAAAAAGCACGGTCAAGTAACCGGGGCGGCTCTAAAAGAACGGTCGCGAGTAAATATTCCAGCTGTGAAACATGAGAGAAAGTGAAGGTTAATCATACAATGTGGGCTTTCACGGCCGGTGTTGTCTTCAGTTAAAACTTCGGGCTGAGAGGCCGTGGTCGATGTATAAAATTTCCACCTGACGTTTCGTTTCCATCTGAGGGAGACATCTTCTGAGGTCATCCGGCTACTGCCGCAGATGGAGACGAAACGTTAGGTGGAAATTTTATACATCGACCACGGCCTCTCAGCCCGGAAGTTTTAAATGAAGAAAAGTGAAGGTTGGTTATCAGTGACCGCCACGTGTCGTGGGCAGTGTGTATCACGATTATGGAAAGTCAGAAAGGTGTTAATTTGTTGTAAAGGGTTTAATAGCGGCGTAGCCAAGAGCCGCCATGTTGGAAATCCTGTGAAGTGTGTGTCAAAGTATTTTCTTTATTAAAACGAGTACAGTACAAATCGTTGTTGACATTTAACAACAGGCATCCCGAAACACTCCACTTCAGCCGGATCACCTACACTAAACCTGGCGCCTGAGCGCCACTATTGTGCGACGAGGGACGGACTACCAGAGCAGTAAGACACCAGGTTAGTGATACAGAAAACAGAGAAGTAAGGCAGAGTCGCGTCCTTCTCGCTACAATGCCACTGAGGGCGTTGTAATCTTATGACCTAACACGTACACTCGGAAGGAAAGACCACTTTCAAATCACTGAGCTATTTTTCGTCTCTTCAATAAAGCGTTTACATGAACTCAGACTTAATTTGTTTACAAGATACTGTTAATTAAAGATCTGACCTCATTAAATTTTCAGTGCCAACGATATCCAGACAACTGTAAATTTCGGAAATGACGTGATTTTTCTGAATCTGTTGACACCTATATTAACGAGCAAGGGTTCTTAATTAAAGATTAGTAAATTTTCAATAACTCAGTTTTAATGACCAATATGGGTCCTACGGTCACACACACGGGATTCCAAACTGCGTAAGCATCAATTAGCTCTGCCTATTTTAAGAATGCCTCTCATGACAAATAATATACAAAGGAAACATGACGACAAAATCAATAGCCAATAAAAGATGAACTTTCTGACCTATAGACCTATAGACCCTAAAGAAACTTCGTAATATCCTTGGGCGATTCTTCGTAAGGCCAAAGCTCGCTCTATTTTAAGGCAGACTGAGCTCTCGCTTATTCAATTCAGTGTCGGTCTGTACATTCTCCTCTGTCTTCGTGTGGTATAGCTTCAGGTTAACTATCCTATATTTTAAATCAGCCTCGTGAACCGTTTGTGTTCCCTCTCCATTCGATTAATTCAAGCTGAGAATACATATTATATAATTATGAGCAATGGAC
Organism: Schistocerca americana; assembly: GCF_021461395.2. Classification (NCBI taxonomy): domain Eukaryota; kingdom Metazoa; phylum Arthropoda; class Insecta; order Orthoptera; family Acrididae; genus Schistocerca; species Schistocerca americana. The sequence continues at coordinate 1,097,465,524 of NC_060119.1, read as the reverse complement.
ATCAAAATGTGTCTTTTAGGCATTTGAACAATATTTGTGACCACAGTAACAGTTCTGTTACATTTTCCTACTTAATGGCGTCTAAAGAAACATTCAATCACTTCACTGGTACTGCGTGCCGACGAGACGAGAACAACTAAGTTCGCATAGGTCCGTAATAAACACTTGTTTGTAAATATGAGACTCTGTAAGAGACCTGGTCATCATCGGTATGGCCGGCCGGGGTGGCCGAGCGGTTCTAGGCGCTACAGTCTGGAACCGCGCGACCGCTACGGTCGCAGGTTCGAATCCTGCCTCGGGCATGGCTGTATGTGACGTCCATAGGTTAGTTAGGTTTAAGTAGTGCTAAGTTTTAGGGGACTGATGACCTCAGCAGTTAAGTCCCTTAGTGCTCAGAGCCACTTGAACCATCATCGGTACGATCTTAAGGACTCCAGGATCTTAAGGACGTGGTTAAAGATTGGTAAACATCCACTTTTGAAATTAAAAAGAAGCTTCTGGGTATCCACTTTAAGGATAAGTTCTACAGCAGCACTTTCAGGTGGCGATCCAGCGAAAATGATTGGATACGAATTCTTATTCCAAGACAAGTGGTTATGCAAAATTGCATGCAATCAGCGGAAGAAGTCACCCGTGAGTTCCAACGTGCTACCAGCAGTCCAGCTGGCACAATGGATGGGCGTAGGGAGTTAAAAGGAAAGGGTCACAATGGTCAAGCAGCTCGTTGGAAGCCACACTTTTCTATAGTCAATGGTAATAGACGCTTGAGGTGGCGAGAAGAGAGACGTCACTGTACAGTGTATGAATGGAAGCGAGTGATTCGGAGCGATGAATCACACACTACCTAATGGTAATCTCATGGAATGTTCGGATTTGGCGTATTCCTGGTGAACATTACCTGCAGTAATGTGCTACCATAAAAAATGGAGGAGACCATGTTACACTATGGGGAATTTTCCATGGTTAGGGTGCTGCCTTTTCATTTCGCTTAAGGAAACATCAAATATAGAGAGATATGTACCTTACCGGCCATTAAAATTGCTACAGCACGAAGATGACGTGCTACAGATAGATGCGAAATTTAACCGACAGGAAGAAGATGCTGCGATATGCAAATGATTGGCTTTTCAGAGCATTCACATAAGATTGGCGCCGGTGACGACACCTACAACGTGCTGACACGAGGACAATTTCCAACCCATTTCCCATACACAAACAGCAGTCGGTGGGTTCAGGAGGGTAATACGGAACGCCGAGGTGGATCCCAACGGCCTCGTATCACTAGCAGACGAGATGACAGGCATCTTATCCGCATGGCTGTAAAGGATCGTGCAGCCACGTCTCGATTGCTGAGCCAACAGATGGGGACGTTTGCAAGACAACAACCATCTGCTCGAACAGTTCGACGACGTTTGCAGCAGCATGGACTATTAGCTCGGAGACCATGGCTGGGCCTGTGATGGTGTACTCAATGATGAACCTGGGTGCACGAATGGTAAAACGTCATTTTTTTCGGATGAATCCAGGATCTGTTTACAGAATCACGATGGTCGCATCCGTGTTTGGCGACATCGCGGTGTACGCACATTGGAAGCGTTTATTCGTCATCGCCATACTGACTTATCACCCGGCGTGATGGAATGGGGTGCCTTTGTTCACACGTCTCGGTCACCTCTTGTTCGCATTGACGGCACTTCGAACAGTGGAGGTTACATTCAGATGTGTTACGACCCGTGCCTCTACCCTTCATTCGATCACTTCGAAACCCTACATTTCAGCACGATGCAGGTTCTGTACGGGCCTTTCTGGATACAGGAAATGTTCGACTGCTGCCCTGGCCAGCACATTCTCCTATCCCTCACCAATTGAAAAAGTCTGGTCAATGGTGTCCGAGCAACTGGCTCGTCACAATACGCCAGTCACTACTCTTGATGAACTGTGGTATCGTGTTGAAGCTGCATGGGCAGCTGTACCTATACACGCCATCCAAGCTCTATTTGATTCAGTGCCCAGGCGTATCAAGGCCGATATTACGGCCAGAGGTGGTTGTTCTGGGCACTGATTTCTCAGGATGTATGCACCCAAATTGCTTGAAAATGTAATCACATGTCGTTCCAGTATAATATATTTGTCCAATGAATACCCGTTTATCATCTGCACTTCTTCTTGGTGTAGCAATTTTCATGGCCAGTAGTGTACATATTTTACAGCATTCTGAACTGAGTACAGACGAAAGGCAGACCGGAGACGATGATTGTACCTGCGTGACAGTGAGCCCTGCTATAAAGTATCCGTAATGCAATGGTTAGTGACACAATAACACCTTATACGGACTGACCTGCCCAGAGTCCCCACCTGAGCCCAGTGGACTACCTTTGAGATAAATTAGGGCGTCGACTTCGCTCCAGACTCCAGCGTCCAACATCATCATCGTCTGTATTTTAGGATATTAAGGAGAATGGGCTGCCATTCCTCCGTACGCAATTGGACAGCTCATCCAAAGTGTCCCCAGCAGCGTTTAATAAGTCCTAAAGGTGAAGGCGGACACACGCAGTATCAGTGACCACTAATTGGTTCAAATGGTTCAAATGGCTCTGAGCACTATGGGACTTAACTTCTGAGGTCATCAGTCCCCTAGAACTTAGAACTACTTAAACGTAACTTGCCTAAGGACATCACACACATCCATGCCCGAGGCAGGATTCGAACCTGCGACCGTAGCGTTCGCGCGGTTCCAGACTGAGGCGCCTAGAACCGCTCGGCCACTCCGGCCGGCCACTAATTGGTGTCCGAATACTTTTGATCTGATAGTCTGTATCCTGTTAATGTATCCTAGCGTCCTTGTATGACAACTGCCACGTTCGTCCAAAAAATTTAAGAAACTAGATGAACTTGTAGTTACGACACTAGAAAATACTTGGTGACATTAACAGTATATTCAGGGACGCTACATCACGATACTGCAGACTTGGCTACGGGTCTTTGTTTCCAAATCGATGGAAAATAAATTAAACACTTAACACAGCAGTACGACCTGCGCGACAGAGCGCGGAATTTGCGAACCAGATTCTCACAAAGTCTGATAATGAAAGATATGATGTTGGCCGTATCTGGTTCACAGACGAAGAACATTGTCAGCTGAATGGAGTTGTTAATAAATAAAACTGCCGATTTTGGTGTTCCGAAAATCTATGCTTGTGCGAAGCAAAACCGCTGTATTCTCCTAAGTTACTGTTTGGGCTGCGGTATGCAGCAGAGACATTACTGGCCGTTTTTACGTGTGAGAAACTATCAGTAATGAAGGTTACGTTGCGATTTTGGAACAATCCGTCACCACACAGCTAGCATTGGAGGATCGACAAGGACGGATTGGTTAATGCAAGAGTGGGGCCGACCATATTGCACAAATTTACTGGCGCAGGAACGGATTGGCCTCCGTATTAACCAATATGACTCCTTGTGACTACTTTGTGTGCGGCACTACGAAAGATACTGTATACCAGCCGTCTGTGAGAAACGGTAACCAGTAAATGTTACGTTGCGATTTTGGAACAATTTTTCGCCACACAGCTAGTATCGTTGGAGGATCGACCGGGCACAGAGTTGTTCATGCAAGATCCGGCCAGGCCACAATGCACAAATTTACGTGCGCAGGGATGTATTGGCCTCCACATTCAACCGACAGGTTTCGTTGTGACTACTTTCTGTGGGGTACGTGGAACCATCGCACCAATCTGGATGAGCTTAAATTTCCAGTCTTCGTGACATCTGAATGCATTTCCGTTGCGACACAACCGAATGTGACCGCAAATTCTGTTGTTTGTTTGAGCCACATCCATACTCCGGATGGTGGACATCTCGAAAACGTTATGAAGTGGTTATAAACACCGCTTGCAGGAGACGATTTTAATTATACACGCTACAGTACTGTACGAGCTGCACAGCGTGCATCGCCATGTTGTAGCAACTTTTCGAATTATATCGAAATTTCTGTATCAATTCCGTATAACATTTTTACAGCTTTCATAGTGCACTCGTCTGTAGATCTTATTTTTCGGGTTGTTTAATTCTGAAATCAGAGACTCCTTCACTGGACAACCCTGTATTTTAGTGGCGTCCAATTTACGTGATGAAATAATTGGTGAGTAGCAGCACTTCACTGAAAAAGTTTCGGAATGCTAACGGTAGGTTCAGACCGCTTTCTTCATGTAACCGCATAACTGTAGACTGGTTTACCGGCGTGTTCCCTCTTCTCACATCTCACTCTCGGGTTAGTCAGAGTGGTACTGACTTTGTTTTCTGTCCTTTGTTGTTTAAATCGGCGCTGGCACAAGGCGCCATAAAGCGCCGGTAGGGGTGCAGTGGGGCCAGTTGTTTGATGGGATTGTTGTCATCATGAGCGCCATGAGTGAATGGTACACTACCTACTTTTAACGTGTTATGGACTGGGCAAGAGATAATCCTGGTGGCTGCTATGTCAAACTGACTTAGAATTTTGTATTACATACGTGGACAGAAAGTTTAATAAATCTCTTAAAAGCAGTTAGTTTAGGTACTTACTTTTAAGCATTTCTTTCAAGTATTTGTACTAAGCAATTTGTTGTTGTCATTTTATTGAAGGGTATGTATGGCTCACTCGGGGTCTGAAGGATTGTTAAGCCGCTCATTCTCTTCGTTATTTTATGAGGAATGTTTTACGCTTTTTCACTGACATGGATGTCTCAGTTCCGGGCTGTTTGGGACCTTCTAAAATATTGTGTGTGTAATATGCCTGAGATGATGCTAGGGACTTTGACTGTAAACGTATATCTTGACCAAAGAGTATGTGAGTATAACCTATTTTACAGATGAGCGGAGACTCCATTGTGTATAATGTATTAGTGGCTGGGTAGCAACGATCACATCTATATGCCCATCTACAAGCTACGGTGGAACGTACATCTCAAAAACAAGTGTAGGCGGCTACTCAGAGTTGTCTACTGTTATAATTGTGGCATACAACTGTTAAGATTAATGTTTTGATCATAGCTGTGATCAACAACGGTAATTAATTACAATGTCACAAATTTCCAGCCAACCGGTTGCAAATAGAATGTAAAATTCCTTAACTAGTTTTCAACGCAACTAGGGGTGCTTTCTTCAGAAGAAATTGTTACCTTACCTAACAATATCACAGGAAGGTACATTAATAGCAGATAGGCATTAGAACAAATAATTTTCACAAATTAAATTACATAAAAATACTCAAATTTGAGCGACATCGCTCTAGTCAAAACATTAAAACTACAATTTAAACATTTTTCACCTCAATACATAGCAGGTATAGCCCACATTTTAAAAATTTTACCTTCTATTTGCAACCGGTTGGCTGGAAATTTGTGACACTGTTTACGTTTTCATTCTCTGAAATAGTAACTTTTTTTAATCAATAAATGTTAAGTAGTCATTGTATACTTATTTACTCAGTTACGACTCCGGCTACCAACCCCGTGTAACGGTGGTTTGATACTTTAACTTATATAAGACACCATGTCTATCGCTACTTTCTGACAAAGTAAATACAATGACGAAGAAACATCGCAGTATGAAACGATGATTAAAACAAAGAAATTTCAGGAATATGTAATTTAGGTAATATATTTAAGTGATTAACATCGCAAGATCACAGGTTATATATGGCATTGCACATAGGCCACTGCAAATTTTAAACGCTGGTACATTAATAACCGGTGTAACAGCCGATATGTTGAATATAGGTATACAAAAGTGAATGCACTGTGTTGCACACACGCCGGACGTCAGTTTGTGGCACGGAGTTCCATGCCTATTGCGATTGGTCGGCCAATGCAGGGACGGTTAATGCTGCCTTTAATGACGCTGAAGTTGTCTTCTACTGATGAGCCATATGTGCTTGATTAGAGACAGATCTGACGATCGTGCAGACCAAGGAAACGAGGCTAGTATCTGCAGAGCATGTTGGGTTACAACAGCGGCAAGTGAGCGAGCGTTACCCTATTGGAAAACGCCCCCTGAAAAAAGTCGAATCGCGGACTGACGTGCAGATTTGCAGTCAGCCTGCGTGGAATAACCACGAGAGGGCTCCTGCTGTCACATGGAATCGCACCCCTTATCGTTACTCCAGGTGTAGATCCAGTGTGTTTCGCACGCAGACAAGTTGGTTGCAAGTCCTCAAGTGGCTTCCTCCTAATCAACAAATGGCTGTCAGTGGCACCGAGGCAGAACCAGCTCTCATTAGAAAACACAACAGACCTCTAGCCTGCTCTCCAGTGAGCTCTCGCTTGACACCACTGCAGTCGTAAATTGCAATGGTTTGGGGCTTGAAATTCACGCTACAGGGCGTCTAGGTCGGAGCTTTCCTTGAAGTATGCGACTTGTAACTGTTCATTGTGTTACTGTGGTGACAACTGCTGCTCATATTTCTGCTGCTGATGCAGTACGATGCTCCAGCGCCACACACCGAGCGCAATGGTGTTCCCTCTCGGTAGTGCCACGTGGCCATCCGAAGATCGGTCTTCTTGCGACCGCACATTCCCGTGGACACCGCTGCCAGCAGTTATGTACACTGGTCACGTTCCTGCCAGTCTTTATGCATTATCGCTGGAGAAACATCCAGCTTCTCGTAGCCATATTACACAACGTAGTTTAGACTCAGTGATGTGTTGACAGTGGCGTCGTTGTCGCCTTAAAGTCATTCTTGGCTAAGATCAGTTCACCACGTCCAATCTCAAAGGTAACAAAAGCTCACGACCATTACAGCGTGTATTTAAAGCAAACAAGATTTGCAACCTCATAGCCGGCCATTGTGGCCGAGCGGTTCTAGGCGCTTCAGTCTGGAACCGCGTGACCGCTACGGTCGCAGGTTCGAATCCTGCCTCGGGCGTGGATGTGTGTAATGTCCTTAGGTTAGTTAGGTTTAAGTAGTTCTAAGTTCCAGGGGACTCATGACCTCAGATGTTAAATCCCACAGTGCTCAGAACCATTTGAACCATTTTTTGCTACCTCATAGTGGCACTACTACCGCCATTCTTACATGACTGGCATAAAATCTGAATACACATCATCTTTCAGGTGAAGAAACACTCCTATGAACTTTCGTTTATGTTGCACGTCTCCTGCTTGGTGCTGCATTTTTTTTTCCGTCAGTGTATTTGAATTCTGGTCTCGGAAACTGACATACGGCCGGGAGAGCGATGTGCTGACCACATGCCCCTCCATATCTGCATCCTGTGACGCCTATGGGCTGAGGATGACACGGCGGTCAATAGGTACCGTTGGGCCTTCATGTACTGTTCCGGAGGAGTTCAGTTTAGTTTAGTTTACTATTTGAATTACTGTGCAGCAGGTATGCAGTACGGCCATGTGTTTCATTACTCTGACACTCGCTTGCATACTTCCGATAATCTTCGAAGCTTCGCCGTTTTATTGTTTCTAATGACTTCGTTCGTTGAGACGATCGCACTAATCATGCAAATCATGGGGGAATGGACGGTAGAGTTGTCTTCTTGAGCACTAAAGTCCGTACATTGGTGTCATGTTATTTTGTGGTTACAGTTATTCTAAACAGTGCAAAGCTATAACGTGAACTTCCAGATGGTTTGGATAGCTTCTAGAACATGTACACTGAAGCGTCAAAGAAACTGGTATAGGTATGCGTATACAAATACAAATATATGTAAACAGCCAGAATACGACGTTGCGTTCGGCAACGCCTATGTAAGACAACAAGTCTCTGGCGCAGTTGTTAGATCGGTTACTGCTGCTACAATGCAAGATTTAAGTGGGTTTGAAAGTGCTGTTATCGTCGGCAAATGGGCGGAGGGACACAGCATCTCCGAGGCAGCGATGAAGCGGGGATTTTCTCGTACGACCATTTCATGAGTGTACCGTGAATATCGGGAATACAGTAAAACATCAAATCCCACACATTGCTGCGGCCCGAAAAAGATACTGCAAGAACGGGACTAATGACAACTGAAGAGAATCGTTCAGTGTGACAGAAGGGCAACCCTTCCGCAATTTGTTGCAGATTTTAGTGCTGGGCCATCAACAAGTATCAGTAGGCGTACTATTCAACGAAACATCATAGATATGGGCTTTCGGAGTCGAAGGCCCATTCACGTACCCTTGGTGACTGCACGACACAAAGCTATACGCCTCGTCTGGGCCTGTCGATGCTGAGATTGGACTATTGATGACTGGATACATGTTTCCTGGTCTGTGGAGTCTCGTTTCAAATTGTTTAGAGCGGATGGACGTGTACGGGTATGAGGACATCCTCATGAATCTATGGACCCTCAATGTCAGCAGGAGACTGTTCAAGCTGGTGGAGGCTCTGTAATGGTGTGGGGCGTGCGCCGTTGGAGTGATACAGGCACCCTCATACTTCTAGATACGACTCTGAGAGGTGGCACGTGAGAATCCTGTCTTATCACCTGCATTCCGACAGACGTTAACAATTCCAGCAGGACAATGCTACACCCCACATGTCCAGAATTGCTACAGAGTGGCTCCAGAAACACTCCTCTGAGTATTTATGGACAGCCCTGCAGGATTCATGGTGTCAATTCCATCCAGCACGAGACATTAGTCCAGCCCACGCCAGGTCGTGTTGCGGCATTTCTGCGTGCTCACTGCTCCCCCACACGATATTATGCAGGTGTACTAGTTTCTTTGGCTCTTCAGTATATTTGTAATTGGTCTTCCATTCTACTTGTCTATAACTACGCTTCTAAGCCTGAATGGTTGATAGTGAATCCTTATTAGCACATTTTTAAATGTTTTTAGCCTCCGCGTCCCATACGCATTGATATTCAAATGGAATCGCTGAGATTAAAATGTATCTGATCCATTATCTGTATCATAGCCACCAAAAGTTCTGTAGCGGCCTTCGCATCTCAGTCAAGCACAAGAATCGTAGGCAGAGTGAGCGCCGGATGCCTCGCATTTGCAGTGTCACTTGGTCTGACAGACGGTCTCACCGTGGAATGTTTTCTCTGCTGCTCCTGCCGTTTTGACTGCTGTGGCCTTTTTTTCCTGGCCATTGTACATAGGCATTCATAGAAGAAACAGACGCAGTTCTACATTGAAATTCAAAAAAAATTGCATCACCCTACTTACACCTCAGTGATTATAGCGTCGAGATGTAATTCCATAATATAATTTAGTGGGTCTATCTCTAAAAACGTGCAAATGAAGCGTAGGACGTAGAAATCGTAAGTAAAAGGTCTGACATACGAAGAGAATCCCTAACGTATTAACCGATGCCTAAATATCTTCATGCATCCAATACGTGCTACACTGTGAGACTCCGCAGTCAACAAGATGCACCACTCTGAGCCTGTATCATAATAATAACACCTAACACCGATGGAAGTCACTTTCTTGACCCCCCTCCCCCCCCCCCCCTCCCCCACACACACACCACAAAATTTTCACCATTTTCTCGCAGGATGTCATTATTTCACGCTTACAGAGGACATATAATTTTAAACTGCCTTATAGTTTATACTAATTCAGTAACTTGTTTCCATAACGTGCAAATAAACACCTGGTGTCCAGTGAAAAATGGTCGGAACGCCGATAGTAATATCAACTATACTTGTAAAAGTTTTTTATGACCGAAAATGAAAGCACTACACTGTTAGAGGTCGTACGTCTCGTCTTCAGGTGCATATTAAAGTATGAGCCCACAATGTATACATAACTAAGGTTTACTATTCCCTTGCATGCCGTGTACCAGGGAGGCACTATTTTAAAATATTTTTACCTTGGTTATACACATTTTAATATGCACCTGAATATGAGACATACGCCCTGAAACCTGGTAGTGCTTTCCTTTTCAGACATAAATAATTTTTACAACTATAGTGGATTTTGTCCTTGGCGAGGAATAACGGTTGTTGATGTCCCATCAAGAGTAACGTATGTTCCAAACGGAATGCAGTTTATTGTCTTCAAGGACAGTCGAATATTTTGATAAAATTTCATACAAATATTACGAAGATTTTAACATCAAACTGATTTTATGTACCAATTTGTCCTGTTGATGGGCCTTGGAACAGTATCTGAGAAGAATCCACAGTCGTAGATCCTTCAAAGGTACTAGACACTTTCCGACAAAGGTGCCAACGAATCCTGGTCTACCATTAGCCTACCGTACAACGATTTAATTCGTTCGTCCTATTTCGTATCATTTCGCGGTATTAGCGCTAGAAATTTAAACGATGTAACTGTTTCCAGAATTTACCCCATCTTCTAAGCTGAAACTTTCTGGTTGATCATGTGTTTATACTGTATTTGGTGATCGCCAGAATACAACTTGTTATTTGATGGTGCTGAAAGAACCATAGTAATCAGTTAGCTGTTTCCAACAGCTTTCCGGAAAACAAGAAGTGCCCAAAAAATATTCATCCTCCATTCTGATTATTTCCCATATTATAACAATGTAACACAACAGTTTACACGAAATATTGAGATAACTGTAGTTGTCACTCTTGATCTAGCAAACACGTTCACTGTTTAAAGCCCCTATTAAAATATATGTGATATGTTCAATGACAAATGAATGAGTATTTTCGACGAAAAAGAACTGTGAAGTTGAACTTAAGGAGCCTAGCTTGTAGTGTCTTAGGGCAACATGTAAGGAGTGTGTCAGAACTTTCCATTACATAAAACAATATATCCAACTTAACGCTATTCTTTGCATTGTGTAAGCACTCAGATATCGATAGAACAATCTGAGCGCGAAACATGGGATTATTGCCAATTCGGACTAATAATCACGAGCCTAACAATGCAATTGCTTTTGCGCTATGCTTGTGAATTTTACCTTGAATTCCATCTTCTAACGTAGTTAAGCCAACTAAATCTCTCCTGGCTATATAAACGAAATCTGGCCTTGAGTGTGGTAAGATCTGCCAGCATCGACATGAGGGCAGCGAGACACGTCTTCTGTCTCCGAGCTCTAGACCGTAGTTACTCTCCCACTTTCACAGAGAGACCTCGTTTCACAACAATGCTTAGAATCGCGCTCCAATGTTTCGTCCTCAGATTGTTACTGTCTTTATCTGGGTGCTTACACAATGCAAAGAATAGCGTTAAATTGGATATTTTTTTTATGTAATGGAGAGTTCTGACATGTTTATTACGAACAGTAGCGTGCCCCTAGAGCATAAGTTCATACTGGAACACTCGTATGTTGTACTATCAAAACAATCAGTAAAAAGAATTAATATCAAGAATTCATAAACTGCCTTGAAACAGTTCTGTCCGATGTTATATGTACATTTACATAATTTATCGTTTCATTTATTATTTTTTTTTCCTTACAAGGTATACAGAAGGATGAAGAAACGTTGTACCGGTCCAGTTTTTACACCTGAGTAAATGCAAATCGGACAGGTATACGTGCAGTAAACAACGTTTGTAACTCTATTATCACTTTATAAAAGCTATGTTTTGTTAATTTAACCACTCCCCAAGGTTACTGTGCTTAGAAAACACCGTGGTGGTGCCTTTTCGATACTCAACTAGCAAGTTTTGCAGTTATTCAAGTCGTCTTTAAACATGAGTGTGGATACTGATGGTACTGTTTCCATCATCAGGAATAATGATTCTACTACTTCCTCTACCCTTAAGACTGTCGTCTTCTACCGCCACTGAAATCACTGGTCTACCTCATCTGTAACCTTAGATAAAAATGTTAAAACAACAGATAATCTTAACAATTTTTTTTCTTTCCTTTGCATCAATCCGCAACAAGACTTGTAGCAAAATTACATCGCTGGCCAATAAACAGAGAAAGGCAGCAAATAACAGAATGTTATTTGTTGCGCAAATACTGTATTGTAGGAATAATATATGCTTTAATTCAAATTTAATTTGACGGTTTACAGCATACCAAAGTTAGTACACACTTCTACCACCTGTGACAGCAACAACAGCTCCTACCTGTCTGGACACGGTGTCGAACTGAGTACGAATGACAGACACGGGTACGTCATTCCATGCTGCTTCAACTCTCTGTTACGGCGTTCATCAATCGTAATGGCTGGCGCGTGGTGGCGTACTGGCGTGGAGGCGTCTCTCGCAACTCCAGATCTTTTTAATGAGTGAGCGACCTAGAGAACATGTTGTCCAGAGCAACAACTGAACACACTCTGAACAGAAGTGGGTCAGGCCAGCCGAACAACATGTAGTCTTGTATTATCTTGTTGTAAAATAATATCACGGAGATGATGAAGATGAGGCATAGTCGCCAGGCTAAACACGTTAGAAACGCAACGCTTCCTGTCCAAGTTACCGGCTTTGGGAACTAGAGATGATAGTATTGTGTACTCCTGGTACCATATGCGATCAGGCTAGACACTGCGTTCGTTTTCTTCGGATCTTCCATACACGGCTACGTCCATCCTCATGTTGTACAGAGAAACTGGACGTATGATAAAACGACGAACTGCCGCTCTTGTGTCCAGTGTTATCGTTATTCTCCATTGCCGAAGATGTTGACTCTGCTGCCACGTAAAAGGAAGCCACGACTATGGTCGCCCTGTTGACCATGGTACTTCAAACGTTGCCGCGCTCTCTGTGTGTACACTTGTCTTGCTGCAAATTCGTGGTTGCACGGTCCAACGGTCAATGTATTTTTCGTCTCGGCGGCCGTTGGGGTCCACTAAAATCCTGCATGGCTTTGATGAACGTGTTTCTCCTGAACACATAGGAAGTTGTGGGGATCGTCAAGCGAAAAGCCGCAGTTTCGATGGTGCAGGACTCTTCCGCGCCGGCCGGAGTGGCCGTGCGGTTCTAGGCGCTACAGTCTGGAGCCGAGCGACCGCTCCGGTCGCAGGTTCGAATCCTGCCTAGGGCATGGATGTGTGTGATGTCCTTAGGTTAGTTAGGTTTAATTAGTTCTAAGTTCTAGGCGACTGATGACCTCAGAAGTTAAGTCGCACAGTGCTCAGAGCCCTTTGAACCATTTGACTCTTCCGCTGTCGAATTCCGACCCTTGCTGATAAGTTTCCTTCCTATACGACATACACTGCTGGGCATTAAAATTGCTACACCAAGAAGAAATGCAGATGATAAACGGGTATTCATTGGACAAATATATTATACTAGAACTGACAAGTGATTACATTTTCACGCCTGGGAATTGAGTCAAACAGAGCTTGGATGGAGTGTAAAGGTACAGCTGCCCATGCAGCTTCAACTCGATACCACAGTTCATCAAGAGTAGTGACTGGCGTATTGTGACGAGCCAGTTGCTGGACCACCATTTACTAGACGTTTTCAATTGGTGAGAGATCTGGAGAATATGCTGGCCAGGGCAGCAGTCAAACATTTTCTGTATCCAGAAAGGCCCGTACAGGACCTGCAACATGCGGTCGTGCATTATCCAGCTGAAACGTAGGGTTTCGCAGGGATCGAATGAAGGGTAGAGTCACGGTTCGTAACACATTTGAAATGTAACGTCCACTGTTTAAAATGCCGTCAGTGCGAACAAGAAGTGGCCGAGACGAGTAACCAATGGCACCCCATACCATCACGCTGGATGATACGCCAGTATGGCGACGAGAAATACACGCTTCCAATGTGCGTTCACCGCGATGTCGCCATCATGATGCTGTAAATAGAACCTGGATTCATCCGAAAAAATGACGTTTTGCCATTCGTGCGCGCAGGTTCGTCGTTGAGTACGCCATCGCAGGCGCTCCTGTCCCTGGTGCAGCGACAAGGCTAACCGCAGCCATGGTCTCCGAGCTGATAGTTCATGCTGCTGCAAACGTCGTCGGACTGTTCGTGCAGTTGGTTGTCTTGCAAACGTCCCCATCTGTTGACTTAGGGATCGAGACGTGGCTGCATGATCCGTTACAGTCATGCGGATAAGATGCCTGTCATCTCGACTGCTAGTTATACGGGGCCGTTGGGATCCAGCACGGCATTCCGTATTACCCTCCTGAACCCACCGATTCCATATTCTGATAATAGTCATTAGATCTCGACCAACGCGAGCAGCAATGTCGCGATACGATAAACCGCAATCGCGATAGGCTACAATCCGACCTTTATCAAAGTCGGAAACGTGATAGTACGCATTTATCCTTCTTACACCAGGCATCACAACATTTCACCAGGCAATGCCCGTCAACTGCTGGTCGTGTATGACAATTCGGTTGGAAACTTTCCTCATGTCAGCACGTTGTACGTGTCGCCACCGGCGCCAACCTTGTGTGAATGCTCTGAAAAGCTAATCACTTGCATATCACAGCATCTTCTTCCTGTTGGCTAAATTTCGCGTCTGTTGTACGTCATCTTCGTGGCGTTGCAATTTTATTGGCCAGTAGTGTAACTAGAGGCATGAAAAAAATTGTTTTATTTTATAGCAAAATTCTGTGGTTTTTGCCGTGTCGATATTATATTTTCACAAATTCGGTGTGATTTTTTGCTAAATTCGGTTTATTTTTTGCCAATTCCGGCGGTGTTTTTAGCTAAATTCAGTGTTATTTTTTTGCCAATTCATTGCTACTTTTTACCAACATTAGCGTTTTTTGCCAATTTCGGTGCTTTTTCGCCTAATATGACATTTTTTTTAATTTCGCTGTTTTTACCGGTAATTTAATGGGTAGGAGATTATATTTCTGTGTCCATTTCGCTCTTTTCTCCCATCTTCGATATTTTTTTTTTTAAAGTTTCTTGCTGTGTTTGGCGTCACATCACAGTTTGTTACGCGGGAAATTAATTGTCATTTCAAGATTAAACACGATGAAGCTTGAGCAAAACAGAGATCAAAATGCAGTTCCAGTATTTAATAATAATGTCAAGAATATTGGTACACTGTCGTCCTCAGCTTTGTAACACTTTTTGTACAGGAAAATGACAAATTTCACATTTTGTAAAAATTGTCGATTTCGTGTTATTCCACCAAAAACGACTAATTTCACATTATTTTTCGCGTAAAAAAATCAGATGCCATTTCTGAGTCAGAAATCCACTGCGTAATTTTTCCTTGCGTATATAATGTATATGGAGTTAGCGCAGATACAGTGACGTGCTAATGGTTTGCATATGTAAAGAATGCGGTATAATTCATGCTAATTTTGGGTTTGCTGCATGTTATTTTCGTGGTATTGGAATTTCAATGGCCAGCATTGTACTTAAGTCTGCATTCAGATGTTCGTTCAAAATAAAACTGTATGTACACTGACCCAGTGATACAAGTCATGATTCATCTCTGGTGCGCAGAAGCATCCTTCTACGGAAAATTTTAACGTGATTATTAATTATGCGACTACAGCGTTTCATTTCCATCCACGGAACATAAAGCATCGTTATTAATTCTCCGTTAATTTCTTGACAGCCACAGACAAGAGCTTATTGCGTTCTTCAAAGGCCTTGTCTCTCTCGCATGAATTAATTCGCTCTTACCTTCACATAAAATGAACGCTGTATGTCTTTGTTTTCAGCGGTATTGTGATATTTGTTAAGCGCGAACGTCCCCCTTCTCTGTTATTAGCTTCCGTTCGAAGCAGAGTTTTTCAGGGTTGAACTAAGCCGTAGTACGGAATCCGTGATGACCGACTCTAATCAAAAGTTTAAAGAAGTCGAACATGCTGTTGACATCTCTGTCTATTGCAAAACTATGTGGAGCACATCTTCTTCGAGAATGATTGGGTTAAATATTTATTTTTTTATAAACAACGGATTCTGCGGAAAGGAATGGCATTGCAGCTGGGATGGAGCCTGCATCTCGGCTCAAAAGAAAATTTATCTCTTCAGTGACATGTGTGTGTGTGTGAAACAAGAAAATCTGGTAAATTTATAATGCGTCACGTTTCCATAGGTGTTGTTCGATACGTAGCATGGATCACCACAAAATACTCACGGTTTTTGTTTGGCGACTAGTTATATACTGCGGATGATGCTTAATGACGTACATCTTATAGCGTACGTAATTTGAAACTGATTGTTGCTTCGAACCGGCCACAAGCTATCCGTAGTTCACGATCATCCTTGCTAATCCACAATCATCCTTGCTAATTCAAATAACCCTTAAAACAACACAGGCCTGCGTAGGTCCTAACGCACACACACACGCACACATGGTATATATAAATGAAGCATCTAATACCATCACCCATACCTCAGTTTTTTAACTAAGAGATCCCATATTTTCAGTGCTCCCTCGGTCATGGATGTGTGTCTTGTTCTTAGCATAAGTTAGTTTAAGTAGTGTGTAAGTCTAGGGACCGATTACCTCAGCAGTTTGGTCCCTTAGGAATTCACACACATTCGAACATGCCACGTTTTCCACTTACTGACATTACTCTCAAATCTCGAATCTACGACTGTAAGATCTTTTGTAACAGATTAGAAAGGCATGGAGCTCTTGTAATACTCCAGTAAACAAAATATGTAAATGAGCTCATAGCCTCCTTCCGACTTAATTACAAGTAAATTTGCAATTAATGAATTCTCATGATTTCATTACATATTTTAAAATATGTTTTTTATCCCTTAGTCCTTAACAATGTTCACTTACATTAAATTTCGAAAGTTCTTGTCCACTGAGATCTATTCAACAACACCATTGGTAGTGAGGCATCTAAGGTGGATTCCGACGACAGGAACACTTATTGTATACAACGGGCATCCAAATGAAAATCGAACAGGGAAATGGGACCAGGGAATGGTTCAGTTCAAAAGTAATTGCCACGCTCATTAAGACATTTATCCCTCTAGGAGACGAGACGATCAATTCCTGTTTCGTAGAATGGGGTCGCCAGATCCACGATCGTACGCACTCCTTTACTTCCTCGTCCAGCTGATGGTTCAAATGGCTCTGAGCACTATGCGACTTAACATCTAAGGTCATCAGTCCCCTAGAACTTAGATCTGCTTAAGCCTAACTAACCTAAGGACATCACACACATCCATGCCCGAGGCAGGATTCGAGCCTGTGACCGTAGCAGTCGCGCGGTTCCGGACTGAA
This sequence comes from Schistocerca americana, assembly GCF_021461395.2. NCBI lineage: Eukaryota > Metazoa > Arthropoda > Insecta > Orthoptera > Acrididae > Schistocerca > Schistocerca americana. The sequence goes on along the minus strand of NC_060119.1, from coordinate 1,097,448,516 downwards.
GCGCCTAGAACCACTCGGCCACAGAGGCCGGCTCATTCAACTGAATGCGACGTCCACACGTCTTTCTTCAGATCGGAAAACATGTGAAAATCACACGGTGAAAGATCCGGTTGTCCGGAGGATGTCAGTGTTTCCCAAACAAATCTCTGAAGCCTAGTCTTCATCCTATTTGGCAGTATGAGGGAGACGTTGTCGCTACTTTTTTCAATTGCAGGTGCCCTCTGGTCATGGAGATCCTCGAGCGTGGAACCACAAACAATGCGAAGCGCTGTGAGGACACTTCGCAGAAACTGCGACGCTCCACAGAGTCAACAGGCCCAGTAATGCTGTCGGGCGGAATTATCTTACCGCACATTTTCTAATATTTCACCATTGTATGGTCCGAGGTATTGTGTTAATCGGAATTCACCTGAAACATTTATTCGTTCTAAAGAGTAAAGCATCTGTTACAGCAAATAGAGTGGTGTCAGAATTATAGAATGGGAGCAAAATTTCTAATATTGTAATTTTTTTTCAGTACATACGAAGTATTTGAAATGACAATATACCATGTTGCTTGTATGGGTTTTAAATTTAATTTATATCCGTTATTGGAAAATATATTTTATTTGTTGACTAAACTGTTGTGACAAATTCGATAAACTGTAATATATAAAAAAAGAAAGTGTTGAGAGAGGGGAAGGAAATACCATGAGTGTCGACTAGAAGGCATTCGAAGCGCGTTTACGGAAATGAAGAGTGGACATGTGGATCGTCTTTGGTTGTACGCCGGTCGAAATCGAGAATAGAAGGAATTGCAATGGACAAAAACGGCATGAATGGGCGTAGTGGTTCAGCCTCGTCAATCTATCCAAATAGTGGACGAAAATGATATCTGCATATGATATCGTTGGCCGGGAGATTCCATCTAGCATATTCAGCTGCCTGGCGCGACTCTTTATTTGCCGGCACTTCAGCTACTTGCACCTCTACGATGAAATGAGATGACAAAAAAAAAAAAAAATTCTTGAGCGGAGGCATCCGCGATCTGGCCGGGAGTCGAAACGGGGGCCCCGTCATTGAGAATCAGTAAGGTAATCTCAAGGTCACAAGTTGCTGGTAGATGAGCCAAAAATTTCGTACAAATGCGTCACAGACGCGACGACTAATAAAAAATAGACGACAACGAAAAGTTACTGCATTAGTGCTGTCGTGTGAACTACTGCCTACAAGATAATTCTAAGCAATACATCTACATCTGTATCTATCATCTGCGGACCGCTATAAAATGCTTCATCCTACTGTACCGGTTAGTAAGGTTTTTTTCCCGTCCATTCACATATGGAGCGTTGGAAAAATGATTGTTTAATTGCTTCTGTGCGTGTTGCAATTAGTCTAATGTAATCCTCAAGGTTCCTATCGAAGTGATACATAGAGGGTTGTAGTACATTCCTAGAGTCATCATTTAAAGCCTGTTCTGAAACATTGTTGTTGACTTTTCGGTTATTTCAACATCTCAGTGACACTATCTCGCAGGTCAAAGAAATCTATGACCATTCGTGCTGCCCTTCCCTGGTCGCACGAATGATTCGTGAGCGATTTCCTTTGTAGGAGGCTTTTATTTCCCTAGTATTCTACCAATAAACCGACGTCTGCTGCATTATTTACCCACGACTGGGCCCATGTGATAGTTTCACTTAATGTCCCTGCCAGTACTATTTAGTATGGGTCTCACACACTGGAACAGTATTCTAGAATGGGTCGTACGAGTGTTTTGTAAGCAATCTGCTTTGTAGACTCATCGTATTTCCCTAGTAATAAAGCGAAATCTACTGCCCACTTTAGGCGTAACTGAGCTTGTGGGATCGTTCCACTTCGTGTCCCTACTAAGCGTTACTCCCAAGTATTTCTATGAGTTTGCAGATTCCAAATGCGGTTAACTAATATTGTATTCATAGGATACTACGTTTTTTGTTTTGTGAGGTGCACAATTTAAATCTTTGAAAATTCAAAGCAGGCTACCAATCATTGCACCACTTTGAAATTTTATCGAGGCCTGAGTAAATACTGGTAAAACTTCCATCAAACAATATTTTGTAGCTCCGGAGTCCACCTACTCAAACATATGTTTAAGTGTACAAAGTTTATAATCAAATGTACAAAATATCTTGTTCAAGCTTTTGTTTGTTTTAATTTTAGCATTCGCTACTGTATTGCCATGCCTGTTGCGAATGGCGAACTGCAAGTGTGATTTAAACTGGCAATTTATGACAGTAGCCGGCCGTTGTGGCCGCTTCCGTCCGGAAACGCGCTGCTGCTACGGTCGCAGGTTCGAATCCTGTCTCGGGCATGGATGTGTGTGATGTCCTTAGGTTAGTCTAGGGGACTGATGAACTCAGATGTTAAGTCCCATAGTGCTTAGAGCCATCTGAACCATTTATTTCGGTATCATATTCAACCAGTAGCTTTTTTGGAGTTCTGATGTAATTTACTGTATCATTAATTAGGTTTCAAGCCACTGTAGACTCATAATAAGATTGTGTTGTTACAAGAACATTATCTTAACCATGGACAGTTAGAGATTAGGATCGTGGTGTTGGCGGCAATAATGAAGGGCTTATGAAATGAAATCCATACATAAAATTAATTGTATCTTAAACTAAAGATCAGTTTCTCATTATGAGCCTGCTGTTACTTGACCAGTAGTTAACGGTACGATAAATAATATCAGAATTTTAAAATGCTACTGGTTACCTATTTTTTCCACTTAGATCGCCGGTTCGAGCCATTGTATTATAGAGATACGGGACTAGGAGGGAGTGATGATAATGTAGCGTATACAAGAGCGGCAGCGCGACATTTTACCGGCGAGGCGGCGGCTGGCAGGCAGTAAGGACGCTGCAGAATGCCCGAGGCGGGCGTCGTGACGACGAGGGCCCAGGAGAAGCGTCTCAAAGAGCGGCCCGTCATCGCAGACAATAGGTCGCCACGGGCGACGCCAGACGCACCATTCATGCCTGCCACATTCAGGACGCGCTCAGCGATGGCCACCAAGTCCTGTCCGCTGCAGAAACTTCGCCTCTCTGTGTTTACCGCAGAGACCGTATTACACACTTGTTTGTCTCAACCAACGGATCGCATATTGTTCTTTTAGTACGGTATGGTAGCCGCAGATGCAGCACGTTTTATAATCACCGGGTATCAGGTGTGTGTGTGTGTGTGTGTGTGTGTGTGTGTGTGTGTGTGTGTGTGGGTGGGTGGGTGGGTGGGTGGGTGGGTGTGTGGGTCTTAGGGGTGCTCACCGACAAGATTATGAACGCACATAAGAAATTAGTATAAATGAATGAGGTTAAAAGCGAGAAAATAGATAAAGGGCAATCCGAGAGGAAAACGCAGTCAATCCCCCCCCCCCCCCCCCCCCCGCCGCAATCCCCACCACCACAGTCTCATCCTCGCTCAGCTGCACGATCGCACTGGTTTATATCACGGAAGAGAGCGTTAAAATTATTAAGATGTTCCAAAACACTCAAGTAAATTTAAGTAAGACAAGAAAAAAACTCAAATAGATTCTCAAGATCAAATAGCTGCCTGATCGCTTACAAAAACAAAAAACGGAAGAAAAACACCAGTAATAAGTCAGTCACCATAATAACACGTTAAAGACATCGCCCTAAAATTTTAGGAAACAAGTCGGAAAGTTCACAAAACGTTAAAAGTTTTACCTCCTTTGGCTGATTGTCAAGAAAAACAAACGGCAAATCTGTGGGCAAATGAGTTGTCGCACTTTGGTGCGAAAAGAAAACACGGTCTAGCAATTTTAGATGACAATTTTTGCGAAACAGCGATCAGTCAGTTAAGCAAAATCAATAGAAAAGAGTCTCGATCGTAAATTAAATTACTAAAACTATGACCAGTAAGTTTCCTTTAATTTACATCTGTTGTCACAAACCTTTGTTAACAGATTACCGGTTTCGGTCTATAATGACCATTATCAGATCTGTTTTATAAAAACCAAGTCCTAATGTACTGCAGCCATAGTAGCATCGTCAAATGTTAAATGGAGTATCAACACCAGCATTCTGCATTTAACATTTGACGATGCCATTATGGCTGCAGTACATTAGGACTTTGCTTATATAAAACAGATCTGATGATGGTCATTATAGACCGAAACCGGTAATCTGTTAACAAAAAGTTTATGACCATAGAGGTAAATTAAAGGAAGCGTATTGTATATACGGGTCACTGTTTTATTCAGGACAATGTCGCAGCTTGTGAAAAACTACGACCGTTTCCGGCCCAGCTTCTGATAGAGCACGATCCGTCAGACGATGATGACGCTTGGAACAGCTGTGCTGACTGCAGTCGCAAAACACAGCTGTTCCAAGCGTCATCACTACCTGCCGGGTTGTGCTCTATCTGAAGCTGGCCTACTACTAGAGGCCGAAAACGGTCCATTTTTGATAAATATCTGTGCGATACCGCCTGCGTAGCTGGAAGGAGGTACGCTACGGCCATCTTGCGGACATAACTAGGCGCTCCTTACTGCCTGTCATTTACAGCTACTCCAATTCTCATCGACGCATGACTCTGTACCTCAACAGCGAGGCAGTCCTGTGTAGGGAGATGGATCATATCTGTCCTTTCCTGTAAAACGCACGTGCCCTCGCAGTAGCAGAAAGACCCCTCCTTCCCCATCCTTCGTAGGTGCAGAAGGGCCTCCAACATTTTCTGGATTCTTTTATCTGCTACGCACAAGCGCCGTAGAGAGTGAATGGATGGTGAAGGGCGCTGAGGTAATCGGAACAGATAAGGAATTTAGCAATCGAAGCGCGTCCTGTCAGCTCCAGTGGCCGTAAGATCATCTATAATTCTGCGTCAAAGACAGTAAAGTCTTCAGGCAGTCGTACCTTGATGACTCTATCGGAGAAAACATCAGAGCAACCAACGGAATCCCCATCCGTAAATAAAACTATAGAGATTTGGTACTCAGTTAAAATATCATAGCCAGCCTGTTTGGCCGAGCGGTTCTAGGCGCTTCAGTCTGGGACCGCGTGACCGCTACGGTCGCAGTTTCGAATCCTGCCTCGGGCGTGGATGTGTGTGATGTCCTTAGGTTAGTTAGGTTTAAGTAGTTCTAAGTTCTAGGGGACTGATGACCTCAGATGTTAAGTCCCATAGTGCTTACAGCCATTTGAACCATTTTTTAAAATATCATAAAATAATGTATTAAGAACACATGCAAGAGTGCGGCCTCTCCTCTGCTCAATTAAATGTAAAATTACTGTGTGTCTCTGCAGTAAACAGGTTGGCAGCCGGTTAAAACCCAGAATTTGGGTTTGTACATGCTCCACTCCAGCACACGCTTCACACGGATCCCAAAAGTTCTTGTTGGTAGCGAGCGCCACTCACCATCCGGCGGCAGCTCCTCGTGGTGCGTCAGGCATGTGTGTTCCTCGGTGCTCCGAATGCACCACCATGCCATGCTGTGGCTCTTGCGTACCTGGAACGCCTTTTCTCTAATTGTCCACAAGCAGCATAGCTGTTTGGGATCTGCAAGCAGCTTTTAATGGAGTCGCTTTGTGTGGAGATAGTAGGAGCACCTACCACGCTAACTGCAGAGACCCAGAGTAGTTTTACGAACAGATTTGTGTAGTACACGAGAGGCTGCCCTCCGGCATAGCACTCTTACAGGTACATCATGTAGTATACCCCGCTCCCCCAGAAGCATGGTTAATATTCAGGGTTAATACACCATCATTCGAAGCAAAAAACTCTAGGAAACATGGTCTCAAAATTGCAAAGCTAAGAGCTACGAGCGCTTGTTCAGTAGCAGAGATATGTTTCCCATTACCGAAGATGAACAAGTGACTCTTAAGGCCCGCATTTTAGAAGCCATGTTTAATAGACAATTTTCTCTTATTTTTGTCTATATTACCTACTCCCAAAATATGGAAAGCAAAGAGCTTGTAGTAGAAGAGAACTGTTTCACAGCATCAAAGGTGAAGAAGTGGTCGTAGCTCATAAGGTAAGCATTTTGGAACCCACGTCTACTAGTCTTGTTTGCTTCGTACGGTCGTTCCTGCCATACCCCTGACTACAGACCATTCCTCCTGGTTCACTCTAATTTCACTAATATCGAGCAGTTCATTTCTAGATTTCAAGACCCGAGACATAGTTTGTTCCACATAAGGATGTGACTCTATCTAATTCAATTTCGCCATGGTTCAGTACTCTGTAGTAGATGGATAAACAGATCGGCGTGGAAACATATTTTGTGATTTTGAACATAGTTTTAGGATTATTTGCACATTAAGCCATGTCAACTGTAGTTTCCCATTGTTTTCAATCGTTTGGTGTGGTAGCAAGTCTAATTGGAGCGGATCCATGAGTACTATCCGCTGCAGGTATGAGTTGTTGTTTAGCCTGGAGTGATTCTCGGCACCAGCTGACGCACTCTTGTGGAAAACGACTTACAGGGTGGCACCATCGAACTCAAATGGGCAGGGAACATTTTAGTATCGCGTATGCCATTACTTGTAAACTGTGAGAGGATTTCGTCCGCAAGGAATAAATGCACAGCTGTTTACGTGCATTCTGTATGGCGCCCATCTGCCTTGGTCTCATTTGGTGGATAACAAAATTGGATCACAAAAGACGGATGTGAACTAGTAACTGCGATACGAGATGCTGACGTGTAATGAATGGCCAGCTATCTCCAGGAACGTAAATTCGATTTATCGTACTGTTTTGGCTGAAAGATTCAAATGCTAACACCTCTTCTGGAGAGCATTGTTGATGGCACGTCCCCTAAAATGAGAGTCCATTCTAAAAGACTTTACCCACAATACGGGGACTTGTGCATATTGTCTTGAGAGTGCGTAACACCACCTACTGACGTTAAGTACCACTAGAGAAGTACTACAAATGCCACCCACGGCCGATTTTCTAGCTAATGCTTACATATATTTCTATGTGGCATATCGCAATATTATTCTGTATCCTTTGGTACGCTCATTACCGCTGATCTCTAAGATCTCTTACGGACTGCTCTTTTTTTTGCGTACCGAGAGGTACGAGCAAAACTGAAACTATCGAAATAAACTGTTTATTTGACATCACCTCAGACAAGCGGCTGTATACTTGAGTACATAATCCTCACTTTCTTTCTTTCGCTTACGCCATAGTCCCGCAGCGATGGTAGGGTCAGCGTGGTTACAACAACGGATTTGGCAGTGTTAGTGTTAGAGATGTCCGGATGCCTTTCCTGCCGCCACCCCACACCCCCCAGGACGGAATCAGTGTACCCCAACTGTCTGCGTCTAGTGTAAATCGTGAAATAGTGCGGACGTGTTTCAAATGTCTGCGACGCGTGTAACTGAGGCAGAACGTGGGGATCTGCCCGGTATTCACCTAGCGGGACACGGAAAACCGCCTAAAAACTACATCCAGGCTGGCCGGCACACCGGCCCTCGTCGTTAATCCGCCGGGCGGATACGATCCGCGGCCGGCGCGCCTACCCGAGTCCAGGAAGCAGCGCGTTAGCGCTCTCGGCTACCCTGTCGGGTGAGTACATAATCCTCACTAGGAGCGAGAATATTAAACTACAACCTATTATTTAGTTGTATTACTTTACAGCATTTAATGCGATAGAAAAACCAAACAATGGAGAGCAACTGAACGATTTTCCTTGTTCGGTAATTGGTAGTCGGTCTTTGGTAATTGAATCAATGGGTATTCGTACAGGGAACGAGAACTGCGAACCGTAAGTCTCATATAAAGGAAATGCTACACGAATTGGAGTGAGAGTCATTAAAGCAAAAGCGTTTCTCATTGCGGCAGGACCTCCTCATGAAATTTCAATCATCAACTTTCTCCTCAGAGTACGAAAATATTTTGTTGGCGTCCACCTACATAAGGTGAAATGGTCATCATAATAATAAGAGAAATCAGAGTTCGTACGTAAAAGGTTTAAGTATTCGTTTTTCGCGCGCGCTGTTTGTGAGTGGAACGGTAGAGAAGTAGGGTACAGTCTGTTCGAGGAACATTCTGCCATTCACTTTGAATTGCAGAGTAATCCTGTATGTTTAGATTTAGATGTTGGAAGGTTTCTAGTAACTCATCGGAATTTATCAAACTGAGATGTGAACCAATTCGTTATACCCGTCAGTGTCGCCACGTCACTGAGATACGAAGAGGCCGGACACAATCGCTTCCCTATTTGCTTTTCCTCACAAAGGCTGGGGTCACAACTAACCTCAACGTACACGGTATCCATTCGTACACTTGGCAAACGATGTCATATGCACATCAAAGAGTGTTGCAAGGCTACAAACACATCCAGTAAATCTTATTTTTTATGTTAGACTCTCCAGTGGCTTCACAGTGTCTTGAACTGCCACATAAACTGTTCGTGAATAAATTCTAAAATTATTGTACGTAGTCTTACGACATTAGCTCCACCAAACCATGTCCAGAAAACCAACAGCCCAGTTTAACGAATCAATGCTAGAAATAAGAATATCTTCAAAAACACTTAAAGTCATCTACTTTGTTGCAGGAGAGTGTACATTTTCAGGAACACACCTCTTCATTAACTTGCCAGCAGCTGTAAAAAAATTTTACGACAGATCAGTTTAAGAGGAGCCCAAAGGATATATTGGCAGCCAGCTCATTCTGTTTCATTGGTGAATTTCTTACAATTAGAAGAACCAACTTCTATTTATATGTAATTAACCATATCAAATAATGCAAGTATTAGTACAATTTGACTTCCGTACAAATTCAGTGCAATAACGCAATCATTGTAAATAAATGTTGTAAAATAATTTTTCTGTTTGATGGTGCACGACAATGATCTAAGAATTATCATATGCAGCGCAGTGCGCTGAGCATTTACAAGTAGGGTGATAAGTAGTTTATCATCTTTTAAATGAAAATGGGTTTATGATATTTTAGCTTTAGTCCACATCCATAACGATCATTTCACTAGGGAACTGTGGAAGGTACAGTTGCATATTTGTTGTTCATTATAAATAGGTATTGAGTATTCTTTGCATCCTGGAGGATCTCCTCACCATGCATCTACTGGAAAGAAAAGTGCAGCTAATCTAATCTAATATAAGCCACTGTGGTGGCAGTTGGGTTGGAATTCGCCTTTCCTGGCCACTTTCAAATGATTTAAAACTTTTCGTCCCCCGGACAATATGCTGCTATCGAATTCTTAATTCTTAAGTTTTCGTCGGTCTATGTTTTTAAAACGCAGCCACAATCTTAGACCGATAGATAATTAAATTGAGTCTACAATTTTCCAGAGTGATACTTAAGTATTAATCATTTACGCGTGATTTAATAGGTCAGTTTATACTTGGCCCAAAACTCCGTAGTAGCAACCGTTCTCGCAGCTCAGACCACTACTTGGGAGGCTTCTCTGCAGCCTTATATTTACACACGTCTAACAGCCGACTGATTCTAGCCAAGTTCGTTCTCTATGTCTTTCTACTAGGACGTTTACCTAGATGATTTTATGTGCCTTAACGATGTTTCTTTTTCGCTTTTTGGCGCAGAAATTTGAGACTGTCGGGTGATAGTATGGAAATGTTTAATTATTTCCCTTTACGAAGTAAAGCCATATTTTGGAAACCGCCTTTGTTACAGTTTTTTTTCATTATGCAACGTCCGTTAAGTGCAGCAACTGGGTTATAAGCATTTCAGACTTTGCGTTGTCAATAGCCATTAATCTTCATGCAATTACCGAGAGATAGTGATATTACAGACTGGAGCATTTCACACCGTACTGGAGATCTCATGTGGCACGAACACACAGATTCCTGCAACTGAACGACGTGTCGAGAAAAACACTGTGCACCATTCACGCTGTTCCGTAAGGAACAAAAGCAGAAGGCTTTTGAAATTCTTTTGCTTTTTCATGTTCTAACTTTTATGTGTAATATAAATAAAGGCGTACTTCGCTAGCTCATTGTCCATGTTGAATGCCAGCCCCGTGTATGATCAATTACAGTTCAGTGTGGCAAACACCACGAGCAACGAGGAGCCGGGGTCAAATGACTCGCCATTTGCACCGAGCGAGTTGGCGCAATGGTTAGCAACTGGACTGGCATTCGGGAGCCCATCCTGGTTTGGGTTTTCCGTGACTTCCCTAAATCGCTTCAGGCCAATGCCGGGATGGTTCCTTTGAAACGACACTGTCGAGCCGGCCGGAGTGGCCGAGCGGTTCTAGGCGCAACAGCCTTGATCCGCGCGACCGCTACGTCGCAGGTTCGAATCCTGCCTCGGGCATGGATGTGTGTGATGACCTTACGTTAGTTAGGTTTAAGTAGCTCTAAGATCTAGGGGAGTGATAACCTCAGAAATTAAGTCCCATAGTGCCATTTTGACACTGTTGACTTTCTTCCTCATCCCTCCCTAATCCAACGGGACCGATGACCTCGCTGTTTGGACCACACCCCCAAAACAGCCAACCAACCAACTCGCCACTTGCCACCCAGCTCAAACGCCCAGGAAGCTGTGCACAGTATGTCGTGCGAAGCGGGAGGCCGGTCGAGTTAAGCACGCGTGGCATTAGGTGACAATACTGAATGCCATGCATACCTTCCTCGGTCAGTAAGTGATGATCATTCAAGGAGAGTAGTAGTGGCGTTTCATTCAGTCAGCCATTTACCATCCATATCGGGATAAAAGTCTCGTCTCGACTTTTGAATGCATCTCAGTCTTCAGCCATAAACATCCGCAGTTGAAATTATGGACAACCATCAGCTGTATAATGGAATGACGACAATGAAATTTGGCCCTGACCGGGACTTGAACCGGCTTGCTTATCACGAGCGGTAGCTTTACCGCTAGGCTATCTGAGCACGATTCACGGCAGGCCCAAACTTGCGCATTTCGTCAATCTTGTGTCTGGGGCCTGCACATGTAGATACTTGCACGTCCGAAAGAAAATTGCTTCGTATTTCTGAACATAGGCACTGCAATATCGTATGTAAACATCTACGTTGTCCCGAGATGTTTTCCATTGTCATCCCCTGTTCAACTGTCGTTCCTAGTTATTGTTATCTCTATTAATCTAGTGATGGATACTTCTCAAAGTAAATGTTCCGAAGTAATAGTCTCCCAATCAGATCTCCGGGGGAGACGTTTTGTGAAGAATCCAACAAAAGAAGAGGGTGCGGAAGAAGGCATGAAGTGCAAAATCAGAGTCTGAAATTTAAACATTGGGACATTGAAGGGAAAGAGTCGAGAGATTGTAGACATGGTGCAAAGAAGAAAGGTAAATATCCCGTGCCTGCAAGAGACCAAGTGGATGGCTGACAAAGCTAAACTATGTTCTATAGCAGTGCAGACAAAGAGTCCAGAAATATAGTAGGGATTATTGTGGATAAAGATCTAAAAGAGTAAGTCTGTGGAGTGAACGGAATCAATGACAGAATCATGAGCGCAAAACTTACTATCGGAGGAAACGTCATCACAGTTCGAAGTGTGTATGCATCCCAGACTGGGTATTCGGAGGAAGAGAAGGACGAATTTTGGAAAATCCTAGATGGAGTAACAATGGAAATACTAGAGAAGGAAAGGGTGATAATTGGGGAGATTCAAAAATGGGCATGTTGGTGAGAGGAGGTGTGGGGAAGATCGAATACATGGCGGATGGAGTCACGTAGAAAGAAATGCAGTAGGGTACAAGATTGCAGAGTACGCTATATCTTTTGACGTAATGATCGCCAATACCTACTTCAATCGTAGAGGAGAACAACTTATAACGTACAGGTTCAAAAAATGGTTCAAATGGCTCTGAGCACTATGGGACTTAACTGTTGGGGTCATCAGTCCCCTATAACTTAGAACTACTTAAACCTAACTAACCTAATGACATCACACACATCCATGCCCGAGGCAGGATTCGAACCTGCGAGCGTAGCGGTCACGAGGTTTCAGACTGTAGCGCCTAGAACAGCTCGGCCACCCCGGCTGGCTATAACGTACAGGAGTGGAGACCATAAAAGTCATTTAGACTACTTGTTGTCCAGAAGCAAACACATAAAGGCAATAAAGAATACCAAGGTTATATACAGTGATAGTGTGGCTGCGCAACACAAACTAGTAGAGGCCGATTATGAAATGGTAGTGGGAAAAAGACGTAAAGGTATCAAGCGAGAAGAACAAAGAATAAAGTGGTGGAGACTGAAAGAAGAGGTGATCAGAGAAAAATTCAAGGGAATAGTATTAAGTGAAGTGGAAGTACCAGAGGATATACAGGAGCGGTGGAGTTATAATAGCAATGTAATTACAAAAGCTGGAATCGACGTGCTGAGTGTAACAACAGGAAAGGGACCACCAGAAGATAAGGAAGCATGGTAGGGAAATGAAGAGGTTCAGAATACGATAAAAGTGAAGAAAGATGAAAAAAAACAAAGGGGCTTAACAGGAAGACAGGATATGTAGGCCTAAAAGACAACAAAAAAGATGGAGAAAAGAGCAGTGGCAAAAGCAAAGGCTGAGGCAATGGAATAGGTGTGTGAAGAGCTGGAAAGAAGACAGGACGGCAGGCAACTCCTACGGAATGCTAAAGCAAGAGGTAAGGTGACCAAGTACATCACATCAATGAGGCAAATAAAAGGTGAATCAGGTATAGTATTACACGACCTTGAAAAAATCCTGAATAGGTGGTGGGAGTACTATGAAGGCTATTGAATGAGGAAAAAGTACGAGAGAAGTATGAGGATGGAGATATAAATGATGGAATGACCAAAAGTACAAGTAAGGAAGAAGTCGAATACGCGCCCTAGGGGCAGACCAAAACCCAATAGAATCATCTAAAAGTCTGGGAGAACAGGAAACTGATATTCTCTGGGATTTAATGCAGAAAATCTGGAAAGGAGAAAGAATGCCGCATGCTTGGAGATGCTCTATACTGGTTCCTATATATAAGGGGAAAGGAGATATCCGAAACTGTGGGAACTATAGAGGGATAAAACTGATGTCCCACATAGTGATGATCTGGAAAAGGATAATTGAGAAGACATTGCGTCTAGAAATTGGAGTATGTGAAGAACATTTTGGATTTAAGTCGGGAAGAGGAACAACCGACGCAATATTAGCACTAAGGCAACTGATGGAAAACAATGGTTCAAATGGCTCTGAGCACTATGGGACTCAGTCCCCTAGAACCTAGAACTAGTTAAACCTAACCAACCTAAGGACATCACACACATCGATGCCCGAGGCAGGATTCGAACCTGCGACCGTAGCGAGCTCGCGGTTCCAGGCTGCAGCGCCTAGAACCGCACGGCCACTTCGGCCGGCACAACTGATGGAGAGGCACAGAGAAGTACAAGCTGAACTGTATGTGGCCTTTATCGGTCTTGAGAAGGCATATGACAGAGTGCCGAAGCAAGAGATATGGACATGTCTGAGAAATAAATGTCTGCCAGAAAAATGTATCAGGGTGGTAGAAGACATGTATGAAGGTGCAATGTCACAAGTTAAGAGCAGTGCAGGTACAACAAAGGCATTTCCAGTGAGAGTAGGACTACATCAGGGATCTGCTCTCAGCCCATATCTCTTTGACCTTGACATGGATGTCTAGTCAAAGATGTGAAAAAAAGAGGCACCTTGGAGCATGATGTTTGCCGATGATGTTGTAATCTGTGAACCCACACAGGAGGCATTTCAAGACAAGCTTGAACAGTGGAGAAAAGCTGTAGAGGAAAGGGGAATGAGAATTAGCACGGTGAAAACAGAGTATATGTGTACAAAGGATGCCAAAGATATATAAAGTAACCTGCAAGGAGAACAAATGACGCTGGTCAAGAAATTTAAATACCTAGGCTCTTACATGCAAAGTGATGGAGGACTGCAGGCCGAAGTACAGCACAGGATAAATAGTAGATGGATGAACTGAAGGAAGCCGAAATACAGCACAGGATAAATAATAGAGGGATGAACTGAAGAAAACTGAGCGGTGTACTGTATGATAAGAAGGTTAGCTGCAGAATGTAAGGAAAACTTTACAAGTCTGTCGTGAGGCCTGTGATGCTGTATAGCGCAGAAACTTGGCCAACTACACTCCTCGAAATGGAAAAAAGAACACATTGACACCGGTGTGTCAGACCCACCATACTTGCTCCGGACACTGCGAGAGGGCTGTACAAGCAATGATCACACGCACGGCACAGCGGACACACCAGGAATCGCGGTGTTGGCCGTCGAATGGTGCTAGCTGCGCAGCATTTGTGCACCGCCGCCGTCAGTGTCAGCCAGTTTGCCGTGGCATACGGAGCTCCATCGCAGTCTTTAACACTGGTAGCATGCCGCGACAGCGTGGACGTGAACCGTATGTGCAGTTGACGGACTTTGAGCGAGGGCGTATAGTGGGCATGCGGGAGGCCGGGTGGACGTACCGCCGAATTGCTCAACACGTGGGGCGTGAGGTCTCCACAGTACATCGATGTTGTCGCCAGTGGTCGGCGGAAGGTGCACGTGCCCGTCGACCTGGGACCGGACCGGACCGCAGCGACGCACGGATGCACGCCAAGACCGTAGGATCCTACGCAGTGCCGTAGGGGACCGCACCGCCACTTCCCAGCAAATTAGGGACACTGTTGCTCCTGGGGTATCGGCGAAGACCATTCGCAACCGTCTCCATGAAGCTGGGCTACGGTCCCGCACACCGTTAGGCCGTCTTCCGCTCATGCCCCAACATCGTGCAGCCCGCCTCCAGTGGTGTCGCGACAGGCGTGAATGGAGGAACGAATGGAGACGTGTCGTCTTCAGCGATGAGAGTCGCTTCTGCCTTGGTGCCAATGATGGTCGTATGCGTGTTTGGCGCCGTGCAGGTGAGCGCCACAATAAGGACTGCATACGACCGAGGCACACAGGGCCAATACCCGGTATCATGGTGTGGGGAGCGATCTCCTACACTGGCCGTACACCACTGGTGATCGTCGAGGGGACTCTGAATAGTGCACGGTACATCCAAACCATCATCGAACCCATCGTTCTACCATTCCTAGACCGGCAAGGGAACTTACTGTTCCAACAGGACAATGCACGTCCGCATGTATCCCGTGCCACCCAACGTGCTCTAGAAGGTGTAAGTCAACTACCCTGGCCAGCAAGATCTCCGGATCTGTCCCCCATTGAGCATGTTGGGACTGGATGAAGCGTCGTCTCACGCGGTCTGCACGGCCAGCACGAACGCTGGTCCAACTGAGGCGCCAGGTGGAAATGGCATGGCAAGCCGATCCACAGGACTATATCCAGCATCTCTACGATCGTCTCCATGGGAGAATAGCAGCCTGCATTGCTGCGAAAGGTGGATATACACTGTACTAGTGCCGACATTGTGCATGCTCTGTTGCCCGTGTCTATGTGCCTGTGGTTCTGTCAGTGTGATCATGTGATGTATCTGACCCCAGGAATGTGTCAATAAAGTTTCCCCTTCCTGGGACAAAGAATTCACGGTGTTCTTATTTCAATTTCCAGGAGTGTACAAACCCCCAAGAGAAAAAGACGGAAGTTTCAGAAATGAGAATGTTAAGGTGGATGAATGGGGTGACACGAAATGGTAGACTAAGGAATGAGTACATCAGGGAAACAGTGAAAGTGGGGCCTTTAGGGAAGAAGAAAGTAGGCTGATATGGTATGGACATGTGCAGAAAAGAGGGGAGCACTAGGTGTGGAGAAGAGTTGAAGACCTAGAAATCGAAGGATCAAGGAGAAGAGGAAGACCGAAACTGAGATGGAAAGACAAGGTGGCAAGGGACCTACGGGAGAAAGGATGGCTCAGAGAAGAAGCACGGGATAGGCATTTATGGAAAAGAAGGATCCAGCAATGTAACGCCGAAAAGTCTGAGATGATGATAATGATGACGATGATTATGATGAACCTAGTATCTACTTCTCTGGTTCATCTGCCATTCATTTTCCTGGCCGGTCCACCTCTTTCTGTTAGTAGTTCTCGGTTTTTGGATCGTTTGTACTTTAAAAGTTCTTGTCACACTGTCGTATATCATAATATGAAACGCAAAGTAATTGTAACACATCGCAATATTTCTCTCAAAAACGATGCTTAATTTATCAAGTTCACTTTCATTCCTTACTTTCTATTCAACAAGTCTTACTCTTCAGCTACCATAAATGCAATAATTCATCAACGGTTATATGATCCCATTGAAAATTTCTAATATTCTCTTTTCGATAAAAAGGATACACTTTATTTTCATCTCATTATAACTGAATTTCAGGCCTACATCCATATTCGCACCATTAAGTTCTTCCATTCGTTCTTGAATTTTACCCCTACTAAAAGCAAAAAGCAGGACGTCATCCTCAAAACAAAGGCGATTAAAATGCGGTAAGTTAACACAAATTTCCCCGCCCGTTTTCCCGTCTTACGGGTCTGATCTTCGTTGGGTTCCACTGAATCACTTCGTCAGATTTATTTTTCAGTTGTGTATTTGTACCCTCATGAAGTGTGACTGAAGCTCTAGAATTGACGTGTATATTTTCTTCAATAGAGTAACATAGATTGAATGAATACAGATTCTTTCGAAAATGTGCCAGAAGTTTTATCAAAATCTTTTTAGCACTCTTGAAGTGGTAACTCATATTCATTGATCCGATTATAACTTCATTCGAGATTTGAAAATGGTACATAGAACAACATCGTTTTCTAATACCAGACTGCACTTTTTTTCTGAAATCCAATTTCTTTTCTGTAAGATGGATGATAATTTTAGTTAGTTTCTCTTACGTTAGGGAGTGGTTTGCTAGCAACACTCAACCTATCTATTCAGTTCCCTTTGTAATTATCAAAGCAATGTCTTGGAAATGTATGAAACCTTATTCACTCACTATGTCAAATACACTCTCATAAGAACAAACGCAGTAGCATGGATGAGGTGGCCGTAGGAAACAATTCACGAACTGACATGACTGCGCATCCCACAAACGCGTACTAGAGTTACAAGATCGTAACTGCCTCCATCGAGCTGGATCACGTGGTTAACTAGCAACCCTTCAAACATAGAAACCGTAACATGTTTATACATGCCATACACATGTCACAGAGTTATTCTCTTAAGCTTTATTCGATTATATTATAATTCCCATGGCAACCGCACTGCGTAGATCGAGCGGCAGCTGCATTGTGTAAGTCTAGTGTGCCTGGAAAGGCAGGTCGTTAGACGAAACTTGAGTCCCAGAATCCACAGTTCTGTAGCCCTCGTTAGAGTGCAGTGATTCTCCGCTCACCCTTTCTCCTGTTCCTACCACTTCCTGTTATCTGGTCCTTCTTTTCATTCCCTCCCCCCTACCCCCAAACTCTTTCCCTCCGTAACTTCATCCCCCTTTCGCTCTCTCTCTCTCTCTTGCTGCCCTGTTCTTCCTCGTGTCAGCTGAAACTGTTATTTATCGATCTCGTTCGTCTCCTGGAGGCAAACGGGATGTTAACATCTGACATGCTATGCGGCGCGCCGTTTAGAGAGAAACATGCGAAAGGAACGCTGTCACGTAATACTTGTTGACGACACTTTCTGCGGCTTAGTTCCAAATTACAAGGCCCCGCGGCGTAGATAATTTGAGGGCTTTCTCGCTGTTACCAGAAGGTGCGTATAAAGCCTGTAATATTATATTCTGAATAGACGTGCCGGAATATGGTAACAATTTACATGAACATACATACAAAGAGAATAAATAACAAGCAGAATCCGTGTTTCATAGATGACTAAGCTGAAGTCATCAGTCTGATGTGGTCCGCCACGAAACCTCTCCTGTGCCACGCTTTTCATCTCATTTACCTGCTGGATGTATTCCCATCTCTGTCTCCGTCTACAGTTTTTACGCTCTACAGCTCCCTCTAGTACCATAGAAGTTAACCCCTGATGCCGTAAGAGATGTTCTATTATATGTTCCTTCTTATTGTCGGTGTTTCCCGTACATTCCTTTTGTCTCTGATTCCACGGAGAACCACCCCGTTCCATATCTCATGATTACACCCAATTTTCAACATTCTTCTGTAGCGCCACTTCTCAGAAGCTTCGATTCTCTTCTGTTACCGTTTTCCCACAGTCCATGTTTCTCTACCATATAATGCTGTGCTCCAAATGTACCTTCTCAGGAACTTCTTCCTCAAATGAAGGCCTATGTTTGACACCACAAGATTCTTCTTGGCCAGGAACATCCATTTTTATCAGTGCTACGTTGCTTTTTATATCCTCCTTGCTCGGCACGTCATGGGTTATTCTGCTGCATAGGCAGTAGTATCCCTTATCTTCGTCGACCCAATAGTCACCAATTATGATGTTAGGTTTCTCGGCATTCTCCTTTCTGCTACTTCTCAGTCCATACTCAATACTCACCAGACCGTTAAATCCATTCAACAGATCCTGTAATTCTTTTTCACTTCCACTGCGCAATGTCATTACCGAATCTTATCACTGATATCCTTTCACCTTGAATTTTAGCCCTGCTCTTGATCCTTTTATTCCGCTTATTACATCTTCGATGATTAGACTGAACAGTAGGGGCGAAAGACTACATCCCTGTCTTGCACTATTTTTAATGCGAGCCCTTATTGTTTCCTCTTGGTTCTTGGACAAATTATAAATTACATATCTTCCCCTACAGCACACCTCTATTTTTGTCAGAAATTCGACCATCATGTTATATTTTCGGACCTTGTTTAGAGGTTGACAAATCCTATGAAAATGTCTTGGATTTTCTTCGTTCTTGCTTCCATTATCACTCGAACGTCAGAAATGCCCCTCTGGTGCTTTCACCTTTTCTAAACGCAAACTGATCGTAATCTCCTCTGCTACAGTCGCAGGTTCGAATCCTGTCTCGTTCATGGATGTGTGTGATGTCCTTAGGTTAGTTAGGTTCAAGTAGTTCTACGTCTAGAGGACTGATTACCTCAGATGTTAAATCCCATAGTGCTTAGAGCCATTTCAACCATTTGATCGTCATCTAACACATTCTCAATTTTCTTTTCCTTTCATCTGTATATTATTCTTGTCAGTAACTTGGATACACGAGCTCAAGGCGAATTATGCGATAATTTGCGCATTTGTCTGCTCTTCCAATCTTCTGAATTTTGTGGATGACGTTTTTCCGCAAGTTTGATGGTATATCGCGTGTCTCATTCACCTTACGCACTAGCGTTGGTTGGTTGGTTGGTTTGTGGGATTAAAGGGACCAGACTACAACAGTCATTGGTCCCTTGTTCCAAAACTTAAAAACTACCACACAGAGTAAAAAACGGATAATAGAGACAACAGACAACACAGGACAAGAAAAACTCAGACAAAGAACAGACATAACAAATTAAAATCACACGGAGCGTGGCAGTGGTTGGCCGACCATAGAATAAAAAGGGAAAAGCCAACCACCGAGAACACATTAAAAACTCAGTTTAAAACCGTAGGCCAAAGGCCAGAATCAACACAAAACAATAAATTAAAACATAAACGCTCATATTAAATGATAAAAACCCACTGCCCGAATAAAACGTAAAACTAAGCCACCCATAGCAGGGTCATCAGTTAAAAGAGCAGGGAGCGTATCAGGCAGCGCAAATGTCCGCCTGACCACAGCTAAAAGGGGGCAGGCCAGCAAAATGTGGGCCACTGTCAAAGAGGAATCGTTAGCGCCAGGATTTCACCCAGAACAAGTCCCGCCCACTCACCCCCGGTTTTCCCGGTCTTTGTTCGGCACCTGGGCATCGTTTCAGTTGACCCACGTGGTTTACCGCGTTCAGCTGCACTCGCTCGGCATGAATGTTAAATTAATATCTTGCTGGGTCTTAAATTTTGCCACATAGTTAAAAGACACATTACAAAAAACGTGCACAATTGGCCTCAGCTGTGCCAAGTATTTCCACAGCAAACATACGAGAAAACAATTTAGCACTGAATCCTTTACATGCGAGAATTCAGTGTGCAGATGAATAGCCTATGAAGAAACATACTTCTGTGTGAGAAAAAGCACCCAAAGCTAAAACAGGAAAAACCTACCCTCAAAGAATAATTTGCTGGGAGAAATAGGAACCATGGTATACTTGACACTCGAGTTTCAGAACTCAGACAGTATACGCGAAACAGGCACCAGTGTTCACTATAATTCCAGAGAGCATCAAAATTACTTTGTTCTTGCCAGATCGATCCAGGCTTTTTCCTGTTATTCACTGAATAGTTTTGCTGAAAAGTTTTAGGGGTGCAAGAAGAGCTAGCACAGCATGAAGAACGTTTTAAAGCTGTCAAACACTGCAGCATTTATTTCCTTCATAACTGCTCTGTGACAAACATACACATCATAATTATCATTTTTTAAAAATGGTTTGAATGGCATTTATGAAATTACTAAATCTTTTGGTTAAAAATAGACAGGACAAAGAATAACGACAGATTATTTTCCTGAGACGTTTGCAACAGCGTATAGTACATTAATTACACAGAAACAGCCACAATTCTTTATAACCTCGTTTATAATGCGCAGGTATGGCATTGGAAGAATTTACAAGTTAAAATTCACCCATTACCCATGCAAATACTAACGAAATATGTCATATAAGCAAATATCTTACTGCTTTCATTAGGCATTTATTACTTTATGGCATTGTTATATTCTTTAATTTTCGTGAGTTACTATGAGGGCGTACATAAACAAAACGACTTTCACTCATTTCCATATAACGTTGATGTTAGACAACAGAGTTAGTCGACTGCACCCGTGGCTTCACTACTGACATGACAGAGTCAAGACCATTGTTTTCGCATTGTATGTTTGCTCTGCTGTTTCCCTCAAATAAACATATTATAATAAGTGAATTAGTTAATGAAAATTTGTCCTTATTGCCCTTAAATAACATCACGTTATTTTTTGTTTTCTATTGCTGGCGGTGCTTTCAATTCTCTATAAATATTTTTATTTCCTTAATAATGCACATTCATGTTATATTACTATCCAGAAAAACTTAAATTACTTATCATTACTGAATTTCATCGCCGAGTAACATGTGTTTAACAGTGACAATAACAACTTTGTTGTAGCTTCTAGTTTGCGGAACTGGCGGCTGTTTAGGGGAGGGCCTTACACTACGGATAGGCGTGGAGGGGGGTGAATGGGAGGGACTTGTTCCGGGTGAAATCCTAGCGCTAAGGTCACGTCTGTCAAAGCCGCCCCGCAGCGACACAGAGGAGGGTCCTCCCGACGTAGTAAGTAACTGTGTGTCAGCCGGGAGTGGCCAATGCGGAGCCGACAAAGGACGACTGAGTCCCAGCGGTTGGCTCGCATGGATAACCGCCACACAGTCGTCATCTCCTTAATGGCACAGAGTTTATTGGGCGTGATCCGATCGCGCCATTCAGCGTCCCAAAGCGCAAAAACTTTTCGGAGGAGGACCACTCGCCAATCAGTCTCTGGGAGGCCAACATCCAGAGATGGTTGCCTGGTGGCCTCTTTCGCCAGGCGGTCAACATGTTCATTGCCCGGGATACCGACATGACCGGGGGTGCACACAAAGACCACAGAGCGGCCGCAACGGGCAAGAGTATGCAGGGACTCCTGGATAGCCATCACCAGACGAGAACGAGGGAAATACTGGTCGAGAGCTCGTAAACCGCTCAGGGAATCGCTACAGATCATGAAGGACTCACCTGAGCAGGAGCGGATATACTCTAGGGCTCGAAAGATGGCGACCAGCTCAGCAGTGTAAATGCTGCAGCCAGCCGTCAAGGAACGTTGTTCGGAATGGTCCCTTAGAGTTAGTGCATAACCGACACGACCAGCAACCATCGAACCGTCAGTGTAAACAGCGTCAGAGCCCTGATACGTGGCCAGGATGGAATAAAAGCGCCGGTGGAAGGCCTCTGGAGGGACTGAGCCCTTCAGGCCCTGTGCCAAGTCGAGCCGAAGGCAAGGGCGAGGAACACACCATGAGGGTGTACGCAAAGTGGCCCGAAAAGGAGGTGGAACAGTGAAAACCCTAAGCCCGGAGAGAAGCTCTTTCACGCGGACCGCGATCGTACAACCTGACCGGGGCCGACGTTCTGGCAGATGGACGACCGATCGCGGGAACAGGAGACGATAGTTTGGATGCCCGGGCAAGCTAAAAACATGGGCAGCATAAGCGGCCAGTAAATTTTGGCGCCTGAACCACAATGGAGGGACACCTGCCTCCGCAAGTATGCTGTCCACTGGGCTGGTCCGGAAAGCACTAGTGGCAAGGCGTATTCCGCTGTGTAGGATTGGGTCCAGTACCCGCAGCGCAGATGGGGATGCTGAGCCATAAGCCAGGCTCCCATAATCCAGACGAGACTGCATTAACGTCTGGTAGAGCCGTAACAGGGTAGATCGGTCGGCGCCCCAGCAGTTGTGGCTCAAGCATCTCAGAGCATTCAGATGCCGCCAACACGCCTGTTCAAGCTGCCGAATATGAGGCAGCCAAGTCAGCCGGGCATCAAAAACTACACCCAAAAACCTGTGGGTCTCCACCACAGCAAGGAGTTCGTCGGCAAGATAAAGCCGCGGCTCAGGATGGAGTGTTCGCACCGACAGAAATGCATAACGTGGGTCTTGGCAGCCGAAAACTGAAAACCAAGCGCAACAGCCCAAGACTGCGCCTTGCTGATAGCGCCCTGTAGCTGACGTTCAACAGCTGCAATGCCAGTAGAGCGGTAGTAAAGGCAGAAGTCGTCAGCATACAGGGAAGTGGAGACAGAATTTCCCACTGCCGCAGCGAGCTCGTTTATTGCGATTAAAAACGGGCAGACACTGAGGACAGATCCCTGTGGTAACCTGGTCTCCTGGACTCGGGAGGAACTATGGGAGGCCGCGACTTGCATGCGGAAGGTACGATACGACAGAAAATTCCGGATAAAGATCGGCAGAGGGCCCCGAAGACCCCATCCATGAAGCGTAGAAAGTATGTGATGACGCCATGTCGTATCGTATGCCTTCCGCATGTCGAAAAAGACAGCAACCAGGTGCTGACGGCAGGCAAAGGCAGTACGGATGGCTGACTCCAGACTCACCAGATTGTTGGTGGCGGAGCGGCCTTTACAGAACCCACCCTGAGACGGAGCCAGAAGGCCCCAAGACTCCAGTACCCAATTCAAGTGCTGGCTCACCATCCATTCGAGAAGCTTGCAAAGAACGTTGGTGAGGCTAATGGGGCGGTAGCTGTCCACCTCGAAAGGGCTCTTGCCCAGTTTCAAAATGGAGATGACAACGCTTTCCCACCATTGCAACGGAAACTCACCCTCGACCCAGAGACGGTTGTAAAGGTCGAGGAGGCGTCGCCTGCAGTCCACTGAAAGGTGTTTCAGCATCTGACAGTGGATACGATCTGGCCCAGGAGCGGTATCAGGGCAAGCGGCAAGGGCACTGTGAAATTCCTACTCACGGAATGGAGCAGTGTAGGATTCAGAATGGTGGGTGTGAAAAGAAAGGCTCCGACTTTCCATCCGCTCTTTAATGGAGCGGAAGGCCAGGGGGTAGTTGGAAGAAGCGGAACTCAGAGCAAAATGCTCTGCCAAGCGGTTGGCAATTTCGTCGGAGTCTGTACAAACTGCTCCATTCAGTGAGAGCGCAGGGATGCTGACAGGGGTCCGATAGCCATAGAGGCGTCGGATCTTGGCCCAGGCCTGCCATGGAGAGACATGGAGGCCAATGGTGGACACATACCGCTCCCAGCACTCCTGCTTGCTTTGGCGGATAAGGCGGCGGGCCCGCGCACGCAGACGTTTGAAGGTAATGAGGTGTTCAATGCAGGGATGTTGCTTGTGACGCTGGAGCGCCCGCCGGCGATCTTTAATCGCTTCAGCGATCTCAGGCGACCAGCAAGGCATAGTCCGCCGCCGAGGGGACCCAGAAGAACTGGGAATGGAAGATTCGGCGGCAGTAACGATGCCCGTGGTGACCGATTGAACCACCGCATCAATGCCATCATTAGAGAGAGGCTCAATAGCGGCAATGGAGGAAAACAAGTCCCAGTCAGCCTTATTCATTGGCCACCTGCAAGGGCGCCCAGAAGACTGACGCTGTGGCAGTGACAGAAAGATCGAAAAGTGGTCACTACCACACAGGTCGTCATGCACTCTCCATTGGACAGATGGTAAAAGGCTAGGGCTGCGGATCGAAAGGTCAATGGCGGAGTACGTGCAATGCGCCACACTTAAGAGTGTGAAGGAACCATCATTTAACAGCGAAAGATCGAGCCGTGCCAATAAATGCTCAATGGTGGCGCCTCGACCTGTCGCCACTGACCCATCCCACAGAGGGTTATGGGCGTTGAAGTCGCCCAGTAATAAGAAAGGTGGCGGCAACTGGGCTATCAGCGCAGCCAGGACATGCTGTGCGACATCACCATTCGGTGGAAGGTAAAGACTGCAGTAACAGCCTGTGGCGTCCACACCCAAACAGCGACAGCCTCTAAAGCTGTTTGTAGAGGGATAGATTCGCTGTGAAGATAGTTAAGGAGATATGTGCAGACGCCACCAGACACCCTTTCATAAGCGGCCCAGTTCTTATAATAACCCCGATAGCCACGGAGGGCAGGGGTTCGCATTGCTGGAAACCAAGTTTCCTGAAGAGCAATGCAGAAGAAAGGGTGAAGGCTGATAAGTTGTCGGAGCTCAGCTAGATGGTGGAAGAAACCGCTGCAGTTCCACTGGAGGATGGAATTGTCCATGGCTGAGAAAGGCGTGACGGGACTGGGAAGGCAGATTACACCACTGGGTCACTGGCTGCCTCTGATGGAGCACCCGTGCAAATGCTATCCATTGCGTCTGACGGACTGGCGAGATCGAGGTCCTCAGCGGACGCAAGAATCTCCACCACTTCCTCAAACGCAGAGCTTGTAGGTAGCAGTGGAGTAGGTGCCACCACAGGGGTCTTGGTCTTACAGGTCTTCAATGTTTTCTCTCGCTGTTCCTTTGGTTGTCGTTGTTGAGAGGGCTTATTGGAGTCAGTCTCCGGGACCGAAGATGATCGCGAAGCTCGACGACCAGCGACCTGTGGCTTCTTCAGCCACTGGGTGGTGTCTGCTGTGCCGCTGGTAGGAACCTGGGAAGGGAGTGACCCAAGGGATCCCTTCCGAGCGAGAGAAGCCGAAGAAGACTTACGCTTCTCTGGCTTAGTAGTGGGGACTGGTGTCCCCGGTGGTTTAGTGGGTGCTGCTCCCGAGGTAGATGGTCTGGGAGCAACAGCGAGAGAAGGGGCCCCCATCGTCAAGGGGGCAGGTGAGGTCCTTTGACTCTGAGAGCTGACTGTTTGTGGTGCAGCTAAAGGAGCTGGAGCAGGAGTGACAGTTGAGGCATAAGATTCCATCATGTGCATGGGATGTATCCGTTCAAATTTCCGCTTAGCCTCAGTGTAAGCCAGTCGGTCCAGGGTCTTATATTCCATGATTTTGCGTTCTTTCTGTAAGATCCTGCAGTCTGGCGAGCAAGGTGGATGAGGCTCTCCACAGGTCACGTCTGTCAAAGCCGCCCCGCAGCGACACAGAGGAGGGTCCTCCCGACGCAGTAAGTAACTGTGTGTCAGCCGGGAGTGGCCAATGCGGAGCCGACAAAGGACGACTGAGTCCCTGCGGTTGGCTCGCATGGATGACCGCCACACAGTCGTCATCTCCTTAATGGCACAGAGTTTATTGGGCGTGATCCGATCGCGCCATTCAGCGTCCCAAAGCGCAAAAACTTTTCGGAGGAGGACCACTCGCCAATCAGTCTCTGGGAGGCCAACATCCAGAGATGGTTGCCTGGTGGCCTCTTTCGCCAGGCGGTCAACATGTTCATTGCCCGGGATACCGACATGACCGGGGGTGCACACAAAGACCACAGAGCGGCCGCAACGGGCAAGAGTATGCAGGGACTCCTGGATAGCCATCACCAGACGAGAACGAGGGAAATACTGGTCGAGAGCTCGTAAACCGCTCAGGGAATCGCTACAGATCATGAAGGACTCACCTGAGCAGGAGCGGATATACTCTAGGGCTCGAAAGATGGCGACCAGCTCAGCAGTGTAAATGCTGCAGCCAGCCGTCAAGGAACGTTGTTCGGAATGGTCCCCTAGAGTTAGTGCATAACCGACACGACCAGCAACCATCGAACCGTCAGTGTAAACAGCGTCAGAGCCCTGATACGTGGCCAGGATGGAATAAAAGCGCCGGTGGAAGGCCTCTGGAGGGACTGAGTCCTTCAGGCCCTGTGCCAAGTCGAGCCGAAGGCAAGGGCGAGGAACACACCATGAGGGTGTACGCAAAGTGGCCCGAAAAGGAGGTGGAACAGTGAAAACCCTAAGCCCGGAGAGAAGCTCTTTCACGCGGACCGCGATCGTACAACCTGACCGGGGCCGACGTTCTGGCAGATGGACGACCGATCGCGGGAACAGGAGACGATAGTTTGGATGCCCGGGCAAGCTAAAAACATGGGCAGCATAAGCGGCCAGTAAATTTTGGCGCCTGAACCACAATGGAGGGACACCTGCCTCCGCAAGTATGCTGTCCACTGGGCTGGTCCGGAAAGCACTAGTGGCAAGGCGTATTCCGCTGTGTAGGATTGGGTCCAGTACCCGCAGCGCAGATGGGGATGCTGAGCCATAAGCCAGGCTCCCATAATCCAGACGAGACTGCATTAACGTCTGGTAGAGCCGTAACAGGGTAGATCGGTCGGCGCCCCAGCAGTTGTGGCTCAAGCATCTCAGAGCATTCAGATGCCGCCAACACGCCTGTTCAAGCTGCCGAATATGAGGCAGCCAAGTCAGCCGGGCATCAAAAACTACACCCAAAAACCTGTGGGTCTCCACCACAGCAAGGAGTTCGTCGGCAAGATAAAGCCGCGGCTCAGGATGGAGTGTTCGCACCGACAGAAATGCATAACGTGGGTCTTGGCAGCCGAAAACTGAAAACCATGCGCAACAGCCCAAGACTGCGCCTTGCTGATAGCGCCCTGTAGCTGACGTTCAACAGCTGCAATGCCAGTAGAGCGGTAGTAAAGGCAGAAGTCGTCAGCATACAGGGAAGTGGAGACAGAATTTCCCACTGCCGCAGCGAGCTCGTTTATTGCGATTAAAAACGGGCAGACACTGAGGACAGATCCCTGTGGTAACCTGGTCTCCTGGACTCGGGAGGAACTATGGGAGGCCGCGACTTGCATGCGGAAGGTACGATACGACAGAAAATTCCGGATAAAGATCGGCAGAGGGCCCCGAAGACCCCATCCATGAAGCGTAGAAAGTATGTGATGACGCCATGTCGTATCGTATGCCTTCCGCATGTCGAAAAAGACAGCAACCAGGTGCTGACGGCAGGCAAAGGCAGTACGGATGGCTGACTCCAGACTCACCAGATTGTTGGTGGCGGAGCGGCCTTTACAGAACCCACCCTGAGACGGAGCCAGAAGGCCCCAAGACTCCAGTACCCAATTCAAGTGCTGGCTCACCATCCATTCGAGAAGCTTGCAAAGAACGTTGGTGAGGCTAATGGGGCGGTAGCTGTCCACCTCGAAAGGGCTCTTGCCCAGTTTCAAAATGGAGATGACAACGCTTTCCCACTATTGCAACGGAAACTCACCCTCGACCCAGAGACGGTTGTAAAGGTCGAGGAGGCGTCGCCTGCAGTCCACTGAAAGGTGTTTCAGCATCTGACAGTGGATACGATCTGGCCCAGGAGCGGTATCAGGGCAAGCGGCAAGGGCACTGTGAAATTCCTACTCACGGAATGGAGCAGTGTAGGATTCAGAATGGTGGGTGTGAAAAGAAAGGCTCCGACTTTCCATCCGCTCTTTAATGGAGCGGAAGGCCAGGGGGTAGTTGGAAGAAGCGGAACTCAGAGCAAAATGCTCTGCCAAGCGGTTGGCAATTTCGTCGGAGTCTGTACAAACTGCTCCATTCAGTGAGAGCGCAGGGATGCTGACAGGGGTCCGATAGCCATAGAGGCGTCGGATCTTGGCCCAGGCCTGCCATGGAGAGACATGGAGGCCAATGGTGGACACATACCGCTCCCAGCACTCCTGCTTGCTTTGGCGGATAAGGCGGCGGGCCCGCGCACGCAGACGTTTGAAGGTAATGAGGTGTTCAATGCAGGGATGTTGCTTGTGACGCTGGAGCGCCCGCCGGCGATCTTTAATCGCTTCAGCGATCTCAGGCGACCAGCAAGGCATAGTCCGCCGCCGAGGGGACCCAGAAGAACTGGGAATGGAAGATTCGGCGGCAGTAACGATGCCCGTGGTGACCGATTGAACCACCGCATCAATGCCATCATTAGAGAGAGGCTCAATAGCGGCAATGGAGGAAAACAAGTCCCAGTCAGCCTTATTCATTGGCCACCTGCAAGGGCGCCCAGAAGACTGACGCTGTGGCAGTGACAGAAAGATCGAAAAGTGGTCACTACCACACAGGTCGTCATGCACTCTCCATTGGACAGATGGTAAAAGGCTAGGGCTGCGGATCGAAAGGTCAATGGCGGAGTACGTGCAATGCGCCACACTTAAGAGTGTGAAGGAACCATCATTTAACAGCGAAAGATCGAGCCGTGCCAATAAATGCTCAATGGTGGCGCCTCAACCTGTCGCCACTGACCCATCCCACAGAGGGTTATGGGCGTTGAAGTCGCCCAGTAATAAGAAAGGTGGCGGCAACTGGGCTATCAGCGCAGCCAGGACATGCTGTGCGACATCACCATTCGGTGGAAGGTAAAGACTGCAGTAACAGCCTGTGGCGTCCACACCCAAACAGCGACAGCCTCTAAAGCTGTTTGTAGAGGGATAGATTCGCTGTGAAGATAGTTAAGGAGATATGTGCAGACGCCACCAGACACCCTTTCATAAGCGGCCCAGTTCTTATAATAACCCCGATAGCCACGGAGGGCAGGGGTTCGCATTGCTGGAAACCAAGTTTCCTGAAGAGCAATGCAGAAGAAAGGGTGAAGGCTGATAAGTTGTCGGAGCTCAGCTAGATGGTGGAAGAAACCGCTGCAGTTCCACTGGAGGATGGAATTGTCCATGGCTGAGAAAGGCGTGACGGGACTGGGAAGGCAGATTACACCACTGGGTCACTGGCTGCCTCTGATGGAGCACCCGTGCAAATGCTATCCATTGCGTCTGACGGACTGGCGAGATCGAGGTCCTCAGCGGACGCAAGAATCTCCACCACTTCCTCAAACGCAGAGCTTGTAGGTAGCAGTGGAGTAGGTGCCACCACAGGGGTCTTGGTCTTACAGGTCTTCAATGTTTTCTCTCGCTGTTCCTTTGGTTGTCGTTGTTGAGAGGGCTTATTGGAGTCAGTCTCCGGGACCGAAGATGATCGCGAAGCTCGACGACCAGCGACCTGTGGCTTCTTCAGCCACTGGGTGGTGTCTGCTGTGCCGCTGGTAGGAACCTGGGAAGGGAGTGACCCAAGGGATCCCTTCCGAGCGAGAGAAGCCGAAGAAGACTTACACTTCTCTGGCTTAGTAGTGGGGACTGGTGTCCCCGGTGGTTTAGTGGGTGCTGCTCCCGAGGTAGATGGTCTGGGAGCAACAGCGAGAGAAGGGGCCCCCATCGTCAAGGGGGCAGGTGAGGTCCTTTGACTCTGAGAGCTGACTGTTTGTGGTGCAGCTAAAGGAGCTGGAGCAGGAGTGACAGTTGAGGCATAAGATTCCATCATGTGCATGGGATGTATCCGTTCAAATTTCCGCTTAGCCTCAGTGTAAGCCAGTCGGTCCAGGGTCTTATATTCCATGATTTTGCGTTCTTTCTGTAAGATCCTGCAGTCTGGCGAGCAAGGTGGATGAGGCTCTCCACAGGTCACGTCTGTCAAAGCCGCCCCGCAGCGACACAGAGGAGGGTCCTCCCGACGCAGTAAGTAACTGTGTGTCAGCCGGGAGTGGCCAATGCGGAGCCGACAAAGGACGACTGAGTCCCTGCGGTTGGCTCGCATGGATGACCGCCACACAGTCGTCATCTCCTTAATGGCACAGAGTTTATTGGGCGTGATCCGATCGCGCCATTCAGCGTCCCAAAGCGCAAAAACTTTTCGGAGGAGGACCACTCGCCAATCAGTCTCTGGGAGGCCAACATCCAGAGATGGTTGCCTGGTGGCCTCTTTCGCCAGGCGGTCAACATGTTCATTGCCCGGGATACCGACATGACCGGGGGTGCACACAAAGACCACAGAGCGGCCGCAACGGGCAAGAGTATGCAGGGACTCCTGGATAGCCATCACCAGACGAGAACGAGGGAAATACTGGTCGAGAGCTCGTAAACCGCTCAGGGAATCGCTACAGATCATGAAGGACTCACCTGAGCAGGAGCGGATATACTCTAGGGCTCGAAAGATGGCGACCAGCTCAGCAGTGTAAATGCTGCAGCCAGCCGTCAAGGAACGTTGTTCGGAATGGTCCCCTAGAGTTAGTGCATAACCGACACGACCAGCAACCATCGAACCGTCAGTGTAAACAGCGTCAGAGCCCTGATACGTGGCCAGGATGGAATAAAAGCGCCGGTGGAAGGCCTCTGGAGGGACTGAGTCCTTCAGGCCCTGTGCCAAGTCGAGCCGAAGGCAAGGGCGAGGAACACACCATGAGGGTGTACGCAAAGTGGCCCGAAAAGGAGGTGGAACAGTGAAAACCCTAAGCCCGGAGAGAAGCTCTTTCACGCGGACCGCGATCGTACAACCTGACCGGGGCCGACGTTCTGGCAGATGGACGACCGATCGCGGGAACAGGAGACGATAGTTTGGATGCCCGGGCAAGCTAAAAACATGGGCAGCATAAGCGGCCAGTAAATTTTGGCGCCTGAACCACAATGGAGGGACACCTGCCTCCGCAAGTATGCTGTCCACTGGGCTGGTCCGGAAAGCACTAGTGGCAAGGCGTATTCCGCTGTGTAGGATTGGGTCCAGTACCCGCAGCGCAGATGGGGATGCTGAGCCATAAGCCAGGCTCCCATAATCCAGACGAGACTGCATTAACGTCTGGTAGAGCCGTAACAGGGTAGATCGGTCGGCGCCCCAGCAGTTGTGGCTCAAGCATCTCAGAGCATTCAGATGCCGCCAACACGCCTGTTCAAGCTGCCGAATATGAGGCAGCCAAGTCAGCCGGGCATCAAAAACTACACCCAAAAACCTGTGGGTCTCCACCACAGCAAGGAGTTCGTCGGCAAGATAAAGCCGCGGATCAGGATGGAGTGTTCGCACCGACAGAAATGCATAACGTGGGTCTTGGCAGCCGAAAACTGAAAACCATGCGCAACAGCCCAAGACTGCGCCTTGCTGATAGCGCCCTGTAGCTGACGTTCAACAGCTGCAATGCCAGTAGAGCGGTAGTAAAGGCAGAAGTCGTCAGCATACAGGGAAGTGGAGACAGAATTTCCCACTGCCGCAGCGAGCTCGTTTATTGCGATTAAAAACGGGCAGACACTGAGGACAGATCCCTGTGGTAACCTGGTCTCCTGGACTCGGGAGGAACTATGGGAGGCCGCGACTTGCATGCGGAAGGTACGATACGACAGAAAATTCCGGATAAAGATCGGCAGAGGGCCCCGAAGACCCCATCCATGAAGCGTAGAAAGTATGTGATGACGCCATGTCGTATCGTATGCCTTCCGCATGTCGAAAAAGACAGCAACCAGGTGCTGACGGCAGGCAAAGGCAGTACGGATGGCTGACTCCAGACTCACCAGATTGTTGGTGGCGGAGCGGCCTTTACAGAACCCACCCTGAGACGGAGCCAGAAGGCCCCAAGACTCCAGTACCCAATTCAAGTGCTGGCTCACCATCCATTCGAGAAGCTTGCAAAGAACGTTGGTGAGGCTAATGGGGCGGTAGCTGTCCACCTCGAAAGGGCTCTTGCCCAGTTTCAAAATGGAGATGACAACGCTTTCCCACCATTGCAACGGAAACTCACCCTCGACCCAGAGACGGTTGTAAAGGTCGAGGAGGCGTCGCCTGCAGTCCACTGAAAGGTGTTTCAGCATCTGACAGTGGATACGATCTGGCCCAGGAGCGGTATCAGGGCAAGCGGCAAGGGCACTGTGAAATTCCTACTCACGGAATGGAGCAGTGTAGGATTCAGAATGGTGGGTGTGAAAAGAAAGGCTCCGACTTTCCATCCGCTCTTTAATGGAGCGGAAGGCCAGGGGGTAGTTGGAAGAAGCGGAACTCAGAGCAAAATGCTCTGCCAAGCGGTTGGCAATTTCGTCGGAGTCTGTACAAACTGCTCCATTCAGTGAGAGCGCAGGGATGCTGACAGGGGTCCGATAGCCATAGAGGCGTCGGATCTTGGCCCAGGCCTGCCATGGAGAGACATGGAGGCCAATGGTGGACACATACCGCTCCCAGCACTCCTGCTTGCTTTGGCGGATAAGGCGGCGGGCCCGCGCACGCAGACGTTTGAAGGTAATGAGGTGTTCAATGCAGGGATGTTGCTTGTGACGCTGGAGCGCCCGCCGGCGATCTTTAATCGCTTCAGCGATCTCAGGCGACCAGCAAGGCATAGTCCGCCGCCGAGGGGACCCAGAAGAACTGGGAATGGAAGATTCGGCGGCAGTAACGATGCCCGTGGTGACCGATTGAACCACCGCATCAATGCCATCATTAGAGAGAGGCTCAATAGCGGCAATGGAGGAAAACAAGTCCCAGTCAGCCTTATTCATTGGCCACCTGCAAGGGCGCCCAGAAGACTGACGCTGTGGCAGTGACAGAAAGATCGAAAAGTGGTCACTACCACACAGGTCGTCATGCACTCTCCATTGGACAGATGGTAAAAGGCTAGGGCTGCGGATCGAAAGGTCAATGGCGGAGTACGTGCAATGCGCCACACTTAAGAGTGTGAAGGAACCATCATTTAACAGCGAAAGATCGAGCCGTGCCAATAAATGCTCAATGGTGGCGCCTCGACCTGTCGCCACTGACCCATCCCACAGAGGGTTATGGGCGTTGAAGTCGCCCAGTAATAAGAAAGGTGGCGGCAACTGGGCTATCAGCGCAGCCAGGACATGCTGTGCGACATCACCATTCGGTGGAAGGTAAAGACTGCAGTAACAGCCTGTGGCGTCCACACCCAAACAGCGACAGCCTCTAAAGCTGTTTGTAGAGGGATAGATTCGCTGTGAAGATAGTTAAGGAGATATGTGCAGACGCCACCAGACACCCTTTCATAAGCGGCCCAGTTCTTATAATAACCCCGATAGCCACGGAGGGCAGGGGTTCGCATTGCTGGAAACCAAGTTTCCTGAAGAGCAATGCAGAAGAAAGGGTGAAGGCTGATAAGTTGTCGGAGCTCAGCTAGATGGTGGAAGAAACCGCTGCAGTTCCACTGGAGGATGGAATTGTCCATGGCTGAGAAAGGCGTGACGGGACTGGGAAGGCAGATTACACCACTGGGTCACTGGCTGCCTCTGATGGAGCACCCGTGCAAATGCTATCCATTGCGTCTGACGGACTGGCGAGATCGAGGTCCTCAGCGGACG
Source organism: Schistocerca americana (assembly GCF_021461395.2). Taxonomy (NCBI): domain Eukaryota; kingdom Metazoa; phylum Arthropoda; class Insecta; order Orthoptera; family Acrididae; genus Schistocerca; species Schistocerca americana. The sequence goes on along the minus strand of NC_060119.1, from coordinate 1,097,415,073 downwards.
CAAGAATCTCCACCACTTCCTCAAACGCAGAGCTTGTAGGTAGCAGTGGAGTAGGTGCCACCACAGGGGTCTTGGTCTTACAGGTCTTCAATGTTTTCTCTCGCTGTTCCTTTGGTTGTCGTTGTTGAGAGGGCTTATTGGAGTCAGTCTCCGGGACCGAAGATGATCGCGAAGCTCGACGACCAGCGACCTGTGGCTTCTTCAGCCACTGGGTGGTGTCTGCTGTGCCGCTGGTAGGAACCTGGGAAGGGAGTGACCCAAGGGATCCCTTCCGAGCGAGAGAAGCCGAAGAAGACTTACGCTTCTCTGGCTTAGTAGTGGGGACTGGTGTCCCCGGTGGTTTAGTGGGTGCTGCTCCCGAGGTAGATGGTCTGGGAGCAACAGCGAGAGAAGGGGCCCCCATCGTCAAGGGGGCAGGTGAGGTCCTTTGACTCTGAGAGCTGACTGTTTGTGGTGCAGCTAAAGGAGCTGGAGCAGGAGTGACAGTTGAGGCATAAGATTCCATCATGTGCATGGGATGTATCCGTTCAAATTTCCGCTTAGCCTCAGTGTAAGCCAGTCGGTCCAGGGTCTTATATTCCATGATTTTGCGTTCTTTCTGTAAGATCCTGCAGTCTGGCGAGCAAGGTGGATGAGGCTCTCCACAGTTGACACAGATGGGAGGCGGAGCACATGGAGTATCGGGATGAGATGGGCGTCTGCAATCTCGACATCTGAGGCCGGAAGTGCAGCGGGAAGACATATGGCCGAACTTCCAGCACTTAAAGCACCACATCAGGGGAGGGATATAGGGCTTGACGTCACAAAGGTAGACCATCACCTTGACCTTCTCCGGTAATGTATCACCCTCGAAGGCCAAGATGAAGGCACCGGTAGCAACCTGATTGTCCCTCGGACCCCGATGAACGCGCCGGACAAAATGAACACCTCTACGCTCTAAGTTGGCGCGCAGCTCGTCATCAGACTGCAAAAGTAGGTCCCTATGGAAAATAACACCCTGGACCATATTTAAACTCTTATGTGGTGTGATGGTAACGTTAACATCCCCCAACTTGTCACAAGCAAGTAACCTGCGTGACTGAGCGGAAGATGCCGTTTTTATCAAAACTGACCCAGAGCGCATTTTGGACAAGCCCTCCACCTCCCCAAACTTGTCCTCTAAATGCTCTACAAAGAACTGAGGCTTCACGGAGACAAAGGATTCCCCATCAGCTCTGGTACAGACGAGATACTGGGGCGAATACGTGTCACTGTCATTCATTGCCTTTCGTTCCTCCCATGGTGTGGCCAGGGATGGGAACGATTTGGGGTCATAAACGTTACCTTTAAAATGAGCCCTCGAACGCTTAGAGACTGCTGGTGGCTGGCCACCAGCAAGAGATGATGTGCCACGCTTCATTGCGTGTCATCCACCCTGATCCCCACCTACTCCGACCAAGGGCCCTCCCCATGGGCGCCACCCAGCCACAGCAAGGGCCACCTGGCAGGATGGCCATTGCCGGGAGTCCTGATGCCCCAGGGAGATGGGCATCTACTCCTTGGCATATATGGGGGGTAAACGGCGCAGGCATCAGTAGAGCGATCCCTGTGTTGTCAGGGGGCTACAACCAACAGGGTACATGGCAGCCCCACCACAACGGATTGGCTACCGTGCTGGATGTTAGGTGCAAAAATGTATGAGATCGTCGTCGAAGTGAAAAACAACACTGCACAGTGCAGCGTGGAAATCGCTCCCATGGACGTATCCTCGCCCAAGAGATGGAAAACGAGCTGGACACCATTGCAACGACGAGAAAGCCGGCTAAAGGTCTCAATGCACGACAGATACAGTGCACCATGTAAGGCGCCCTTCCCCAGTTGGCTCGCTCTTCGGAACAATTTAGAAGGATGGAGGTCAAACCCGAGAGGGGACCATCACATAATGCCGAAACATTTGAGACTCCTTTTAGTCGCCTCTTATGACAGGCAGGAATACCGCGGGCGTATTCTAACCCCCGAACCCGCAGGGGGGATACGCACTAGCGTGAACAGTCATTTTGTTGCTACTTCCCCCAATGTTTTCAGAAATTCCGATGATGTGTTATCTATACCTTCTGCTTTATTTTAACTTAAGTCTTCCAAACCTCTTTTAAGTTCAGGTTCTAGTACTTGATCCCGTATCTCTTCCCAAGCTAATCATGTCTTTCCTTAAATCGAGTAATCAGAGAAGTCGTCCCCTTACAGAGGGAGAAAAGCAACGTGCTAAACGATGGGGAATAGAGAGTAGAATAAATGAAATAGTTATATTAGTTAGGTCACTATTTCACCGCGATAGTTTAAGCCGGTGTAAAATCGTTTTTTTTTTTTTTGTTTTTTTTTTTTTTTATCATCTGAGGTACCAATGATGACGAGATACAACATAATGTTGCCAGGTATTACGCAGTACAGATTCGTAGTAATAGTCCAATACTTCGATTCCTTTGGCTTGGAATACCTTTCGTGGAAGCGGCGCATGTTTTTTGTGTTTTTTTCTTATTGGTGTCTAGTTTTTCCTTTCCTTCCCTCCCTTCCTCTCTCTCTCTCTCTCTCTCCCTCCCTGTCCCTCTCTCTCTCTCTCTCTCTCTCTCTCTCTCTCTCTCTCTCCCTCATTTTGTTTGTGGTTGTGTGTGCTTGTTTGTATGCATGTGCAGGTGTGTGTATGTTTTTGGCTTTAAGAGATTACGTATCATTCTTTATCCACCATAACGTTTTCGTGCGCTGCAAGTGTGCTCTACCACTGCTTCACTACTCTGGTATTCATGAAACCGGCAAAAATTTCGAATGAGACCAGCACTTTTACTACTACTCGCTGTGTATTACATGCATTCCCACGGCCGTTCCGAAAAGCCACTAGCAATTCGGACTTCGTCCTTTTTCCCATTCTGCGGACGTCTGCCCCGAATCCTGACACATTCAATCAGAATTCAAAAGCGACTCCCTCTGAGACCCACGACGGCTGTACGGTGCCAGAGGGAATGCACGAAGACGTGTTGAGCCTGCGTAAAAAGAACTCCAAAGCTACGAGCAAGTTTCCACGTAACCAACAGCCTCTCACTTCGCTCGTCCCTGCTGCTGTGTGAGCAAACACAAGTGGAGATTTTAATGACGCCACGAACGGTCATTTGCAAAGCTGATAGCTTGGATACTCTATGAAAGGATAGACAGAGAACGCAAACAGCTCTGACTGACAGCTACTCAACTGCGGAAGACTAACTGCACGGGACATATTCAACGTTCTCAGAATTAAAAGCGTACTGACGATGGAAAAATTTATTGAAATTGGAACTACTTGTGTAAAGGAAATTGTGTCTTCCATCGAAACAGACCTACGGCATCACATTGACAAATCAAGTGAAGTGCAGGACGTTATATAGCACAGTGTGGTGTTCGTAAATGATTTGGTTGAAGGAAAAACTTTTTAAAAAAAGTACTATGCTACTCTCCAATTACATTCACGCCTATTAATATACAAAACGGACAGTGGTAACTTACACAAAGAAGTTTAGACCAGTCACCTTGAAGTAACAATAAGAGTGAGGGAGGTGATAGAGAGCACAATTTCAAAGTATGTACCTCCCCTTATTTGTCAAATCATTTCACACAGAGAACAGATCACTGCATTAGGTTACGGTTACCCACCTATTGGAAAGTACTTTTTTCTTGAGTCAGTCTTCTGCTGGTTTGATGCGGCCCGTCCCGAATTCTTCTCTTATGACAACCTCTTCATCTCAATTATTTGCTGGATGTATTCCAATCTCTGTCTTCCTCTGTAGTTTTTACGCTCTACATTTCCCTCTAATACCATGGAAGTAATTCCCTGATGTCTTAACAAATGCCCTACCGCCCTCTCGTATGAGTCTTATCAATAATTCCTTTCCTCGCCGATTCATAGGAGAATCTCCTCATTCTTACGTGATCAATCCACCTAATTTTCAACGTTACTCTCTAGCACCGCATCTTAAATGCTTCGATTCTGCTCTTTTCCGGAATTCCCACTCTCTGCAAGAGAGTTGCAAATAGGTTACCTTACTTAAAAGGTGCAAGATTGCCATTTTTCGCTGCAGTGACCGAAGCTTGACGTGGTGATGAGGGATCGCATTGCCTTTTACGCCTATATTCCTATAACATTCCTATTTAGAAACAAATTTTTATCTGTATGTGAAACTAATTTTCTTTAATCTGAGGTGCTAAGAGTATTTCTTTTGAACTTAAAGCCCTTATTCTCAAAGAGCATAGGCGTGTTCGATATGGCATAGCAATACTTTAAAACAAAATCTTTGGGGTTCATCATTAGTATTTATAGCATCACATAAAAATAACATTAAGGTTGTGTTTGTGTGAAATTCAAAAACCTGTTTCTGATTCACACAAGAAGAAAATTCATTCATCATCCTCGACGATACGGCGTTCTTTACTGTGGTTAATGCAATAACTTGGTTGATTGCGATCAGTTCCAAAAGAATACTTGTTTGAGTGGAATTCCTGTTTTAACAAATAGTCAATAACCGGTGATTTAACACAGTTTAATAGCATTCGTTGGGCGAAGTTCAACAACCGTCCGCTAATTTTAATCAACGTTTATCGTGATTTAAATCAAACATTTCGAGTAAACTCACACAACAAAGCCATAATCGATTTCATTACTTTCACTTATCCAAGTGAATTACTGCGCTGTCGCTATTGGGCTTGACGGAGATAGGATTCGAAAATGGTTCAAATGGCTCTGAGCACTATGGGACTTAACATCTATGGTCATCAGTCCCCTAGAACTTAGAACTACTTAAACGTAACTAACCTAAGGACGTCACACAACACCCAGTCATCTCGAGGCAGAGAAAATCCCTGACCCCGCCGGGAATCGAATCCGGGAACACGGGCATGGGAAGCGAGGACGCTACCGCACGACCACGAGCTGCGGACGACGGAGATAGGACCTTAAACCAAAATAAATAATAGATTTTGAAATATTTGTACAGCCAGCAGTGGAAAATCTAATTTTATTCCCTGATCTGCCACATCAATCACAGCGGGTAAACAAGAGGCGCTGCTGCAGTGTGTAATTTTTAGATATCCAGTGTAGATTGATGGCGTAATACAAAAATATGGAACTTCGTTTTCCCTTGACGATCTTTCGGCTCATTTTGACCTTTATGACCGATCAGCTGCCGGTAGTAAATGTGAAAACGCTGTTACCCTTGCCTTCAAATCGGACGTAGGGAAGCCGAGAGAATCTCTGGTCACCATTAATAATTTCATCAATCAATATGCAGATGACACCGTGCATAGTCAAATTATGTGTAACGTGGAAATGAATTTAAGGTGTATAGTATGCCAAAAGTAAAGTGACAGACGAAAATCAACGTTGCTAGTAGGAGTGCTTCGTAGCAGAGCTATTTATGCCGGTGACTGTAATTAAACTACAGATACTCGCGGAGGTACAGTGTGGGCTGTCATTACAGTATGTCTGCTAAACTTGGTAGATATATTAATGCGTTACTGCAGAACCTATTTGCGCTGGAAAAATTATTTCCACTTTTGGCCACAAGATGCAAATCTGGCGCAGTACACGATTCGTATTGAAACTTCTATATTTAAATTTTTGTTCTTATATTGCTTAGTGAAAATGAATTGCCTGTCTCTTTGCTTATTCTTATCATTTCAAAACTGACCTACAGAATTTGCCCTGACAAACAGACCTCAAACTTTTCCTATTCATTAATTACTCACAGTATTCAAGGATAACGCGATGTGACTGCTTTCAAATTAACTCAAAATAATGGCCCTGAATTAGTAGAAATCGTATTAATAACCTATACATTTGATAAGTCGCTTACCTCACAAAAATCTTCATTACCCGAACCACTGCAACGCCGGAAGAACCCATACTGCCAGCTAAATAAAACTATTGAAGGCTCTAACTACTGATAGGCATGTGGTTAGCAAAGGAAAGATTTTGTTGCAAACCAAACAATGTATTTGTACCTTAATAATGTGACATCCAGTTCAATAAAATATATAATCGTCCGTGACATCCAGGTCCAAAAATTATATCACAATATAGACAAGTGTAATGTGCTGCGAATACAAAGAAAGGAAGATCCTTTATCATTTAGCTACAATATAGCATGTCAGCAACTGGAAGCAGTTAATTCCATAAATTATCTGGGAGTACGCATTAGGAGTGACTTAAAATGGAATGATCATATAAAGTTGATCGTCGGTAAAGCAGATGCCAGACTGAGATTCACTGGAAGGATCCTAAGGAAATGCAATCCGAAAACAAAGGAAGTAGGTTACAGTACGCTTGTTCGCTCACTGCTTGAATACTGCTCAGCAGTGTGGGATACGTACCAGATAGGATTCATAGAAGAGATAGATAAGATCCAACGGAGAGCAGCGCGCTTAGTTACAGGATCATTTAGTAATCGCGAAAGCGTTACGGAGATGATACATAAACTCCGCTGGAAGACTCTGCACGAGAGACGCTCAGTAGCTCGGTACGGGCTTTTGTTGAGGTTTCGAGAACATACCTTCACCGAGGAGTCAAGCAGTATATTGCTCCCTCCTATGCATATCTCGCGAAGAGACCATGAGGATAAAATCAGAGAGATTAGAGCCCACACAGAGGCATACCGACAATCCTTCTTTCCACGAACAATACGAGACTGGAATAGAAGGGAGAACCGATAGAGGTACTCAAGGTACCCTCCGCCATACACCGTCAGGTGGCTTGCGGAGTATGGATGTAGATGTAGATATATAATCATGAATAATGTTCAGTCTCCAAGTCGGACACGTATAGATCGTCCGCTCGCACTAATACTGCAAACCTCCAACACTGATAATTATTCACCTCTAACTTCCATTACCGCTGACTACTCACACCCAACTTTTATCACTGCTGGCTGTTCACCTCGAACTGCTGTCGCCGCTGATTGTTAACTTCCAACTGATAGTCCGACCAGCCACAGAGTCTCTTGCAGAGGGCGCACAGCAATGTCAGAGTTATTAATGCAGAGCGCTACATAGCGCTGCCAACATATAAACACGTAAACAGCCTACTTACAGTATGACTGTACGACATCCACGCTGTCATTGAACGAGCCCTAACGTGAGTGGACAGTATTGCTAAAGTGGTCTAAAGAAGATGACAACGAAATTCGAAAACAGGGGTGAGACTGGTGTGTCACCTGAAGAGGTGGGCGTCCTATCCCAGTGACAGTTATTGAAGTGTTTGTTGTTGCTGTAAATGAACATGCAGAATGTGTTGGAGTTCATACAGTGTCACGAGAATTGCCTATCGCTTGGTCAACAGTATAGAAAGTTATTAGGTCCATTTTACGCTAGTACTCGTTCAAGAGCCATGCGATGCAGCTACTGAAACCTCATGTACTGCAGCGACGTTCTCAACTCGTTCATCAGTTTCCTGCAAAAATCGAAGCTAATTCTAAGTTAATGACATGTGGCCGTGTTATATTCTATGGGGTGACGAGACACATTTTACACTACAGGGTGCAGAGAATATACAGAACTGCCGAATTTGGGATACTGTTAAACTGCGTGTTGTGCACGAAGAACCATTGTAATCGGCGTGTATTACTATGTGGTGTGGATTCACAAGCATCTTCATTCTCGATCCGCTCTGCTCCGAAGAGATTACATCCAAGGCACCTGTCGGGTATAACGTGACGTATGCACGTTATCGACATCGCCTTGTACAACATGTGATTCCCACTTCGGAAGAGGGCAATTTTATGGAAATCACTGTTTTCATGCATGATGGGGTAACACCGCACATCGCTCACCCAGTGAAACGTCTGCTTAATGAAACCCTCCACAAAACCATTGTCTCCAGAGGTTTTCCAGATGCATGGCCCATGGCCTGTAAGACCGTCTGATCTGAAACCATGTGACTTTCGGCTCTGAGAATATGTAGAGGAATACGTTCACCAGCGACATGCTCGGCCTCTACCTGCTCTAAAGGTCAATATACAGGGACACGATACTCACATTCCAATGGAAATGCTGTGAGGAACTGCTGATCACGCCTTTTTACGGATGCAGCATCTTCTCGACGTCTCCGGTGTTCTTGTTGACGTCCCCGGTGTTCATATTGAACAAATTGTTTAAGTGGCGGCTAATAATAAAATCAACATAATGCCTTTCTCAACTCATAATCCATTACATATTGAAACATTTCTATACATCTTCCTTGCCTCACTGCGCCAGATTTTCACCTGGTGGCCAAAATTGGAACTAATTCTTCTCCAGCGTAAATCTGTTCCCCATTGACGCTACAGCATATCTACCAACATTCGTAGCCATACGAAATTACAGCCCGCACTGGTCCTGTGTGATTAGCTGGACTTTCGTTATAACCACCGGTACCTTTTCATGTTGGGTAAAGTGCCATTCATCAATGATGCTGCGTAATTTCTTATTTTAGAAAGTTCAGTCTACTGTTTTCATTTCAGGAAAATTTGGCGCTTATGGCGAACATATTTTTCTTGCGTTTTCATGATTAAATTTATATTTATCGATCATTGATTTCCATTTAGTGGAGTAACCATTCACATTATAGTACCGTCAGCACCCACCATCACTACTTAATTCTTAAGCCCACTTCCTTAATTATTCATCAAGTAGGCAGTCAGGAAACAGGCCTCACGCGCGCTATTTTGTAACCGCTAGGCTCATGTGGGCTCCCTGCAACACCAAATCCATCCTGTCAGAGAACAACACGAACTTCGTTTCTTCAGAGCTGGAGGGACTCGCAAATTTCGTCAATAATAAAACAGTTAAAGTGGTTCAAATGGCTCTGAGCAGCATGGGACTTAACATCTGAGGTCATCAGTCCCCTAGAACTTAGAACTACTTAAACCTAACTAACCTAAGGACATTACACGCATCCATGCCCGAGTCAGGATTCGAACCTGCGATCGTAGCGGTAGCGCGGTTTTAGACTGAAGTGCCTAGAACCGCCCGGCCACTGCGACCGGCGCTACAACAGTCAGTAATTTAGAAAAATCCAATAAATTATTGTCTTGATCTAGAAATTTGCGTTCGTCTTTGTTTTTGGTAGCTATGCCAGCATATAACTGTTACACATATCGTAGTACGATCGAAGGAATACAAACGAAGGTAACCCAAGAGACTGTTGAAGTTTGTACAAGAATTCTTGCAAACCCGTAGACTGCAGGATTGTCGCAAGGTTTCCACTCTTTCTTTTTCTTCTTTCGTGAAACAGCGTAATGGATGATGTTTAACGCCATGTACTAAAAACGGGACAAACACGGCAACGATTAGCAGCTAAGCTACCAGTATCACTGAGCGTTACAACAGCGTTGAAGGGTCATGGAAAACTCAAAACAGTTCAGCATAATTCATACGCGTGGCGCACATCAAGTGGAGGAGACCAAACTGTTGAGCACATGCTGTTTAGCCTGCCTGATTTACAGAAAAACAAGAGCAGTGAATAAGTACGTGAAAAGGGAAAAAGGTGGCTCCTATTTAAATCACATTTTCTCATAAACTGGCGTCATCTTTTTATATCATTCATGTGAATTCGACAAAATTCTCGGATACATTACCAATTATCGTGTTTAAATACAATGACTCAAACACCCACGGCCATACTGATCTAAATATTCGATGATTCTTAAATCAAACGTTTCTTTTATTTGCGTCATTGCTTCTTCTTAAGACAAATTCTCGCTCCTGTTCTCCCCTCCTGTGTCAACACTTTCATCTCAGAGTGGCACTTTTAACTTATGTCCTCAGTTATTTGCTGAATGTGTTCAAACCTCGGTCTTCCTCTACAGTTTTTGCCCTCTACAGCTACCTCTAGTACCATGGAAGTTCCTTACCGATGTTGATGTCGTAACACATGTCCTATTGTCCTGACACTTCTTGTCACTGTTTTGCATATTTTCCGAAGAGCCTCCTCATTTCTTACCTTATAAGTCCACCTGATTTTCAGCAGTCTTCTGTAGCACCACGTCTAAAATCGTTCGATTCTCTTCTGTTTCAGTTTTCTAGCAGTCCACGTTCCACTACCATATAACGTTGCGCTCCAAACTTAAAGTCTCATAAATTTTTTCCTCAATTTAATGTCTATAACTGCTGCTAATAACGTCTCTTGGCCATGAATGTTTTCTTTCCTCTGCTAGGCTGTTTTTTTATGTCCTCTTTCCTACGTCTGTCATGAGTTATTTTGCTGCTTAGGTAAAAGAACTCCTTAACTTCGTGTACTTCGTGATCCCCGATTCTGATGTTTAAGTTCTCGCTGTTCTCGTTTCTGCTACTTGTCGCTCCTTTCATCTTTCTTCGTTTTACCCTCCGTCCATATTCTGCATTCACTACACTGTCTATTCCATTCAGCACTTGCTGTAATTCTTCTTCACTTCCACTGAGGATAGCAATTGTCATCAGCGAATCCTACCAATGATATTCTTTTACTCTAAACTTTAACCCCACTCTTGAACCTTTCTTTTATTTGAGTCATTGCTTCTTCGAAGTATAGATTGAACATTAGGTGCGATAAACGTTGAACAGTAGGTGCTATGAACTACATCTTACCTTACTCCCTTTGTAATCCGTGCACTTCAAAAATGGCTCTGAGCACTACGGGACTTAACATCTGTGGTCATCAGTCCCCTAGAACTTAGAACTACTTAAACCTAACTAACCTAAGGACATCACACACATCCATGCCCGAGGCAGGATTCGAACCTGCGACCGTAGCAGTCGCGCGGCTCCGGACTGAGCGCCTAGAACCGCTAGACCACCGCGGCCGGCCCCGTGCACTTCGTTCTTGGTCTTCCAGTCTGATTGTTCGCTCTTGGTTCTCGTACCTACTGTATGTTACCCATATTTCCCTATGGGTTACCCCTATGCTTCTCATAATTTCGAACATCAAGCACTTTTGCACTGTCGAACCCTTTTGCCAGGTCCACAAATCTTATGAAAGTGTCTTGATTTTTCTTCATTCTTGCTTCCACTACCAAGCGCAATGTCAGAACTGCCTCTCTGGTGCCTTTACCTTTCCTAAAGCCAAACTGATCGTCGTCTAACAGATGGCTCTTCTTCAGCCGTAACTGATCTCTGGTGCCAGCTGCGTGTCACCTCTTCGCCTTTTAGCTTGCTTTGCCGTAGCGTGATTGGCCATGTGAAGTTTAAAAGAAGCGGGCTAAGACGGACTGACAGGTTAGTCTCCAGCGAGGTTGGAGGGAGTTACTAGCTCGTTCGGGAGAGGTGCCGCAACTAATCATGTTAGCAGCGACAGTTTTTTACCCCCAGTCGGGCGCCTTGAAAACTTTTAGCGTCTACTCACTATAAAATATTTTTCCTTTTTTCTTTTTAGATACAGGCAAATTTTAAAACATGTCTCAGTAATGGCAGGTCTCACCTCTCAGCAATTTGTCTTCGTCACTTTTCGCTCGCCATATTGACAATATTCACTGCATAGCAAATTTTGACTCAGTATGCCTTGGATCTTATAACGTTAAGGCTATACTTTAGATACGTATTTATTAATTTTAATGTACACAAAATGTGGTGACACCGTACTTTCCTTTTTACCTCGTAGGTTCCACCTGATAAGGCTTTAGGTCGCGAAACCGATTGGTTTTTAATAAACAACAGCCTTACCTGCTGTTATCGAAATTCTAACACCATATCTGGCAAAGGTTTTGCATCAGGACGCATACGTGCGTCTCAGATGTAATCCTTGTAAATCATGTAAATAGGTTGGAGTTCATTCCCTCCGGTTTAGACCAGTTACTGATATTTGCAGAACGCACGAATTTAGCTTCATATGTTTTCATACTACCTGTCAGATAACGGTAAAATTACTTAAGAGCGCTGCACTTACCTGTGTGGTTTATAATTTGTTCTCGTAACATGAAACTTTATCAACAGCTGCTTAGATCGCAAGAATACACTACTGGCCATTTAAATGGCTACATCAAGGAGAATGCAGATGATAAACGGGTATTCATTGGACAAATATATTATACTAGAACTGACATGTGATGACATTTTCACGCAATTTGGGTGCATAGATCCGGAGAAATCAGTACCCAGAACAACCACCTCTGGCCGTAATAACGGCCTTGATACGCCTGGGTATTGAGTCAAACAGAGCTTGTATGGCGTGTACAGGTACAGCTACCCATGCAGCTTCAACACCATACCACAGTTCATCAAGAGTAGTGACTGGCGTATTGTGACGAGCCAGTTGCTCGGCCACCATTGACCAGACGTTTTCAATTGGTGAGAGATATGGAGAATGTGCTGGCCAGGGCAGCAGTCAGCATTTTCTGTATCCAGAAAAGCCCGAACAGGACCTGCAACATGCGCCGTGCATTATTCTGCTGAAATGTAGGATTTCACAGGGATCGAATGAAGGGCAGAGCCACGGGTCGTAACACATCTGAAATGTAACATCCACTATTCAAAGTGTCGTCAATGCGAACAAGAGGTGACCGAGACGTGTAAACAAAGGCACCCCATACCATCACTCCGAGTGATACGCCAGTATGGCGATGACGAATACACGCTTCCAATGTGCGTCCACCGCAATGTCGCCAAACACGGATGCGACCACTATGATGCTGTAAGCGAACCTGGATTCATCCGAAAAAATGACGTTTTGCCATTCGTGCTCCAAGGTTCGTCGCTGAGTACACCATCGCAGGCGCTCCTGTCTGTGATGCAGCGTCAAGGGTAACCGCAGCCATAGTCTCCGAGCTGATAGTCCATGCTGCTGCAAACGTCGACGAACTGTTCGTGCAGATGGTTGTTGTCTTGCAAACGTCCCCATCTGTTGACTCAGGGATCGAGACGTGACTGCACGATCCGTTACAGCCATATGGATAAGATGCCTGTCATCTCGACTGCTAGTGATACGAGGCCGTTGGGATCCAGCACGTCGTTCCGTATTACCCTCCTGAACCCACCGATTCCATATTCTGCTAACAGCCATTGGATCTCGACTAACGCGATCAGCAATGTCGCGATACGATAAACCGCAATCGTGATAAGCTACAAACCGACCTTTATCAAAGTCGGAAACGTGATGGTACACATTTCTCCTCCTTACACGAGGCATCACCCCAACGTTTCACCAGGCAACGCCGGTCAGCTGCTGTTTGTGTATGAGAAATCGGTTGGATACGTTCCTTATGTCAGCACGTTTTAAGTGTCGCCACCGGCACCAACCTTGTGTGAATGTCTGTAAAGCTAATCATTTGCACATCTCAGCATCTCCTTCCTGTCAGTTAAATTTCGCGTCTGTAGCACGTCATCCCCGTGCTGGAGCAATTTTAACGGCCAGTAGTATAGGTTGGAGTTCATTCCCTCCTGTTTAGACCAGTTACTGATATGTGGAGAAGGCACGGATTTAGTTTCGTATGTTTTTATCTTACCTGTCAGATAATGGCAAAATTAGTGAAGAGCGCTGAATTACCTGTGTAGTTTATGATTCGTTCTCGTAACATGAAACTTTATCCACGGCTATTCGAAAGTGATCTGTTGAAGTGTTTCGGGCTCTGCCCATCATCATAAATATCAAAATAAGATAAAAGTTTAGCGGGTCCACATTACTCCATCTCTGTATGAGTGCTTGCTTCTTATTTTGATATTTGTGTTGATTTTCTGATACCGATTGGAGGGATTTGTATTACTACATACTCTTTAGCAAGACTTTGATCTCAGTCAGATATTTCTGATGGTGGTCAGAGCACGAAAAGCGTCAATCAATAAATCACTTCCAAATAGCAAAGAGAATAAATATTTTAGCGGTTAATGAGCAGTGATTAAAGTTTCAAGTTTACACGATGGTTACATGCCTCCTGAACGAGTTCAGGTCGCATCTTAAGTGTTCTCGTAATATATATTTCATATTTTATATATATTTATTTCATACTTTGAACAGATGATGTATGTGACAAAGGCTGACAAGAGCGATAGAAGCGCACGTCCTTTCTTTCTTCTTATTACTGACCACTACTTCTGTGTTTTCAGCACATGAGTATCTTACATGGCTGTACTTTGAAACACGTATTATTGTCAGAAGTGTGTCTAACCGTGATGCATACATCGATTGTAGCTATAGCCACTCGAAAATTATTAATAGGTCGTAACTGCAATAGTGGATATTGCAGTAAATGTACAAGCAGTGGTGAATAAAAGTCATTTAAAATATTCTGCAAGACTGAGCCCACAACAAACTGAATTGTATAAATGAAGACATGGCTAACAACTACTTCATGTGCGAGAGTGGTAATTGCAGTGCACGGGAAGCACGATTGTATCGTGGAGTGTATCCTCAGAGAAGACATCCAGACAGCAGACTGTTCACTAGGTCCCATCAGCGCCTGCACTAGATCGGTTCATTTAAGCCCAACAAACCCCACGCAGGTCGATCAACGACAGTGTCGACGCGACAAAAGGGAAAGCGTGATTACAAGTCGACGCAAAGCCGGGCACAAGATACTGAATGACTGTTGCAGAAGAGTGCGTTTCGCCCTCCACCATACTGTGGGTATTAGACGAGAAACAATTGTATCCACATCGTATACAAAGTATGCAAGCTCTGGACGCACCAGACTTTCCAGCAAGGGATGCCTTCTGCCAGTGGCTCATTACACTATATAATAATGGCCAACAGTTCCTCGTGCACGTGTTATTTACACACTAAACCTGCTTTACCCGAAACGGCATTATGAAAATCCTTAACACACACGTTTGGGCTTATGAGAACCCAGTAAATACCATTCAGACGGCACATCAATGAAGATTTTCCGCCAACGTTTCGGCAGGTCTCGTTGTTGACTGGTTGATAGGGCCACATGTCCTGTGTGGACGACTTACTGGTCGTGCGTACTTTCATTTCCTGTAACAGAAGTTAATCGGCTGTTTTGGGTGTAGTTCATTATTCTGGAAGGATGCGTGTGTGGTAAGTGCATGATGGTACAACGGCACACTTTCATGTGGCTGTTCGCTACACGTAGCATGAATTTTCAACAAATTTATCGCCGCTCGGAATTAACCGAGCCGACAGCCGGCACGGTAGCTCAGCGTGTTCGGTCAGAGGGTTAGCTGCCCTCCGTAATACAAAAACTGAGTTAATCGATCAACAACGAACTTAAACGGATGTCTTACGACGTCCGCCCCGAGCAGATGCAACGAACTAAAGCGAACAAAATGATATTAAAAAAAAAGCGGTCTAAGGCGCTGCAGTCATTAACTGCGCGGCTGGCCCCGGCGGAGGTTCGAGTCCTCCCTCGGGCATGGGTGTGTGTGTGTTTGTCCTTAGGATAATTTAAGTTATGTAGTTTGTAAGCTTAGGGACTGATGACCTTAGCGGTTAAGTCCCAAAAGATTTCACACACATTTGAACATTTTTTGAACAAATTTATCGGCCGTGGGTTGGCAGTACAATGGCGTCTCAGGCCCCCGACTTGAATCCATTAGATTTTTTTTATGCAGTGGCACCGTACACTTTGACTGGGATGTATCCATGATGCACACAACATTTTAAGTAAACTTTAACATTTTTACAGATGTGCTTTTTTACTACACATCATGTATCGTGAGAACCAACAAGCTATGTTTGTGAATATACCCATTTTCACAGGGTGCTTTTTACCTTTGTATGGTTTTACTTATGACAAACCTATGTATAACGTGCTGTACTTTTTTTTAAGGTAATGGACCACGATTTTCAACCTAAAGCATTTTGAAGATCAGAAGATGACAGTTTCAACGATCGAAACAGAGCTCAATAATATTAAATTAATGCTACGCCGGCTGTAATAAGGTTTTTTTCGTTTAATTACAGATCGGTCCTTCTATTTTCGAAATATGAGAAACTTTAATCATCCAATATACTCACGCCAAGACAACCATACAAGCACAGTAAACCGTTTTAATAAGCAAAAAAACTCTGAACAAACAGTGTTTACATTTGTATGATATAATGCGAAGAATAATTCATTTGGAAAGCAATTAATAACCGATAAATTGAAGAAAATTGATTAACTTTATAAGAAATGAAGACGATTAATACAGAAAAACTAAAGAACTGGACGAACGTGATGCACTACTGACATTTAGCATATCATCAAATTTCGCCGTTGCAAGGCAATTACAAGTTAACTAATTAACCCAGTTTAATTAGCCAGACAAGACACAGAGAGTGGCAACGCAGCACGTGCTAGAATGTGAACACATTCATTATGCGCTACTTTTAGGTTATATGATTTACAAATTGTAATTAGTTGTTCAGTGCCAATTTTAGATTTATAATTTAAAAACCTCTATGTTGATCTCTATTAAAGTTACAAGAATTCTGATAGCACATGCAGAATGGGAAGGTAATTCCAACAGGAATGATGCTCCATTTGCTCTGTAATTAACCATCTACTCACTACCAGCACTACTGTAAAGTTGTGCTAACACGATAATTTTATTTTTGTTACTTGTCGATAAACTGTTCAATTTGAACCTTAGTACGACATATCAACTTCATCAGCTCAGTATCACGCTATTTTTTATTTGTTTTTATTCAAATTATTGCTCAAGGATACACACATTTAATGCTGTGATGGCGCCCTATCGTCATGCGGTGTAATACACTGCTAGGGCTTTCATTTATCCATCGTTTGTTAAACATCGATTCATTTTCAGTGTCAGTGCTGGATACGTAGATATTTTATAGCGTTTGTCTAAGCGACTTCTGGGATCATGAATAAGTAACGGCCATTGTTTTAGACGCAGTTATAGTAAGATAATTCGATTCTTAGTTGAGTTAGCATCGAGCTTGTCTTTTGTCAGGTGGTCACTAACAACAGTTATTAGTTTTTGTGACAATTCAGTAAACATTCAGGTCCTTCGTACACTAATTATATCGGCACTATAGCTACCCCCAACTGCTATCCTAATGTTTGTTTTGTACCCTATACATAGCGTATTTTTCCATTTGTCTTTGAATTTGAACTGATAACGACGTCGCCACCTACGACTATACAATTGTGAGCAAATACCAAAAAACTGTGACTGAATTATCAGCTGAACATCTTGTTCTCGGCTCCACTACAGGAAAATGTACACAATACGGAAACTTACCTTAGTACGTTGTCAAAACAAGGTTTTTCTCATAACGACTTGGACGTAATGTTGGTAAATTTTGTAATGTTAATATCATTACAAGTTTCGTGTTACTAAGTTACGGTTCATATGGGAAAAGATTTGAAAACTGCGTTCTGCGGCTTCCCCCGTCGGAGGCATGGGTGTTTGTGTGTGTGTGTGTGTGTGTCGTCCTTAGTGTAAGTTAGTCTAAGTTAGGTTAAGTAGTGTGTAAGCTTAGGGACCTATGACCTCAGCAGTTTGGTACCATAAGTCCTTACCTCAAATTTCCAAATTTTACTCGCGTTCTGAGGGTATCGCGCACACTTACACTGATGATCCAAAACGCTATAACCATCGGCTTAATAGCTTGTTTGTCCACCTTTGGGATGAAATACATCACCGATTCTGGGTATCAGGGATCCGACAGTTCGTTGGTAGGTTTTTGGAAGTGTGAGGCGTTAGATGTCTATGCACAGGTCATGCAGTTCGCGTGAATAGCGGGTCGTTGATTTCCGTGCACGATGATGGTGCCCGATGGCGACCCAGAGGGGTTTCATAGGATTTACATCAGGCGAATTTGGTCGCCAAGACATCAACTTGAGCTCATTATAACACTCCTCAAATCACTGAAGCACGGTTCTGGCGCCGAGATACGGAAAGTTTTATTGCTGAAAGATGATACCGCCGTCGGAGAAGACATCAAGCAGGAAGAGATGCAGGTGGTTCGCAATGTCAGCGTGTCTTCGATTACTACCACAGGTGTCTTGCAGGCGGAAGAGAATGTCTCCCTCCCGCCAGCCCGCGTCTGTGGCGCGCTCCATGTTTCACGACGCCGTTCATCTCGATTCACCTGATTCACCTGAAGAGCCGACTCGTTTCCATTGATCGACGGTCGAATCCCAATGGTCCCATGCCCACTGCACTAATAATTGACGATGTCATTGGGTCAATATGTAAACACGTAGGGCTAGTCTACTGCGGAGCTCCATGTTCAACAATGTATGATGGGCGGTGTGCTCCGAAACACTTGTGCGTGCACCTGCATTGTGCTCTTTCAGTAGAGATGCCTCATATCACCATCTCTGCTATTTTACAGAGAAGATAAGCCTCCGAACCCCACGTTCTGTGACGAGTCGTGGACGTCCAACGATTTAGCGCTTAGTGGTAGTTTTGCTGTCCTACTTTCTTAGAAGCTCACGACAGTAGCACGAGAACATTCTACCCGCTATGCCGTTGTCGAGGTACTCGTTGGCAAGGTCTGTGTAATAATTACCTGCCCTTTGCCGAAGTCGCTTATCTCAATGGATTATTTCCTCATCTGCAGCCCATATCTACGCTAAAGTGATACCCCGTCCGTGCCTGGTCCGCTTACATACTTTTGGTACCGCGTCACGTGCCCACAACACCACTAGGCGGCATCCAACGTCGCGGTGGATAGTGGTCACAATGTTTGGGTTATCAGTGTAATCACGTATACAGATAGTCAACATGGAGGTTTTGATAAGTCAGTCTGCAGGTACTAAATTGTGTGAATTTTGATTGCAGTGATTTAATTTGGAAGCTTACATTTTTTTTTACACCACCAAGATGCACTACAGTATCTTACATAAATGTCAACTTGTTACCTCTACCTATTCCTGAGGAAAAGAGGTCTCAACAGATGGACAGACAGACGGATCCTGTAAGGTTCCGGACTGAGGTATGGAACGCTAAAAATGACGGAGAAAATCGGAAAATTTTGACAAAATAATATACAAGTGGTGTTCGACAACGAACAATGACAGAGGGAATTTTCGGTCCAATAGTCGGAATAGTGGCTACACGTTACAGAATGGATGATGATGATGATGTCCCATACTCCGAGGAGTGTAGGGAACGATACGAGAGACCCGCATCGTCGGCTAAGAAAGGTCGTAGCGGAGGTGGTTTGCCATTGCCTTCCTCTGACCGTAATGGGGATGAATGATGATGAAGACAACAAACACCCAGCCATCTAGAACCACGAAAAATTTCTCACCCCGACGGGAATCGAACCCGGGACCCCGTGCGCAGGAAGCGAGAACGCTATCACTAGACCACGAGCTGTGGACACAGAAATGTAGTTAACAGTAGAAAAGAATTTAATAGCGTCGACGTACCTCCCTTGTTGTTGAAATTAATATCACATGAATCATCTGTTTTCGTTCGAATATTGTAACATCAGTCTTCATTTGATGGGTATGAAAGCAAAGTCTCAGAAAATAGTGATTTTCTCTGTGACATAAACCTTCACCTGACTTAAGAGTTATAGCAAAACGGTTGTACATATTGTTCTTTCCAAAAAAGAAAAAAATAGTCCGATCATTACCACTGTCTTAGGTATCTATTTAAATAAAGCACATTCATTTTAATGACCACTTCGTCGCAAAAATTAGAAGAGAATACATGTCGTAGAGTATTTGTGAAATATTTGTTACTCGATTTTCAGTCGAACGGGCTTCTAATAATGTGGCTGGATGTAAAATTTCTGCAGTTCGTTGTCCAAAAATGGACTTTTGATTTGATGCAAATTTTCTTCACTTTGTATTTCAATAATTGACTTTAACATGATATTTGTCTCCTGAAAGCAATCATACATATTCTCCCCCAGCTGTCTATAATTAGAAAGAAGAATATGTGCCGTACATAGTTCAAAGACATTTGAATATTCTTGATGGTATTGCTTGAAAAGCAAAGTAATATTCCTACAGCCTTTTGTGCCTTCACCGAATGATTGTTTTTGTCAGTTCCGCATGATAAAATTTACAGGAAGTGTCTCATTACTGATTTAAATATTAGGTCGAGGGAAAGTACGTCCCTTCGTCCGAATGAAGACAAGAGAAAACTTGACTGCAGTATTTGTTATAGTAGTGTGAAATCTGATTCAATTACGTTCAACGTTAGCCATATTTCTCCTGGTGTCCTACCAACATAACACAAAAATAGTAATTTACACGTTGTCGTAACACATTGAGAGATTACCGCACATTTAAAGAAGGCAGTCATCTTCCTTATGTTCGATGGAATTTTCATAGGAATTGTACAAGGATATCTGCTACTGTGCCAGGCTGGAATTTGTAGACTTCTAATTTGATAGGTCCTGTTTAGAGTAAAACACTAATACAGCACGTCTCCGAATCAACATGATAATGGGTGAAAAATTTCCAGTCCAAACATCTGATATATTGAATGTTCGGCTACAACGCTGAAACGTGGAATAATGAAAATCTTTATGCATACGAAAGACAGACATAACGAAATATCATTAACGTCAGCAAGTGACGCACATTTAATATGTAAAAAATTAGTTTGAATTTGATTAAAATTTAAAAAAAAACTTTTTCTTCTGTGGACTCACCATCAGCGAATTTATTTGAAGTGAATTTATACGAAAATCATTGCGGTAATATTTTTTCGACGTATCCTCCTGATGTCTTGTGTTACGAAACTAAGCAACAAATTTAACAGTCTTCAACCAGATTATGTTAGCGACATGTTAAATTATTTTTCATAATTTTTTTCAGACTAAGTTCCAATTTAATCTTGTGAAACACCATAAAGAGAATTACGGGAGCTCCAGTTTTTAAGCGTGGTTTTTCGGTATTCATGAAGTGGTTTACACAGGATTACGTTGTAGATCAGTGTTAATTTAATCGTTAAATTGCTTACGTGTGTTGTTGGAGACTTAATGTTTTAGGCAGACGTTGAGGCGTTCGTCAAAGCCGTAAGAAATGCCAGAACTCCAATGGCTGTTATAATCTTTTGTTATGCCTGTGTCTTTCTTGTACAGTAATTTCGTGTGTAGACTGATGGCTGTCCGTTTAACTTACCAGCAAAACTTGCAGATACATCTCTTCCAACCAGAATGTAGTAAACAAGACCTTCTGAGGCAGGAATATGTTGTGTGCGTATGTTCAGTTTAATTTGATACTCTGTAAATTAGCTGTTTAAGTTTTTATATTGGTTACGCCACGTAGCGCTCTGTATGAAAATCACTGGCTGTGCTGTGTGCAGTCTGTGGCTGGTTTGCATTGTTGTTGGCTATTGTAGTGTTGGGCTGTTGGCTGTTAACAGCGCGTAGCGTTGCGCAGCTGGAGGTGAGCCGCCGGCAATGGTGGATGTGGGGAAGTGAGACAGCACATTTTTGTGAGCGGATGATCTGGACGTGTGTCCATCACAAACAGTACATTTGTAAAAATGGATGTCATGAACTGCTATATATATTACGACCTTTGAACACTATTAAGGTAAATACATTGTTTGTTCTCTATCAAAATATTTCATTTGCTAACTATGCCTATCAGTAGTTAGTGCCTTCAGTAGTTTGAATCTTTTATTTATCTGGCAGTAAGGGCGCTCTCTGTATTGCAGTAGTTCGAGTAACGAAGATTTTTTGAGGTAAGTGATTTGTGAAATGTATAGGTTAATTTAGCCAGGGCCATTCTTTTGTAGGGATTATTGGAAGTCACATTGCGTTGCGCAAAAAAATATTGTGTGTCAGTTTAAGCACAGTCATGTACAATTGTTCAAAGGGGACATTTCATATGTCGACCCTGCCAAGGTACCTCACTGGAATCTTCTGATTTTTTCTTGTAGTTTGTGTAATTAGTGTAGCTATTGTTTATTGCTAGTGTGTAATTATAGAGAGAATTTCCTTTGTAGTCGTAGTTTTTCATTGTTATACAGTAAAACACTTGTGGCATGCATGTAGATTTGCACCAAGTATTTCGCAGGTGCGCTTGCAATTAACTAGATATTATTTTCAGTGCTATGTTAATGTGTTTTCTTATTTTGCTCTTCAAATTGTGCTTTTCTGTGTTGTCGTGTGAAATATCGTGAAAAACGTAATACTAGGCTCCAAAGTAAGCTGAGAAATGACAGTGAAGATGAAAGCAGTGTGTTAGCGCCACCGTGTAATGAATTAACTAATGTTCAAACTAGTAGTTTGGTAACTGTGCATAGGGAAATGGAGCGGCCGGCAAATAATGGTGTAGACAGTTAAACAAGCAGTGAACAGGGAAGCATTATCGATTGATCGCTTGGCAACAGCTCGCCTCAGGAATCCGAAATGACAGAACACGATATTGCAAATACTGTAGACTCAGGTTTTGGGTCCTCACCGTTTTCTCAAATAAGTCAAGACACATTTTCTGCTCATCAAAATGTGAATGTAGCCGGTGCAAATACACTGCCGAAAAGTATAGAGGTACAGATTCCAGATACTAATACATTATTATTGCTACTACACATTTGTAACGCAAATTCTTGACTTGTGAAATTTTTATATGAGACTGTCACTGTAGCGGAAACTGCTGTCATAGATATTTCAGTATGAAAGGTAAGTGACCATCACATAATGCGTCGTGAGCACCAAGCTGTGCGACAGTCACCTGGAAAATAGCCATTAGTATGTGCCTTTCAGAGGCACAGATGCAGAAAAAAAAGAGGCCATTATCCTCACTATTGACATTTCTTTGTAGAAAGCATCGCAAACATGACACGCTCAAACTTGAAAACATATGATTACACTGTGGAGCTCGTAATATATGATATTTACTAAAATGCCTAATGAAATGATGAGAAACATTTTACATCTATTGTCTGTCTAGTTGAGAGATTGCTGATTTTGTTTAATATCTGGTTTCCAGCTGTCTTGCAGCATTGGTTTCATAAAATAAAATGAAGTGCATTTGCTAATGTGAACACTTTCTGTCAACAGATCTATTAAATAATAATTTTATGATCCACATTCTTCGAAAAAGGAGCACTTGGACTGGAAAGAACAATAAGAAGGGATTAATAACAGTAACTGCATACATAATTTTCTTTTCAACTACTTGGTAATTTTTTTGGTAGAGTAAGTTATCGTGATGCATCACTCTAGTGTTAAGATGTGACATAGGTACTAAACATGGCCATTTTTACTGTAATATTTTTTCTGCTTGAGCTTTGTCAGGATTAGGTGTAAGTTATAACATTTGCTGCTGCTGTTTTCGAGGCATAGTGCTACTGAATGTCACGTTGTATTACTCTGTTAAGCCAGTTTTACTACTGATTTATTTTTCTTGTTTGCTGCACAGTGCCTTATATTACTTGTAATACTGCATTTGCTTTGCTAATTTAGATTTCCTGCTCCTTGCTTTGCCAATTTGAATTTTTTTGTCATTGCTGTTTCTGTTAATTGTTTTGTGCTGCTGCATTGCCTCATCCCTTAGTTTAGCATCTGAGCTCAGTAGATTTAAGTTAGCTTAAGATGGGGTAGGCCATATAAGAGAACGAGTTGTGATGAATTGGAAGAAATGCATTGAGAAGCTATAAAAAATGATTTGGCCAAAAAAGTATTTTGAAAGAGGATATGAACAAAAAAGTAGGGTTTAGGGACAACAGGTTTAGGTAGGATTTTCTTGGAAATAAATGATGAGGTAAGGTAAAGGAAAATA
Source organism: Schistocerca americana (assembly GCF_021461395.2). Classification (NCBI taxonomy): domain Eukaryota; kingdom Metazoa; phylum Arthropoda; class Insecta; order Orthoptera; family Acrididae; genus Schistocerca; species Schistocerca americana. The sequence goes on along the minus strand of NC_060119.1, from coordinate 1,097,391,464 downwards.
AATAATGAGGTAAGGAATGTGTGAACATATAAATACAGAAAGCTTGCTTGGATAGAATTTTTTGTGGAAACAAATGTTGAAATAAGAGGAAAGATATATGGAATGAAGTTTTGGGGTGGACTGCAGTACCAAATGTCACACTGAAAACAAACCCTGTCCTGTATTTTTGTGTTATTACACTATGTGAATTTGTGTTTCTCCTGTCTTAATGTGTTTAGCTAATAAGAATTATGTTGTAGAATTTTTCTGATAATATGTTATTTTCTTTGTAAAGATGTTTAGACATTATTTATTCTGTTCTGTTTTAATGCTTGTGTGTGAAGTTGATGTTTCTGAAGTTATTCTGATCTTTTATGTATGTACTTATGTTATAATTCCTGTAACACTGATGTATATGTTTATTTCTATTCTTTTGTAAAGCCTGTATTACTACAAATGTTATCTGTATTGTTATGTTCTTTATTGATGTATTTTGTACCTTTGTTATTGTATTCTTATGTTATAAAATTGTAATTGACACTTGTTCATCAAATTAAGTAACTTGTAAGTTACATTTCACTGCACATGTTTCTGTTGGTCATAGTATATGCACAATATGTGAAAAAAAAGAGGACTGTTAGTGGGGAAGTGAGATGGCGCATTTTTGTGAGCGGATGATCTGGACGTGTGTCCATCAGAAACAGTACATTTGTAAGAATGGATGTCATGAACTGCTATATATATTACGACTTTCGAACACTATTAAGGTAAATACATTGTTTGTTCTCTATCAAAATCTTTCATTTGCTAACTATGCCTATCAGTAGTTAGTGCCTTCAGTAGTTTGAATCTTTTATTTAGCTGGCAGTAGTGGCGCTCGCTGTATTGCAGTAGTTCGAGTAACGAAGATTTTTGTGAGGTAAGTGATTTGTGAAATGTATAGCTTCATTTAGTCAGAGCCATTCTCTTGTAGGGATTATTGAAAGTCAGATTGCGTTGCGCTAAAAAATATTGTGTGTCAGTTTAAGCATAGTCATGTACAATTTTTCTAAGGGGACGTTTCAACTCTCCCTGTTGGAATGAAAGTCCTTAGCGCATCGTCACTGGAGCCATAACCTTATTAACCTTCTTTTCTTTTTACGGTCGTATAATTCTGGATATTACGAAAGTAGTTGTTTGATGTATGTAATCAGTGATGGACCCTTCGGCAGAAATTGGTACTGCGTTGATGTTCATAGCCAATTTTCTACACTTGCACCAAGCGGCAGTGTTCTCTATATCTTCCAGCATTTCACATAAGAGACTACCTTTACGATACGCTGTATCGTCAAGCTTCACTACACCCACCTGCGATGTGTATAGAATCCCCATGGTATGGTGGCAGCCAATCAACAGTGCCGTTTTAGCCTCACTGCATGGGCTGAGAATAATGCCGGTCACTCCTGAGTGTGGAGCAAGAACACAGATGGAGACAGAGCATTCCCACTTGCTATGTGTGTTCCATGTGTGCTTTCAGTCACTGTTTCCTCCTTCAGACGAGTGTAAGTATGCTACGAGACTACTTTGTTTCCTAGAGCAATTATGCGAAGAGCAAAGACATCTGAACTACACTGTGTGACCAGTTGAGCAATATGCTTTCTCAAGTTCGCGTGCTCGTCAGTATGTCGAGCATTATACTCCGTTTACTGACTCTGTTCGTGTACTATGTCAGTTACTGGTATGATGGCTCAAATGGTTCTAAGCACTATGGGAATTAACATCTGAGGTCATCAGTTCCCTAGACTTAGAACTACTAAAACCTAACTAACCTAAGGACATCACACACATCCATGCCAGAGGCAGGATTCAAACCTGCGACCTTATCAGCAGCGCGGTTCCGGACTGAAGCGCCTAGAACCGCTCGGCCAGAACGGCCGACTACTGTTATGCATCTACTTGTTATACAGAACTGAATTTAGAGTATTTTCTCAAAATTTAACCAGAGTCCACTTTCCGAGAACCACTAAATTATTCTTCCAACAAGGAGAAGCATTAACTGCTTTTACTGTTTGTTGCCTTCTGTCTAATGAGATTTACCACAACTATAGCAGACAATTGTCTGCTTGAATGTTTTTGGCATCACTCATACAGCCAGCCTCATAACGATTTTATCTGTTGCACCCACGTAAAAAACCGAACTACCTTCAACAATTAATATTTTAACTAAATTAAAAGGCCAACATTATTAAAATTTTCTTTTCCTATACCCTTATTTGACCTTCTGTTGTAAATCGTGTATGTCTTTTGTTGCTAGAAGTGTTCTAACGTTTGCTGGTAAAGCCCACCCTAAGGACATCAGGCGTTATACTAGTTTCGTAGCTTTTTGATACCTTCTGTCGCAACCGAAAGTTCTTCAAATATGTCAGGAATGGTAGCGGATCCAAAACTGAACACCGTGCCACTCCCTTGATCATTTCTCCACACTTATTAAAATTTTCTAACATTGTTTGATTTCGCTTTTTTTATGTTTTCCGTCGTTCCTTAGCTGTTTCTATATTCTTCAAGATATGGTCTCTCTGCGCAGCTAAATCTCATTTCCCTACAGGGGAATTAAAACTAAACATATCTACAGTCATTATACAACGTAATAATTATATATACAAAACTAATATACATTACTGAAAACTAAAACTGCTACACAAATAAGAAGAAGCGAAAAGCGTTTGACACAAAACAAAGAGCCTTTCATTTTGTTTGTTTAGATGGATTACATCTTGAAGAATTGTTTAAACTATGCAGCATAAATTTCTGTATTGTGTTTGTTCATTATTATTCACACTAATAGTTTCTGAAGCTGTCAGTTCCACGAAACTTAAGTTTCCTAGGAGAGTAACATAATCTACACAGCTAAATTACTTGAAAAGAAGACCGAAGAATAACACCAGAAATAACCCGTTTGTTTGCAATGGATACTATGTCTCTGTGTGTGGAGTTACCCCAGAACATTACTGTAAAGTTCAGTTTCTGATATTTCCATTATCAATTGCAAGTCCGCCGCCATAGATAGTGGTCACTGGGGCTGACGACTACCATGAGAAGGATCCGGGTTCGGTTCCCAACTCTGTCTGGGACTCTTTTCCTTGGTGTGAAGGCTCGACCGAGGTGTAACCAGGCTCGTGAAACCAACTGAGAAGCTATGTTCTTGAGAACCAGCGCCTCCATGTCACTGAAATGACAACTACCGCGAGAGCGGTGCGACGACCCCACGCCCCTCCATATTGCATCCAATGACGCCACTGTTAGATGATGAAACGGCGGTCGGTCGTTACCGATGTGCCCGTTATGGCCTGTGGACGGAGCTTTCGTTGATTATAAGTAGAGCAAATGTCGCTCTGCTGTATTTAAATAATTTAAGTCGGACGTCGTAAATGTCACAGTTGCTTCATTTCATCATCTTCGGCAATTTCTACCCAATTTGACAGCGTCCTTCTGACTGTAATCCTCATACCCCCCTATACCTCCACCCCTTCTCTCTCTCTCTCAGATTCCTCCCCCCCCCCCTCCTTTCCCACTCCCTCATTTTCCACCGTCTCCGGTACTATTTCTGTCTGTCTGTCTGTCTCTCTCTCTCTCTCTGTGTGTGTGTGTGTGTGTGTGTGTGTGTGTGTGTGTGTGTGTGTGAGTGAATGGGTTGGTGTGTGGTTCCAGCAGCTGCAAGACGAGGTCATCGCCCCCCGCAGCCGCTTGCTCCTCCCCAGCGTTTCCTCTGCAACTGACGGCTGTGAGCACCGTGTTGGCGCACGTGACCTGAAAAAGAGCAGATGGTGCTTGCTTGTCTGGCACTAGCCACACCGCAGTCTCTACAGAAGGGGCAGTCGTTACGCGTGAACACGCCCCCTCCCCAGTCCCTCCCCCCGTTCGCTGCCCTCACTCCCCCGTTGCTAACAGTTTTTCAATACTACCGCTACTCATGTGGCTCACGTACATCTCACAGTCGACTGCCCCGTGTCCGAACACTAACTGAATGGTCGTTACACTGCCGGTCGCCCTTGCAGTTCACTTGGCTGGTCGCTGTCAGGTTGCAAGTGCTCGGTGCTACCAGGCGGACTCGTATTAAATCTCTGCTCCAGCCCTGACTAATATCTGTGGAAAGGCAAAGTGTTTCAGTAGAACGATACGATCACTGTCTAAGTCTCAGAACGCGTCAGTGATAAACGGCATCCGATATTGCACTCCAATATCAAGTGCTGAGAACCTTACCCAGCAGCTGTTAGGATGAAAGGCTGCCACAATGTCTGTAAAACCGTCCATACATTTACCTCAAATAGTGTGCACTGCTGCCCTGAGGAAATATAATTCCAGAAGAAACAATTATCCCCAGATTTCTCTCGAATCTTCAGCAAATACGCCGATGAAGAGTGCAGGTGGACATCCAACACCAAGTTGGGTCCTGAGACTACTGCCGGGAGAGAATATTTTTCACACTGAACTACGACCATGCTCGTTGAATGGTCCATGCAGTAATTCTAATGATGTTGCAGTTCTATGAATGATGAATTACTGGCGAAGCGATATGCCAACAAAATGTTGAACGCTGATGAATATGTTGATACACCGCAAAAAGGCAAAAATTTTGATTTTTGACACCTGAACATATTACGTCTAACACAGTTTTAATGTTCATAGAAATATACACAGTTTTAACCTTAATGTGCTGCTTCGCTTGGTTTTGTGATGGCATCTCTCCTTTTTCATTAGTTAATAAGCTGTAAAATAATATAAACACTCAGCATAAAAATTAAAGGTGAAGTAATGAATTAAAATTTGAGCCATAGCCACGACTTGAAACCAGCTGCTTCCTTAGAAGATGCGCGAACCACTACACCTCAATAGCAATATGGCTATCAACCCCGCACGGGCTACCCTCCTCCAGTGCCCTCTACAGAACAACAGTTCACGCTTTTAATCCATTTTCCCCTTGTTAAATGGTGTTTCGCTGAGGTTCTTCGATATTGCTGTCTTACCCCAACTTTGTACATAAAGAGAAAATCCTGCCTGGACCTCAGGCGTAGGTGAACTATTGATCTATAGGAATTACATTTTCCTGGAGACACATGAGCCTCAACTTCATCGGTGTATTTGCTGAAGATTCGAGAGAAATCTGGGAATAATTGTTTCTTCTGGATTTATGTCTTACCAGGAGAACAGTTAACCCTATTTGAGGCGGACGGTTTAAGAAGGGGAAAATGAGCTGATGGCGTGAATTGAAGTTTGTGCTAGTTAGGACAGTGGAACAGGGTTGTCCACTTAGGTGTGCTAACCACAATGCGGCGGTGGTAGGTGGCTAGCACATCTACCTAATAAGTAAGAAACCCCAGTTCCTCCCAGCTGTAGTACAAATTTTAATTTATTACTTGGCACCTATTCTCATCGAAGATAAAGCTGAGACTCGTATGTCTCCAGAGAAATGTATTTCTAAGTTTTGTATAATTTATATAAAAAAAGAAATAGTTCTTTTGTCTTGCATCCTTATCAAATTGTTGTCAATGTGTTATCTGTTGTGAAGGCGTAGTACAACAGTATCGCAACATTAGTACAGAGTTTGTGTGGTTTATTTCATTGAAAAACATAACGTTCTCATATTCTCTATTTTCTAACGATACGACGGTTGACTTTCGTTGGTCAATAAACAGAGCTCTGCCAAAACGTTACATGTCACTGGTAAATTATATATGTCATGCAATTACATGTATAACGGAGAGTCCTTATATGTTTAACAATGCATCGTACAACTCACATATTTGAACAACTGGTGCCTCATTATCTTTGTTCTGCTGTCAATATGATGCAGAGTTACGCAACACGTTGTATAATTGCTAAACATGAATTCCGTGAACAGTGATTTACTCAACTCGGCTTGCTCTGTTCGTCCATGGGCCCGAAATAGCAACAGATATGAGCGGCTACATTGATGTTCTGTTACTAGATGATGCTACGTATTGTTACCTAGTGAAGAAAATGAAAGGTAAACCAATACCTAGCACACCATTCTTAAAGGGAAGATGTGAATGTAATTTCGGACAGGAAGATAAGCCAAACCAGAATCGCCGGCTGGTGCGCCGGCCCGCATCACTGTCGTTTCCCACGCTCGTTTTTACAAATTCTGGACTTGTCCCAACATTTTGTGGGTAATAATACCTGCGCATATCGTGATGATTCGGATAGTGGCAGCTGTCGCGGATACTGCGCCGCCTGTAGATCATACAGAACAAAGTGCTACGAATCATTATCAACGCTCCACGCTACACACGCACCGTGGAACTTCACAAAGAATACCACCTTGAAACCCACAAGGAAGTATTCAAGCCGGCCGGTGTGGTCGCGCGGTTCTAGGCGCTTCAATCTCGAACCGCGTGACCGCTACGGTAGCAGGTTCGACTCCTGCCTCGGGCATGGATGTGTGTGATGTCCTTAGGTTAGTTAGGTTTAAGTAGTTCTAAGTTCTAGGGGACTGATGACCTCAGATTGTAAGTGATCATAGCCATTTGAACCATTTTTTAGAAACAATAATGTGTGACGTTCCACAATATAAAATGCATACATGTTTCGCAGTACTTTCATTAAATAATCTGGACTGATAAATCAGAAACTACTCACGTGCTGAAGACGCAGCATGTCGTCAATGGTAGTAAAAATCGAAATGGATGTGAGCTCATGTCAGCATTCACCATACACAAAATCTCTATATAACATCAAAATACACAATCAAATGAAACTGTGTGATTGTAGAGACCTTTTGAGATATCAGACATCTGTGATTCATATATGTAGACTGTAGCGACGAATGAAAATTTGTGCCAACGCCTGAATTCGAACCCAGGTCTCGAGCCAGCAGGTTCGAATCAACTGTCAAACATCTGTAGTGGAATCATATAGTTCCATTTGATTGAATCACCTAAGTCTAGGTTTCATGCAGGATCCCCCATTGCGTTCTGTGCTGGTGCGCTATTACAGTACATCTGGAGAGCCTCTGCAATGGTGTTCGAGTTTAGGGGGAACGCCAAGTGGGCTGAGGCGCGAATGGGGATTTTAACTGAGGGAGGCATGCTAGGGTATTCCGTACGGTTGCCCAAGGCCACTGTGGCACGGTGGCGTAGTGGTTGCCCATCGGCCTAATAGCAGGACACCCGAGTTCGAATTCCGTCCATGGTACAAATTTTCATTCGATGCTTCAGTCTGCATGCATAAACACCAAAACAAACAGTTTCGTATGTGCACGTGAGACATTTATATCAGTTTCAGTGCAGGTTATTTCATCGAGGTACTGTCAAACATGTATGTCTTCAGCTTGTGGAATGTCTGATTTTAACATTTGTTATTTATTGGAGCTCAACCACTTGAAAACGAAATATGTCTAAATTGTAATTGTGGAAATTATAGTAAACAGTACAGTCGATGGCGAACATAAAGTCACTTATAAAAAAAAATCTAAACGAGGCCGTAAGCCGAAGACAAATACTGTTGTCATAGCTTGTGCTCGTGGTCAGTACTGTAACAGTGCATGATGAGCGTGATGAAGAGGTTGATACTGAAACAACCTTTGTTTCTTAAAAAGTATGTCTCCTTTAATAGTGTTACCAGAGCTCGCAGATCATTCAAATTTTGAAAATCTTAAACAGTTGCCTCATAACTGGAATCTTGTGGGCAATTAGTACAACACAAATTACTGTAATGGTCCTTTTCCATCAAACAACAATTTATGATAGATGTTTGAACCATGTAACACCTTTGATTATTTCCCAATAAATTCCAGCACGGCGTCAATGTATTAAGTACGTTTTTGAAACTCCAGATTGTTTAGTAGGGAGTGAAATAACGTCCGGCCTCGGAGAGTGTGTCACATGGATTCAAATACTTCCTAGTCGTGACTTTGTGTAAGCGCCCTTTCATCAGCCTCTTGGTAATTCAAAGTACTTGAAAAACGGTTTTCTCTCAACCTAGAGCGTTCGTGTCACCGCCAGACACCACACTTGCTAGGTGGTAGCCTTTAAATCGGCCGCGGTCCGTTAGTATACGTCGGACCCGCGTGTCGCCATTATCAGTAATTGCAGACCGAGCGCCGCCACACGGCACGTCTAGTCTATAGAAACTCCCTAGCACTCGCCCCAGTTGTACAGCCTACTTTGCTAGCTATGGTTCACTGACTACATACGCTCTCATTTGCACAGACGACAGTTTAGCATAGCCTTCAGCTACGTCATTTGCTACGACCTAGCAAGGCGCCATATTCAGTTACAAGAATGTATTTTGAGCAGGTAATATTGTGAATCATGTACCATCAAGAGCGACGTTCATCATTAATGGATTAAAGTTAAGTATCAAAGTAATTACGTCCACTTTATGAATTCTAATTCCTTGTCATGTCCCAGACCTCACGTCAGTATAGTTCTTCCCTCTTCAAGCCAGCCTGCGTGAGCTGAAACGTGTGCATTTCGGCCTCCACTAGTAACACGGTGTTGGCTCTTCTGCCAACACAACATAGCGAGTGATCAGATATGCGATGTATGTGTGCCTAATTTCACAGACCACTAGATGCCAGTAACATGAGCTGAGTAGACGCGCATCGGTCGAGTTATGCATTAATAGCAGACCGTGGCAGAGCCGACTAATTGAAGGGCGATGCTTGAGGTGGTAAGCTGCCTGAGCTCGCTTTGGTACGGGCTTACAGAATTCGAACAGTTCATGTTACCATTTCAGTAATTTTGAACAGGAGTTGATATCATGGAGCACAAGTTTTTTGTTCGGCATCTGTCAGAACTTGTATGTACTTTGCTGCTATCACCTATCGTTAGAGGATTGACATTGTTTGAAGAGGCTACCACCTAAATAGCACGCCCGTCTCCTCCTTAACATGGAAAACGTTGACCCGTGGAGAAAAGGCCTCCCGGCATCCAATTCTCGTGCTGAAAAGGTTTTCTTTTGCAGTAAAATATCAGTCCTCTTAATGAGAGGAAGAGGCAGTTGCACTCTGCAGTACAGAAAGCTACTGTCTTAGGGTCACTACAGATCTAACGATAACTTCCCACGGTGAAAACACTGCTTTCTTTGACTTTCAGGAGTAGTTGAGTGTTTCGGAGGGATAGGCGTGTTTTTCTACGACGAACGTTTAGCGACTTTCAGCTGCAAAGAGAGTGCGAAGGTAGACGACTTCGGATTGTATAGGTGCCGTCAATGACGTTAAAACCATGCAGCCTGTAAAATAATTTCAGATATTAGCAGACGTTCAGGAATGAAAGACCGATTGCATGTAGTTTCGATAAATAACCGATTCCTGTAGACAGGGATATATTGGGCTAATAGGACAAATCAAAAGAACGCAGTAATTCGGCTAAATGTCAATTGTAAATAACTTACAGTTCTAATAACCACAAATATTTCGAATAGTTTTCAGAGTTTAGCACCAGGCATACAAAACCAGATTTACACCCGAGAATTTTTATTGGTTAAACTAATATACGCTACCTCTTCTCTGTTCTGTCAATGCTCCGAACTGTACTAACATTTAATAACCGACAGCAGTACACAATATTCGTGGATACGCAGTCGTCTTTGAGAGAGACTGTATTACACTCCTGGAAATGGAAAAAAGAACACATTGACACCGGTGTGTCAGACCCACCATACTTGCTCCTGACACTGCGAGAGGGCTGTACAAGCAATGATCACACGCACGGCACAGCGGACACACCAGGAACCGCGGTGTTGGCCGTCGAATGACGCTAGCTGCGCAGCACTTGTGCACCGCCGCCGTCAGTGTCAGCCAGTTTGCCGTGGCATACGGAGCTCCATCGCAGTCTTTAACACTGGTAGCATGCCGCGACAGCGTGGACGTGAACCGTATGTGCAGTTGACGGACTTTGAGCGAGGGCGTATAGTGGGCATGCGGGAGGCCGGGTGGACGTACCGCCGAAATGCTCAACACGTGGGGCGTGAGGTCTCCACAGTACATCGATGTTGTCGCCAGTGGTCGGCGGAAGGTGCACGTGCCCGTCGACCTGGGACCGGACCGCAGCGACGCACGGATGCACGCCAAGACCGTAGGATCCTACGCAGTGCCGTAGGGGACCGCACCGCCACTTCCCAGCAAATTAGGGACACTGTTGCTCCTGGGGTATCGGCGAGGACCATTCGCAACCGTCTCCATGAAGCTGGGCTACGGTCCCGCACACCGTTAGGCCGTTTTCCGCTCACGCCCCAACATCGTGCAGCCCGCCTCCAGTGGTGTCGCGACAGGCGTGAATGGAGGGACGAATGGAGACGTGTCGTCTTCAGCGATGAGAGTCGCTTCTGCCTTGGTGCCAATGATGGTCGTATGCGTGTTTGGCGCCGTGCAGGTGAGCGCCGCAATCAGGACTGCATACGACCGAGGCACACAGGGCCAACACCCGGCATCATGGTGTGGGGAGCGATCTCCTACACTGGCCGTACACCACTGGTGATCGTCGAGGGGACACTGAATAGTGCACGGTACATCCAAACCGTCATCGAACCCACCGTTCTACCATTCCTAGACGGGCAAGGGAACTTGCTGTTCCAACAGGACAATGCACGTTCGCATGTATCCCGTACCACCCAACGTGCTCTAGAAGGTGTAAGTCAACTACCCTGGCCAGCAATATCTCCGGATCTGTCCCCCATTGAGCATGTTTGGGACTGGATGAAGCGTCGTCTCACGCGGTCTGCACGTCCAGCACGAACGCTGGTCCAACTGAGGCGCCAGGTGGAAATGGCATGGCAAGCCGTTCCACAGGACTACATCCAGCATCTCTACGATTGTCTCCATGGGAGAATAGCAGCCTGCATTGCTGCGAAAGGTGGATATACACTGTAGTAATGCCGACATTGTGCATGCTCCGTTGCCTGTGTCTATGTGCCTGTGGTTCTGTCAGTGTGATCATGTGATGTATCTGACCCCAGGCATGTGTCAATAAAGTTTCCCCCTCCTGGGACAATGAATTCACGGTGTTCTTATTTCAATTTCCAGGAGTGTATTATCCAGTACCATCACAGATATTAACGTGTATAAATTTCAGCTGGAGATGAGACGTGGTATCAAATTACATCGGCACAGGATGTCGGATACAATTTAAACGTTGTTTTTTAATTAATACTGAATTAATTAATATAGTCACATTAAAGCGTCAGTTAGATCATGAACATTCAACAGAGGAAGCTTGTTATGCTAGCGACACAATACAACCGAATAATAGGTGTCCAAATAGTTTGTTAATTTTAAATTTTGAAGAAAAGTAATTAATTTTAGTTGACACACAAATGTTATGAATATGGTACCGCATCAACCGACTGGTCGTGGAAGTCTAAGCAAATATATTAGTTAATTTCATTTTCAAATGTCACTCATACTATATTCTTGCAAACTCTGTGCGATCAAATAATTATAAATAGTGATTCTCATTATCTGAGGGACTACTTGAAATTGTAATGTGTTTATTTCTGTTTAATCTTTCTGTTCGCAAAAAAGAAGTTACTTAAATGTAATTTGACTCGAAAATTATGACGTAATTAGTGACCGTTTTTAAGTAAAACCAGTGGTGGTACTACATGGTATCGAACTCTCGTCTGGAACAGTCGTGTGGCAGGTCTTGCGATCTGTTAAAGAATTTCTTTAGTAGTATTAAGTTGGTAACTTGCCTGTCGTTTCTGTAGCTGTTTCAGCAATATTAGCGTAAGCAAAACTGCCGGGGGTCATTTTTTATAAAATAAACACAGAGCCAGTTACGAAACAACCGCCGCTTCGAAATTTAAGATTTCTGTATACGATTTATTTCAATCAGCAACTGCCGCTTAAGGAGCCAAGGTGGGATCGTTGCCCAAGAGCAAGATCTGTAAACAGTGCGTATCACAGTTAGTAGCGAATAATGACATGGGTGAAAGTGTGTAAGGGAAAAGGAACGAGGCACCCAATAACAGTTCGCTTGTGTGGAAAAATTCAAACCGAATCTGAATGAAAAAAAAAGTCTGCTAGTTTTTACCTTTCAATACAGTTAGTCTTAGATAGCGAATTTGTGGGCCTACAAGCCTAGTCCACGCAGGCAAGTGTGAGTAAAGGAAAGCATTTATATGTACGAGGGCAGTTCAATAAGTAATGCAACACATTTTTTTTTTCTGAAACAGGGGTTGTTTTATTCAGCATTGAAATACACCAGGTTATTCCCCAATCTTTTAGCTACACAACACTATTTTTCAACGTAATCTCCATTCAATGCTACGGCCTTACGCCACCTTGAAATGAGGGCCTGTATGCCTGCACGGTACCATTCCACTGGTCGATGTCGGAGCCAACGTCGTACTGCATCAATAACTTCTTCATCATCCGCGTAGTGCCTCCTATGGATTGCGTCCTTCATTGGGCCAAACATATGGAAATCCGACGGTGCGAGATCGGGGCTGTAGGGTGCATGAGGAAGAACAGTCCACTGAAGTTTTGTGAGCTCCTCTCGGATGCAAAGACTTGTGTGAGGTCTTGCGTTGTCATGAAGAAGGAGAAGTTCGTTCAGATTTTTGTGCCTACGAACACGCTGAAGTCGTTTCTTCTATTTCTGAAGAGTAGCACAATACACTTCAGAGTTGATCGTTTGACCATGGGGAAAGACATCGAACAGAATAACCCCTTCAGCGTCCCAGAAGACTGTAACCATGACTTTACCGGCTGAGGGTATGGCTTTAAACTTTTTCTTGGTAGGGGAGTGGGTGTGGCGCCACTCCATTGATTGCCGTTTTGTTTCAGGTTCGAAGTGATGAACCCATGTTTCATCGCCTGTAACAATCTTTGACAAGAAATTGTCACCCTCAGCCACATGACGAGCAAGCAATTCCGCATAGATGGTTCTCCTTTGCTCTTTATGGTGTTCGGTTAGACAACGAGGGACCCAGCGGGAACAAACCTTTGAATATCCCAACTGGTGAACAATTGTGACAGCACTACCAACAGAGATGTCAAGTTGAGCACTGAGTTGTTTGATGGTGATCCGTCGATCATCTCGAACGAGTGTGTTCGCACGCTCCGCCATTGCAGGAGTCACAGCTGCGCACGGCCGGCCCGCACGCGGGAGATCAGACAGTCTTGCTTGACCTTGCGGCGATGATGACACACGCTTTGCCCAACGACTCACCGTGCTTTTGTCCACTGCCAGATCACCGTAGACATTCTGCAAGCGCCTATGAACATCTGAGATGCCCTGGTTTTCCGCCAAAAGAAACTCGATCACTGCCTGTTGTTTGCAACGCACATCCGTTACAGACGCCATTTTAACAGCTCCGTACAGCGCTACCACCTGTCGGAAGTCAATGAAACTATACGAGACGAAGCGGGAATGTTTGAAAATATTCCACAAGAAATTTCCGGTTTTTTCAACCAAAATTGGCCGAGAAAAAAAATGTGTTGCATTACTTATTGAACTGCCCTCGTATTTTTCAGGCAGACATACTAGTTCTAGTGATATTTATTTCGCTGATTTAGAACCTGTCAGAACTGGTTAGGAATTTCGCACGAAAGGAATTTATAAAACTCATATAAAAGCCACCTGATGCTGTTTAACACTTTTTTTCTTATATTATACCAGTCGCCGTCTTAAATCAGCATGAGTTCGAGATATTTATTATCAAGATAGCGTGGGCTGATGGTTCATTGACATCAAAAGTATTGCCAGGACACAGGAGACAGCTTTATCGAGCATTATGGTTTTCATGAAAAATTTAAGAGAGCCCTTTGCATAGTGCAAAAGAGACTGTGCATAAATACGGATGCCTGATACTCCGGTGTTCTGCGTGTACTTCAGATGTCCCTTCCCTGTTGTGCTACTAACATGCAATAGCGTAAAATGTAATCATGTTGTGCTGCTAATACAGGGTGTCCGGGATAAACATACAATGATATAAAATGTTATAATTTGAGAAGTATCTGAGATATTTGTTGACGGTATGTTTTTTACACACCTAATACACTTCGATATGCGCACCGTAAGTTGCACAACAGACATATAAGCTGTATTCCACCTCTCTCCAAGTGTTCTGCAGCATTGGATTTGCGATAGCTGCGATGGCGCAGATCTAGAATATCGGGAACTGCTTTATCGGAAATTGGATTCTTGAGGACTCCGCTGGAAGGACTGCCTACTTGCTGTGGTGGCCTGACATGGAGAGCAAACTCTCAGTTTCCCGAAGCCACCGGTGCCATTTCTTGATTCTTACATAAGTGGGAAAATCGTCAGTTGGTCGCAGTCATTACTCGCGTCGAAAACGACGTTGTACCAGTTTATCGTCAGTGGAAGCGCAAGCGCGCAGAAACACCTGCTGTGGAAGCCACTAACGTGCGTTAACATGAACAAAGAAATTACGCCCATGCGCACCAGCTACCAACTGCCGCAAACAAACACAGAAAACCTCTCGTGTTACCATACTTGTAGAAACAAACCGTCAATAAACAACACAATTACGTCTCAATTTGTACCATTTTATATTATTATATGTTTAGCCCGGTAATCTTGTATTTCTCAACTTATTGTAATTTAAAACTGAATCGAATCGAAAATAATAAAATTATTAATGTAAAATCTTCTGGGGGATCAATTATATCTCTGCCGAATCATTTATGTGGTCTGGAGCGCAGGTGCGAAAAGAAAATCGGAATTCATATGTTTATTATTAAGCAAGCGATTAGCCGCGATGAGTGAATGTGAAAAGTTAAAGCTTTATGCGGAATTATTATTCGAAGCCAGATACACCAGTTCCGCCGACCATACGGTACCAATTACACCAACCAAGAGCACCTCTCTGGCAGCCTAAAAATAACTTTCCACGGGTACCTCCACTTTCCTTCGAAATTCTGTAAAAAGCCTGTTTCAGTGGATTAGCCAACATACCACCTACATCAATCCTCTCGCAGCCATTAGTCTCCTGGTAAAGTGGGAGAGCCTCAGGAAAGTTAGTAACGACAACGGAGGAAATCATGACGAACAAGGGTTGCCATCCGTCTCGATAAATCGGGACCGTCTCCGTTATGGACCTTCTTATCCCGACATACCAACAAGACCCAATTTTGAAACTTTCTCACAGATTAATACTGTGTGCCGGACCGAGACTCCAACTCGGGACCTCTGCCTTTCGTGGGCAAGTGCTCCACCATCTGAGCTACCCAAGCGCAGCTTCTGATCCGCCCTCACAGCTTGTAATTCCTCCAGTACCCCGTCTGCTACCCTCCAAACCTATGGCTTAGCCATGTCTCCGCAATATCATTTCTTCCAGGAGTGCTAGTTACGTGAAGTTTGGAAGGTATGAGACGAGGTACTGGCTGAATTAAAAACTGTGAGGAGAGGTACTGATTCGTGCTTGGGGAACTCAGATGGTGCCGGCACGGTAGCTCAGCGTGTTCGGTCAGAGGGTTGTCTGCCCTCTGTAATAAAAAAACTGAGTTAATCGATCAACTACGAACTTAAACGGATGTATTACGACGTCCGCCCCGAGCAGATTCAACGAACAAAAAGCGAACAAAATGAGATTTAAAAAAAAATGGTAGAGCTCTTGGCCCCGAAAAGCAACGGTCCCGAGTTAAGGTCTCGGTAGGCCACACAATTTTAATCTGCCAGGAAGTTTCATATCAGTGCACACTCCGCTGTAAAGTGAAAATTTCATTCTAGATCCGATTTTGATAAATACTGTCACAACCTTGGCTGAAGTAACGCCATCTGTTAGCGCAACATGTGAATGCAGTCTCAGTTAGTCTTGTTTATGTCAATACGGCGAGTTTTTATCCGGACGATACGGCCTTTCTGACGACTGGACGACACTTGGACCAGCTGATCGCTAGGATGCAACGGCAACTTGCTGTAGTGGAACGCTGGGCGCTGCAAAATAAGATAACGATCAACCCGACGAAGACGGCAGCCGTTCTGTTCACACGGAGGAAACCAGTTCTGAACGCCAGACTCCAAATAGCTGATCAATTTATCCCGTGGTCGCCGGGAGTGAAGTACCTCGGTGTCTACTTTGCCAAAAAATTACTCTTTACGCAGCATATTGACAACAAGAAGACGGCAGCGCAGAAGATGGCCAGGTCATTGATTCCGTTCCTGAAGAGTAAGGATCTATACTCTAAGACTAAACTCCAATTGTATAAGGCAACGGTCGAACCCACAATGTTATATGGCTGCACCTCGTGGGGAACTAGATGCGTCTCCAACTACAACAAACTCCAAACGCTGCAAAACATTTGCTATCGATGGATCACAGGAGCTCCATGGTGGACAAGAAAATCGACATCCGCACAGCACTCCACGAGACCAATATACAAGAGAAAGTCCATGGCAAGGCTCTACGAGTTTTTGACAAAATCGATGCCCTTAGGGACAAAGTTCGACAATTAGAATAGGTAGGAACGGTAAACCCTGCAAGATGGCACAAGTATCAAGTACCCCATAGGCAATCAGTCATAACACGAGGAAGCAGTCACACATAACAGCCTAGACACCTGTCACCCTCCACAGCAGATAGACATCACCAAAGACAGCAGGCTAAAGGACCCATTGAGTGCCCAAGCTTAACTGAATGTGTAATAAATAAAGTGTTTTTCTTTTATCCTTACATCCCATCCTAAAAGAATAAGTCACCAAGGATGATCTCTTCAGCTCGCACTATAAAAAAAAAAAAAAAATTATGTCAACAAGTTTATGTTGACAAGGTCGTCACACAGATGGAGTTGCTTGTTGCGCATCCTGTATCGATGATGCAAGCAACTTGTAAATCTAGCGCCGTCATTCGAGAAAATATCAGACTTTTCCAGTACTAGTGGGCTGAAACTATTTAAACAGCGCCACTTGGAAGAATCAGGCGTTCCAATTTGAACAGCGATCTGAAATACGACTCTTTCTAAACGCAATACGAACAACGAGTGCAAGTTGGTAATGTTGGAACTGCTGACTGCGTTTGTATAGGGCGTGAAATGTACAGTGACGCTTACTTCGAGGACTAAAGTGCTGCTGTCGACTGTTTGCCGTCTAATAAAGTTATCATAGCCTACGAAAATCCCTAACGATGGAAAGAGAAAGTGTTACTTTTCGAATGAATTCACAAAAGAGTAGTCATTTGTCAAGAAAGGATGTACGGATTAGGAAAGGTTGTGTGAGATTTTTAGGTGTTTCATGTCAGTAACTCCCGGAGGTAAGACAAATGTGAGACATGACATTTCTACGAAGAATGGTATAAATAGATACGCGGTATCATCGACTCAAATCCTGTTTCTCCATTCACGATTGAGGGAGATACCCAGGAAGAATTTCTCGTTGCTGCTCCAGAAATAACAACAGCTTATAAAGTTGTCAAGCGTCATCACTCCTTCAGTTCGATAAAAAAGTAATGATTATAGTTTTTCAGAGTCTGTTTACCAAATTAAAACTGCGACAATATATTATAATGACGAGGCGAAAAGGTTTGCGATACAGTATGCATAAATACAGCTCACAAAACACAGCAAAGGAAGCACAGTATCACAAAAGACCTAAGTACAGAACACCCACTGCTAATACTTCCGGCCTGTTGCGGGGATCGCGATATCACTTATTTATTGTTTTTTTTATTTCCTTCTGCTGCACTCCTTTTGCTGTTTGTATAGGCGTAATATTAAAGAAAAATAATACACCAGGGAAAGTACTAGCACCTGCCAACAATGCGACCGGATTTCAGTCTGTCAGTTCATGCTGTGGTGTAGCGGTTGCTGCCTAGTTTGTATGCACTTCGGATCACTCTCGTGATTGTGTAAGGAACGTTGATCTTCAGTTAATTAAAGTTCGTATAGAGTATTAGTCAGTGAAATTACTCATAGTATATTGTTTTGCCAAAAGATGATTTTTGTCGATGTCCGTCGTCTGTTTAATCACATAGCTCATATAAATCGCTGTTCGGCATACAAGTAACAACTTTTAATTGTCATCATTAGAGTCGTTGGGCTTCAAATAATGTCGCTTGGAATGGCCGCAAAATTTCGCAAATTCCGGCGACATTACCCTCGGCTTTGGACAGAAGAGAAATCAGAGCAGTGCGAATCGGAGTGTAACAGGCAGCTCGTCCCACGGGTAAGGTGACTCATTTTACATTCGCGTAACTGATAATGCCATCTGTGAACGGATGCACGACTTAACTAGTGTGCTATTTTAACTACCTTCCGTTTCAAGTTAACAGCGCTTGCAACACATACTGCCTGTAATAACCGAAACTTGAACAATGTCTTTTGAACTTCAGTTGTGAAAGGAGCAACTGAGTAACGTGCGAACATTAAGTTTTGTTTTAAACTAGACACTTCTGAAATACAGACTGTTTTACGGCAGTGGAGCAATGAGTTGTGAAAACGATTCTAAGTCATATGCAAGGTTTCGTGGTGGCAGAGAGATCATTGAAGATGATCCACTTCCATGAGAATCCATGAGCCAAGATCTGGACAAGGTTTTTTGTTTGAGGGATCTAACACAAATTATAGTTAGAAAGGGGCTAACTCAGCCAGAAATTCAATATAGAATTCGACACGGGTTCCAGTGGACCGTGAGGCTTTGTATATGTTTAACTATTTCAGCTGTGTCTCAACACCACTTACACTATTCAACTATGATTACACAAGGAACCATTCTTCACAGCAACCATGGACTGTAAGGAAGGAGAGACACACAGGAATCAGTCGCACTACCATTAGTTTTTATTATTCTTCCAAAACTAGATTTCGGCTGTAAACGGCAATTTTTGCTGAATTTCAGTCGCGGCAGTACGTCACCATGTTCCTTCTGTGAGATCATGTAGTGACATGTACTGCCAAAAATCTGTTGAATTGTAATTAAAATCCATCGAAGATGGCTATTTATAGCTGAAATATAAATCTGCAAGAATAATAAAAACTAGTGGCACATGGGGGGGGGGGGTCTGGGTGGGCCTCCTCCCCCCCCCCCCCTATCGATACTATATGTAACATTCACGAGTTAAATTTTAGCTACAGTGTGACGAGAAGAAATTATGCCTCCAACAGTTATAAACATTATCTATCCGACATATGGAAAAACAATGAAAAAATGGCAATAAATATCAATCATTTACATATATTTTTTATGATGTAATTGGACATATCGATGTGTATCATACAAAGACAATCATAATTGTAAATTCCTTTTATGATCTGCTTTTGTCTTCCTTTGTTTTTTACCTTTTTGTTGGCTGGCTTTTGTAGATAGCGGAAGCAAGACGTACATGAAACTGAGGTTTGTTAAGAAATTGCAATTATTTATTAATTATTACTTGAGAATAGAGTTCATTATTATTATAAATTTGAGTGAATAATTACTTGTAACTTTAATTCCTCTCTCAATAAGCATTATCTGTGTTAATTATTTCTATCCTCTGCAAGAAGCGCAGCCATTGATGTTAGCGATTTGTATCGCGTTTTCATCTGTGTTTCTTATGAAAGTATCAAAGATTTGCTTGATGAAAATTAGTCTAAATAGTGCACAATATGAAAGCAAAGTTAAATAAGCATTTCAAATACTTATCCTGTTAAAAGGAAATTTGCTCTAACAATAGAAAGTCTGCCGCCATCTTAAAAATTATTTCTGCAGCAAATTCAAATCACGCAAGTCTGCAGACATAAATGCTGATGGTAATAAAAATGTCTAAAAATAAATGTGCACCAGTGGTACTGAACTCATTTTAATGAAAATAATTTGAATCAGATTGGTTCTTTAAAAAACAGTGCTCATAGCACGATCCATATAACAAACTTTTCTTGCTGATGTATGGAGCCGAAATTAATTAGGCACGAGTTGTGAAGCATATTGTTTCAGGTAACATACACCAGTGTTGTGCACGGCTGATATTCGTTGGTTTTAATGATCATTTTGCTGAAGATAACTGTTTCCATAATAATCAATAGTTGTATAGAATCTGTTGTATGAACTGTGATTTAGTGACACTTACACAACTTACAGACAACACTTTAACACAATGTTAACTTGGAGTTCCTTAGCAATTTGACCAAATCTTTAGCCAGGAAAAAAAATTTAGTAATTACTCACTGTAATAAAATAAGATTACCATTTTCATTTACAATTTAGTTCAATACCAAACCACTGAATAACAAATACATGTTGATCTTGCAAAAAGCCGAGAAGCATAGTTTACTTTATCATGGTACATATTAACTCCCAATTAAAAAGCAAGAGTCAAAACGACAAAATCATCAAGACTCTGGCTATGCCACCCTTATATATATGTTTGAAGCTTGAATTACATTATTCCTATGTCAAGAATTAGACATATAGCATCCTGAAATGTATCAGATGAAATACTTATATACTCATGAGCCAGAACTGCCATTACTCCACTACTACTCGTTACATGACAGCATGACTTGCACTGACCAACTTACGACCCATGGCTGGCTGCTCAGAATACATTGAGCTTAACATGGAGATCTTATCAGCTATACACTGTAGCCGTACCACGCTTCTGCATGTACGTTATGCATAGCATATGGGGAGTGGGGGTCTGGGGGAGGGGGCTCCCCACCATGGATACTACACAATGTCGCTGAAATTCTATTGAATGACCTTTGTGCATCTACTACGTTAATTGATGATCTGACTAGGATTCCTAAAATAACTGTGCTTCTCATTCTAAATGAAAATTTGGGCAAAAAGATGATTTGTTGTCGCTTTGTTCCCCATTCACTCAGTAACGATCAAAAAGATTGCTGAGTGGAACATTGCATAGACATTAAAATATCGGCAGCTAGGAGACCCAGACCAGATGTCTTCCATCGTAATAGGTGATGAAACTTGTGTTTTCGGCATGAGCAAGTTACAAACTGCTGAAGTTTGGAATGGGACTGTCCAGAATCTCCTAGACCGAAAAAATGCGCATGCAGAACAGCTGCGTCAAAACACTGCTCTCTGTTTTCTTTGTTCAAAAGGAACTAACCATAAAGAACTCGCTCCAGAATGACAAATGTTGGACACAGATGCCGGTTCGACCGGAGTACAGGGGTCAAGGAACATGGTGTTTGTTGCACGACAATGCACCGGCGGAAGCAAGCAGGAGTGTGCGCTACTTCTTGGATCAAAAATGAATCGTGCTGCTCGAACACGTTCCTTATTCGCCCGATTTGTCTACCTGAGGCTTCTGGTTATTTCCAAACCTGAAAAGCCTTTCGACATAATTTCAGGTACCCAGAAGGCTAAACCATGGAACAGCAAGCAATTTAAAGTGTTAAATGACGGAATTTTTCCGACTATTTCCCAACGCCTGTACTTCTGTGCTGACTCATTAGGAGCCTATTTTGAAGAAAAAGTTGTATAAACTAAACAACGTCGTCTTGTATTTTCTTTCCAGGGAAACGGACTGCGAGGAGGAAGAACGCAAAATCCCTCAAGACTGGCCAAGTTTCACGGAAGCCGGAAATTTAGTGCGGACGTCAATGCGAGATGCTTTTAATAGTTTTCACAATGAAATATTGCCTCAAAATATGGTAGAAACCCCAGAGAGATTCTGGTCGTATGTAAAGTACACCAGTGGCAAAAAACAGTCAATATCGTCACTGCTGATAGCGATGGAAATGTTACCGATGATGGTGGCACTAAAGCGGAGTCACTAAATATAGTTTTCCGTAATACCTTCACGAAAGAAGACGAAGTGAAGATTCCAGAATTCGAAACCAGAACAGCTGTTAGCATGAGTGGCAGTGACATAAAAGTAGATATCTTAAGTGATGCGAAACATCTCAAATCACTTAAGAAAGGCAAGTCTTCCGGTCCAGATGGTATACCAATCAGTATGCAGACACATGAGCGCCTTTCTTAGCATTCATATACAACCACTCACTTAACGTGAGATCTTTTCCTAAAGACTGGAAAGTAGCACAGGTCACACCAATATTCAAGAAGGCAAATAGGAGTCACCCATTGAATTACAGACTCATATCACTGACCTCAATTTGCAGTAGGATTTTGGAGCATATATGTACTCGAACATTATCAATCACCTTGAATAAAATGACTTATTCAGACATAACCAACACGGATTCAGAAAATACTGTTCTTGTGCAACACAGCTAGCTCTTTATTCGCATGAAGTAATGAGTGCTGTCGACAAGGGATCTCAGATCGATTCCACATTCCTCGATTTCCAGAAGGCTTTTGATACCGTTCCTCACAAGCGACTATTAATCAAATTGCGCGCATATGGAGTATCGTCTCAGTTGTGTGACTGGATTCGTGATTTCCTCTCAGAGAGGTAACAGTTCGTAGTGATAGACGGTAAATCATCGAGTAGAACAGAAGTGATATCTGGCGTTCCGCAAGGTAATGTCATAGGCTCTCTGCAGTTCCTGATTTATATAAATGATCTAGGTGATAATCTGAGCAGCCCCCTTAGATTGTTTGCAGATGACTCTGTAATTTACCGTCCAATAATATCATCAGACGATCAATTCCAATTACAAAATGAACTACAGCTAATTTCTGTTTGGTGCGAAAATTGGCAATTGGCACTAAACAAAGAAAAGTGCGAGGTCATCCACATGAGTATTAAAAGAAATCCGATAAATTTTGAGTATACGATAAATCGCACAAATCTAAGGGCTGTCAATTCGACTAAATACCTAGGAATTACAATTACGAGCAACTTAAATTGGAAAGACTACATAGATATTATTGTGGGGAAGGCGAAACAAAGACTGCGCTTTGTTGGCAGAACACTTAGAAGATGCGACAAACCCACTAAGGAGACAGCCTACATTACAGTTGTCCGTCCTCTGCTGGAATACTGCTGCACGGTGTGGGATCCTTACCCGGTAGGATTGACGGAGGGCATCGAAAAAGTGCAAAGAAGGGCAGCTCGTTTCGTCTTATCGCGCAATGGGGGTGAGAGTGTCACTGATATGATACGCGAGTTGGGGTGGCAGTCACTGAAACAAAGGTGGTTCTCTTTGCGGCGAGATCTACTTACGAAATTTCAATGATCAACTTTCTCTTCTGAATGCGTAAATATTTTGTTGACACCCATCTACGTAGGGAGAAATGACCATCATAATAAAATAAGAGAAATCAGTGCTCGAACGGAAAGATTTCGGTGTTCCTTTTTCAAACGCGCCATTCGAGAGTGGAACGGTAGAGAAGTAGTATGAAAATGGTTCGATGAACCATCTACCAGGCACTTAAGTGTGAATTGCAGAGTAACCATGTAGCTGTATATGTGTAGATGACGTCCAAAGGACACCGTAAAAACCGCGGCATGTGCGAGTGTAGAAGACTGAAGTGACTCGCGACAGAGAGCAGCACGTAACAGCATCAGGCTTGAAAGAAAAGTGACTAACATACGCAAAAAGAAAGAATGAATATGAGAATGGTGACGCTGCAATGCAGACGCTAGTATATATGGATGAGGGAAGAGGGAGGTCATTCTCTGGTTAAGATATTCACTCTTCTCGAGGTGTGAAAAATGCGATCACACAGAAGTGGGTGTATCTGGTGTTCTGCACAAACTCGTCGTCAAGACTCGCCCTCTTCATAAGCAGGTCACGCTTACAACATGTAATTCGGGTAAGATATTCGTCGCCCCTGCTTGTATTTCACAAGCTGGCGAAACTGCCGTGGGCAGAGGATTTTCTCCCTGAGCGCTGTCGTCTAGTATTTGGCACTGGCTGGCGATTGGCTGCGCGGCTTTGATGTTCCTCCGCCGGGACTGGCCTTCCACTCACTGCCCGTGACCCCAGGGGCGTAAAGTCGACTGGGCGAGCAGAGGTTTACTGTCGGGGCACCTCTGGCAGCGCATACAGTGAGTCAGTCCCCAGACGCCGGGCAGATCATACACAGCAGTTGCTGTGTGTCATGCCGAATCTCCGTGGTTGGTAATTTTGAAGGGAAGATTGGACAGCTGACCACACAGGGCTCTGTTTCATTTAGGAAAATGTTTCCCATCTCTCTTTTAGCGTGGAAATGTACACTGAGCGCATTTGTACATTTCACTGTCATTTTTCTTGGTGTGGCAAAACGGACGATGTTTCTAGAGCTTTAGCAAGCAACTTTCATACAGATGATTGTGCTGTCACCGTCATGAAGGCCGCTTGCAGTGTAGCCTAACGATGATACTTTTATCACATTATAAGGGATATTTTATTGGAAGACAACGGGATGCTAAAATCCACACTCATTCATACCTCATTGCGCTTCAGCGTGTTTAAAACGTTGATACATACTAATTATAAATTGCCGGCCGGGGTGGCCGAACGGTTCTAGGCGCTACAGTCTGGAATCGTGCGACCGCTACGGTCACAGGTTCGAATCCTGCCTCGGGCATGGATGTGTGTGATGTCCTTAGGTTAGTTAGGTTTAAGTAGTTCTAAGTTCTAGGGGACTGATGACCTCAGATGTTAAGTCCCATAGTTCAAATGGTTCAAATGGCTCTGAGCACTATGGGACTTAACATCTATGGTCATCAGTCCCCTAGAACTTAGAACTACTTAAACCTAACTAACCTAAGGACATCACACAACACCCAGCCATCACGAGGCAGAGAAAATCCCTGACCCCGCCGGGAATCGAACCCGGGAACCCGGGCGTGGGAAGCGAGAACGCTACCGCACGACCACGAGATGCGGGCAAGTCCCATAGTGCTCAGAGCCATTTCAACCATTTTTTTTAATTATAAATTTGTCACAGAAAATGCAAAGAATGGCGCTGGGAGCTCATGCCTACATTTGTTTTAACATTGGTAGCTATTACTGAAGCAAAAAATAAAAATCATGATCATGCGCACTTTCGGGTTAGACGCTTTTGCCTGTTCCGAAACAAAGAAAATTAGAGCTGATCGCACCATATTCTTTGTGGTGCTCCTATCCTTCTTCTAACCTAAGATCTGTCGTCATAGATTTTCCTTCATTTCTGGTTTTCATCTGTACGCGATAGATGCTCATATTATTCTTTTCTGTATTGTTGGATTCTTAGAACAACGAACTCCGCTCTTACTTCACTGCTCCTCTTACGAACCATTGACTTGCATCCTGCCAAAGGTCTTAGAAGTCCCATTTGCCCCGTTTCATTTCCCGGAAGTTTTTTGGTCGTTAAAGTCCATGTTACAGGTCCACAGAGCAGCGAAGGTATATTCGCAATATTATAGAATTATATTATTGTCTCTTTACTGCTTTTGTGCAGGAACTTCCTATTAATGGCACATAACATGTTTAAGTATCTTTTTAGTTTCTTTTCAGCCGACATACATGAATATACGTACTTACCATAATGAAAAATGCTTTGTCAATAAATCTCAAAAGAAAATGGAAGATTCCTACCTACCGACACATACAGTATGTAACCCACTCATTTGCGCACATGACCAGGCTGTACTAGCAGTTATGAAAGACAATCTACAACTAACTGTTTGGTCCTTACATGTAGTGTCAAACCCGTAATGTAATCATATCCACAAAGAAAATTAAAGTGAAAGCGTTTTTACGTTGACATATTCGCACTTTATTATTTGTTGTTATTAGAAACCATGTCTTGTACTTTAATGTATCGTGAAACAACAAATCCACACCCTGAAGTTTTTAGCTATTAAATGTATGTTGTTTAGCCAATGGATACTATATACTGCTTACTATGGCTGGCGAATCTTCTAGATTCTGGCCACAGGAACGGGAATTTCCCGTAAATTATAAGATGCAGGTGAGCCAAAACCTTGCAGCTAACAGACCTCCCTGGAGTAGCCATGTAAGATTAACTCGTAAAAATAGAACGAACATGTCAAGATGTTTGATTTAAATGTCTTTGAAGCTACCAGGTAAGTGAAAAAGCTAGTTCCCTTCTTTACATTCCTAATTTTGCCCAGGACGTATTCGCCTTTTTGAGGTGTGACAGGCATGCTTCATTCTGTTTCCCAACTTTTTACTCTACCATGATTTTGACATTTGACCGCGACAGGTTGGCAACCAATGTACATTTTTGTTGACTTGGGCGACGCCTGATACGCTATAGGCTTTTTTTTATTCTTGCTTGAAACAAGTTGCTTGTATCGTGGCAACGGTGAAGATCTCAAAAAATAATAGGATGACCATTAATTACATGTATCTGTGTACGTTCTAACAGATTTTAAACCGATTCGCAGAAGTCTATAATATGAAAATGACGTGCGTATGGAAACTTCACAAAAAAGTGTTTTTTACACGTAATTAAGCTAGATTTTTGAAAGAAAATTTTCAGTTTTATAGACAGAATGGATTTTTTATATATTTGAATCACTTTAAACCATTTCCACTTATTAAATTCACATAAGAATGATTTTTTCGTGCTACTTTTAGCTCGAATTTAAACCATCGTATCTCGACAACGGATGAGGATTATTAGATAAATATTTCATTTGAACTTTATACATTCATCTACACTAGCGAAAAGTTTGAACCGATTCGTACAAATGGCCCGCTTCTCAAACCTCCCAGACAAACGTGTTTTCTGCACGTTATTGCACGTTAAACCAGATCGGTGTCCACGCAAATGGTGTCGTTAACTGACTGTTAATTTCAGCCCAATTAACATATTCTGCAAAGGGAATCAATCGATTCCCACAAACTGCCTGGGCGCCAGTTGCAGTTCGTCCTTCAAACGTTGCTATAGTATAGCTACTATAAAGACAGATGTTCGAATGCTTGTGAAAATGGCCTCTGGTCCGAGCTAAATCATGAACTTTTTATCCATGATCCTAGCTCAAATAGGAACCGAGCTCCCCCCCCCCCTTTCCAACCGCGGCCTTCTCGATATCGACCATGATTTCATGATTTTAGCCCTACGATGTCGTTTTCCACAGAAAAGCTGTAACTTTAGTTTTCTTTGTTGACTATGATTAAATTATAGTTTTGCCATTATATGTAAGGAGCAAACAGCTAGTTGTACACTGTATTCTGTATCTGCCAGTGTATCCTGGTAATCTGAAAAAACGAGTGAGTTACATTTGTACGTCTCAGTGTGTAGGAATCTTCCATTTATTTTTTTCTGGATTTATTGACAGTTTCAGTTACATGTATGCTACAGCGGAAGATAAAAAATGGTTCAAATCGCTCTGAGCACTATGAAACTTAACTCCTGAGGTCATCAGTCGCCTACAACTTAGAACTAATTAAACCTAACTAACCTAAGGACATCACACTCATCCATGCCCGAGGCAGGATTCGAACCTGCGACCGTAGCGGTCGCTCGGCTCCAGACTGTAGCGCCTAGAGCCGCACGGCCAGAGCGGAAGATAGAAGACGCGTATCTTGATATTGTTACTAGCATAAAAACTCTGAATTCACCTTATTAAATGTTGAGAAAAGCCACACTCTTCAAACATTTCCCGTGACTTAAAGCTCACACCTCGTTGAAGGCCTTTTCATAATAATGACAACAACCAAGTGGATTACTGAATTCAGTAATATACGATCTGAGAAATTCCAACTGGTGAAGTTACACGCCGTAGATCAGTGATGCAGAACGGTACAGAAACAGAATTGATGGTTACAAATTGGGCAGAGAAGGAAAAAGGACACTTAAGGCCTCAGAAAGAAAGTGGGCGAGGAGGAGAACAGGAAAACACAATCAACGAATCTATGAATATACAGAAGAGGTAGCTTATAAGATGGCACGAATTAAACAGCCAGGATGATGACTTCATACATCTGCCTATTAATGTTAGAAATCTTTCCATTGGTGTGCAAGCAGAGGCTTCATCATGTTAAAAGAATACTTACCAAACAACGTGTGGAGAAGCGAAGTGGCTTGGTCGTTCCCGAGAAGATGAAGGACGTTCTGGTTTCACCTGTTGACACAAGAAATAGACTCTATTAACAAAATGAACGGGCAGACAGTTAAATTATGATTTGTTTCCATTATTTAGATGGTTTGTAATTCTTTTGCTCACGTGCTCGTAACACGAAAATGCAGAGCATTTCCACAACACTCGTATTTGTCTTTACATTCGAACTCATTGATTTCTGGTGTATGTTGAATCTGAAAGTAAAGTGGTAATTTCTATACACTCATCACTGTAATACAATGGTAAAAAATATCGGAGACATATTAGAGTCAGTATTCAACATACACCACCTCAAATTACACAAATAACTCATTAATTTAATGAAAGAATGACTGCTTCATAATTCATTTCTGTTATACCTTAATGAAATATGCAATAACCACAAAAACCGGTTACAATATGTGCTTCTTTACCGCTTTAGACAAATAAACGTCATTGATACTCCGAAGTTCCTCGTTTAATGTAATATTATACCAAACGTAATGCAGAACTGCTAATAAGTTCAACACTGAAGGTTAAATCTTAGAGGATACGAGGCCATGTCATTTTCCTCTCCAGATTATTATACTCGATCGACGTTTCAACCTTGGATCTTAGCTGACCGTGAACACCATGAGATCACAATAGATGGGTTGATACGGCGATCGAGTAGAAGAACTTTAAGAGGAAAATGACGCCTCCTGATATCCTACAAGATTTTACCTTCAATGACAACGACCACAGAAACGTGCAGACTAGCTTAACTTCAACATTGTTGAGGTTGGTAATAAATTTGCCTCTGACTGCAAGAGTCCTCTTTAGTTTGTTTCTATTATGTCATGAGCGTTTTAGGAGTTGCCAACCCCATCCTCAGATACACCTGTCTACTTTTTCCCAAAAATAGCGTTACGCTAGTGCTTACACAACACGACAGCACTATTCTTTGACTATGTGTTACGAATCCCTTGACCTCTTACGGTCGTGATATCAGTTAATGCTCTCCTGATCAAGTCAAAGTTACAATTCCGCACAGGCCTATGCACAAACTTTATTACAATAATCTTATCTAACGGATACTACGCGTCGCCTAACAATGATGACTGTCATTTTACACCGTGAATTAAGGAACTTTTACACTAAGAGTGTGTGTCTCATACTTAACCGTCATCGCACATTTTTCGCGTCACGGAGAAGTCAAAACATTATGATCAGAAACGGTGACACTTAACTCTAGAAGGCACCGAAACATAATAAGACCCTGTTCCATGGTACCATATAGGCCATGGTCTAAAATAAGGTATGTTGCTCACCTGCCAGGACAAATAGTGTAAATAGCAGTTATTAAGGTCAACAGGGGTAAGTCTACTTAATACATCTTATCTCATTTTGACATATGTTTAAGCTATTTTGCTTCAGGTACGATTAGTTACGTATATAGAAATGGAAGTCAGAAAGGTACTGTCCCCGTAAACTGATGAAGTGCGGTCACGAAGGATGAACACACCGATATCACAAAAGCAGAGAGAAATCATTTGGTAACCGCTGTAGATCAGTATCAGCTTTATTATTACTATGTTCTTAAAACTGCACGTTTTGTGAGAGACATTTCAGAAATTCTTTTTCCCTTCATTGTCAGATTCTAAACAGAAGTAAGTATAGCAGGAGAATCAGGGATTAGTGCTAACAATGATCCATGTAAGGTTACAGAATGTGCTCAGAAGTGACACTGTTGACAATACAGGTTATCACATTGGGAGACGTTCTACAGAGACCTTAACGATCAACAGTAAATGGACGAACTGATTCGAACGGAACAACGTGTTACAACCCATGCGGTGGCATCTTCAAGTGAACTGCGGTTGCAATGCCTTTCATACGATAAGTGAGAGCCTGGTGTTATCGGAAAATGTGTCCGAATGTTCTTTTCTGTATTTTTTTTAACGTGACGTGAGAAAGAGGTTAGTGAGCTGCTTCACGCGATCAAAGCCACTGTATCTTTTGATATGATGACAAATAACTGTTGCTTGCTAATCTTTTTCTTTCTCATCTTTTGGTTTTCCACTTTTGGATTAAGGGGAGGTTTACTATCTTTTGGTGCAAAAAATCGAATTTTTAAATGGCATTTTTGGATCCATAAAAGTGTTTACAATCCACCCCTGAAACGGTTTTTCCGAATACGGAACTGAAATGTTTCTTACTCGCGGATGAACAAAAAAATGCACCTGCCTGAAATCGGCCTTTTTCACGCACCAGTTTTTGCGGGAATTTCGACTTTGTAGCCGCGAAACATTATTCTATGTGCTTGCCCATGACTAAAACTGATAAAGTGATCAAGGAGCTTATGACATGCTACAGCTTGGCAATCCGACGGCATTCCAGTTCGGTGGAACACATGAAGAAGGCAATTTGGGCAACGTATTTCCACAAGTGTTCGATGGATGACCACCCACAACACCAAAATTGTCCGGCTGGAGAAACTGGTTGGTGCAAGTGGCCCATTGCAGAGGCTACCGGACATCTGGACGAATATCAACACGACCAGCCGCTCTCCAAAGACGTTCAGAAAATGATTCATATGATCTACGAGGCCCTTTCGGAGGACGAGTTATTGTACCGGTGCTTTGGAGAAAACATACAAAATTCAAATGAAAGTTCGAAGGCGTGTGTTTGGAAGTTAGCCCCCAAGCATTTGCATTCTGGCGCGAATACTGTGGAGATTGCGATTTGCCTGGCAGTGAGCAACTTCAACGAAGAGTATTCAGCAATTTTGAAGACCATCACAACGATGGACGTCACCCTGGGACTCTATTCGATGCAGTTCGCCAAGCATTCGGACGATCACAGGATTCAAGCGACCGAAAACCGCCTGTCACCGGCCGTACGAGCGGCTCTGGTGCAGCGCAGGATGGCCCAAGTCGAGCTTAACGCCCTCTGTGAGGAGGAGGAAGGACTAGTTTATGGACCCGGAGTAGCAGATTCAACGTAAGTTGCATAATATTTCATTTATATGTAGTCAAAAGTTCAAAACCGTTTTTCTCGAAATGACTTTTCTTATCGCGCGGTATGGTAACTTTAAATTTACAGAATGGATTGGCATAATTCTTCGTTTCCGACGAAGCTAACTAAATTGTCTAGGAGTTGTACCACTTTTATTCCGATCCATCAACTATAAATATTTTTACTTGGCCGACGAAGTGGAAAAATCGAGGGGAAAAACCCTATTTTTTTCAAATGGCCGCCATTTTGTTTCCTATGGTCCAAATAACTTAAGCGAGGTCCAACTGCTAAAGAATCTTACATACTTCGCTAACGTCAACTCAATTTTGATTTTAGACGAGCCAGCTGACCTGTGACATACTGCGCGTATACGTCTCCATAGATATTTTGTTTCGTCCCGACGGCACTTCCGCCTTTGCTTTTAGACATTTCTGGTCGAAAAATTCCAGTTCCTAGAGGAAATATCAGCAAACATTTTGACCAAATTTGATATTGATATCTATAACATATCGCAAGAAAAAAATTCTCGAAGAACATGCTTTTTTGGGGCCAAAAATAGTAAACCTCTCCTTAAGATAAGTGTGTTCTCGTTACTGATCTGCCCATTGATCTTGTCTTGAAAGGGGACATTACCTTATCTGAGGCTACTTCAGTGCCGAGTGAAGCGATTTATGTGCTTCAGTGACGCCATCGCCTATGCCGCCAGTAGCGCAGCTACCGGCAGGGTGTTCCAAGCGAGAAAGGGCATGACGAAGTCGCTACTGCATCGAAGTACCCTACCACTGTGGTTTGGTGGCTCCGCTGTGCGAAGCCGCGGCTGCGACGTGTTATCCAGCAACACAGTCGCGAAGTCGCATACTGGAATCGTAGCACACTAGACTTCTATCAACAATGTCTAAATGATGCACTAACCCTTCCTGCTGACATATGACCAGCTACGCATGCGCCTCAACAAAATTAAAGCGACAATCCTTCGCTTCTCTCGGGAGAAAGCCGAGGGGATGGTGGTGAGGTGCCGTTCCGCATCCCTGATTGAGGGCGAAAGGCCATCCATCTATCACCTTGCCTCTGAAAGGAATCATGCAAAGAAGAACACTATTCTACGCCTTAAAACAGACGATGGTACGCGCCTCACAGACCATCGTGAAGTCCTCCAACTCCTAACAGACCATTATACGCACCTCTTCCAGGATATTGAGGTAGACGTCGCCGCCCAACGAGCACTTATCGGCGGGGTCCCGACTTCATTGGATAGTCGAGACCGCGACTGTTTGACTGAGCCACTCACATTCGCAGACCTCACATCTGTCCTCCGTGCCTGTCCGGGGCAAAAATCACCTGGCCCCGACGGTCTCCCTTATGAATTTTACCAACAATTTTGGCACCTGTTAGGAGCCGCTTCTGCAAAATGTGCGCGGAAATTTTTGCTGGTTGCGAGCTACCCGCCGATTTTCCAGCTGGTCGTATTGCCCTTATTCCAAAGGTCACAGGTCACTGTTGGGCTAAAGACCTACGTCCCATCACCGTTCTTAACACTGATTATAAGCTGGTGGCACGAAGCGTGGCTTCACGTCTTAAACAGGTAATGAATAAGGTACTTTGTCCCACTCAATCATGTGGCGTTTCGAATCGAACCATCTTTACCGCCGCTTCTATATACCGTGATGCTGTCTTACTCACCGCCGACGCTCGAACCCCGGCTGCAAACCTTTCCCTAGAATTCGCCGGTGCCTTCGGTAGGGTCTCCCATCTCTACCTGCTGGCCGTTATGTCGCGGATGGGTTTCGGGGAGCGCTTCATAAGAGTCATCCGGCACTTCTTGGATGGAGCAAATTCCACAATCGTTGTGGACGACTGCAGATCACGACCAATTCCCATCAGACGATCAGTTCGACAAGGGTGTCCCTTGTCAATGTATTTGTTCGCTTTGGCGCTGGACACCATGCTGCGTGACATCGGACGAATGGTCGATGGTGTCGCTTTCCCAGGCGTCACCTTCCGCAGTGCGGCATACGGGGATGATGTCGGTGTGTTTGTAGCAAACGCCAGGGACATCGATTCAGTTCGCCGAGTTCTCAACGTTTATGAACGAGCATCCAGTGCAATGTTAAATTCCAACAAAACGGTGCTAATCCCGCTAGGACCTCGATCATTGACCATCGAACGCCCATGGTACCGGATTGTGGGGGAACAACGTATCTTGGGCCTTGAGGTGACCGCCTGCCCGCAGCGCATGCTAACACTCACGTGGAGGCGAATTCTCACGTGCATCAGGGGACTTTGCTTGAGTTACGCTGATCGACGACTCGACCTCCATTAACGAATCCAACTGATTAATACTTACATCCTATCAAGGGCTTGGTATGTAGCACAACTCCTTACGCTACCGAAACAAACTGGCAGAGACATCTCACAAACAGTGTATTGGCTATTGTGGCGGCATACACTGTTCAAAGTTGATGCGCAGACTTGTACACTGCCAAAGGTCGATGGTGACCTTGGACTCATTGACTTTCCCCGCAAATGTGCGGCCCTCCTGATTCACCGTATCGCCACTTTGCGTGAGATTGACCCATGTGGGACAACAGCGGTGCTTTTCGACCGTTATCTCCCGCAATCGGCGCGTGCACCAATATGTTTGACACATATTCCGTTCCGTATGACGACAGTCAAGGACTATTACCTCAATCAAAGTTACGTCCTAACAGTGGCTACTGTAAAGGATGAGCCAGACAATAGGAGATTTTACTTTATTATATGAGCCTCCAACCAGTAACTTAATTTTTCCATTGCGGCCAAGCCACGGCCGGCAGCGTTAGCTGCCTGTAAATTCTTTCGTCCCACGATCTAGTAACAGGAAGTCAGCACCGAGAAAGGGCACCTTGTTCACGCGCCTCTCTCGTGTGCTGACGAGGTAACGCCGTCCCAGGCGTCGCTTAGCAGGCAACGCTCTGGAAAGTTCCATGCCGCCCGCACGGTTTGCTCGGTCCTGACCAATCAGGGTGGAGGAAGCCGCGTGGTGCGTCGAACATACCCGGCCGCCCGTCGCCGGGCCCGCTCTCTTGTATTCTTGCTCACCCGCGAGTCGGATGCGCGCCCTGTAGCATTGATCATCTCCCGCTTCTCCCGGTGCTGCGGCACTGTGGACTTAGTTTTGGCAGACAACCACTTTCGGTAGCTTCGCGAACAATGTTCGCCAAATTGCAAGCTCTGGCTCACCCTCACCTCCCTAGGCCTATGTAGCCCCTTTCATCATGCTTTAGCCAATAAATGGCCTTTCTCTAAAAATTACACTATTATTCAATAACGCCCACCGCCTGCCCATACCCGCCATCCTGTACAACTGGTGTCAGAAGTGGGATACCGTTCCCGTAGTGACTTTGTCGCTACACTAAATTTCTCCCGGCAAGACGCCGTACACTTCGCGCATGGAATGCGCCAACCGGCCGCCACGTTTGCTGCACGTGGGCCGTGGCTGCGCCAGTGAACACGCACAGGGCGCGCGCTGCAGCGAGGCAGCCCACGCTAGTCAGCCACGTGAGCCGGAGGCCGCCGCGCTGCCCGCTGCCTGAGTTGGAGGGGCCTGCGCTGCGCGACCTGCCGGGCCGCCGTCATCCGCCGTCGCCGGGCCGCCCACCGCCGCCCGCCGCTGTCAACGACGCGCCAGGGGCCTGCCGCCATCGCCGACCGGCCGAGCCAGCGCCGTCCGCCGCCAACACATTTGCCGCCGCCCACGGGTCTGGACGCCGTTGCCGCCGCCCGCCGACCACCGCTCGCCGCCACTGCACCATGCCGTCGCCGCCACCAATGCGTCGCACCGCCTCCATCGCCATGTAAGTCGCCGCGATGCTTACAACTATATCTTCGACGATCTTCCGCCGCTGGATTGAGAATCTTTGTGGCCGTCCTTTTTTTGTAACAATCATTACTTTTTTCTGGTCACTAGCGTCCCATAAAATTGTAAACATGCCGATAGGGACACGAGCGACGGAACGGGATACCCCCGTAGAGGCATCTGTCTCGCAAGACCCGCTCGAGGCCATAAATGCACAAATGCGCCAGTTATTCGCACAAAATCAGGAGCTACTTGAGCAAAACCGCGTCTTGAAACAGACGCTGGAAGCTAGTGCGCGAACTTCCATACCTGTGGCTAGCTCCACCCCTGTAACAAATGCTCAAACAGAGGCAACTAACACTAGTTCTGTCTCTAATACAAACGCCACAATTTCTGCTAACATGGCGACTGTAAGCAATTTTCCTGCGGCTGATTTCATTCCCACCTTTTCTGGGAAGTCCCACGAAAATGTAGCTATGTTCTTACAAAATATTCGTGTTGTGGGTCGCACGTGTGCCTGGCCGGATGATCTATTGGTCAATGTAGCCAGACTCAAGTTGACAGGGGAAGCCCGAATGTTCATAGAAACAGTGGACGAATTGCGTGACACGCACGAATTTGAAGTATTGGCCCGCGGATTGACTACGCGTTATTCAGATACCAGAGGTACCGCATATTACAGAGATCAATTATCAACCCTTAGGCAGAAGCCTAATGAGGATTTTGATGCCTTTGCAGATCGCATACGAGCAGTGTCTTGTCGTACCTACAAGCTAGGTGAAAATGCCAGTGAAAACAGAATTTTGCGTTCAGAAGCCGAAGCGCGTGCAATTGATGCATTTGTTCGCGGTATTGACCCCCGCATCGGAGGAGAAGTCAAAGCTGCCTCCCCCACTTCTCTGTTTGAAGCTGTTCGTTTGGCAATGCTTCGCGAAGAGGTGTTGCGTTTTTGCGCTGCCGCCCCGCGCCCATCGGACCCAGTGCCGGTCCCAGCAAAAGAAGTATTTTGTCAGCGTTGTGGGAAGCCCAACCATACGGCAATGCGCTGTCGCGCGCCGTATTGCACTATTTGTCAGACAGTAGGTCATGCTAATAATGTTTGCTCCACAAAGTCACCATTTTCAAATCAGATGCGCGGCCACCGCCGCAACGCGGGGTCGAATCAGGGAAACGCTTGGGGGGCAGGTTCCGCCACCCACCCGCGCCCCCGACAAAAATAATACACCCGGTTAGGACCGAAAAATGTAAAGAGGTGGAACACGTTAGTCTATTTGGCGTACTCGGGAACAAATCAGTTAGAATTTTAGTTGATACTGGTGCTCAAGTTAGTGTATTGTTTGTGGAGAAAAATGATCGAAGGGTGTTACAGCCACCCCGGTACCATATCAGTGGCCTTGGAGAGGAAGTAATTGTCCCTGCAGGTTCGTGTGTAGTGAACCTGCAAATCGACGAGGGTAAATACAGTCAGATGATGGAGGTAGTAAGGCTAAAGAAGGGTGAATTTGACATCATACTAGGGAATGACTTCCTGCACCGTTATCAGGGGATAGTGGATTATCGAACGCGAACTGTGCAGTTCGGCGAAGCAATTCACCGATTAGGCAGTGCGCACCCCCGTCAGACGCGAGGGAGCTGCGAAAGGCGCCGTTCACAGTCTCCTATAAAACCGCAGATGTGGGCGATAAAAACCACTGACCCTGTGAGGATAAAAGGCGGAAGTGGAAAGATTCTCTGGATAGATGTCAAAAATCAAGAACAGCCTAATACAGACATTCTGGTTGACCCGCTCACCCAGAATGATGTTTTAGATCGTCAGTCAGTACATATAAAGAGAAGTATCTGCCGACCGGAAAGGAGACAGAAGGGTTTTGCGATACCAGTAAGTATAGATAATTTTGGTGTAGAAGATGTTGTGATACCGAAGGGTACTATTGTTGCCAGTGGTCAGGAAATTTTTGAGGAAATAAGAGGAGCTGAGAAGCAGCGAAATAAAGATAAGAAAGGAAGGAAAGGAAAGAAATGTTCAGTTAGAGAAGTGCGATATGTCGCGTCGACGATAAGGAGTCAGTTAGCAGAGAAGTTAGGTCATTTAAACAGTGAGGAGAAAAGGATGTTGCAGCCGGTATTAGAGGAATTTTCGTGGTTGTTTGAAGAGAGGCAGTTTCTACCGGCTACGGATTTGGTTCAGCACGAAATTCCGACCGGAGAAGCTCGGCCAATTGCACAAAAACCTTACCGTATACCATATCATTTGCAGTCTGTAGTTGAAGATACGATTCAGCAGCAATTAGCAGCAGGAATCATACAACCCTCCTCGAGTGCGTGGGCGTCCCCCGTGGTCGTTGTGCCAAAGAAATCAGTAAATGGGGAGAAAGCCTATCGCCTATGTGTCGATATGCGGGCAGTAAATCGGGTAACGACACCAGACACATATCCGTTACCGCGCATTGATGAAACATTGGACCGATTGGGCAACTGTAAGTATTTTACCACCCTTGATTTGCGTTCTGGGTACCATCAGATCCCTGTTGCACCCCAGGACCGCCATAAAACTGCTTTTGTTGTACCTACAGGATTGTATGAATTTGTAAGGATGCCATTTGGATTGAGAAACGCCCCTGCCACTTTTCAAAGATTTGCAGACTTGCTGCTGCGTGGGTTGAAACCTACAACCTGCTTGGTGTATTTAGATGACATTATTATTTTTTCTAAAACGATAAAAGAACATGCAGAAAGACTGAGGGATGTTTTGCAAAGGTTAAAAGGAGCTCATTTGAGTGTAAAATTAGAAAAGTGTGCTTTCGCCCAGTCACAAGTACAATATTTAGGTCATATAATAAGTGGAGAAGGTGTCAAACCGGACCCCCGTTTGACCACCGCAGTAAAGGAATTCCCAACACCGACAAATGTCAAAGAACTACAGTCATTTTTAGGCCTTGCAAACTACTACAGACGTTTCGTGAATAATTATGCCACCTTTGCTAAGCCCCTGACTAATTTATTGAAAAAAGGAGTTAGTTTTATTTGGACCCAAGAATGTGATAAAGCTATGCAACAAATTCAGCATGTTTTAACTAGAGCCCCTGTACTAGCGTACCCGGATTTTGAAAAACCATTCATACTGTCAGTGGACGCCTCAGATTATGCTGTAGGAGCCATCCTGTCACAAGAGATAGATGGCGAAGAACGACCAATTGGTTATGCGTCTCGACAGCTTAATAAAGCAGAGTCAAATTACAGCACAACTGAGAAGGAACTACTAGCACTCATGTTTGGTGTAACTTATTTCCGATGTTATTTGTATGGGAGAAAATTCACTGTCATCACTGATCACGCCGCGTTACAGTGGATGTTGAGCTTAAAAGACCCTAGTAGTAGGCTAACTCGTTGGGCTTTGAAATTGAGCGAATTTGAGTATGAGGTGAAACACAAACCGGGCAAGTTACATCAGAACGCCGACGCATTAAGCCGAAAGGTCAGAGTGATCGTAGCTAATGACGTTTCTATTGAAGAATTAAGGGAGGCACAGCAAAGAGACGTCGAATGTCAGAAATATGTGGCTTTGCCTGAATTTTCCGTTGAAGATGGAATTTTATATCGAAAGACCCACTTGGGTAAACAGACAGTAATCCCGAAAGAATTACGTTCCAAGATTATCGCCCAGTGTCACGATAGCCTGCAGGCATGTCATAACGGCCTTCGAGCCACAAACTGCCGAATAGCCGCCCGTTATTTCTGGGCAGGAAGACGGAAAGACGTGCAAAAGTATATACAAAATTGTCTACCTTGTGTTAAGAGGTCCTTACCACCTCGAACGAAAGTGCCTTTACAGCAGGTACCAGAAGCCACTTATCCCTGGGCAGTAGTAGCAGCAGATATTGTCGGTCCTTTCCCTGTGAGCCCCCAAAATAATCGGTATATTCTGTCCCTTATAGATCATTTCTCTAGGTTCTTGATTCTCATTCCTATACCAGATATGTCCGCTGAAACAGTAGCGCGTGCTTTTGTCACCCATTTGGTGTTACCATACGGAAGCCCTGAAGCTGTACTCACAGACCAGGGTACGAATTTCATGTCTGCGGTATTTACCGAAGTTTGTCGGTTATTGCGAATTAAAAAGTGGCGAACGACACCGTTCCACCCAAAAGCAAACGGTCGCCTGGAACGAGTCCACCGCACCGTTATGCGCATGCTGTCTTACTATGTTAATAAACATCACTCTGACTGGGATAAGTATGTTCAATACGTTACGTCAGCTTATAACAGCCGTGTCCATGAAGCTACAGGGTACTCACCTTATGAAGCAGTATATGGCCGCCCTATGAATTCACCTTTTGAAATTGACAAACTGCCCCCTGGAATTAAATCCAAAGATGTGAAAGGTCTAGCTCGACGTCTAAAAGCCATTTGGAAAAAAGTAAGAGGGAATAATGCCCGAGCCACCGCCCAACAGCTAAAGAGAAGTAATCAAAAAGCAAAAATGCCTGAGTACAAGGTAGGAGACCTAGTTATGTTGAGCAATCCAGTAGTAAAAAAGGGAAGAACCAAAAAGTTTACACCTACTTATGAAGGACCGTACCGTATCATCCGGCTTACTTCACCGGTAAAAGCGGAAATTCAGTTAGCGGAACGCACAGTGATCGTTCATTTTGACAGATTGAAACTGTATAAAGGACCCGAGCCACCCCCACCTAACAGTGAAACCGGGCCTATTACGCCAGTAGTTCCACCCAAAAAAGCAAGAAAGAAGGTAATACAGCCGCCTAGACAGCAACGTAGATATGCTCTAAGGTCAAACCCCTATGATTTGCGTTCCTGAAAGTAGGTCTGGAATGGTATGTAAACAGTTGGAAAAGTCCTGCATGCAGCAAGAGAATTAATTGACGGAAAACACCGTAGTTACTATACATTTAATTAAATTGTGCATGTTAGTTATAAGTAGACATAAAAATTGGCAACTGTTGGTAACTGGTAATAGAATTTATGACGTCACATGTTAATGGAAGTGACTGAAGTTATGTAATCATTTTGTCTTGTCATTTAACGTCTCCAGTAATGTTATCGTAGCAGTCGAGAATTAAAACCACAAACATTCTTTAATCATGGAATTAAGGGGAAAGTTGTCCTTGTCAAAAGAACACGTAGAGAAAGAATCAGTTAATCTTGTATATTTCAAAGAGATTCACATTTCACTTGTTAATTTAGTGAATAGTGCACGAACACAGGTATTAAAGCTTTACCATAAAAACATGATACTAATACGCCTTCGTAACTGCCAGTAGATCAGTGACTACATGCAGCCGTCTACCTGTACTTTGAAAGACGCCCTATTACATGTATGTTTTGCTAAATGATCACACAACGATAATAACAAGAATAAATACGTCCAAGTTAAACAACAAATCGGCTACTCTAAAGTAAAAGGAGTCTTCCTGAAGTGCTATTTTATTGTTTTCGTGATGCGATGTTGAACAGACAACGAGGTAAGTTTTTTGGTACCACGTATTTCTGTATATTAAATGCCACGGAAGGAGTGCGTAAATACCTCCACTGTGGTCTACAGCTGTTCACATGCGCCGAGTCCCGCCCCTCCCTGTCAGCTGGCGACGCGGCCCCCTTCCCTCCCCACCCACCGGCCTGCCGAGAGAGCGGCCATTGCAGTTCCCCCTTCCCCACCCACCGCCTCTGTCCTTGGTGCGTGCAGCATCTGCACCTCTCCCCTCGCCCCTCCTCACCGCCCAACCATCGCCCTGCAGGCCACGTGCCTCAGCCACGCTACACATTCGTATATTCGTACGTTGCAGTTTAAACAGCAAACCTAAAGGGATGGTTATAGAAATAAATCACCAGCTTAATATTGCCCTACAGATTTTATTAGTCTTATCTAAAGACGGGAATCTATGTGTATTGTCTATTTGAATTTTCAGTATGGAACAAAAATCGTAAGAGAGAACTTTTTCCTGGTACGCATTGTGGAAACCATCAGGATTAGAAAACATTGGAATTTCAGATCGATCTCCGGCTATGTTGTATTACCACCACGGTTAATAAACGGATCTATATGGTGTCAAGGAAGCCGGCACTTGCCGCTATATCCGTGCTGTAAACGACCGCTGAGTGGGGAACGCGTTAGCCAAGGAGTTGGGTTTGGAATGCCATTGCAAAATATAGTTTATATAGAAGTCTAACACCTGCCATTTACCTAAATTTTGAAGAACAGAGTGTTTAAGTAAAGTAGTTGTAACCCGATAGTTTTGTGACCTCTAACGATTGAAGTTATTAGAGTCCCTTAG
Organism: Schistocerca americana; assembly: GCF_021461395.2. Classification (NCBI taxonomy): domain Eukaryota; kingdom Metazoa; phylum Arthropoda; class Insecta; order Orthoptera; family Acrididae; genus Schistocerca; species Schistocerca americana. The sequence continues at coordinate 1,097,350,514 of NC_060119.1, read as the reverse complement.
AAAAGAACATCCTCCATGCATAACTGTCGTGAACAACATAAGATAACTCTGGAAGGAAATTTTGTGACTGTACCGAGAGACAAACTCCATGCGTAGTAAGAGGACGGACCCAGCGTGAACGCCAGTTATGCAGCCGAGCCAGTGAAACCGGACGCAGCCGTACTGTCAGCTGTGCTGTCAGCAACTTACAATCTCACGAGCGCGACGCGTGTCGCACCTTAGCACCTCAAGCTGCACTGAATCTCAACACAGAAATTCTTAACCATTATATAACGAACCCTATGAATAACGTTATGCACATTTTCAATAGTCAGGAACTTACTTTGCTCCCTACACACTCTTTATATGACAAATGAACTCTAATTTTATAAAAAACCAAAGCACCGACAGGTAAGTCACATCGACGTCTTCCGAGATGCAACTAGCTTCGTCGAGCCGCCAATATTGATTATATGGAAGCAGGTAAGTGAGAGAATGAACAAAAAAGAACAACAAATACACACCGGAACGATTGACTGGGTGACTGATAATCACAAATATTTGTAAAAACAAATCAACACAGGAAACGGTTTATCACACGTTTAATAATTATTGGTCTGTCTATTGAAGGAGACATAAAATCATTTTTCATCAGAATCTTGCTAAAGGAAATATTAACGTGACACTACACTATTCCACAGCATTACACACAACATTGCCATTGCTTAATGACAGTTTTTCTGTGGGTAGAAGTACCAAAGATCAGTTGGTATGAAGACACAAACGAGAGCATAAAGGAATACCAAGGGATGCTTACATTCATTTTGCTACGAAATGTAACTGGAGGATAAGGAAGTTTTGTTTGAAGGAAATAATATTTTAAACTTTTGCTTTTGTTACGGTTTTGCCACCGCTTATATCACTATGACGAGTTGCCAATTACTTATGTCAAATTGCTTGTGTCTAATTGATTACGTCCAATTACTTATGTCTAATTACTTGTGTCCAATTACTTAAGTCCATGTATTATCTTATTGTTGTTCATTTTGACTGTTTTATTACTAACTATTTAGACAGTTTTAGCTAGAGTTTGCCAGCACCAGTAATTTAGTATTTGTATCAACCTAGTGTTTCCATGTGTCGCTGTGTTACTATACTGGTGAAGATAATAATTTTGTAGGATTTCAAACATGCTAGAGTAAGTCCCCGAGTACTGCCAATTATTTGTTTAATAATAATGATGTCTTAGGTGATAAATTGTTTTGGAAGAGTAGTTTAGGATGTAACCATGCTTTATTTTGATTTGTATTTGAATGTTTATCTGGAGGGACATACCACATGCACCACCCGCAAGGGCACGTACCTGACGTGACGCGGTTGGCTCCCGCGCGGACCCTTAGCTGTCTGTGTCGTTTCTTCACTTTTCCGTTCCGCGACATAGTCCGTTCTACCCACTTTCATCTTTCCACTATCAACAGAACAACCCTTGAAGAGTCATGCACCACCCGCAAGGGCACGTACCTTACGTGACGCGGCTGGCACTCGCGCGGACCCTTAGCTGTCTGTGTCGTTTCTTCACTTTTCCGTTTCGCGGCATAGTCCATTCTTTAATCTTTCATGTCGAAGAAGAATTCGGGAGAACAGTGTTCTGTGCTCTCTGACGACAGCTGACCAGGCAACATCAGACGCGAACCGCGTCTAGCCCGCAGCTAAACCGCCAGTAAGCGGAAATCTCTGTTCAAAACCTTGAGCCTTCTTTGACACTGCTTTGCCGTTGTATTTTCCGAAGGAATACCGACTATTGAAGTAGTAGCATTTAACCGTATGACGTGTCCCAGGACACTGCGAGATAACCAATGATAGACGGAGTTTTAAGCAACCAGCTGGGCCCAATGAGCCCAGCACCATGGAGTTATAGAGACGGTGAGTTTAGTTTCGAGATGTTGAGTGGATGAAGACGGCGAATTTTGTCGCGCAGTAAAGTTTTGTTTTAAGTGAGAGAAGTCGTGTTTTAGGAAGAAGTAAGTAGCAGCTATCTTGGAGTCGCAGAATTGTCATATACACAGTTAAGTAGGCGATAACGTCGTGTCAACGATGCGCCGTGCGCTAAACCTTCATAAAGGAAAAGTCCTTCAGAAATTACGCTCAAATTATATTGTAATCCAATTTCTTACGCTTTCTGTCTCCACTATGGAAATCTCTAGATTCCCTTCGAGTTTTGTTTCTCTCCTTTCGCTAGCAACAGCGTTGACATCCTACGACACAATCTATGTCCCACCTGCACCAAACTGGTGTCACTTTTCTTCGTCACTGTCACTTAACGGCGTGCAGCAAATATATTGAGTGACGAGAAAATTCTTCTCAAAATGTGAATGTTGTTACACGTAGAGGGTCAGCCCAAAGAGGCACTTAACTTTCTTTGTTTACCGATGTGGAATATGCAGTAAATTTAATATGATATATGTGTACTTCACTTTTACATTTTCATGTTATGAACCAATTTACTGATGCATAATGTAATTTTAAACAGAACCCACTGTAACAGCTCATCTAGCTTTATGTCACGCGTAATCCCACTTCTATTTTGTTGCATTTGACAGTCGGCATTTGACAGTCGTAGACCCCTCAGCTGCCGCGTGCAGCCTCGACGCCGCGCTGGCCTTGGATATTATCTGCCGCGCGCCTTTCTGACTTAGCGCGAGATTCGGCCTTGCAGTCAGCTGCCACTCTGACGTAGCCTCCGCGCAGATCTTTAGCAAACGGTTCCTGTTGGAACACCACTAATAACCTTTCATGCCACTACGGCTTACTTAGTATTCACACCCATTTAATTATGCTTTTATACCTGAAAGCTCATTCATGATTCCCTTGTCAGCTAACGTTCAAGTTTTACCTAAAAAATCAAATAATCACATTCTAACGTCAATTGATGATTTGCTAAAACATGAAAAAGGACAAATTTCTTACGTTCGCCTGTTGGCACTTAAATGAATGGCAAACAGCCACAAACTAAACTCAACAATAAAGAGAAAACAAGAACCTATCAGGCATGTGCCCTCCCTTAGTTTTAAGAGTGAAACTGAGATATCAGTTAATGTGGAAAAACTAGCGTAGTGTAGTGAAGTGTTTCCTTAGTAATAACTCCCTTTTCAACTGTGTTTTGAAACGTGTGAATCTCCCCTCATACTCCCCCTGCGCTGAGTTCCAGTGCACGGACCTGGCCACGGCCACGCTCCCTTCCCGCCGACAGCCTGCGCGCTGCCCGCTGAGGACAACACACCACACCGCCTCGCTCCAGGCGCCCCCGCCGTGACTCATCAGTGGTGATGTGTTTAAATTTTCAACTTATTCTAACAAAAGCAAAAAAAAAAAGACATTTTTACCTCAACTTAACAACAAGAACACTTGACATGTTTATCTAATTCACACTGCTAGGTTTTGTTCTAATTTTGTTTTGATGTTTTATGATGTTTTGATGTTTTATGATGTTTTGATGTTTTATGATGTTTTGATGTTTTATGATGATTATTGTATACACACAATATTGTTGACATGTGTAAGTTCCTTTGCGACCCCTAGGAGGTCTTCAGAGTCTCTACATCCTCCCGTAGGTTAAGACCCCTGCCGTCTTCCGTGAGGGCCATTCTTAATCAAGTAATGTTTACTTTGTTTTGCAAGCTAAATTTGTTTACATTCAAATAATAATTACATTGAGCGAATTCACGTACGTTCTCCGCTCCCACGGAAGGGGGAGGAATGTAAAGGATGAGCCAGACAATAGGAGATTTTACTTTATTATATGAGCCTCCAACCAGTAACTTAATTTTTCCATTGCGGCCAAGCCACGGCCGGCAGCGTTAGCTGCCTGTAAATTCTTTCGTCCCACGATCTAGTAACAGGAAGTCAGCACCGAGAAAGGGCACCTTGTTCACGCGCCTCTCTCGTGTGCTGACGAGGTAACGCCGTCCCAGGCGTCGCTTAGCAGGCAACGCTCTGGAAAGTTCCATGCCGCCCGCACGGTTTGCTCGGTCCTGACCAATCAGGGTGGAGGAAGCCGCGTGGTGCGTCGAACATACCCGGCCGCCCGTCGCCGGGCCCGCTCTCTTGTATTCTTGCTCACCCGCGAGTCGGATGCGCGCCCTGTAGCATTGATCATCTCCCGCTTCTCCCGGTGCTGCGGCACTGTGGACTTAGTTTTGGCAGACAACCACTTTCGGTAGCTTCGCGAACAATGTTCGCCAAATTGCAAGCTCTGGCTCACCCTCACCTCCCTAGGCCTATGTAGCCCCTTTCATCATGCTTTAGCCAATAAATGGCCTTTCTCTAAAAATTACACTATTATTCAATAACGCCCACCGCCTGCCCATACCCGCCATCCTGTACACTACTGACAAGGCACGCGCGTCAAAGCGCCTTTACCAGGCACTTCGAGGCCAGCCCACACCACATAAATTGGAGGACAGACGACCGTCGGTCATCTGGCACCAAGCTTGGGCCAATATCAACCACCCAGCCCTTCCCACGGAAGTTTCAGCGCTATGGTATCGCGTCGTAAACAATTTAATACCCACTAATCATCGCCTGGCGGCCACCCGCCTACGGCCCTCGGCTGCTTGCGGCCGATGTGGTGACGTAGACAACAGAGAGCATCGCCTCTTATGCCCTCACGTCACAGAAGTGTGGGACCTTGCACTTGGGCTATTAGCGCTGATCGGTGGGACTACACCGGACAATGTGTTAATCGACTGGTTCCTTACCCCTGACATTCAGACCAACCCCCGAACACGACGTAACGCAATGGTGCGGCTCTTGGGCCACACCATTTTCACGATCTATGACCTTTGCCTCACCGATGCTGTGTCTTTCATGGACTACCTTTGGAGCCAGCATCGCCTGGCGGAATCTGACCGGGAATATACCACTACTTCTGCAAGATTTCTTAAAGTGGCAATGGTTCATGGTTATCATAAGATGTTCTGGGTCGACTAAGGCACCTCGTACAAGAATTGCCTGAGTGTAGCCCTGGATGTTTGTCAATCAGACTTTTAAACTACCCTTGACTTGCCTATACCCCAGATTTGACACTGGCCTTCTGGGCATCACTAGAGTAGGCTGTTCTATGATACTGATAATATGGAAACTGATAACATGGAAATTGTGTAAACCTTGTATGAAAAATTATTGGAAAATTGGAAAACACGTAATCCATCTTAGAGGATTATTACTTAGTTAATTCTATGGGCGATGGGATTATCTCGCCAGGTTCGTTTTCATTTGAGTGAACTGCCGTCCCTGTTTTTTATTTTGCCTTCATTTCTGTCTTTATTTATTTGTTTCTTTTTAGTTCCAAAAATCATCACTTGCTTCACACCTGCAGAGGGAGGTGTGTTTCTGAATAGTGTGCCGTCGCCCCCTGAGGCACAGCAGAGTATGCCTCCACTTTTATTTTTGGTTTATGGCAATTAGTGTTGCTACTAACAGCACCCTGCTTTACGTGCTGCGTCGACACTAGAGGATGGCGGCATTTTCGGAGAGGAAAAGGTAGGGCTACAGGGGAGGTAGGAGGCCCATAAAAAAAAATAATAAATAAAAAAAATAAAAAAAAGGAAGCCGAGTGAAGCATCGAACGCATTTGGGCAGAGAGAGTTCCAGAGACAACCTGACAGAAAACAAGCAATTCCAGAACCCGTAGGTGGCAGTTTCACCACCCGACTTCCAGTATGAAGAGGTTGGTAACATCTTATATGGGACGTAATATAACATACATGTTTCACACACTGCCTCACGCGACGGATGGATAAAAACGACGATTTGCTAATGCTCACATAAAGTCATAGAGACTTTTTTTGGCGGGGAGGGGGAGGGGTCAAGGGCTTTATTGCCCTTTATTTTCTGAGACAGGGCCAGTCTGTCAACATAAAGCAGTGCGGTGAGACACTCTTAAAGTCTTGAGAAGACTGATAAGTTCTGTAATTCACATTCCAACTCTTAGTGCTATCTAGTGCGACCTTGTGAACTGAACAGATCAGCTCGACTGTTGTAACTTTTCCTGTCGGGAAATATTCTAATTCCTTGGGTGCACCTAACGGGACTGCCCCTACCGTTTGATCAGGCAGGTACTGCTGATGTGGGGGGGGGGGGGGGGGGGGAGGTTGGAGTGGATGGGGGGGGGGGGCGGGGGGAACGCAGTGGACGGATGCGCAAGATAGCCTGGAGACACCTTAGGAAACGTAAATATGCCTCGGCCAGGAAAGTACTGCTACGAACAGGCTTTTGCACTTTGATGTAGTGCTAGCACCGGAAATCATCATGGCACATGCGCTCCCCCCCCCCCCCCCCCCTCCCCCACCCACCCACCGGACCTTAAGTCAAACTTATTAGCTTTGTGAATGTACTCGCATTAGTCATAAAATCGGATATAGCAATTAATGGGAAAGATATAAGCTATGTCTTTATCAAAGTATAGATTCTGACATTCTCCTTAATCAGTTTCTGGAAATACTGCGTTAAACCTGGGGTGGACTTACATGAAAATTACGTTGACTAAGGACTTAGTACAGCATTCGAATCATCCCAAACACTCATGAAAACTGAGCGATTTATATGGTACTATAGATGTTATGACCACATTTTAATTACTTTTGGTAGAGACTTCGTGTGAAGGCAACTAAACTGCTCAAGAAAAGTATTGCGCCACCTTCATTACTTGTGTAATTCGTGCTTTGTTGATTAGAGGCAATTTTCTCAGTACTCTTTGGTCAACACTGGTGTGAAGGGACGATTACCACCCTTGTGAGACAGCGTTATTAACGTCTGAGAGATTTTGAAAGGGCACTCATTGTGTTTCTCTCGGCAACGGGCATTGATACTGCAGAAAGAAATAATGTCTCACTGCAATCCAAAACGACCAAAGGGGGAGGCTGAAGAAGACACATCCTCTTTCTCAGCACAGCAGCGCCCTCGCACAGAGGTCAATTCAGAGCCGAGCAATGCCGTAGTTCGTGACCACAGCTGAAGCAGTTAACATTATCGTGTAGGACTAAAGAGTTATTCAAATCTCAGATCTAAATGCACTACTGTAATCTTCGAACACTGTTCTTCAAGAGAACAGTTTGTTAATTATGGCATGATGTGGTGGTTTAATTGTCAACGACAGTCGCAAATTATCAGGCACTCATGTGGAATTTAAGAAGACCTTTTTATCGTTCATGTAAAAAGTGAACTATTATGGCTGGACAATTGTAGTTTCATCTAGTGATAGTATTTTATTTTTATTTGCGAGCGAAGTTATAGTTTGGTGAGGCTTATTGTTTAATACCCTACTCCTTCGAATTGAATCCCGTACGTGTCTGCACATTTACAGGTTCTGCAGACAGTTTTTTGAGCAGTTTATAGTAAATCCAATAACCTCCACCCGATATTTTCAGTAATAAGTTGCGAATAGAGTCGGTGCTAAATATGTAATAATTTAGAACGTCATACCTGATGCTGAAGTTTATCGTATGAACAGCGAAAACGTAACATGCGATAAAATTTTTACTTTCATTACTTTCCATGAGGGTATCAGCAAGAAAAACCTTCGAAAAGGTTTAAATTTATAAAATTTGTTGAAAGCCGCTAAGTGCTCTCGTTCTGAAATAAGCTGCCTCAACACATATACACATTTCATCATCATTTAAGACTGATTATGCCTTTCAGCGTTCAGTCTGGAGCATAGCCCCCTTATAAAATTCCTCCATGATCCCCTATTCAGTGCTAACATTTGTGTTAAACCTATTACTTCAAAATCATTCTTAACCGAATCCAGATACCTTCTCCTTCGTCTGCCCCGACTTCTCCTACCCTCTACCGCTTAACCCATGAGTACCTTGGGTAACCTTGCTTCTCCCATGCGTGTAACATGACCCCACCATTTAAGCCTGTTCGCCCTGACTGCTACATCTATAGAGTTCATTCCCAGTTTTTCTTTTATTTCCTCATTGTGGACACCCTCCTGCCATTGTTCCCATCTACTAGTACCTGCAATCATCCTAGCTACTTTCATATCCGTAACCTCAACCTTGTTGATAAGGTAACCTGAATCCACCCAGCTTTCGCTCCCATACAACAAAGTTGGTCGAAAGATTGAACGGTGCACAGATAATTTAGTCTTGGTACTGACTTCCTTCTTGCAGAAGAGAGTAGATCGTAGCTGAGTGCTCACTGCATTAGCTTTGCTACACCTCGCTTCCACTATGCTGCCATCCTGTAAGAAAATGCATCCTAAGTACTTGAAACCGTCCACCTGTTCTAACTTTGTTCCTCCTACTTGGCACTCAATCCGTTTATATTTCTCTCCCACTGACATTACTTTCGTTTTGGACATGCTAATCTTCATACCATAGTCCTTACATTTCTGATCTAGCTCTGAAATATTACTTTGCAAACTTTCAATCGAATCTGCCATCACAACTAAGTCATCCGCATATGCAAGACCGCTTATTTTGTGTTCACATATCTTGATCTCACCCAGCCAGTCTATTGTTATCAACATATGATCCATAAATAATATGAACAACAGTGGAGACAGGTTGCAGCCTTGTCTTACCCCTGAAACTACTCTGAACCGTGAACTCAATTTACCGTCAACTCTAACTGCTGTCTGACTATCCATGTAAAGACCTTTAATTGCTTGCAAAAGTTTGCCTCCTATTCCATAATCTCGTAGATCAGATAATAACTTCCTCCTAGGAACCCGGTCATATGCCTTTTCTAGATCTATAAAGTATAGATACAATTCCCTGTTCCACTCTTAACACTTCTCCATTATTTGCCGTAAGCTAAAGATCTGGTCCTGACAACCTCTAAGAGGCCTAAACCCATACTGATTTTCATCCAATTGGTCCTCAACTAATACTCGCACTTTCCTTTCAACAATACCTGAGAAGATTTTACCCACAACGCTGATTAAAGAGATACCTCTGTAGTTGTTACAATCTTTTCTGTTTCCATGTTTAAAGATTGGTGTGATTACTGCTTTTGTCCAGTCTGATGGAAATTGTCCCGACTCTAGGCCATTTCAATTATCCTGTGTAGCCATTTAAGACATGACATTCCACTGTATTTGATGAGTTACGACTTAATTTCATCCACACCAGCTGCTTTATTGCACTGCAATCTATTGACCATTTTCTCCACTTCCTCAAATGTGATCCTATTTCCATCATCATTCCTATCCCATTCTACCTCGAAATCTGAAACATTGCTGATCGTATTTTCAGCTACATTGAGCAGCTCTTCAAAATATTCCCTCCATCTGCCCAAGGCATCCACAGGATTCACCAGCAGTTTTCCTGACCTGTACAAAATACTTGTCATTTCCTTCTTACCTCCCTTTCGAAGACTGCTAATTACACTCCAGAATGGTTTTCCAGCAGCTTGACCCAAAGTCTCCAACCTGTTTCCAAAGTCTTCCCAAGATTTCTTCTTGGATGCTGCAATTATCTGTTTGGCTTTGTTTCTTTCTTAAACATAACTTTCTCTGTCTACCTGAGTTCTAGTATGTAGCCATTTTTGATACGCCTTCTTTTTCCTTTTACAGGCTGCCTTGACTGTGTCATTCCACCAAGCTGTTTGCTTCATCCTACTTTTACACACTACTGAACCAAGACATTCTTTAGCCACTTCTAGTACTGTGTCCCTGTACCTTGTCCATTCCTTTTCCAATGACTGTAATTGACTACATTCAACTAACTGGTACCTTTCTGAGATCGCTGTTATGTACTTGTGCCTGATTTCCTTATCCTGAAGTTTCTCCACTCTTATCCTCCTACATATGGACCTGAGCTCCTGCACTTTCGGCCTCACAATCCCAATTTCAATGCAGGTTAAATAATGATCAGTGTCATCAAAGAATCCCCTGAATACACGTGTATCCCTCACAGCCTTCCTGAATTCCTGATCTGTTATTATATAGTCAATGACAGATCTGGTTCCCCTGCCTTCCCAAGTATACCGGTGAATGTTCTTTTGTTTAAAAAAGGAGTTTGTGATTACTAAGCCCATTCTGGCACAGAATCCAAGAGTTGTTTCCCGTTCTTGTTGGCCTCCATATCCTCTCCAAATTTACCCATAATCTTTTCATACCCTTCTGTTCGATTTCCATTCCTGGCATTAAAATCACCTGTGAGCAGAACACTGTCCTTGTCCATCACTCTAACAACTACATCACTGAGTGCCTCATAAAAACTATCCATCTTATCTTGATCTGTCCCTTCACAATGCGAATATACTGACACAATCCTAATTTTCTTGCTAGACACTGTCAAATTTATCCACATCAGTCGTTCGTTTACATACCTTACTGCAACTACGCTGGGTTCCATTTCTTTCCTGATGTAAAGCTGTACACCCCATTGTGCTATTCCTGCTTTGGCTCCTGACAGGTATACCTTGTATTCTCCCACTTCCTCTTCTTTCTCACTCCTTACCCGAATGTCACTAACAGCTAAAACGTCCAGCCCCATCTTACTTGCAGCCTCTGCCAGCTCTACCTTCTTCCGAGAGTAGCCCCCATTGATATTAATAGCTCCCCATCTCATTACCATTTGTTTGCCAAGTCGTATCTTAGGAGTCCCTGGTTTTCCAGTTAGAGGTGGGACTCCGTCACCTCCAAAGGTCCGAGGCATTTTGCTCTGATTGTTGCCAGCATCATATTTAATGTACCAGGGAAGCAGGTTGCTAGCCTTACTTACCCCGAGTCCCATTGAGTTTTACCCCTAACGGTTGAGGGACTAACCGGTGGATTTGGTAGTCTTTGCCGTCTGAGCACAAAGGTGACCACGACTCAGACTATGTCCGAGATGCCCAGCCATATTCCAAAGTAACTGGTATCCCGACTGTCGGGACCACTTACATGGCCACTCATACGTTGCCTGTGGTTCATGAACTAGGACATGACTACAGAAACCCACACCGTGAACCACCCAACGTTTAGTAACTTTAATTAGTTACCATACTGCATTAAGACTTTAACGTAAGATTATATCTGTTGTTGAGTAGATCAGTATAGCATTTTAAATGTTTATGTTCGGTCAGTAATTATATAGAATAATGAAAATCAAGTATTTGGTGGAACAATTTGGAAATTTGTGGTAAGTTCTGTGGGACCAAACTAGTGAGGTCCTCGGTCCCTAAGCTAACACACTACTTAATCTGACTTAAACTAACTTACGATAAGAACAACACACACCCATTCCCGAAGGAGGACTCGAAACTCCGACAGGGGCAGCTGTGCGAACCGTGACAAGGCGCCCAAGATCGCACGGCTTACCCGCTCGGCAAAATATTTGTTGCCAGTGGAAGTTGTTGGATAAGTAACAAGCAGTTGGGATTGGGTGAGCCTTTTTCTACCTTTTATTACTCTCTTTTGAATCTTAGTAGATAATGCAACTTATAAAATTTTACAAAATAAAAATATTTCGAATCAACTCATGAGAAATCTTTCATATCCCGCATCACTTATCCTTTTCCAATCGCGTAGTTGGGGCCTGGAGGTTCGTCGCGGTTTGGTATTACTAGGAAGCTGACTAGGTTCAGAGGGATGACCCGTGGCCCCACTGCTGCAGCTTTCTTCCTGCGCTTTGCTGCGCTGTGTTGCTACGTCTTGATGTTGACAGGAGCTCAATGGTTGTCCAACAGTTTGTTGGTCGGTGTGGTTGCTGACATACACCTCAGATATTTTTTAAGCCCAAGTCTAATACAATGACTAAAAACTAAACACCGTCCGGAAAGGCCTCGGAAGGCCATCGGCACCTACCGAAGGCCGCGTCTTCCTCAGGCAGCTGGCGTCACTGGATGTGGATATGGAGGGGCATATGATAAGCATTCCGTTCTACCGGCCATTGTCAGTTTTCGTGACCGGAGCCGCTACTTCTCAATCAAGTAGCTCCTTGATTGGCCTCACAAAGGCTGAGTGTATCCCGCTTGCCAACAGCGCTCGGCAGACCCAGACGGTCACCCAGCCAAGAGCTATCCAAGCCCGACAGCGATAAACTTTGATCTGACGGGAACCGGTCTTACCACTGCGGCAAGGCCGTTGGGCATGCAATGACTAGGAGGTTCATAAACGTTTATTTACGTTTTGCTTTTATCCTATTTTTTTCATATTGGTCCCCTAGACATGCTAAACACTGTAATTTCACAGTGTGTCGCAGCTGGAAGACAGAGGGAAATATCCATGTGGAGGCTAATCACTTGCATGCAGGAAATTTTCTAAAAGTCTGGTACCGTGATCGTTAGTGCTTCGAAATGTTTCGCCTCAGTTCTGTAGACAAGACTGTTTGTTTGCTAGTATACAAAACAGTTGCGACCGTTCATCACAAAATCCCGTGCTCCAGAGTGTATAGTTTAGTACAAGGTCGCAGGCGTTTTAGCCGCTCAGTAATATCTATAGTCGATAAGATATATAGTACTTTGTATTTCGTTCATCCACTCACAAGTAAGTTCTGTTAATGCTGCATTTTAATACATAGGATGAGATATACTCTATTTTATATTGCGTTATGTCTCTCTCTGTTTCTCTCTCAGTCTCTCTCTCTTAAATAAGAGCTCTGATTCTGTGGCAGTTTCACTCAAAGAATCTCTAATATTTTTCTAAAACTAGAATAAATTGTTTACTCATGTAAATGTGCTGAGGAGATATTCAAGTTACTGTTTACTAGAGAAACACAAAGCAGCTGAGATCGCTAACACAGACTGCAAGGTACCATTTATGGGAGCGTTCCATGGAGTACACGTAACAAGTCAGTTATGTATAACAAGTATTACCCCTCACTAAACGAAGAAAATCGCACATTATGGAGAGTACCCACCAATGATATAACAGAATTTTATAGTATTGATTCAGATGCTTTTTGTGCATTTCGCGATTACCGCTTCCATGTATGTTTGGGTTCTGCAAAGGCGGAACAAGCTCACCTGCTACTGTTTTTGTTGTGCGAATACATTGCAAGTGCATATTGATGTTACAAACAGTTTTGCTAACAAACTCGGTGGCTTTAGTGATCCATCAGAGTGCTCAATACAGGGCGCTGGCTACCTCAAAAGCAAATATCCGCACGGAAGCGGATAAAATAAAAAAGCAACGTTCCGTACTAGAGTGCTCAAACGCGCAGCTGCAACGAAAATCCACAGATATGAAACTAACATTCAAAGTACGTCCAGATGTCGATAACACGGTTATGAGTACGTGTGACCAGCTGAACACCTGCGTAAGCGCAGCGACACAGTAGTTGTCCATCCGAAAGAGCGCGGTAGCCCCTGATTGCCGTTCTGCTGCGGAAGCCGGATTGTATCGAGTAATTATTTCCACGTGGTGACAGGCGTGGTCGTGTAGTGATGGTGCAGGCTCCTAATGGACAGTTTAAAATGCTACAGTAAATTTGTGTCTCTAAGCCGTAAAACAGTGATGTACGCTTTCACAGTTTTGTGCTGGTGTACAATGAATAAACTTACGGTATACAATGAATAAACTAACGGTATATAAGATCTTAACTCCCGAGTTTAGCTTTAGAAATTTCGATTTTCTTTTCAGAATAACTTGTTTTCAATATAAATTATCTAACTCCGTTGTTTTCGTATTAATTTTTGGTGCTTGTATCAATTTACATTGAATCTACTGGTGTTGTCTTTCATGGTATTGAATTTGTCACTGTTAACAAGCCTTAAGGCTCACTTTAAACTTGTGGCTCTTTGCAGCATTCATTGGCAGACTGTGCGATCGTTTTGATTTATATTTTTGACATCACCTTCGTAATTTTCGCAAATAATTTTTTGTCACTGTCATGTGACTTCAACTAGTGAGTCAAAACCTTTTTTGATTAACACTAATTTCTGTAACCACCTATTACTTCGCTCGATTATAATTAATTACTTTCTTTGGCCTGTAGTTCTGGACTTACGTTTAAGTGGTAAAAATGAAGTTTTGGAGGGTGTATGTTGAGATTTTGAGACTGTAGTGAAAATCAGGAGGACCTGCAGAGATTGGACTAGCATTTGACCATACAAGTAAATAAATGCACCATATTGTGCGTAAATGGGCAAAGAAACTCGCTACGCCGTTTTCGATAAACTACTGAAATCAGAAATAAACATAAAATATCTAGGAGTCACTGTACAGAGTGACCTAAAGTGGAATGACAGTATGTAACTAATTATAGGAAAAATGTTTGGCAGGCTGAGATTTATAGAAGGAAAATATTGGAAAATGCAACTCATCCACGAAAGACGTGGCTTGCGAAGCACATGTAAGAACGATTATTAAATACTGCTCTTCGGTCTACGATCATTTCGAGCTTAGATTAAAAGAAGAGACAGAGAAAATCCCATGAAGAACAGCACAAATCGTAAAGCGATGTTTCATAAGAACGAGAGCGTTACTGAAACGCTACATAAAATCCGGTGGCACACGCTACTCGGACGGTGTGTATCACCGACAGGTATACTGATGACATTCGGAGTGCGTACGTTGCAACATGTTACTTCCTCCCACACATGCCCCGCAAAATGATCAAGGCGAGAAATTCAGAGAAATCAGAGCTGATACAGAGGCATGTCGACAGCTATGCTTTCCACTCCGTGTAGCTGATCAGCACAGGGCAAGGAGGAAATTGTACTAGAATTACCAAACTTCACACAACGTAAGGTGGTTGGCAGCATATAGATACAGATGTAAATTTAGATTGTAATATAAAATGGATAGGAATAATGAGAATATCATTACAATATAAAATCTCTGATCATTTAATCTCAGCCAGATCATTGGGAGAGTAAAACGTATCACTCGCCACATTAATACATACATCAAAAAAAGTTTTGCATCACCTCGGTTCAGACAGCTCTGAGCACTATGAGACTTAACTTCCGAGGTCGTCAGTCCCATAGAACTTAGGACTACTTAAACCTAGCTAAACTAAGGACATCACACACATCCATGCCCGAGGCAGGATTCGAACCTGCGACGGTAGCGGTCGCGCGGTTCCAGACTATAGCGCCTAGAGCCGCTCGGCCACTCTACGCGGCTTTGCGTCACCTCGGTTCCGAGAGTTTGGGAACCTGTGCAGAAAATGGGAATAGGGTTCAACATAAATATTATTTTTGCCCTTTTTATTGCTCATGGAAACCACATATTGCATGTTGTACCGCCATACAACGAGACCCTCAGAGGTGATGGTGCAGATTGCTGTACACCGGTACCTCTAATACCCAGTAAAACGTCCTCTTGCATTGACGCATTCCTGTATTCGTCGTGGAATACTATCCACATGTTCATCAAGGCACCGTTGGTCCAGATTGTCCCACTCCTCAACGTCGATTCGGCGTAGATCCCTCAGAGTGGTTGGTGGGTCACGTCGTCCATAAACGGCTTTTTCAGTCTATCCCAGGTGTGTTCTATAGGGTTCATGTCTGGAGAACATGCTGGCCACTCTGGTCGAGCGAGGTCGTTCTCCTGAAGGAAGTCATTCATAAGTTGTGCACGATAGGGACGAGAATTGTCGTCATTGAAGACGAATGCCTCGCCAGTATGCTGCCGATATGGCTGCACAGTCGGTCGGAGGCTGGCATTCACTTATCGTACAGCCGTTACGGCGACTTTCGTGACCAACAGCGGTGTACCTCGGCCCCACATAATGCCACGCAAAAACAGCAGGGAACCTCCACCTTACTGTCTAAGTTGTTCAGCGTGACTGGGTTGCCTACAAACACGTTTGGTTGAAGGCATATGCGACACTCATCGGTGAAGAGAACGTGACGCCAATCCTGAGCTGTCCATTCGGCATGTGGTTAGGCCCATCTATACCACGCTGCATGGTGTCGTCGTTACAAAGATGGGCCTCTTCATGGACGTCGGGAGTGAGGGATGGGTGGAGTTTTTTGGGGGAAGAGACCAAACTGCACGGTCATCAGTCTCATCGGATTAGGGAAAGACGGGGAAGGAAGTCGGCCGTGCCCTTTCACAGGAACCATCCCAGCATTTGCCTGGAGGGATTTAGGAAAATCACGAAAAACCTAAATCAGGATGGCCGGACGCGGGATTGAACCGTCGTCGGGAGTTAAGTTGCACATCAAGCAGCTTATTGCGCACAGCTTTAGTTTTAACACGACGTTCTGAGATTGCACGAAAAGCATTATTCAACATGGTGGCGTTGCTGTCAGGTTTCCACCGAGCCAAAATCCGTAGGTAGCGGTCATCCAACGCAGTAGTTGCCCTTGGGCGGACTAAGCGATGCATCTCATCGACAGTTCCTGTCTCTCTGCATCTCCTCCATGTCCGAACAACTTGGCTTTGGTTCACTCTGAGACGTCTGTACACTTCCCTTGTTGAGAGTCCTTCTGGCACAAAGTAATAATGCGGACGCGATCGAACCGCCGTATTGACCGTCTAGACATGGTTGAACTACAGACAACACGAGCAGTGTACCTTCTTCCTGGTGAAGTGACTCGAACTGATCGGCTGTCGGACCCGCTCCGTCTAATGGGCGCTGTTCATGCATTGGTGTTTACATCTTTGGGCGGGTTTAGTGACGTCTCTGAACAGTCAGAGGGACCGAGTCCGTGATACAATATCCACAGTCAACGTCTATCTTCAGGATTGGGAATTATTTGATAAAAAGTATCCGAACATCTATTATAGGACATTACTATGGGGTGTGTCCACCCTTTGCCTTTATGATGGCTTGAACTCTACTGAGGACACTTTCAGTGAGGCGTCAGAATGTCTATGGAGAAACGGCAGCCGTTTGTTCCTCAAGGGCTGAAACCAGAGAATGTGGTGATGATGGCCCTGGAATCTTGAACGAAGTCGACATTATAATTCAGCCTAAAGGTGTTCCATTGGGTTCAATTTGGGGCTGTTGGCGTATCAGTCCATTTCAAGAATGTTACTGAACCCAATAAATTGCATTACACATGATGCTTTATTATAGGATGCATTACCATGCTAATACAACATCGTCTTCGCACCGCGCCTCTACCGTACACAGAAACGTAAACTATGTTCGTATCCTTCCGCCTTTAGCGTTTTCTTACGCTCGATTGAGGGATCATTCCCTAACCACTAAAATCATCTCCATACCATAACACTACTTCCTCCATACTTGACTATTGGTGCAACACATGATACCTGGCAACGTTTCTCAGGCAGTAGTCAAACCAAAACCCATCCATCAGAGAGCCACGTTGTATGGTTTGATCCACAACTCCAAATCGTTTCCAGTCATCCACTGTGCATTGGCTTCGCTCTTGACGCTGCCCCAATTGTCCCTTATCATTAGCTGCAGAAGTGTGTGCTAATGAGGAGCAGCTCGACTATCGTTCCCTATTCTTTTTAAAACACTATGCATACATGTACACGGTGGACTGCTGGTAGTGATTCCTTCCGCAGGCTCCATGCAAGTTTTTACAAGGGCTTTCCACAATATTCCACTCTCTATGTACGTCACTAAATCAGCTCTGTCTGGTCTTTGATCAGCTGTGTTAGTGTCTCCGCTTTCCCAATCACATCACCGAAAGTCGACCTTGGCTGCTTTAGTAGGGTTAAAATGTGCCTGATGGATTTGTTAATCAGGTGTTATCCAGTCACTAGTCCACGTATGAAGCCTCTCAGCTCTCTTCAGCGACATTTTCTTCATCTACATCTATAACATGCTGCGCAAGCCACTTAAGGCTGTGTGGTGGAGTGTACTTGTGGTACCACTAACTGCCTGTTCCACTCGCGAATGGCACGGGGGAAGAATGATTACCGGTAAGCCTCTGTGTTCGCTCTAACTTCTACAATTTTCGCATCTTAATCATTACCGAGACGTATGTAGGAGAATGTAATACGTTGTCGGACTGTCTGCTATTACTACTTCTCCATTGACAACTCAGTGAACTAAATAAAAAATGGAGCCATTATACGCACGTACTAGCATGGTGACCATCACAAGAGGACGAAGATTAGAATTTAACGTCCGTAGACAACGAGATCATTAGAGACGAGCAACAAGCTCGATGTGGTAAAAGATGGGGAAGGAAATCGGGCGTGCCCTTTTCAAAGGAATCATCACGGTATTTGCCTTCAGCGAATTAGGAAAGTCAGGCAAAACCTAAATCTGGATGAGTTCTACCGAATGCGAGTCCAGAGTGCTAACAACTGCTCCACTTCGCTCGGTCCATTGCATAACGGTTTCCGAATTCTTTTACCAGATACTGCATTGGCAGCCCTGATATCCTGCACCATTGCTCGTCAGGCAGCTAACTGACTTGCACATAATTTCATTAATTTATGCATTTTCTCGCTAAATAATGATAGTATGGAATAACCTTAATTGGCACATATTACTTGAGATATTAAACGAACTGTCCAGGAGTTTTTAGTTTCACTATACAAATCAAGTCTGTGGACACTGCAGTGCTAAGAACGTACAACGAGGTTGAATACTTGTTAGGTGAAATTTGATGAATCATTTACATATATAGGAAAGATGTCTTGCTTTCTCATGAAGCTTTTTACACATTTCTGCTTATGGGGCAGGTCTAAAGCAAGAACAACATTGGAATGTCTCGTTGCCAACTGTTTCATAACCGAGTGCAATTATTTGCAGAAATCTTCATTCAAAAAATAAGTGTTGCACTCTAGCTATGCCATTTCTCTTCCACGACGTTTCTTTACGGGAAGCTAGTTCAGCAAAAAGTGTAGCACATTTTGTAAGTTATTCTGAAATTTCGAGCCAAGCACTGACATACGACTTGGCTAGTTCAGACGATAACATCGTCCGCGAAAGACAAGGGTCCATGTGAGTACCATACAGCACGCACTTTTAATCAGAAACCGTAGATAATTTAAACCAACGTTATGATCGCGATGGCACGTGGCGTTATTACAGCCACAGCGTCTGCCGGATTAGCTGACCAATGCCCGCTGAGTAGCCACGCGCGGGTGAATTCGTGTGCTCACACTGAGTGCTCTTTCTCTCTCCTTCTCCCTCCTCCTCCTCCCCCCCCCTCTCTCTCTCTCTCTCTCTCTCTCTCTCTCTCTCTCTCTCTCTCTCTCTCTCTGTGTGTGTGTGTGTGTGTGTGTGTGTGTGTGTGTGTGTGTGTGTGTGTATTTCTCTCTGTGATTGTTGATCTATTTCCATTTAGAATGGTAACATTGCTAAAGATATTCCGGTTTTCTCTTGAAAGCTTAACCACACCGGAACCACCTCTTTTACCTGCTGTCTAACTAGGTTCTAAATTTAAAAATCAAGTTACAAAACTTTTCGTCTCTTTATATAAATTTTCTTTTACTACCATCCCATTACTTCATTCTACCAAACACCAGTTACGCTTTCAAAAAATATGGTAACAGTAGTTAAATAAGGTAACTGTGTTGGCATTCCCTTCATTAATTAGTCATTAAAGTGATGACGGCGGTAGTCAGACGAGGAATAACAGCAAGATAAACACGAATAGTCGAGAATATACGACTGAAATGATTGTACTAAGACACGAAACAGTTCAAGATGACATCTGTAAGGCGCAGAACAGGAATCTTGCTAGCGTAATTGAAGAAAGCGTTCTTCACACATAGCTCTACCACTATCAAGTACTGATCTGGAAATTAGAAAGGAACGCGTCTGAGGCATGAAATTATACAAGGTGTCTCCATACATTGCAAAGAAGAAAAGAATCAGTCGTAAACCATTTTAGCCTGCAACCCCCCTAGGTGTTTCTGCCAACGTCCTATCATAAGTTTCAAACGATTATGTGTTGTTTTTAAGGGATCCCACAGACGAGCGACAAGTCGCAGTAATCTGCAATCGCCAGGTCGCGCGAAATGCTAGCAGATCGAACGTTTGTGTGCAAATCACAACCATTGAGATCGATTACGAATGCGAAGTTTCACACACGAGAGTGATCTCAAGGTGTAGACTGTAAAATTGCACACAACACACTTTTTATCTATGAACCATATTTGCAGGTATGTAAAGGATTAGGATTTGCAGTTATCTATGACTGGTAGAACCTTCACCAAAGTGCACTAGTGTTGTTCGTGTTTCACGTTGTTCCCTGGGCTAGTTAAGTATATAAGGAGTGTGAACGTTATCAGATGCCTCCGAATGACAGGGAGATGCCGTGTACAAGTATGAGACAGCGTTATCAGCACCTAACGGAATTTGAAAGGGGCCTTATTATGGATCTCCACTTTCTAGCGTCTCTACCCACGTTTTAGTGCAGTTAATAAGAAGTGTAAAAAATCCACTGTGAAGTGGTGTAACAGTAGCCACGGGCTAGTAACCAAAGTGTGGCGACATGTGGGTCAGAATAACGTCTATAAAAAGGATCACGAGATGGACTACTCAGACTCATCGTAAAACTGCACTGCGCAGCGGTAGTAGCAGTAGCGGGCAGGTCGATGTCAACATAGCAGGGCAAGACTCCTGTTATTTCCTACGTGACTGGGTGTCAGGTTTGGGTGTAACAATTACGCACCAGCGCTGTATAAACAACTCTGAATTTTGAGGCAGAGGCAGTTTGGAGTCCAGCAGCAGCACCATGACACCAGGACCATACTGGACGACGAGACGATTTGGCATCATTGTAGCAGCCATGGGTTCGTGTCCATGTTGGGCCAACCGCCACCAGCACTGAGTTGCTTTGCATAGTTTGGTGTCTTAGCGCTGCTGACTTGCCAACCGAGCAACAGCCGTGCCAGAGGGCAGTGTGTACCATCCCTCACACAGCAGTCGCTATTCGCTGCCGCCGTGCAGGGCTGGATTACAAGGACAGGCCGCGCGCGTGCATCAATGCGTGTGTCGCAGATTCTGCGCCAACACTGCTGTGGAAGTTTTTAGCGATCGTGTCGCTCTTTCTTCCAAAAGTCGTAATGTCCGTGTTAGTGTAAGTCATTTGATGGTTCAGTATGGTCCTGCACTTGGAGCAGGTTGATGGGAAGTCGTTCGTTCGTGGCGCTATTCTTGCGCGGGAAGGAGGTCTGGCCAGCGCAGCGTGGCGTCTCAGTGAGGTCGTCGCCCAAGGTCACGCATCATGGGGTTGCGCGACTCGTCGCCCTTCTTGTAAAAGTCCTCTGCAGCGAGTTGGAAATGCTGTCTGAGCAAAGAAACTCCCGCGAGGGCATGTAGTTCCACGGTGTTGCAATCCCTTGGGAGATGAAGCACCGTCCTGAGCGCCCTGTTTTCGACTACTTGTAGGCGGCGGATGTTGGTCTCAGCTGCATTTCCCCACACCACCGCTGCGTAGTCGAACAGCGGGCTGATGGTGGCTTTGCACAGCGTGAGATCCGATGCTGCTGGTAGCGCCGCTGTGGGGTTGTCCGCAGCTCGTGGTCGTGCGGTAGAGTTCTCGCTTCCCACGCCCTGGTTCCCGGGTTCGATTCCCGGCGGGATCAGGGATTTTTCTCTGTCTCGTGATGACTGGGTGTTGGTGTGATGTCCTTAGGTTAGTTAGGTTTAAGTAGTTCTAAGTTCTAGGGGACTGATGACCATAGATGTTAAATCCAATAGTGCTCAGAGCCATTTTTTGAAGCGGGGTTGATGACTGGGTAGAGCATACGCAATCTACCCAGCGCCTTCCTCCTTACTTCTTTGATGTGTTGGCGCCACGCTCCGTCAGAGGAATGCCGTCGCAGTACAACACGCTGTGCCGCTGACGTCACGGCCTTAGCTTACTGAAACTGCCACCCTCCGGCTTGGCGTCACCAGGGCGCCTAAGCGAGTATCTCATGGCTGAATGGAAGCAACTGTCAACGAGCCAGCTCCGGCCAGAGTTGACGGAGTGAGGAGTGTTTGCCTCGCCGAGCCAACGACGCGGTGTGTAATTAAAGTGGAAGAGAAGCATTCATTTCGGTTGGCAGTATATCCACTGAGCCTCCCAGCCCGTTGTCATCATCATTCACCCTACCAAGTGCAACAGCCCCAAACTGGACCACTGTCACACTCGAATGCCCCACAAATCTAGATACTGCGCTGGGGGTGCAACTGCACTCCTCAGCATGGCATTCGAGTGTGGGGCATTCGAGTGTGACAGTGGTCCAGTATAGGGCTGCACGGTAACGTGAGGGCATGCATACTAGTTGTCAAGGTTCCAATCGACCATATATGACCACCATAAGGAACGATCGCGTCACATCTGCTCTTGTCGTGAACAGTGCCGCACTGTGTTCAGCAGTTAATCCTAGTTCCATAGTGGCCTGGATATCCAGCGTCGGCGAGTAAGGCGGAATCACAGGGGGCGGTCACATTTTCCAATGTTATGGAGAGGCACAGAGAGTGTTACATCTGACGTCATGGCGTGTCGAGGCGTGAGGTATGACTTCAGGCCACGACTGGTCGTGACTGAGGGAATTCTGACAGCACAATAGTACGCATCCGGCTTCCTCATGTGACAGCATTGTGGCGCAATTTTTCCACAGGACAATGCTCGTCCACACTTGGCATGTGTCTCTATAAACTGACTTGCTCCTGGTTCCAGCAAGATCGGCAGGTCTGTCCCAGGTAGAAGGTGTGTGTGACCAGTTCGGACGTCAACTTCGACCCGCTGCCAGCATCCAGAACACCAAGGACCAATTATAGCAGTTTTAGGCAACCTTGCTCGCTCTTCAGTTCTGAGCCATACGTGAGAGGAAAATGCATGACCATAATTCGGCGACTGCCCTCCCTCGCGCTTCTGTCCTCCAATGCCCCACCACTCTCAAACCCGTCACATTATCCGAAAACTTTATCGCTTAATACGGTTCTGCCGGCTGTTGTGGCCGAGCGGTTCTAGGCGCTTCAGTCCGGAGTCGCGCTGCTGCTACGGTCGCAGGTTCGAATCCTCCCCCGGCCATGGGTGTGTGTGATATCCTTAGGTTGGTTTGGTTTAAGTACTTCTCTAAGTGTAGGGGACTGATGACCTCCAATGTTAAGCCCCATAGTGCACAGAGCCATTTGAATGCGTTTCTGCTGCACTAATCTGCGCTTAGAAGTGGAAAACACATTTTATTTTATCCTTAACCCATCTAATTTAACAATAAATATTAATTTTATACCATTAATATACTGAAACTTCCTGGTAGATTAAAACTGTGTGTCCGACCGAGACTCGAACTCGGGACCTTTGCCTTTCGCGGGCAAGTGCTCTACCATCTGAGCTACCGAAGCACGACTCACGGCCGGTACTCACAGCTTTATTTCTGCCAGTATCTCGTCTCCTACCTTCCAAACTTTACAGAAGCTCTCCTGCGAACCTTGCAGAACTAGCACTCCAGAAAGAAAGGATAGAGCACTTGCCAGCGAAAGGCCGGCGAAAGGCAAAGGTCCCGAGTTCGAGTCTCGGTCGGGCACACAGTTTTAATCTGCCAGGAAGTTTCATATCAGCGCACACTCCACTGCAGAGTGAAAATCTCATTCTGGAAACATCCCCTAGGCTGTGGCTAAGCCATGTCTCCGCAATATCCTTTCTTTCAGGATTGCTAGTTCTGCAAGGTTCGCAGGAGAGCTTCTGTAAAGTTTGGAAGGTAGGAGACGAGATACTGGCAGAAGTAAAGCTATGAGTACCGGGCGTGAGTCGTAGCTCAGATGGTAGAGCACTTGCCCGCGAAAGGCAAAGGTCCCGAGTTCGAGACTCGGTCGGGCCCACAGTTTTAATCTGCCAGGAAGTTTCATATCAGCGCACACTCCGCTGCATAGTGAAAATCTCATTCATTAATATACTGTTTTTAATAATCTGTGATTTTTCCATCCGCATTATCTTCTGTTGGCCCACTGCAGCCAGTTTTCTGGTGTTTGTTCCACCCACCGCAGGACAGTTGCTCGCAGCCTGCTTGAAGTCTGCGAAATGATGACCGCGCAGAGGTTTTTTTCATGGCCCCGAATAGGAGATAACCGCAACGGGCCATGTCAGGGGAATACGGTGGACGTGGCGTTACCTAGAACCACTTACCAGCGATGGCACCCGTGGTTTTCCGACTCGTATGGGAACAAGCGTTGTTTTGCCTGAGCACTTCACGTGCCGTAGCACTCTCTCCACACACTGCCAACAAATGCCTGTGAATATCCGCAGTGTTTACACACTCCTTCCACAGGAACCACGTCGACCAGCGCTGTCCTTGATCATCACGCACCATGTCGCCACTAGTATAATGACAGCAGTGGTTGGCTCGCACTATGGGACTGAACAACTGAGGTCATCAGTCCCCTAAGACTTAGAACTACTTAAACCTAACTAACCTAAGGACATCACACACACATCCGTGCCCGAGGCAGGATTCGAACCTGCGACCGTAGCAGCAGTGCGTTTCTGGACTGAAGCGCCTAGAACTGCGCGGCCACAGCGGCCGGCAGTGACAGCAGCGCGTAGGAATTACACTTCTAGTGATTGTCCTACCACTGACGGCTAGACCAAAGTACTAGAAACACGCAACTGTAATGAAGAGTCATATGGCGCACCATGAAATATGAGAAAAAGTAAAGTGTAGATTAGCATGGAACGCCCCTAATAGTTTGTGTGTGGCTTCTACAGAATACAGCTCTTACGGAGTGTATTAATAAGGTAATGTCGCTTGGGAGGAGAAGGCTTGAAGAACTTTTATTCCGAGGCTCCTCCTCCCCAATGACATCCTGAATAAAGTGTACTGCACACAAGCAGTAACGTATTGCACGTCTTATTGTGTGCAGACAGAAGTATATTCTCTTCTCTACTCAAAGCTACAATCAATGAATTTTATATATCAGAAACGTCTTAAGTTATTTAAGGAATAATGCATTCCAATAGCAATGAACTATATTCTATTTCTACTGACAAGCTACAAACATAAGTGCATTTCTCATGTAAAGCTAAAATTTATGTATTCCATGTATGAAGTGCTCAATCAGCATTTAATCCTGCCTCGGGCATGGATAGGTGTGATGTCCTTAGGTTGGTTAGGGTTAAGTAGTTCTAAGTTCTAGGAGACTGATGACCTCAGAAGTTAAGTCCCATAGTGCTCAGAGCCATTTAAACACACATTAGCACAAACCAGTTCAGATGAGAATACCTCGAGGTTGTACCGAGACCTTCTCATCTGAAATAGGTAGAAATAGGCCATTATTAACCAACATGCTACTTAGACTTCATTACTCATCCACATCACACCACTTTCCTATACATAATACAAATTATTTTCACCACGCTCACTGTGTTACTTTTTTTATTTCTCTTTGACATTTGCATTATATAAATTAATTCCCATCAACTAGGTAGTAACAAATTATATGGAACCATTTTGACAATTGTTAAGCATTCAATTCGCTGTAACTTTAGAGAAATCTTGATACATTATGTTCTTTATATTATTAAAAAAAATCAATAACAACTATATACCAATAAGATTGTAACAATGGGAAGTCTTTGCTATTAGATTCAGAAGCATCCGACCCACCTTACATTTCAAGGCGACTGGTTACTCTGTACAATGAATGAAATAAATAAATCTTATGGACTCCCAGAGCATTCCGGGCTAACGTTAAGGAAGTCGTAACAGCCTCCACGTGAGTTTCAGGTTCGGCTACTTAAAATGTTGGAGGAATCAACAAAGTGGCTAAACTTTCGCTCTGGAAACCCTGTTCCTGTTCTTATGACCTGTTAACGGATGTTTAATGTTAATGTTTCGATACTGTTAAGACTTTTTTTGTTTCGGGCCCTCAAAATTCTACACAGTGTTAAGATATGCTCAGTCTGTAAATGTAATACGGTAACGCAAGTTTCAACACGAAAGGCGCGAAATCTAATTCAGTCGGCGAGATAGCTGATAATTTCTAGCAAGAGTTTATAATCGTGCTAACGGTTCGTCGGCTGTTTTATTCCCTCGACCAACTTTCTGTTTTCCCTGCTGCAGTCACCCAGGCGGCTTCCACACCCAGTCTAAAATATCTATTGAAAAGCGTGCCGTCCGTGAAACCTTACGCTCATAAACTGGTAGGCGGTCTCTTGCCTCCATGCCCTTATTAGATTTCGGACTGAAGGGGCGAAAATAATTGGGACTGTGACCTGATGTAAAATATGAACCTCTTGCCGACGTCATCAGTAATTGGTCGCACATTGTCTCGAAGTTAATACCCGCCTCGCTCAATTTTTTCCCTGTGATGTTTTGCAGTATTTATTGGGTAATCTAAAATCCACTTTGTTTAGTAATTCAGGAGCACTCGTTATGTGGGACTGGAATTAATAACGCGAATGTACACAAAGCGCTGGCTAAATTTCACTGTTCATGAAAGTCGCTGTTTGCCAGGAGCACTGCAGGGGCTCGGTATTAAAATTATTTACATACGTGGAAGTGCATGCAGCGTTGTATGCCGGGCGAAACCATCAATTTAAACTGCATTTATTGCGTTTACTGTTCAAAAAAATGGTTCAAATGGCTCTGAGCACTATGGGACTTAACATCTGTGGTCATCAGTCCCCTAGAACTTAGAACTAGTTAAACCTAACCAACCTAAGGACAGCACACAACACCCAGCCATCACGAGGCAGAGAAAATCCCTGACCCCGCCGGGAATCGAACCCGGGAACCCGGGCGCGGGAAGCGAGAACGCTACCGCACGACCACGAGATGCGGGCTTTTACTGTTCTTTGTAGAAGTTCCGCGCACCTAGAAAACTAGTATTTTCAATCACAACACAGCACTAACGCTGTGAAAGCTTTCAACATATTTCTGAAAATAATTCCATTATTGAGACTCAGTATTACATTTTTCCACATGAGCTGCACTGAAAATATTACATTCACCAAACTGAAACTAGTTACCGGTATATATTTTTTTAGAACCAATCATCACCAAATTATTCCCTCGCAGTATGACTGTAGTGTTAGGATAACAATTTCCAGTGCAACAGAATCAATGTATCTGAAAGTTGTTGAAGATAAGATATACGAAAGGGTGTGAATATTCTCCAAAAGCACGCAGCGTGGTTATAGTATAATGTTCATAAAATTTCCGGTACGGTACAAAAATGTTAGATGTTTCGACGCAAATCATGACGTTTTCGTAATTATCATCTCATCGACGAATGTGCGGCGTTTTTCATCGTGATCATTGCCCACATACCATTTTATAAATGGGCGTAATAAAAGCTTAAAATCAAAATATGTAATATCAAGTAAGAGAATATCATGTATGATCATAATGTCTGATGGAAGATCGATAATACATTATAAACGCCTGCAACTCTTACGTTGGTTTATTCTCATGCATCACAAACTCGTCACAGTGCTAACTGCTCCATAAAACTAGCAGATTATGCTATACAAAATTTCAATGTTGATGAATTTTTCAGAAATTCCGGTTTAGCATTTTTATTATTTCCTAGGACATTTTGCTATTTTTATTATTTTGAGACCTGGTACACCTTTCTGATATTCCAATGTTCCAATTTATATTTCGTATTTTTATTATACTTCTCTGCATCCAGAGTTTTTATATTACACTGATACTACTCTCACTTTCTTGCGCTAATTTATTCACTCTCTACGGACGTGAGAGTGCGTTGTACATGCCACAAATGTCGTTTGTCTCTATGGCCATCCTTTCTACTGTTCCTTCCAGTGCCAAGAACAGGCAAATTAAGGTTATCGTTCCATCAACGACGACATCATTAAAGATGGTCAGCGCCAAGAGCATTATTTCTGGGCGCCATAACAGATGAGCTATTATGCCATTCGTGTGTCTACTAACAATTTTAGATTCTCTTCTCTCTTCTTTCTTGTACCTCATCACTTCTTATTTTCTCTGTCAACATAGCTTTAATTTCTTTTTATAGTTTCTTTTTCTTCTAGTTTCCCCATTTTTTCTAAGCTACAGTTTTCATTCCCATTTAAAAGAACGTGCTAAAACCTTAGAGTGAAAATTATACTCACGGTACATGATCCTAGACCGAATATTTTGCGATGAGGAACCAATTATTGGAAATAAACATTTCACACGGTACGTGATCTTGAATGAGCTAAACTCCGTGTGTCTTGTAGCAAACAACTGCCTGATTCAGGAAGTGTTGGTGGTGCAACGTTAGGGGCCCCACACACGAGCGACTGGTCGAATTTGATATCGCCTTCAATCGGTCGCTCGGTTCAACTCCGCCACACACGAGCGATTTACCAAGCACTTTCAACTGGTATTTCGAACGGCTCTGTATCGTACAGTTTGCAGTTCTAGCATGAGAAATGAACTGCTGTGTTTAGCAACAGTGCCGATTTATCTACGTGTGTCAGCTAAAGAAGAAAAACGGCCTGGAAGAAGAGAACGAAGCGAAATGAAAGATCACAGGTTCAGAGGGTATATGGCGTTATTTCACTACAATATCGATCAAATTTACGAATAACTCGTTAATACTTGTCCACTTATCAGTGTGACGTTGCACGCAGTCTGGCCGGGAATGATTGCAGTGATTGGCTGGATAGGGTGTTTGTATAGAGGAGTTATATTAAGTTTATTGAGTACTTATTTGTTACAATGTTAATAATGAATAGGACTGTTCTGCAGAAAATTTAATGCAGTTTAATTTTGTACTGGGAAAATATTCGCTATAAGCCGAGATTGTCGAGGAGTAAAGCAAGGGAAACAGAAAAAGTCACCTAGAATTCCCCAGCCCCGCGGTCACCTCCGGTTCCCCCCCCCCCCCCCCCTCTCCCCCCTCCCCACACACACACATACATGGGTCAGTAATTTTAGTACGTTAATAATGGCACTCTCTTCCACGAATTGTTTGCCCTGTTCGACGTCTTTTTCGTCTTCGCTGATTGGGCTGCTGATCCAAGACATCACGTAATCATTTCGTTTTGTCTCTCAAAGGTTTCTGGCACATCAACAGAAAGCTACATTTCCGTGGATTTTTTGGTCTGCGCCTACAGGGTATAGGCTAATTTAATTACTCTGTTTTTGGTGTTATTAGTATTGAGATTTTACTAATAAGGGTTTCTTCTCTTATTGTGGATTTGCACTCGGGAGGACGACGGTTCAATCCCGTCTCCGGCCATCCTGATTTAGGTTTTCCGTGATTTCCCTAAGTCGCTTCAGGCAAATGCCGGGATGGTTCCTTTGAAAGGGCACGGCCGATTTCCTTCCCCATCCTTCCCTCACCTGAGCTTGCGCTCCGTCTCTAATGACCTCGTTGTCGACGGGACGTTAAACACTAATCTCCTCCTTTATTGTGGATTTTAGTTACTGTTATGTGAATCTTTGTTATTGAAATTTGTTACTCACAAAACCCGTTCTAGTTATTCTGCATTTATTCAGCAATAATTTATATGCTGTTCTTGAATGTTAGAAGTAAGAGTTTTCTGATTAAGGATTTGGTGCATTATTTGAGTATTTTTTAAAGTTTGTCTCTTGAGCTTCTGTTATTCTCTTGCACATTGCTAATAGAAAATCTTGTCTGTTATTTGTAATTGCCTTGATGATTCTGTTACCAATAAATATTGTATTCTGGCAAGAAACGTATGCTCCCCCGCAATCCACAGTGACTGCCGCTTCCCAGCCCACGTTGCTGCTTATTCAGCCCTGTCACAATCTCTGTCTGGACGGCACTGTCCTTGTCTAATAATGACTTTGTCACTTGACAATGGGTCACTTAAAAATTGTTTTTGTTTTCATAGTTCATGTATACATCCATTTATTGCGTAAACGAAATTTAGCCGACCAGTGATGTGCCAACGAACTCTTT
Organism: Schistocerca americana; assembly: GCF_021461395.2. Lineage (NCBI taxonomy): Eukaryota > Metazoa > Arthropoda > Insecta > Orthoptera > Acrididae > Schistocerca > Schistocerca americana. Next base: position 1,097,320,842 of record NC_060119.1, on the reverse strand, counting down.
TCTTTAGGATTTTAATTTTTAAAACTGGGGTGGCATTACATTCTCTGGGACATTATATTCGCGTAAATACGTATATGTAGGGTGACTGAAGCGCATCTGCCAATGTGTTTTATGCAACCAGCCTTCAAACATCATACACAAGATTTTCATATTCAATCACTTGCTTCATGCAAACTACTAGTCCTATAGAAAAAATGAACAGGACTTTCTGTAGGAAATTTAATTTAGTTAAAATTTGTACTGGGATGCGTTGTCGCTAGAGGCCATGTTTTTCAGTTTATTCAAGGAAAACGCTTTTGAAGCTCACTTTTGCAAATTTGTCTTGAATTATTCGACCGGGTTCGATTCCCGGCGGGGTGAGGGATTTTCTCTGCCTCGTGATGACTGGGTGTTGTGTGATGTCCTTAGGTTAGTTAGGTTTAAGTAGTTCTAAGTTCTAGGGGACTGATGACCATAGATGTTAAGTCCCATAGTGCTCAGAGCCATTTGAACCATTTTGAATTATTCGAAAACTGCGGCCTCTAGGGAAGACACATCCGGATAACAATGCAACTACATTACATTTCCTACAAAAATGTCCTTTTAACTTTTTCTGTATGACTAATAGTTCGCGCGTAGAGAGCAAGAAACAATACAAATCTCGTGCGTAACTTTTGGAGACGTTGTGTGTTGCACAAAACCCGTAGGTATGGGCAGCTCAATCACACTCAATGTTTGAATTCGGTTATGCTATTACAGGTCAGACAGCGAAGGTAGCTATTAGGAATATGATTTTTCTCATCTGTCCAAAATATCATTGCAAATAATGAAATCGCTGTTAACGTGAATTAGCGAAACGAGCACTAACTACACAGATTTTATGCAAGCATTCAGAGAGTGTGTGTGTGCGCCATATAATCCTCAGGAACAATATCGCGCGCGGGCTATGACGTCGTAGCGGCTGCAGTCAGGGAGTTGGATTACGGCCGCCCTTTGTCAGTAAGTGTTCCCTGGAGAGAGCCGCGCAGCTGCGGCTGTCGGGTTATTGTAAACTCGGGCCGGTCCAGCACGCCCACGCAACCGCCAATTTGAGTGTCCATCAAGTTCGCTGGCGCCGGAGTTGGAGGCGACCCCACCCCAGGTCAATAGCCTTGTGCCAGTGCCGGAAAGGACCGCAACCCGACACGGGAAGGGCGCACGACAAGGTCAGGAGGGACATAGCGAATGCTCGCCTGTTACTGCAGTGGGACCGAGGAAGTCAGGAAAGATAGTCCGAACAAAACGGTGGGATTTTATTGCGGAATACTTGCATTACTGCTTCGGGAAGCTCCTCTACGTATACGCATTTTATTTCTAACGGTTCTACGGTTGTTTCATTCAGGGTCTCACAATGGCTAATGTTGTTCCCACAAACAGAGTTACGAATTATGAATCAAGTCCATATGTTAACTTGTTCACCTCTTACAGTACTGTGAATGGCTGCGAAGTGCAGTACAAATGGGGCACCGGTAAGGGTGGGGTGGGGGGTGGGGGGGTAGAGAGGCAGGGGTCAGTACTGAGGCCACTACTGTATCTTATTTATGTAAATGATTTACCATCTATAGTTCAATTCTTTTATCTTGGCGGCTCGCGCATGCCCGCCCAGATGCGGGAGATTGCTGCGTTGCCAGTTGCAAACGACGCATGCGCCAAGAGAAGCACCACCATAGTATAGTATAGTTCGCAAGCTTACGTTTAGGGGGGAGCGCGCAGTTTATGAAGTAAAGCCACCACGGCCGCATTAACCCTTTCGCTGCTACAGAGACGTGCCCCCCGCATTCCGCGCTGTGCGCGATTTTGTCACTGCACTGCTCGCCTGTGCAGACACACTTCTTTTGTTGCAGTCGCGAAAAATGGAATATTTCTCAATATTACATACGACACCTATGTGGTACTTAAATTAAATGAGATATTGTTACACAGTAAATTTTATATGAAATTTAGGTATCTTGTCCACATTTCATTCACAACATTGTGGCAACTAAAATCGACCATACGGGAAGTATACTCTATGGACATTTACCTCTGCAAACTCTTCAAAATTTCGTGCAATGGTTTACTATATTTAATGCTGCACAAAAACTGGGTTGAACATCGAAACAAAATTAAGTCATTTATGGGGGGAAGGTATCAGTCAAGACGATGTGTAAAAATCTAATTTTTGGGCCAAATAGTTTATGTGAAATCGAATGATAAGTGTGTCAAAGCAGTGAGAACACCATTTGTCTGTACAGGCGAGCAGTGCAGTGATGGAATGCGGGGAGCACGTGTCTGCAGCAGCGAAAGGGTTAATGAAGAGACAAAGCACTAGCAATTTCAAAAAACTGCATTCAAACGAATAAAATTCGTGAAGTAAGACACTTCGATATTGTTTTTAAATAAAGAAAATATTTTGCATCGCACAAGGTTTGAACTCTACACCTGTCGTTTATTAACCCACCGCCTTAACCGTTACGCTACCGCAACTCGTCCCAAATTATAACACCACGAGGTATCTAACAGGTCACGCAAAATACTGACAAACACTGTTGGTATGATTATGAATTACTCACACTTCGTCGAAGTACAATAGGAAATAAACAATTACCGCTGTTTTTATTGCGGAAAAGCGGTTCGTGAGATTGATACAAACACCTTTCCTTGCTATCGCCTGAATTAGAAGACTTATTGCTTGTTTGGTTTAATTAATTAATAGAATATGAAGCAATTGGTATAAAGAATGCTTTTTCCAAACTTTCTATCAAAGAAAATCTGCTATCAAGACATTGCTTTCGTTCTATTACTTTATTTATGACTGAACGTTTCTAAAACTGAAGACACTCGTCCGTGCTCTGCTCTGCAGTCGAGATCTGGCAACGTCGTTCTCTGTTCATTGGCTGACTGTGTTTTGTGACGTCAGATTCGCAGAACAAACCTAAACTCGGCCGCTAACATATATGACGCGCACTTTAGTATTTCAGGCGGTCTTAAAATATTTCTGTTTGCTGATGACACTATCTTTGTAGTGAAGGATACAGTGTGCAATATTGATACATTATCAAATAATGTACTTCAAGAGACACTCTCATGACTGTTTATAAATCACAATAAGGTTCCAATTTTAGAGCCTACGAGTATAACACGCAATTCAGCAAAAACTGACATTTTTATTACACAGAATGGGTATATGATGTGAGACTGAACAGTTCAAATCTCCAGGCGTTAGATATTAAGCTGTCCTGGAAAGCCCATCTTCAGAATGTTGCTTCAAAACTAAAGCTGTTTTGAAACTTCCTGGCAGATTAAAACTGTGTGCCGGACCGAGACTCGAACTCGGGACCTTTGCCTTTCGTGGATAAGTGCTCTACCATCTGAGCTACCGAAGCATGACTCACGCCCGGTCCTCACAGCTTTACTTCTGGCAGTATCTCGTCTCCTACCTTCCAAACTTTACAGAAGTCTCCTGCGAGGCTGATTTGTTTACCATTAAACCAGTATATGAAATAAGTGAGAGTTCAATTCGAAAGGTAGTCTTCTTTGATTATTTTCATTCGCTTGTGACGTATTGTTGTTTTTAGGGTAACTCTTCTGATTCAGAAAGAGTATCTTTTTCAAGCAATGTGTTATAAGTTCGTGAACCTCTTGTTAGTATGGGAATTCTGGTATTTGTCTCTCAATACACATTTTCTTTAATTTTGTTTTTTGTTAACAGAATCAGCCTATTCCCAAGAGTTCGCAGCTTTCACTCAGTTAATACCAGGCAGAAACAGCATCTGCATTTAGAGCGCACCTCCTTGACTCTTGTTCGTTGTTTTCGATAAGCTGCCACAATAATTCAAAAATCTTAGCAGTAACCCACACACTTTCAAGTGTAACTGAAGAGATTCGTCGTGGCTCACTCCTATTTTGTCGAGTCCTGAAAAAATTAACATAATTCCTAAGTTGCGTTGTTGATTATGTTTATTTAAATTTATGACTTGTCGCCTGCATATGATCCATTTTATCCATTAGTACTCTTCTGTTGCAATTTCATGCACCCACCCGTTACACGATATGGAGACTTGGTACTTCGGAACATAACATATAAAGTACATAAAACATAAGTCATATTTTCAGAAATTTAATGTGTCCAAAAGTCCAAACCGTCAAAGAAGTTAGGATTGTAGGCACGTCGTAGCGTCTGTTAGCAGAGTTTCTGATCTAACAAATAAATGTTAGAATTGCGGTTTGGTGACAATAGGTAAGTGCCGGTTCGGGGTTCGATTCCCATTCGGTCTTAGAATATTTTTGTCACGTACCAGTTCTTTCACCTATGGAAACTATCATTTAATGTGATAAATGCCAAGTTGTGCCTTGGTTTGGATTTAAACTTATTTCTATAAAAGACTGAGGAAATAAGTTCAAAGATCGGAGGAAGCCAGGAGAATGTCACCTCCAACAGGTGGGTTGGATATTTAATGCAAGCTACGTGTTGACAGCATAATGGTATTAAGAGCCAAAAGAGAAGGGAACAAAGGACTTCAAAACACACAGAAGGAAGGAAGTCATCCTGAGAAGACACTTTGTTGGCCATTGCCATGTGAAACAAAGCTGTCACCTGTAATGAAAGACTGGTTAGTAACTGGTGCCTAAAATACATATATTACTACCCTCACTGTCCGTTAATGCATTTTTCTATATTTGCTGACACCCTGCTAGCTCTCAGAATATCAGACAACCCACCATTAATTTTGTTTGACTACGATGAAGAGCAGACCGAAGTTAGAGAATCGTCTGGAAGAAAAAATGTGGAAAGTAGTGGGATACTGAAGTACTGAGGAATGTTAAGGAGCGATCCACAGTAGGCTCTTCAGTTGAAAAGAGACGTACATTTCTAAAAAAAGGAAACCTCAGACGGTGGAAAGACGAACACAGGTACGAGGAAAGAAACTGTGAAGAAAATTTGAACAACATAAGAAACACTCCAATTGACCGACAAAGAAGGAAGTACAAAAAAATGTTCAGGAAAAGATGTGAATACAGCAATACAGCCGGGAAGCCAAGGCGAAATGAAAGCAGGAAAACTGGAAAGAAATCATCCGAAGAACATATTCAGCCTATAGAAATGTCAGAAACTGTGAAATAAAAATCAAAACCGTCAACCTTAAGAGTGCAAGAAAAGTTCCAATGTTAAACTCACAGTAGGTAGAAAATATGTGGAAAGAGGACACTGAATTTATCTACGAGGAGTAGGAGGAACTGTGCGAAGTGATAGAAGAAGAAATAGGAGCCGACGTGGAAGACATGGCGGATCGAGTTTTAAGTATCAAACAGAGTTTTGGAAGACTTGTTCCCAAATACAGCTGATGCCAAACATAACATTTCTTTGGAAAATCTAAAACCATTGGGGAAGTGTCAACGAAACGCCTACTCACGTTGGAGTGTAGAATCTATGAGTCTGAAGACACACTATGAAATAGTCAGAAATATCGTCATTCTCGCAATCTCGATGATTACAAGGGAACATTAGTGCGACTAGTATATCACAATCAACTTAGCGGCTCATACTTAGACGTTTCTTGCAGAAACAATTTTTTTCCTAATATGCTAACTGATTGTCATAAGAAGCAAACTGAATAGTTACAGCCAATTTGTTAATGAATAATTTATCTTTTAAGAATTTTATCCTCAGTCTACTTTCAATTAACTGTTGTACAACAGAGGCTTCAGTGTATGACTAAAGTAAAGCAATTTCATTCTTCAAGTTTGAGAATCAATCACTGGAAAAAATCCAAGTCTAAAGAAATACACAAATTAAGAGTGTGGAAGTTTTATTTATTTTACATATAGCTTGGAGCACATGGCTGTTTGGTTTAGTACGTATTCTAGTATTTAATTCTGTTCAAGTCAGTAAAAAAGGCTCTGTTGTTCAGAAAATAACATGAAATCCAATTTGCAAAATAAGTAACGGCAAAGTAAAAAGTGCTTGCTTTTTTAAAATTTCTTTGATGACGTTATGTTGAGGTAATTGAACGTCATTGTTCACGTAAAGTGTACTAACATACAGTTTCATTGCATATTTTCAAATCGTTACTCGATTGCATTTTTCAAAATTTAATGCCAAACATAACGTAAGAGTGACTTCTCAGTTTTCTTTATCATTACATACTCACTTAAAAGCAGTCTCAAAATATTTTAAAAAAATAAACGTGGTAACTTTTAGTTGCCACGATAGTGTTTAATAATACATGTGTTATTTTCCCATCATCTTGTATAGGATTTTAGGCAACAGCCTTGTCGCGGTGGATACACCGGTTCCCGTCAGATCACCGAAGTTAAGCGCTGTCGGGCGTGGTCGACAGTTGGATGGGTGACCATCCGGGCCGCCATGCGCTGTTGCCATTTTTCGGGGTGCACTCAGCCTCGTGATGCCAATTGAGGAGCTATTCGACCGAATAGTAGCGGCTCCGGTCAAAGAAAACCATCGTAACGACTGGGAGAGCGGTGTGCTGACCACACGCCCTTCCTATCCACATCCTCATCTGAGGATGAAACGGCGGTCGGATGGTCCCGATGGGCCGCTTGTGGCCTGAAGACGGAGTGCTTGTACAGGATTTTGGATGTAAATTGCCCTAGTGGGCTGGCGATTGTTAATTACTTCCTTTTCGTTCATTCGTGTGACTTTTAAATTTATGATCGGTGGTACCCCTTTCTGTCCAGTGTTGTTCGTGAGTGAATGCACAAAATAACTTTCATTTTCCAAATTATAGCCCTATTCTGTTTAATTACTTTTATTTTTAGTAGACTTTCTATCAGAAGGGTCGGTTGCACACTTTCCTCCTACTTACCGGTATCACTTCTTCGGGAAAAGTAGCCTTATACAATTAGAAAAAATTCATTAGGCATACACGCGATCACGGTCATATTTTATATCGTAAGCAGGATAGGCCGATTAGTAAGAGGGAGGTTACAGTCGGTCCCTAGACTTACACACTATTTAAACTAGCTTAAACTAACTTATGCTAGGAGCAACAAACACACACACACACACACACACACCCATGCCCGAGAGAGGACTCGAACCTCCAGCGGGATGGGGAGCTTGACAATGGAAGCAAGACTGCAGAAAAATTATGACGGACTCATTGGATTTGTAGAACTAGAGAGAGTTAGACAGTGTATGATAGTGCAAGACGTTCGAAATATTGAGAAACATTTGAGTATACTATAGGGAAAGTCGGACAATATACAATATATACAAGATCCACGAGGGAACAATAAGACAGGAAAACCCAGAACAAGGTGCTGCGATTAAAAAGAGTGTAAGACACGGACGCAGTCTTTCGTCACAACTGTTCAATCTATACATCGAAGAAGCTACGACGGCAACCTAAAAAATGGCTCAAGAGTGGAATTAAAATTCAAGATGAAAGCGTATCAACTGTAAGATTCGGTAATGATATTGCCATCCTCAGTAACAGTGAAGAAGATTTACACGATGTTCTGATCGTAATGGTTCAATGAGTATAGAATATCGGTTGACACTAAACGGTAGAGAGTAATGAGAAGTACCAGAAATGAACAGCGAGGAACTTAACACTAAAACTGATGATCACGAAGCAGAGGCAGTTAAGGATTTCTGCTACCTTGGAAGCAAAATAACCTCCGACAGAAGCAAGAAGGACGTAAACAGCTGACCAGCACAGGCGAAGACGTCATTCCTGGCCAAGTGTAGTTTACTAGTACCAAATATAATCTGAGGAATAAATTTCTGAGAATGTGCTTTTGGATCACAATAATTATGGTAGTGATTCATGGGCAGTAGGAAAACCGGAACAGAAGGGAATCGAAACGTTAAGATGTTGAAAATTAGGTGAACTCATAAGGAATGAGGAGGTTCTCCGCAGACTTGTCGAAGGAAGGAAGGAAGGATGGAAAACACAGACATGAAGAAGGGGGTAGGATGATAGGACACTTGTTAAGATATCAAGGAATAATCTCCACGGTACTAGAGATAGCTGTAGAGGGAAAAAACTGTATGGGAAGAAAGAGATTGGAATTCATCCAAGAGAAAGTTGAGGACGTAGGGTGTAAGTGCCACTGTGAGATGAACGCTTAGCGCATGAGAGGTATACGTGAGGAGAATGATGAAAAAAAAGGAGGGCTACAAAATGTCAGTTTCCTACAAAACGGAACTGACTATATGTGTAGTGTCAAACAAGAAGTGCGCGGACGGCGACTTCCATCGGTCCGAAAATCCCTGTGCTATCATGATTTTCGTAACCAGCATCACAATGGAAAAAGATGTTTCCATAATTGTTTTTAACATATATAAAATGGTCTGCGATTTAAGGTCGATCTGCAACAGAATTTTTTTCATTGTCTTTGGGGAAAAAAGGGAACTCCCGTATTTAATGAAGAGCTGTTACATTGCCGATGAAGGTCCTAAGCTTCATAGTTAGCGACATCGTCTGGTAAGTTGGAAATGTTTGTGATCAGACGTAAATTATGTTGTGTGCTTGGAAAGCACTGAGAACGTTTTGCAGCTACGCAAACCCTAGCTAGCTTGTGTCCACAGGGAGTCTCTGGAGAGATTCTATGATGGCGGGACCTCTCTAAGCTGCATGCTGACGGAGGTCAGCCGCGAAACGGGATTCTGCCGGCAGCAGCAACACCACGGCCGGCTTTTATCGCGTTAGGGGGATTACTGGCCGCTGACGTCGGAGCCGTCCGTGCCCGCCAAGGGGCGACACTCTATGTAAATAACGTGCCGGCTCGGAGCGGCGAAAGCATTCCCTGTCCAGGAGTTGCAGCACAGCGTACTAGTCGCACGGTGCCCCAAGGATAATCACTTTATGTACAGGCTTAGTAGTCACATGCACGTTTACTCAATGAACAGTCTAATTTCAGCGTTATCACGACGAAAACCCTATTTCCCAAAGACTTCTCCCAGTTGAACGGGACTCAGAATAAGTGATCACGTGTCTCGGATTGTGAGCAGATAATTGACCGTTTCTAAAAAGAAACGGTCAAAGTTTTCGCAGTATTTTCGATGTCATTTACTTGCCTCTTACCGCATAATATTCTGACGATAGAGTGGATCAGCGGTTGGCATGGCTTTTTAATTTTCCGCGTAGTGCTCGAAAACCGATTTTTGGTTATTTTATTTGTATTGTTTCATTTATTCACCCTTGTCCCACACGGCTGATAATTACCGTCCACAAGGATCCCCTAATTGGATAACTAACAACGATTCCTTCCACCTAAAACACGTAACAATAAATACGGCAAGAAAAGCAATAATGAGAATCTCTTCTGATAGGCAATGACAGTATCAGTATAACCATGATTAAGAATGTTGCCGATATGTTAGTACCTGTCTTAACTGACATATTTAATTTTTCCCTCGTGAACGGAATATACCCCATTGCATGGAAAAGAAGCATAATTCGACCCATCCCTAAGATCGAAAACCCGCAACTGCCTAGTGATTACCGACCAATTAGTATACTGCCTGCTGTTTCCAAAGCACTTGAATATATTGTTCATGATCAAATCACTGAACACCTTCATGAATTCAGCCTATATGATAAATTTCAATCCGGTTTCCGTAAACATCACAGCACAAACACTGCTCTAATTAAAGTAACTGATGACCTGAAATATGCCATCGACAGCCGAAAGGCAACAATATTGACGCTACTAGATTTCAGCAAAGCTTTTGATACTGTTAACTAGAATTGCAGTCTAGAATCATAATTGAATATAAGACCTAAAAGATGGTAAGAGAGAAAACATCTCATAAGTAGATCTACAGAGTACCACCTAAAATTCAGCCATCTTACCGCAAAAATGATTATTCTCAACAAACCATAAGGACATCGGTACTTTATACTTCCTATTTGGAGCATGAGCAGGAATAGTAGGAACATCAATAAGAATTGACATATTGCTCAGAAAAATGCAACACTTAATTTCTCAGATAGTCCAATGAGATGGTTTGAAAGCTACTGAAAAGACAGACAGCAATGCTTTGTCTGTGTAAATGAAAAATCTTCCTGGAAACATGTCTAGTCGGGAGTGCCACAAGGATCAGTGTTAGGACTACTTTTGTTTCTTTATATGTCAACGATATTTCGTCGGCTCTGTCCTCCTGTAAATATCATTTCTATGCCGAAGACCTCCTTCTCTACCTGACCTGAAGATATAAACACTGCAATCGCTCAGATGAATGATGATATGTCTTCAGTAGTGACATGGGCGAAAAACCTGGGGCTTGAACTAAATGCAAAAAAGACACAAGTGATCTTAACAGCGCATCAGAAATTAACAAGTACAGATTTCCGAGAACGGCTGCCTCCTATTCTGCTCGACGGTATTCCAATACCATATCAGAAAACAGTTAAGAACTTAGGTGTAACTTTGGATGAGCATCCCAACTGGGCGGAAAATACAGTCGCAGTGTGCCGGAAGACGTCCGCTTGTCTCTGTGCTCTCAAAAAGTTTCGGAACGTATTTCCACAGGATTTGAAACGTCAGCTCGTGCAAGCACTCGTTCTACCGAACCTCCACTATTGTGATGTAATTCAACAAGGCATGAGTAGTGAAAACAACCGACGGCTAGAACTAACTATGAATGTCTGTGTACGTTACACCTGCAACATTCGCCGATATGATCATGTTAGTGCTTCATACTCCCAGGTTGAGTGGCTGCGGCCGGACAAATTGCGTAACTACTACACTCTATGTCTACTTCACCGACTCCTCGTCGCGCAAGCACCCCAGTACCTTGATTCAGAGATTAAACACCTTTCTTGCCATCATAATCGAAACACGAGGTCACTCTTATTTGGTATTCTAACTGTGCCCACTTACAAAACAAAAACTTTTGCAAACTCCTTCTCAGTTGCCACTGTCCGCCTCTGGAACAGACTGCCGCTTACCTTGCGCAAAATTCAATGCCCTGCTGTTTTTAAGAAGAAGTTGAACCATTTCCTACTATCATCCTCGTAACGTTTTCCACAAAATTAATGTACAAGGCCAATCCTCTACTCTGTCAAATAGCAAAGCTAGTGTCTCCTATATTGCTCCTTGCTCTTCTTCCTCCTCATCTATTAACCACGCAATCTTCTTTTCCCTTATATTTCCTTAATTATGTTAGATCATGTCTCTATTCTTCTCCTCCCTTCACCATCAGTCTCCCTGCTGCTAGCACTCCTATCTAAAGTCTGTCTCTTTCATAATGTCTAATTATAACAGTACTTATCATCTACGAATATAAACTCTATATGTATGTTATTTTCCAACTGTGCTTTTGTAATTGTTTATTTCACTTTTTGTACTAGATGTAGTTTAACATGCCTACTAAAACATATGAACGTAAAATAAGTAGAATGCCTGGTTAGACGTAAGAGAGGACCATCAGGCCCTAATCTTGCTAGGTTAAATAAAAAAAATGTAAGGTTACTACACGAGTTAGGCGATGCAAGGGCGTCATATTAATTGCAAAATTACGGGTGGATCTCATGAAAAGTGCCAAAGAAACTGGTATAGGCATGCGTATTCAAATACAATATGTAAACATGCAGAATACGCCGATGCGGTCGGCAACGCCTACAAGAGACGACAAGTGTTTGGCGCAGTTCTTAGATCGGTTACTGCTGCTACAATGGCAGGTTAGCACGATTTAAGTGAGTTGAAACTTGGTATTATAGTCGGTGCACGAGCGATGGGACACAGAAACTCCGAGGAAGCGATGAATTGGGGATTTTCTCGTTCGACCATTTTGCGAGTGTACCATGAATCCGCTAGAACATCAAATCTCCGACGTCGCTGCTGTCGGGAAAAAATCCAGCAAGAATGGGACCAGTGACGACTGAATAGAATCATTCAGCGCCACAGAAGTGCAACCCTTCCGCAAATTGATGCATATTTCAGTGCTGGGCCATGAAGAAGTGCCACCGTGCGAACCATTCAGTGAAACATCATCGATGCGGACCTTCGGGGCCGAAAGCCCACTCATGTATTCTTGATGACTGTACGACGAAAAGTTTTACGCCTCGCCTGGGCCCTTCAATACATATATTGGACTGTTGATGACTGGAAACATGTTACCTGGTCGGACGAGTCTCGTTTCAAATTGTATTGAACGGATGAACGTGTGCGGGTATGAATCCATGAATCCATGGACCCTGCATGACAGCAGGGGATTTTTCAAGCTGGTGGAGGCTCTGTAATCGTGTGGGACGTGTGCACCTGGACTGATCTGGGACCCCTGATACTTCTAGATACGATTTTGACAGGTGACATGTACATAAGCATCCTGTTTGATAACCAGCATTCATTCGTGTCCATTGTGCATTCCGAAGGACGAGCAATTGCAGCAGGACAATGTGACACCCCACATGTCCAGAATTGCTACGGAGTGACTCTAGGACCACTCTTATGAGTTTAAATTCTCCCGCTGGCCACCAAATTTCGCACACATGAACATTATTCAGCATATCTGGGATGCCTTGCAACGTGCTGTTCAGAAGAGATCTCCACCCCATCGTACTCTTGCGGATTTACGGACAGCCCTGCAGGATTCGTAGTGTCAGTTCTCTGCAGGGCTACTTTAGACATTAGTCGAGTCCATTCAGTGTCGTGTTGCGTCATTTCTGCGTGCTTGCGGGGTCTCTACATGATGTTAGACAGATGTACCAGTTTCTTTCGCTCCTTAGTGGTTCAAATGGCTCTAAGCACTATGGGACTTAACATCTGAGCTCATCAGTCCCCTAGACAACTACTTAAACCTAACTAACCTAAGGAACCACACACATCCATGCATGAGGCAGGAGCCAAACCTGCGACCGTAGCCGCATCGCAGTTCCGGAGTTAAGCGCCTACAACCGCTCGGCCACAGCAGCCGGAGGCTCCTTAGTGCATAACATATGTGTTATGGTATAACGATTGGTTACAGTCTTTTTAAATTCTCACATTCTGATATATCATTCCCATATCAATTCTTACATTAATTACTATATTTTATACTGATATTAGAAAACTACGAGCATCGCGCGAAGGCAGATTTCCAACAGTGAATCTTACTGGGAAAGAAACGTCGTTAACACTGGTGAAGATTTCGGAGTTGGCAATAATTTCACGGTAGACCATGCATAACGGATAATTTTCCCGAAAACTGGCACTTACACTACAGGAATTTCACAGAAAATAATTTCAAATAATCTTCTCATTTTTTAAAAAAAATATTCATCTGACTTACAGTTAGTAGATAACAGTGTTATAACAATACAACTGGAAAACATTCGTGTAACAATCTTCTACAGAAATGGGTATGTAAACGAAAAACAATAGTAAAAGTAATAACCGGATTTCGAACACGGGACGCAAAATTATCAAGCTGCGATGCTAACTACTGAACCACCACTTTGTACGAGGATACAGGGCGGTAAAAAACACACAAAATAACTCAACAAATACCTCAAACTGTGGAAGTCGTTTTTTTTTTTCCAGATACGGTCGAGTATCCAGGGATAAGCCGAGATATGTATTCGCTTATTTTGGTCCCTGTTCCACTGAGGCAAGTTTCTGGGAAATCGGATTAGGGCACTTGCCGTGTTCTCCCCGCCACCTGCATACTTTAATGCACGGGTGAGCACTCGGCAGCTCGCTAGAGGCATCCGGACCGCGGTTGGTTTGAATCTGGTCAGCGGAAGAAATTAACGTGTGTGTTTTGTGTGTTGTGTGGGGGGGGGGGGGGAGAGGGGAAGAGTTAGAGAGAAAGAAAAAGAAAGAGAGCGAGAGCAAGGCATTCCCGTCGTACTTCGCCAGGTACGCATCTTCCGATGTTTCCGCCAACACTCTGCTCGCCTCTCGTTTGCAGCTCACGACGTAGACCACTGAACGTTTTCCTTAATCTGCGCATGCGCAATACCATTTCGTCGCTGCTGGATCTGAACAAGAATGACATGCATGTTGCCAGTCTGAGCGCGAAGTCAAGGCTTATGTGGTTATCTGCGTGTGGAGACTGAGGGAGACAACTCACTACCTTTAAGGTCTGTGGCTGGATGTATTTTCACCTCTGTATGAGTGACACACACGTTATTTACTGCGAGATCTTTCAGAAATGAACAACAACACAACAAGTCTTCCGGTCCAGATGGTATACCAATCAGGTTCCTTTCAGAGTACGCAGATACAATAGCGCCAGAATTCCCTACTTCGCCTAATTCGTGATCCACAGTATACATGACATACTAGATAAATTAAATAGGCATATCTGTCCCAAGTCATAACAAGAGCTCAGCAATTACGTTAACCAAATGCAGTTAGCAAATCTGGTTAAAATTAATGAAAAATGTGGTGTCACCGCCAGACACCACACTTACTAGGTGGTAGCCTTTAAATCGGCCGCTAAGTTAGTTACATCGCGGAAAAAGCAAGGAGGATGTAAGAAGAAGACTATAACAAGCAAAGAAGACATTCCTGGACAAAACAAATCTACTTGTAACTCCGGCCTTAATTTGAGGGAGATGTGCATGAGAGTGTACGTTTGTAGCACAGCGAATCATAGACTGTGAGAAAACAGTAAAAGGAGAGAATCGGAACATCTTGAGATGTAGTGCTATAGAAAAATATATAGGATGATAAGAAATGAAGATCTTTTCCGCAGAATAGGCGGTAGAAGGAAGGTGTATTAAACATGGACAAGTAGAAGATTAAGACGGTAGGGAATGAGTTCAGACACAAACAAATCGTTTCCACATCACTTAAAAGAGTTGTAGGGGGTAAAAGCTATACGAGAAGACAGAGATTGCAGTATATCCAAACAGTTGAGAACGTTAGCTTAAAGTGCTTCCATGTGGTGAAAGGTTTGGCGGAGGAGGCGAAGTCGTGACACGATGCATCAGACTAGCCAGAATACTGATGATACTGTAAAGAAAGTAAATTATAACTCTATGTGAAGGATAGCCACAAAGATATAACCAGGGGAGTTGTCATAAAGTCACGAACTTGAGGCTGCCGTCCGCAATATTTCTTGCCCCAGACGTAGGCTTCCGATGAAAATGTTTGGACTAAAATTGCCAGCTTGCATCATTTACAGGTAAACTAATATTTTTGATTATGGTCTAAAGCTGTGGAAGTCAACCTGGTCCCTACTGGCCACTAGTGGGAGTTCCAGCTTTCGGGATGGGAGGTATGCCGCTAGGTTCAAATGGCTCTGAGCACTATGGGCACATCTGTGGTCATCCGTCTCAGAACTTAAACCTAACTAACCTAAGGACATCACACACATCCGTGTCCGAGACAGGATTCGAACCTGCGACCGTAGTGGTCACGCGGTTCCAGACTGAAACGCCTAGAACCGCACGGCCGCACCGGCCAGCTATGCCGTTAGGCGCTAAAGAAATGTTCATTAGGTTTTCATAAAATTTTGACGTAAAGTGTTTGGCGACCAATTATCTTCATAAGCCTTAACTTGCTGCAACTTTGCTTTTTGCACTTTATAAATTAAAGTTTCTTTCTTACTTCATAAAACATCATTACTGTGGAACTGATAGCCGGTTAAAAAATTGTACTACAAAAATAGATACAAAACAGGGCGGTAAAAATGATTGGCTTCTCCTGGTCTAAAGTGCAAAGAAGTTCTTCAGTGGACTCGTTCAAACGATATTTTCTTTTACATACAGGTATATGAATTTTGGTTACGCCATGTACTTTTATTGTAGTGGTATTATTTTTATCATTTGACTTTAGGCTTCCTATCAGCACAACTCGAATGTTCTTTGGATGAAGGCTGTGAGAAGGAAAGACTGGAAATCGACCAACATATCAAAATATGTTACCAGCATTTTCGGGAGCAGACTCTAAACGGAACATCAGTTTCGTCAGTCCGAATTAAGAAGAACGCTGGATTACGAATGCATCTTATTAGTGGTTAAAATATGGATTCAAGACCAGACAAACGTCTTAAAATGCCTTCCTGATGCTGTGTTATTCACGAAAGCAATGGAACATTTTATGTCTAACACAACTGTTCCGTACACATGACAGAAATTAGGACAAAGAAATAATCGCAAGCAGCAGTCTGATACTGCTTTGGGGCAACTCACATGGCGGCGCCAGCTTGAAACAAAACATACAAAGTAATCCTGTGGTGCCACCTCGCCTTGTTACACCTCCATAAATATAAAAATGTAATTAATTCTCTTTCCATTATAAAAATAGCTTCTCTTAGAATATCGTAACTGTTTTTTCCAGTGTATATATGAAAATTTTTGTTATATGGTATTGTAAGGAGGATGTAGCTGGGCAAATGTGCTACATTATAACACAAAATACGGATAATATCACGATTTCTTTAACAGGTAGCTCCATTACGTCTGCAGTTTCTTCTGTAAAGAACTTCTGTCACTTCCAAAAAATACGAGTAGCAGATCTATCTTTAAACATATTGTTCAGAATAAAATTACTCAAAAAATTTAGAACATATTTTGGCTGGGAATAAGAAATGAAAAGTAAGTTAACCCTGAGATTCATCCTTGTTGAATTTAGTCGATTATTTAAAACGTATGAAATGTACAGTGAGCTGAATGTACAGATTTTTGAGTTTCATTGGCATGGAAACCATTTACTCGCACAAAAAAATTTGTTCATTTGTTTTTGGCAAACGAATAAATATTCCAATTAGTTATAACCGCAAATTAAGTGTAGCCAAGCAAATAAAATCAGTGTATATTAATTAACGATTATATAAACATTTTTCAGACGAGGTTTGCTCACGTACAGAGTATTCCAACTAGGTCACACAGGAAAAATAAGTTAATAATGCTTCCTTGTCGTATGTCGAATTAGAGCTTCCGCAAACTGTCCGTACAAGCCCCAGGTCTAGACAGATTTACGGCGTTTTCCAACGGCCATTAGCGAAACCAGTGTACCATCAGTCATATGGCCTGTAACGTCTGTCATTTAATTGGGAAATAAGCTCTCCTTATTCGGACATTCGCAGTAAATCTGCAATACAAGTCCGGCAGGGGTGGCCGTGCGGTTCTAGGCGCTACGGCCGGCCGTTGTGGTCGAGCGGTTCTAGGCGCTACACTCTGGAACCGCGCTGCTGCTACGGTCGCAGTTTCGAATCCTGCCTCGGGCATGGATGTGTTTGATGTCCTTAGGTTAGTTAGGTTTAAGTAGTTCTTAGTTCTAGGGGACTGATGACCTCAGATGTTAAGTCGCATAGAGCTCAGAGCCATTTGAGCCATTTTTTTCTAGGCGCTACAGTCTGTAACCGAGCGACCGCTACGGTCGCAGGTTCGAATGCTGCCTCAGGCATGGATGTGTGAGATGTCCTTAGGTTAGTTAGGTTTAATTAGTTCTAAGTTCTAGGCGACTGATGACCTCAGAAGTTAAGTCGCATAGTGCTCAGAGCCATTTGAACCATTTTTTTTGCAATACAAGTTTTCTGGGGATGGGGCACCACTGTTCCTCGTGCTCTCCATCAGGCAGATGTATACAGGATGGTTCAGCTACGCTGCTCACCCCACATATCTCATAAAACCTTTTAATATAGCGTAATGCTGACTTCACAAAAGAGCTGTGAGGAATTACTCACTAAATGACGAGTAGTCTCCTTTCACAGTTATATTAATTACAGGAACATTAGTATCAAGTTGGCTCTTCCAAATGGAAATAAACTACACTACTGGCCATTAAAATTGCTACACCAAGAAGAAATGCAGATGATAAACAGGAATCATTGGAGAAATATACTAGAACTGATATGTGATTACATTTACACACAATGTGGGTACATAGATACTGAGAAATCAGTACCCAGAACAACCACCTCTGGCCGTAATAACGGCCTTGATACGCCTGGACATTGAGTCAAACAGAGCTTGGATGGCGTGTACAGGTACAGCTGCCCATGCAGCTTCAACACGATACAACACTTCATCAAGACTAGTGACTGACGTATTGTCACGAGCCAGTTGCTCGGCCACTATTGACCAGACGTTTCCAGTTGGTGAGAGATCTGGAGAATGTGATACCCATGGCAAAACTCGAACGTTTTCTGTATCCAGAAAGGCCCGTACAGGAAATACAACATGCGGTCGTGCATTATCCTCCTGAAATGTAGGGTTTCGCAGGGATCGAATGAAGGGTAAAGCCCCGGGTCGTAACACATATGAAATGTGCTGTCCACTGTTCAAAGTGCCGTCAATGCGAACAGGAGGTGACCAAGACGTGTAACCAATTGCACTCCATACCGTCACGCCGGGTGATATGCCAGTATGGCGATGACGAATACACGCTTCCAACGTGCGTTCACCGCGATGTCGCCAAACACGATTCAAAATTGCTCTGAGCACTATGGGACTTAACTTCTGAGGTCATCAGTCCCCTAGAACTTAGAACTACTTAAACCTAACTAATCTAAGTACATGACACAGATCCATGCCCGAGGCAGGATTCGAACCTGCGACCGTAGCGGTCGCGCGGTTCCAGACTGTAGCGACTAGAACCGCTCGGCCACTACGGCCGGCTCGCCAAACACGGATGCGACAATCGTGATGCTGTAAATAGAACCTGGATTCATCCCAAACATGACGTTTCGTGCACTCAGGTTCGTCGTTTAGTACACCATCGCAGGTGCTCCTATCTGTGATGCAGCGTCAAGAGTAACCGCAGCCATGGTCTCCGAGCTGATAGTCCATGCTGCTGCAAACGTCGTCGAACTGTTCGTGCAGATGGTTGTTGTCTTGCAATCGCCCCATCTGTTGACTCAGGGATCGAGACGTGGCTGCAGGATCCGTTAAAGCCATACGGATAAGATGCCTGTCATCTCGAGTGCTAGTGATTCGAGGCCGTTGGGATCCAATACGGCGTTCCGTATTACCCTCCTCAACCCACCGGTTCCATATTCTGCTAACAGTCATTGGATCTCGACCAACGCGAGCAGCAATGTCGCGATAAACCGCAATCGTCATAGGCTACAATCCGACCTTTATCAAAGTCGGAAACCTGATGGTCCGCATTTCTCCTCCTTACAAGAGGCATCACAACAACGTTTCACCAGGCAACGCCGGTCAACTGTTGTTTGTGTGTGAGAAATCGGTTGGGCCGGCCGCGGTGGTCTAGCGGTTCTGGCGCTGCAGTCCGTAACCGCGGGACTGCTACGGTCGCAGGTTCGAATCCTGCTTCGGGCATGGGTGTGTGTGATGTCCTTAGGTTAGTTAGGTTTAAGTAGTTCTAAGTTCTAGGGGACTTATGACCTAAGATGTTGAGTCCCATAGTGCTCAGAGCCATTTGAAGCATTTAAAAATCGGTTGGAAACTTTCCTCGTGTCAGCACTTTGTAGCTGTCGCCACCGGCGCCAACCTTGTGTGAATGCTCTGAAAAGCAAATCGTTTGCATATCACAGCGCCTTCTTCCTGTCGGTTAAATTTCGCGTCTGTAGCACATCTTCTTGGTTTAAGTAGTTCTAAGTTCTAGGGGACTTATGACCTAAGATGTTGAGTCCCATAGTGCTCAGAGCCATTTGAACCATTTAGAAATCGGTTGGAAACTTTCCTCGTGTCAGCACTTTGTAGCTGTCGCCACCGGCGCCAACCTTGTGTGAATCCTCTGAAAAGCAAATCGTTTGCATATCACAGCGCCTTCTTCCTGTCGGTTAAATTTCGCGTCTGTAGCACGTCATCTTCTTGGTGTAGCAATTTTAATGGCCAGTAGTGTAATTTTTGTTGTCAGTATTGCATATGTAAAAGTTCAACGGCGTTTCAGTCTTCAAAATCCGGTTAGTTTTTTCGGAGAGATTTCTGTATTTTGAAATAAAGAGTTATATCTTTCGAACATGAGACCGGCCGCTGTCTTACGTGAAAGTTCATGGTGTTACATAGAACTGTGGCATCAGACTTGTTTACACCTGTCTTCAAGAGTCTTTCAGTTCAGATCCTTCAGCATTTCTGCGACACTCTTTCATTGATGAAACAAACCTGTGACCATTCATGCTGACGTTCCCTGTATATGTTCAGTATACCCTGTCAGTCCTGTCTGGCACAGGCGGGATGCCTCGTGTGGGCACAGGAAGAATCTGTCCAGCGCAGATGTACGCCCCTACGGGTTCACACAGAGAACGCTGGTCAGCCTGCTAGTCAAGGGGCAGATGTGCCATTACGTGTAGAAGATCATGCGCGCTCCGTTAGTTCTGCAGTCTTTCTCACACGATTTTACAGAAACTATTCACAAAAATGATTTTTACTTTATTCGCATCTTTATATTTCATCTTAAAGGTGAAGCACTCATCATCTCGTTAATCGTCCTACTTATTGTAATATTCTCATTTAAGTATGACGCTGCGTGAAATTCGAAGAAGTGTGCAATGAAAATAATGGCTCGCTATGATTTTGCGTTTGGTGCACATTATACCAGATGTTACTGCAAATCAAATTTAACTAATACAATTTTTTCTTTAAGCTTGGGAGGGGATCTCTCACTGTGTCCAACCTCGCGAAAATGGAATTTATGTAGCACGTTCACTTCTGACTGCACGTGCGAGAAATGAAATATTCATAACGTGCCTCATCTCACTTAAACCATTCGAGATATCTAAACAAGATTCTGGCAAATGATAGCACACAATGAGAGAGTGTGTTATCATACGGCTAACATACAGAACTCTCTCATCTATGTCGATATACCAGAAGCTATAATTTTTATGTAATTTCCTTTCAGTCCAGTGTTGTAATCTTTAAGAAGTAATTGATTAGTAGTGTGTAGTATTGTTCTATTAGAAATACCAAATTTGAAGCCTGAGTATCTGTGGATAACCATGTTACAAAAACATGATAGTCATTACCTCATGAACCATTCATTTAGGTTAAATTTACTTGAAGTTCACCACTTCACTATGTTTGGAGATAGCAACAAATATATGCCACACTGTTTGTTACAAATTATTTTCATATTACTCACATGAAAAACAGGGAGAAAATCCTGTGTTAAGTTTCCATTCCAGTTGTTCACTATTAAATTTATGGTGGGTTACCTGATTCCATCAAAACTGAAATGGAATAGGCGATCTTTTTGGTCTGAATTGTTAACATTCGTCATTTGAAGAAGCATCATTAGTTATCCAGATAGGCTCCATTTCTCACGTTAACAGGTTTAATTTTAATTTTTTTGCCTAAACGCAGTATAAACTGCACAAACTCACCTTGCAATAGCTAATGAGACAGAATTTTGGAACATAGTGTCTTATTAAAAAAGCAGTAGGCGACCTGAGTGTCCAATACTTTACAGAAAACCTCAGTGCGTCAGTTTACTGTAACAAAGACGAGAAATTTCTCATCTGTTTTCTCTTTTTAATTTCTGTCAAAAATTCTTAAAGAATTACACTACTGGATTTAAAAAATAAAATAAAAACCATAACTTCTACTGTGTCGCCGTATGTAAGAATGCTATTCATGTTAATCATACAGCAGAATATTTCCTTACTCACATAAAATCGCTTTCCAAAATCTCGAATTGATATCTTGAATTGTCTAGGAGATAATTGTGAGGTATGTAATGAGAATTTCATTGTTGTGCACGTTCGATTAGATTGGATTGGACTGATTTGGGGGGAAGAGACCAAACAGCGAGATCATCGGTCTCATTGGATTAGGGAAGGATGGGGAAGGAAGTCGGCCGTGCCCTGTCAAAAGAACCATCCCGGCATTTGCCTGAAGCGATGTAGGGAAATCACGGAAAACCTAAGTCAGGATGGCCTGACGCGGGATTGAACTGTCGTTCTCCCGAATGCGAGTCCAATGTACGTTTAGAATTGTATGTGCCACATACTTTCATTCTCTCCAGACTGAATACAGATGGAGACCTCCTTCGAAGTCTAAAGAAAAATTCACTATCTTAGCTAACTTTCAGTCAGAGCAAATTATGGTGTAATATGTACCAAACGCAAAATATTAGCGACCCACATTTTTCATTGCACAATTTTTCGCGTAGCGTTCT
Source organism: Schistocerca americana (assembly GCF_021461395.2). Lineage (NCBI taxonomy): Eukaryota > Metazoa > Arthropoda > Insecta > Orthoptera > Acrididae > Schistocerca > Schistocerca americana. The sequence continues at coordinate 1,097,298,858 of NC_060119.1, read as the reverse complement.
ACTTAAAGAAGAATGTCACAGTATAAGTATGACCATTATCGAAAGTTCGGGCACTTTACTATGAAGATGGCACATGAAGCTGTAACAGGTAGCACACTTTCTTTCTGTGCGCCATCTAACGCAGGTAAGGGTAGAATAGTGGAGAAAAGTTTTGTTTAAAACGTACTAATCACACTTGGATGGTTCAAAATGGTTCAAATGACTCTGAGCACTATGGGACTTTACATCTGAGGTCATCAGTCGCCTAGAACGTAGACCTACTTAAACCTAACTAACCTAAGGACATCACACGCATCCATGCCCGAGGCAGGATTCGAACCTGCGACTGTAGCGGTCGCGCGGTTCCAGACTGAAGCGCCTAGAACCGCTCGGCCACAGTTGCCGGTTCACACTTGGATGAAGACGGCAGAAACACCAACTAGGAGCCGGTGCAGTGACGTAGTTCTGTCACAGTGCGCGGGGGCGGCAGGGACAACACGGAGCGTTGTTTGTTTCCGGACGCTGTGTTTACTGCTGAGCCTGACGCTGCGAGACAGCCAGCGCTGTTAGCAGTAGGCCGGCCACTGTTGACAGCAAGTGTAACCGGGGCATGTATCCGTCACTCATGTTGGGAGACTCGCCTCTGATTCGTCAATAACAGCAATTAAACTACTAACGGTAAAGGACGTCAGCCTCCCTCACAATTTCCCCAGTCCTGCCCTCCATTGAAATATCGCATTATTTGCCTTTGTTGATAACTGATAATTGAAGAAATAACTTGCAATCCGATCCGAAACTAGCATTGAACCCTCCATAAATTTACCATTGCAGTGCGGTATAAAGCAGAACATTTTGTAATTAATTTGCTATGTAACACACCACAGGAGATCTAACAACATTAACTAATGCGTAACCTATAAATCACGATTTCCTTTGAATAAAATGTTGAATAGTTAACTTTATGGTAGTTTAGTAGCAATGCAACAGTCACCTCGACCCCCTTCAGTTCCCTAGGGTTAATCAGCAGCAAACTGAACCATTATCACTTGCAACAGTGGCCCAACAATTTATCTACACAAAGTGATAACGTAGTCAGATACCGTGAAAAGTATTGACGAGGAAAAAATGGTCGCAGAAGTATAATCTAACACGTATTCAGTGCACTGTCAGCGGGTAATAGATACAGAAATAATCAGTGTTATAAATTACTTTTCTTTCTTGGTGTTCACAGTCACTTAAAACTTTTTGAAAAGCGCCATAATCGCATCTGACGTGTTTATAAAATTCACCATAACTGTTGCTACCTTTAGTCATTTGCAAGTGGAACCTGTCGAAAATTTCATGCTTTGGTTGGTTGGTTGTTTCGGGGAAGGAGACCAGACAGCGAGGTCATCGGTCTCATCGGATTAGGGAAGGACGGGGAAGGAAGTCGGTCGTGCCCGTTGCAAGGAACCATCCCGGCATTTGTCTGGAGCGATTTAGGGAAATCACGGAAAACCTAAATCAGGATGGTCGGACGCGGGATTGAACCGTCGTCCTCTCGAATGCGAGTCCAGTGTCTAACCACTGCGCCACCTCGCTCGGTGTATGTGTATCATCATGACATGTTGTATCATCATTGGATGGGCCGTGCAACAGTGACATATATATGTACAAATAACAGTAATGTCCTTTTGAAAACCATGGGTGTTTGGAAATTTCCCTTACAGACTACTAGGACTTGTAGAGGGGTGTGAGTGCATACTACTTTTAGTAGGAACCCACGTCCGGAAACGTAGCGTTTCCGCTCTACGACGGTTTCATTTCAGATGTTTAACTCATCCACTTCTGCCCTGGGAATTGAATTACGCGTGGCGCTGTACAACTATTGGGTAACATAAATTTCCTATACCTCATGTATAGCCTGCCGCTGTGGTCGAGCGGTTCTAGACCCTTCAGTACGGAACCGCGCTGCTGCTACGGTCACAGGTTCGAATCATGCCTCGCATATGGATGTGTGTGATGTCCCTAGCTTTAAGTAGTTCTAAGTCTATGGGAATTATAAACTCAGATGTTAAGTCACATATTGCTTAGAGCCATCTGAACCATTTTTTTACTTCACGTATATGCTTACAAATTTTTTTTTGACGTCAGAATACTTGTTTCAGTCTATAATGACCACCTTCAGATTTGCACCAAAATATGGGAAACACACAAACACACTAGCCGATTGTCTACAGCTTAAAACAATAAACTAGACCATAACGAAAACTGTTAGCAACACACATGTGCATTTGCGCGCTTTAAATGTGAAGAGGCATACCTTTTTTTATAAAAACATGTCCTAATGTACTGGAGCCATGGTGGCATCGTCAACTGTTAAACATAAAATCAGCACGGCAGCATCGTCAAATATAAATAAATAACAGCATATGCAAGAGTCATCTTGTCAGCAGCACTAATGTTCAAACAAACTGCCGTACAGTAATCACAAAACGTTTGTGTTGCAAGTTCACCAGGTGTCGCTATTGTAGGCATACGCATATTCTACAATAATTAATTGTACAACATAAAATAAAGAGGGATACATTCAGTAAAGTCTGTAATGGCCTTATAAGTTGTAAGAGGCATCACAGTAATAAAAAGCGATGAAATAAAACACGAAAAAAGTTAGATTTTTAAAAAAGAAAAAGGTAAGAGACCGTAACTGACATACGCTCAAGTGCCAATATTACAGATAATGATATAAATAATAAACAGCTTTAAGAGTGCACAGAGTAATATAAAAACTATGAAACAAGTAGCTAAAGACGTTTCGTAATGTTGGGTAGCAATTTGAAAGGAAACAAATGAACCATCCATTTATCGCTTAAGCGCACATATTTATGTTAATACTTAAAGGTTACGTGTTTACATTAATCGGAAACAAAAGAGAACACAGCATTCTGTTCGCACAGAACGTATTGTTTAAGTATTAATACAAACAAACGTTCTTAGGTGATAAATGGATGTTCCGTTATGTTTCCTTTCAGATTGCTACTTAATAACTTTATTGTGTCAAGCCTAATTCAATTCCTCAAGCAGAGGTAGATGAGTTACAGATCTGAACTAGAAGTTTCTGAAGGGAATTTCGAACACCCCGTAATTTTTGACAGGGCAAATCGATGGGTAAATACAGCGCACAGAAGTGTGACTGAAGTGATTTGTTAAAGCACAAGAAAGCCGTGTTTTGCTGAGATGACGCTGGAACAGAACATACTATAATGATGGCGAATACAAGAGTCGGACCTTGCCCGTCATGTAGGATACTTGTGTTTTGCCGTCAGAATTTCTAAGCTGCACGATGTTGCAAGTTGTAACATAACCTACCATTTTAGAGAGCTATGGCATAACTAGCCAGAATTTGCGAACTCCGCAATTCAAATACTGTCAGTGAGCGTGCTGACTTACATTTGCAAACTGCTCTGTCCTCTTTTGTATCTACACACCGCAGAGCAGACTCATCTTCAACGTGTACAATACGTCTACATTTTCCACTGTTTGATATTTGACATGTAGAAGTTTGCGGCTCCCCTGCATCACTTTGATATATGCATCGAAGTTCTCAGCGCAGATTTTAAATTTACCATTAATCTAGCACGCCGGAGACAACCACGTTGGAGCAATACGACGAGACATCTCTCACTGAAGCGTCGTCAATATATTTCTCAACATCAGTGATTTTCTGTATTTTTAGAACGGAACTGGTAGCATATTGTTATAGTTAACGGTACTGCTACATTTATCTGATGGAGTCGTACTTGTACTGACACCTGCAAAGCTCGGTTCTATTATCTTTATTTTGCCCTCAAATGACGTTAAGCTACATTTTCGGTTGTGTAACGTGCACTGAAGTTCTTTAAAAACTGCCATTCGTTATTGGTCTTATGTGCTGTCGTTTTAGGATAAAAGTACAACGCATAGGATCTGATACGAATTTACGCTGATGGCCTTTAGAACTATCACCAGAGGGTAGTAAAAATTTTATTTTCTTTCCTGTACAGTAAAATAATAAAAAGGCATGGTTAAATTTATTGATAATCCGAGGGTATGTAGAGTGGGAAACATAACACGCTAAGCACCTCTTGCAGTAACAATGGTTCTAACGATTTTGGACGCAGACTCGAACTGAGCCTGGATGAAAGATCCAGGTACGCCGTTCCATGATGTTCGAACTCTACTACAAGTTTCATCAGCTGTAGTATACAGTGCCACATAACAGAAAAAGAGATCAAATACTGTCAGTATTAACAGAAAGGACGAGGAAAACGGCCTTCAGATACTACAGATATGAAAATGAGAGAAAGCGCGTGATGCCGCACCTTGATTGGATTATATGTACCAGAGAAAGGAAGGGAGGAAGATAGAGTGATGTTCTATCATACAGTGCAGACAGAAAGTGAACAAACGACTGAAGAAGACTATTTCATTCTGGCTGGAGATTTAAATGCAGGAGTAGGGAATATGGAAACATAACACATGGTACCACAGTATGGAGGAAAAAAAAAAACACTGGAAGTGACATATCTAACGCTAGTTTTCTGTTTCTTACTAAAATGTTTCTTTGTCAATGTGTAAAAGAGAAGGGATAAGTGTAAAAGCGTGTTCTAAACGAGACCGATTCATAACTGCCGAGATTAAAGAAGAGTCTCAAATATACAACCTAAACGATGAAATACAATTACATAAAAAATGGAAAGACCATCTAGAATTTTCTAGAACGACTGATTTAAAAAAAGATTAGCAAAAGCAGCAATTCGATGCAAGCCAGGGACTGATGACCACAGATGTTAAGTCCCATAGTGCTTAGAGCCATTTGAACCATTTTGATGCAAGCTATTTGGAAGAAGAAGTATAGTAAGGCCAAAGAAAAAACTGGAATAAATCCTATGAAGTCGGAAAAGGTCACTAAGGCCAAATCCTTGTTGGGAAGGGCAATCAAAGTAGCTGACGAGCGGTGGGGTGCCAATGTCTCCACTAAGACTTAATCCTTGTTTGGGTGAAGAAGAGAAGATCAGTCGAAGCAGCTGGCGATGGTGGGGTTCCATTGTCTCGGCGTTCCATGACCAGATGTTTCCCATGGATGCGGGATTTGGAGAAGGTGCTCGTCATGACAAAAGTCGAACACCCTCTGTAACGATGTAAGTCAGGACGGTGTGGGTAACATGCAGTCTTCCGTTATAAGATAACGTCGCGGAGAGCTGGGAATCAGATCAAAACCACCATCCTTATCACGCCAGATTACCTGTTATGCGGATCACAGATGAACTTTCTGCATACCCGATGGCACCGCATACCCTAACATCAGGACGAATACAATCTGATAACGTTCATTTTTTGTGATATGGGTCCATTTTGATCCTGAATACAAAACCGTGAGCAGTCTGAAAAGACAACTTGGTGCTTTTCCTGTGTCTGGTACTATCGTCGGGCGCAACACTCTCTTCTGCTGCCTCATGGTAAGAAGCAACAATAGCCGTCGAGCTGACTGTCTCTGATGCCCCAGAAATAGTCGAGCTGTCTGGGCTTGCCATTTCCCGACTCAAAGTATCTGACATGGCTGAACGTACCTGTACGGCCGAGTATAGAAAATGTCTTGCAGCCATTGAAATCCTGAACCCATCGATTCCATATTTACAAGACAGTATTGGGATCCCGGCCAACGCAGACAGTGAACGGGTAACTGCAGCTACGACAGATCACGATTGTTCAGCTGTCAGATTCCGACACTTGCTGGTAGACGTACCTTCATTTTACACTAGACAGTATCTGATTTCTGAATCTCTGTCTAACCATGAAGTAATTTCACTGAAATCTTCCCGTATATCCCGGCTTTTTCGAACTATACCTCCTCATCTTGTGGTTCTTGGACAGGTTATCCGCTATTACCACTTGACATTTACTGCAGAAGTCAATTAGTCTGTCTGCCCTCTCATTCCTACTGCCAAGCCCATATTCTCCAGTAGCCCTTTCTTTTACTCCATCCCCTGTAATCGTTTTCCAGTCCTCATTGACCACTAGATTCTCATCTCCCTTTACGTACTGAATTACCCGTTCGATATCATCACATACACTACTGCCCATTAAAATTGCTACATCAAGCAGAAATGCAGATGACCAACGGCTATTCATTGGGCAAATATATTATTTTCCAATTGACATGTGATTACATTTTCACTCAGTTTCGGTGCATAGATCCTGAGAAATCAGTACCCAGAACAACCATCTCTGGCCGTAATAACGGCCTTGATACGCCTGGGCATTGAGTCAAACAGAGCTTGGATGGCGTGTAAAAGTACAGCTACCCATGCAGCTTCAACACGATACCGCAGTTCATCAAGAGTAGTGACTGGCGTATTGTGACGAGCCAGTTGCTCGGTCACCATTGACCAGACGTTTTCAATTGGTGAGAGATCTGGGGAATGTGCTGGCCAGGGCAGAAGTCGAACATTTTCTGTATACAGGAAGGCCCGTACAGGACCTCCAACATGCAGTCGTGCATTATCCTGCTGTCATGTAGGGTTTCGCAGGGATCGAATGAAGGGTAGAGCCACGGGTCGTAGCATATCTGAAATGTAACGTCCACTGTTCAAAGTGCCGTCAATGCGAACAAGAGGTGACCGAGACGTGTAACTAATGGCACCCCATACCATCACGCCTGGTGATACGCCAGTATGGCGATGACGAATACATGCTTCCAATGTGCGTTCGCCGCGATGTCGCCTAACACGGATACGACCATGATGATGCTGTACACAGAACCTGGATTAATCCGATAAAATGACGTTTTGCCATTCGTGCACCCAGGTTCGTCGTTGAGTACACCATCGTAGGCACTCCTGTCTGTGATGCAGCGTCAAGGATAACCGCAGCCGTGGTCTCCGAGCTGGTAGTCCACGCTGCAGCAAACGTCGTAGAACTGTTCGTGCAGGTGGTTGTTGTCTTGCAAACGTCCCCATCTGTTGACTCAGGGATTGAGAAGTGGTTGCACGATCCGTTACAGCCATGGCGATAAGATGCCTATCATCTCGACTGCTAGTGATACGAGGCCGTTGTGATCCAGCACGGCGTTCATATTACTCTCCTGAACCCACCGATTCCATTTTCTGCTAACAGTCATTGGATCTCGACCAACGCGAGCAGCAATGTCACGATACGATAAACCGCAATCGCGATAGGCTACAATCCAACTTTTATCAAAGTCGGAAACGTGATGGTATGCATTTATCCTCCTTACACGAGGCATCACAACAACGTTTTACCAGGTAACGCCAGTCAACTGCTGTTTGTGTATGAGAAATCGGTTGGAAACTTTCCTCATGTCAGCACTTTGTCGGTGTTGCCCTGAAAAGCTAATCATTTACATATCACAGCGCCTTCTTCCTGTCGGTTAAATTTCGCGTCTGTAGCACGTCATCTTCGTGGTGTAGCAATTTTAATGGCCAGTAGTGTACTTTCTCTCTTCTTCAGCTTCCGACGTCGGCATGTATACCTAACTATCATTGTCGGTGTCAATTTAGTGACGATTCTGATGAGAACAACACTAACACTTAAGTTTTCACAATAACTTACTGTCTGATCTGCATTCCTATTCGTGTAGAGTCCTCCTTCCGTTACATCATGTTCTGCTGCTGCTGATATTGCTCTATTCTCTCGCCGGCCGGAGTGGCCGAGCGGTTAAAGGCGCTACAGTCTGGAACCGCACGACCGCTACGGTCGCAGGTTCGAATCCTGCCTCGGGCATGGATGTGTGTGATGTCCTTAGGTTAGTTAGGTTTAAGTAGTTCTAAGTTCTAGGGGACTTATGACCACAGCAGTTGTGTCCCATTGTGCTCAGAGCCATTTGATTTGACTCTATTCTCTCCTGACCGTACATCCTTGTCTTCTTTCCATTTCACTTTATTGACCCACCAGAGTATAGACTGAGACTTAATATTTCCCGTTTCAGATTTTGTAGATTGATTTTCTAGCTTGTCTGCCACGTTCAAACTCCTGACATTCCACGCCCAGACTCGTGGAACATTATCCTCTCGTTGGTGATTCAATCTTTTTCTCATTGTTTTCTCCCCCTCGACATTCTTTTCCAGGAGATCCAAATGTATTCGATCATTGCTGATTCTTCCACGTCTAGGGATAATTTCCCATCTCAAGGCAAGTGAATACCTTGAACCTCTATCCACTCCTCCGCCCTCTTTGACAATGCCGTTGGCAGGGTTAACGTGACTTTTATGCCAAATGAATGACGTCTGTTGTTACACCGGATCGATGATCTTTCCATATAGGCTGTCATTCACGCAAAGAGCTGCTCGAAGCACTCATCACACCACAGGTGCAGGTCGGTAAGGGCTGTATTGTTCTATGAAGGACATTCACCTGGGCTTCCATGGGACTTTCGGCAATAATCGCAGGCACAATGTCCGCTGTGTACTATGTGAAGATAATTGTAGTCCACCGGGATCCCCTCATGTGTGGTGTCTTTTCCGATCATGATAGCTTCTTCCAACAGGGTAACTGTCTGTCTTATAGAATAGTGCTACAGTGGTTTGTGGAGAATGATAGTTTCTTCATTCCAATGAACCAGTCTCCCGCATTCATTGATTACAGTAATAAACACCCGTCGTCTGGATGATGCCTGTTATGGAAATCTATGTACCTTTCCAGGTGGAGATATTCATCCACCAAATAATTGTTGAAATTCATGGTGAAACCTTCAGCTGCATTTTTTTTTTTTTTTTTGCACAGTTCGCTACTAGTTTCGGTCAATGTCCACTATCAAGCTTAACTGGCATAAACGGCAAGAAAGTTATACCACACCGGTAATTTGAATTTTTCCGTCAGCAAGCAAGTGCAGGTCGACAGCTAGTTACGATCCCGTAATGGTCTTAAAAGAGCACACTATTTTTGTTCAAATTATGGTATAAATTTCCTGCCACTTATGCCAGCTAAGCTTGATAATGAGCGTATGGCATTGGTGGCCGGGAGACCCCTCGCGGGGCGGTTCGGCCCCCGCTCCACAAGTTCTTTAACGCCACTATGGCGACTTTCGAGTGAATGTGGATGAAATGATGATGATAAGACACATAACACCCAGTCATCTCGAGGCAGAGAAAATCCCTGGCCCCGCCGGAGATCGAACCCGGGACCCCGTGCGCGGGAAGCGAGAACGCAACCGCAAGACCACGAGCCGCGGACAGCTAAGGTTGATAATGCTCATTGACAGAAACTAGCAGCAAACTGTGTGAAATAAGTGTTAGGAAATCGTTCCCTGTACAGCCTTTCAGCAGCAGGAGCATTGCAACGTAGTTCCCCTTTCACAAGGTGCATATCAGTGTGTTCTGCTAAGCTCTTCCGGTTCTGCTCCATCATATTGTACTGAACGTTCCTGAATAGCACTGAGTAATGAATGGGTCTGTCTTTGATTCATAGCACATTCTGTCATGGGACGATGTAAATACGACACAACAGAACTACCTGATGGACAAGTAAAGTAAACAAAACCTGCATCATGACTTGCTAGTAATCAGACTCGTCTTCTTGTTTCCTTGCAGGACATAAAGAATGTACATATAAATAAACAACACAGTCCGTGTGAACATGGAGACATGTTAGTTGCAAGTAAGTGGAAAACATTAATGATAGAGAAAGCTATAGACAAGTTTACTTCTGTGTCACCTTCAACTGGCTTCTGTGGCCCCAGATTCCCTACCTCAAATTTCTCAGTGGAGCGTTCTCTCTATCCTGTTACGTAAACCCCCTGTACATACGTACTTCTCCTTCACAAGTAGTACAGTGTCGTGCACGAAAAACTGTCCCTGTGCCCGGATTGCCCGCGAATTGCGTACGAGCTATTGCCCCACCACCAACAGATACAACAACAAATTGATAAACCGATAATACATAAATAACAAAGAAGTAACAAATAAGCAATTGCGAAGGTTTATATTTACTGAATTGATCTTGTCTTTTACATTACATTAGGTGCTGAAAACGCCCTCCTCGTTCTTCATTGCACTTTTGCGCACTGGGCGGTGTGGCCGAGCGGTTGTAGGCGCTTCCGTCTGGAGACGCGTGACCGCTACGGTCGCAGGTTCGAATCTTGCCTTGGGCATGGATGTGTGTGGTGTCCTTAGGTTAGTTAGGTTTAAGCAGTTCTAAGTTCTAGGGGAGTGATGACCTCAGATGTTAAGTCCCATAGCGCTCAGAGCCATTTCTTGCTCACTCCGTACCAAGTTAATATATACTCTGCGCAAGTTTGTCGGATCAGTTCTCGAAATTTCATTGCGAATATTGTCTTTCAAGTCTTATTATTTTGCTATTTGCGTGCAGTTTACCCTTTTGGCTGCCCCACAGGTTAAAGTCACAAATGGTTAAGTCCGGAGAACGCAGCGGCCGCAATACTTTGCTGACATTCTTTTCCTCTGTGAATCTTTCAAAACGTCGTGAAGTTTGAAGTGTGACCCGTCGCCCCATCCCGATGAAAGACAGCATACGTAGGCTTATGAGGAAGGAGGGGTCAACTGTGCGTAAAATTCCACAGTTATTAGCATACACACAACTGTTGTTTCAAAGAAATATGGGACCTACATCCCACTTGCTCACAGGGCACACTACATTCCGCCTTTTGCACCGTGAAGAGGTTCCTCACTAACCGTATATGGATAGTTTGTTGACCAGGATCTGGTGCTCTGAGAGCTCAAAAGTCCTATTAGATGGAACTAAGCTTCATCACTCATGAAATACAGCATGGGATCCAACATTCCACTCACCGCTGTTTGACATAACCAGGTACAGCAATTCACACGTTTGCCTATCTCCTTCAGTTCTTCAACAAATGTCATTCAGTAAGGTCTCGTCCCTATATGGTGAAAACACATTGACAAGACCTACGCGAAACGTTCTATTTTTGCGACAATACTGGTATCGACTTCTTTGGCCTCTGCATCAATTGTGCGCGATTATCCGTTTTCACTGCAGGTGTACGAACAGACGGGTTTCGATTCTTTTTTGAGTTTGCATCTGAGCCTGTAGTACGGTACGTCGTCGTTTGATCCTGTATACTGTTCTTTGCTGGTATGGAGCGCCAGGAAACACTTTTTCAAAACTGTCCCGCTTTTCCTTAAATGAACGGGTAGACACGTACGCCTTCACTGTTGCAATTGTTTCTTCAAGAGGATACATCTCGCTGAGGCATTTACTTCTTGAAACGTCCTGTGCCGGTCCGAGAGTCGAACTCGGGACCTTTGCCTTTCGCGGGCGAGTGGTCTACCAAGTGAGCCACCCGAGCATGACTCACACCCCGTTGTCACAGGTTTCCTTCTGCCAGTACCTCGTCTCCTACCTTCCAAGCACTCCTGAAAGAAAGGATATTGCGGAGACATGGCTTAGCCACAGCCTGGGGGATGTTTCCAGAATGAGATTTTCACTCTGGAGCGGAGTGTGCGCTGGTATGAAACGTCCTGGCAGATTAAAACTGTTCTGCAAGGTTCGCAGGAGAGCTTCTGTAAAGTTTGGAAGGTAGGAGACGAGGTACTGGCAGAAGTAAAGCTGTGAGGACGGGGCGTGAGTCGTGCTCGGGTAGCTCAGTTGGTAGAGCACTTGCCCGCGAAAGGCGAAGGTCCCGAGTTCGAGTCTCGGTCCGGCACACAGCTTTAATCTGCCAGGACGTTTCATATCAGCGCACACTCCACTGCAGAGTGAAAATCTCATTGTGCATTTACTTCTTGTTTTAACCAAGTCGCATCGTCGGTGTCTTTCGTGCTGACAGTACAAAACGAAGTCGCAACAGCTTTGAAACAATAGATGGCAATTGCGGGCGACAGTGAGCGGCCTAGTAGTCGGGGCCGGTTTTCCGTGCGCCACCCTGCGGCAGGTCGTAACGGTGCCGCACGGCCGGCTCCGGTGGGTTGGCCGTGGCTCGCGCTGTAATGAGCGACGGCGTGGGGCAGGCGCGGGCCCCAGATCGATGCCCGCCTCCCCGCAGCCCTGACCGGCCCTTATCGCGCTGTTAATTGAGGCAGCAGAGCTCGCGGGAGATAAAGCGCGTGCCGGCCGCGCCAGGCACCCAGGTGCCGCTCCGGCGGCGGCAAAAGGCGACCGGCTAGCGTCGTAAACACGCGGCCTACTGACAACCAAACAATTTCATACGACTTCCACCAGAAACAAGACACTGTGTATTGTCATAAGGGGCGACCAAGAAGTTTCCGTTCAAATCGACATGCCGACAGGGCAAAGTCCCCCTGAGCATTGAGACAATCATCCCACCGAACCACCAGGCTGAAGATATCCGTTTAGTAAAACATCGTGTACAGCTGCGGCAAGAACTCCGTAACTACCTGCTGCACGTCCTCGTCCGACCGGAACCTTTGATCCTTCAAGATCATTTTTAAGGAACCGGAGGCGTAATAGCAAGGGGAGAGATCAGGGCTATAGGGCGGGTGTTCGATTATCTTCCACTTGAGTTGGCGTAACTTCTGCGCTACGACGTCTGCGATATGGGGACGGGGGTTATCATGAAGCAGCAACATCCCTTGACATGCCATTCGGTTTGGGTGGTTCCCGACGACATACCGCCTGTAACATCCACGAGATAAATTTTAGCTACAGTGCGACGAGAGGAAATTATGCCTCTAACAGTTATAAACATTATCTATTCGACATATAAAAAAAGTGAAAACGATGATAAATATTAATTATTTATATAATTTTTATGATGTAATTGGACATATCGATGTGTATCATACAAAGACAATGATAATTGTAAATTCCTTTTATGATCTGCGTTTGTCTTCCTTTGTTTTTACCTTTTGTTGGTTGGCTTTTGTAGGTTCAGGACGCAAGACGCATATCAAACTGAGGTCTGTTAAGAAATTGTTATTATTTGTTAATTATTACTTGAGAATAGAGTTCATTATTATTATAAATATGAGTGAATAACTACTTGTAACTTTAATTCCTCTCTCATTAAGCATTATCTGTGTTAATTATTTCCTTCCGCTGCAAGGAGCGCAGCCATTGATGATAGCGATTTGTATCGCGTTTTTTTGTCTATGATTTCCTTAGAAAAAAAATCAAATGTTTTTTTGATGAAGTCTAAATAGTGCACAATAAGAAAGTAAAGTTTAATAAACATTTCAAATACTTATCCTATTTGCTCTAACAATAGAAAGTCTCTATCAATTGTCTGCCGCCATCTTAACATTTATCTCAGCGGCAAATTCAAATTACGCAACTCTGCAGACATAAATGCCGAAGGTAAAACAAATGTGTAAAAATAAACGTGCACCGGTGGTCCCGAACTCATTTTCATGAAAATAATTCGAATCAGATTGGTTCTTTAAAAACAGTGCTCGTAGCACGATCACCATAACAAACTTTTCTAGCTGATGTATGGAGCCGAAATTAATTAAGCACGAGTTGCGAAGAATATTGTTTCAGGTAACATACGTCAGCGTTGTGCGCGGCTGATATTCGGTGGTTTTAATGATAATTTTGCTGAAGATAACTGTTTCCATCATAATCAATAATTGTATAGAATCAGTTGTATGAACTGTGATTTAGTGACACTTACACAACTTACACACAACACTTTAACACGACGTTAACTTGGAGTTCTTTAGCAACTTGACCAAATCTTCAGCCGGTAGAAAAATTATTTAGTAATTACTCAATGTAATAAAATAAGATTATCATTTTCATTTACAAATTAATAAAATACCAAACCACCGAATAACACAGCCAACGCCACATGCACCACACATATTCTTCACTCTCCGATTAATGTCAACCAGTGTTTGATCTTCACCAGCCAAGAAATGAATACGGGCACTTTGGTCCTAATTGGAAGCATTTGGTAACAACGTCGGCACGTTTGCGCATTTACCGCAAGTGCGTCAGGAACACACGAATGCCACACTAGTCCCTTGCCTACATGTCGGTGCTTATATACCCACGTCGCAGATACTCTGCAACAACGCTCTCAAACTGAATCTTTTTGATCGCCGCTTACATTACTTTTAGATAATTGCTATTCCATTTAAAACCAAATACTACTGACTATCTTTTTAATGCCCATCCTGAATTGCATCTACACTGAGTTAAACAGTGTACTATAATAAGGTCGTGTTATTAGGGCCTTCCATCGTGCAGGCCGTTCGCCGGGTGCAAGTCTTTCGATTTGACGCCACTTCGGCGACTTGTGCGTCGATGGGGATGAAATGATGATGATTGGAACAACACTACACCCAGTCCCTGAGCGGAAAATATCTCCGACCCAACCGGGAATCGTACCCGCGCTCTTAGGATTGACACTCTGGCGCGCTGACCATTGAGCTACCGGGGGCGGACAACACTGTGCTGAATGTTTCACAACAAATAGGCGCCGTTCATACAGATTCTCGTAACCAGCAAGAACAAAACGCATCATCGATGATGCAGCTAGCCATAGTGATGTCGTATGGACCTGGAACATTTTTTATAACATGAGTAGTGATCATGAAGTGCCCTGTACTTGTCGTCCATGGGCAACAACTGCGGTAGATGGCTGGCGTAGTCCGACCAGACTGACACCGTGATGCCGGCCGGGGTGGCCGAGCGGTTCTAGGCGCTGCAGTCTGGAACTGCACGACCGCTACGGTCGCAGGTTCGAATCCTGCCTCGGGCATGGATGTGTGTGATGTTCTTAGGTTAGTTAGGTTTAAGTAGTTCTAAGTGACTGATGACCTTAGAAGTTAAGTCCCATAGTGCTCGGAGCTTTTTTTGACACCGTGATGACTGGTGACTTCGTGAGAGCCAGCAGGAGACACGTGAAAACAGAGTACACTACAGTTCTTTTTATTCTAGATGGGCGTGAATAGTCTCGACCCTTAAACCCAGACCCCATGCCCAACGGTTCAAATAGGCATAAGATTGCCGAGAAAGAGCTATGGAAACGTGGTCCTAGGTTCTCTTCACAAATGAATGCTGCAAATGTCTGATACCAGATAGCCGTCGTTTTGCCTGGAGGGAACATGTTAATACAGCAACCCGGAGAGATCTGGTCAGTGCAGTACAGTGAGAGGACAGGTCAGCGATGTTCAGGGACAGTGCCATGTGGAGGTGTCGGATTCCATTGCTGACCATCCAGGGTAAAAGCAATGCTCCACAATACAACCTCGAACCAATCCCAGAACCGTCTCAACAATATTTCTGGAAATAATTCAAGATTACGAATGAAAAGTAACAAGCTTATCGCGCAGGAATCGGCAATTATTGCATCGCTAGTGCCGATATTGAGTGACTAAATTCGCCTGCATGTTTCCCCAATATGAGTCTGATAAATTACTCCTGGTATAAATCGAAAAAAAAAGTGCAAGCACTTCATGGCCATCAAGAAATATACAGGTGTTCCACACGGAAGCTCTGAAGAATGAAATAACTAAACAAGAACTGTTTAAATGAACTCGTGGTCGGTGAGTCACATAGGCGGCAGATTTATACTCACGGTAATGTACATGTTAATCTGTATTGATTAAGGTTGCTGTGTGTTCCCTCGTGAAAAAAAAAAGAAATTGATTGTTCGTACTGGAAACGATATTTTGTCTCTTTTCTTTGTTAATATCTTGCAAGATGCATTACTTTTGAATTGCCCCTTCCTTGTACAGAGCGTCTTAGAACCTCTGTTCGCAAGATGACGTGTAAGTTCTTTGGTGAGTATATTTACGCTAACGACTAGGCCACTGCTTGAAGGGGCCTTCACGAGGGGACCAGCTGACATGCTTCCTACGATTTATTGATTCCTTAAGGGTGGGACCCAGATGAAGATTAAGCACCATTCGTAAATTACATAAGTCAATTTATTTAAAACTACATAACAAGATTGAAATGCTATCTTTATAAAATATTTCAGACAATTTTAGTAGTAATAAAAATATTTCGATTAACACAGAAAAAGAGCCATTAGACTCCGTTGGAGCTTTGAAATAAGCTAACAGTTATTTTGAACTGATGATGGCAAACCATTGCTCAAATTGAATACAATTTAACAAGGATTATTAAGCAGTATTTAAACTTTACAGGAATGACACTTGACTTTACTACGAGCGTTGCCCAGAAAGTAATACACCTCATTTTTTCTTCAACAAGTCTTTATTGAATAAAATAACAGTTACACACACACGAAAGAATCGTGTTTTATCTACACACCGTATTTTTCCACGTAATCTCCATCCCGTTCTATGGCCTTCCTCCAGCGCGAAACAAGGGCGTGTATGCCCCGTTGGTTTCAATCCTTGTGCTGGTGGCGGAGCCAGTGCTTCACTGTTTGAACCACCTCCTCATCGTCAAAATGTCTTCCACGAATGGAATCCTTTAATGGCCTAAACAAGTGGAAATCCGAGAGGGCTAGATCAGGGCTGTAGGTTGGATGGTGCAACACTGTGCAGCCCTGTTTTGCGATGTGCTCAGCTGAGTCCTCAGACTTGTATGGGACCGAGCGCTATCGCGTTGCAGCAAAACATCTCCTGGGCTGCTGTCTACATCTGTGGCGCCGAAATACCTGGAAGCGCATCTTGAGTTTTGTTTATGTGTGGACACACGCTTCTGAATTAATGGTACCATCTCTTGGCATCACATCAATGAGAATCACGCCTTCCTAGTCCCACAAGACGGTGATCATGACCTTACCGGCTGAAGCATTGCTTCGAATTTTTTCTTTTGTGGGGAGTGGGAATGGTGCCATTCCATCGACTGTCGTTCTCTTTCGGGCTGAAAATGGTGAACCCACATTTCATCACCTGTCACAATCCGGTGCAAGAAGGCCTCTCCCTCGGCTGCAGAACTTTGCAGCAAATGAAGACAAATGTTGTTCTGTGCGATTTGTGATCCACCGTTAGACACCCCGGGACCCACCTTGCACTTTTGAATATCCTAGAGTGCGGATAATTGCATCCACGCTTCCTTTGCTGACTGACAGAAGCAGCGCCAACTGCCGAGTCGTAATGCCTTTGTCCTCGCGAATGACACATCAGCTCACCGTAACGTGTGTGTTGTGACAGCTGTGGATGGTCTCCCCAACCACTGCAAATCGTGGAGCTCCGCCGAACCGACTTCTGACGACCTCACCTTCTTTGCGCAGCGACTAACTCTACTTCTGTCGACAGCAGATGCTCTATAGATTTTGCACAAGCGATTGCGAATATTCCCCAAAGTTTCTTTCTCTACAGTGAGAAATTCAATGACGGCACGTTGCTTGTAACGTACATCACCTACTGACGCCATTTTGAAGTTATCCTGCAGCTACGCTATCTGCCGGAAGTGACACAAACTTGGTGCGCTCACTCATGAGACTTCAAATAATACATACGTAGCGTTCCGCATTCGTAGCATTGTTTTCGCCTGAGCAAAAAGTCTGGTGCATTACTTTCTGGGCAACCCTCATAATTAGAAACCCAAAAGGGAGTAAGATGAAGCGCTCCAAGAGCTGTACCAAAGTTAAAATAAAATATTACCAACGAGAGCAGTTACAGAATAACAGTGGTGTCATAAATACAGCATCAGAATTAGTGCAAACTGCCGTATCCCCCAGGCGGTACTATCGTATTTTGTCGCCTCCTATTTTTTCTCGAAAATTTTTATTGAAAACACTAGGAAGGGATTATGCAAGTAGTAGAGTGGTGCTTCTAGGATTTCAGAAGGGAAGGAGGATCATGTATTAGGTAGATAAAAGTTATATTTAAGGTAACTTGTGAAAAGAGTGGTGCCTACCGGTATTCATTTTCTATTAATGCAACAACGGGATTCATACCACGGTTTCATTATACCTACAATGAAGTGTAGCAAAGCATTGTTTCATTGTTTCTCTTCTCTCACTATTGTACGGCCTCGATTTCGTCACTATCATCACTACTTTGAGGCTCAGATAACAACCAATCATCTTCATTTCCACTAATCCACAACATGTCATCCTCGAAACCGTCAATGGCATAAGAAATTCCAGTTTTTTAAAAAACTTTTCATTGCAATATCGACACCTATGTTCTCCCATGCACGGATTATCCACTCGCACATAGTCGATACTGGTGGTTTCCTTATCTTGCCTTTTGGAGCCAGCTGATGAGATCCCGCCGCGATCCACTCTGAATATAGGCGTCGAAGATGTTGTTTGAAAGCTTTGCTGATGATGACATCTAAAGATTGAAGAGTAGACCTTAAACCTCCAGAGACGATGACAGTACGGGACTTCTCCCGGTTCATTCTCTCCTTTACAGCTTTCACAAGATGACCCTGGAAACTGTTTAGGCAAGAAGGGACTTCTTTTGTAATAATGCAACTGGTCGGCTTCCCCAGACTTTCTATAACCAATCCACCATTAAATATGTTGTCATTCAGCCCCTTTCCTGGATCTGTAACTGAATTCCATGTCGGGTAGTCCCCTGTGGTAATGTCTTCCTTGTAAAGATGGCATACGGTGGAAGATTATTGCCGTCTGCTGCGATGCACAACATCACTGTGCATCTTAGTTCCTACGTCCCATTCATCTTCAGAAGCACACTTTTTGAGCCAGTTGAAGCAAATGTAGTATTATGCTGTGTATTAAAAAACACTGTCGTCTGGACAGCGTTACCAACCAACCTGAAAGAGCAAATAGTCATATTGCTACCGCACTTGTGTTACGTAACGACGGAACTCGATTACCTCATCTGTGTAGTCTCGATGCAAACGCTGGCACAATATGTTCTCATTCGTAGACTGGTATTTTGCCATCTCATAAAACAAACCGTTCAACCAATGGTTTCTTCAAAATCGTTTCTGTCAATGTTGAGCTTGGCAGCTATCTCGCGAGCTTTTGTTCTGAATCATTTCGTAAGGGACAGCACAACCATCATTCCGAAAGTCACTGGCATAAGCAATTGCACCATTATCAATTTCGGGTTGTTTCTCTGTTTTAGGCCCACAGAAAAATTTGGAGCTTGCCTTTGCAACTATGAGTTTATATCTTCTTATCTCCACAAATACCGTATTGAATTACGATGAACGGAGAAATGTCTTTCGGCATCTTTCACTCCGTTTGTATCAGCGTAAGCTAAAACATTTAATTTAAAGTTTGCTCGTGACTCGTAACAAACTGATCTAGAAACACGTAGCTCCACTTTTCAAATTTACGGTATGCTGTGAACCACGATATTAATAAAATAAATTTTAATGATGAAAAATGGTAGGGAGGCAGGGGGTGGGTGAGCTTATGTGACAAAATACGGTATTTTATCACGTCCGCTGCCCGTCTGGCCGACTGACCCGCTGCAATAGCCTTCAAGCTAAGCACGAGAGCACAGAATGTCCACGACACACAAAATACTCTCTCAGAAACACACATAACAATTAAATACCAATTCAAGCCTCAGAAATCAATATCGGGTGTGATTTCACCTCAGGACAAATCAATAAACAAAATCTTCGGGTGAGGGAGTTAAGAAAGAAATAAATGAATAGTTTTAAGATGTTATCTGCCTCGCCTTCCCCCAACATAGTAAACAACTTGCAAGGTGCTCCAAAAAGAGGTCAACTGAAACTAATGCTAAAATTTATCACAGGAGAAGAGAGCGCACAGGAATAGAAGTGCATGAAAATTTAAGTAGGCTCGCTCACACTGCTTTTAAAACTGAACAAGCACACCACAGGACGAATGGATTATTGTTCTGCCGGCCTGGGTGGCCGAGCGGTTCTAGGCGCTACAGTCTGGAACCGCGCGACCCCTACGGTCGCAGGTTCGAATCCTGCCTCGTGCACGTGTGTGATGTCCTTAGCTTAGTTAGGTTTAAGTAGTTCTAAGTTCTAGGGGACTGATGACCTCAGAAGTTAAGTCCCATAGTGCTCAGAGCCATTTTTTTTATTGTTCTGCCCCGGGTTCCCGGATTCGATTCCCGGCGGGGTCAGGGATTTTCTCTGCCTCGTGATGACTGGGTGTTGTGTGATGTCCTTAGGTTAGTTAGGTTTAAGTAGTTCTAAGTTCTAGGGGACTGATGACCACAGCTGTTGAGTCCCATAGTGCTCAGAGCCATTTGAACCATTTTTCTGCTGGCTGATTTGCTGTTTAACCTCCCCTCGAAAAGGACGCAACTTACACAACAGAGGGGCCACAAGCAAGTTGGCCCACTCGGTTTCGCAGTTTAAGAAGTAAAAATACAACAATAGAAACAATATCCTCAGCACAAAATATAATCAGCAACGTTAACCCATTTCTGCCTAGGGTGACATATATGTCACGTAACATTCTACTGTTTCTTACTCTCGTTGCCAACAATGAATGCATTTGAAATGCCTGTTATTGTATGTTAAGGAATATTGTTGATATCTACGCAGGTTGCAGGCAGTAGAAAGCAGGAAAAGGACAAAGCCTTGTTGTTCATTTACTGAAGACTTTTTCTGGATAAGATTATGTCTTGGTATAAGAAGTGAGTACTATTTTCTGAAGCGATATGCCACACAATTTTTAAGACTTTCGATAGATTATAGCGTTAAAGGCGCTGAAATTTATGTTATAAGTTAGCTACAAAATGCAATTCATTATTATGGTTCAAAATTCAGTTTTTAATTTGTATTGCACATACGTTGCCTTAGGGAGAACGCTCAATATAATATTTCCTTCTTCTTAGAGGCCTGTCTGTGCATGAAATCCTGGATATTCTTGTGGAGGAAGGTGCAACGGATATATTTATTGTGCCTCCTGAAGCTGAAGACGAGTCAGATGAAAATTCTGATGAAGAAGATGGGGATGGAAAGATAGATATTCTTGGACCAAGATTGTGATGATAGACTTGACCTTTGAATCACGCAAATTTTAGCGCTTTTTTCCACTGTTAATAGGTGGTTGACCCGACAGTTTAACTTTATCGAGATTTAGGGTTTGCTTGATATCCTAAAATAGCTTCAAGTATATGCTGGGACCATTCCTTACCTTTCCCGACTTTAAACATTCCGACTTTTAGCTTCGCTTCTAACGACCTCGATGGCGACAGGATGTTAGCTCCTGATCTTCCTTCCTCCCGTCGAATTTAAGAAATTGATAGTCTTTACTTTTGTGAATAATCCAACAGCATATTACACGTATCTGAAATCAGCGCTATGTAAGGTACCTTTTAGGAAGGTGTAAGTAGTCGTTTCAAAAACAGACAATGTTTTCAGGGTGAACAGACAGCCGTGAGAAGTTAGCACACCTTTTTCGAGAAATATACATTGTTTCCACAGTTCTTGATAGATGTACCATAGTTCTAGAGTTCTTTGTACAAAATTTCAATAGTTCTGCAGAATTTAGCGAAGAAAACAACAATACTCGTAAAAATTTTCATATCGAGAACATTCTTTGTCAATTTCCGCAAAATGTAAATAAGTTCAAGAGTTCTGAGCTCAGTTTTGAACAGAGCTCCAAGAGTTCTTTCGAAAATCCAAGTAACATTTTTTACTGCAGCTAATATTTTACGAGATAATTACATTTCAATGATAAAATCTTTTCAGTTACTGTGAAGTTGGAACCCTTTTTTTCAGAAATGTATATTTTATTCAGAGATCTTGATAGATTTGGCATAGTTCTAGAGTTATTTGCACAAAATTTGAATAGTTCTGCAGAATTTAGCGAAGAAAACAACAATACTCGAAAAATTTTTTGTATCGAATACATTCTTTGTCAATTTTCGCAAAAGGTAAATTCGTACAACAGTTCTGAACAGAACACCAAGAGCTCTATCGATAATCCTCATAACATCTTTTTGTGGCGATGACAGTTTATACGGTAACTACTTTGATGTTAGACCCACTGTCTCCACATAAAAAAGTAAATTCGTACAACAGTTTTGATGAACAGTTCTGGTTAACGCCCCAAGACTTCTATCGATAATCATAATAACATTTTTTGTGGTTATAATAGCTTGTAAGGTATTTGATTAATTGTGGGGCTCACTTAGTCTACAAAAAAATTATGTCTATTCGTATGTTCTGATGACAGCTCTGGATAGCATTGTAAGAGTTCTATCGAAAATGCTAGTAACATATTCTGTTCAGGTAATTGTTTACGTAGTAACTGCATTTAATAAGGAATGCTTATGAGCATTTCCCGTGAAGTTGGAACCCCTTTTACGAGAAATACACATTTTTTTTCATAGTTCTTGATATATATGCAATAGTTCTAGATTTCCCTGCTCAAAACAGGAATAATTCTGCAGAGTTTCGGGAAGAAAACAATAACTCGGCAAAATTTTGATATGGTAAAAAATTGTCAGTTTGGAAAAAATAAATTTGTATAACAGTTCTGTTGGCAGTTCTGGATAGCACCCAAAGAGTTGTACTGAAAATGATAAGAACATTTTTGTGGCGATAATAGTTTATACCATAATTGTTTTAATCTAATACTCACTTTCTCTACGATAGCAAAATTCGTAGAATAGTTCTGATGACAGTTCTGAATAGCACCCACAGAGTTCTACCAAAAACTATAATAACATTATTTGTGACGATGACATTATATGAGATAATTAATGTGGGACTCACTTTTGTCATGTAAAAGTAATAAATTCGCACAAAAGGTCTGATGGCATTTCTTAATAGGACCCTAAGAGTTCTACCGGAAACTGTAATAACATTTTTTGTGGGGATAACAGTTAATGAGATAATAGCATTTTCGAGAGACCCACTTGGTCTACATTATAATAAATTGGCACAACCCTTTTGCTGACAGTTCTGGATAGCACAGAAAGAGTTCTTTTAAAACCCTCATAACATTTTTATGGTGCCAGTAGATTATGAAATGGATTGTGTGTTCACTCTGCAGTGGATGTACGCCGATGTAAAACTTACTGGCAGATAAAAACTGTGTGCCGGACCGGGTCTCTAACCCTAGGCTATGACGAAGGAATATCGTCACAATATCCTTTCGTCCAGGAGTGTTACTTCTGCAATCTACGTGGGACAACTTCTACGAAATTGGGAACGCAGGAGATGAGCTACTGCTGGAAGTACAGCTATGACGATGATCGTAAATTCTCACTTTTATTTTGGAAAACCGAGAACCGAAAACCCGGATGTATATTCTACTAAATACAAAAAGTCTAAATGTTCAGCACTATACAAGTGCCAGTACACCTTCTTAAGACTGACTGTAGTAACTGTATGTGGAAGCGTGGGATGTGCACGCTTAGATGATTCAAGGAGAGAAGGCTCGTCAGTGCAAAACAGATGGCTGAGAGAGCAGATACATTCACACGCGCCACTAACCAGATGGTGTCACACCTGTCAAGAATCGCACCAGATGCACAATGAGCTGTGGTGGAGTGCTGTTGGCGTGGTTACTTTGCAACTTACTTGATGGGCACCAATACACCGTTACATTAATGTACAATACTTGAGAAACAATGTCATTCACACACTCTGAGTTCCTTATCACTCAGTACTAGACTAAATTACCGGCCTAGTGATAAGTAGCCTCTGTACCTCACCGACTACACATCTTCGTCTTATAAGAAAAAAAGATAAAAATACCAAGGGACACAAAATGTAAATCCGGATAAACCGGAAATCCGGATTACTGAGGACCAAATAAACGAGGTTCTTGTTTACAAATTTCGTAGTCCTTATCAAAGTTAATACTGTATCCCCTCAACATAATAACACCTCTATCAGTCATGTTATTATTATTATTATTATTCGTTACAGTCAACTTTGGACTACGCTAAGCATCAGTCATTTCTTGTGCTTTTTCTTGCGTTCTTCCCAGTACTTCTTCATTTTTTCTGAGTGGGCTTCTTTACGTTCTTGCGACCAGGTTGTTCCCGTCTTCTTTGATTGCGTTCGGTCTTTGAATCCCTGTATTTTGTTGATGGCATTCCTATATTCCATTCTGTTGTAAACTGTCTCTGGTATAATGTTCATTTCTGCAATGTCTTCTTTTACTTCTTTCAGCCAGTTAATTTGTGTCTTTCTGCTTTCCATGTATTCCAGGATTTTCTTTGCCGTTCTTTCTGGTGCCATTCTTTTGACATGCCCATAGAAACTCAGTCTTCTCTTTTTAAAGGATGTTGTCAGTTTTTCAATTTTCTCGTATAACTCTTTATTGGATCGCAATTTATAATCCTGTCCATCCTTTTTAGGTCCTAAGATCTTTCTCAGTATTTTTCTCTCTTTTATTTCCAATTTCTCCAACAAACGTTTTCTGTTCAGTGGGATGCATTCAATCGCATACAAACTTTCTGGTTTTATTACCGCATTGTAGTGCCTGAGCTTGGCATTGATGGAGATCGACTTTTTATTGTATACATTTCGGCATAGCTGGTATGCCGTTTCCATCTTTATTGCTCTTTCCTGAAGTGAAACATTTGGTAACCCTGTCGGTGTAATCCATTCCCCTAGATACTTAAATTTATGAACTCTCTTAATTATTCCATATTTAGTTTGCAATGTCTGTGTTGGGTCTGTTTTGTCCTGTATCATCAGTTCTGTCTTTTCATACGATATTTGTAGACCTGTCTTCTCAGCGATCTCATGCAGCATTTCTATCTGAATCTTTGCTGTTTCGATGTCATCTGCCAATATTGCCATGTCATCAGCAAATGCCAGACATTCAATTTTTGTTTTATTTCTTCCTAACGTTATCCCATTTTTCACTCCAGCTTCTGCCATCTTCTTTCTCCATTCCCTGACCACTTTTTCAAGGACAATGTTAAACAACAGCGGGGAGAGCCCATCCCCTTGTCTAACACCTGTTCCAATTACAAACGGTTGTGACAATCTACCCAAAAACATCACTTGCGATTTTGTTCCCGTAAGGGTTTCCTGGATTAGACTTTTGCTTTTATCATCAATCCCAAATTCTTCTAATGTGTTAATCAGAGTTGGTCTATCAATAGAATCATAAGCTTTTTTGAAGTCTAGGAATGTAATTACTAGATTTTTCGATGTGCGTGCGCGAAGTTGTATTATGGAGAGTAGACTGAATATCTGTTCACTGCATGATCTTCCTTTTCTAAACCCAGCCTGATATTCACCCAGTTCTTTCTCTACCTGATTTTCAATCCTGTTTTGTAGTGCCTTGGATAGGATCTTATAGGCCACTGATAACAATGAGATACCTCTGTAGTTATTTGCATTTGTCTTGGCACCCTTCTTATGTAACGGATGAATCAATGCTGTCTTCCATTCCTCTGGAATCTTCTCTGTATTCCAAATCTCTTCAAACAGCGCCTCGAAATTATTTATTAAGTTTTGTCCTGCGTATTTCAGTAGTTCCGCGACTAACGAATCTTTACCAGATGCTTTATTGTTTTTCAATCCTTTCAAGATCTCTTTAATTTCTTCTTTATTAGGTGGTTCAGAGTCTGGTAGCTTAGTCTTAGGCTTCTCAAATGTCAAGGTTTCATCAGGTCTTTTGCAGCTTAGCAGCGTTTCAAAGTAGTTCGCTAGGTGTTGGCAATTTTGTTCCACGCTGGTGAGAAGCAGAGTGTCGGTGGTTTATATCTTGTTATTGTAGTTCTGAATGTTTGAAAGAAATTGCGTGTATTATTCTTCGAAAATTCATCTTGTATTTTCTGTATTTGTTGTGTGTCATATTTCCTTCGTTCACTTTTAACGATTTTCGTCGTTTCACGTCTTTGCGTTTTGAACTGCTCCCAGTCAGTTGGCCTTTTGGTTGAGTTGTATTTCTCCCAAGTTCTGGCTCTTTTCTGTAGTGCTTTCTCACAGACCTCATTCCACCAGGGATGCTTTTTCTTTTTGGTTAGTAAAATTGTTTGTTCTGCTGAGTCTCGTATTGAGGTTGCAATTTCTTCCCATTTGTGACTTTTGATTTTATCTGTCTTTTCCTCGTAGTCGTCTAAGACTTGCTGATTGAGCATTAAGTCCTGTACTCTGTATTTGGCTATTTTTGTTTCGTCACTCTTGTGACTTCTTTCTGGTGTTAATTTCATCTTAATTTAGGTCAGATAATGATCAGAATCAAAGTTGGCCCCTTTCACCACCTGTACATCTTGAATGTCCCTTGAATTATCACAGCTTATTGCCACGTGATCAATCTGGAACTCGCCAAGTAATTTGTTCGGTGATTTCCATGTTGTTTGTTTTTTGGGATTCTTCTGGAATTTAGTTGTCATAATGTTCAATTTGAATTTCTCACAAAACTCTACTAATCTCTGGCCATTCATGTTAGTTTTAGTGTGTGCTGTAAACCTCCCTGTGCTTTTTGATAATTCGTTTCTTCCAATTTGTGCATTAAAGTCTCCTAACAGAATTGTAGTGTGTTGCTCAGGGATCTTCCCTATTGTTTCTTCCAGTTCCTCCCAAAATGTCTGCACTTTCTCTGGATTTTGTTGGTTGTCTTTATTTATTGGTGCATGGGCATTTATAAGTGTGTACTTTTTATTTTTATTTCTGAATGTTATCAATGATATTCTTGGTGATTTAGATTTAAATTCTAGTACCTTAGTAGAAAATGAGTTATGTATCACAAATGCTGTGCCATATACCCGAAGACCTTTTGTATTCTTTACTATCTGTGCTGGTTTCCCTTTATAAATCCTGTACTGGTCTGCCTGTACTGTATCCTCATCTGGGTATCTTGTTTCTTGTATAGCCAGAACTTTTAGTTTGTGTTCA
Organism: Schistocerca americana; assembly: GCF_021461395.2. Taxonomy (NCBI): domain Eukaryota; kingdom Metazoa; phylum Arthropoda; class Insecta; order Orthoptera; family Acrididae; genus Schistocerca; species Schistocerca americana. Next base: position 1,097,272,254 of record NC_060119.1, on the reverse strand, counting down.
TCCATTAGTTTTGTCAGTTCTTTTTGTTTACCTGTTCTCAGCATTGAGTTCACGTTCAGTGTTCCTATGAACGTTTGATGTCTGTTCCTATGTTTAGCGTTAGGGATCCTAGGACCCTCCGACTGGTCTGTTGCGCAATGATGCTGGGCCCCCGGATCCGAATGCCCAGCTTCGGCGGTATTACCACCACGGGGAGGAAACTTTCTCATTGCACCTTCCATTTCTGATACTTGGTTAAAGCTGTTGTTTCCAGAGGTATACACCTCTTTCCACTAAGACTTAGTTCGCTACACTAAGAAGTTAATTCAGGCCGCTCCTCTGGAGTACAGACGCCTTTCGCAGCCGCTTCTCTGAAGTACAGACGCTGCTGATTGAAGATAACTCTTTCGCTCCAAAAGCCGTTGGGACATATAGTGTCTTCTTCCGCCTTCTGGACCGTTGGTTAATCTTCACCTCTACCGCCAGTTCCGCCGTTCCGATGATCTTCATCTCCGCCTTCACTGCCGTTGAGGTCTTCACCGTTACCCTGGCAAGGGACCCTTACGAGGTACTATCACCCGGGCCAGGTGAACCAAGGTTTTTTAACGAGGTTGTTACTCCTCCCCCTCCTTTTTCAACCGGGCTTGGGACCGGCTTTGGCGGAGTCAGTCATGTATTGAATTAGGATTTAAACATACTAATTAGTTCGTTTGTACAATATATTCATTTAAATATACTTACATTTCTATACATTGTAAAGACTTTTGACTCTCGCTGTAGTGTAACTCATCAAACTTCCACACTTCTTTTCTAACTAGAGGAAGTGTTTGCAACAATATTAACGACAACAATTTCAAATTTATTCGTTACACACAGCACATGTTTTTCTGTATCCTAGCGTCTGGTGAAGTTGCTACATAACTTTCATCCATGAGGGTCCTGGGCATATTTTTAGCTGTTAGTGGGTCCTGGATGTCATGAGAGCTCAAAACAATTACTGTTTTACGTAATAAAATTCATCTGGTTCTTCCTGATTCTAAAAATATACACTTCATGTACAGTACCTCGTAATTCTCGTGCTTAAATGTCATTTTGTTTAATTAGGCGTGCCGCGCCGGATTAGCCGAGCCGTCTATGGCGCTGCAGTCATGGACTGTGCGTCTGGTCCTGGCGGAGGTTCGAGTCCTCCCTCGGGCATGCGTGTGTGTGTTTGTCCTTAGGATAATTTAGGTTAAGTAGTGTGTAAGCTTAGGGACTGATGACTTTAGCAGTTAAGTCCCATAAGATTTCACACACATTTGAACATTTGAACATTTAATTTGGGCGCCGCAGTTTCCGTAGAACCTCGTTTATGTAATACCTTTGAAGAACCTGTCGACTGTCGTATGTGCAGGAAAAATGTTTACATGGCATAAAACAAAATTAGAATGCGTTTCAACAGTTGCAATACGTTATAATGGTGGAGTAAAAATGGTTCAAATGGCTCTGAGCATTATGGCACATAACCTCTGAGGTCGTCAGTCCACTAGAACTTAGAACTACTTAAACCTAACTAACCTAAAGATATCACACTCATCCATACCAGAGGCAGGATTCGAACCTGCGACTGGAGCGGTCGCGCACTGTAGCGCCTAGAACCGCTCGGCCACTCCGGCCAGCCTGATGGAGTAAAGATTAAAAACAATGATCAGAACAGGCTTCAAAACTAGGAACAACATGAAAATTGTGCTGGTATGGGCGGATAGGCAACATGTCACATAAACTGAAAAAGCTGCTAAAAGCATGAAAAAGGAGGCCAGAATAACAAAGAAAAGAAGCAAAACTAAAGAAAATGAAAAGGACATGAAAGGTATCAACAGGATTATGGAGCAGGAATGGTTTGTAATGTCTCCATTGAGAAGAAAATGACATACAAATTTTCTGCAATCAACGTGCTTGCGTACAGAGATACTGTTACCACTATTAATGCTACAAAAAAAAACTATGGATGAATAATAATATAGTGCTTGCCTACACATTGAACCACATTATTCAACAATGGATCAAATATTTTAAGCTGCAGCGTGTCATATTATGTTCTTAAATTATTAGGAGAAAAAGTTTCTATTAAAATACATTGTTTTTAAAATAATCAAAACATGAAACTGAAAAATATTACTGGTTTGCTGTTTCAACAAGGTAATAATTCAAAGAATAAAATTTGTTTTTTATCTTTTATTTGGAATAGCGTGTAAGTACATTGAACCTAAAATAACAGTTACGTGTAATTCAGTATGTAAGAAAAACATCAATATTCACTGCACAATGTATTCCACAGATTTACAATGTATTTCACCTAGAGCTCACAACACACCAATTCTTTGATAAAAGTTTCATTTGTGAATCTATTGACAGTCTTGCATTATTAAATTTCAAAGTACCAGGAAAAACTACAGGCCATGATGTACAGGTCCCCTTAACAGCTCTTCTTCAGGATACACTAAAACCCAGAAGAAAATACATATGTAGGGAATTCAGCAATAAATAAGCATAGAATTTATGAGGTGTGAAACAACTATGAAAAATAAGTACAAAAAATATGTACGTGAAATTTAGTAACTAAAACAGGAGGGCTGTGGTTCCAGAAACAAAGATACGAAGAACTAATGTAAGAGCTGTATTTGCGATATTTAGATATCAACTTTTAGGAATTTCTTACCTTATAAAGCAAAGTTCCTATGTAGGAACTACTTGTTTAGCCCCGTCAGTCTTGTAGCTGCCATTTGAAAATTATCCTGTCTTGACATGCATGAACAGGTGTGGAGAAATTATCGTTTCTTTTGAAGCTCTCTGTACATCTTTATACAGGTCATCGTATTGCTTCCAGTAGGTTCCATCGAAGACATATGCTGTGTAATGTTTGATGGAGCTATTATAATGAATGGCACCAACGAGAGTGTACTCTTTATTTTCGACTACGATTTCTTTCGTGATCGTTTGCAACACACATTTCTTCCTTTGATTCGGAGGAAACTGACCTTCAGTTAGTGGACAAGTTGTTATACTAGTATCCATCATCAAGTAGCATCCGAATTTGTTTTCTTCGACTGCTTCTCCTTTACATTTCTTGCATTTTATGATAGTCTTCAGACCTCCATTTGTTGCATCTACAGCCTTTTGCATGAAATTATAACCAAGTCTGAAAAGCACATACGTATCAACGGAAATATAATGTAGTTTCACATAGCATGAATTTAGGCACGTCAGACATGATATCTTTTTGTTGCAAATCGGGTTATCTTTTAATATTGTCTCGTATAATTCCCCAACATTCGAATCTGCATTCAGAGACAATATTTTTCAAGAGATTACCCCTTTTTTTAGGAATGGTATCACATATAAAATATCAAATCTCTGCTTAAAATGCTGGGAGTTTATAATTTTTTTGCCCAAAACATCCAAAGCCAGATCCAAAAATGGATGGCTCACCATTTGAATGGTACTTTTGAAATCATCACTGAGTGATATTGCTTGCATGAATAAGGTTATCAAAGAATCGAAACCGCACGTTCCCTTCAAGTTGTAGGTAGCAGATTTGAATTTGCTTGAGAACCCATTTGGGAAAAGCGGCAAAATTAATGTCTATGAATTTCTTACTCGAGTTACAGTTTGGGCAATCATCTAAATAGTTTTTCTTGCTCTTAGTTTGCATGCTCGATGTGACAATGATTTCATTTTGAAGCTTTTTCAGCATTGCACTCTCCTCCATTTTATTGTTACAGGTCTCTCGGTTTTCTTCTGTTTTCGAACCGCAGCACGAAGTAGGAGAAAATCTGTATTCAAAACTATTAATAACTTTGTTTAACTCTGTCTCATTGGCATCATCGAGTTGGGTCTCACTTCGTAGGGTATTGTTCAGTGTGCTCTCAGAATTATCAAAGATATGATTGCTTTTGGGGTTTGTTATCTTCAGCTTCTTATTTTTTCCTCTCCAGTTTTCCTCTTCATGGTAAGGCAACGATGCTTCAGTTGGTTTGTACTTCACAGCTTGCTTTGAATCTTGTTTTTCTATCATAAGTGGCGCTAACAGTTTTGTTTCCTCACGCAGCCACTTCAAATGTTGAAAAATGAATTTGTCTAACGTAAAGACAGCTTGTCAAAGCCCATTATCTGTAATTTTGAAAATTGTCCTTCAGTCGCTGCTGACGAACGAATAGATAAAGGAATGTGGAAAGAAGGATACATCACAGCTGTCCACAGTGGTATATAGTACATCAACTCTTTCAGCATCTCTGCTGCATTAGGAATGTTGTACGGATTCACATCAAAGAGATTGTCATCCTTAGTCTGATTCATGATGATTTCAGCTTCATTGTAGATACGTTCTGCCCTATCAATCCACGCGTTTGCAGTAGATTCCTTAGAGTTCAAAATTGATTCCAAAAGACAGTCAACATTGTTTTCATCATCAGTTTTCTTGTCATCATCTTTCTTTTCGTCAATATATGAATGACGTGAACCACCTCTGATGATGTTATCAAGGTGGCGCTGATGTTCCATTGATGAATATTCTTGACTGCACTCAACAATACCAAGATGTTCACTCAACGTAACAACCAAAAGTGAGCGCAAAACACATTCAATATCACGAAAATCTGTCATCATGTAAATATGGGCCAAAACTCGAAGATAACGTTGTTTGACTTGTGATTTACCTCTCGAGAAGCATTTCCACCTCGAAGTCAGGACCATAAAATGGTTTAAATCTATTCTCAAACAACACGAGGGTAGAATTACTCTTTCATGCAAAACAGTATGACTATAACACCTATTCAAATAATCTGTTAAGTCCGAGCAATTGGCTATTGCTCTAGAAATGGCAACCAACAAAGCCTTACCAAAATCAGTTACCATGATTTTTGGTCTGGGAGCTCCAGATCTGACGATTTCCATAAAGAAAAATGACAAGAATGATGGGTCATGCCTAGAGGATATCATCTGATAAGTTGGGCAACTGATTGATGATCGACTGACGATATTTGGATCTTTACTAGTGACGTTTACTTCGCGGATGCACATGTACTGATACAGGTATATGTACTTTGACTTAATTTCCACACAGTCAGCCCTGTTTGACAGATCCCCAAATCGTGAAATAACTCGAAATGCAACGCCACCTGTAGCATCTACTGAATCGTATACACCGCTATTAATTTGATGACAATATTTGTGCAACTGACTTTGATCTTTCAGCCAATATATACAGAAGAATGGGTTCAATCCGATTGCGTGAATTTCGTCCCGATGGGTTGTCTGTTTTGCAAATTGCAGGTTTTCAGCAGGCTTACTAGTTGTTATACCAAATCGTTTGACCCTTTCCTCTTCTTTAGCCTTTCTCAAGACATCAGCATTTGGTAAATTTGGAGGAATCATGTCTCCGAAAGACATATTTTTCGCTTCATAATTTCGCCAAAGAGCTGCAGGCATCATGTTATCAACCAATTTAGCAGCTACCTGTTGTCTTCTCGTGCCACGAAGTTGTCTTCTTTTCAGATGAATACTATCGTCTGAAAAGTTTGAAAGTCTGCAGTTTAGAATAATATCGTTGTCCTTTTTTGGCTTCTTCAGAGCAATCCCTTCGAAAGTGACTCCGCATTCTGTAGATTTTTCTTTGATTTTCAAGAAGTACTTTGAACTTGAACCTTCACAAACTTTCGCGTATTTTAAAGAAAAGGCACATGGAATTTTGTGATATTCATAAATTTTATCAGCCATCAAATCGGTCCATTTCCATATTTCCAGTCTTGAAGGCTTTCCAAGTTTCCTCTTTGTTGGTTTTATGGTAGACCATTTTTCTACTGACTGTAGTAAGTCGATTTCCTTTGTCATGTCCTTGTTGCACGAAGAACCAAAAACATTCCACGACTCATCTTTGCTGTCGTCGTCTTTTTCTTCAACGAAACATTCCAGCCTGAAAGTGTTTCTGACAAAAGTAAGCAGATCATGACGATCTTCTTTAATTGTTGTGTAAGTATGTTTTGAAGACATTTTCGAGCCGATGTCGGCCATGGCATCGGACAGTTTTTGGAAGACCGGATGAGATGGCGTGAATTGAATGCCTCTATCATCGATTATTTTAAATTCCTCCGTGCTGAGAAGACGTTTCAATTCTGGTAGATTGTACATTTTTGTGGTTATTACGGTTCATAAATATCACTTAAACAACAGCACCGTCTGCACAATAGGCACCGACTGCACAAGAGCTCTGACTGAACGAGCATAATGATTATTCGCATGAGAGTGAGCAGTATTGTTACGTTTAGTCATTAGGGGCAGATCAAGGAGCGAAATGCAGCGCTGGCGGGCTGCTTCACACGACGCGGCGCGCTCCACTCAAAAAGTGCAGCTGTTGTTGTCATTAGCTTCGATGCTACGGCGAGAAGCTTTGATGCTACCTCTATTGTAACTACTACACTGACGTCATTTGCTAATTGTTTAAAAGACGCAGTTCACGTGTTCATTGTTTCCAGATGTAGTGCCATGACTTTTGCATTGTTGCTGTGCTTTGTTTATTATTTTTTGGTCTTGAGAGGTCTCAGCGACGTATCATAGTTTCCATTGTCCTTCCATCGGGCGCAGCTGTTCAGATTGACACATGTCTAAATTTTCTGTAAATTACTTTTCAACAATTTGCAGTATTGGCGCTGCTTCGTTAACAGCTTCCCTTTTCCATATGCTTTTCATTGTTGTGTGATTCTGTAAATTACTTGTCAACAATTGGCAGCACTGGCGCCTTCTCGTTATAGCTTCCTTTCTCTGTATGCCTTTCATTGTTGTATAATTCAGTATCGACGCTAATGCTCTCTTGATGAGATATGAGCCGATTGCTCGTTTTTATCCACTGTGCCCTTCGTATTTCATTTCAGCAATTAATTTATTTGTTTATCAACGTAGTAAGTAGTACAAAGCTAATCCAGACTGTAAACTGCACTTAAATTCTGTTTGAACAGTTTTATAGTCATTGTCCGCTGCCTGAACGTCAAATATCAGATTAATATACTGCGCCTAGTTGCGTTATTTTATAGGAATTTTATTATATTAAGTGGGAAGTACTAGATCATGTTGAAGAAATCCAAAGCATATTGTTCGAAGAGGATAATATTATTCGAAATTTACCTGGACCAATAGGTGCAGCCAAAGCAGCCTTTGTGATGCTATAATTACCTCATAGATGACGATATTTGTCTATTGTAGTTTTGTATTCCAATCAGAATTTTGAGAGCATCAAAGCTTCATTTCAGCGTGAGAGAGGGGTAAAAGCAATAGATGTTATTGAACTGAAAGCCTTCATCAGTCTCTTGTTTTTAATTGTTGTTAACAAAAGTAACAGATAAAGCCTGGGAGATCTGTGCGGAATTGATGGTGATGGCATTGAAAAATTTCACATCGCAAATGGACATAAAACGTTTCAAATTTATTGTGGAGTGTCTTAGATTTTACAGTTGCGCTATTCGTGATGAAAGGAGACAATTAGACAAGCTAACAGCAATTCGGGAAATATTTACTGTGTTTGTACGCAACTACCACAAATCTTACAACCTTGGAGAAAATGTTACAGTAGACAAGAAGCTGGAAAGATTCTGTGGAAGGTACAGTTTTCGCCAATATTTACCTATCAAAACAAACGAGTATGGATTCTTAAGTGTGGATTCTTAAGTATTTTACCTGTACAATTTGGAAATATACGCTGTGTTGCAACCAGAAGGATTTACCAACTGAGCAATAAACATTTTGATGTTGTTCTGTGACTGTGTAAACCTATATATCAGTCAGGTCGAAATGTGAAAGCGGACAACTGGTTTACTAGTACTGGAATGATAATAGAGCTATGAAGGGAGAATTTTTCTTTTGTTGGCATGATGAAGAAAAACAAGCGTGAGATTTCTCTAGAGTTTGCTATCAGCAAAAGAAGGGCTACCCACATTTCCTTTTTTGGCTTCCACATGACTGAACTCTAGTTTCCTTCGTACCTAAAAAGGGGAAGTGTGTGATCCTGGCATCACGTTTGCATGAAGATAATTCGATAGATGCTGACACTGTAGATAAACGGAAGCCATCCATCGTATATTTTACAATAGCTTTAAGTGTGGTATTTTCACAGCGGATAAGCCGAATGCTTTGTACAACGCTGCAAGAAACGTGCGCCGCTGGTCAATGGTTATATTTTTGTAATGATCAGTACAGTTGGAATCTATGCTCAGGTGATTTATTGTGTGGCAACAGTAAGAATTGTATCAGAAGGAAAGGGTTCCTGTATCAGCTATGTTATACATTGTTGTTTTCTACGCTAAATTCTGCAGAACTATTGAAATTTTGTACAGAGAACTCTAGAACTATGACTTATCTATCAAGAACTCTCAAAAAATATATATATTTCTTGAAAAAATGGTGCCAGCTTCACAGTAGGAGCTCTTATGGGGTTCTAAATTAAGGTACAATTACCTCTTAAACTATTACCTGAACAAAAAAATTCTACTAGGATTTTCGATAGAACTTTTCACGTGGTGTCCAGAACTGTCATCAGAACTGTTGTACGAATATATTTATATTTTCTGTAGACAAAGTGTGTCCCACATTAAATCAATTTATCACAAACTATTATCGCCATAGAAAAACGTTATTAGGATTTTCGATAGAGGTCTTGGGGCTCTGTTCATAACTGTCCTCAGAACTGTTGTGCAAGTTTAATTTTTGCGAGAATTGACAAAAAATGTTTCGATACGAAAATGTTTTCGAGTATTTTTGTTTTCTTCGCTAAATTCTGCAGAACTATTCAAATTTTGTACAAAGAACTCTAGAACTATGGCATATCTATCAAGAACTTTGAAAAAAATATACATTTCTGAAAAAAAGGGTGCCAACTTCACAGTAAGTGAAAAGATTTTCTCCTTAAATTGCAATTATCTCGTAAACTATTAGCTGCACAAACAAATGTTACTTGGATTTTCAACAGAACTCTTGGAGCTCTGTTCAGAACTGTACTCAGCACCGTTGTACTTATTTACATTATGCGGAAATTGTCAAAGAATGTTTCCAATACGAAAATTTTTTCGAGTATTGTTGTTTTCTTCGTTACATTTTGCAGAACTATTGAAATTTTGTGCAAAGAACCCTAAAACTAAGGCACATCTAACAAGAACTGTGAAAAAAATGTATATTTCTCGAAAAAGGGATGCTAACTTCACACAACTTGAACAGACGCATTACGACAGTGAAGCTATGATCTAATGCAAGACATGTTTGTGTTGTAATTTTTCAATCTCAGTGCAAGTGCTCAACCTACTACTCGGGGGAGCAGATTATTTGCACTGACAACACACTGACGAATCAAGACATACTCGCTGAACTCAAATAAAGCCTGCTGGCTTTAACTACCCTATCTAAGGATCTTATGCAACCAGCAACGCCTTAAAAAACCACATAGGGGATTTTAATATTCTCTCGCTGACTACGTGAAGACTGTTGGTCGTACGGAAAAATGAACAGTAACATTTTGGAGGAACATTAATGTCGTTAAATTTTATACTAGAATACGTTTTCACTGAAAGCCATGGTTTTGCAGTTATTCGATAAAAACGTGTTAGAAAGTCATTTTTGTACATTTTTCTTGAATACTTCGAAAACTACGCCACTTCATTTTTTCTTTTGGACTCAGGATATTAAAATGCTGTGAGTGGTATTTGAAGGCATTGCGGGTTGCATAAAACCAATAGGTTAGGGCAGCTGAAACACCTTGTATAGGCAGAGCAGAAACGAACAGAAAAGTATTGTAGCGAAGATGTGTTTCGCAAACGGCGAAAGCCAATAACATATACGACTCTGACAAACGTCAAATATTTTATGGCCTGATACCATGCATCTCGGAAACAGCGAACTTGATCGGTTGCTCGAGTGAGCTCAACCATCTACTTACAGTGCAAGAAAACATTACAATTTACGTGTTTCTAAGGTCACGTCCATCATAAGAATCTCCAAAAGTGGCCAACATAAAATATAAATACGAACAGTAAAATAGCGGAGTCGCTTTCCTTGCAACCCTCGCTTCTTACGACGTACGTTCGCATCACCGTCAACTGACAAAACAGACTAAAATTACAGGTCAGCTGTTGTCCTGAGTATTGACAGCATCACATAAACAACCATCCGTGTGCGTGGCCCATATATCCCCATGAACGACACACCCTAAACCTGAGTGACAGAAACGGATTTGAAACGCCACTGCCGGCCGCTGTGACCAAGCCGTTCTAGGCGCTTCAGTCCGGAACCGCGTTGCTGCTACGGTCGCACGTTCGAATCCTGCCTCGGGCGTGTGTGTGTGGGAAGTCCTTAGGTTAGTTAGGTTTAATTAGGTCTAAGTCTAGGGCCCTGATGACCTCAGATGTTAAGTCCCATAGTGCTTACAGCCATTTGTACCATTTTTGAAACGCCACTGTCGCGAATGTGTATTTTCATATTCTGTTTATAATAATGGCATTCATTTTATAATTGCTACATTTTTTCTACAATTACAGTAATTTCTCCGGATAATTAAAGTTTCCTTCAAACTGAAAACGTATTCCGAGTTACAACATTGTCATGTACTCATTAGCGAATATGCTACTGAACTTTAAAGGAGTTACAAATCGTAGAAAGCTCGTCGATACTCTATTTAATCGTCTGTCTGTTACTTGATTACTTAACTAGACCTCAGTAATCAGTAAGTTACGCCAAACTCAGCAGAAGTGTTTGAAAAAAACGGTTACAAGTTAAAAACAGTTAAAAACATTTCAAAAACACAGTTCATTTGACAATGCCACATGTTTCAGGGTAGAAGTGCTTTTTCCGTTTAAAGGTGAAAAATGCTGCATCACTGATGAATTATGATTTAGCCGGCCGGAGTGGCCGTGCGGTTAAAGGCGCTACAGTCCGGAACCGCGTGACCGCTACGGTCGCAGGTTCGAATCCTGCCTCGGGCATAGATGTGTGTGATGTCCTTAGGTTAGTTAGGTTTAAGTAGTTCTAAGTTCTAGGGGACTCATGACTACAGCAGTTAAGTCCCATAGTGCTCAGAGCCATTTTTTGAATTATGACTTAACTGTCCACACGTTATGTAACTAATTTTAAATTTACACCGAATTTCACTCACCATAAATCTCTGTAATTCAAGAATTAGCAATATCTTCCAAATACCTTTAATATATGATAGAGCACATAACAGTGTAGAACTCGAAATAATTAAACGTGCTACACAGAACACACCCTCAAGTCTGACAAGAAAAAAACCTGTAGAAACTTGCGGAAACTGCTTACGGCGGTCTTTAGTGTACATATATTTATGTAATTCTAAAATATGTCACTATACTAAAGTACCGAGCGAAAACATTCCTAGGTACTATATTCCCTGGATACAACACTCTCCCATACTTTGTAATAATACGACCCTTCATATTTTCCTTAATTAGATTTCTTAATTATTACTAAGTCCCATAAATTAAACTATCCTGTCGAACAGTAGCTTACAAAGCTACAGAATCGTAGTGGGATGCCTTTTCTCCGGCCAGAGAGACCTTGAGCACGACACAGATCCAGGTCAGTGGTGTGAGGAGCATTTCACTATGTGCCAAGATACTTGCGCGTTAGTGTATACATCTGAGATGACTCGGAAAATGGGAACGAAACAATCATAACTCGAATTGTAAATATTAATAACGTCGCTCAGCTCATCTTTAATTCAGAAAATGTAGGGGGGAGGGGGAGTCTATCACATCATTCACCATAACTATGGCACTTTTACAATGCAGGAGACTTCGATTGTTTGCTAAATAAACGAGGGTGGCAGAGTCGTCCTCCGAAGAAGTGCGACACATTACGATGTTGTGTAGTAGATCTTGTAGCACAACAAATCTGTAAATCGGCGCTTCGACATGATACACTCAAGATCCCCATCTAGGTTATCACATTAGTACTATTTTCCACTTTCATTATCACAAGTCGCTGTACCCACTGCCTAGCGTCGAAACCCCATGGGCTAAGTGTGGCCATCGCAGACGGTTAGTAGCTTTCCTTAGAGCCAACCGAAGAGCTTGTTTTCATCTGTCCACCTACTCGCTGCTCTCCCATCGGTCTCGTGCCCTCGATCTTTTTTCCGTGATTACTTCATTTGGACTCTCTCCATCCCTTCTCACAACGTGACCAAATACAATTTTTTGCTTGCCACGAGAAGAAAGGCGCCTGGAGACATTTAAATTGTATAACAATGAAAACATTAGATGCTCTTTCGGTCCATTTTATGTGCCAGAACCAAAGTTCAAACGCATCAATGTGTCGGTTGTCTACGGCATTGGCAGGCCTTGTTTCGCAACCTTAAAAGAAGACGGAAAACACGAGTTTTTCCACAAGCCTTATATTGCATGGTTCGTTACCGCTCTATTCTGACAGACCTTGTGAGCTGCTTCATAGGCACTCCCCCCTAGCATAATCCGCCTTATTCTTCGCAACTTCCAGTAACGCACGTGGTCCAGCCAAGATAGATGAAGCAATGCTCAATGTCTACTTCCTATAACAATCCTGTGAGCTGGACCTGCAGTCTGGACTCGCTGAGATTGATGTTTAATCCATATGAGAGACTAACATTCTTTACTTTTTTCAATAGCTCATCAGATTCGTCTTTGCCACTGGCTAGAACACTGTCATCAGCAAATCAAAGATTATTAATAGTTCTTCCACTGACTGAGATACCTTTACTACTACCGTCAAGAGCTTTCCTAATGACGTGTTCGGCATATATGTTGTACACTTGAGAATAGGATGCAAGTCTGTCAGGCACTTTTATATACAGTGAAGAACTCAGACATACCAATTAATTAAGTACGTCAAAATCAGAAGTGCATTTCTGTAACCTTGACGGTGTTAACTCTGTTTTTATTTATTAATTACAGCTTCGCCTAATCATATCAGAAGCCACACGTTATCAATTTACAGCGTGGTAGGTATTACCGACTGCGAGGAACATCATTAAATGAACTGGTTCAAATGGTTCAAATGGCTCTGACCACTATGGGACTCAACTTCTCAGGTCATTAGTCCCCTAGAACTTAGAACTAGTTAAACCTAACTAACCTAAGGACATCACACACATCCATGCCCGAGGCAGGATTCGAACCTGCGACCGTAGCAGCCGTGCGGTTCCGGACTGAGCGCCGAGAACCGCTAGACCACCGCGGCCGGCAAATGAACTGGAAAACGGAGCAGATAGAAGATTGACTTAATACTTACTCGAAAGATCAATTCTGAGACAGACTAATTTCATCTTGCTTCTGAAATGCTTTTACCCCATGTATCTGTACGGCAACAGGGATACCGCTCATGGGCCAAGTGTTTGAGAAATTTTAGTGGCAAGTTCTCTTATTCTCCCGAACAATGAGACGTGACTGATTTGGAGGTATAATACAGTACCTCTTTAGATAATTACAACGTTCTTCATTCGTCAGTAAACAAGAGACAAATCGTTGCCAATGAAACTTTAACATAATTCTTCATCGTGAAAGGAGCGGAAGTATTAAACTTGCTCCAATAAATGAATTTGTGCCTGTCAAAAAACGATGCGAACTGGAAGAAACACGAACTATTATAACACTTTTTTTACCAACTGCAAAAGAAATATATCTGAATGATTATGCAATGAAAAAGTCATCGTAGATATGAAGACATTAGAAACGTAGATGGAAGCATGTAGTCGAAAGTTTACCTACGGGTATGTTGATACCTGTACAAAGTCTGTCCTAGAACTGGAGGCAAATTTGGAGAGAGAGGCATGCAAAGACGACAGTCGTGAAACTAGGGCATCCTCTGAAGAAGTCTGTCGAAGAGACCCCGTGATGGCGAACTGCAAAAGTGTCATTTGTGATGGACGTCTTTGTAGTGCCGGCGCACGGCGCACGGACCCACTCGACCCACAGCGTGCCTTGTAAACAAATAACGCCAGAGCGGCGCCCGCGCGCTGACGCAGCAGGTAAATGGAACGGCCTCCGCTAATGAAAGTGCCCGCCACGTGGCATCATGTCGACGGGAGCAGCAGAGCAGAGCCGACACAGGAATGCGGTGGCCCTCCTCAACTCTGGACGTGACCCGAATGTAGGCCACCAGCGAAACACGGGGCTCTCGCTCGAGGCCGTGGACTGTTCGCTGTGAGCAGTTCTTCGCTGACGTCACAGAGGCAGCACGCGAGGACCACGAGAAAGACAGGCCGCGGCGCGTACGTCACGAAGGTAGTGCTGCGTTCGTTCGCTCGCTCAAATCAGCAGACAAACTACGTTACTACACCTGTTAACTTGTAACTAGGCGTGTCCGTACAAACGAAAACTCGATATTCTACTGGGATCCGCTATTATGGGATCTTACTGTTATTAGTCCTATAATGATGGGAAATCAATGGGGCTACTTATAATTTGTTACGGCTGTACTGGCGTACAATAAAATAAAATCGTGCTAAAATTATAATCAGTTGCATGAGGCACCACTTCCAGCATGTAATGTGTGCTGTTAAGCAGAAGGGACTAAAAGCTATAAACAAGCCGTTATGCCATTTATATCGAGTACTCATCTTAAATTAAATTTTGCTGTAGTACTGTTAATCAGTAAGACTTCATAACAGCAGATTCCAGTGGAAGATACAATTCTCGTTAGTACTTACACGCCCAGCTGCTAGTTAACAGGTTTTTAAACGCATTTAGTCTGCTGAGCGAGCGAGAAAATTCAGGACTACCTTCGTGACGTACGTGCCGCGGCCTGTCTTTCTCGTGGGCCTCGGGCAGTACGACTCCTAACTACAGCGGCCATCAGTAAAATAGGCACCATCACAATCCTACAGCATTCTCAGTTCTTCAAATGTTTCGTAAAAATTTTAAAAAATGGACATACCTATTTTTATTCTGGAATATGATGGAGTACTTTCTAAAATAAAATTCTTGCCCAGTGATACGAAAAGAAATTAAAAATTAACGGCACGAATATATGAATAAAAATATTTTGTAGTTCAGCGGAAAAAAACAGAACCACTGACATATTTGTACTGAAAATAATATATGAACGGTGTCAAGGTTTATGGAAGCTTGTGCTATTTTTTTACAGTGAAAACATAGAAGTATAAAATACCGTAAGAGATGTGAAACTGTTCCACCTGTGTAAGGAAAAATGTCGTCGATGATGTATTTGCGTTCTATTGGACTCTATAGAAAATTTCAAGCGAAAATGTTAAGAAAACAATGAAATTAATTTTGATAACATGTGAGGCATCATTACTATATCGTGTCATGTATGAAAATATTTCATTTACGAGAGACTCAGTGCGCGACAATGCACGAGTACTTATTTCCCACGGCTCTCCTTAATACGACTGAGAACATTCCCTACCTCCTGAAAACTGTTATTTGTAGCTCTTACTGACCGTTCGTCACTGCACCTACCGCCAGAATCGCTGATATACGCCATGCAAAAGTAGCTGTAGGCACTTTTGGGCCTGTATTTCCGTTAAGTCGAGCATTTCTTTTTTGTGAAACTCAAGTTCTATCTAAGTATACTACAAGACTGTTGTTCTCAGCACGCAGTAACTGCATTTTACACAAAACTCTGTTCTTGTCGGCCGCGCGGGATTATCCGAGCGGTCTCAGGCGCTGCAGTCATGGACTGTGCGGCTGGTCCCGGCAGAGGTTCGAGTCCTCCCTCGGGCATGGGTGTGTGTGTTTGTCCTTAGGATAATTTAGGTTAAGTAGTGTGTAAGCTTAGGAACTGATGACCTTAGCAGTTAAGTCCAATAAGATTTCACACACATTTGAACATTTTGTTCTTGTCGCTGCGATTTCTCTGCATTCCGTTAAGAATATTTGTCCATTATTATACTTTCTGAAACAAAAACTAAATGAGTGGGGAAGCCGAAGAACGGGGATTTCTAAAACAGTGTAATTAATTTTTTCACAGAGATGATTCCATATTATTCTAGTCGTCGGATACTCTTCTCTGTTGTAGTGGCTCTGAGCACTTTGGGACTTAACATCTGAGGTCATCAGAACTACTTAAACCTAATTAACCTAAGGAAATCACACACATCCATGCCCGAGGCAGGATTCGAAGCGCCTAGAACCACTCGGCCACAGCGGCCAACCCTCTGTCGTAGTATCGAAGCACAGTTCTATGCACAATTTTTTTTTTCAAAATCAACAAATTTCGTAATTTCCGTTTTCATTTGTAACCCACTCTTGCAGAATCGAAACACATGCTCAGTCCTAGAGCTTCTGTCAACGTTAGAGCACTGTTAACAAGAAATACAGCTGATTCCGAAAATACCACAAGGTTTTGTTGTTTATGAACTTGCGCAAAATTAGTGTTAGTCTTGGCTTCTTCACTGCTGGTCAGATCAGTAGAAAATCTTCAGTACGTTCGATACGACAATGTTAGACCGTTTTACTATGTCTTTTAGCCCTTTACACGCACAGATCGGACTAGTACTACATGTAGGACCTTGCTCTTGCATTTCATGTAGAGCCAAATACAGGTCAGTGCACAGTTCCACGGAGTACAAAACTATACGTGAACACATGATGTCGCACAGAACCAGAACATTCAGCTGTCCCTGGTGATGACCTACTGAACTGTTACCAGTGTACAGGCGGCAACAAGGCTATGTGGCGGGCGAATCACAGTAGCGTAGGCGAACCCCAGGGAGCAGGTGTGACCTTGAAGTGTCTAATTTCGTGACAGTCGCTCTGATGATAGCAGCCAAATGAAACAATCGAATGTCAGTTGTTTGAAAGCGATCGATTCTTTCGGTTGTAGTTTTACGTATTGGTTACTCATCTATTCTGTTGCGTGGAACCTGTCTGTAGGAGCAACAGAAAGGAAACAGTCGACGTAGTCTGGCGCATTCAGTACTGAGCGGAAACATTCGATCGTTTTGTAATTGTTAAATAATTATCGTTGGGTGCACTCTAATATCGCCTGTCGTCACTATTACTGCTATTCCGAAATTTGCTTTTTGTTGAGTGCCATTAAGTAGCTTTTAGTTCAGTTTTTCGTCCATGGTTATCAGCAGACGTTTTCTTAATACTGAACTTTGTACCTGGATCAAAGTGATCCAAGGGTAAATTCAATGAGATACACAGTACCTTCAAGAATAATGCATGTAATGAAACTAAATTAAAGAAAGTCATAGAAAATTGGCGAAAAATAACGATTATTTCATGAAAAAATTGGTGTCCCGACAGGTGGCAGTCTGCTTCCAAAGCAAGTGATAATAAAAATTCGTCTTATATGCATCCTGTTCATGTCAACTACGTATTTACCGAAAGAGAATTATCGATGGCGTGTGCAAACCAGAGTGAACAGACAGACACAGAGCTCCCATACATTTAAATAAAAACGTAATTCTTCATTTAGCTAAACAGAAATTTGTAATATAGCGTCAGTCATCAACCTTTGTGAACTAACCAAACATCCATAGTTAATACCAGAAGTAAGTAAAATTCGTATTTAGGTAAACACATGCATACATTTTGAAAATATTTCATGTTTATAAGTATACTTTTTAGTCACCTCTCCTTGAAATAATATACGTTGTATGTCTCCATAAAGTTGGCAACCCTAGTCATCGTTCATGTGTAACGGAAAACGCTGAAAAAGTGTTTAAGCGAAATTGCTCAATCCTGGAGACTAAGTGTGAACATTCGTATAAACTGCCGTAATTTTCAAAGACTTGGAGCAGTCAATGGTCAAACAGTGAGTGAAAACGTTCATATAATTGATGATAGCTGTAGAGACTACTTTCTTTCGGTTGTTTCATTCGACTGGAAGAACAGACTGAACGAAAAAACAATCGACTTTTCATTCGGTTGTTAAAACCAGTCGACTGTCTCCCATCACCAGCCCTAACGACGCCCAGTCATGTCGTGTCACAAACCACCCAATTCATATGGCTCACTATCTAATTTGCTATAACTTTTCACAACCTGTGTTTCGTGCCTATATCGCCAACATACCTAATTTCCAATTTGTCGTTGCAGTGGTGTGGTTTGGAGACAGTTTGATATTTTACTTGGGTTCTTGTAACACAAACTCAGTGCAGATGTTTCTTAAATTTATTATATTATTTTCTACATATATAAGGAGAAGAAGGGTGACTGTAAGTCAAATCCAAATCCAAGGCTGTATAAACAGGCATAACTAGGTAAAAGACAGTTGTGCCGCTTAGGAAAATTAAAAAAAAGTCTTTGGAGAATAGACGAGTAACTGTATAAATATAAAGAGCTCAGTTTCCAAGCTACTACTAAGCAAAGAAGGAAAGGCAGAAAGTGGAGGAAATATGTAGGACTGTTCAAGAGAAATGAAACTTAGAGCGGTATTATAAAAAGAGAAGAGGGAGTAGATGAAGATGAAATGGGAGAAGAATTTGACAGAGCACTGGAAGACCTGTCTAAACAAAGCCCCTGCAGAAGACGAGACTCCCTCAGAATTATCGATATCGTTGGGCGAGCCAGCCGTGACAAAACTGTCCCACCTGGTGTGTAAAACGTACGACAGAGGCAAAATATAGTCAGTATTCAAGACGAAAGTAATTTCAGTTCTAAAGAAGCCAGACGTTGACCTGTTTGAATATTACAGCCGGCTAGGTGTGACCGAGCGGTTCTAGGCCCTTCAGTCTGGAGCCGCGCGACTGCTACGGTCGCAGGTTAGAATCCTGCCTTGGGCACGGATGTGTGTGATGTCACTAGTTAGGTTTAAGTAGTTCTAAGTTCTGGGGGACTGATGACCTCAGATGTTAAGACCCGTAGTGCTCAGAGCCATTTGAACCATTTTTTGAATATCACCGAAGTATCAGTTTAATGAGAAATTTACGGAAGGTGGCAAAACTGATAGAAGACAACCTCAATAAGACCATTTTGGTTTCCGGAGAAACGTAGGAACACGCAAGAGCATGCCCAACCTACGACTTGTCTCAGAATATAACATGAAGAGTGGCAAACCCACGTTTATAGCATTTGTAGATGTAGAGGTTGTTTTGATAATGTTGACTGGAATACATTCTTTGAAGTTCTGAAGGTAGGAGGCATGAAATAGAAGAAGTAACTGATTAATTAGAGCTTGTTCAGAATCGAAACTGACCCATCCGGTTGAAATCGCCTCGCAGATTATCGGCTAGAGCTGGTTGGCCGGCCAGCCTGGATGTGGGTTTTAGGCGATTTCTCATATCCGACGAAGTAAATATCTGGTTAATACCCACGCCCCACCTCAAACACACACTAAGTAAACACGTAAAAACGTTATCACACTTGAACTTGCCTTCTATACCAGACGCAAACGGGGGTGTCACAGATTCCTTCCCGGGGCGAATGGAAGAGCAGTCGGCCACCAAATTCCGCTAACGCTGTCAAAACCGATATATAACAATACCGACGCCGTAGAGAAATGGGGAAAGGCAAAAAGCGAAGAAGAAGGAGAAGTAGTTCATAAACCAGACGACAGTTACTGGACTCTAAGGACATGAAAGGGCCGCGCGGGATTAGCCGAGCGGTATTAGGCGCTGCAGTCATAGACTGTACGGCTGATCCCGGCGGAGGTTCGAGTCCTCCCTCGGGCATGGTTATGTGTGTTTGTATTTAGGATAATTTAGATTAAGTAGTGTGTAAGCTTAGGGACTGATGACCTTAGCAGTTAAGTCCCATAAGATTTCACACACTTTTGAACATTTGACATGAAAGGAAAACAGTCGTCGAGAAGGGAGCGAGACCGATTTGTAGCGCGAGGTGTACCCGAACTTCACTGACAACGTTTTGGAGATTGATCAGGAATATTTTATTAGTATTGTAGTATGAGGCACTACTGATCTCAGGTATTTCGTGTGAGAGTAATAGTATTTGATTTCATACTCCGATTTATGTAACTGTATTACACTGAACATATAGGCACAACAGTGCGAATGTCAACGGTGTGTGGTGTTTGTGTTGTTTGGGAACAAAGTTTTGCCCTCAGGTGTTTTTTGCGAGTGTTAGATGAAAGTTAATAAGAGGTTTTTGTATTATGAAATGGCAGTTATGGACCTCTTGTATGGGTGCACTGAATGCAAGAGAAGGGTGGCTCAGTGACTCTGCACCGAGCTGTTCTCGCACCGTCTGCAATCGCAGTGTAGTAGCTTTGCATCTTCGGGTTATCACATTGCTCTGTGTTTTATGTTGTATACTTTTCCGGTATTGAGACGGTATATCCACATAAACAGAAGGTAACTGGGCCAACAAACCAAACAAATCATAATTATATTATTACCCCGCAATACTACGGCTCCCTTATACCAAAACGCTTATAAAATATCCCTGAACAGCCCAAACTTTGGTGGTGGAGTTCATATTCAAGCTGAATACCGCTCGGCATACATCTTCATTGATGAAATACCCCTCACATGGTCTGACCATTTTGTCTTGCAGATGGTGTGTGTATTCAGGATGCAGCCATTTACTTCATCGTAAAACTAAGTGTTTATATATCTATGTCGTTTGTGTTTTTATTAACTATTTTTCTCTTTTCTCCAGGTCTCTATGCGTGCTGAACAATTACATTTTTAGATGTACTATTGCGATTCTTAGAAATTTCATGCCATGAAGCTGTACTACGATGTCTGATCGCAAATTAGTAAGTCATTTCACAACATGTGTTATTCAGAAAAATCATTAAATTATCCTTTTCCCCTGATTTCATCTCATATTGTGTTTCAAAAAAGATAGAAGAAAAAATTTTGAGGCCTTGTAGGTGGCGCAGTGAATGCAGCAAAAACAAGGAAATGAAACTAATGTCACACGCACTCACAGAAAATTGAGTATCCTCATTTTAAAAAAAGAAGAAAAAAGATTTTTTATAACTAACTTCTTTTACAGATTCCATTCTGTTTCCTTACAGGCGCAGATCCAAAATGGGAGGTCAAAGGGAATTATGACATTTCCCACCCCTTCTTCTCCTCCCATCAAAAGACATTTAATTAAAGTTGCTTATGTTTTTATACACATTAATTTGCTAATTTCTCAGTTATATTTCGGAGAATAAAGTATCATGAAAACTAAGGATCTCAAAAATGGCCAACTCTAGGAAATTGAGAGCCATTTCTAATACTAGATACAACTTAGTTTCTTGTCAGATGGCAAAACCACATAAATAGGACTGCGGCAACAGGAAAAATTCCAGGCATTCACAGGCTGATAATTTCCGCTGCCCGGAACAAATCTAACACTTCGTGACTCTACAGGTGTAATCCGAAAGCTACAGGAAGGTCAGTCAGGAAAGAGAGAGTTGAAAACACACTTCATAAAAAAGTAAATAGAGAAATGAAAATAAAAGGGTGACTGACTTTCCCGAACGTAGGCAGAAAAAAAAACAGCTAGATAGTGTCAGTCTGCAGACCTGTGTCTACAATCGTAGAGATAAATGACATAATGACATTATGACGAAAGCAGAATTTCCATTCAAAGCGTGGAAATTACAGATTTCTGAAGAGTGCGAGTTTGTTGCTATTACTGTTGTCAGATTACCATCATGATACATATCCTTCTCAATTTTTACAGGAATTTACTTTGAAATAATGTATTTTTTAATAATTTCAGTTTCTTGAGCGTCAAGCTAAAATAATGTTTCAAACACTGTTAAAAACTAAATATTGCTGTTATGTTAAAAGTCTGTTATATCTTTTATAGTTACTAAAATTCTAGGCTTATGTGGCGTATAAGACGTGGGGTGTCAACAAGTTATTTTTGCAGAAAAATGCGGATACAGTAACAAAACTTAAAAAGCTTACTAGAGGTTCATTATTTATGGTAGCTGTTACCGCATTTTCTACGGTAAATGTAGCAGACAGCACAAAGAACAGTCGTTAAACTTGCAGTGGATTTATGCAGCTCCTTATGTTTTCTATTCAAGTGTTTTAAAGAGAAAGAGATCTATACTGAAATCAAAATAAACTCTTCTGTCGTGAAATTTAGCCACCTGCTGCTACGGTCGCAGGTTCGAATCCTGCCTCGGGAATGGATGAGTGTGATGTCCTTAGGTTAGTTAGGTTTAAGTAGTTCTAAGCCTAGGGGACTGACGACGTCAGATGTTAAGTCCCATAGTGCTTAGAGCCATTTTTTTGTCGTGAAATTTGTGTCTGATATTCTCCGGTTGTTACAATTAGTGAAGAGACTTCAGTGCATATACAGTTAATTTGCCAGAAATATGACGTATTTGTGAGTCACTGTAATACAGAGTGGGTCTCATTAAGAGCGTTCGAAACAGTCGTGGAGCTGCGGTGAGGTTCAACGACATGCGGACAAATGTCCCGGAAACGCCGACCACATGACACTGACAGACTGTCGCGTTGGCTCGGTCATTCCAATATCAGACGAACAGAAATCTCATACACTTTCATGGGTTTTGAAAGCGGCGTTTTTTTGCGAAATTCTGCTTCGTGAGTAAATACGTAATAACCGACAGTGGTTGATAAAAAGCCGTTATCGTGGTAACATATTTGTTAAATATAATGTGGAAACAATCACTTTTTAAAGTAGACCTATTTAATTGCAAGAAGTTTCAGGTAAGCATATTATGAGATGGTGATATAATCCTTTATGACTTACCGTGTGAGGTGGCGCAGTGGTTAGGACACTGGACTCGCATTCGGGAGGACTATGGTTCGAACGCGCGTCCGGCCATCCTGATTTCCTTAAAGCGCTTCAGGCATCGTTCCTGTGAAAGGTTACGACCGACTTCCTTCCCCGTCCTTCCCTAATCTGGTGGGACCGATGACCTTGCTGTCTGGTCCCCTCTGCCAAATCAGCCTACCAATAAAACTCTGTGACTCGCGTCCTGTTCACATTACGTCCATTATATTCAGAGTCATATCTCGCAGTGTTAAGGTAAACTCTGCCTGGTATTTGCGAGGCACCTATTTCTAAAAGGAAATACTAAAAGTAACTACACCTTGAGCAAAGCTGTTTATTCGATGAAGATCACCATTACCGAAGTAATATGTCGTTAGCAGTTACCTGCAATTTCTCACTTCACATAATGCCCTTGTTCCACATCAACCCCAGATAGCAAAAAGAGCTGTCGAACTCGCAAAGAACGTACCCAAAACAAGAAAACGAAAGTTTATACGAATATAGACGTCGGCCCATCCGAATTAGGCTGTAGAACAGTTTTTAACTTTCTTGGTCATTGAACCGTACTATCAGCCTGCGGCGATAAATACGTAGATACATATAGTAGACAACGTTGTCAGGGTGTGGGAGCATTGTTGTACATTTCCTTCCTGGTACTAGACTGAATTCCTAAAACACACTCGTTACGCATTATAACAGGATAATGAAACATTTGACCAACATTTAAAGAAAGAAGTTGTTTTGAATTGCTTTTAAACACCAAAATTGTCACTAACAAGTAAGCATCATTCCATTTGTACCATAAGTATTCAGGGTTTGCATAAGGCAATTAACCCATGTTCTGTTCTGTACAAATGAGAGGAGGCTTCGAGACAATTTTAAAGATCGAAAACGGGATAGTAAGACAAGCAGATCAGAGTTTTGATCACGTCGAAAAGATCATTGCCCAAGGTCACTACTACAAAACAGATAACGGACATCTGGAACTTTATTCCAATGACTTACTACCACATAGTTCTTTTTGTCATCTCCATGAAGATTTAATCCAAAACTAATAAACGCGTCTATGATGCATAATTTCTTTTTCTGTTGCGAAATGGTAAGTTGACCATCTCCGAGGAGAGCATCCGTAACGTTGGGGTATATTTCCATAGGGTTTAAAACGTACTCAACAAAAATTATTCTCTTTTGGAATTTCTCAATGCCTGTAGGGACGGATGCAGAATTTTGACGATATCGTGTGAAAGCACTTTATGATTTCAGACTGTGAACGAGCGTGGTCCATGAAATTACTGAAAGTCCCGTATTCTATAGCTTCTACACAAATTACGAAATTTGGGACCGAAAAAGTAGGTTCATGTGAATGAAATAGCTTTGCAGAAATGAATAGGCTTCCACAGGATGTCCTTGCGCGGAAACATGCATCAAGCTGCAGTGAAGACAGAAACCAGATGAAACAAGGAGTACGCTCTTAACTCCCGCACTCCCCCAAATTTGAGAAGACTAAAATCTCATATATTACTGAAGACTATAATATTGTAAAGGTAATAGGATGGTATTAAGAAACTTTCAGGACCTTCAAAGCGGAGTAAGCATATGAACACTCCGATATACAGCAAAATAAAGCGTGAATGAGATAAATATTGCCCTCTGGAAAGTCGGATTACGTTGTTGAGCAACTCGGGGCTTCGTGTATCATTCAACTCTACACACAGTTGGAGACAATTAACGGTCGTAAGGAATTAGCGAACTTTCTCGGTGCTAAAGCCTTAGGAGAGATAGGGGGAACACCGACGCCTGAAGAAATTTTTGTTTTATTTCTGAATCTGTCCATGGAAAACTCATGATACCTCACGTGACCTAGGAATGTTAGACGCACAGCCGTACAGGGAAAATCGAAAAAATATCGAACATTTTTGAAGCTCTGTACATATTTTCTCAAGTCTGCAACCTGTCAGTATTGCCCCAAGTACCTGTGAAACATCAACACCCTTACAAGGCAACACCAATTTCATCAAATATAGAAGGAAATTATTCCTGTTCTAAGAAAGTAACACAATTTATGATCTTAACAAGCATCAAAATACGTTTTTCGAAAATGGTGTACAAGTTGAAAAAAATAAATCAACCTATACTGTATTGAAAACTAGAACTCTGTTTACATTTGTTGATGGTGCTTTTCTTATGCTTGTTTTAGGATTTCTCTTTGTAAAAACCAGAAACTCAGTCTTTTCCATCCATTTTAGTGATTTTATTGAAATTCGATTAAGACCTTGTTTTCGGGCAGGGTCAAAGGGAACCCACCGCATTGGATCCAGAGAAATACCGTAGGATAACTGTGTCAATTTGTAATATGGTTGACTAAGTCTTGCCCTTATACATGAGTAGAAACAGATCTTCTCCTACGGAAGATTTACTCTCTGACTTTGCTTTCAATCGTTTATGAAGTGTACCTTTTAGTATGTTCAGCTTCTGTGATAAGGTGTTCAGTGATTTTCATGAGTGCATTGAATTCACTCACTTCATTAAACTTAATGCCTATTTCATTGTTCCTTTACTCCATTTAGCCCATCCTGATTTTCTCTTTCTTGTTCTCGTCATCCTAAATTAGTTATAAGGCCTCACTTAAGAGTTAACAACTTTCTTCTCAACTTTATTGTTATTGCTGTCAGAAAGTACTGAAACGCTCATCTTAGTTTAAGTATAAACTAAACATAACGTCAAAATTCAATACAAATTTACTTTTAGCGCCACAATAAAACTATTGTTTGCAAAACTCCTCGCCTCTGTTCCCTACTTCTGGCATCATCCGCAATTCTGCAGCGATATCCTCCACTGACTAAAGAGCTACTCAGCTGAAAAGACGATGGTGTCTGTATTGCCTGGCATGTCAATGTTCCCCCAGTCTACTTTATAGGGAACTTTCAGAGTATGAGCAGTAACTAATGGTCCGCCTTCGTGGACATGAACGTTGAAAGTAATTCGACGGAATGTAAACCAGTCAATAGACCGCAAAATGACCACAATACGCGAGAACACAAACTCAAAAATCATCATTATAGCTGCAGAACGCAGAGTTTCGTCTTTGGTGCAGTTCCAGTTGCTGTACGTATGCCACTGCCTGGATCCTGCTGCGTCATCCTCCAGACCGATTAGCGAATCTAGGTGGTGCTGTAGACGATGAACACAACCGCCGACCGGGGGCCGATGAGGGACAGTCGGTATAGGCTATAGCGAAGCTAGATAACATGTTTCATGTGACGACACAGTGGACAACTTCGGCACTGATGTGGCTAAGCGAAGGGAAAGAAATCATGACTGTCCGCATCAAACATGTCAGAAGACTGATGACTCAGAACAAAAATTATGTGACTGAGCTCGGATATTGTACTATGCGGGCAGCGAACAGACACAGACTAAAGCGGTATTTGGAGGTATGATATGAACCTATTATTCGCCCTCCGTAATAGCACTAGCTAGGATCTGATTGCTCATTTCATTGTAATGTTCTTCCTTGACTTTAGTAGTCATAGATTTCAACGTAAGTTACACATCACTCTGCATGAGATTTCATCTATGTCACCTATACGAAAATAATATACACTCGACATTTTACGTTAAGGAGGGATCATTTATCTCACGTTTTTGAGCAGACGTCTGATTTCAGAAGTATGTGTCCCATATGCAAACTTCCGTAAGCTAGAAATTGTATGTTTTTCACCGAAGCGGGCAGCAGGTACTCGAGGACATCACATTCTTGGCTATTGTTACAAAAAAGTTTGTGCAGAATTTACAGGCATGGAGCACGTGAAGAAAGTGGTTCAAATGGCTCTGAGCACTAAGGGACTTTAACTGCTGAGGTCATCAGTCCCCTAGAACTACTTAAACCTAACTAACCTAAGGACAGCACACACATCCATGCCCAAGGCAGGATTCGAACCTGCGACCGTAGTGGTCGCGCGTATCTACATCTACATCTACATCCATACTCCGCAAGCCACCTGACGGTGTGTGACGGAGGGTACTCTGAGTACCTCTATCGGTTCTCCCTTCTATTCCAGTCTCATATTGTTCGTCGAAAGAAGGATTGTCGGTATGCTTCTGTGTGGGTTCTAATCTCTCTGATTTTATCCTCATGGTCTCTTCGCGAGATATAAGTAGGAGGGAGCAATATACTGCTTGACTCTTCGGTGAAGGTATGTTCTCGAAACTTTAACAAATGCCCGTACCGAGCTACTGAGAGTCTCTCCTGCAGAGTCTTCCACTGGAGTTTATCTATCATCTCCGTAACGCTTTCGCGATTACTAAATGATCCTGTAACGAAGTGCGCTGCTCTCCGTTGGATCTTCTCTATCTTTTCTATCAACCTTATCTGGTACGGATCCCACACTGCTGAGCAGTATTCAAGCAGTGGGCGAACAAGCGTACTGTAACCTACTTCCTTTGTTTTCGGATTGCATTTCCTTAGGATTCTTCCAATGAATCTCAGTCTGGCATCTGCTTTACCGACGATCAACTTCATATGATCATTCCATTTTAAATCACTCCTAATGCGTACTCCCAGATAATTTATGGAATTAACTGCTTCTAGTTGCTAACCTGCTATATTGTAGCTAAATGATAAGGTATCTATCTTTCTATGTATTCGCAGCACATTACACTTGTCTACATCGAGATTCAATTGCCATTCCCTGCACCATGCGTCAATTCGCTGCAGATCCTCCTGTATTTCAGTACAATTTTCCATTGTTACAACCTCTCGATACACCACAGCATCATCTGCAAAAAGCCTCAGTGAACTTCCGATGTCATCCGCAGGGTCATTTATGTATATTGTGAATACCAACGGTCCTATGACACTCCCCTGCGGCACACTTGAAATCACTCTCACTTCGGAAGACTTCTCTCCATTGAGAATGACATGCTGCGTTCTGTTATCTAGGAACTCTTCAATCCAATCACACAATTGGTCTGATAGTCCATATGCTCTTACTTTGTTCATTAAACGACTGTGGGGAACTGTATCGAACGCCTTGCGGAAGTCAAGAAACACGGCATCTACCTGTGAACTCGTGTCTATGGCCCTCTGAGTCTCGTGGACGAATGGCGCGAGCTGGGTTTCACACGACCGTCTTTTTCGAAACCCATGCTGATTCCTACAGAGTAGATTTCTAGTCTCCAGGAAAGTCATTATACTCGAACATAATACGTGTTCCAAAATTCTACAACTGATCGACGTTAGAGATATAGGTCTATAGTTCTGCACATCTGTTCGACGACCCTTCTTGAAAATGGGGATGACCTGTGCCCTTTTCCAATCCTTTGGAACGCTACGCTCTTCTAGAGACCTACGGTACACCGCTGCAAGAAGGGGGGCAAGTTCCTTCGCGTACTCTGTGTAAAATCGAACTGGTATCTCATCAGGTCCAGCGGCCTTTCCTCTTTTGAGCGATTTTAATTGTTTCTCTATCCCTCTGTCGTCTATTTCTATATCTACCATTTTGTCATCTGTACGACAATCTAGAGGAGGAACTACAGTGCAGTCTTCCTCTGTGAAACAGCTTTGGGAAAAGACATTTAGTATTTCGGCCTTTAGTCTGTCATCCTCTGTTTCAGTACCATTTTCGTCACAGAGTGTCTGGACATTTTGTTTTGATCCACCTACTGCTTTGACATAAGACCAAAATTTCTTAGGATTTTCTGCCAAGTCAGTACATAGAACTTTACTTTCGAATTCATTGAACGCCTCTCGCATAGCCCTCCTCACACTACATTTCGCTTCGCGTAATTTTTGTTTGTCTGCAAGGCTTTGGCTATGTTTATGTTTGCTGTGAAGTTCCCTTTGCTTCCGCAGCAGTTTTCTAACTCCGTTGTTGTACCGCGGTGGCTCTTTTCCGTCTCTTACGATCTTGCTTGGCACATACTCATCTAATGCATATTGTGCGATGGTTTAGAACTTTGTCCACTGATCCTCAACACTATCTGTACTTGAGACAAAGCTTTTGTGTTGAGCCGTCAGGTACTCTGTAATCTGCTTTTTGTCACTTTTGCTAAACAGAAAAATCTTCCTACCTTTTTTAATATTTCTATTTACGGCTGAAATAATCGATGCCGCAACCGCTTTATGATCGCTGATTCCCTGTTCTGCGTTAACTGTTTCAAATAGACTGTAGCGCCTAGAACCGTTCGGCCACACCGGCCGGCGGCTATTGTTACAACAAATGACATTTGCTTACTTGAACACTATGTCGTTTCATGTAATTTTTCGTGAAAAACTGAAATCGGAGGCCTGAATCTCAGTACCTTAAAGCTGTTTCTAAATTTTAAAATGTTTTCGAAGTTTACATCTTGAAAAATTGGATGAAATGTTACACTAAAGAGCGTACAGTTCCTTTGCATAGAAATGTTTGGTACGAAAATGTTTAATTCACATTTTTAATTTCAAATGAAAATACAGTAACTTTTGCTACCTATATCATAAATTTGAAGGAAGGAAAATCTGTAGAGGTTTACTCTCCGAAAACCGATAATTAGTTTTGCAGAATCTAGAGTACTTGCAGCTTAATACTTCTCTGTTTTCAACATAAAATAGAGCATCGTTTTATGAGGAAGTGCCTTACAGCAATGTTGCATCTGACAGATGGGAGATGGGTCGCTCTGCCTTGATCTGAGTGAGACTAACTGCAAACTGGAAATAGTGAAGAGACAAAATGCAGAACTGTAATTCCTCTCTGTTGGTTTAATATCGCTTTAGCAGAGGTGCAACATTTCCTGCCGTCTGTATCCGAAGCGACGTATTTCGTAACTTGATAACTTGAGTATAAAGACGATGATCTGTAAAAGACAGCAATAAGTTTCCTGTTTAAAACAAAGAAATCATACGTTCAAAAAACTGTAATATTCCATGATGTCCCACAACAAATTTCGCGTTTTTTTCAACCGAAACTTGCTGAGAATACCCCCCATATACTGTACGTCGCGTAGCGATTGTGCCAGTAACGTAAGACAAAACAGTGTCCTTGGAAAAGCATTAGAGAGAGTCTATTTCCCTCTCTCGATACGGGAAAGGACAGGGGATCTCTACTGTTGTAGTAAAGTACCTCCGCCTTCACTGCAAGTGCCTCGTGGAATGTATTTATGTAAATATTGTCACTCGTCATCTCGACGCATACGTCAGAATAAGTGGTCTACTTGAGGACGCGCTTTCACAGTCTCCCAAATGACACCACTTAGAGTGGAAGCTGGCTTATGGGTCTCTGTGAGGTGGCAGGGCGCGGGCCATCGCCGCTTCGCAGCGCCTCTGCCGCCCCTAACAAGCTGAGACGGGCGGCCGTGGCAGCGCAAACATGTCGCGACGCGTAATACGGCGCACCCCGTCGCCACGCCCTGTGTACCTTCCGCGCGGCCTCGGGCAGACACCTGCCGACCTGGTGACCCAGTAACTCCCAGGGCGGCCCCTAAAGCTCCGTCCTAATCCCGGCAGCAAATGGCGGGCTCAGGGCGCGCCGAGGCCCTGCGCTGGGAGCGCTTCTTAGGATGCGAAGCGACCACGGAGAGGTCCCTGGCATTTCTCACCAGAATCCCGTGATGAAGTGGGTGCTGCCGTAACATTAGAGTCTGCGCAGATCCAACTTATGTAACAGGTGGCAAACACTCCTAACAATGACTACACAGAAACTGCGTAATACTGTCGCGTCCCGACACAGCCTCACTATACCAGAATGAAGTAAGTGCGAACAGCGTAGCGCAATCGGGATGTTAACGACAATGGGTTAGTTATAAATTGCTGTCAACCTTTATACCGGAGATGAGAGGGAGAGAATCTCCTTGGTTTGAAGCAAATAGGTTTGAAATGGGCGCCTCTACATGAGCCTTAGGAAGTCATAAATGGACCAGAAATATTGGCATCTTAACTAAACAAATACGTTACAGAATTGCAATAGGCAGAAAAGATTGGTTAGTTTCTATCAAGTTTATTCTCACATATACTTACGTGTGGTGTTGGACCCAAAACCCCTTAGTAAGATTCAGTCAATTTATTCGGACATGCTACTTCGAAGCTAATTGCCGGTACATATAAGAAACCAGTACAAAGCAACCACTTTTTCTTGGTTAGCACTGAAATTGTTGTTGTTGTTGTGGTCTTCAGTCCTGAGACTGGTTTGATGCAGCTCTCCATGCTACTCTATCCTCTACAAGCTTTTTCATCTCCCAGTACCTACTGCAACCTACATCCTTCTGAATCCGCTTGGTGTATTCATCTCTTGGTCTCCCTCTACGATTTTTACCCTCCACGCTGCCCTCCAATACTAAATTGGTGATCCCTTGATGCCTCAGAACATGTCCTACCAACCGATCCCTTCTTCTGGTCAAGTTGTGCCACAAACTTCTCTTCTCCCCAATCCTATTCAATACTTCCTCATTAGTTATGTGATCTACCCATCTAATCTTCAGCATTCTTCTGTAGCACCACATTTCGAAAGCTTCTATTCTCTTTTTGTCCAAACTATTTATCGTCCATGTTTCACTTCCATACATGGCTACAGTCCATGCGAATACTTTCAGAAATGATTTCCTGACACTTAAATCAATACTGGATGTTAACAAATTTCTCTTCTTCAGAAACGCTTTCCTTGCCATTGCCAGCCTACATTTTATATCCTCTCTACTTCGACCATCATCAGTTATTTTGCTCCCCAAATAGCAAACCTCCTTTACTACTTTAAGTGCCTCATTTCCTAATCTAATTCCCTCAGCATCACCCGACTTAATTAGACTACATTCCATTATCCTTGTTTTGCTTTTGTTGATGTTCATCTTATATCCTCCTTTCAAGACACTGTCCATTCCATTCAACTGCTCTTCCAAGTCCTTTGCTGTCTCTGACAGAATTACAATGTCATCGGCGAACCTCAAAGTTTTTATTTCTTTTCCATGAATTTTAATACCTACTCCGAATTTTTCTTTTGTTTCCTTTACTGCTTGCTCAATATACAGATTGAACAACATCGGGGAGAGGCTACAACCCTGTCTTACTCTCTTCCCAACCACTGCTTCCCTTTCATGTCCCTCGACTCTTATAACTGCTATATGGTTTCTGTACAAATTGTAAACAGCCTTTCGCTCCCTGTATTTTACCCCTGCCACCTTTCGAATTTGAAAGAGAGTATTCCAGTCAACATTGTCAAAAGCTTTCTCTAAGTCTACAAATGATAGAAACGTAGGTTTGCCTTTCCTTAATCTTTCTTCTAAGATAAGTCGTAAGGTCAGTATTGCCTCACGTGTTCCAGTGTTTCTACGGAATCCAAACTGATCTTCCCCGAGGTTGGCTTCTACTAGTTTTTCCATTCGTCTGTAAAGAATTCGTGATAGTATTTTACAGCTGTAACTTATTAAGCTGATAGTTCGGTAATTTTCACATCTGTCAACACCTGCTTTCTTTGGGATTGGAATTATTATATTCTTCTTGAAGTCTGAGGGTATTTCGCCTGTTTCATACATCTTGCTCACCAGATGGTAGAGTTTTGTCAGGACTGGCTCTCCCACGGCCGTCAGTAGTTCCAATGGAATATTGTCTACTCCGGGGGCCTTGTTTCGACTCAGGTCTTTCAGTGCTCTGTCAAACTCTTCACGCAGTATCGTATCACCCATTTCATCTTCATCTACATCCTCTTCCATTTCCATAATATTGTCCTCAAGTACATCGCCCTTGTATAGACCCTCTATATACTCCTTCCACCTTTCTGCTTTCCCTTCTTTGCTTAGAACTGGGTTTCCATCTGAGCTCTTGATATTCATACAAGTCGTTCTCTTATCTCCAAAGGTCTCTTTAATTTTCCTGTAGGCGGTATCTAGCTTACCCCTAGTGAGATAGGCCTCTACATCCTTACATTTGTCCTCTAGCCATCCCTGCTTAGCCATTTTGCACTTCCTGTCGATCTCATTTTTGAGACGTTTGTATTCCTTTTTGCCTGTTTCACTTACTGCATTTTTATATTTTCTCCTTTCATCAATTAAATTCAATATTTCTTCTGTTACCCAAGGATTTCTACTAGCCCTCGTCTTTTTACCTACTTGATCCTCTGCTGCCTTCACTACTTCATCCCTCAAAGCTACCCATTCTTCTTCTAGTGTATTTATTTCCCCCATTCCTGTCAATTGCTCCCTTATGCTCTCCCTGAATCTCTGTACAACCTCTGGTTCTTTTAGTTTATCCAGGTCCCATCTCCTTAAATTCCCACCTTTTTGCAGTTTCTTCAGTTTTAATCTACAGGTCATAACCAATAGATTGTGGTCAGAGTCCACATCTGCCCCTGGAAATGTCTTACAATTTAAAACCTGGTTCCTAAATCTCTGTCTTACCATTATATAATCTATCTGATACCTTTTAGTATCTCCAGGGTTCTTCCATGTATATAACCTCCTTTCATGATTCTTAAACCAAGTGTTAGTTATGATTAGTTGTGCTCTGTGCAAAATTCTACCAGGCGGCTTCCTCTTTCATTTCTGTCCCCCAATCCATATTCACCTACTATGTTTCCTTCTCTCCCTTTTCCTACACTCGAATTCCAGTCACCCACGACTATTAAATTTTCGTCTCCCTTCACAATCTGAATAATTTCTTTTATTTCATCATACATTTCTTCAATTTCTTCGTCATCTGCAGAGCTAGTTGGCATATAAACTTGTACTACTGTAGTAGGTGTGGGCTTCGTATCTATCTTGGCCACAAAAATGCGTTCACTATGCTGTTTGTAGTAGCTTACCCGCATTCCTATTTTCCTATTCATTATTAAACCTACTCCTGCATTACCCCTATTTGATTTTGTGTTTATAACCCTGTAGTCACCTGACCAGAAGTCTTGTTCCTCCTGCCACCGAACTTCACTAATTCCCACTATATCTAACTTCAACCTATCCATTTCCCTTTTTAAATTTTCTAACCTACCTGCCCGATTAAGGGATCTGACATTCCACGCTCCGATCCGTAGAACGCCAGTTTTCTTTCTTCTGATAACGACATCCTCTTGAGTAGTCCCCGCCCGGAGATCCGAATGGGGGACTATTTTACCTCCGGAATATTTTACCCAAGAGGACGCCATCATCATGTAATCATACAGTAAAGCACTGAAATCTCTCTAAGTAATTGAGACAATGACTGACAGCCTCTGTTCAACACTGTTGCTGTTGTTGTGGTCTTCAGTCCTGAGACTGGTTTGATGCAGCTCTCCATGCCAATCTATCCTGTGCAAGCTTCTTCATCTCCCAGTACTTATTGCAACCTACATCCTTCTGAATCTGCTTAGTGTATTCATCTCTTGGTCTCCCTCTCCGATTTTTACCCTCCAAGCTGCGCACCAATGCTAAATTTGTGATCCCTTGATGCCTCAGTACACGCCCTACCAACCGGTCCGTCTTCTAGTCAAGTTGTGCGACAAACTCCTCTCTTATTCTATTCAATACCTCCTCATTAGATATGTGATCTGCCCATCTAATCTTCAGCATTCTTCTGTAGCACCACATTTCGAAAGCTTCTATTCTCTTTTTGTCCAAACTATTTATCGTCCATGTTTCACTTCCATACATGGCTACACTCCATACAAATACTTTCAGAAACCACTTCCTGACACTTAAATCTATACTTGATGTTAACAAATTCCTATTCTTCAGAAACGCTTTCCTTGCCATTGCCAGTCTACATTTTATATCCTCTCTACTTCGACCATCATCAGTTATTTTGCTCCCCAAATATCAAAACTCCTTTACTACTTTAAGTGTCTCATTTCCTAATCTAACTCCCTCAGCATCACCCGACTTAATTCGACTACATTCCATTATCCTCGTTTTACTTTTGTTGATGTTCATCTTATGTCCTCCTTTCAAGATACTGTCCATTCCGTTCAACTGCTCTTCCAAGTCCTTTGCTGTCTCTGACAGAATTACAATGTCATCGGCGAACCTCAAAGTTTTTATTTCTTCTCCATGGATTTTAAAACATACTCCGAATTTTCCTTTTGTTTCCTTTACTGCTTGCTGAATATACAGATTGAACAGCATCGGGGAGAAGCTACAACCCTGTCTCACTCCCTTCCCAACCACGGCTTCCCTTATATGCCCCTCGAGTCTTATAACTGCCATCTGGTTTCTGTACAAATTGTAAATAGCCTTTCGCTCCCTGTATTTTACCCCTGCCACCTTTCGAATTTGAAAGAGAGTATTCCAGTCAACATTGTCAAAAGCTTTCTATAAGTCTACAAATGCTAGAAACGTAGGTTTGCCTTTCCTTAATCTTTCTTCTAAGATAAGTCGTAAGGTTCAACACTATTCCAATGAAACTCTAAAAATCCTACTTGACCTGCAGTTCCTGAGTGTCCACCAGAGTCTATCACCGTCTTCTCGTAGTTGAAGTCTTTATCAGCTGTATCAGCTGCTAAGGGCCTGCCGGCCGAAGTGGCCATGCGGTTCTAGGCGCTGCAGTCTGTAACCGCGAGACCGCAACGGTCGCAGGTTCGAAACCTGCCTCGGGCATGGATGTGTGTGATGTCCTTAGGTTTGTTAGGTTTAACTAGTTCTAAGTTCTAGGGGACTAATGACCTCAGAAGTTGAGTCCCATAGTGCTCAGAGCCATTTGTACCATTTTTTGCTATGGGCCTACTCGGCCCCGCTGGCGTCTCGCTGCGGAATCTCCAAACTGCCGTCACTGGCTCTGAATCTGCATCTGGATCTCTGCTTCTAACTATTCCACTGCCCGGCCTTTTATTTCGTTTCTCGTGTACTTGGGTGCACACTAGTTAATTTGTTTCACACGACCCTTTCATTTCTAAGTGATCGGATTGCACAAGAATGCCTATGGTTCCACACGACACTTTCGTTTCTAGCTGCATTTGGTTCTACACGAGTCTTTTCCGCATGTGACTGACACTCTCTCTTGCTGTATTATCGCCATGGTGTTTACGTCTTCCACTGCGCAAGTTTCATTCATGCTGCTTCCTCTGGCAGGAATTCAAACACTAAGTTATTTGATCAACAAGCCATACTTGGCAGCCTCCGCCGCTTATCTTGTCCCTACGTCCTGCTGGACTATTTCTTAATGTTGGCTGGCTGTTTGCCTATGGAGCCTGGACTCTTATTATGGTCACAAAAGCTAGAATAAAAATTAAAATTTTCTACGGCCATACCAATACTTTTAACTAGCTAAGTGCCAGCTGCGTGGTCTGCACATACATTTTTTTGTTTTTCTTTAGTCGAGTTTTTGTGACGTTCACAAACTGTAAAATCTTCTTCTAGGCTTTTCGCACTAATTAGAGCAACAGAAGCACGGTGCTTTCCGAATTACTTCTGACCAAAACGAGATTCTGTTACCTGGCGTCAGGGGTCGTTAATCATGCCTTTTGAGTACTTGTGGTATTCCCATAAAATATTTCATCCCCTAACACGGACTTCTTTTGAGGCCAATTATTAGTTTTCATAGATTTAGCTATAAATGTGTTTTAATATAACTAAATATTTTAACAAAAATTTTCATCCCCTATTTAACTTTCTTAGGGATTGAATTTCCAAAAAAACCTTGAAACACGTATTATTTTTATTTGTATCCACGAAGCCAAATACAAATTTTCAGAGATTTAGTTTCAAAAATGAAACTTCCTGGCAGATTAAAACTGTGTGCCGGACCGAGACTCGAACTCGGGAACTTTGCCTCCGCGGGAAAGTGCTCTACCACTTGCCCGCGAAAGGCAAAGCTCCCGAGTTCCAGTCTCGGTCCGGCACACTGTTTTAATCTGCCAGGAAGTTTCATATAAGCGCACACTCCGCTGCAGAGTGAAAATCTCATTCTAGTTTCACTCCTTATTTTACCCCATTATGTGTTAAATTAGGAAAAACACTAAATCACCTACTTTTTTTATTTCTAATCGAGAACGTAAATATCATTCAACAGTTGTATCTTTAGAAATGCTGTAGTACTACTTTAATAATAATAATTTATTTACGTTATAAATTTTCACCCACTATTTTACCCCCCTTAGTGACTGAATTTTAAAAAAATGCCGAAACGAGAGTTCCTCTATTTCTGACAGAGCAACCAAATATCAATTTTCGTAGTTCTAGCTTCAAAATTGGCTTAGTATTAGTAGCGACATAGTCTCAAAAAACTTCTCTTTTCCTACTTCACCTCCTTCGTGATGTAATTTCGAACAATCCCCTACTAAATGATGCCTGCAGTGTAATATCAAGAGGTTTGGGCTGGGTGGCGATGTATCAGTGAATCAGTCGGGCCCTGTTTCATCCCCTTAGGTGGTGAACTGTCAAAAACATTGAAACATATAATTTTTTATTTCAGACCGAGGAGCCAAATTCAGATTTTCATAGATTGAACTTTCATAATGGATTTCATTTTTAACATTTATCCCCTTTTTCACCACCTTAGATGCTCAATTTCCAAAATCATTGAAACGCAATATTTTTTTTTATTTGTCACCAAGAAGTCAAATACCAGTTTTCATAGATGTAGCTCTATAAATGCTTTAGTAATTCCTTCATAATGATTTTTTTTCAGAGAAATTTTCGTTCACTTTTGCACTCTATAGGTCAAATTTACAGAAACGCTGTAAGACGTGTTTCTTTATTTATGACCTAGAAACCAACTACCAATTTTCATAGTTCTAGCTTCAAGGTTGCCTTAAAAGTGCCATTTTTCAAAAACCTTTCATCCCCTTAGGGGTGCAATTTCGAAAAAAATCCTTCTTAATCGACGTCTACGGTATAAGATCAACAAATTCCCCAATTTTAAGTTTCAGTCTTTAGCGGTTTGGGCTAGGTGATAATGTGTCAGTCAGTCAGTACATTTCGTTTTATATATAAAGTTTACATTTTTACTTCCTTACGGACTATTTTGCCTAACTATCTGTCAGTGAACACATGCTCTGGACCTTTTATTTAATAACTTTTCAAAATACCAGTTTATAAAAATTCTCTAAAAATTTTCTTTAATTTTGCATAAACCACCAGGGTAGCCAAAATAATAACAGTCTTCCACAGTAAAAGCCAAATGCAAGAAACAGTAGCAAGTAATTTAAGCCCATAGTGATTTCGTTTCAGCTCATGGTGATTGTGCAAACCTCCAGGAATAAAAGCAATAAAAATCAAAAATATTAAAATCAGATAATAAATTTACACTGTTCAAACAGAAATCCAAATAAAACTCCACTGTGAGAAACGTCCGCTAAACGCAATAATAATCAAACATCTTTAAAGCGGAGAGTAAAATTACAGTACTACGTTAAATATAAATTAAAGCGGAGGACCAAATAAAATTACTTTCGGCCTCGCTTAATATAGCCTGCGGTACTGCTGAATTATGTATTGCAAAATAATTAGAATTACCCTGATGCCTGAAAAATGTCGAACTGCGTGTTATTCAGATGCGTATGCATCAGCAAGACAAACACAATTTTATTCACTGAGCACGGCTACGTAAATTTCTAGTTCAGCTTAAAGCTTGTGCTCACAACTAGTCACATAATCACTTAACAGCAGTACAAGTTAACATAATCAAACTCTTAGAGGTACTACGTGACAAAATACAGATTGCTGCTATAGTAGTGTAATGACGTATTTATTGTAATGGATCCAATTCGGCTACATTTGCACCTTCAGACCATCTGGGCAAGTTACCTCTGTTTTATTACAATGTTGGTCAGTCGTATTTTCGGTTCAAAAAAATGGCTCTGAGCACTATGGAACTCAACACCTGAGGTCATCAGTCCCCTAGAACTTAGAACTACTTAAACCTAACTAACCTAAGGACATCACACACATCCATGCCCGAGGCAGGATTCGAACCTGCGACCGTAGCAGTCGCACGGTTCCGGACTGAAGCGCCTAGAACCGTTCGGCCACCGAGGCCGGCCGTATTTTCGGTTGAACAAATTTGGTCCACATACCATCAGCGGTCGCTGTCACTGTAATGTATTACGACATGGTGTTGATGTAGGACTCATGTGCCATTAGCTGTTTTGTGGTTTCCTCCTCTTGTTAACCCCCCTTTCTTGTAGTTTTTCAGAATTTGACGTTTTATTGTCAACTTTGACAAATTGACGGTTGCAACGGTTGCTCTTATGGTAGATGCTATAGTGTGTTGAAGTTATCATTATGGGCTGTATGTATGATTCTAGTAATCGATACGGCTGTGGATAGGTGTTTCTGCCTTTCCCCCGTCTTTGGTTATAAATTCAATAAACTTTTGTATGGAAAGTTTATGTTGTAAATCCATTTATTCATTTAAAATGTCATCGGAGCGTTGTATTTTGTATATGCAGATTTCTCTCTCTTCAAGTACGTTCATTGTTAAACCTTTAAGTAATAAGTGTAAAATTGTCATTTCTGAATCCATTAATTCTGTTCTACGGTTATTATTCTTAAAGCAGTTGAAAAAACTAGATGGATTATTTTCGCTAATCCTCACATAGGCAAACACAGTTTCATTCCCCTATTAACAGACAGATCACCCAAACCTTGAACTCAAAGACTGATCTGACCGGTCCGTCACAGCAGAACAACAAAAATAGTCAAGCTCGCTCAGCGATTGGATGTACACACCCCATGATATTGCAGTCTTCTTTCTTCCTTTCGCTCCCCCCTTTATCCCGCATTGTGCACAGGTTCGGCTGGGTTAAGTACGGATTTGGCATGGTGAATTTGAAGGAGTGGCCAGATGCCCTTCCTGCCGCCACCACATACCCCCCGGGATGGAATCAGTGTACCCCAGCTGCCTGTGTCTAGTGTAAATCGTGAAATAGTGTGAATGTGTTTCAAATGTCGGCGAGTCGTGTAACTGAGGCGGGACGTGGGGACCAGCCCGCTATTTACCTAGTATGCTGTGGAAAACCGCCTAAAAACCACATCCAGGCGGGCCAGCACACCGGCCGTCGTCGTTAATCTGCCGGGTGGATTCGATCCGGGGCCGGCGGGCCTACCCGAATCCAAGAAGCAGCGCGTTAGCGCTCTCGGCTGTCCTGGCGGGTCGTGGTATTACAGTCTGCCTCCTGTAAATGCAATACCGTCCTTTCAACAGGTACGTTTACAATATGCGCCAAAGCATGGAAAGAGCTGCATGTTAACTTGTACACACATAGCTCAAAGACAAGCCCAGTACAGACACTCCAGTAAGGGCACAAGGCGGACAGCTTTACTCAGCGCTCTCTGTATTTGCCGTACTTGTGTCCACCAAAGAGCATAATCTTATTGCCAGCCAGCTGTTACCCAAATGTGTCTTCCAAGGCTTCCTGCTTGACCGATCCACAATACTGTGCCTTCCCGCGGTCATCATTCTCCTCGGTGGTACTCAGTGTTCTTGTCACTGATGCACGGCGATCTGTTCCTCCACCACAGCAGACTCTGCACGTTGACTGACGTTACCCCTGACGGCGTGCTCGCACTGCTGCTGCGCTTGTGCGGCCTTAGTTCTGTTTTCAAGCGGCCTTTCACATTGCAGCGGACATGTGACGTCTAATGACGGAACAATTTCACAGAGTAATTGAAAATAAATGTACCAATTACTATTTAATCCAGGGAGATACGTTGATAAGACTTACAAAGAACGTAATTTCGCCGTTGCGCAATCGGAGACCGGCGCGTGTACGGTGTTACGTAACTGAAAATTTCTTTCTCATATGTCAGAATAGTAATTACTATACAGAAGGCATCGAGTGTGTTAACAATTGTTGCTCTGTCGTCACACTACAGAGGCGATTTCATCAACGATATTATCAAGCACCTTTATATGCCGACCATCCGCAGACGGCATCGGCTGTTTGTAGTAACAAGCTGTTACAGTGAAGGAAGAGGAAAACCCGGCGACCACGTGTATCGATACAAAACGTCTTTCGTTCAATTTCTTTGTAAGGGGTTGTGTGAGAAATCTTGTGATTCGGGGGGTAGGAACATGTGGTAAGGGGTTGGAAGTGGTAAGGTGCTGGGTATAACTACTTTTTTGACAAACTCCACATTTCCTCATAAAGGGGAATTACTCGATCCGATAATAATAAACAAAAGTCGCCAATTTAATAACAAGTACAGCCCTCAGCTAGCTGAAGTGATTAATAACCTTCGCCTCAAATGTCGGCAAGATTATTGAACAATAAAAACAACAAAAATTTTAACTAATGTTAGTAGTTAACCACTCTTATTTCAAAACAATAAATGAAGTATACTTCTGGTTTAAAGACATTGGCATAGCCTGTCAACTGGCGCTTCGGAGAGGTAATAACAAATCGACAGGATAAAACAGATTACTATAACAGCCAGAAAGCAATAGAATTAAAAACTAAATTTAGACTGTTAATAGCATTTAGACGCAAATGAAATTTAGCCACTAAAAGGACAGGAGATTCTCAGACATTCTTGGTTAAAACTTTGAAACATTTAGATTACAGCAATGACGATTATCGTTAAGTGCAGTTGAATATATTCTGCTTTGGTACTCACGAAACCAACATATCTTAAGGATAATAGTTATATTAATAGGATTCCACTGAAGCAATAATAAAATAGGAA
Organism: Schistocerca americana; assembly: GCF_021461395.2. Taxonomy (NCBI): domain Eukaryota; kingdom Metazoa; phylum Arthropoda; class Insecta; order Orthoptera; family Acrididae; genus Schistocerca; species Schistocerca americana. The sequence continues at coordinate 1,097,231,035 of NC_060119.1, read as the reverse complement.
ACACAACAGCAAACCATTATCAAAAATGGTTCAAATGGCTCTGAGCACTATGGGACTTAACATCTGAGGTCACCAGTCCCCTACAACTTGGAACTACTTAAACCTAACTAACCTAAGGACATCACACACATCCATGCCCTAGGCAGGATTCGAACGTTATTAAATAGCTGGAATGAAATTATTTCTACGATTGTCGTGTGAACTTCATCAGGCTTTTAATTACACCTGCGGCGTTAGTAATAACTGATGTCATGGCCCGCATGTACAAGTGTCCAGCAAAGCAGGACAGCCACGAGCCGTAATCCGCTGGGCGTCGGGCGCCACCACATCCCTAATGGACGAGACGGGACGGACACACGTGTTCGTCGCGTGCACGGTCGGGGCGCCGCGCGGGTCGCGAATACCCTTTCTGTTTGCGTAACCGGCTGGCGCCCATCCGCTTTCCCCGCTGCTGGCCAAAGGTCAAACGCCCGGAAAAGAACTTCTATGGCTGCCTCGGTCGGCCGATAACGCTGCCGTGACTAGTGACGTTCAGTTCAGTCAACGCCACCGTTTTCCCGTCGCGCTTACAAACTAGACTATAGTTCAATTCTTTTATCTTGGCGGCTCGCGCATGCCCGCCCAGACGCGGGAGATTGCTGCGTTGCCAGTTGCACACGACGCACGCGGCAAGAGAAGCAGCACCATAGTATAGTTCGCAAGCTTACGTTTAGGGGGGAGCGCGCAGTTCATGAAGTAAAGCCACCATGCCCGCCCAGACGAGGGAGATTGCTGCGTTGCCAGTTGCACACGACGCACGCGCCAAGAGAAGCAGCACCATAGTATAGTTCGCAAGCTTACGTTTAGAGGGGAGCGCGCAGGTCATGAAGTATAGCCACCATGCCCGCCCAGACGCGGGAGATTGCTGCGTTGCCAGTTGCACACGACGCACGCGACAAGAGAAGCAGCACCATGGTATAGTTCGCAAGCTTACGTTTAGGGGGGAGCGCGCAGTTCATGAAGTAAAGCCACCACGGCCGCATTAACCCTTTCGCTGCTACAAAGACGTGTTCCCTGCATTCCGCGCTGTGCGCGATTTTCTCACTGCACTGCTCGCCTGTGCAGACACATGGTGTTCCCACTGCTTTGAGACTCTTATCATTCGATTCCACAAAAACTATTTGGCCCGAAAATTAGATTTTTACACATCTTTTTGACAGATACCATCCCCCCATAAGTGACTTAATTTTGTTTCGATGTTCAACGCAGTTATTATACAGCATTAGATGTAGTAAACCATTGCACGAAATTTTGAAGAGTTTGCAGAGGTAAAAGTCCATAGAGTATACTTTCCGTCTGGTCGATTTTAGTTGGCACAATGTTAAGAATGAAATGTGGACAATATACCTAAATTTCATACAAAATTTACTGTATAACAATATCTCATTTAATTTAAGTACCACATAGGTGTCGTATGTAATAATGAGAAATATTCCATCTTTCGCGACTGTAACAAAATTTTTGTTTACACCGGGCACGTTTGGCTTTATTTTAAAGTACTTCAATCAATCAAAATGAAGTAGACAAAATACATTAAACAAAACTGTGGACTTACAAAAACATTAGGACTTGAATATACCGCCTACCAGTGAAGTGCTCTGAGCTATGTCAAATATAATTTTTGTGTGTGGCACACACAAACAGCATTTATTTGCTAAAACACTGATCAGCCGACACAAACGTTGAATATTGTGTTACCGCAGCACAAAACTACGAAAGGTGACTTGGCAATGGAAGAGACAAAATACTGTCCACTGAAGATGCAGAAGAGGAATATATTTCAATACCATTGGTAAAACAGCGACTGTGGAACAAAAACAAGAAATAGAATATGAGTACCATTGTGTATGTGCCATACCTTTCATTGATTGAAGTGCTTTAAAATAAAGCCAAACGCGCCCGGTGTAAATAAAACTTTTATCACAATCGCGAAAGACGGAATATTTCTCAATATTACATACGACACCTATGTGGTAGTTAAATTAAATGAGATATTGTTATACAGTAAATTTTATATGAAATTTAGGTATCGTGTCCACATTTCATTCTCAACATTGTGGCAACTAAAATCGACCATACGGAAAGTACACGCTATGGACTTTTACCTCTGCAAACTCTTCAAAATTTCGAGCAATGGTTTACTACATTTAATGCTGCACAATAACTGCGTTGAACAACGAAACAAAACTAAGTCATTTATGAGGGGACGGTATCAATCAAGAAGATGTGTAAAAATGAAATTTTTGGGCCAAATAGTTTTTGTGAAATCGAATGATAAGTGTGTCAAAGCAGTGGGAACACCATGTGTCTGCACAGGCGAGCAGTGCAGTGATGACTAAATCGCTCACAGCGCGGAATGCGGGGAACACATGTCTGCAGCAGCAAAAGGATTAATGAAGAGACAAAGCACTAGAAATTTCAAAAAATTCCATTCAAACGAATAAAATTCGTGAAGTAGGACACTTCTATATTGTTTTTAAATAAAGAAAATACAAAGCACCGCACAAGGTTTGGACTCATAACCTCTCGCTTAGTATCCCAAGCCCTAACCGTTACGCTAACGCAGCTCGTGTCAGAACATAACTCAATGAGGACTCTAACATGTAACGCAAAATACTGACAAACACTGTTGGTATGACTATGAATTGCTCACGCTACATCGAAGTACGATAGGAAATAAACAATTACAGCTGTTCTTTATTGCGAAAAAGCTGTTCGTGAGATTGATGCAAACACCTTCCCTTGCTATCGCCTGAATTAGGAGTCTTATTGCTTGTTTGGTTTAATTAATTAATAGAATATGAAGCAATTGGTATAAAGAATGCTTTTTCCAAACTTTCTACAAAAGAAAGTCTGCTATCAAGACATTGCTTTTGTTCTACTACTTTATTTATGACTGAACGTTTCTAAATCTGAAGACACTCGTCCGTGTTCTGCACTGCAGTCGAGATCTGGCAACGTCGTTCTCTGTTCATTGGCTGACTGTTTTTGTGACGTCAGATGCGCAGAACAAACCTAAACTCGGCCGCCAACATAAATGACGCGCACTTTAGTAAGAAAGAGAGAAACTCTTGAAATTAACACTAGCTATCGTGGCCATTGCTACTCAAGTGCCATATCACGATTAAAGAATTACACGGTGACACATGGGAGACGGACGGTTTTTAATGAAATAATACTCAGCCAACTTTAAGATTAATGAATGTTTATTTACACAAAATCGAATCTCATTATTTGCCATTTTAGTTAACAAAGTTATTTGTAACAAATAATGTCGTCAAGGTGATGTCCATCATTTCGAATGCAGGACTCAAGTCTCTTCTCAAAATCCTCCAACATACGGACTAAAATCTCTGCAGGGACGGCAGCAATTTCTTGAATGATTGCATTCTTCGACTCGTTCCAATTTCGTGGTTTCTGGTTATAGACACAGTTCTTAATGTACCCCCACAGAAAAAAGTCACATACTGACAAGTCGGGTGACCTGGGACCCCAAGGGAGATTGCCAAAACGTCAGACAATCTGGCCAGGAAACATGCGTCTAAGAACTGTCATTGAAGTGTTTGCGGTGTGCGATCTTGCCCCATCCTGCTGGAACTAAACGCGTTTTAAAGGGATTCGTCGTCTTCTTAGTTCTGGTTTCAAGAATGTTTCAAGCATACGAATGTAACGAACCGAATTAACAGTAACTGTGGCCCCGTCCTCTTAAAAAAGTAAGGTCCAATAATGCCAACAGAGCCAGGAGCACACCAGACTGTTACTTTTTCTGAGTGTAGAGGACGCTGGTGGATTAGGTGTGGATGCTCTGGAGCCCAGTAACATAGGTTTTGCTTATTCACGGTCCCGTTTAAATGAAAATGAGCTTCATCGCTCATCAATAAAATTTCATTTTCATTCGATCCCAAAATCATTTGCATTCTGTAAGCGAAGTCTTCTCATACAGCAAAATCAGTTTTCTTAAGTTGTTGGACAATGAGCATTTTGTAGGGATGGAATTTTAATTCTTTATGCAAAATTCGTCTAACCGATTCTGTCGTTACTCTGCGTCTCGGGCCAGGATGCCTCTTATCCAGTATGTTTCCAGTTTATCTGATGTTTTCCATCCGTCTGAGGATTGTGTTACGGCTTGGAACAGCTCCATGTCGACTGACATTAAATCACGCACGAAACAATCGCTGCGTAGCAATAACAGACTCACCACTTTTCACGAACTTGTCATAGACAAACACTCGACGTTGCAAGTCCCACTGCTCCATAGTGACTGAGTAAATGAAATGGCGTCTTGTGTGGATCAGAACTATCCCCACCACGACCACCTCCCACCACAGCGTCCTCGGTACTACGCAGTTCAAAGCCGTCCGTCTCCCGTGTGTCACCCTGTATTTGTTGTCCTTCTTTCTAATTAATTTGATGAGCAGCAGCGCACAATGGTACGGTATCTACGATTACTGCATCTACATCTGCACATCGCATGCCACCTAAAGACTGACGGAGTGTATCAATGTCACTTCCCTCCTTTCCTGTTCAAGTTACAAATGGTGCTTGGGACGAACGACAGTTGGTTATTTTTAAATTCGAATGTCACTAATTTTACCCTCGTGATCTTTTCGTGCCATATTCATAGGAGGATGTAATATGGTTGGTGGTCGTCCTAGAAATGTACAATCTCGGAGATTCAGTAGTAAACCGTACTGTGATGCATTCCTCTCTTCTAACATCTGCCACTGTAGCTGAATGAGCATTTCTGTGATGCTTTCGCGCTTACGATCAGAAAAGATACATCTGTATGCAAATATTGCTATTACTAGCGAACCTGGAAATGCTTCGCAACTGCGAAATATGTGTGAGAATCGGATATATATCGTAACGTCGTTCTCCCTTCCCCACTCTCCTCTTTGTCCATCTGACTCTGCCGATCACCTCCTGCCATCTCTGTCTGTCCAATTCCTCCTTCCTTCCCCTTCCTGTCCTCATCCACCCCTCTCTTTGTCCTTTTACTCCTTCCCCCTCTCTATGTCACTAAACCACGCCCCACCCCCACCCCGCCATCATCCCACCATGTACCTTAAATATTCTTTACTGCAAACGAAACCTTGATTGGAAATTGAAGTCATTTAAAATGAATGGGTTAATTGGATGCCATCGTTGGTGTACTAGGTTTGAGAGAAACCTCTCAAGCTGCTTGATGAGGACAGTAGCTTCAATGACAGTGTTTCGCATAGTTTTAATCTGGGAAGGGGTAGGATCACAAAATTTCGGACGATTCAGATTTCCTGGTAGTATTCTAATCAAAAGCCTATAAGCTATAAATAAAACGTTCCTGTTTTCTATTAAAATCAACTACAAGGAATAAAACAAAACAGCACTATAATTTTTGTTTAAATTATATATAAGGAGAAAGACTATATGTGGGAGAAATAATTTTTGTAATGGTTTACAACCCTGCTCCGTAGCCCAGCTGCATTTTGCTTCTTGCTGTCACTTTTACAAGAAAACTCGTACATTGATACATTGTTGTTTTGTTTTTTTTTTTTTAAAAAAAAGGTGTATAGCTTGTGTTCCTTGTAATATTTATAAGAACATCGAGTAGAATTTTGCAGTACACGGGCCACGAACTTTTCGAAATTTTTGGAAAACCTTTAAACAGTACCCTGTCTTTATATAGTAGTATGGATTACATTATTATTATTATTGTACTTAGTTTCAGCTTGTTTATAGGATCTTAGCCTCTAAGCTGGTCGTAGGTTGTGTTCCAAAAATGAACAGCACAGAGACAGAAGTGATGACACTTTCTGCAGGACCTGACCATCATTTTGCAGGACAATGCTCAAGCACGTACAGTCCAAGCTGTTACTGATTTGTTTGACTGTTGACTGATGGGGCTGCTAAGTGCTACACCACCTACTTCGCTCCCATGACTAAAGTCCTCGTGAGTTCAACTCGATCTCTAAACTGAAGGAAACACTTCACGGCATTCACTACAGAACTGCTACAAATTCGTCGGACTGTGGACCGCGCCGCTCGAACTGTCAACACAACTGGCACTGTCAAGAGTATCCTACGACTTCCACATCGCTGGCAACGGGTTATACACAATGCATTTGACTGCTTTGAAGGTCAGTAAAACTTTGAAACAAATATTTTCTACGAGATGTGAATAAATAGTTGTCACTGTTAAAGTTCCAACCCTCGTATATACGCGGAATCAGTGATATATTTCATTCCAAAGACGGAGAAACAAGCTATTAAGCAGGTGGTCGTATTGTTTTGGCTCGTCCGTCTATTTAGCAGCGGACAGAGAAGCTTGATTAACATCAACCACCCTCCTCCACAGCTTCCGCCGCCGCGGTCATCTGGCTCCCTGGCCAGCTGCGCTAATCATTTTCGTGTCGCGGTTGATGGTTCTACGCTCTCAGTCATTTGACGTGGATGTGACCCCCCTTGGCTGGTTGGCCCGACACTACACATTTATCTTTCCATAATTATTTGGTGGCACCTAAGAAGAGGAGGCTTTAGGTGTCGAAACTGGTCGTGCAATAAGTAGAAATTACTGAAAACTTTAGCGGATTTTTTTATCCTATTAACATAGATCTGGATTGTCGATTACGGTTTTGAGCTCTGATCCTCCTGAAAAGCAGTTCAGTGTCTCAACCACTGTGCTATCTCAGTCGGTGCCATGAGAACCAACATTGTCAGGCCTACCTCATTGTGTGCTTACATTGGCAAGTACTGTTCCACGACATGAGTTTAAATTTGAAAGTACAAATTTTATGGATGGCAATCTTTCTTCGTAAATAATGGATTACGGTGGCACAACTATAGAAACCCCTCACATTCTGTCGGCCGCATATAAATTATTTCTCAAATTCTAATGAATATACGATTTTCTCGTGTTTTGCTATCGTAACCAATTCTGACTTATACATGTAGAAGTGTCATATATGTCTTTATTTGATGTTCATGGAAGAAATCAAATTTCATTGTATAAGGGAACTACAGGTAGAGTATAATGCCACGATTAGCATAATCTGTTGACGTTACTGGTTCCTGCTTCTTCAAGAGGTATTCATCTTAGTCCTTCGAGCCGGCCGGTGTGGCCGCGCGGTTCTAGGCGCTTCAGTTTGGAACCGCGTGACCGCTACGGTCGCAGGTTCGAATCCTGCCTCGGGCATGGATGTGTGTGATAGGTTAGTTAGGTTTAAGTAGTTCTAAGTTCTAGGGGACTGATGACCTCAGATGTTGAGTCCCATAGTGCTCAGAGCCATTTGAACCATTTTTTTAGTCCTTCGACACCAGCGTGAAATCGCAAATTGGTTCACTAATAAGTAGTACTTGTATTTTAATACGTGCAAGTGCTAAAGCAGTAGAACTAAAATGTGGAAAGTATACTAAATCTCTGTCTATCGCTTTTTTTCATAAATTTTCGTTCTGAACATTATTTTTCTCACACTTACACATACACAGAAAGTTTGTGCAACAAATATACGTAATGTTTTCACAATTTGGGGTCGTTTCTGAATAAGCATAATCTCAATCGGCTCAAAAACTGAGGGGAACAAGAGTGAAACTGAAAACGAACAAACAAAACAGACAGACAGTGTCACCCTGTGCAACACAAAAACAAGTCGGATCCTAATATTGACTACAAGCTTACTTGGATGCATTTACTAATGAAGCGAAGAAAATCATTGGTGTGTCAGCAGTTAGATTTACTTAATAGTAAAAGGAGGGTTTTCCGATGTGATATCAGCGGTGAATGAAACGTAACTCATTCAGGAAATACTGGTGGTAATCCGGTTTAAAATTTCAATTCACCTGACAGTAGTTAAACCTTATCTCGGTTTGTGTGGAGTCTGTAAGGATCTGGTTACCTGCCATTCATAAAGCTGCCATAAAGTATTGTTTTAAATATCTAAACAATGTGCTATTTCTGCAATCTAAAATAGGCGAATCCTTATTTGTTACTGCCGTGTGCGCAGATATGTTCTTCGTGGATCTGCCTATGTGAGTTAATTTTCTCAATCCGAACAATGAAACTGACTTTTCCCTTTCTTAGGATTTCTTCTTCAAATTTTTATGACATATGCAGGTATCAGTGTTTTAACATTTGTGTCTCGCTTGCTCATGTGATACATATACAAATAGTTCCATTTCATTGTTCGTGGAGGGCAGCAGTAGAGTGAAATACCAAAAGACAAATCTAGTTTTCATAACTTTTTAATAATTCATTGCTACAGCTACGCACAGGGAAAACTAATTAAAAATGAAGCGCAAACATCCGTGGAATAAACACTTGAAATATTCAAGTACCTTTCAGCAGCATGTCGTTTTCTGTTGCGCATAACACAGTATGTGTTATCCACATGCAAAATAACTTCATCAAATAATAACATTAAGGGCCAATACATCAAAATAACATCACTGCCGTTTTGCATTATTGTCTTTAACATTCTTTAGCGGTTCAGCCACCTAAATCGAAAAAGCTTCCGTTATTTTCATTCATTGGGTATATTCTGTCTCCCCGATAAACCGTGATGCTTGTGGGCAGAACCCAGAACGCAGTAACTGAACTGATTGAAACACTGTACGATGTGCTGCGCACAAACGTAGAAGGATCAAAGTCGTTTCTGTTAGTATATAGTCCTCATATAAAACATACACCAATGGTTTGAACTAGTTTAACGAATGGTAGATACAAACGGTATCATTCAGCTGGATTCAGATATTGTCCCGTATGAAATATACTCTTTAGTGTTGCATTTAACAGTATATTTTATGTAACATGTCACCATTAATTTTAATTGTGGCTGTACTTATTTTAGTCAGAAACGAGTACTCAAAACGACTGTTATTTGCTACGATAGACCTTGCCCGCTGCAAAAAGCAACAGAAAAAATTTATTTTTCCCATGATGGATACGAGGTCAAGTTAGTTGACACCAGTGTTAAAATGTAGGCTCAGGCAGCTCTCGCAATGGAAAAGCAGACACGGATTTATTTTATTTTCCTGGCTGGTCGTATACAGTTGATGTACATTCAAGTAATAAATGGTTAAAATGGAAATGACCAGGGATTTCTAATACTTTATCGCATTCATTACAGAAGAATGCTGAAGATTAGATGGGTAGATCACATAACTAATGAGGAGGTATTGAATAGAATTGGGGAGAAGAGGAGCTTGTGGCACAACTTGACTAGAAGAAGGCATCGATTGGTAGGACATGTTCTGAGGCATCAAGGGATCACCAATTTAGCATTGGAGGGCAGTGTGGGGGGTAAAAATCGTAGAGGGAGACCAAGAGATGATTACACCAAGCAGATTCAGAAGGATGTAAGTTGCAGTACGTACTGGGAGATGAAGAAGCTTGCACAGGATAGAGTAGCATGGAGAGCTGCATCAAACCAGTCTTAGGACTTAAGACCACAACAACAACAACATCGCATTTATATGATTCTTGTAGGATCATTGATGATGACAGTTGTTCCCTAGATAACCGTCAATTCTATTGCATTTGCATTGTGAAAGATGATTAGCCTACAATCCAGATTTATAGTGAAAACGTTACCGCTCAGAACCTATATCTACATTTACGTCTACATGATTACTCTCCATTTCATAATTAAGTACCTGGCAGAGGGTTCATCGAACCAGCTTTAAGCTGCTTCTCTATCGTTCCACTCTCGAATAGCGCGCGGAAAAAACGAACACGTACATTTTTCCGTGCGAGCCCTGCTTTCTCTTACTTTATTATGATGATCATTTCTCACTATATAGTTTGACGCCAACAAAATATTTTCACCCTCTGAGGAGAAAGTTGTGATTGAAATTTCATGCTAGGGCGCTGCCGCAGTGAAAAACGCCTTTGTTCTAACTAGTGCCACCCCGATTCGTGTATCTTAGGCGTGGCACTCTCTTCACAGTTTAGCAATACCACAAAGCATAGTGTAAGCGGTCTCTTTAGTAAACCTGTTAAATAGTCTAACTGTTCTGCCAATAAAACGCAGACTTTGATTTGCTCTCCTCACAATATTATCTACATGATTAATCCGATTTAAGATATTGGTAAATGTACTCTCTAAGTATTTAGTTGCGTTTTCAGCCTTTAGATTTATTTGATTTATCGTGTAACAGAAATTTAGCGGAGTCTTTTTAGTGCTCATGTGGATGACTTCACACTTTTCATGATTTAGAGTCACTTTTTGCACCAGACAGATATCTTGTCTATATCATTTTGTAATTCGTTGTGATCATCTGATGACATGACATTACATGACGGAAAGTGATAGTATCATCTGCAAACAATCCAACGGGACTGTTCAGATTGTCTTCTAAACAATTTATGTGAATCAAGATCAACAGAGGGCCTATAACACTTCCATATAGAACGTCAGATATTACTTCTGTATTACTTGATGACTTTCCGTCGATTATTACGAAATTCTGACAGGAAATCACGAATCTAGTCACGCTACTGAGGCTACACTCCCTAGGCACGCAGTTTATTTAGAAGCCACTTCTGACGAACATCGTCAAAAGCGTCCTGGAAATCCAAAAATATGGAATCAATCTGACGTCCCCTGTTGATAGCACTCAATACTTCATGAGAATAAAGAGCTAGTTTTGTTTCAAAAGAAGGATATTTTCTGGATCCAGTATGAAGAAATACGGTTATACAGTATGTAACTAGTGAGACATGTTACATCTACATCTACATGGATACTCTGCAAATCACATTTCAGTGCCTGGCAGAGGGTTCATCGAACCACTTTCACAATTCTGTATTATTCCAATCTCGTATAGCGCGCGGAAAGAATGAACGTCTATATCTTTCCGTACGAGCTCTGATTTCCCTTATTTTACCTTGTCATCGTTCCGCCCTATGTAGGTCGGTGTCAACAAAATGTTTTCGTATTCGGAGGAGAAAGTTGGTGATTGGAGTTTCGTGACAAGATACCGTCGCAACGAAAAATGCCTTTCTTTTAATGATGTCCATCCCAAGACCTGTATCATTTCTGTGACTCTCTCCCATATTTCGCCATAATACAAAGTTCTTTGAACTTTTTCGATGTACTCCGTCAGTTCTATCTGGTAAGGATCCCACAACGCGCAACAGTAATCTAAAAGAGGACGGACAAGCGTAATGTACGCAGTCTCCTTAGCAGGTCTGTTACATTTTCTAAGTGTCCTGCCATCAAAACGCAGTCTTTGGGTAGCCTTCCCCACAACATTTTCTATGTGTTCCTTCCAATTTAAGTTGTTCGTAATTGTAATACTTAGGTATTTAGTTGAATTTACGGCTTTTAGATTAGACTGATTTATCGTGTAACCGAAGTTTAAAGAGTTCCTTTTAGCATTCATGTGGATGACCTCATACTTTTCGTTATTTAAGGTCAACTGCCACTTTTCGCACCGTTCCGATATTTCTTCTAAATCGTTTTGCAGTTAGGTAGATCTTCTGTCATCCAGCGCTGTTGCATTTTCTGATGCGAGAGAAGTAGGTATAATTTCCAGTTTTCACCGTGAAGAGAAATTACCAAGGAAGATGATAAAATTAGTATGTTAATCTAAATAGTGCTTGTCACTGTATATCATTTCTTAGTAATACGTGTTACTGTCATGGCGTTGCTTAATTCATTAGGTATAAATTCAAAAGACTTAGCGCATAATCTAACATTTCTAAACGCATGCAGGGGCCATTAGGATAATTAACAGGCTTCTGACGCAGCTAAAAAGAAACGAAGGATCAGAGTAATATTGTAGAGCGAGGTCATTAGATTCAGCTCCACGAGTACAAGGAAAAAGTGGGCAGTGGTCTCTTCGAAGAAATCATCTGGACATTTCCTTGATTGTAACCATTTATAGAGCAATTTTTCTCAATGTCTCACATTACCAGGATCTGTTTTGCTCTGAGATCGAAAAAGTGTTCCGACGGTTACGCCTTACTCTTATTTTGTTTCATGCTGCTGACGACGCACCGTAACCACAAACAAGAATAACGTAACTCCAACGTGGTTGCATTAATTTACTATCAGGGCTACATTGCAGCTTCTAGATTCTGTCAACCGTTCTCTGCTCTGAAACTCATTCCTGTGAAATGGAGACGTGCCGTCACAGTAGTACTTTCATTTAATTGTGTGTTAATGAGATTGGTGTACGGAGAATAGAATTTCCATAAAAATTAAAATTATTTTAAGCGCTATCAAATCCCACATGTTTTCGGCAACGACTTGTGGAACAGGTGCGCTCAGTCACAGATGTTGACCGAGGCGGGGGCGTGGGACGCAACAGGTGCTCCAGCTGCAGGCAGCGGCGGTGAAACCCGCCCACGCTGTATCTGGAGGGCCCACACGACGCCTGCCGGGCCACGAGGTCTGTTACCGCGGCGTATTGAGCGGGACGGAGTCGACCAACAAGACGCGGAAATTGCTTCCCGTAGGCGGTGCCAAGGGGGCATCCCAGAGGACCAAGGAAGAGGGCTGTGAGCGCTCTACAGCCACGAGGGCTTGCTTTCACTACTTCCAGGGCTCAAGAGGAAAACGGTCTAATGCAGCATACCAGAATTTCCCTTCCCCTCTGTGTCGTTCTACAGCATCATCATCATCATCATCATCATCACATCATTATCAGACTGTTTGCCACCAATTCCTACTATAAAATTCTTGGCAAGTCATAGGGTTTAAGTGCGTTACCGATTTCAATGTTCGTTGGTGTCAAGGGCACGGCCACTCACTTGCGATACAACGCTGGAATTATTTCTGTTAACTTCTTAATAATTATTTAACATTGGCAGGCCTGTGGTCATTGGCGTTAAATGATAATGTTTCAAACACCAGACAGGTAACATTCACAATTAAAAGTGTTTGTTATTCCTTTAAATTCGTGAAAGCAATGCAAAGACAGATAGGATTCCTCGCAGTTACGCAGCACACCACGACACTTTTTAATACTGAAGTTACTGTGACTAACTGTCCAGCACTTCTGCTTAGAAGTTCAAGTTCACCTGCTAACAGATTTAAAAATTTTAGGTTAGGTTAGTGGTGTTTAACGTCCCGTCGACAACGAGGTCATTAGAGACGGAGCGCAAGCTCGGGTTAGGGAAGGATGGGGAAGGAAATCGGCCGTGCCCTTTCAAAGGAACCATCCCGGCATTTGCCTGAAACGATTTAGGGAAATCACGGAAAACCTAAATCAGGATGGCCGGAGACGGGATTGAACCGTCGTCTAAAAATTTTAGAAGTCAAGATACTTCTACTCACAGTGCTCAAGAACAACTATTGAAAATTTTCTAATGTTTCAGAACTCCTATGCAAGATTTTAGAAATCCGCGAAACTATCGCTCGAATAATTCCTGTTACTTAGATTCCGCTACTGACTCGCCACTGGTAAAAACGTGTGTCCCTCCTCACTCATTTCTCTGAAAGCCATCTGTTCCTTGCCAATATGGCCTCCACCCTTAAATATATATATTTATCTCATTGTTAGTGTACATATTAGTTATCATTTGGGACCAGAATTTTGCTGTGGTATCATTATTTCTGCTGTGAGTTTTACTTTTCTGGCAATTTACATTTTAATCATTGAGATAGTTAACTTAACCTAATTTATTATTAATTACGCCTGTTATCAAATATAATAAAATTTGCACGACATAAACTGCTAGCCGGCATCTTTACTAACATACACTTTGTTTTATGTTAAAATACATTTCTGATTCTTCGAATGAATATTGCTGCTGATAAAGAAAGAATATTACATTGATAAAATTCTGGATCTGAATATGAATAGAGCTGTTGAAATGTTTTATGTGGGCACTTGTTTCCTTGTTGTTGTTGTTGTTGCTCTTGTTGTGGTCTTCAGTCCTGAGATTGGTTTGATGCAGCTCTCCATGCTAGCCTATTCTGTGCAAGCTTCTTCATCTCCCAGTACTTACTGCAACCTACAGCCTTCTGAATCTGCTTAGTGTATTCATCTTTTGGTCTCCCTCTACGATTTTTACCCTTCATGCTGCCCTACAATGCTAAATTTGTGATCCCTTGATGCCTCAGAACATGTCCTACTAACCGGTCCCTTCTTTATGTCAAGTTGTGCCACAAACTCCTCCCCAATTCTGTTCAATACTTCATCATTAATTATGTGATCTACCCATCAAATCTTCAGCATTCTTCTGTAGCACCACAGAATTATGCACAACAGCAATGGCAGCATACTAGGCTACCGCAATATCACAACAGCAATCATGTACAACCCCCATGCAATACAAACATGTCAAATAACATGCAGCAACATATGAATGCGCAGCCATGACAAAAACCGAATCAAAACATCAAGATCATTGAGGTAAGTGAACCACAACCATCAACCAGTATCAGTCAGTCAAACTAGATGCGACGCCATTCTGCTGCCGTGTGTCAGTCGCAGGGTGTCTAGGGCGCACTTGCATGAGTGATGATAGTAATAACGAGCAACCAAGGGTGCAGACAACCAGTTATAGTAACAATGAGAATGTGTGTCGCACAGAATCAGAAAACATTACGCATATTCAAGGTGAGCCATTGTTGTTCGCGACACAGAAAGCTGAACAATGCAGCTCCTTCGATGAATTTGAACAAGCTTTTCTAAACAAGTATCGGTCACGTGGGGTACAAGAACGATTAAGAAAAGAAGTTTATAGTCCTGAGCCATTTAATAGAAAAGGCGTTTGAAAACTGTTCATTTCTTAAGTCAATAGCTATTCCCAAACCTTGCATCTATAATATCTTAGGTGCTATTCGGCCCACCAAGGGGGCGCTAACTCTCACTTTCTTTCTCGCTCTTATGCTCCATTTCATATTCTTGTCTAACCTGCAACTATGATAATTTGGATTTTATGTACACTGCTTGACAAGGAACAGTGACATTGTAGCCACAATCATGGACGACACGAAACATAGAACATATGTAATAGCGATGGAGTAGTATATTTACAACGAAAAATGGTATAGATTTCACCACGTGGGAAAGCAGCATAACAGGCAAAACTAACGTTCGTGTTTTTCACAGGTCAGACTCCCAGGGTAGAGGTCGACATCGGACTCTCAGTAAGAAATAGACCTCCTCGGGCAATAAAGTATATTTTGCACCTGTTATTTATGCTGGCTACCTACTCGGGAGATACTTTGTCACTCTGTCAAAGCGGGTTTCTGTACTTGTACGGGTTTCTGAATGGCTGTGCGCTGAGAAACAAGTCTGCCAAGAGCAATCCATGTTGATTTGTGGGGTTTATAGGTTCAGAGAGTATTCAGGCCATTCCAAACCTTCAGTATTTTCACTTTCCAGTGTGTCCGACAACTTTGCGAACTCGTGAGCGGGGGAGGGGGGAGGGGGAACTGACGTCCGTAAACAGAATGTCGGAACCTACCTTACACCTACACAGATGAACATAGTCCAGAATAATCTCCATGCAGTACCATTGTGCTGTGGCGGTACTGTGCTGTAATGGTATGTCACGCAGTGGTGATCGGCCATTGTGCCCAAATCCTGCCCACACCATAACGCCTAGGCCACACCGATGACGTTCATGATGGAGAGGTTGAAGTGGGATGCATATCCGAGCATACAGACCAGTCTGATATAATAACCGCGAAATCCTTCTGGCAGAGAAATGTGTACCGGTAGCGATTGCACGGTCTGCAGTAAGACCTCTGTACCTTTTCGATATTAGGGCTGCTTATCGATCCTGGTGTAGTGTGATTCGGCGTCTACAACCACTGGTATGCTTTTAGATAGTATTTCCACCGTCAGCGTCCTTTTTTAAACGCAAGATGACAATTTTGGACACGCCTATTACTGTAGCCACAATACTGAAGTTTGGCCGGCTTCCAGCCGTTAAATGGCTTGTCCACGACCGTACTTACTCAAATGATATCTTGCAGACATGGTGCAGCACCAGATGGAATGTCGCAGTAATTGGCTTCACAACAATCTTCGTCAAACACGGTATTGCATGGACTGTCCTATGGATATAATAGGGTGATAAAAGTCTTGGGACAGCAGTACGCACCTATACAGATGGTGATAGTATGGCGTACACAACGTGTGAAAGGGCATTGCCTTGGCGGAGCTATCATTTGTACTCAAGCTATATTACGGTATATTGATAATTTTTACTTATGGACCGTCTGACAGCAACTGAATAATTCAGTTGCTGTCAGACGGTCCATAAGTAAAAATTATCAATATACCGTAATATAGCTTGAGTAACTGAATAATTCAGTTGCTGTCAGACGGTCCATAAGTAAAAATTATCAATATACCGTAATATTACATGCAACTGAGGAAGACAGGACTACAAAAAGTTGAAGATGTACTCAAGTTGTTGATGTGAAAAGGTTTCCGACGTGATTATGGTCACACGATGAGAATTAACCGGCTCTGAACGCCAAATGGTAGGAGATGACGCATGGGAAATTCCGTTTCGAAATCGTTATGGAATTTAACACTCGGAGATCAACAGTGTCAAGAGTGTGACGAGAATACCAAATTTCAGGCATTATCTCTCACCACGAACAATGAATGGCCGACAGCCTTCACTTAACGACAGAGGGCAGCAGCGTATACGCAAAACTATGTGAAATAATCATGTACAACGAACATATTCGTTAGAATAGAGCGGCGAAATTTGGTTCAAAAATGGTTCAAATGGCTCTGAGCACTATAGGACTTAACATCTGAGGTCATCAGTCCCCCAGAACTTGGAACTACTTAAACCTAAGGACATCATACACATCCATGCCCGAGGCAGGATTCGAATCTGCGACCGAAGCGGTCGCGCGGTTCCAGACTAAAGCGCCTAGAACCGCTCGGCCACACCGACCGGCGGAAATTTGGTGTTAATGGACTATGGCACCAGACGACCGACACGAGGGCTTTTGCTAAGAGCACCGCTCGCCTGCAACTCCTGGGCCCGTGACGTTATCGGTTGGTCCCTAGACGACAGGAAAACCATGGGCAGGGCAAACGAGTCCCGATTTCAGTTATGAGTCGCTGGTAGTATCCGAGTGTGCCGCAGAACCTATGAAGCCACGGACCCAAGTTGCCAACATGCCACAGTGCAAGGAGGTGGTGGCTGTGTTTACATGGAGTGGACTGGGTCTTCTGGTCCAGCTGAACCGATCATTGACTGGAAATGGTTACCTTCAGCTACTTGGAGACCATTTGCAGCGATTCATGAACTTCAAGCACCGAAACAACGATGAAATTTATATGGATGATGAAGTGCCATATCATCGATTTGAAGAATATTCTGGAAATTTCAGCGAATGACTTGGCCACCCAGATCGTCCGACGTGAATCTCATGGCACATTTGTGGGAGATCAACGAGAGGTCAGTATGTGGACAAAATTCTGCACCGGCGACACTTGCGCAATTATGGACGGCTATAGAAGCTGCATTGCTTAATATTTCTGCAGGGGATTTTAAAGGACTTCTTGAGTTCATGCTACGTCCAGTTGCTGCACCACACGGGGCAAAAGATGATGATTATATCTGGTTTGCAGGGCCCTCAACTGCACGGTTATCAGCACCCTTACAAATTCCCAATCTCTATACAACCCAGTCCTGCCACTTTTCCCGAATGATGATGAAATGATGAAGACTACACAAAAACCCAGTTCCCGGGCGGAGAAATTCTCCTACCCGGCTGGGAATCGAACCGAGGACCATATGATGCAAAGGCAGCAACGCTAGCTACTTTTTACTGTTACATTTGGTCTCTTATGTTTTTTTCCCCGGGGAGTACAAAACAGATTCCTAAAAAGGAAGGAAAATTGCCACACCCACCTTTGTCCCCAGTAAAAAAAAAAAAAAAAGAAAAAAAAGAAAAACACACACCACTTCCACTTCAGGCATTTGCCCATATCTAGGTCTCCCAGTACGACTAACCTAGAGCTATGAGTGGGCGAAAAATGATAAAGGAAATAGCAGAGGGCCATGAAAATTAAACATAACTAGTTTATTCGTTTTTTTATTTATTTATTTTATAATCTGTGAACTCCTCGAGTGGCCGGTTCTACGTCGGCCAGCAGGTCCAAACGTGTCTTCTCGTTGAGTGGGCGTAGATTCCGTTACCTGTTCTGTTCGTTTCGGGTAGGTTCACATCGAGTTTTCATCTTCTCATGGTTTGGACATTCCAGGTGCGAGGCGGATCATTGAAGGTGCTCCCTAAGAAATTGGAGAAGTATTGCTGACAGCATGGGTTGCGTGCTCCGGCGCAACTGCGACAATTCCTATATCCTGGCCCTGACTTGTGGCCAGAATTGAAAAGATAACGGATCGTGTGGCCACAGATCTAGTTCACAGAGTGAGTTTTGGTGGTGAGATAAATAGTCCCCTCCTGGAGTAAAAGTGTGGATGTCGATCTGAGCGGGTGTTTGGCTTGTAAGAAACGCCAAAAATACGCCTGGCAAGTATCCAGACATCGGACGCTTGACCACCCCAGTGGAAATGGTGATCATCTGTGCCGTCCACTCCACAGCGGGTGAGAGGGGCGAGTCGGCTAGATGGATGCGATGCAGTCGAGGTCGGTTAACTAGTTTGCCATTTACACGCTTATTGGACGTCGTATTCTAGAAAGCGGGCGTGGACCGCTTATCATATGTGCCGCCACACATACTTAATTTCCATGGGGTTGGGCGGGCAGAACTGTTGTAACACTTTGTGAACTGTTTTCGTCTACAACAAACGTGTAAGTGGTAAAGACCGTGCAGTTTGTGAGCGGGTATCGAGAAAGGCGTAGCGACCACTGTCATCGGGGACATCAGCTCTTGTGCGATAGTCATCCATGTAGAAGCCAACAAAGAGTTACAGCCTTTATAAAATTCGATGGGGATACCATCAGGCCCTGGGTATCTATTATCAGGTCCCTCCTAGATAGCATCAAGTACTGCATCTGTGGTAACGTCTTCCTGGAGTTCATGCGCTACCTCCACTGGGGGAGTGCTCGTAGTACCTCATGCAACTTCCCTGATCAATTCCGTGGAATGTGGTACAGCATTATACAATCCGGTGAAATGGTTGTAGAGATCATGGGCGATGGTTTGTTGGGTCTCATCCTGGTAGCCTTCTACATCAGTGAGGACATGGATCAGAGCCCTGCGTCGTCATTGTCTTTCATCTAGGTGGTGGTATATCGGCAGATGTAGATGATAAACGGGTATTCTTTGGGCAACTACATTATTCTAGAACTGATACGTGATTCCATTTTCAAGCAAATTGGGTGCATAGATCCTGAGAAATCAGTACCCTGAACAACCACCTCTGGCCGTAATAACGGCCTTGATACGCCTGGGCATTGAGTCAAACAGAGCTTGGATGGCGTGTACAGGTACAGCTGCTAATGCAGCTTCAACACGATACCACAGTTCATCAAGAACAGTGACTGGCGTATTGTGACGAGCCAGTTGCTCGGCTACCATTGAGCAGACGTTTTCAATTGGTGAGAGATCTGTGCTGGCCAGAGCAGGAGTCGAACTTTTCCTGTATCCAGAAAGGCCCGTACCGGACCTACAACATGCGGTCGTGCAATATCCTGCTGAAATGTAGGGTTTCGCAGGGATCGAATGAGAGGTAGAGCCACGGGTCCTAACACATCTGAAATGTAACGTCCACTGTTCAAAGTGCCGTCAATGCGAACAAGAGGTGACCGAGACGTGTAACCAATGGCATCCCATACCATAACGCCGGGTGATACGCCAGTATGGCGATAACGAATACACGCTTCCAGTGTGTGCTCACCGCGATGTCGCCAAACACGGATGCGACCATCATGATGCTGTAAACATAATATGGGTTCGTCCGCAAAAAGAACGTTTTGCCATTCGTGCACCCAGATTCGTCGTTGAGTACACCATCGCAGACGCTTCTGTCTGTGATGCAGCGTCAAGGGTAACCGCAGCCATGGTCTCCGAGCTGATAGTCCATGCAGCTGCAAACGTCGTCGAACTGTTCGTACAGATGTTTGTTGTCTTGCAAAATCCCCATCTGTTGACTCAGGGATCGAGACGTGGCTGCACGATCCGTTAAAGCCATGCGGGTAAGATGACTGTCATCTCGACTGCTAGTGATAAGAGGCCGTTGGGATCCAGCACGGCGTTCCGTATTACCCTCCTGAACCCACCGATTCCATATTCTGCTAACAGTCATTGGATCTCGACCAACGCGAGCAGCAATGTCGCGATACGATAAACCGCAATCGCGATAGGCTACAATCCGACCTTTATCAAAGTCGGAAACGTGATGGTACGCATTTCTCCTCCTTACACGAGGCATCACAACAACGTTTCAGCAGGCAACGCCGGTCAACTGCTGTTTGTGTATGAGAAATCGGTTGGAAACTTTCCTCATGTCAGCGCGTTGTAGGTGTCGCCACCGGCGCTAACCTTGTGTGAATGTTCTGAAAAGCTAATCATTTGCATATAACAGCATCTTTTTCCTGTTCGTTGAATTTCACATCTGTAGGACGTCATCTTCGTGGTGTAGCAATTTTAATGGCCAGTAGTGTATTTGAGAGGCTTAATCTGACATTTTTGTAAATGTAACTTCATTCGCGTTGGAGCGCAATGGTTGCTCACTGAACAGCCAGCTATATAGCTCATTAACGCATCAGCGCCCATTGGCGACACATCACGAGAGTAGAAAGCCGCGTAGGATTATATCTTCTTTTATAGTTTCCCTCTCTGGTGGTCTTGCTGGGATGCTTACTAAGTGTGCATGCTGTGCGGACGCAGGAGGAGCTGGCAGCAGTCCGCTAACAGCTGAATGCGCTTTTGGCTAAGGTCAATCACCTTCAGGCTGCTGCCTCGGGGTGTGGCGGTGCCGGAGAATCTGGCGCATCGCAAGAGACACCTCAGGTGTCCCTTGTGTTGCTCATGAACTCTGCTTCTGACGCACTTCCTTGTGTACCCGACGCGGTGGATCCGCCCTCATAGTAGGGTTAGTGCGTCGCTCGAGGCTGGGGGTCAATGTAGAGACTAGCCGTCTGGCCTCGCCCATTCACCCTGAGAGTTGACAAGTGTCCGCTCCTTTAGCAGGGTCCGAGCTGGCTCGAGGGTGGGTTTTACTGGCTACCGCGAGCTCCAAAGTTAGGCGCATTACGGAGCGACTTCGGCAGATAGCGTTCAGTGGTGGAAAGAAAACCAAAGCGCACTCGGTATGTCTACTGTTGGCCTCATCAGAAATGTGGGGGCGGCCTTGCCTCCGGCTATCGATCGTGCAGGGTGCAGTCGTCTGCAAGTTGTGGCTGACGTCGGCACCAACGAGCCTGTTGCATGGATTCGGAGGCCACCCTCAGCGTGCGGCCGGCACAGGTGGTGAAGACTGCTGGCCCCGCACGCAGGGTGCAAGTAGAGCTCCCAATTTGCAGCATTTTTCCCAGAGTTGATCGAGGTCCTATGGTTCGGGGCCGAGTGGAGGGTTTCTCCCAAGACTTCGTTGACTCAGTGATGGTCTTGGCTGCAAATTTCTAGACCTGCGTTATCGTGTGAGGAGGATTTGTAGGACTCCCCTTGGGAGGTCAGGGGTGCGCTGCACAAAGCAGCCATTCGCGTAGCAGAGTACTTGTGGAGTACACACGAGGGTTTTTTAGGCTAGAGGGTAGGTTGAGGGTCTCTGGTGAACACTCGCCAGCCGATATGCAGCAAGGAATGTAGACTATGTTCAGATTAAACATTCAGTAAACATATAGTAAACTGTTGAAGTATTCGTAATAAAGTTCCCGAATTTACTGCCCTCCCAGAAAGTTCTGCGCTCAAATCATTCTTGGGACCGAGAGCTGGCTGAAACTTAAAGCGGGAAGCTCAGCTGTATTTAGCGAATAGTAGAATGTATACCAGAAACACAGATATGCCTTGAAAGTAGGAGTGTTCATTGGAGTTGATTTTCTCTTTTAAGGTCGAAATTGAGTGTGACAGTGAAGTTATTTGATCGCATACAACAGGTGTAGGTAAAACCAAGTTAATTGTTGGATTTCTTACCGGCCACCCGATTCCGCTGTGACAGTTCTAGAGTCATTTAAAAATAGTCTGCGGACAGCAGCGCGTAAATATCCAAATCACGCAATACTAGTAGGAGGCAACTTTAACCTGCAGAGTAGAGACTGGCGTGCCTATGGATTCATTGCGAAGGGTACAGAAAGTTGCGTGAAGTACTTCTACACACGTTTTCTGAAAGCTGTTTTGATTAGCTTCCTCGCCGGCCTACACGCAATGGAAATATCTTAGACATTGCAGCTACGTATAGGCTGGACGTTATCTACAGTATCGGTATAGAAACAGGGATTCAAGACGTCATTATAGCAATTATAGGTATGAAAGTTAATAAATCACTCAAAAAGGCTAGGACAGTGTTTGTGCTAAATAGAGCAGATAAGTAGTTGTAAGCATCTCACTTAGACAGTGAACTGACATCACTTAGTGTCAGCTTTTAGAGCTGCCTAGAAACACTTCTAAAGGCAATTTGCAGTGTTTCTAGGCAGCTCCAAAAGCCACAAACTGAAACTAAATAATGGATTACCACAGGGATCTATTTTAGCCCCATCACTATTCAATTTATACGAGGGCCGTTCAGAAAGTAACCTCCGGTTGATTTAAAAAAATACACCAAGTTAAATAAAAATATTTTAATATATACATCTTACAACTACATCTTTGCACTATTTTTCTACATAGTCTCCATAGCGATTGAGGCACTTATCGT
The DNA here is from genome assembly GCF_021461395.2 of Schistocerca americana. Lineage (NCBI taxonomy): Eukaryota > Metazoa > Arthropoda > Insecta > Orthoptera > Acrididae > Schistocerca > Schistocerca americana. Next base: position 1,097,208,267 of record NC_060119.1, on the reverse strand, counting down.
ATCTCTTCACAAGCTTTGAAATTCCTTCTGCATAAAAATCACCCGCTTGTGCCTGGAGCCAGCCTGTGACCGCATCTTTGAGCTCTTCGTCGTCATCAAACCGCTGTGACCCGAGCCATTTCTTCAAATGCATGAAGAGGTGATAATCACTTGGCGCCAGGTCTGGGCTGTAAGATGGATGGTTGATAACGTCCCACTTGAAGGACTCAAGAAGGGCCGTTGTTCTGCGAGCAGAGTGAGGACGGGCGTTATCGTGCAAAAAAACGATACCGGAAGTCAGCATACCACGGCGTTTGTTCTGTATAGCCCGTCGTAACTTTTTTATTGTTTCACAGTACACGTCTTGATTAATGGTCGTACCACGTTCCATGAATTCAACCAACAACACCCCTTTGGCATCCCAAAACACCGTTGCCATCAGTTTTCTGGCAGAAAAATCTTGCGAGGCTTTTCTTGGTTTGGTAGGCGAATTTGAATGTGCCCACACTTTGATTGTTCTTTTGTCTCAGGGTTCACGTACTTAATCCAGGTTTCGTCACCGGTCACGATTCTGTTTAACAATGGTTCTCCTTCGTCCTCATAACGTGACAGAAAGTCTAATGCAGAGGCCATTCTTTGAGTTTTGTGGTGGTCGGTAAGAATTTTGGGCACCCATCGTGCACAGAACTTACGGTAACCCAATCTTGCTGTCACTATCTCGTACAAGAGAGTCTTAGAAATCTGTGGAAAACCAGTAGACAACTCCGACATTGAGAAACGTCGATTTTCACGAACTTTTGCATCAACTGTCTGAACGAGTTCGTCAGTCACCAATGATGGTCTACCACTCCTCTCTTCATCATGAACGTTTTCTCGTCCACTTTTAAATAAACGTACCCATTCACGGACAACTCCTTCACTCATAACTCTTGGTCCGTACACGGCACGAAGCTCACGATGAATAGCTGCTGCAGAATATCCTTTGGCTGTAAAAAACCTTATGACAGCACGCACTTCACATTTGGCGGGGTTTTCTATTGCAGCACACATTTCAAACTGCCACAAAAACTAAACTAGCGCAGGTACGACGTTCACTCGACCACGGCTTGATGCTGACTGACCTGTTGAGTGCGTGAACGCACAGATGGCGTCGCTACTCCCCCCACAACCCGCACTGTGACCAATCGGAGGTTACTTTCTGAACCGCCCTCGTACATTAATGATTTATCAACTACAATATCAACTAAATTCATCTATGCTGATGACATCGCACTGTTAGCACAAAGCAGTAATTTTGAAGATGGTGAACGAATTCTTACGGAGGACCTGGAGAAGATGTCAACTGTCTTTAAGACCTGGAGATTGATCCCAAGCACATCAAAAACTGAAGTCTCCTGTTTACATCTAGCGAACTGTGCTGCGGACTACAAACCAAGAGTTCTGCTCAATGGACAAACGTTGAGGTACAATCCATTCCCAAAATATCTCGGAATCACTCTAGATAGAACCCTGAGCTACAAAGAGCACATCACCAAGCTTTCGTATGAAGTGAATGCAAGGAACAATATACTACATTAACTCAGTGGTACAACCTGGGGAACCTCTGCTGACTGTCTGCGTTTAACTGGCATCAGTCTTGTGTACTCTGCTGTTGAGTACTGTGCACCTGTCTGGTTGGAAAGTGTACATGTGAAGAAGTTAGACACAAAACTTAACGACACAATGCGCTGCATTACTGGTTCCATCAAATCAACCCCATGCCACTGGTTGCCTGTACTGAGTCACATCCCTCCACCTCACTTAAGGCGGAAACAAGCTCTACTGAGGGAGGCCAAGAAAATTTCCGCATCACCCTCTCTACCACTGCACCAGGAATTCTGTCATCCGCCACAGCAACGATTGCGATCAAGAAGACCAGCAAGTGTTACTGCAGGACAACTCATCGCGGATGGTTTTGATATAAATGAAAGATCGATGCATGAATGGACAACAAAAACATTGGGAACAAGAGCCCATCACCTTGATCCCACAAAGAAGCCAAAAGGTTTTGACCTACCGAGGAACCTCTGGTGCCGCCTCGGCAGGTTAAGGATTGGATATGGTTGTTGTAGCTACTTGAGGTACAAATGGTGCTAGATCTGTTCACCAATGTGTGAATGTAATCAAGAAGAGCAGACAATTGAACATTTAGTCCAACGCTGTCCACTTCATTCATACCCTGGAATTCCCGACAACTTGTTCACTCTCACACCCAGTTTAATTAATTGGTTGAAAAACACGGACTTTAAGGTTTAATCTTGTCTAATATAATATGTATACTGTATAAAATCACTTCCCTTGTATCAGCTGTATATTGTATAAAATCACCATACGATTAAATAAATACTTAGTTCCAGTGAGATCGACGCAGCGGACTCATGGGCAAAGTTTAAGTAGATTGTAACTAGTGGTCTGGAGAGTCATACACCTAGTAAGTGGATAAGGGATGGCGAAGAACCACCACGGTTTAATAACGAAATTCTTAAGACGGTGAAGTAACAGAGGCTGTTGCGCTCACGGTTCAAAACAGAAAGCACAAACAACAAGCAACGGTTAGTACAGATTCGTGCGTCTGTGAAACGATCTATGTGAAGCATACAACAACTACCACCGTCATACCTTAGCAAAAGATCTTTCAGAGAATCCGAGAAAATGCGAAACTCAGTTTGCCCTTTTCTCGCATGATATACTACGAACTATGGATGAAGAGCAACAGGTCGATTCCATATTTTTATATTTCCGGAAATTATCTGACAGGTTGCCTCAATGCAAGCTGTTAACGGAGGCACGAGTATATGGAGTAAGTTCACAGATACGTAAATGTCTCGAAGACCGAACGGTCTAAGGCGATGCAGTCATGGACTGTGCGGCTGGTCCCGGCGGAGGTTCAAGTCCTCCCTCGGACACTGGTGTGTGTGTTTGTCCTTAGGATAATTTAAGTTAAGTAGTGTGTAAGCTTAGGGACTGATGACCTTAGCAGTTAAGTCCCATAAGATCTCAAATACATTTGAACATTTTGTCTCGAAGACTTCTTAAGTAATAGAACCCAGTATGTTTTCCTCGACAGCGAGTGTTCATAAGAGACATGGGTATCTTCAGGAGTGCCCCCGGGGAAGTGTTATAGGACCGCTGTTGTTCACTACACACGAAAGTGATTTGGTGGAGAGGGCGATTGTTTGCTGATGACACCGTGGTGTGCGGTAATGTGTCGAAGTTGAGTGACTGTATGAAGATACAAGACAACTTTCCAGATGGTGTGATGAATGGCAGCTAGCCCTAAATGTAGCAAAATGTAAGTTAATGCGGATGGGTAGGAAGAACAAACCTGTAATGTTCGGATACAGCATTAGTAGTATTCTGCTTGACACAATGAAGTCGTTTAAATACCTGCACGTAAGGTTGCAAAGCGATATGAAATGCAACGAACATGTGAGAACTGTGGTAGGGAAGGCAAATGGTAGACTTCGGTTCAGTCGGTGAATATTAGGGAAGTGTGGTTCACATGTATCGGAGGCCGCGTATAGGACCCTGGTGCAGTGTTTGGGATCCGTACCAGGTCAGATTGAAGGAAGACATCGAAGCCATTCTGAGGCGGGCTGCTAGATCTGTTGCCGGTACGTTTGCATAAAGCGTAAGTGTTACGGAGATGCTCCGGAGCGTTCTCTTCGAGGAACAGTACTGAGAAAATTTAGAGAACCAGCATATGAAGCTGACTACCGAACGATTCTACTGCCACCAATATACAAGCTGGTCACACTTCTTCCTTTATGTCTTCAGTCCATCTTCTACGAGGTCATCGTTCAGGCCTTTTCGTATAGCGAAAAACGCATCACAAAATTCCTTTCACCATCTCTCATCCTCTTTTCTCGCAACACGGCCAAGCTTTCTCTGTGTCTGTTCCGTAAAGCCGCCTTTACGCCGAAGCGAACACAAGCGAACGCGCAGCAGCGAACGAGAATTGTCTCTACTGTAAACGCTTCGCATGCAGTGTTCGGTCGACGGCGCGTCGCATTCACAAGTCACATTCTTGTGACCCTCTGGGTATCGGTTTTAGAACGTACAGTCAAAGAAAGTTCGCGTTCTTTCTACTTCGGTGCTAGCTTCGGTGAATAGACACAGTGCACTCGCTTTGCCGCAGTGTGCTGCTTTTCGCTCGCGATTTCTTGTTGGTGTTGTTTACTGCGTTTTTTTATAGTGGTGTTGTTGTTGGATAAAAACGTGCTTCCGGTAATAGAAGAGTACCGATCCCGTAGGTGTTAGTGGGATCCTAAAGATCCGCATCATGAAATGTCTAACAAATAAAATGATGCTTGGCAAGAAATTGCCGAAGTGTTGGCAGTGCCACGAGAGCAATTGAAGGTGTTTCACGTAATTCCTACAACCGAAATAAACATCGTTCGAATAAACAGGTAACGTAGATTAATGTAAAAAAAAATACATAGAGACCTGACCATTCTCGTGGCCTACGTTCTAGGTATCTGTCTTAATGCTGCAGATTAGCTACTATTTTAGGAAATATAAATACAGGAACACAATAAGGGAAACTTGTTTTCTCCCCTGTAATGATTTGGCTGGTCTTTCGTATACTTTTACATTACATTACTAATTTTTAATGACGGTATCTCCCTCGCATTTACATTTATAGAATCAACGAGTATTCCGCATATGGCAATGCACACATCAGAAATTGTTTGGGAAACAGACACGGTTGATATACGAAAAATATATTTCAGGCTAGTTTAACTGTCACCTGTTGCTCAGAATCGCAGCGTTAGTGCGAGCCTCTCTCTTTGCTGATGTGGATCGTCGACAATTTCTGTCTTGCTTGAAATCGTCAATTCAGAAGCAGCTAGAAGATCGTGAAAGATATGCGGGTGATGTCTTGGAATAAAGCAAGCGATAATTGCAGCAGCAAACCACTAATCTGAACCAAACACCTACTTCTTTCACGCCTGAGCAAAAATTCAAAGGGCCTCATTTTTTCTGCATCTAAGCCGTTTTGCTTTTATGACAAATAGCGTGTTCGCTGTGCAAAGTAAACCAAGCTGTGTTTCTTCTTTTTTCCACGTGTACCGGATGTGGGTTAGTCATGTACCGTGACATCGTTTTAGCACCAAAAAACAAAACACATCGTATGTTTTCTCTTTCGTTCGCTCTAGAATAAATGTTTATGCGCAGGTACGAACCAATGATGGCGCGCGCAAGCGAATCCCCTGCACATTGTTTACGAATGCGCATTCGCTGGTGTTCGCTTCAGTGCAATGGGAGCTTAACAATCACTGCCATATCTTCAAACTCAGTCTTTTTTCTTACCTCATTTTGTTTCTCTGTACGTTCTTGCTTTGCCCAGTAAGCAACTTTCCATCACTAGTTTAACAACACTTCATTTTTGAACAGCTTACCCATTCAGCCCCCATGTTTCACTTCAGTAAGTTAGTACTGGCAACATACAATGGTTAGAGACATTCCTTGTAAGGGAGATAGGATGTTAGTTCCCAGAGCAATATTTGTCTATCCAAATAAGCTCGAAGCCACATTTTCCTCTCTGTTTCTTTCAATAAGCGTCCATTCGCTTGTTATTAGCAGTCCTAAGTGTATAAATTCGTCTACAATTTCATTAACTTTTTCTATTTCCTGTTAGTTTCACGGTCACGCCCTGAAAACCCCGCGATGTCGACCGGCCACCGTGTCATCCTCTAGCATGTGGCTTCAAGCGGATGCGGTATGGGGGAAGAGGGTTTCATGGATAAGCACCACTCTCTCTCGGCCATTGTCGGTTTTCCAGATCCTGGTGCCGCTACTTCTCATTCAAGTAGTTCCTCAGTTTGCTTCTCTAGGCCGTATGTACCACGTTTCAGTTCTCCCACTGAGCAACATTCCATGGCAGTACTGGGAACTGAACCCATCTCGTCCACAACAATGTTTGACGCGCTGACCACTGAGCTACGGACGCCGACCCTACGTTATTTTGTTCTACAATAATTAATACTCAGACGTACTGTCATATTTCCTCTGCTCATTTTGTTTCTCCTTTCCATGAAGTTGTAGATAAGCAGTAGACACAACTGTTATCTGCAACATGATTCAGATGAGATTCAGTTAAGCATCTTCCAAAAGAAGACCAGCAACGTTTCATCAGTGTGATAGGATAAAAACGGACGGATTCCTGTGTCAAAGTGATTTAGAAAACCTACGTACACTGATCTCTATCTCTACGGCTCTAATCATCATCATACAAGACACTTAAGATCAACCACGTAACTGATTAAGATCTCGCCCATTCACCAGAAGTGGAAAACGCCGAGAGAATTCGCGTTTCACGGAATATCAGTGCGAGCTATACAAAACAGAAGAGTATCAAAGGGTGAGCATTGTCGCCAACAATTAACGTGAGCTCCCCACCAGTTTCAAGAGCAAAAACCACTAGAAAACCACTAACAAAAATACCTCTACTCTCATAATCGCTAAAATTTCCACTAAATTTTTTAAAATTATTATGAAAGAAAACAAGAAGTATATTAGTAATTAGTTTTCTTTATTATTAAGTAATAAAATATTCACAATCATTAAATGAACAAACAATAAATACACCAACAGGTCAGGGTCAGGAACATACAAAAAGTTCTATAACAACAGCTAATTATTTAAATAAACTCGTCTTCTTCAAATGAATCACTTTTGTCTTCATCGCCATCATCGTCGGTTTCAGATTGATACAATACTTTGGTGCCGATTTGGTTTACAACGTTTACTGGAATTTCATATTCGTTGCAGCATTTTCTTTCTAACCCCAAACGACAGGATATTCTCAATATAGCAGTTAAAAGATTTCATTCAGTTCGTCTGCTTGTTTTTTATTGCGTTCATACTGTTAAACAGTCTCTGAAAATCGGCATGGCAATAAGGCAGTATTAGGATGTTAATCGCAAAAGGCGCTAATTCCTCAGATGAGGATTCCTCTTGAGCATTTTTGAAATGCAGTGCTTCATTCCAAATTTTTTTGTGTCTTTGGTCTCGTTCCAGTTCAACAAATGAATTTGTCGCCACTCGTCATCCACTCTTGCTACAAATTCCACACTTTTATTGAACTAAGCCATTATATCAATTAGATTTTCTTTGTTGTGACTAACACTTATTTTGGAATTTTTTTTTTCATCAACGTCAAATTTTGTGGTAACCTGTTTTTTATTTCTTCAATCAGACTTACTATAAATGTTACGCACCGATTATGCAACATTTCTTCGTCTTCCCGTGGTAATCCTTATTCTCTCATTTCAAGCAACTGCTTTTCAAAGCGGAATCCCAGATGAAATCTTCGATCGAATACATCGCCAATATTTTGAGTAAAAATATTAACTTTATTTGCAGGTAACGTAACTTTGCTAACAAATATATCCATCAGGTTGGTCAACATCAAAGAGTTTCGTGTGATCTGTATCTTTCGACTCGAACATTGTGTTGACTCTATTCAGTTCAATTAATATTAGATGTAAAAATGAAATATATGCGTAATTAATCTCGTTCGCATACACAGCGTGCAATAACTCTGCCACGTAACACCTTTCGCGCACTTTAGCTACGGAAAAGTGTGTTTTTAGCTCTGACCATTGCGCACAAATTCTTGATAAAGCTGATTCTATTGATAACCACTTTGTCTGGCACGCTTGAGCTATTTCTAATGGTTTCTGTCCATCGTTGACGGTTTTGTATAGCTCCTTATAAAGAGATTTTCTGGAAGACAACTGGCTAAACCATTCACATTTGTCTCTTTAATTAAAAACTCCACATTTCTCGCTAAAAATCCTTTTGCAGTAGCTGAAACAGCCAGTTGCAAGAAATGGCACAAACAACGTACTGAAATCAGGTGTGGTACTTCTTCTTTCGATTTAGTAAATACTCCGTTATTTACTCCTACCATGACAGAGGCATTATCTGTACCAATGCCTACTAAATCTTTATGTCGCAAATCGAATCGGTGAAGTGTCTTCTTTATAGCAGAGACAATAGCTTCAGCATTCCACTCGTGCAGTTCAGTAAGGTCAAGGTAGTAGATACTATTCTTTGGTGGAATTTACTGTAATAAACTATAAGCAATCCCAAGTATTTATGTATAGCAGTATCAGTTGATTCATCAATTAATAAGCTAAATGGCTGATCTTTGCAATCTTTTTGTAGAACGTCAGTGAAATGCGTTGCTAACAAGTTTTTTAGAACTGAGGTGCACTTAATTCGGTGCAGCTGAACTTTTTCGATATCTTTTTCATGAATATGATTAATTACCTCTCCTAAATGGTCGACTACACGTATACTATCATGCATGGTTGTGAAAAATGCAAATCTTGCTTCTTCCTTTTTTCTTATTCCCAACGGGTTCTGACTTAAAAGTAATTTTAGGCTGCATAATTACAATCTGAAACAATTTACTTAGCCAAAGAGTGATCAAAGAAGTAAAACCGATCAATGAATGACTAACAAATTTTTAAAAAAAACGTTGCTTACCTTTTTATATTGTAGGTGATTCTTTGGCATCCCTTGGGACTTCATATCTCCATAGCGACTCCTTAAACCTGCGCCCCAAATTTGCACTTCACTACATAACCCATCGTACTTTCAATAACTTAAAGCCAATCTTTTAAATGTGGGTCTTGAGCCAAGAATGTCGAAACTTTTGCCTATATTGTGGTTTCGGCATAGTTATACACGTTTGAAGTCGTGAAATAATACCATGCGCTGAGAATCACAATTGAATAGTGCACACCACGAACGAAGACAGTCGAGTTACTTTTTCTGCGCATCTGACGTGACGCACACTGCGTGAGCCAGCAAGCGCTCAGTGGCTATTCGAAGCGACAGCGAAATAAGCGAGCACCAATTATTTGAAATGGGGTGCTGCACTCACTGCACCTGCGCAAGCCGCCTTCGCTAGTAAAATGAACTATAACTGTTCGCTCTACAGGGAATCCACGCATGTGCTCTATCGAGTATGATGGTTCATTTGATGTCACTTTTTAATACATCAGTGTTGTCTTCGCAGTAAAAGTACTACTGAAATCAAATAAAGTAGAAATAACATGTTTCGAAACATATAAGTAGCTTAGTGGTTGAGAGGTCGCATTTTCAGTAACAGAAACTGAATTCTACTAAACCACGGTAAAATCCACCAGCCACTAGAAACAATATTTCGCCACTAAAATGAGGGTAGAAACCACAAGTTTTAGTGGAAAATCCACTACGTTGGCTACACTGGGTGTGAGATCAACAGCACTTTACAGCCCGATTGGAGTCCAGGCAGCGAGTAGGCCTAAACATAAACAGAAAAACTTGGAGCACCGGTGATACGATTTTGTTAATCATAATGAAGCTTGCTTAGTGATGGATGGACAAAATAGAGAGGTAGCTGCTAATTTACGTCCTCCAGTAAAAAAAATTAATTGTAATTAGCGAATAGTTGATTAATTAATTTATACATTTCATTATTTTGCCAAATACTTTTCTTAAAAGTCGATGTATACCTCTGGTTTTTGTGCAGAAACAGTCACAGATTGTGTACGGTACTAAAAATGTGCCTCTTAATTAGTGCTGACACATTAGTTACTACAGTTCTTTGTCGTGGCCATCTACGGTAAATAATTTTGTTTCTTATCATTTTTCATCTGTATTTTCTTGAACATCGTATGAGAAATTTTTTCTTTGATATCAGATATTATAATGCTTTAAAGCTATATTTTCATGTCATGACATCCACTGTGTGTAAATACTTCAACTGCTTATTAATTTACCATTACGTATTATTTATCTATTATGTTTTTCCTGTCTACTGGAGACCTTCATTGAGTGAAACCTTACGTCGCTATAAAATTCCAGGCGAATATGTACCTAGATCGGAAATGTGTGACGATCCTATGTCATCCCGCGTCAATATACAGGGTGTTTATAAATGAATATAGGGGTTTTAACGCTTTATAATATTTATTATATTAAACTTACAGTTATAAATGATACGTCAAATGAAAGGGCAACCCAAACAGTTTTACCAAGATCCTTATAAATGTCCAATGTGAGCACCATTTGTCTCACAGCACACAAAGTCTGTAGCTGAGCTCTTCCCAAACGTTGTAAATGTGTCTTCAGTGATTGTAGCAACAGCTGCTTCAATCTGGTTTCTTAATTCAGGGAGGTTACTGGTAGCGGAGGCACGTACACACGATCCTTGATGAAGCCCCAAAGGAAAAAATTGCATAGCGTTAGGTCGCGTGAACGTGGAGGCCGTGAAAAGCAAGCACTGTCATTGGGCCCCTTACAGCCTATCCAGCTCTTGGGGTACAGTGAAGTTCAACCAATCGCGTACTTCGCTGTTCCAGTGAGGTGGCGCACCATCTTGCTGGAAAATGAAGTTATCTGGCTCATCTTTTTCCAACTGAGGGAAGAGTCATTGCTCTAGTGTATCAAGGTAAGAAGTACAAGTTACAGTAGGTTCACCAAAAAAGAAAGGCCCATGAACTTCCTGCCGGGATACGGCACAAAAAACAGCCACTTTAGGGGAATGTCGTTGCATTTGTACCACCTTGTGGGGATTTTCTGAGCCCCAGATGTGCACATTGTGAGTGTAAACGTGTCCACTAAAGTGAAAGGTCGATTCATCACTGAAGACAACATGATCCAGAAAATCTTCATCGTCATGTAACGACATTTCGTTTGCGAAGTTGGCACGTAATCAATGGTCTGCCGGCTTTAGAGCCTGTAATAACTGTAAACAGTAAGGACGTAGTCGTACGCGTTTTCTGAAAACTTTCCAAACAGTCGACATGGGAACTTGTAATTCAAGACTAGCCTTCCGGATTGATTTCGTTCGACTACGAGTGAACGACTCTCACTCACTCAACAGTCTCTTCACTAACTCTTGGGCGTCCTATGCTCTTCCCTTCACAAAGGCAGCCGGTATCTTCAAATTGATGATACCATCTACGAATGTTATTATCACTTGGAGGATCACAACCAAATTTCAGCCGGAACGCACGTTGCACAGCAACTACAGATTCGGTCTTTGCAAACTGCAAAACACAAAACGCTTTCTGTTCTCTAGTCGCCATCTTCGCTACTATCTCTATCTAGCGGATTGCGGCAGAAACACTGCGCGCTGCGAATGCGCAGTGGTGCCAAACACAACTGAGCTGCTCTTTCATTTAACATATTATGTATAACTGTAAGTTTAATGTAATAAATATTATAAAGCGTTAAAACCCCGATATTAATTTATACACACCCTGTATTTGTCATTCTTTGTGATATTCACTCGTAAACTTATCGATCTATTTCCATCACAGAGCGGATCCGGCTGCTTAGGTGGGTGGTAGCGTGCTTGCGTTCGATTCCCGGCCGGGTCGGAGATTTTCTGCGCTCGCGAACTGGGTGTTGTGTTATCCTCATCATCATTTCACCCTCATCATCGGCCGCAAGCCACCCAATGTGGTGCCGAATGAAGTAAGACTTTCACTTGGCGGCCGAACCCGAATGGGACGCCCCGGCCAACAGTGCCATACGATCATTTCGTTTACTCCTTTTATCACAGAGCGTATCTTACGTTAACGTTACAGCCGCTGGATTAGCCAAGTGCAGCTTTTCAGAGTAATCGCTGCTAGCTTACAATGCTTTCAGTAGTAGTGATTTGTTTTTGTTAGGCACGATCTCTCAATGTGGCGGTCAAGGGCTCGAGACATTGCTAGACGGCAAGTGAAGCTCAGACGATGTACATGCTGCTACTAGTTAATTCACTTTCGGTTTAATTATTCGCGCCGCTTTGTGTTTAGCCTTTAAGGTTTCAGTGTGAAGCAGTGTACATACCGTGGCATGTGGATTATTGCTAAAACTTAGTGTCTTTCAAAGTGTTTGAAATGAGTAATAATTTCTGTAATAACCAGTACTGTTGGTGATTCGCTGACCTCAACAGCTCTCATTCGAACCCATTACGTCCGCTTCTTCAAACTATCAGCAAATGAAATAAATATACCGTTAACTTCTTGGACTGGAGAGAGGCAGCATCGCCTAATATGGTACACCTAGCGGTCGTGTTATAAGTAGCTCAAAACGCAATTTCGTAATGGCACCTACTAGATCAATTTCATCAAATCTGCCGATGTGTGCTGTCATATGGTTCAGACGAAACAGACGAAGTACAGTAGAGGGGCTCTGTAACTGCCGACATCTCTACACTCTCCACACCTTAGGTAATAGATTTTTTAGACGAAATTGTGACATTTGTGGGAAAATAGAGGTAACTGAAACATTTACACCATGAAAGGAGTACAGGAAAGAGAAACCATGTTTGATATTCACATCTGACATACTTTCACTAGTTTTGGTGCAGATAAACGATGAACGTCCAAATTACTTGGAAAAGCAGATAATGTATGCAGGCCGGGTTAGTTGCAATACGTCATACTGGTAATTATAGAGGCCGCTCCATGTAATAATGGTCTTCAGTGCAACTGAATAACCTGTGTGACATAGTCATAGAAATTGTTTTTTCGCTAGTTTTTCCGTCTTCTTAAGTGCATCTGTATTTTCGTGTGCGTGGAACAAAGCGACCTACTCTCGTCTCATGTGAACTCCTCAGTTAAATGTAGAGTATTATAATATGACTGCTCTCTTATTATTCACTGATGCCGTCGCTTTCTTGCCTTCCAGGGTACGACTAGCAACAGTTAATGACGTTTCAGAACCGTATTCTCAGTTCAGAAATTTCAAATACAAGTCTAGTTGTACCGACAGACCACAGATGTGATCAGCATAAATTTTAACACCTTATTCCCAGAGTATACCCAGATGTTGGTGCCTGATTAGGACAGTGTTTTCTACTATGAAAACGCACGTAATCACATTCTCTTTAGTGACATGTTTCGGTTGATGTTCAAATGGATTCCAATACTATTCCAGGCTCCTGAAGGTCCCAATTACAATATTGCTGAGCGTCTGTTCTCTGCTTCACAATATAAAACCTAGCTTACATTCGTTTATTTGGTAAATCAGATGGAAATACGTTCTGTTCTGCATGGAAAATAATATATAACTCGTATGGAAACAATTTACGGTATTTGTTTTTATTGTTACAACCAGAACCGACATGTTAGATATCATCAAAGTTGTATTTTTCAAGTGCGTTTTGGTGTTCCCTCCATTTTCATCATTTGAAATACTCACACTCACATTTTCTCGCCGGCCGCTGTGGCCGAGCGATTCTAGGCGCTTCAGTCCGGAACCGCGCTGCTGCTACGGTCGCAGGTTCGAATCCTGCCTCGGGAATTGATGTGTGTGATGTCCTTAGGTTAGTTAGGTTTAAGTATTTCTAAGTCTACGGGACTGATGACCTCAGATGTTAAGTCCCATAGTGCTTAGAGCCATTTGAGCCTTTTTTATTTTACATTTTCTCTAGACCATAATGTGTTAACTACTCCTAACGCCACGTTTTGGCCCTATTTGCTATCAGATGGAAAATCAAAAAAAGATGCAATATATATGTTACTAATAATCCGTTTTTATCTGATCTGATTATGGTTATGACTGAAATGATAATGATAATAGAGACACTGTGTTCTAGACAAAATCTGGGTGCCCCTACTAATAACCATCAAATGCTATCTTATCCTACGTAGCTATAAGGAATACTGGAAAGAACGATTAACCCTCAGGTAATTTTTTAATGTGAAATAAAGATATATCGTTCGTGAAGGCTCAGGTCCAAAAGAACGGACCACTGAAATGCTTGGAAGGACAGAGGAATACCTTCTAAGAAACTGTCCTTCACCGTTCCCTTCAGGTCCGTCACGTTCCCTCCACATTCTCTTTCATTTGTTCTTGTTCTAGATCCGCCACTCCTAGTTCCCACTTCGATCTCGTACCGAGCTAGGTGGCGCAGCGGTTGGCACAGTGGACTCGCATTCGGGAAGACGATGGTTCAAACCCGCGTCTAGCCGTCCAGGTTTAGGTTTTCCGTGATTTCCCTAAATCGTTCCAGGCAAATGGTGGGACGATTCCTTTGAAAGGGCACAGCCGGTTTACTTCCCCATCCTTCACTCAATCCGAGCTTGTTCTCCGTCTCTAATGAACTCGATGTCGACAGGGCGTTAAACGTAATCTTCCCTTTACTTCGGTCTCGTTGCAGTCCTGCTGTCCTCGTTCCCGCCTCAGTCTATAGTTCCAGTGCCGTCGCTCCTCGTTCTCGTTCGGTTGGTATACAGCTCTATGACATCTCTGCAAAGCACACCAAAGGGCTTCCGTCTCTAATGACCTCGTTGTCGACGGGACGTTAAACACTAACCACCACCACCACCTAAGGGCTTGGCGGAGTGTGTCGTTCCAGTCTTGCCATTCCACCTTCTCTTCTCGGTCTCGTTCAGCCGTTCTCATTTTTTATTTGGTTGTCTCTCGTTCCTCGTCCCAGCTACGCCGTTTTCCGTTCTGTTGTAAGTCCTTTCGTTCATTCCTTTCGTTCGTTCTTCTTCAGCTGAATTTCAAACTGTTCTCAAACTCTCGATTCTCATTTCCTTGAGTACGCCGTTCAGCTCCACGACTAGTAATATATAACATTGCTATGACTACGTCTTACAGTCAGCTCAAGATGTCCTGATTCGCAGGAACTCGTTTTTCTTTTTTATATGCTAGTGCGTATTTTTGAAAATGAAAGTTCCATATTTTCCACTTTAGCATTTACAGACTATACCTATGAATGGCAATTTTAAATTAGATGAATGTATCAAAACAATTCCCTGTCCCATTTTGAGTCAGAGATGATAATCCTTTGTATGCACTGTAGACCAGTCAGACTATTTGGAGTCCATTTTAATCTATTTCGTTCAGTCACGTCACTAACTATTTTAGTTAGAGTCTTAGAAATTACTGTGTTCACTTGACTTTGATGTATATATATTACTTACCTAACAGGGGGACCTTCTCCCTTCGATTATCTTCATACTTATAACATTTAAAGGTCAACGTCTAGATATCAATTTCCTAAAGCAATACGACGCAATCCTCACAAAACTCGGAAAATCGTCTTTCAAGTGTGGAAGATTTTCGATCTCTCTCAAGTAAAAGACATTCTCGATTATCAACGTAAATAAAGCGTGTACCGCAGAAATTTTGTAACGTTAAGATCGCTGGTTCTAATCTCATTAGCAGCAATATATTTTTTTTACTTTTACTTAATTTCCATGTATATTAAAGAATGGAAATGTTAGTTAACGAAGATCATTTTTTTACAAAACAAATGGCTGAAATACCTCTGAGCACTATGGAACTTAACATCTGAGGTAATCAGTCCCCTTGAACTTAGAACTACTTAAACCTAACTAGCCTAAGGACATCACACACACATCCATGCCCGAGGCGGGATTTGAACCTGCGACCGTATCGGTCGGGTGGTTCCAGACTGAAGGGTCTAGAACTGCTCGGCCACTGCAGCCGGATAATTTTTTCTTATAGTTTTTAAGAATAGTCTCTTTTCAGTTTTAATATCTGGTAGTACGGAAATAAAGAAATGAATGGATCACAAAGATGAATGATTTTTTCCATCTCTAAAGTGAATTACATATTGAGTGTCGTTCGCGATTATACGGTACATAACTTGTAATCAGTTTCTCGGATTGCCATCAATGCTTTGTTTGTTATAGAAAGAAAAGCTCGTGCTTACTTTATAAAAGCTGAGAAACAGCTGCTGGTTTTTGGAGCTCGTGGTCCTGTTACCAATTAGTAACTGGAGAAAGTCTGACGCGAAGAAAGCCCTGTGACCACGCCCTGGTACCCACGGCACTGCGGAATCCCAGGAGCAGCAGGGCCGACGCTGGCGGAACAACTTTGATTTCTCAAGCGGCGCCATTACAGGGGCGACGCCTGGCACACAAAAAGTCCCATCCGTCGACGAAGAGAGGCCTTTAATATTCGAAAGGGCGCCCTCGGCGAATCTGCGTCCGCCTGCCATCCCGGCCGTAAAGAGACATTGCTACCCAAAGCAGCTCACAGCGCCCAGAAAGTCAAGGCTGAGGTAATACGGGCGACGAAATTGCTCCGACACAGCGAAGACGACTATAAAATTTAAAATTCGTGAAACTCCCATTCTTAAAACATGGAGCATACAGAAAAAGATACGTGCTGTGTGTATGTTCTTTTTGTCGCTGCTATTGTCTGACACTGAGGTGACTTTGGAAATTAGTGTATGGTATTGTTGGCCGGGAGGCCCCATTCGGGGGGGTTTGGCGCCGTATTGCAAGTCCTTTTTAGTTGACGCCATATCGGCGACTTGCGATCCAGTCTCCTGTCGTGAATCGAACCCGGGCCCCCTGTGTGATAGGCGGTAACGCTACCGCTACGCTTTTTTTTTTAAACTCATTTTTTTCTATTTTGTCCGTTGTATATGTTCGGGGCGGACGTCTCATAACAGCCGCTCAGGTTGTTCGTTGATCCGTTCACTCAGTTGTTTTATTACAGAGCGTAGTTAGCCCTCTGTCTACCGACTGGTTTGATGCGACCCGCCACGAATTCCTTTCCTGTGCTAACCTCTTCATCTCGGAGTAGCACTTGCAACCTACGTCCTCAATTATTTGCTTGACGTTTTCCAATCTCCGTCTTCCTCTACAGTTTTTGCCCTCTACAGCTCCCTCTAGTACCATGGAAGTCATTCCCTCATGTCTTACCAGATGTCCTATCATCCTGTCCCTTCTCCTTATCAGCGTTTTCCACATAGTCCTTTCCTCTCCAATTCTGCGTAGAACCTCCTCATTCCTTACCTTATCAGTCCATCTAATTTTCAACATTCGTCTATAGCACCACATCTCAAATGCTTCGATTCTCTTCTGTTCCGGTTTTCCCACAGTCCATATTTCACTACCATACAATGCTGTACTCCAGACGTACATCCTCAGAAATTTCTTCCTCAAATTAAGGCCGGTATTTGATATTAGTAGACTTCTCTTGGCCAGAAATGCCTTTTTGGCCACAGCGAGTCTGCTTTTGATGTCCTCCTTGCTCCGTCCGTCATTGGTTATTTTACTGCCTAGGTAGCAGAATTCCTTAACTTCATTGACTTCGTGACCATCAATCCTGATGTTAAGTTTCTCGCTGTTCTCATTTCTACTACTTCTCATTACCTTCGTCTTTCTCGGATTTACTCTCAAACCATACTGTGTACTCATTAGACTGTTCATTCCGTTCAGCAGATCATTTAATTCTTCTTCACTTTCACTCAGGATAGCAATGTCATCAGCGAATCGTATCATTGATATCCTTTCACCTTGTATTTTTATTCCACTCCAGGACCTTTCTTTTATTTCCATCATTGCTTCCTCGATGTACAGATTGAAGAGTAGGGGCGAAAGGCTACAGCCTTGTCTTACACCCTTCTTAATACGAGCACTTCGTTCTTGATCGTCCACTCTTATTACTCCCTCTTGGTTGTTGTACATATTGTATATGACCCGTCTCTCCCTATAGCTTACCCCTACTTTTTTCAGAATTTCGAACAGCTTGCACCATTTTATATTGTCGAACGCTTTTTCCAGGTCGACAAATCCTATGAAAGTGTCTTGATTTTTCTTTAGCCTTGCTTCCATTAATAGCCGTAACGTCAGAATTGCCTCTTTCGTCCCTTGGACCCTAGACAACTGGAAAACGGTGACCTGGGCAGATAAGTCCCGATTTCCGTCGGTAGGAGCTGATGGTAGGATTTGAGCGTGGCACTGACCCGACTATTCCGTAGACCTAAGTTGTCAACAAGGCACTGTGCAAGCTGTTGGTGATTCCATAATGGTGTGCTGTGTTTACATGGAATGAGCTGAGTCTTCTGGTTCAACTGACCCAATCATTGATTGCAAATGGCTGTGTTCGGCTACTTGCAGCCGTTCATGGACTTCAGGTTCCCAAACAAGGATGGAATTTTTATGCATGGCAATGGGCTCTGTCACCGGATCACAGTTGTCCGCGATTGGTTTGAAGAACACTCTCTACAGTTCGAGCGGACGATTTGTTCACCCAGATCCCATCGAACGTTTATGGGTCATAATCAAGAGGCCAGTTCGAGCGCATAATCCTGCACGTCGCAAATATGGACTGCTACAGAATATGGCTCACTATTTCTGCAGGGGACTTCCAACGACGTGTTGAGTCCATGCCTTGTCGAATTGCTGCACTATGCCTGGTAAAAGGAGGCCCAAGACGATATGAGGAAGAATCCTATGACTTTTGTCACTTTATTGTAATGTGGCAAAAGTATCTTTTTGACCGGTGCAACATTCCCGAGAGCCAAAGAATTACCTCGATGAAATTCTAGCAGTACGCTTTTCATGTTCTTGCTTGAACAACGATTTTTGATTTTGATGATACTGTTTGCCACTGTCTGTAACTGTACATTGAACAGCCAAAACATTATGACCATTGCCCACCGCGACGTTGGATGCCATCTGATTGCTTTGCGGACACGTAACAAAAAAAAAAAAAGAAAAAGAAAAAGGTGGCCAGCCACTGTGTCCGAGCGGTTCTAGGCGCTTCTGTCCGGAACCGCGCTGCTGCCACGGTCGCAGGTTGGAATCCTGCCTCGGGCATGGAAGTGTGTGATGTCCTTAGGTTAGTTAGGTTTAAGTAGTTCTAAGTCTAGGGGACTGATGACCTCACATGTTAAGTCCCATAATACTTAGAGCAAGTTGAAACATTTTTGAAAAATATGTAAACGGAGCGCACAAGAACGGGGGATGACCCTAGCAAAGATACAGACTGCAAATGGGGAAATCCATTCAGATGAGCGACTTTGACAAAGGACAGATTAATATTACGCAAAACGAGTATCTCGAAAACGGCGAAGCTGACTGAATGTTCATGTGCGATGTCGTGAGCACCTACGAAAAGAGATAGGACAGTGAAACGAGCACTAGGTGCTAAATCACTGGAAGACCACGACTCTTCACAGAACTCGGAGTTTGGAGGCTTGTCTGCTCTGTAAAGTAGGGTAAATGGTGATTTGTGGCATCTCTGCCGAAAGAGCAAAATACTGGTGCACGCACAAGGGTTTCGGGGCACACTGTTCATCGTACATCGTTGGGCATGGAGCTCCGCAGCAGACCACACCTACGCGTTCACATGATGACCCAACGACATTGTGGATTACGTTTGCAGAGGGTCGGTGCCATCGGCATTTGACCGTCGATTATTGGAAACGTGTCGGCTCTTCTGGTGAATCACATGTTTGCTACAAAAAGTCAATGGATATCTCAGGTGGTAGCAATAGTATGCTGTGGGAGACATTCTCCTGTGCTTGGATGTTACCTGTGGTGCTGACTGCAGAACGATTCACCTGCTGCTCATTTCACATAAGAATCTTGACGATAAGCTAATAGAGATTGCGGAGGCATATATGCAGTCGTTCTTCCTTTACTCCACTTGCGAGTGACTAGTAGCGGTACAGGATACCCTCTTTCACCCACCATAGAGTGACTATGTGAGTATGTATGTATATACAGATGTAGTCGAGGACACGCTGACAGCTGCTAACCACCTGCATCCCTTCAAGCTTGAATCCGGAAGCGATGCAGTCCTTCAACAAAGGACATAGCTTACAATACGTTAGCTCGTCTAGTCTTAAAAGCATTGTTCGTCTGTACGGGACCCATACCAGTTGGGTCTGATTTAAGAGACTGAGAAGGTCCAAAGAAAAGCGGCAAAATTCGTGGCTGGTACATTTAGCCATCGCGAGAGAGTTACAAATCTTATAGAAAGTTTGAAGTGGGACACACTTGCAGATAGACGGCGCGGTAAGCGGAAGAGGCTACTCACTAAATTTCGAAATCCGATCTTCGCCGAGGATGCAGAGCATATATTATTACCACCAACTCTGAAATCGCGCAATGATCACCATTCAAAGATAAGGGAAATTAGAGCTTGTACTGAGGCGTACAGACAGTCGTTTTTCCCTCGCGCGATCCGCAAGTGGAACAGACGTGCGGAAATATGACTTTGACGCGAATTGTGCCCTCCGCCACACACCGCTTGGTGGCTAGCGGAGTAATAGGTAGATGTATGTAGGTATGTAAATATAGATGGCTTCCCCGAATGCGATGTCTCTTTCAGCAGTATAACTAACCGTGCCTAAGAGCCATAACCACGCTACAGTAGTTTAGGAGCATTATAGTGAACTCACGTTGATCTCTCGGGGGCTAAATTCGCCTGACGTAAATACTATGTAACCCCTCCCGGTCGCTATTGACCGCCATCACCACTTACGCAAATCCGCGGCCTGTTACTTACGCTAATTACATGACGTGTGCGTAGACATCTAATGCCACATACCTCGACGAACCTACCAACAAACAAAATCCCTGATATGCAGAATCAGTGACGTATTTCGTTTCAAAGACGGAAAAACAAGCTGTTACGTAGGTGGCATAACGTTTTCGCTCCTCTGTATAATTAAGATACCAACGTCTCAGTGAAATACAGGGTGGTCGGAAATTCCCGTTACAGACTTCTAGGACTTATAGAGGGGAATGAGTACATCGTATTTTGAATAGGAACCCATGTCCGGAAACGTCATCCAACGAGACTACAGAGCGTCAAAGTTATAGGCGCGGGCGTCTGCTAATGTACGTATACACGGGGTGATTCCGTGATGATGTTACAGACTTTCTAGTATGATGGAGAACGATAAATGTATTAATCTGAAGTAAGGATCCCTGTGCCTGAAACGAACAAGTCGAAAGTTATAAACAAAAACCGTTATGATGTCGCTGACAGTTGAATACATGTACCGGTTCTTGTGTTGCGAAGAGTGTAGGGCTGGTAACTTTCAGTAGTGGTGGTGTGGACAAAAACGAGGAAAAATGTCGAATAAACGTCGGCTCTAAATTGCGTACCTGAGGAACTAAGACGAATGGTTCATCTTCGCTAATGTGAAACACGTCTCCTCTGCTGAGCAAGTGTTCATAGCTGTTAAGGTACTCACTTTAGAAGCCACGTTTATTGGACATTGTTTCTCGTTTCTGTCCACACTACCACTACTGAAAGTTACCAGTCCTACACTCTTCGCAACACAAGATCCGGTACATGTATTCAACTGTCAGAAGTATCACAACGGTTTCGTTAATAACTTTCGACTCGTTCGTTTCCGGCATAGGGATCCTTACTTCAAATTAATACATTTATCGATGTCCATCTTCCTAGAAAATCTGTAACATCGTCACGGAATCACTCCGTGTATACGTACATTTACAGATGCCCACGCCTGTAACTTTGACGCTCTGTAGTCTCGTTGGATGACGTTTCCGAACATCGGTTCCTATTCAAAATACGATGTACTCACTCCCCCCTACAAGTCCTGTCAGTCTGTAATGGGAATTTCCGACCACCCTGTATAACAGGTACAAGAAAACAGTCTGTTTAAAAAGACAAATGCAGCCCATCCAGAATATATGACAAAAATTGGTTGGCATGATGTTAATTATTGTAATTTGCTCTAAGACAAGAGTCAGTACAAACACTAAAAATTTATTACATTCTCCCAGAAGGTTAAACTTCTCTTCACCCGGAGTTTCCATTAAATCCCAAGTGCTTCATTGAGGAAGGTTCTGTAACCACGTGGCGTGCTCCATATTCTGAACTTCCTTACCCAGTGAGTTGCACGCGGATCCACGGTTTAGGGCGTAGCCCCAACAACTGTGTAAGTTGATAGTATTCACACGCCTTAAAAATACATTTTGGAACGATATAAATAGGTTGAAACTGGTTCCTTCATATACTTTAAGAAAAAAAAGCGACGCACCTCGAAGGAATTATCCAAATGGGGTGGAAATCGGTTGATGTGATGTACATGTGCAAACAAATGATTAAAATTACAGAAAAGTTGGGTGATTTATTTAAGAGAAAGAGCTTCACCAATTGAGACGTCAGTAACGCGTTGGTCCACCCCCGTCCCTCAGGCAAGCACTTAAGGCATTGCACTGAATGACAGAACTTATTGGGTGTCCTCCTGAGGGATATTGTGCGAAATTCTCTTCAATCGTCGCGTTAGGCCGTCGGAATCCCAGGTTGGTTGGAGGGCCCTGCCCATAATGCTCCAGGCGATCTCAGTTCGTGAGAGATCCAGCGAAATCGCTGGCAAAGGCAGGATTTGGCAAGCACTAAGACAATCAGTAGAAACATACGTCCTATGCGGACAGGCATTATCTTGCTGAAGTGTAAGCTGAGGATGGTTTGCCATGAAGGGCAACAAAACGGGTGGTAGAATATAGTCGACGTACTGCTAGGCTGAAAGGGCGCCGCGGATGGCAACCAAAGTGGTTCCGCTATGAAATGAAGTGGCACGCGAGACCATCACTCAAGGCTGTCGGACCGTGCAGCTGGCGACATTCAGTTTCGTGTCCCATCGCTGTCTGGGGCGTCTCCAGAAGCGTCTTCATTGGTCATTGGGACTCGATTCGAAGCGGAATTCATCGCTGCAGACCTACTCCAGTGAGTGATATTCCAGCCCGAATGTAATCGACACACCTGCAAACGACGGGCGATTAGGTGTACAGAGATCAATGATAGTTGGCGCAAGAAGCCTGTGAGCTCGTCCCCCTTTTCTTCGAGCATTATATTAATGGTCTTTGTGCTCACTGAAGCACCAGTTGGATGGGTGATAATGATGAACCAGGGCACTGAGTGCCTCTCTGACGATTCATCAGCCCCAGCTCTCACGTTCTGTTGCATCTCTTGGTTGACCACTTCCTTCTTGACGCTGTGGTCGGCCATGGGTTACCCATTCTTGCCAACATCGTCGAATAGTGGCACTGCTTCTAGTCATACGTCAAACGACTCGCGTATTAGGCCACCTGGCTTCTTTGAGCCCAACTACACGTCATTTTTCAAATACTGAGATCTGCGTATATTGTTCATGCACCTGTCTGCTAGGAACTGTTACTGTACAACTGAGTACACTGAACAAAACTCGCAAAGACTTTATGCCCTGGTATCGGGCAACGGCCTTGCCGCAATGGATACACCGGTTCCTGTCAGATCACCAAAGTTAAGCGCTGTCGGGCGTAGCCGCCATGAGCTGTTGCCATTTTTCGGGGTGCACTCAGCCTCGTGATGCCAACTGAGGAGCTACTCGACCGAATAGTAGCGGCTCCGGCCAGAGAAAACCATCATAACGACCGGGAGAGCGGTGTGCTGACCGCTCACCCCTACTATCCGCATCCTCATCTGAGGATGACACGGCGGTCGGATGGGCCCGATGGGCCACTTGTGGCCTGAAGACGGAGTACTTTTTATACCCTAGTATCGATGTGTCCCCTGTTTACTATCCCTTCCGTCTGTCCGGAGAAACTGGACTACAGCGTCGCACATTCATCCCTCGCCAGCCAAAGCTCACAATTTTGCATTTCCCGTCGATACCTGTATGACTATCGATTTGCGAGCCATTTGTATAAGTTCTTCGAGGCACGTCGTACTTTTCTTTTATTCTTCTTCTTCTTGGAGTGTATTAGTGACGAGTAAGGTTGAAAGTGTGGCTGTATCGCAACGAGCATCTTTCGTACATCGCAGAACTGCGCTGCGTTCAGCTTTAAGTCACTTGTAATGATAATTAATTGAAAACCTCAGCTGCCGACATGTGTTGTTGATACACCTCGATGGGGACAGCTCACAAAGTGTGCCCCAACCGGGATTCGAACCCGGGATCTCCCGCTTACATGACAGACGCTCTATCCATCTGCGCCACCGAGGAAACAGATCAATAGCGCGGCTGCAGGGACTTTTTCCTAGCACGTTTCGTGTGAGACCCACATTCCCAACTGTCCACAATCTACATACATAATGTTCCTACATACATAATGTTCCTAACCATCGAGGTATATCAACAACATCTGTCGGCATCTGTGGGTTTCAGTTAATTATCAGTTATTGTACAGAAGCTGCACGGTCATCAGTGGTATCTGTTCTTTCGAGAACAGTTACTATCTTCATATTAAGTCACTTGTGACACACACAGTCACGACTCTCCTCTGCCCACGAGAGTGACTCTTCTTTGACAAAACAGTGAACGTTTACCTTACATCGAGCCAAATGCTTAAACTGAAGCCAGCCAAGGAGAACGCTAGGTGGCAGATGTCGTTTCAGTGCCACCACGATTTGAAACAGAAAGGCACTCTCTCTTCTCATCCTTCGGCGTGGTCAGCACATAGTAGCAAGAAGAATTTCAGACATTTGATTTGTGTTTCATATGGTCGCTTTGAAACAGCAATCTTTTCTATCAAGCTGAGACGGCAGCAAGCAGCGTGCGTTTCAGTTGTATTCATATAATAGACTTCAGCAGTGACAACATTCACGTTAGGTAAAATCGTGTCCTTTCTGCGTTGTCCTAACATGTGAACTTCACGCCCAGATTGCAGGCTCTTCGTTATCAATTGTAACGGCTTGTGAGGACGTGGCGATCGGAATCAGCCTTTATGGTAGTCGTCTCTAAATTCAAGAGACTTACGAGGAGCTTCTCTCACTTTCGATCACGTTTTCAAGCGACTCATAACATTACTTCTCTTATGATTCTGAGACACGTAGTTCGCAAAGAATGTTAAATATTCCAAATAGATGTCTGTTCCATAGCTGAACTCTGTATCTAATATGCTGATAAATTACATGAGGTTTGTCATACATTTTGACTTGTGAAACCTTTTGCCTGAAGTACCGACACACTAAGTACATTTGCCTCCATGTTCGTACGAGGGTAATCCCAAAAGTAAGGTCTCCTATTTTTTTTTATAAGTACAGAACTCTGTTTGTGTGGCAGTTGGTCACACTGTTACGAAGAGTGCTTCAAGCGCTGTGTATAAACATGCGCACGCCGCGCTAAGGCGCTCAGTCTTGTCTTGGCAGCCGTTGAGAATGGAGCTCCGGTTGGATGTTACCGCCAAGTGCGAATTGCGCGCAGTTATTCGGTTTTTGAACGCAAAGGGCACTGCGCAGATTGAAATCCATCGCCAATTGAAGGAAGTGTATGGTGAGTCGCGCATGGCTGTCAAAAATGTTCGTAAGTGGTGTAGAGAGTTTGCAGCTGGTCGGACCGAAATTCACGACGAACAAAGGAGCGGGAGACCGTCAATTTCTGAGGAGACAGTGTAGAAGGTTGAGCAAAGCATGGGTGGTGGCCGGCGGATCACCCTGGATGATGTCTGCACGTTGGTTCCTGAGGTTTCCCGAAGCACCGCTCACAGAATTTTAACACAAACATTAAACTAGCGGAAGGTGTGCGCAATATGGGTGCCACGCATGCTGCCTGAGGACCATATGCGGCAACGAGTTGATGGTTCCCGCACATTTCTTCACCTCCTTGCAGCCTAATAGGACAACTTTCTGGACCAAGCAAAAATCACGCCAGTGGCGGCATCCTTCTTCGCCAAAGCCGCGAAAATTCGAACAAACACAGTCTGCCGGTAAAGTCATGACAACAGTTTTTTGGGATCGGAAAGGGGTATTGTTGGTCGACCTTATCCCCACTGGGAGCACAATTAACGTTGACAGGTACTGTGAGATTCTGAAAAAACTCAAACGGGCAATTCAGAGCCGGAGAAGAGGAATGTTGAGCAAGCGCGTACACATTCTCCATGACAACGCTCGCTCACACATCGCTCGGGAAAACGTTGCTCTCCTGCAACAGTTTCAGTGGAACATAATCACCGACCCATCCCATAGTCCTGACTTGGTGCCCAGTGACTATCACCTGTTCCATAGGTCAAAAGAACATTTGGACGGAAAGCAATTCAGCTCCGACAACGAGGTGAAAGAAGAGGTTCATAACATTCTGAACAACATGGCCGCGAGCTGATATGACATGGGCATACAAAAATTGCCACAGCGTCTACAATAATGCATCAACAAAAATGTCGATTACGTCGAAAAATAGCTAAATGTTCAAGCTGTAAACTGATGTAAACCATTGTAGAAATAAACAGGTCTACGTAATTATAAAAATATAGGAGTCCTTTCTTTTGGGATTACCCTCGTATCATTAAATTGGATTTTTTTAGAAACATAGCGTTTATTCACGGGTTAGATCACGATTGTACGCCCATTAGTATGCAGTTCGAGATATATTGCGGCTAAGGCAACGTAAATGTAAATCATTTCGTTATAAATGTCGCGTGGCTAGAACCTCCCGTCGGGTAGGCCGGTCGCCTGGAGCAAGTCTTTTGAGTTGACGTCACTTCGGCGACTAAATGGGGATGAGATGCTGATGACTAAGATAACACATAACCCAGTCCCTGAGCTGAGAAAACCTCCAACCCATCCGGGAATCGAACCCGGGCCCTGTGGCACGACACTCCGTCGCTCTGACCACTCAGCTGTCATTTCGTTCATCATAAAGGTTCAATGTTTCCAGTCTGTTACGCAGCCTAAGTAAAAGACAACGAAAACATTTGTCCTTGCGCAAATCGGACCTATATGGTGTGATTCATTGTGCTTTGAAGTTTTATAGTACGTGGTTTGCAGTTCATGCAAATGTTCAGTTTCAATAGTGTTACTGCTAAATAACATCCCCTCTCTCCACCCTCCTTTCGTTGTACTTCAAGTAAGCTTTTCCATAATATGACATCTTCTTTATAATTTTACAAAATTAGCTGTCAATTGTCTATTTCTTGTCGTTTTTACATAGGTTCACGACATACTTGTTTCGGCATTTGTGCCACTTTCAAGTGTTCATCTAGATAGAGTGACGACCACAAAACATCTTGAAACGCAACTTTTTTACAGTGTTTTTAACATAGGTCATGTATTTACCTTCTATAGAAATGTTATGTTTCTTCTTTTTTAAGTGGCAGAACGTTCCATTTTTCAACTGTCAAAAAATACCATGAAATTTCTGTAGAAGGTAAATACGCGACATGTATTAAAAAGTAGTAAACAAAAGAAATTATGTTCCAGGACGGCCGGCCGGAGTGGCTGTTACGGTCGCAGGTTCGAATCCTGCCTCGGGCATGGATGTGTATGATGTCACTTACGTTAGTTAGGTTTAAGTAGTTCTAAGTTCTAGGCGACTGATGACCTCAGAAATTAAGTCGCATAGTGCTCAGAGCCATTTGAACCATTTGTTCCAGGACGTATAACGAGCGTCACTCCATCCAGACAAACACTTGAAACTAGCACAAATGCCGAAAATACCTTGTCGTGAACCTATGTAAAAACAACAAGAAATAAACATTTGCAGCCAATTTTGTAAAAGTATAAATGCGATGTCATACTATGACCTTACGCAAGCTGCGGGCCCAGCAAAGAAGAAGTAAGATTTTCCATATCCTGTTGCTACTGAAAAATCAAATAGAGTTATCAGTGGATCATTTTCTGTGGATGTATTTCAGGGCATAAACTGTGTTCATAATTTCGTATGAACACAGTTGTGTAATTTCAGAAGTACTGGCAGCTTTCGACTGTCGATTCTCTGAATGCATTTGTCTTCGATAATGTGCTTTTTTACAGAGATAGAATGTAAGAAGCTTCACTGGGAATTGCATCGGTGTGTATGAGTAATCCTCTCAGTGCAAGCATTATAGCTTGTACGTTACTGGCACATGTAGAAGCCACGAAACACAGTTTCATGAGATTTATTTGTATTAGTTACATATCGATGTCGTACATGGCGAATGTTGACATGAGCCTCAGTAGCTCACACACTTTACATTTATTTTACTGATGTTGATAGCTACAATATGTTCAACATCTCAACCACTTTAAAATCCCTTAGACGACAAAACTGCAGTTGTGGAAGTTATAATAAATAGTGCAGTCCATGGCGAAAAAGTCGTCATTTAAAATATTTTTGCAATGAAAATCGGATATCATCATAATATGCTGCCTGTAGCTGCACTTATTTGGTGACTACAAGAAAGAAGGAAATTTTCGAGGCACCTAATTTCAAAAACGAAGCTTAATTTAACGAGTACACATCAAACTTAAAGCTACTAGATCCTTTACCAAGGCTAATAAGGGATTTGATTTGAGAAAAGAAAAAAAGCAGCGGAAGTGTGCTGGAGCAGGCTTTATAAAACTGGTAAAGATTGTAACATAGTGTTCCAGGTGTGTTATCATAATATGAAATACGATAAATGGGTCCAAAGTACCAGTCCAGAATTTTCATTCACAGAATACTGTTTTGCTATTGTAAAACAAATAAAGGCGTTAGTAGCCGAAACGTCATAAACTGTGTATTATTAGATAACTGATAACAAAGGATTTAGTAAATAATAAAGGTATTCATGGTTCCCTTTACAGCCATTCTCCTTCAGTACACATTCCATTGCTTGAATAACCTTCAGATAACAATAGACAATGTTATTTCTGAATATTTCTTTTTTAAAAACTGGCAACAAATGCTGTACAATCGCAATAAAGTCATGAGATGTTCAATTGACTCTTTTATTGGAACATGTTACGCGTTTCGGGATTACACCCATCTTCAGACATCACAACCTTCAACTCCTTCCTAACCAACCAGGCATACAGCCTTGACAACTCAAAGAAAGTGTCCAATAAGATATGACTGTAACTGTGGTACAAGCAGTCTTGAAGCAGTTTGAGTTGTCAAGGCTGCACGCCTGGTTGGTTAGGAAGGAGTTGGAGATTGTGGTGTCTGAAG
Organism: Schistocerca americana; assembly: GCF_021461395.2. Classification (NCBI taxonomy): domain Eukaryota; kingdom Metazoa; phylum Arthropoda; class Insecta; order Orthoptera; family Acrididae; genus Schistocerca; species Schistocerca americana. The sequence continues at coordinate 1,097,179,610 of NC_060119.1, read as the reverse complement.
ATGTTCGTATTCTCGAAACGCGTAACATGTTCTAATAAAAGAGTCAATTGAACACCTCATGACTTTATTGCGATTGTACAGTACTGGTTGCTAATTATTGACATAAAAATGATAGCAGGCCTCAGACGGGATTTTATGTCCTGTATATCATATTTCTTTTTCATTTTGTATGTAGCAGCCATAATGTCAAAATAGAAGGGTACCACACAGAACATCACCTACCATGGTCGTGTTGCAATATTTTTAAGGCCACAGCCGGTTTTCAACCGACATTCTTATCAACTGGCAAGAACCTAATAATGCAACATAGTACTGAAATCAGAAGTGAAATCGACAGTTCAAAAAAAGAGCGCTGTTGTTGTCTCTGCTAGTAAACTTTGTTACACATACCATTAGTTACATCAAATCTACTATCTGATCAAAAGTATCTGGACACCCCTATGTAATACCGAATTATCGCTAGATTTCACGAGAGGGGGCTCACCAATATAAAAGGATGATTGGTGTATTTTGCTCCTGCTGTAATACATCGACCGTTTCCAATCACAAAATACACTAGAGCAGAAATGAGTTACAACAGAGCCAGCTGCTTGCAGGTGAGAGTGTTATTGTAACACAGCCACAGCCAACTAGCATTGTGAAGTGGATCCGGATGGGCATGGTATAGCAACAGACGATGCTGTAATATGGCAGCGGAAGGACAGAAGCCTTTCCTCACTTCCCACCATGGAAGTGTATAAGGTGCGTGCCTCGAGGCCTAAACGAACATAGTCTGGAGCCTATAAGCACTCACCCGTTATACGATTTATGTGGAGTACTGATTTTAATTTTGTTTTACGACTTGTAACTTCATAATAGGAGATTCCAGTAGAAGATACAATTCTCGTTAGTACCTGCACACCCACCTGCGAGTTAATAGATTCAGAAACTCATTTCGCCCGTTGCGTTAAGTGAGCGAGCGAGCTCAGGCCTACCTTCGTGACGTACGCGCCGCAGCCTGTCTTTCTCGTACGCCTCGCACGAGACAGGGCAACCTGAGTGGGTCACGAGGGAGCCGCCCACTTGCTGGAGGAAGTTCACGGCCATTGTCAGTTGCGCCGCCACGCTGTCTTCACGGCCGCAGCTGGAGACGTAACTGGCAGCAGCGTTCAAGTGACATCATGCTCGGCCCCGCTGTTTCCGCTGCCAGCAATGTCGAACGTCTATTGTTTCGTACGAGAGGCAACTAAATACCTCCACCAAGCTGTTTCTGATGTACAGTCGTGGACAAAACCAGCGAGACCCCTCGCCATTTCGTTATGCTGATCTGCACAACTTTAAAGTCTGCTGAACAGCATAGCAGGCAAGGCGACGAAGTGCTACCAACATACTATGCACAGGCGTGAAATTGAATATGCGAACTTTGTCAGACTGTTTTCAGTCATGTCTAAGACTATATTAATGCTGATTAGTGTGTTAAACTCAACACGTAATTATAAGATATAAATGAAAGACGAAACGCTAATTAGTATGAACTGTACTAATAAAAATGAGTTTCAGCTTATCGAGATAACATAACTGTTTTAGTAAGACAATGTACCCCAGATCGATAAGAATTAGCAAAATATTATGCATATTCGGCTGCGAAACGGTCTGTGTCAATGTTACGGCCAGTCATACTGGATTATCGTTGCTGACCTACCATGAAAGAGTGCAAATTTAGCAACATTCTCTCTCTCTCTCTCTCTCTCTCTCTCTCTCTCTCTCTCTCTCCCAATCTATCTTCTGCCGAAATAATATTTCCTCACATCGTCACTAGAAGAAGGGGAAACAGAAGTTTTTTTGAATCTTCGGCAATAGTTGCGGGGAAATTCGCGATAGTTACATTGAACTCCTTAGAAATATTCTCACATCAACATATTTCCTGTTTGATGGTATGATGATGGGTGGTCTATTACCGTCTATCGTGTTGAACTTCAACACGGAACATTTTAAAGCAAATGCACTAGAAACCGTTAAGTTCACGCTAACGTGTTTCTATCGATACGAGGAACAGAATGGTTCAAATGGCTCTGAGCACTGTGGGACTCAACTGCTGTGGTCGTAAGTCCCCTAGAACTTAGAACTACTTAAACCTAACTAACCGAAGGACAGCACACAACACCCAGCCATCAAGAGGCAGAGAAAATCCCTGACCCCGCCGGGAATCGAACCCGGGAACCCGGGCGTGGGAAGCGAGAACGCTACCGCACGACCACGAGATGCGGGCACGAGGAACAGACGTTGGTGTTGTGGCCACATGGGACGAAATAGCTTCAGTTTCTGGAAGAACACAAAATTCGTAAGAAAGATATCCAATTACCATTCCTGAACGTGTTGGTTAAGAGAATGACGGACCTATACCTGGGTCACAGACTATGTACAGAGTCAACGCACATGCCCTATCCCTGTGGCCACAGTTGTCACCATCCTTCACATTCCTTACTAATGTCAAGTCCATAGGACGCGAACGTTGCCATGCAGGAAGAACTGCGCAAAAGAATTACATGAACTACGTTCCGAGGGAACGGGTACTCAGACCGACACATACTGAGGTAGTTGCAGTCAAAATCAGTAACACCAGAGAAAGACGTTGAGACAGTGAAAGAAAAAGAAAAGCTAAGAACCGCTCATTCGCCTCCTACTGGTTCAATTTCCAGTAAGACCGGTAGACTTCTATGGAAACTTAGCATCCAACGGTCAATCAAATGAAAACGAGACATATGGGAAAAAATTAAGTAAACTGCTTATTATTTCAGAAACAATCGCCGTAACTGTTAATACATTTATTCCACTGTGAGAAAAGACAGTAAATGACTTCATGGAAAAATGTTTGTGGTGGTTTACGGAACCATGGTTGTACCCAGTACAGCATCGCTTTTTGAAAAATAATGTAAATCACTTTATCGATATGTGACTACAATGGAGTCGCTATACGTGCTTAGAGAAATGTAATTATTATTATCTTTGTATCGTAGTATACAAGATTTCATTGTCTTCTCTTGTCTTCTTCTTCTTCTTCTTCTTCTTCTTTGTCTTCGGTGCCTGGTTGTTTCTTAAGTCGCATTTAGATTACGGTCTGTAAAGAATTATTTCTACTATATGTAGTGTATTTAGAATTTCTGCTAAATATATATGCCAATATTTACTGCAGTATGTGTTTTTGTTAGTAGCAAGAAAGTTCCTTCCCTGTCTCCTTTATTTAATTAATTCCCTAACAATTAAATGTTGCCCTGGCAATTTGTAATTGCATTGTTGAAGCGACGCCATTGCTGTTAAAACTGATAAAAATCTCTTCATAGCTATTTAATTCTGAAAGTACTGAAAAGATTTAATCCTAGTAAATGTAAAGCGGCGTCTCATAATAATTCCCATTTCATTTTTGGCCAGAGGTACAGTTTCATTGAAAGGAATTATTTTAATTGTGTACGCTGACATTGCACGTAGGCAGTTGTACTGAAGCATCAAGCCTCACAAAGAAAAATATTTATTTGAATATTATGTTAAATTTGCTTAACGTGTAACATTAAAGAATGATAATTTTTTATCTATCGTGAGTAAGATGGATGTCTACACGTTCGAATACGCATGGTATTTCTGGTCATAGCGCCCTGAGAAAGTTTAGCCGTGGGTTTTAATGAACGTAAAAGAGATTTTCTTTAATCAAACATCTTCATTCCAATTTAACGGAAAATTTTTTCTCTCTTTCAAAAAAAGTAAGTTCCGCGATACCAGGCCTGCAACTCTTTGTCCGAAGCAAATTGACGGCCGCTGGAGCTTTCCTCAGGCCTCCAAAAGTACGTACGGAAGCTGCATAGGGAGAGGTAGGGACTATATGGAGCGCGTGTAAGGGCTACCCTGCGAAACTTCTGCAGAGCACTCGAAACGATGTGGTAACATGTTGGAGGGTCCACATATCCTCCATACGGTGGCGAAATCTTCCTATGCAATTTCCAGATTTTTGAAACCCTGAAGAAAGACGTTCGTGACCGTTGATTTACTTCGTAAGAATAGCTGCACGGTTACGTACTATCATTATTCCGCAAGCGGCCGCAAACATTTTTCCACGATGGTATTGATCGTCTTGTGTCACAGTGGGATAAATGTATTAACAGTTGTGGCGATTATGTTTTAAATAATAAACAGTTTACTTACCCTTTTCTGTGTGTCTCGTTTTTATTTGACTATCCCGTCAACATAGATCTGGTGTGGTGGCAAGTCTTACATGGGGTAAACTATTAGAAGAAAAATTGTTCAAATGGCTCTGGGAACTATGAGACTTAACTTTTGAGGTCATCAGTCCCCTATAGCTTCGAACTACTTAAACCTAACTAACCTAATTACATCACACACATCCATGCCCGAGGCAGCATTCGAACATGCGACCGTAGCGGTCGCGCGGTCCCAGACTGTAGCGGCTAGAACCGCTTGGCCACTCCGGCCGTCAAACTATTAGAAGAACTCAAAAGAAGTGCAAGCGACAGGCTCGACTAATACCACGAAGCACATCAGCGGCCGCTGAGCACTGCTTCCTTTATAAAATGAAATACAACGAAACCAGTAGCTTGGTGCAAAAAAATTTGTTGGGAAAAGTAACTGAGATGTCAGTGAAATAAAAACGCCGGAAAAAATTATAAGCCAAGACGTAGGTTTCGATCTAAGCAAGGCTTGGAATCCGACAATTAAGTTGGCAAGACATCGTCGACCTTCACATCCACCACAGTTGGGAAACGCTGCGAGAATGTGTGCTTCACGGAATTACAGAGAGGACTCCGATAAACAAATGACTGACAGTTAATCGTCGAAGGAGTACGGGTGCTGGGACTCGCACTCGGATATGAATAACGGAGCGGCACCAACAATGCAGTCTGACAATAGGCCAGGCAGGAAGTAAGCATTATAACACAGCTCACAGCACCTGAAGAGGGCCACTGAGTCGAGTGTCGAAACATGGAGAAAAAAAAAAAAATGAAATCAACAACTCGGCTGAACACGCGAAAGCAAACCACTACCAAACCTCAAACTCACTCACGGCAGCAGCACAACAGGGACGGGATCCAGCACTGGCAGTGAATTCTGTGCGATGTTTAGACAGCCTACCTGTAAACCCAGTGTTTATCCGTTGCGGTGTGGCGGCCGGGGGAGCAGTGGCAGCAGTTGTAGTACTGTAGTAGTAAGGCGAGCCGAGCCGCTGGTCTGTGGCGCTCCGCTTTGTGTGTTTGTATCTCGGCTCGAGGGGGCGGGGGTGTTTCCCGCGGCGGCGACGCCCGACCCGCACAAGCCGTGTTGCGGGCGTAATTACCGCCACCTGCGTGTTATCTGACCCACTTCAGCGCTCCGGAGTGCGGCCGCGCCGCCGCTGTTCAAACTTCGTTAGTCTTCGCTTCGTATGCAATTATGCGTACCCTTCACAGCCGCTTTTCTGGCGCTGCGCGTTTGTGACATCTGAATGGCGTATAGCCCCCTCGTTTGCTAATTCATTTCGTTCCAAAGTCGTGTCTCATGAACTGCAGATGTTGCTCCCAAACATTATGAAATTCTGCTATGTTCCTACCACGATTTCACAGATGCGGCCCATTTCGCCAATTTCTCTGTTTGTATTAACCCATTTATCACATGACCTCTTACATACATGGGATGGACGAAAATGTGGAAACACCGAAACACCAACACGTTGCCATATCTAACACCGTGTAGGAAACCCGTTGGCACTCAAAACAGCTTCCAGTCGTCTCATAATCACGAAATATAGATCCTGTATGGTTTTAAAGAAAATCTCAGACCATTCTTCCTGCGAAATAGCGGCTGGGTAACGATGATGAATGCAGATAACGATCACGCACCATTCTGTCCAAAGCAGGCTACAAAGGCTCAATAACATTGAGATCTGGTAACTGCGGTGCTCAGGGGAGATGCGGAAATTCAACAACGTGCTCGCAAAACCTGTCCTGGACGATGGGAGGTGTGTGGACAGGAGCCCTTCATCTTGCAACACAGCATTACCATTGGAGAGCAAATTCTGTACCATGGGATGGATCTGATGAGACAAAACGTTCATACAATCCTTGTCGGTAAAGTGACCTTGCATAGTATCTACGAGTCCATGGAATCTAACGACATGGCTGCCCATATCATCAGCGAATTCTCACCGTGTTTCACCCTTGGGACGTAAACTTTGCCTCAAGTAGGAAACAGCATGAAACAAGACTCATCCAACCAAATTACACTACTTGCCATTAAAATTGCTACACCAAGAAGAAATGCGTATGATAAACGGGTGTTCATTGGACACATATATTATAGTGGAACTGATATGTGATTACATTTTCACGAAATTTGCGTGCATAGATCTTGAGAAATCAGTACCCAGAACAACCAACCCTGGCCGTAATAACGGCCTTGATACGCCTGGGCATTGAGTCAAACAGAGCTTGGATGGCGTGTACAGTTACAGCTGCCTATGCAGCTTCAACACGATACCACAGTTCATCAAGAGTAGTGACTGGCATATTATGACGAGCCAGTTGCTCGGCCACCATTGACCAGACGTTTTGAATTGGTGAGAGATCTGGAGAATGTGTTGGCCAGAGCAGCAGTCAAACATTTTCTGTATCCAGAATGTCCCGTACAGTACCTGCAACATGCGGTCGTGCATTATCCTGCTGAAATGTAGAGTTTCGCAGGGATCGAATGAAGGGTAAAGCCACGGTTCGTAGCACATCTGAAATGTAACGTCCACTGTTCAAAGTGCCGTCAATGCGAACAAGAGGTGACCGAGACGTGTAACCAATGGCACCCCACACCATCACGCCGGGTGATACGCCAGTATGGCGATGACGAATGCACGCTTCCAATGTGCGTTCACCGAGATGTAGCCAAACACGAATGCGACAATCATGATGCTGTAAACAGATCCATTCGTGCACCCAGGTTCGTCGTTGAGTACACCATCGCAGCTACTCCTGTCTGTGATGCAGCGTCAAGGGTAACTGCAGCCATGGTCTCCGAGCTGATAGTCCATGCTGCTGCAAACGTCGTCGAACTGTTCGTACAGATGGTTCTTGTCTTGCAAACGTCCCCATCTGTTGACTCAGGGATCGTGACGTGGCTGCACGATCCGTTACATTCATGCGGATAAGATACCTATCATCTCGACTGCTAGTGATACGAGGCCGTTGGGATCCAGCACGGCGTTCCGTATTACCCTCCTGAACCTACCGATTCCATATTCTGCTAACAGTCATTGGATCTCGACCAACGCGAGCAGCAATGTCGCGATACGATAAACCGCAATCGCGATAGGCTACAATCTGACCTTTATCAAAGTTGGAAACGTGATGGTACGCATTTCTCCGGCTTACACGAGCCATCACAACAACGTTTCACCAGACAACGCCGGTCAACTGCTGTTTTTGTATGAGAAATCGGAAACTCTCCTCATGTTAGCACGTTGTAGGTGTCGCCACCGGCGCCAACCTTGTGTGAATGCTCTGAAAAGCTAATCAGTTGCATATCACAGCATCTTCTTCCCGTCGGTTAAATTTCGTGTCTGTAGCACGTCATCTTCGTGGTGTAGCAATTTTAATGGCCAGTAGTGTACTTTCTCCCATTGCTCAGTAGCGCAGGTTTTGTGGCTTCGGTGCTACGTTTTCCTGTTATGGGGCTTTCCATTACTGATGAGTGTTTTTCCCTTCTTATGGAGCTCCCTTGGTATTCATTTGGTGCTGACAGAATTCGTGAGGTCGACTTTCAGTTCCGTAGCTTCTTTTGCAACTGTCGTCCTCTTATTATTCGTCATAGCTCTCTTCAATGACCGTCTGTCATGTGCACTCAACATACACATTCGTCCACGTTGTGGCTTAGCTGATGACGTTTTTCCAATTTCCCTGCATGCTGCATAAATACGAACACGAACAGTTTTCCCACGCTCGAATTCACTTAGCTCCGACATAATGCATTCGCAACTGAAAAGACACTGGTTTGAGCGCCACCAACACTTCCAATCAGCAAGATGGATATCAGAAGACACATCTGATAGTCAGTGATGTGAGATTCAAAAGAAAAGACAGCGTTAAATATCCGGGAAACATTTCTAACTATCGCAGTAGCTGGGAAAGTGGAATTAGGGTAAGACAGGAGCTAATAGAGTTTAATTTAATCTCTCACTTATGCTAATAAACGTAGCAGTATGGTGATAGAAGTAATCATACTTCTTCAGATATCTGCTCAACCAGTAATGCTCTTTGTATATCAAGGCATCAGGAAATCAAATGAGCAGAAATTGTAACATTTTGAATAGAAACTTGTAAGAAACATTTTTGATTATGTAAGGTACTCCGAGACACACAAGGGGGGAATATAAAAAAATGAGTTTTTTTGAATAAAAATTAATGCAACGGCCTTGCCGCAGTGGATACACCGGTTCCCGTGAGATCACCGAAGTTAAGCGCTGTCGGGCGTGGTCGGCACTTGGATGGGTGATCATCCAGGCCGCCATGCGCTGTTGCCATTTTTCGGGGTAGCGGCTTCGCTGAAGAATACCATCATAGCGACCGGGAGAGCGGTGTGCTGACCCCACAGCCCCCCCCCCCTTATCCGCATCATCCATAAGGATGACACGGCGGTCGTATGGTCCCGGTAGGCCACTCGTGGCCTGAAGACGGAGTGAATAAAATTAAACAAAGGAGACCTAATTCGCAATTAGTTCGCTGAATGCTAATCCCTGATATCAGCTGTATCTGGTGAACATCTACTATTAGATAGTGACATGTAAAAATTTGTACTGGACCTGGAGTAGAACCTGGATTTCCCACTCATCGCGTGCAGTCACCTTAACCACTTTGGCTATCCGTGCATAGTCACTAAACCGAACAAACGTCCCATATGTCACACTTTCTGTTTTTATATCGTAGTCCATTGAATTCATTACGAACGCTCGCAACATTACATTCCCACAGCAGAGAGACAACAAGGAGAGGAAACTAGTGTTGTAACTGTCGAGTGTGCACCTAGGCTTTTAATACTTATAAGCACGTATGAAAAATAGACACTGTTAACAAACACAATTGTACTGAATAATCCGAAATCAATTAGCTGATTTGAGAATTCCTTGACCCCACCTGTATCGATCTGCTACCTAACAGTGACATATGAATATTTGTGCCGAGCTGGAACTCTATCGCAGACTTCCCACATAACGTGAGTGGTCGCCTCGCCTTCATCACTCCGGCTATCCATGCATACTTCCCGGACCGCCACCAACTTTCTTATCTCCGACTGTCTACATCCTTATACTGTAGCCCTCTGAAATCATCATCTGATGCTTGGCTGGCTGAAGTAGGTACGGCGACTGTGATAAGCAGCATCTGGGTTCCAGTCCCTGCCCGGTATAAATTTTCATGCATTACTGCTGTGTGTGAGCGTGTGTGTGAAGTGCGTGTGTGTGTGTGTGTGTGTGTGTGTGTGTGTGTGTGTGTGTGTGTGTGCGTGTGAATTCCTAAAGGACCAAACTGCTGAGGTCATCATTCCCCCTGAGCAGTTCTAGGTGCTTCAGCCCGGAAGCCCGGAACCACGTGGCTGCTACGGTCGCGGGTTCGAATCCTGCCTCGGGCAACTATGTTTGTAATGTCCTTAGGTTAGTTAGGTTCAAGTAGTTCTAAATCTAGGCGACTGGTGACCTCACATGTTAAGTCCTATAGTGCTTAGAGCCATTTGAACCATTTTGAATCATCGGTCGCTAGACGTACACACTAATTAAACTAGCTTTAACTATGTTATACTACGAACGACACACACAGCCATGGCCAAGGGAGGACTCGAACCTCCGGCAGGAGAGGCCGTGCAATCCGTGACAGGGCGTCTCAAATCGCGCGGCCACACCACGCGGCGATCTGTATCTAATACAGCTGTGTCAAGGAATTCGCATTCAGCGAATTAAAGTGGAATTTTTCGTACGTCTGTGTATCGTAAATAGCGTCTGTTGTTACAGAAATGCGTAAAATGGAACTTAATTGGGTAGGAGATGTAGTTAGGTTGCTAGATGGTAAGATTCAATTAGATGATGATGATGTCTGCTTCGTGGGGCGCACAACTGCGCGGTTAATAGCGCCCGTACAAGTTCACAATCATTACTGAGTCCAATCTCGCCACTTTCATGAATGATGATGAAATGATGAGGACAGCACAAACACTCAGTCCCCAGGTGGAGAAAATCCCCAACCTGGCCGGGAATCGAACGCGAGACCCCGTGATCGATGCAATGAGAGAAATGAGGTAGGCATCGAAGGAGATTAGATGACATCAATGGAATCTAAACAGCAGGAGTGGAAAAAAGCGAGAAGACACTACCACCGACCTAAAAACATAATGGAGAAGTGCAGAGGAGATTTATAGCCAGCTAGAGTGAAGCGATGGACAGTTAAGTAGAGCAAAACATGAAGACGTCGCAGTACCGAAGCTAACAAGTTTCACTGCAAATATAATAATTTACGCTTATAACGTTACACCCGTGAAAGGGGAGGAAACAACTTGTCTCTGTTTTCCTTTTATGAAACGCTGATAGGAGTTCCCTAACGGAAATGCAGTTACCCTTTGTCGAACAACGATGTCTAACGATGGCTGTTACGGGAAGCGGAAGCCGGGCTAAAAATACGGGCGGTAATTTGGGAGAAGGCGCGGCAGAAGCTGGTCCTGGTTTAGCGCGCGGTATCCGGCTTGTGCACTGCAGCAATTCGGCCTTTCGGCTAATGGGGGCCACTCTACGCGTTAAGCGCGCCCCGGCGGACTCGCCGCCACTAGCGCCGCCTCGCGTTAAACAAATTACAAACTCCAGCGGCCAACCCCCGGCCTGTAACTACTGTGCTGTCTCTCACCCGCCTGTCGCCGTCACACTTCGTGAGGGCACGAACGAACTCAGGAGGAACGGAAGCTGATTGTTGTCCGAGAGGGCGGTAATCGCGCCTCTTACGTTCATGTGTTTCCGTCCTAATCTCAGCTGCAACTACACTAACAAAGGAAGCCCACGACTTTTGGGACGCGGATTTACTGAAAACTTCGTAGACTTTTAGTACTCCATGAGAACAACAAAATGTGTAAGCAGTAGCGCTTACTTCTCAAGCGTTATTGAGAAAATCGTAAGATAATTTCGGTCGTCAAATATATACCTGTGCGTGCCCATTTCTACCACAAAGCAGCCAAGTGGTTAGCGTTCAAGCCGCTTGATCGCTGGATCGAGTCCTGTTTGTCAGTTTTTTTGATTTTTTTTATATTTTCAACACACTCATTTTCTTTACTATTTATATTACAATTGATATAATGGGAAAAATACGCGTAATCGGATGAACTTTTACTAAATTTACAATGTTATTTGGCAGTCTACAAATTTTTATTTTCACAAATAATATAATATTCGTAACTATCGACTAGTAAACGACCAAACGCATAAAATGATACTGAAAATGTGTGCCTCTCCGTGTCTTCGAAACCTTTCGTACTTAATCGAAAGAGAATGAGAAAGTTCTTCTCTTGAAGACGCAATTAAAATACATTCTATACTGCATGACCAATTATCAGCGCCGATATTTACGGAAATGCTGCGTTACGCTTGGTTTGCTTCCAAATTATCGAGTAAAAGAGGTTTTTGAAAATGTTAACGAGGTTTGTTTTTCCACGGAAAAAACTGAAAAGACATTGCGTATGCGGAAACACAGTATTTGGTCAATGCAGTGGGTGCCGTTTAACTTTATGTTTTCCATGCTTTAATGAAAAATACCATCCTACAACTTGTATTCGTAATTCTGAAAGCGACGATTAATTGTACATCTTTCGAAAGCCGTCTGTGCCGGTCAAAACTTGCAGGTAACAAGTAGTTTCGGGCTCCATCCAGGTACAAGGGATTTCTCAAATCACGGACAAGCATACATTTTCAGCATCACTTTATGCGTTTGGTCGTTTACTAGTCGATAGTTATGAATATTATATTATTTGTAATAATAAAAATTTGTAGACTGCCAAATAACATTGTAAATTTAATAAAAGTTCATCCGATTACACGTATTTTTCCCATTATATCAATTGTAATTTAAATAGTAAAGAAAATGACTGTGTTGAAAAAAAAATCGAACAGGACTCGATCCAACGATTACGGGGCTTAAACGCTAACCACTCGGCTGCCGCCGCTTCGTGGTAAAAATGGTCACTCACAGGTATATATTTGACGACCGAAATTATCTTACGATTTTCTCAATAATGCTTGAGAAGTACGCGCTACTGCTTACACATTTTGTTGTCCTCATGGAGTCCTACGAGCGTACGAAGTCTGCAGTAAATCCGCGTTCCAAACGTCGTGGCCTCCCCTTGAAAGAAATCTTTAGACACCTCAGTAAATTTGTCAGTGTGATGTCGGCTAAGCGCCCTTAGACGTACAGACACAGGCGAAATAGTTCAACAGCATTTGAATATTTTCCGTCAGGACGAGTCATACTGAGAGGAACGCGCACGAAGTAGCTTCGCCCGTACCTGCGCAGACGACGAGGCTGGGGAGGGCAAAAGGGTGTTGGTAGGGCTACGTTGCGTGAGATCAGCGCACGGCAGGGGAAGTGCAACTCAGCAACTGAATCCTCCTCACCAGAATAACTTCTACGCTACAGCTGGTGAGAAGGCAAGCGATCGAATTAAGAGGTTATGATAGTACGACCAGTAATTGGTTCAAATGGCTCTGAGCACTATGGGACTTAACATCTATGGTCATCAGTCCCCTAGAACTTAGAACTACTTAAACCTAACTAACCTAAGGACAGCACACAACACCCAGTCATCACGAGGCAGAGAAAATCCCTGACCCCGCCGGGAATCGAACCCGGGAACCCGGACCAGTAATTCGACGGGTCAGTGGCCGCAGAGTATTCAGTAAGAAAATCACCACATAAACAACTGTAACGGCTGCTTTTAACGAACGAAGACCACAGTTCAGCAAGCGACAACATACAGTACTGACACAGCCGCGTTTGGGAAGAACGGACTGGACTAGCTCAGCGCTGACAACACGAATTCGTTTCTGTGCAGGGGACAAATTTTGCATTAGCTCTAGTAACGTCGCGTTGTTGTAGAAATATGGAAGGAATGAAGAATAAGTGGTGGTTAATATATCACTGAAAGGATGGAACACAAACTCGAATTGAGCAGGAAAAAAAAGTCGACTGCCTCCTTCTCAGGCAATGTAGTTGCCTTAAGCAATTTGTAGAAACCACGAAAAGTTTGAATCTAAATGGCCAGATGGTGTTTTGAACTATATATGAAGGGACTTCTCGTGAACAGATAACGAAATGCACAATCAGGGCAAGGGAAATGGGGCAGTAGCTTCTGCAAATGAACTGAGTATGGTGGGAGCTGGCTGTTGTGGGTATACTGCTAGCCATCGTATTGCCTATGTTAAGTAGCGAGATAAATGCACCGCAACTGTCAAGCAAATCATCGATTTTACCCCGTATATGAAGAAACATTTTACGTAGGCTATCTCTACTGGTTTGGAGAAACACAGTAATCATCTTTACTGTACACTAGTTTCTCCCTCGGCTTCACCTGCACGTGAGTTTGACACGTATATTCAACACAACTCCTCGTCCCCCCTCTATGTCGCCATCTTTTCCACCCTCCATCTGCCTCAACCTCTCACTTCTGTCCATTTCCTCTCCTCTCCACCTCACCCCCACATTCTCTGTCTCTTCATCTCCTCCATCCCCTCTCTTTACCCATTTCCTCCAACACTTCCACCTAACCCTACACTCAGCCCCATCTCCCTTTCCATCTCTCCCTACCCCTCTTGCGTGTTTAGCACACTGGGCTCGCATTCTGGAGGACGACGGTTCAATCTCGCGTCTGGCCAACCTGATTTAGGTTTTCCGTGATTTCCGTAAATCGCTCCAGACAAATGCTGGGGTGGTTCCTTTGAATGGGCATGGCCGACTTCCTTCCCTGCCCTTTCGTGATCCATTGAGACCAATGACCCAATGACCCAACCCTCCCCCTCTTTCTCTTCTACCTGCCCACTACCCCTCTACACCTTCCACCAGGCTCAATTATTTTCGCTTTACTCACCCTGTCCATTTACTCCTACCCTACGCTCTGTCGAACCCACCCTCTATCAATCTGAACCTGTTCTCAGCCATGTTCAATGGCACGTGTAGCCCCTGCAATACCGTTCCATAAAAAAGGCCGATTACTACTACCACAACACATGGGGGATGCAGGGCAGCCTACATCTTGGGACCTGAGAAAACGTTTCTTGCCCTTGACATGCAGGCTGTCCTGCAAAGTAGGTTCATTTGGTAGACCGATACTGTTCCCACACAACATTCCTGTCATGCAGGGCAGCAGGAGCCAGGACGAAGTAGACCACAAAGAGCTGGTGCTCATGAGGCCTGCTGTTTCTGTGTTAAATTTGGCTGAAATCGATTCAAGGCTTTGGGAGGAGATATTGGATGTACATATAAGAATGTATACACTCTGCTTTACACATATACTAGCCTTTTCCACACAGCTTCACACATGTATTAATTCGACACATGTACACTGAACATACCTCCTCCCCATTCTCCCTCTGTCCACCTCCTTCTCCAGCATCTCTCTTTGTCCTCCTCCCCACTCTCTCTTCATATTCCCCTCCTCCCCTTCATCCTCCTCCTCCTCCTCCTCCTCCTACTACTACTACTATTACTACTAATACTACTCATGGTCCTCCCTTCATCTGTCCACCTCAACCTACCACCTGTCTCTCCATTTCGTCCTTCCCATTCTCTATGAGCTTCATCTTCTCCTCCACCTCTATTTGTCCATTTCCTCCAACCCATCTTACTGACAGTATCGTCCTACCCCTCCCTCTCACCATATCCTCCTGCCCCTCTCTCTTTCCATCGTTGCCTCCCATTCTACCTTTCCAGTTCCACAATACCCCTCTACAGCTTCCAGCTACCTCATGCATCTCCCCCTCCTGCCCTTTCTCTGCGTATTTCGCGCTCACCCTTGCTTTGTCCATCCTCTCCCCTTATCCATCTCAACCTGTCCTCAGCCATGCTCATAAATACATTTAGCCCCTACAATGCAGGTCAATAAAGCAGGATGAAACTACTCTTACAACAGATCTGTAATGCAGGGCAGGCTACATATCATCTGGGTGAAAGTAATTGATTTCCCATCGTTGTACAGGCCGCCATGCAAAGCAGGTCGATAAAGCAAGCCAATACTACCCCAACATACCATGCCTGTCATTCAGGACAGCCGACATATCAGGTCCCAACATTTAGCTTCATTGTAAAGCAGTCTTATTTGGCAGATAATATTGTTTCACCATAACATACCCCTCATGCAGGGCGATCTGTACACATGGTGCTGGGCCGGCCGAAGTGGCCGTGCAGTTCTAGGCGCTGCAGTTTGGAACCGCGAGACCGCTACGCTCGCAGATTCGAATCCTGCCTCGGGCATGGATGTGTGTGATGTCCTTAGGTTCGTTAGGTTTAACTAGTTCTAAGTTCTAGGGGACTAATGACCTCAGAAGTTGGGTCTCATAGTGCTCAGAGCCATTTGAACCATTTGAACCAGGTGCTGTAAAAAACACATTTCTGCCTGTATCTATGTTTCTATTGGAGCTGGGAGAGAGGCACATGTTAAGGTAGCAACCATCAAAATATCTGTAGCTATACCCGTAAGACCCTATATGTAGAGTACATGTTAAGGTAGCAGATATTTTGATGATTTCCACCTTAAGATGTACCCAGTTCAGTGTATTTGTATTTCCTTCCTGTTTAGCAATCTTCCTGCAAACACATCACAGAATCTGGTACCTGCATGATCATAACTACTCCAATAGATATTAGATATCGTGATTTTTCGAGAAGTATTTCTGTGTAAGACATATAAGGATTGGGAATCTAATTTACATGTAACAGAAAAGTCGAAGTGGACTACGCCTGCCTCATTTGCGCCCATGTCTCCCCGCTTCAGTACCTGACCTGCTGCCCCAGGAAAAACAACCTTTAATTGCTTCTTTGTGCCATTCACACTGGTGGCACGAACCAACCTAAAAACATACTACTTGTAATAACGAAACTAAACTCCGCCCGAACAGGACATGAAGACCCAACAGTACCTTGTCATCCTCAGCCCACAGGCATCACTGCATGCTGATACAGAGGGACATGTGGTCAACACACCACTCTCTTTCCTAGGTGCCGGTTTCTGAGACTGGAGCCACTAATTCTGAATCATGTAGCTCCTCAGTTTGCCTCAAAAGGGCTGAGTGCACCCCGCTTGCCAAACCAGATGGTCACCCATCCAAGTCCTGTCCCAGCCCAGCAGCACTTAACTTCGGTAATCTGATGGGAACTGGTATTAACACTGTGGCAAGGCCATTGGCATAACACTTGCACTAGCTATAATTATTTGTCTGCAAATGAAGTAAATACTGATATTATATTTTCAGTACACTCTTATCAGTAGTTTTAACCAAATTAGAAACATACTACTCGTAATAACTATCATTATTAGTCTACAAATGATATAAATACTGATACAACGTTTTCATTACAATGTCCTTAGTCAACATCATGAATATCTGCACTTATGCTGAGCTGAAATATACACTGCGTGACAAAAAAGTGAAGCACCTAGAAGCCATGGTCAGATGAAAAAGTAGCTTCATATATACGTACACCATCAATGAGTATGTAAATGATTAGACTTACAATCTCTGTGTCAGGTTGAATGACCTCCTGAATGCCTTTGTGTTCTTTGTGTTTAGTGTTGTTACTAGGTATTTTTGGCAATATAACTGGCGTGAATAGCGTCAGATATTGACTGATCACTATGAAGGACAAATAGATGCTATGTGGTCTTTTAAGAGAGTATTACCAACTCCTGTCTGAGTTCGAAACGGACCTAATTGTGGGTCTCCATTTGGTAGGTAGTTCGAATTGTACAATATTCAGACCTGTGTGGTATACAGACGTGGCAGTGGCCCAATGCTGAACTGCTTGGGAACTTGAAGCCACCAAGCGAGGTAGTGCAGTGGTTAGCACACTGGACTCATATATGGGAAGATGATCGTTCAAACACACGTCTGGCCATCCTAATTAAGGCTTTCTGTGATTTCTCTAAATCACTTCAGGAAAATGCTGCGATGGTACCTTTGACGACTTCCTTCCCCATCCTTCCCTATTCCGATGGCACTAATGACCTCGCTGTTTGGTCCCCTCCCCCAAATCAACCACCCAACCAAATTGAAGCCTATCACATACGACCACAACAGGGGAGGATCTCCGTGCTGCGCATCGAGTTTGTCATAACCTGTCACCCAATAACAACTGGTGGTCTCTCTGCAACAGTCTGTGTCTTCCTGCACTACTGCTAGAGGACAAGCAGCAGCCTCACAAGGTAATCACCATTCCATGCAAGGGCTGCCATTAACAACTCAAATGGCTGTGTTCAGAGTGTTGCCATGACCACAAAGCACATACTGTTGGTGAATGGCACCACTTTGTGTTCTTTGATGAATCACTGTCCAGCATTACTCCAGATGACCATCAACAACGAGAATGCCAGCGACCTGGTGAGAGGTCTCATTCTTCCAATGGTTTTGATGCTACAGTGGTGTTGCTCCTGGCATCATGGTATGGGGAGCCATCAGGTGCGATCTCAGGTCATGGCTGGTAGTGACTGAGGAAAGCCTGACGGCACAGTGGTATGTCATGGACATTCTGCGTCTTCCTGTGTTAATTCTGATGCGACAGTATCAGTGTCGCATTTTTCGACAGGACAATACTTATTCACATAGCACTTGTATCTATATACTGTCTGCCTGATGTATAGGTACTCCCATGGCCAGCATCCCCAGACGTGTTCCAGATAGAACTCGCTTGGGACCAGCTTGGAGGTCAACTTCATCCTACTGCCAGCATGCAGTGCCTAGTGTAAGCACCAGTTACAATAGTTGTGGGCTAATTTCCCTTCAAAGGGGATTCAATGGCTTCCCTCCCCAGCTGAATCATTTCCCACATCCATGCAAAGTCATAACAATTGGGACTGTACTACCAAGTACTTTGTCGGGCACTTTATAATAAAATATTCATCATTAGTTTTAGTTAACTATATTGTAATATGTTGCAACACATATTTTTCATGGAAGTGTATTAAATTTAGCCGGCAGGTGTAGCCGAGCGGTTCTAGGCGTTTCAGTCTGGAGCCGCGCGACCGCTACGGTCGCACGTTCGAATCCTGCCTCGGGCATGGATGTGTGTGATGTCCTTACGTTAGTTAGGTTTAAGTAGTTCTAAATTCTAGGGGACTGATGGCCTCAGATGTTAAGTCCCAAAGTGCTCAGAGCCATTTGAACCATTTTTGATTAAATTTATTTCTCATTCATCGGTCTGACCAAGGATTGTGACAGGATTCTTTTTACTGCAACAAAATTACCAGAACAGGAATTCCCTTTCCAGATATTTCTAATTGGATTTCCCTCTCTGCCTCACTACTGACTTGCCTGGTATATGGCTAAAAATACCCGAACTGTACAGCAGGTTAGAACCTTCCATGAGAGGAAACAAATGAAAAGTATTGTAACGCAACAAGCCGCAGCCGCAACCAAGTACCGAATCTAGGGCACTCACATATCTCTGCACCCAGCTGCAGACATGACCTGCCGACACAGCCACTTGGTAGAGGTCACGCGCACCCGCGGTTCCACTCACCATGATGAAGTGGCACCCAAGACTAGGTCATTGACACCAGTACAAGATTCTTTCAACTGACTTAGAAATACGGCTCCTTATGCACAATCAGGGGCGGGAGGTAAACATACCGGGAGACACCATGCTGATGTATCTGCCATGGGCACCAGGGACCTGCACTAACAACACTGTAGACTGACGAATGTAAATAAGCAGCAATAAAGAATTTCTTGCATCCTCGAATTGCATTCTTCTATTTTATCCACATCTAACTATGGTAGAAGATCATGCTCGCACCAAGCCATATTAAACACGCTGTTATTCACTACTGGCCATTAAAATTGCTACACCAAGAAGAAATGCAGATGATAAACGGATATTCATTGGACAAATATATTATACTAGAACTGACATGTGATTACATTTTCACGCAATTAGGGTGCATAGATACTGTGAAATCAGTACCCAGAACAACCACCTCTGGCCGTAATAACGGCCTTGATACGCCTAGGCATGGAGTCAAACAGAGCTTCGATAGAGTGTACAGGTACAGCTGTCCATGCAGCTTCAACACGATATCACAGTTCATCAAGAGTAGTGACTGACGTATTGTGACGAGCCAGTTGCTCGGCCACCATTGACCAGACGTTTTCAATTTGTGAGAGATCTGGAGAATGTGCTGCCCAGGGCAGCAGTCGAACATTTTCTGCATCCAGAAAGGCCCGTACAGGACCTGCAACATGCGGTCGTGCATTATTCTGCTGAAATGTAGGGTTTCGCAGGGATCGAATGAAGGGTAGAGCCACGGGTCGTAACACATCTGAAATGTAACATCCACTGTTCAAAGTGCTGTCAATTCGAACAAGAGGTGACCGAGACGTGTAACCAGTGGCACCCCATACCATCACACTGGGTGATACACCAGTATGGCAATGTCGAATACACGCTTCCAATGTGCGTTCACCGCGATATCGCAAAAACACGGATGCGACCATTATGATGCTGTAAACAAAACCTGGATTCATCCGAAAAAATGACGTTTTGCCATTCGAGCTCCTAGGTTCGTCGTTGAGTACACCATCGCAGGCGCTCCTGTCTGTGATGCAGCGTCAAGGGTAACCGCAGCCATGGTCTCCGAGCTGATAGTCCATGCTTCTGCAAACGTCGTCGAACTGTTCGTGCAGATGGTTGTTGTCTTGCAAAGGTCCCCATCTGTTGGCTCAGGGTTCGAGACGTGGCTGCACGATCCAAGCGGATAAGATGCCTGTCATCTCGACTGCTAGTGATACGAGGCCGTTGGGATCCAGCACGGCGTTCCGTATTACCCTCCTGAATCCACCGATTCCATATTCTGCTAACAGTCATTGGATCTCGACCAACGCGAGCAGCAATGTCGCGATGCGATAAACCGCAATCGCCATAGGCTACCATCGGACCTTTATCAAATTCGGAATTGTGATGGTACGCATTTCTCCTCCTTACACGAGGTATCACTACTACGTTTCACCAGGCAACGCCGGTCAACTGCTGTTTGTGTATGAGAAATCGGTTGGAAACTTTCCTCATGTCAGCACGTTATAAGTGTTGCCACCGGCACCAACCTTGTGTGAATACTCTGAAAAACTAATCATTTGCATATCACAGCATCGTCTTCCTATCGGTTAAATTTCGCGTCTGTATCACGTCATCTTCGTAGTGTAGCCATTTTAATGGCCAGTAGTGTAGTATTATCAAAGGTTCCAAACTGTTGAAAGTATTAATTTGCTAAGAAAAGTATTCTTAAGTATTGTTCTACTCTCTAGAATCCAGATCAGAAGGGACTGACGGAAGAACAGAAAAAACTTCAGAGGCAAGATGCGCATCTGTGTTAAATAAGACCGAGAATATCATGACCTCAGAGCAAACCTCTATGATAAATGCCTTCATCTCGAAATGGAAAGCTCATAAATGTTAACACTGTATCAGACACCTAAACCAAGAACCACGCACAGCGCCTATTCAATCCCGTCAGTAATTTTTACAAACGCCGCGTTGTGTATTGATGTAGATGTCTGAAATTCAGTAACATAGCAGCTTCATTATTTTGGAAATTAAGTTATCTACAGTGAAACGGGAATCGTCTTTCGTATTCGGTAAATGACAACCTGCAGAAAATGCAGTTAACTGGCTTCACCCTGGGGACGTTTAGCTTTAGAAAATGGGAAGCTTTAGTAAAGTTACAGCGATGCAGTTCGCTTCAAATAACAGTTTCCAGCGAACACTCGCTTTTGCGGCTGCGCCTTTGAAGGGCGTGCTTTGTTTTACTTTCCTGAATGGCCATCGCAGTGTCGCCTGATAACTGACGAGGTGCAGTCGTGTGCTTTCGTGGCGACCCGTGTGCATTCGCCGTTATCGACTGACCACGTTATCGATTGATAAAGGATTACAGCCTGGGTGAATGGCGGGGCACCCACTTTGTTGTTATTCGGGAGACAATATTTTTAGCCCTAAAACTGCCGAAAGTTAAGCTTCCCGTGGCTGATAGGCAAGCGTATCGCTAATGAAGCCACAACCCGGCTGCATCACTGGCGCTCTCATACTGGTTACGTTTCGCCACACTTGTCCGAGAACTTTCTGTAATTACCACATTATAATTACGTTCGTCATACGCGTCATCGCTAGCATTGCTGGAAGTTATTTTCTGGAATCCCGCGCGCATATAGAACTCGGGTAACGAAGTGAAAATTGTAGTTCAGAGCCATTGCTGCATAAACAGCGAATATTCATATAGCTCGCTGTGTCACGGGATTTCTGTTAATTCAGCACGCACTAACAAACATGTGTGACATTGTGTCAATGCGATAGACTTTTTTATTTCGAAAATTCCGTATGCTTTGGCAATATTCACGCTGGGTGCATCGAAAGCGAATGTTGACAGTCCAGTGATTGCAAAATTAGGTTGCTGACGTGCTTGGAGAGGCTGTTCCAAAATGAGGCGGAAGAAAGTAAAAGCGAATATAGTTTTAGTTTAACATTTACTTCGAAACAGTTTTCAGTGAAGTAACGGGGTTAATATAAACGGAAAGTATATAAACAATGTTAGGTATGCAGACGACAGTTTTGTCGTAGCAAATGATCTACCTGCTCCCCAACACATGAAAGTCCATTTAGTCCAGCGCAGTGAAGAGTTTGTCTTGTTCGTTAACACTTCCAAGAACAAAATTGTAGTCTTCTCTTAGAGAAGAATTCAATCAACCTTGCCAATAAAAAGAAATAATATTCAACAAGTAGCCTCCTTGAAGTACACTGTTAAGACAAAAAGAGATGCACCACGAAGGAATTATCTTAATGGGACGGGAATCGGCAGATGTTAAATAAATGTCCAGACAAGCAAATGATAACAATTCAGAAAAATTAGATGATTTATTCAAGAAAATTTGTTTCACAGATTGAGAAGTCAATAACGTTTTGCTCCACCTATGGCTTTAATGTAAGCCTTCATTCGGCTTAGCATTGATTGACAGATTTGTTTGATGACACTGAAAAATATCGCGCCAAGTTTTCTCCAGTTGGCCTCCAGTATAATTGTCTTTAGTGATGGTAACCACTTCGAACTGAGCCCCGATGATCAGCGAACACGTGTCTGGAGAAGCCCGGAGAGTGGTGGGGTACCAGCCTGCACGTCGCCTGCCATACTGCCCGACATCTAGAAGTGATCTTCCGGGGCGCCATTTCTTTTCAAAGCAGCACCACTTTGGTTGAAATCTGCGGCACCCTTAACACCATAACGGTAAGTAGTGTCGTGATAAGGCCTTCAGCCGTTACTGTAGCTTGTTACGGTTTTTGATTGTTTAAGAAGAAAACATCTTGTTAAAGTGTAACTGCCTTCCTCACTTGTAATTCAGGACTTCAGCTGTTGAGTATTTTGAAGTTGCTTGTGGCCGTCAGCTGACAAGAATTTTGAATTCTTTCTTAGTAAGGCCTTCAGCCTCAGTGTACTAAAATATTTTAAATTGATTGTTGAAAGTTATTTCTTTGACTAAAGTGTGTGTGTTTACTGTAGCCAACGGTAGCTGATTACGGCCCCATCCACAATCGTTGCCTTATCCTGCCTCTCCCTGACTACCGGATTACAGTGATGTTAACCCTGCTGCAACCCGAAGGTTCCCAATGGTCCATGATGACACAGCAGCTCCAACACGTTGCCGGATTTCGTCCCCGATAATTTTCGGTAGGTCACCATTAATCGCACAATCCATCGACCCTGCTGTGCGTCCGTCCTACTCCGACGCCCATAACCTGGTCTTTACGTTTACAAATGTTCCACAGACCAGTGCTGAAAGTAGCGGCACAAAACCGATAAACTGTGCTCCTTACGTGCGGCAACCCAACGATACGTCCATAGAGTACGTCGCAGGCTAACAATGCGACCCCATTCAAATTGCTGAAGATATTCAGCAGGGGCGCGTACTCGTCGGTGGGGCTTGGTTGTGACCTGGAATGAACGTTACAGAAATTATTCACCTCTGAACTCAGTGCTGTTATTGCCTGCAGAATCAGACCAATGGGATCACAGACAGGCCTCCTGACCGTCGTCTGATCGTCGATGACCGTGACACATGAACCACTAACCACTGAATCCCTCAGTATGCACCTATTGTACACTGGTTCTAGTGAAGACAGTCCTTGAGTGTGTTGCGTTTTTTGCCGCAAGTGTAAAATTCCAAGAAATTATCCGTCTCGTTACATACCAATCTTCATACTTGTAATTAAGAGGGTTGTTTTTTAAGTAAGGGCCGTTCGCGTGTATAGTCCCGTAGTTCGCGCGGACGCCGCAACAAGCCACCGCGCCACTTGCCGGCATCCTTCCCGTTCAAACTGATGCAAGTTGCAGCTCTGTAGCTGACGTGTACGCATAGCTGTTCTACTTTATAATCTTTACGATTATTGAATCGCCCGCCGCGTATGAGATACGGTCAGTGATACGTTTTTTGACCGCGAGAAGCCTATCAGCTGCAGAAATTCATCGACAGTTAACAGAAGTTTATGGCTTGAATGCAATGAGTGAAGGTAAAGTGCGTCAATGGGTTAGAGAGTTTAAAAATGGCCGTCAAAACGTCCATGACGAGGAACGCTCAGGCCGGCCCTCTGTGATCACTGATGATTTGGTGGCTGCAGTCGAAACAAAGATTCGTGGGGACAGAAGATTCACAATTTCCACTCTTTCTTTGGAATTTCCACAAGTTTCAAGATCGGTTTTGTACAAAATTGTGTCTGAAAACCTACACTTTGAGAAACTGTGTTCTCGGTGGGTACCCAGACTCCTCACAGAGGACCACACAGGGAAGAGATTTACCACTTCATTGGAATTTTTGATTCGTTACGAGGAAGAAGGGGATGACATGTTGAGTCAAATTGTCACTGGAGATGAAACATGGGTATCCCATATCACTCCCGAAAGCAAGCGACAATCGATGGAATGACGACACACAATCTCACCCGTCAAGGTCAAAGCCAAACAGACGCTGTCAAAGCGCAAGATTATGACAACTGTGTTCTGGGAACGGCGCGGTGTTTTGCTAGTGGACTTTATGCCACGAGGAACGACAATCAACTCAGATGCCTACTGTGCAACTCTAAAGAAGCTCCGCAGAGCAATTCAAAACAAAAGACGCGGCATGCTGACAAAAGGAGTTTTGCTCCTGCACGATAACGCTAGGCCTCACACCTCTCAAAAGACTCGGGATTTGATTGATTCTTTTGGCTGGGAAGTTTTGGACCATGCACCATACAGCCCCGACCTTGCTCCTAGCGATTTTCACCTTTTCCGGTGCCTGAAACACCATCTTGGCGGGCAGCGCTTCAATGACGACGATGAAGTGAAAGCGGCCGTGAACTCTTGGCTGTCGGAGCAGGCGGCCGAATTCATTGAAGAGGGAATTAAAAACTTAGTTGTACGGTATGACAAGTGCTTAAATAAACAAGGCAACTATGTAGAAAAATAGGTGAAAGTGTGTAGAATCAGAAAATGTAAGTTTTTTTACAAAAGTATTTGTATCTTTTTTTAAAAATAAAAACGGCCCTTACTTAAAAAACAACCCTCGTAGTTTCTCAGCTAATTTCGTGTAACTCAAGTTTTCGCGTTTCAGGTCCATTTTAGAAATTTTTTTCAGCATTATCAAAATTTACTCGAAGTCAGAACCAGTTCCTGCAACTTAATACGTTGTGGCGGCATGGTTTTCATGGTATGATCCCTCAGCGCCTGACACCAGCATATGTTCAACTTACTTTTCACTACTTTCCTTAAAACAACATTCTGAAGCAGTCAGTCCAGGAGAACGAAATACCACAATATAGATATTAGTTGCAATATCAATTAAATAAATCATCCATAACTAATGAAATACTTTGCCGAGTCCATATCACTAATCTATGAATCAGAGTAGTTTTTTAACAAGCTGCTGGTCTGTGGGGTATCGTCTCAGTTGTGCGACTGGATTCGAGATTTCCTGTCAGGAAGGTCGCAGTTCGTAGTAATAGACGGCAAATCATCGAGTAAAACTGAAGTGATATCAGGTGTTCCCCAGGGAAGCGTCCTGGGACCTCTGCTGTTCCTGATCGATATAAATGACCTGGGTGACAATCTGAGCAGTTCTCTTAGGTTGTTCGCAGATGATGCTGTAATTTACCGTCTAGTAAGGTCATCCGAAGACCAGTATCAGTTGCAAAGCGATTTAGAAAAGATTGCTGTATGGTGTGGCAGGTGGCAGTAGACGCTAAATAAAGAGAAATGTGATATGATCTACATGAGTTCCAAAAGAAATCCGTTGGAATCCGATTACTCGATAAATAGTACAATTCTCAAGGCTGTCAATTCAACTAAGTATCTGGGTGTTAAAATCACGAACAACTTCAGTTGGAAAGACCACATTGATAATATTGTGGGGAAGGCGAGCCAAAGGTTGCGTTTCATTGGCAGGACACTTAGAAGATCCAACAAGTCCACTAAAGAGACAGCTTATACTACACTAGTTCGTCCTCTGTTAGAATATTGCTACGCGGTGTGGGATCCTTACCAGGTGGGATTCACGGTGGACATCGAAAGGGTGCAAAAAAGGGCAGCTCGTTTTGTATTATCACGTAATAGGGGAGAGAGTGTGGCAGATATGATACGCGAGTTGGGATGGAAGTCATTAAAGCAAAGACGTTTTTCGTCGCGGCGAGATCTATTTACGAAATTTCAGTCACAAACTTTCTCTTCCGAATGCGAAAATATTTTGTTGAGCCCAACCTACATAGGTAGAAATGATCATCAAAATAAAATAAGAGAAAACAGAGCTCGAACAGAAAGGTTTAGGTGTTCGTTTTTCCCGCGCGCAGTTCGGGAGTGGAATGGTAGAGAGATAGTATGATTGTGGTTCGATGAACCCCCTGCCAAGCACTTAAAAGTGAATTGCAGAGTAATCATCTAGACGTAGATGTAGATGTAGATGTCTCAATCATTGCAGTGATTTTCCTTTTGGTATTGTTTTGGTCCTTACGTGCTCATGTCAGCCCGGTTCAATCAATATACGCAGTTCGTCGTAAACGTTCCGAGACTGATTTATTTTGAACTAATAACTGAAAACAACAGAATACTTGCATTTGACCAGTGATTTGTAGGCAGACAGTGTTCAGTAGTTGACGTGTGGCCAATTGTCTCAACATTTTTGTGTCACAAATCCCACTCGAGAAACACGTCTAAATCAAGTGTTCGAGTAATTCCCCAGAATATTTCGACGAAGAGAGAAGTGTGTACACAGTTTGTCCCGAGCACCTTGAAAATGCCTCTGAGCACTATGGGACTTAACATATGAGGTCATCAGTCCCCTGGAACTCACAACTACTTAAACCTAAGTGACCTAAGGACATCACACACATCGATTCCCGAGGCAGGATTCGAACCTGCGACCGTAGAGGTCTCGCGGTTCCAGACTGAAGCACCGCTCGACCACAACGGCCGGCCGCGCATCTTCACTCCACAACAAATACCATGACGCGTGAGCGCCCGTCGCGAAATGACTGAAACGAAACCATGGACCATTCTATTACAGAAAAAAGTATAACGAGAGACGACACATGATATTATCAACAGGATCCTGTGGGACACATATGCTTGTGTATTGTGTATTTAACCAGGGACCTAGAAACGACGCATAGTCTTATACCAGACGGTTGTACCCCAAATGTTTGTGAGGGAGAGTAACTATGGTGTATGTGGAGACAGTGTTTGCGAAGCAATCGCCGACAATGTAACTGAGGTGCAATAAGGGGAACCAGTTCGCATTCGCCAAGGCAGAAGGAAAACCGCCTAAAACCCATCCACAGGCTGGCCGGCACACCCGACATCGACACTAATCCGCCGGGCAGATTTGAGCCGGAGACCGGCACGCCTTCCCGCTCGGGAAGCAGCGCGTTTCACCGCGCGGCTAGTCGGGCGGGCACATATGCTTACTCTAGCGACTAACAGAACAGTGGTGAGGCATGAACGAAGGAGCGTACCCCTGAGGTTGTCACGGTCCTTCCGCACTAATTCAAAAAAGGAAGGAAGACTGGGTTAAGTTCCATCGACGTCGAGGTTACTAAACACGGAGCACAAGCTCGGACTGCGTCAAGGATGGGGTAGCAAATCGGCTATGCCCTTTCAAAGAAGCCATCCCGTCATTTGCCTGGAGCGATTTAGGGAAATCACAGAAAACCTAAATCTGGATGTCTGGAGGCGGGTTTCGACCATCTTCCTCCATTAGGCTAATCACTGCACCACCGCACTCGGTCCGCTATCTCGACAGAGGCGCTATGTGTCGTGTTAGGTGTCTCTCCAATCGATATAACGAGCAGATATCAGGCCGCATGCTTCTGGTTTAACGGGGGAAGACGTGATAAGATCACTGAAATAACAAGGGAAGACTTCGAACACAAATGTCGACTAAACATTGGTGGTCGGATGTCTGGCTGTCGGAGTGGGACCAAAGTGACCAAGGCCCTAGGGTGTGCAACTTTTTCCCGAACATCAGTGGACGGTTGCGCAAGTATCGTGCCGATCCCGGCCCCAGCATGGTTCATTTCGTGACTGGCCCATATCCAGCGCACCTACAGCGCTTCTCACTTTCTCTGGACGGCACCTGCCAATGCGGTGAACATGGATCCCCTGAATACATCGTCTGCACTGTGAGTGGTACTTTTCTGATGATCTTACAGACAGTTTTATTAAATATATTGTGTGAAACAGAATGCAGTGGGGAGGAGTGTTGTAATAACTGTGGAGCGAGAGAGGTATCGATAGTTGTAGCGTCGAACAGCGACGCAGATGACGCGTAAGCATGGCGGTACGGAAGCAAGTACTGTGTGTAGTAATGGTGTGCGTTTAACGCTATATTAATACCGGATTTTGTTTTGTTAGACCGGTTTGGAATTTGACTTTATGATGGATATTCTAAACGAACTGCACAATAACCCTGAAAGAGTGGTTCAGTGTGGGGCGTCGGAGGGGTGAAGTGGACTGAGGTTGTCGTCGTGGGGTTGTGGACCACTGCGGCTGCGGCGGGGAAGGAACCTCTCCGTCGTTTCTAGCCCCCCCCCCCTCCCAGTTAACATACAATACAATAATGTTATTATTTAGCAAATTAGCTTCAGAGTCTTTTCCTGTTGTCCACTATCAAAGGATTTTATTATCAGGATTTTAACAGGATAGGAAAACTTCTCATATAGAGGTGTGCATTTGAAGTTTCCGGAAGTAAAACGGGTTCTTGGGGTTTACACAATATTAATTTACTTCATGCACTTTTTTTCTTTAACCATTTTCTGATTACTAATTCAGGGTCATAATAAAACTCCAGGAACCGTTTTCTTCACAACTCTCCGTCCAGTTGTACATCTTTGATGACGTGTGCTCTTTGCCTTCACTTACACCTGTTTTCACTCGATTTTTACACAAAGATACGCTTTATTATTGTCGCCGTTTCGTTGTTCATCATTTTTTCTTTCAGCTCAAGGTGGCACTAATTTTGATTGTTTGGTGTCTCCTGGGGGCATATGTAGAGAGAGAGAGAGAGAGAGAGAGAGAGAGAGAGAGAGAGAGAGAGAGAGAGAGAGAAGGGACTGTACCTGATTCCTTTTATTCACTTAAAAAATCGCCAGTATTCTGGAATAAAACTTATCTATTTTGGTTTGTCTCTATATCTAAAAACAGTTATACCAGAAAATACTGAAACGTGATTTTCGCCTGATTAACTTTGAGATTTTTTAGAGTCGTCTGCATGCACATTTTTCAGGTATTCCTCCATTTATCAATGACGATTTGTGCCTGACTGTACATCATCTTGCGCCACTACAGATTGCGGATGAACGTAAAAAATCAAAATAACGTTTTTAGATTAAGCAGCACGCAATTCAGCAACACTACGCACACAAAACACAGAGACACACTTTAAACCCGGGGAACCTAAATAAATATTAATGACGCAATATTTTCTCAAATTTTAATGTCAAAAAATATGTAATGCTGTGAGCCAGTGTGATATTAGGTCGAAAACAGCACTACAAAATGCAGAAATCCGTAAAATATGTGCATCTAGAGAACACTTTCGGATGTAAGCGGAAACCAAATAGAAATGTTGTAAGCAAAAAAAAAATCCCACATCATTATATTTTGAAACGACATACCTTTAAATGAAGAGCAAACTAAAATAGTAAACACATTCGATTTCAGACCGCTGGCGATGTTTTAAATGAATAAAACGTAACACTGATGGCAAAACATGGGAGCCAGTCATAAAGTTTTAATTACTTCGTCGAAGAAACGAAGTAAGGCATTTAATTTTTTTGTTTACTTGCAGATGCATGTCTGCAGTGTTGAAATCACCGTGTCACAGTACGGAAGGACAGCGCTAGAGGATCGAAATCGCAGCACTTTATCGATGTTAAATATGCTGCAGATCCCTCAAGCATTGGAGCGATTTAGAGTAATATGAAATGAAATAGTAAATACTTCAACGGTCAAGATCGCTAATTGGTTTTATTTTTGATGACCAGTTTCGGCAAATCTAGGCAGACATCATCGGATGTTAAGCAACTACACCTCAATACATCTCCATCATACACCTCTGGCCACTAAAATTGATACACCTCGAAGTTGACGTGCTACAGACGCGAAATTTAATCGACAGGACGAAGATGCTGTGATATGCAAATGATTAGCGTTTCAGAGCATTCACACAAGGTTGGCGCCGGTGGCGACACCTACAACGTGCTGACATGAGGAAAGTTTCCAACCGATTTCTCATACACAAACAGCAGTTGGCCGGCGTTGCCTGCTGAAACGATGCTGTGATGCCTCGTGTAAGGAGGAGAAATGCGTACCATCACGTTTTCGACTATGATGAAGGTCGGATTGTAGCCTATCGGGATTGCGATTTATCGTATCGCGACATTGCTGCTCGCGTTGGTCGAGATCCAATGACTGTTAGCATAATACGGAATCGTTGGGTTCAGGAGGGTAATACGGAACGCCGTGCTGGATCCCAACAGCCTCATATCACTAGCAGTCGAGATGACAGGCATCTTATCCGCATGGCTGTAACGGATCGTGCAGCCACGTCTCGATCCCTGAGTCAACAGATGGGGAAGATGGACAGTGGACAGTGGTCTGAACAACATTACATGAGTATTTACGTCACTTGCAGATTAATAACTGTAGCTATTATGGGTAGTGTGTTTTTAGGTTGGTTAGTACCTCCAAGTACATGTGGCAAGAGCAAGCAACTAATGCTTATTCTCAAATAGGTAGCAGGTCAGGCGTTGAAGCGTGGATGCGTGGACCCAAAACGGTGAATCTACACTGAAAGGCGTAGTCCACTTTTTGGTGTAGTACGACTGTACAGAAAATATCAAGTCGTAAAGTTTGTGTCGTTTGTGGGAAGACTTTTCGATGCAGAGAAAACATAAATAACACACTGATGTGTGTACGTATTAAGGTACCAGATATAAAAGTATCTACACTTGGCACCCGTTGCACCCTGTAATGTACGTAGATGAAGGAGACAAAAGTCATAGGAGACCTCCAAATACCTTATTGTTCCTTCTTATGAACGGAGTAGCGCAGCATCTCGACGTGGTATGGACTTCACAAGTCGATGGAAGACCCCTGCAGAGATATGGAGCTATGCTGCCCCTACAGCCGTGCTTAATTTGAAAGTCTTCACCGGTGCAGGATTTTGTGCATGAACTGACCTCTTGATTATGTCCCATAAATGTTCGACGGTATTCATGTCGGGCGATGTGGATGACCAAATAATTCTCACGAATTATCCAGAATATTCTTCAAACTGTTGTCCAATAACCGTGGCACAGTGAGATGGCACTTTATCATGCATAAAATTTCCATCGTTGTTTGGGAACATGAGGTCCATGACTGGCTGCAGATTGTCTCCAAGTATCCGAACGAAATTGAGGACCCTTTTAATTCCAAGTAACACAGCCCACACCATTGTTTAGCCAACGTCAGCTTGCAAGTGTCTTCTTGATAACTTGGGTTCATAGCTTCGGGGGGTCTGAGCCAAATTCGAAACCTACCATCAGCTCTTACCTACCGAAATTGGGACTCATCCGACCAGGCCATGGCCTTCCAGATGTCTAGGGTCCAACTGATATGGTCATGAGCCCAGGAGAGGTGCTGCAGGCGATGTCGTGCTATTAGCAAAGGCACCCGAGTCGATCGTCTGCTGCCGTAGCCCATTAACACCAATTATAGCTGCGCAATCCTAACGGATACTTCATCGCATGGTCCACATAGATTTCACTCAGTATTATTTGTACGTTAGCACTGACAACTGTCCGCAGCTCGTAGTCTCGCGGTAGAATTCTCGCTTCCCGCGAACGGGGTCCCGGGTTCGATTCCCAGTGCGGTCAGGGATTTCTCCTGCCTCGAGATGACTGGGTGTTGTGTCGTCTTCATCATCGTCACTCATCCCTATTATGGTCGGAGGAAGGCAATGGCAAACCACCTCCACTATGACCTTGCCTAGTATGTGAGCACTATGGGACTTAACATCTGAGGTCATCAGCCCCCTAGAATTTAGAACTACTGAAACCTAACTAACGCAAGGACATCACACACACCCATGCCCTAGGCAGGATTCAAACCTGTGACCGTAGCGGTCGCGCGGTTCCAGACTGAAACAGCTAGAACCCCATGGCCACGCCGGCAGGCCCCGGCATCGTCCCGTACGCTCCTCAGAGTACGGGACCTCATCATCATCACTGACAACTATGTGCAAACGCCGCTGCTCTCGGTCGTTAAGTGAATGCCTTCAGCCATTGCATTGTCTGTGGTGAGAGGTTATGCCTTGTAAGGTGTCAGGCAAATCCAACACCTTCCATGAAAACCCTGACATGATAAGCAAATCCAGTAGTATGTCACATAGCTCCGAATAAATCGTGACATTAAATTAACGAAAGTAATTTGAGTAACGAGTGAGCAAATGGAATACCACAGACTAACACAAGAATGCCTAAATGCATGTCATACCTTCCCACCGTGAGACAGACGCAGTTCCGAGGGGAGAAACGAAAACAGAAGCAGAGAGCAGGACCGTGTTAAGCTAGAAGGCCCTACGATAAGGGACGGACACCCACGTCACCAGTTAACCGCCAGGACCACCCCCCAGCCCCTGTTAAAAGCTAGAGCCCTCCAGAAGAACAGTATAGATCTTACGATAACACTAGAAGGGCGGCACCAGCCATAAGTTTTAGCGTGAGACTTTTTCGCGTCTCTGTTACGTTGCAAACTTTAAAAACATTACCCCACCACGAAAAGTACAACGTTTCTCATTGGATAGACAGAATTTTTGTAGGCGGAGCGTAAGGTTAACATTGAGACCCTGATTGGTCAGATGAAAACACAGCCAGATTTTTTTTTTTAAACCAACTTCGGTAAATTGTGGTAAGGAGAAGTTAGGAGAGAGTTGCTTCCGAGTCGGCGAGGTGCATGGAGCTGTGCCGACCGACGACCCCTGACACTGCCTAACCAACGACAAGGTAATGAACGCACGCGATGCCGCATAAAGCTTCACTCAGAACTGCAGAAGTCTCATCTGTTACACCCCCGTTTTGCGTAATACTAGTGTCGATCGTCAATTAAAGCTCATGGTATTCACATTTGCTACGTAAGTTAAAATCTGAAACGCGATGATTTTTCTGTTATATAATTATTGAGAAGCCACATCAGCCACTGTAATTTACGACAAGCTAGATAAGTAATCAAAGATAATTGAGGTTCACTGTAGACCATTTTGATAGTTTTCTCTTTTGTGAAACTTAATTTAAACCTAGATTATAGATGTGATATGGCATAGGTCATCCTTCGATCCATTGTAGAACTTGGAAACCCATTCAGGGAATATTCGTTCACATTTTTGTTGAACGCAGTTGGTTTTTATCATCCTGTATTAAAACATTTCGTTTTATCAATAGTGCAATTTGTAAACAATGTTTTGTGAGTAGAATAAAATTTCCAATGGTAAACTTAACTGCTTTTCCGACGTTATTTTACCAGCTAACTAAGAATAGGAAAGCCTTGAACCCCTTCCACTAAATTTAGTTAGTATTAAGATTCTTTTACAGGGACTGCAGTGGAGCTGACGCTGAAATCATTAAGTATTTGGTTATATCATCGCTAGTCTCACTGAACTCTTCTGATTTCTACATGTCATGTGTGGTCTGGCGTCTCTTTACCAGCAACAGGTCCTGGGTTCAAACTAGTCAATTCCCTAAAAAACACGCTCAGAGCGTCGTTGCGCGAAAGTGGTAGGGAGACACGACATAGAACAACAGACACCACGCAGAATGTTAGAGCCTGAAATTTGGTATTCTCGGCACACTCTTGACACTGATATCGGAACATTGGTTTCTCAAACGAATTGCAAAATGGATTGTCCCACGCATCTAGCTCCAACTACCATTCCACTGTTATTACTCTGTCGTGTGGAAACCTTTTTACTTGAATCACCTGTGTGCAAATAACAGCTCCGTCAACGCACTGAACTTTTGTACGTTGTACTCATCATACTACTACCATCTGTATATGTGCATATCGCTATGCCACGACTTTTGTCACCCCAGTGTAATTAGCGATCTTGGTTGTTGAAAGTCACCCCAGTGTAATTAGCGATCTTGGTTGTTGAATGTCGCCCCAGTGTAATTTAGCTCCGTCAAAGCACTGAACTTTTGTACGTTGTACTCATCATACTACTACCATCTGTATATGTGCATATCGCTATGCCACGACTTTTGTCACCCCAGTGTAATTAGCGATCTTGGTTGTTGAATGTCACCTCAGTGTAATTAGCGATGTTGTTTGTTCAATGGCACCCCAGTGTAACTAGCGATCTTGTTTCTTCAATGTCACCCCAGTGTAATTAGCGATCTTGGTTGTTGAAAGTCACCCCAGTGTAATTAGCGATGATGGTTGTTGTAAGTCACCTCAGTGTAATTAGCGATCTTGGTTGTTAAATGTCACCCCATTGTAATTAGCGATCTTGGTTGTTGAATGTGACCTCAGTGTAATTAGCGATCTTGGTTGTTGAAAGTCACCCCAGTGTAATTAGCGATCTTGGTTGTTGAATGTCGCCCCAGTGTAATTTAGCTCCGTCAAAGCACTGAACTTTTGTACGTTGTACTCATCATACTACTACCATCTGTATATGTGCATATCGCTATGCCACGACTTTTGTCACCCCAGTGTAATTAGCGATCTTGGTTGTTGAAAGTCACCCCAGTGTAATTAGCGATCTTGGTTGTTGAATGTCGCCCCAGTGTAATTTAGCTCCGTCAAAGCACTGAACTTTTGTACGTTGTACTCATCATACTACTACCATCTGTATATGTGCATATCGCTATGCCACGACTTTTGTCACCCCAGTGTAATTAGCGATCTTGGTTGTTGAAAGTCACCCCAGTGTAATTAGCGATCTTGGTTGTTGAATGTCGCCCCAGTGTAATTTAGCTCCGTCAAAGCACTGAACTTTTGTACGTTGTACTCATCATACTACTACCATCTGTATATGTGCATATCGCTATGCCACGACTTTTGTCACCCCAGTGTAATTAGCGATCTTGGTTGTTGAAAGTCACCCCAGTGTAATTAGCGATCTTGGTTGTTGAATGTCGCCCCAGTGTAATTTAGCTCCGTCAAAGCACTGAACTTTTGTACGTTGTACTCATCATACTACTACCATCTGTATATGTGCATATCGCTATGCCACGACTTTTGTCACCCCAGTGTAATTAGCGATCTTGGTTGTTGAAAGTCACCCCAGTGTAATTAGCGATCTTGGTTGTTGAATGTCGCCCCAGTGTAATTTAGCTCCGTCAAAGCACTGAACTTTTGTACGTTGTACTCATCATACTACTACCATCTGTATATGTGCATATCGCTATGCCACGACTTTTGTCACCCCAGTGTAATTAGCGATCTTGGTTGTTGAATGTCACCTCAGTGTAATTAGCGATGTTGTTTGTTCAATGGCACCCCAGTGTAACTAGCGATCTTGTTTCTTCAATGTCACCCCAGTGTAATTAGCGATCTTGGTTGTTGAAAGTCACCCCAGTGTAATTAGCGATGATGGTTGTTGTAAGTCACCTCAGTGTAATTAGCGATCTTGGTTGTTAAATGTCACCCCATTGTAATTAGCGATCTTGGTTGTTGAATGTGACCTCAGTGTAATTAGCGATCTTGGTTGTTGAAAGTCACCCCAGTGTAATTAGCGATCTTGGTTGTTGAATGTCGCCCCAGTGTAATTTAGCTCCGTCAAAGCACTGAACTTTTGTACGTTGTACTCATCATACTACTACCATCTGTATATGTGCATATCGCTATGCCACGACTTTTGTCACCCCAGTGTAATTAGCGATCTTGGTTGTTGAATGTCACCTCAGTGTAATTAGCGATGTTGTTTGTTCAATGGCACCCCAGTGTAACTAGCGATCTTGTTTCTTCAATGTCACCCCAGTGTAATTAGCGATCTTGGTTGTTGAAAGTCACCCCAGTGTAATTAGCGATGATGGTTGTTGTAAGTCACCTCAGTGTAATTAGCGATCTTGGTTGTTAAATGTCACCCCATTGTAATTAGCGATCTTGGTTGTTGAATGTGACCTCAGTGTAATTAGCGATCTTGGTTGTTGAAAGTCACCCCAGTGTAATTAGCGATCTTGGTTGTTGAATGTCGCCCCAGTGTAATTTAGCTCCGTCAAAGCACTGAACTTTTGTACGTTGTACTCATCATACTACTACCATCTGTATATGTGCATATCGCTATGCCACGACTTTTGTCACCCCAGTGTAATTAGCGATCTTGGTTGTTGAATGTCACCTCAGTGTAATTAGCGATGTTGTTTGTTCAATGGCACCCCAGTGTAACTAGCGATCTTGTTTCTTCAATGTCACCCCAGTGTAATTAGCGATCTTGGTTGTTGAAAGTCACCCCAGTGTAATTAGCGATGATGGTTGTTGTAAGTCACCTCAGTGTAATTAGCGATCTTGGTTGTTAAATGTCACCCCATTGTAATTAGCGATCTTGGTTGTTGAATGTGACCTCAGTGTAATTAGCGATCTTGGTTGTTGAAAGTCACCCCAGTGTAATTAGCGATCTTGGTTGTTGAATGTCGCCCCAGTGTAATTTAGCTCCGTCAAAGCACTGAACTTTTGTACGTTGTACTCATCATACTACTACCATCTGTATATGTGCATATCGCTATGCCACGACTTTTGTCACCCCAGTGTAATTAGCGATCTTGGTTGTTGAATGTCACCTCAGTGTAATTAGCGATGTTGTTTGTTCAATGGCACCCCAGTGTAACTAGCGATCTTGTTTCTTCAATGTCACCCCAGTGTAATTAGCGATCTTGGTTGTTGAAAGTCACCCCAGTGTAATTAGCGATGATGGTTGTTGTAAGTCACCTCAGTGTAATTAGCGATCTTGGTTGTTAAATGTCACCCCATTGTAATTAGCGATCTTGGTTGTTGAATGTGACCTCAGTGTAATTAGCGATCTTGGTTGTTGAAAGTCACCCCAGTGTAATTAGCGATCTTGGTTGTTGAATGTCGCCCCAGTGTAATTTAGCTCCGTCAAAGCACTGAACTTTTGTACGTTGTACTCATCATACTACTACCATCTGTATATGTGCATATCGCTATGCCACGACTTTTGTCACCCCAGTGTAATTAGCGATCTTGGTTGTTGAAAGTCACCCCAGTGTAATTAGCGATCTTGGTTGTTGAATGTCGCCCCAGTGTAATTTAGCTCCGTCAAAGCACTGAACTTTTGTACGTTGTACTCATCATACTACTACCATCTGTATATGTGCATATCGCTATGCCACGACTTTTGTCACCCCAGTGTAATTAGCGATCTTGGTTGTTGAATGTCACCTCAGTGTAATTAGCGATGTTGTTTGTTCAATGGCACCCCAGTGTAACTAGCGATCTTGTTTCTTCAATGTCACCCCAGTGTAATTAGCGATCTTGGTTGTTGAAAGTCACCCCAGTGTAATTAGCGATGATGGTTGTTGTAAGTCACCTCAGTGTAATTAGCGATCTTGGTTGTTAAATGTCACCCCATTGTAATTAGCGATCTTGGTTGTTGAATGTGACCTCAGTGTAATTAGCGATCTTGGTTGTTGAAAGTCACCCCAGTGTAATTAGCGATCTTGGTTGTTGAATGTCGCCCCAGTGTAATTTAGCTCCGTCAAAGCACTGAACTTTTGTACGTTGTACTCATCATACTACTACCATCTGTATATGTGCATATCGCTATGCCACGACTTTTGTCACCCCAGTGTAATTAGCGATCTTGGTTGTTGAAAGTCACCCCAGTGTAATTAGCGATCTTGGTTGTTGAATGTCGCCCCAGTGTAATTTAGCTCCGTCAAAGCACTGAACTTTTGTACGTTGTACTCATCATACTACTACCATCTGTATATGTGCATATCACTATGCCACGACTTTTGTCACCCCAGTGTAATTAGCGATCTTGGTTGTTGAAAGTCACCCCAGTGTAATTAGCGATCTTGGTTGTTGAATGTCGCCCCAGTGTAATTTAGCTCCGTCAAAGCACTGAACTTTTGTACGTTGTACTCATCATACTACTACCATCTGTATATGTGCATATCGCTATGCCACGACTTTTGTCACCCCAGTGTAATTAGCGATCTTGGTTGTTGAAAGTCACCCCAGTGTAATTAGCGATCTTGGTTGTTGAATGTCGCCCCAGTGTAATTTAGCTCCGTCAAAGCACTGAACTTTTGTACGTTGTACTCATCATACTACTACCATCTGTATATGTGCATATCGCTATGCCACGACTTTTGTCACCCCAGTGTAATTAGCGATCTTGGTTGTTGAATGTCACCTCAGTGTAATTAGCGATGTTGTTTGTTCAATGGCACCCCAGTGTAACTAGCGATCTTGTTTCTTCAATGTCACCCCAGTGTAATTAGCGATCTTGGTTGTTGAAAGTCACCCCAGTGTAATTAGCGATGATGGTTGTTGTAAGTCACCTCAGTGTAATTAGCGATCTTGGTTGTTAAATGTCACCCCATTGTAATTAGCGATCTTGGTTGTTGAATGTGACCTCAGTGTAATTAGCGATCTTGGTTGTTGAAAGTCACCCCAGTGTAATTAGCGATCTTGGTTGTTGAATGTCGCCCCAGTGTAATTTAGCTCCGTCAAAGCACTGAACTTTTGTACGTTGTACTCATCATACTACTACCATCTGTATATGTGCATATCGCTATGCCACGACTTTTGTCACCCCAGTGTAATTAGCGATCTTGGTTGTTGAAAGTCACCCCAGTGTAATTAGCGATCTTGGTTGTTGAATGTCGCCCCAGTGTAATTTAGCTCCGTCAAAGCACTGAACTTTTGTACGTTGTACTCATCATACTACTACCATCTGTATATGTGCATATCACTATGCCACGACTTTTGTCACCCCAGTGTAATTAGCGATCTTGGTTGTTGAAAGTCACCCCAGTGTAATTAGCGATCTTGGTTGTTGAATGTCGCCCCAGTGTAATTTAGCTCCGTCAAAGCACTGAACTTTTGTACGTTGTACTCATCATACTACTACCATCTGTATATGTGCATATCGCTATGCCACGACTTTTGTCACCCCAGTGTAATTAGCGATCTTGGTTGTTGAAAGTCACCCCAGTGTAATTAGCGATCTTGGTTGTTGAATGTCGCCCCAGTGTAATTTAGCTCCGTCAAAGCACTGAACTTTTGTACGTTGTACTCATCATACTACTACCATCTGTATATGTGCATATCGCTATGCCACGACTTTTGTCACCCCAGTGTAATTAGCGATCTTGGTTGTTGAAAGTCACCCCAGTGTAATTAGCGATCTTGGTTGTTGAATGTCGCCCCAGTGTAATTTAGCTCCGTCAAAGCACTGAACTTTTGTACGTTGTACTCATCATACTACTACCATCTGTATATGTGCATATCACTATGCCACGACTTTTGTCACCCCAGTGTAATTAGCGATCTTGGTTGTTGAAAGTCACCCCAGTGTAATTAGCGATCTTGGTTGTTGAATGTCGCCCCAGTGTAATTTAGCTCCGTCAAAGCACTGAACTTTTGTACGTTGTACTCATCATACTACTACCATCTGTATATGTGCATATCGCTATGCCACGACTTTTGTCACCCCAGTGTAATTAGCGATCTTGGTTGTTGAAAGTCACCCCAGTGTAATTAGCGATCTTGGTTGTTGAATGTCGCCCCAGTGTAATTTAGCTCCGTCAAAGCACTGAACTTTTGTACGTTGTACTCATCATACTACTACCATCTGTATATGTGCATATCGCTATGCCACGACTTTTGTCACCCCAGTGTAATTAGCGATCTTGGTTGTTGAAAGTCACCCCAGTGTAATTAGCGATCTTGGTTGTTGAATGTCGCCCCAGTGTAATTTAGCTCCGTCAAAGCACTGAACTTTTGTACGTTGTACTCATCATACTACTACCATCTGTATATGTGCATATCGCTATGCCACGACTTTTGTCACCCCAGTGTAATTAGCGATCTTGGTTGTTGAATGTCACCTCAGTGTAATTAGCGATGTTGTTTGTTCAATGGCACCCCAGTGTAACTAGCGATCTTGTTTCTTCAATGTCACCCCAGTGTAATTAGCGATCTTGGTTGTTGAAAGTCACCCCAGTGTAATTAGCGATGATGGTTGTTGTAAGTCACCTCAGTGTAATTAGCGATCTTGGTTGTTAAATGTCACCCCATTGTAATTAGCGATCTTGGTTGTTGAATGTGACCTCAGTGTAATTAGCGATCTTGGTTGTTGAAAGTCACCCCAGTGTAATTAGCGATCTTGGTTGTTGAATGTCGCCCCAGTGTAATTTAGCTCCGTCAAAGCTCTGAACTTTTGTACGTTGTACTCATCATACTACTACCATCTGTATATGTGCATATCGCTATGCCACGACTTTTGTCACCCCAGTGTAATTAGCGATCTTGGTTGTTGAAAGTCACCCCAGTGTAATTAGCGATCTTGGTTGTTGAATGTCGCCCCAGTGTAATTTAGCTCCGTCAAAGCACTGAACTTTTGTACGTTGTACTCATCATACTACTACCATCTGTATATGTGCATATCGCTATGCCACGACTTTTGTCACCCCAGTGTAATTAGCGATCTTGGTTGTTGAATGTCACCTCAGTGTAATTAGCGATGTTGTTTGTTCAATGGCACCCCAGTGTAACTAGCGATCTTGTTTCTTCAATGTCACCCCAGTGTAATTAGCGATCTTGGTTGTTGAAAGTCACCCCAGTGTAATTAGCGATGATGGTTGTTGTAAGTCACCTCAGTGTAATTAGCGATCTTGGTTGTTAAATGTCACCCCATTGTAATTAGCGATCTTGGTTGTTGAATGTGACCTCAGTGTAATTAGCGATCTTGGTTGTTGAAAGTCACCCCAGTGTAATTAGCGATCTTGGTTGTTCAGTGTCACCCAAGTGTAATTATCGATCTTGGTTGTTGAATGCCACCTCAGCGTAATTAGCGATCTTGGTTGTTGTATGTCTCCTCAGTGTAATTAGCGATCTTCGTTTTTGTATGTCACCCCAGTGTAATTAGCGATCTTCTTTTTTGTATGTCACCTCAGTGTAATTAGCGATTTCGGTTGTTGAAAGTCACTCCAGTGTAATTAGCGATCTTGGTTGTTGAATGGCACCTCAGTGTAGTTAGCGATCTTGGTTGTTGAACTTCTTACTTCCGTACTTCACTTTATCAGTGGGCTGCGACGTTCTGTTTTGGGTCTTATGGTGGAGAGCAGTGGTATTGTGGCACAGGGTTATCAATATTTTTCAGGACACGTTCCGGCAAAAACAAAGTAAAATTAAAAAAGATGTAGCTTTATTTTTTCATACTGCCTACCCCTCGCAAACAAGCATTGTTGAGCAGTATTAAAGACGAATGTGAAATACCTTAGGTAACTTTACGTCTACTTCGGCGACTACGGGCACACCAAAGTAGAATTTCAAGGCTGATGCGGAGCTGCGTAATTGCTTAATCCGGTGCGTGGTTCTGTGATGGGCGTCCGGAGC
The DNA here is from genome assembly GCF_021461395.2 of Schistocerca americana. Taxonomy (NCBI): domain Eukaryota; kingdom Metazoa; phylum Arthropoda; class Insecta; order Orthoptera; family Acrididae; genus Schistocerca; species Schistocerca americana. The sequence goes on along the minus strand of NC_060119.1, from coordinate 1,097,138,246 downwards.
TACGAAGTGCCGAGGCTCGGCTCTGATTGCGTGACGTAGAACAGTTCAGCGCGTCGGGCAGCGGGAGCGGTTAATTAGTGGCCTCGAGACGGGCGCGCCTGATCGCGGGACATTAATTCGCCCGCGAGTGGCCTCTGCCGGCAATCTCAGCACAACTCAGCGGGCGCAGCAATCTCAGAGCACTCGGCGCGTTTCCTGCCTCGCCGAGTTTAGCTCGCCGCTGCGTCCAGACGTCAGATGACCTACATTCCCAGTGTTGCTCGCCAACTTCCTAATTGCTTTCCGCCAATCAGTGCGGTTATTTCCAGGTGCGGAAATTCTGAGACCTGCGTGGAAGGAGGAACTGTATCATGACTGACGTTCTAAGAAGAAAGGAAGAGAAAAAATCAATATGAATAGCCTCCGGTGAACTATTTACTCCCTGGATTGCTAATACTAGATTTACACAGCCTTAACGAAGATTGTTGGGCTGGTGTATAATTTAATAACATTTTTCCATAAGTTTAATAAACACGACCGCTATACATAACAGAGACTTAAGTCATCAGTAATATAATATCCTTCATTATTTACAACCCTAAAGCACGACTCACGCCCGTAGCTCAGATGGATCAGGAACACATTGCCCCCTTACGCTTCAGTGATACTGTCCGCTGCTTGGGCTTAGATTTCATGAACGACATGCGACGCGCGACGACGCGCAATTATCGACGCCTTCTTAAGCAAATTAGGGCCGGAATTGCAAATCAGCGCTTGCGATCCCTCAACATCGTTCAGCGGGCGTATTATGCCAATGTATACCTTGCGTCCCGCATACCGCATGTCGCCCAAATGCTACCCATTCCGAAACCCTTTGCTCGTAGCATGATGGCAGCGCTGGGATACTTCGTCACCGCTGATATGTTACTGACGATCAGATACGTATCTCTTACCCTCCCCAATGAAAAAGGTGGTCTCGGCCTAGTTAACGTCCATGATAGGGCCATTGCCCTCTATGTTAGCTCACATTTATGTCTGCTGAGCCGTTGTCCTACGAGCCTCACGAGTCTGCTTCTGACGGCGCTACGACCTGCTTCACTAAGAGCGCCGGTGCCACTACAGGACATCCCAGCGCCCCTCTTTTATATAGGACGTTTGTCTTTAGAACAAAGTTATTGCAGTGCAGCGCTCACGACACCACGAATGGCCGCAACTCGACGCCTATATCATGACATGCTGCATCGCCGCCCCCTAAATGTGGTCGAACCAAAATATCCTGACGTACGGTGGCGCGTGGTGTGGAAGACTGTACACGATGCCGTGCTTGATTCCGATGTTGTTTCCCAATGGTACGTAGTCGTTAATGGGAAGCTGGTGACGCAAGAACGTCTCTACAACATCCACACGGCAGAATCTCCCAATTGTGTGGGTTGTAATGCAGTAGATTCTGACGAGCACCGCCTCAGCTGTGGAGAGGCGGAACCGGGTTGGCACCTAGCGCGGCAGATGCTGGCTTAACTCTTGCGAGTTAGGCCGGGGCATATATCTGCACGCACGTTATTGTTTCCGAATGAGACATTTTACCCCAAGACTCGAACCAACTCCGTCACCTGGATACGCGGACATGCGGTCCATTACCTCTGTAGTGACGGACACAAGAATTTACTTGACCTCTGGCTCTATTTGCAAGAAAGGAATCATGCTATTTCCGGGCATACCAGATATCAACAGTGCTTCGCAAACTACCTATGGAGTGCCTTTCACAGCCCGCCGTGTAGTTGGAATGTTCCAGGCACTGGAAGATGAGGTCAGAACGAACTGCAAACGATCATATATTGAACAATCTTTATCTGTGGGCGCAGCCGTTGGGAAGCCTAAGTACGAAGTGGTAGCTTTATTTTCATGTTATTTATGTTTACTATCTTCGATGGTGTCTTCATTCTGTTTCAGTTTTCCAGGCTTGATTAACTATGACTGTTAGCATATTGATATATATATAAATAAAAAATAAAAACTTTTAAAAAATTAAAAAAACAATTAAAAAATAAAAAATAAAAGTACCTTCCGCACCCTACTAGAAATATCCTTCCCCCCTTCCTTTCCTCGAGTTTTTGTGGGTAGATGCACACACGTTAGTCTCGTATACTGTAGTTTCTTCACATTTTAGATGGGGGGTGGTTAGGGTAGTTAGGAAGGCAACGCCTGAAGAGGTAAGTGTTCATTTTTGTTTGGCAGGGACACAAGTGGCGGTGCCAAGTAGGGATGGCTATGATTTTGTTTTATTTCTTTTGTTAGGAAAAAAAACAAAGATGGTAGAGCACTTGCCCGTGAAAGGCAAAGGTCCCATGTTCGAGTTTCGGTCTTGCACACAGTTTTAATCTGCCAGGAAGTTTCAGTGTAAGAGTTGTCTGCACACTCAGAATTATTTAGGTAAAAGTGGGAGAAATGTGAAGAATAGGCAGAAAAGGAACTGGAAATATGGACAACAGTATGAATGAACGTACATAGAAAGAGATGAAGGAAGATACTCAGAACAAGACACTAAGGAGAGCCTCCATTTGAAACCTGTTTTTAATTTTTTTTAATTTGAAAGGAAGTTCGCGATTGTCCAGATTTGGAGTATCCATTTTACAAAGTATCCGTGAATATTTCTTAAAAGAAATTTCCGCCGTTTAACAGTAGATTATTTATTTCACACAATCATGATCTCAGCTCTACAGCCATTCTCAAGTGCATATTGAAATATTACAATATATCTGACCTGTCTCTGACATGTCATCGTCGAAGAAACAAATTTCTGGTCTTATAAACCAAACGTCGTATTACAGGATATGAGTACATATCGAAGGTACATAATACGACTGACATCGTACACACTGAGTAACCTTTAACACACAGTATGACATATTTGACAGCGAATGCCTTCCTGTGACCAGCACTCACTGAAGCCAGAGGACACGTTTGGGACGAGTTAAAACGTCGACTTCTTCTCTGACAGCTACATTTTATTGGATTCTGTCGCGCGGAGTGGCCGCGTGGTTTGAGGCGCCATGTCACGGATTACGCGGCCCCTCCAGACGGACATTCGAGTCCTCACTCGGGAATGGGTATGTGTGTGTCTGTTGTTCTTAGCGCAAGTTAATTTAAGTTAGTTTAAGCAGTGTGCAAGTCTAAGGACCGAAGACCTCCACAGTTTGGTCCCTTAGGAATTCACACACTGTTGAACATTTGAACGGTGGATTCTGGACTCATTACTTGAATTCCATTACTACTGTATTTGATATGTAAATCTGAGTTTTTCCCGTGTTGGTGGTGGCTTTTTGGCGTACCTATTGCTTCGCTGACAGTTATCTATCTAAACAGATACAGCCAAACACTTTCAGCCCCAAATATCATCATTATGAAGGGAATACATTTTTAAGAAGGCTAACTGGACAGAATATTAGCCATACCCTGAGAAGAGCAGAATTACCGCTTTGCATCGCTATCAGGCGATGGTTTGATCCTCCACTTCTAACCTACGTAGTAGCAAAAAGTGGTGTGACAGTACTAGACAATGACAGTACAGACAATAAATAGATATGGAAACGTGACAGAATGCTACAAACGAGCAGTCGAGTTTCAATGTGCCGATGACCACACCATGAATAAAGTAGCCCAATTTGACCGTTCCCAGTGCACACTGTCCAATCCGTCTACTGGGAAAACCGTACCACACGCAGCCACGATAACAAGGCGTTAGAGCAGTGGTCGTAGAAGGATCCGAAAGGAACTGAACGAGTGTTGCACCTTGTCCATGACCATCTGTTTCAGACCCGGCGTGAATTACCACTGTCAGTAAATGCAGATCCATCTGAACCAGTTTTCGAACGATTACTGCGATGGGATCTGCTGTCAATTGATATCTGAAGTCCTGTATCCAGCACAAGTCCATTGCTAACAGCGGTACATGAAGCTGCACGCCCTCATCGGGCCAAACAACACAAAAACTGTAGTGTGTGGTGTGATTCGACAAGGCGCAATTTTGCTTATTTTCGAATAACAGAAGACGTCGAGTGTGGTGATGGCCCAAGGAGTTGTTTAGCTCTCTGTGTTTGGAAGATGTAATTCACACCAGAGGTGGTTCTGTGATGTTTCGTGGGTGTTTGTCGTATCATAACCCATGTCCACTCAGTAAGGAAAACTTGAACACGAATCAGAATTTTACTTAAGTTGGAATCCATAAGATACCGCTGTGCAGCGACCGTCGGATTTTCACGAAGGAACAACAGTGATCAGTCGCACACAGTCTGATTTTTCTTGCAGATAGATTTCTACTATTGAATAGTCATCGTCAGTGCTAAAAACGAAGGACAGAAAATGAGTAAAGTAACAGTGCTTACGACCAGTGTCACACATCCACACAAGGTATGTGTAAAAGTAAACATACCGTGAAATACCTGGTGTGGTCACATTGACACGAAATTCAGACGTATATAGACCACAATTTGAGTGCAGAAATACGCATAGCAATCCGTACCAAAGATACAACCAGTGGAAACAAAGTGGTCAGAGTCTAATAAAAATCTGCAGCTTTCGTCAACAAAAAGCCTGCAACGGCCTTTCATTGCGTCATATCAGAACATTCATGCATTCTACGAGGGCACAGCATTAATTTTATCACACCAAACCATTTTATTGTAAATTAATTACAAAAATCAGTGTACATTAATTACATCACTCTGTAAGACAATAAAAACTGAAAATATTTAACACCTAAAGTATACTGAAGTAAAAACTGCATATATCGAACATGCATGCCCTCTATATCATTAATTATGTTAGACCAAGTTATTTTATTCTAAATAAACGACACATATCAGCGAGTATTTATTACATCAAAGAGTAGGGGTATAATACTGTGATATTTTCCTGAAATTGTTATCCATAAAATGGGTGAACAATACGAATAGAAAATATTTAAAGACATAGCGCCCAGGTGGCCTCGCTTCATAGCAAAATTGAGGTGAACATAAATAATAAAACACGATACACATAACAAACATTAAAGGCTAAGATATACTGGTGTAAAATTCCTTAGCTGGAACACATATGTATGCATACATCAGGTTACAGACAGTCATATTACGTTTATTATGAAACGACTAAAAATATAAAAAGGGAGAGCGTAGAAAGCAAAATTTACGTCAGAAAAAATGAGCGACAAAAGGCGTTGACAACCTACGGATGTAAAAATGATCAGCTATCTGACAAACATTAAAAGTTGCTTTGAAACAAAACACTTGTTATTAAAACCTACAGTATAACAACTTTTACTACACTATATTTTATGTGTTATATATTTTCAATTTTAATTTTTTATCTATTTTAAGTATTTTAAAAATTTCAATATTACACACAATGTGTGAAAGGCCGTTGCAGTCTTTTTGCAAGCAACAGCTTCAGTTTTATACTGGATTTTGACCACTTTGGCTCCACTGGCTTTTGTAATGATTGCTATACGTACTTCTGTATTCAAATTGTAATCTCTGCAAAAACAGACATAATGTCTGATGGGAAATCGCAATCACTAGTTATACAATGTTAATTATAATCCGTCTTCATTGCAAATATGTTTATTCAGATAACCGTTATCGTTTCCTCTAGAACCATCTTTAGATCTGCAATTTCGGTTACAGGAGTAACCCGTCCACACACAACAACCTTCACATGTGAAGGTTGTTACATGTGGACGGGGTACTCCTGTAATCGAAATTGCAGATCTGAAGATGGTTCTAGACGAACCGAAACCGATCATGTGAAAAACATTTTTGTAATCAAGACTAATTATAATTAAAATTGCAAATTGTGATCCACACGCGCCTGAACTTCATGCCAGCGTGACCACACTAGGTGTTTTGTGCTATGTCGTCTTTCACAGGTACCTTATATAGCTGTGTGACACTGATGTAAGCATTGTTACTTCATAGATATTTTGTCATTTCTACTGTTTTTAGTACTGTTAATGACTATTGTATAGTTTAAATCGATCTGCAATAAAGTTCGGATTACTCGCGACTAAACGCTGAGCTTGTTCCTATAAATTTCAACTTCCTCGGTGACCAATTGTTGTCCGTTCTTCTATACCTTTTTGATGAGTATGCACACCAGCCGTGGCTCAAATGGCTCTGAGCACTATTGGACTTAACTTCTGAGGTCATCAGTGCCCTAGAACGTAGAACTACTTAAACCTAACTAACCTAAGGACATCACACACATCCATGCCCGTTTTCAGTCTCTTAAAAAAGTGTGGGACTTTTTTGAATAATGAGAAAATCGCAGCAATGAACATTCTCAATTTTGTTAGCTCTGCAAAATGTATTCATCATCCGAAAAAACACGTAGATTTTCTTCTTCGCCGAAATGAAGTCATTATCGCTGCAAAAGGCGGTGATATGTGGTATTAGAGTAATGTTTGTTGGTGGTGCCTAAATTTTTTGTCCAGTGTGTTTATTGGACAATATCACTTTCACTTCCCGTATATTCATTTTCCCTTCATGCAGCGTAGCTCTTCTGGTCCGGAACGATACGTTTCACCCAATTATGCGAAGCGCTGAGTCGTAGCAATTTTGGAATGGAGTGTCTGATGGAAAGCCTACCGGTTTATATTACAGTCGCCAACCGCACGCCCCCCCTCCATCCCCCCCGCCCACGCATCCCCCGCGCAGCGACTACATTACTCGACACTTTTCCGCCCCGCGAATAACAATTCAGTTTGAACAGGCGGCCGGGAGCGCATGTATGACCCGGAACGTGCGCGCCCTGGACCGCCGCTCTGCGCATGCGCCGCCGGATCGGCGCACCCACGGGCGCTCCGGGCGAACCCTGCCGGTTGCGCGGCAATGTTCCTCCCCGTTGCCTGGCAACGCTCTCTCTGTACCCGGCGCGACCGACGCGGCGCGCGCGGTAGGCGCAAACGCGCCGCAGACTGCCAGAAATAGCCCGGCTGCAGCGGCTGCGTGGGTGGCGCTATCTGGGTCACTGGGCGCGCGCTCGTGGGGGTCAAGGCGGCCGCGCGCGACCCTGCCTCGAGAGCGCGCGCTTGGGCGTGGCCTCTGCCACGGCCGGAGGGCTCGTCATTGAAGTTTGCGGAACGGCCGACGTCCCGTACGCCAAAGGCACAAAGGCCGCTGAGTGACAGGCGCCGTATTGAACGTTCGGCACACATTACAGTAGCGCAGCTGTGACCTATTGGACTCGATTCCGGAAACCGTGACACCGGGCTAGAATTGAAGTTTCCAGGGATGGTAAAATGACTTTGTTTGGCATTACATGAACATTAAAGTTGTAACAGATGAAACATTCACTCTTCTGGGCAGTTGAGGGGGCAGAAGAATAAGATTGTAGCCTTGTCGCAGGAACCATTCTGTAGTCATCTGAAATGATTTAGCGTTAAGATGGACAAATGCGAGGATAGAATTCCTTTCAAGCCGCGCGGGGTTAGCCGAGCGGTCTTGGGCGCTGCAGTCATGGACTGTGTGGCTGGTCCTGGCGGAGGTTCGAGTACTCCTTCGGGGATGAGTGTGTGTGTTTGTCCTTAGGATAATTTAGGTTAAGTACTGTGTAAGCTTATGGACTGATGACCTTAGCAGTTAAGTCCCATAAGATTTCACACACATTTGAACAATTCCTTTCAAAAGTGAACTGCTTCACAATTTTAAAGGAACACAGACTCTATTGGACAGGAATTGTCAAAAGCAATGTCGACCACAGTACACTGTAACAGAGGTGGAATGGTATATTTGCGAGTATAACGAAAAATGGTACACATTATACAACACGGAAAACGAGGCTAACAGACATAAATAACACCCACCATAAACATCGATTTTTACTCTCAGTAAAAAATATGCCCTGCTTGGATACTAGTGCACATTTTGCACCTGTTATTCATGGTGACTACCAAACTGTTGAGGATACTGTCCCAATCCTCTCTCAAGGCGGTTTCCAGTTCTTGCATAATTCTGGGAGGAAATTTTTGTTGAGAACCACGTGTGCCTGACAAGCTTCATGATGTTTTCGGAGAGTACGCTGGCCATCCATACATTCAGAATGTCTTCGCTTTCCAGTGTGTCCGGCACCTGAGCGATCCAGTGTGGGCGGGCACGCTCGCCCATAAACATACACTATGTGATCAAAAGTACCCGGACACCACCAGGAACATACGTTTTTCATATTAGGTGCATTGTGCTGCCACCTACTGCCAGGTACTCCAAATAAGCGACCTCAGTAGTCATTAGACATTGTGAAGGAGCATAATAGAGCGCTCTGCGGATCTCACGGACTTCGAACGTGATCAGGTCATAGGGTGTCACTTGTGTCATACGTCTGTAAGCGAGACATCCACACTCCTAAACATCCCTATGTCCACTTTTTCCGATCTGATAGTGAAGTGGAAACGTGTAGGGACACGTACAGCATTAAAACGCGCAGGTCGACCTCGTCTGTTGACTGACAGAGATCGCTGACAGTTGAAGAGGGTCGTAATGTGCAACAGGTAGACATCTATCCGGACCATCACAAAGGAATTCCAAAGTGCATCAGGATCCATTGCAAGTACTATGACAGTTAGGCGGGATGGGAGAAAACTTGGATTTCATGGCCGAGCGGCTGCTCATAAGCCACACATCACTCCGGTAAATACCAAACGACGCCTCACTTGGATGGTTCAAATGGCTCTGAGCACTATGCGACTTAACTTCTACGGCCATCAGTCGCCTAGAACTTAGAACTAATTAAACCTCACTAACCTAAGGACATCACACACATCCATGCCCAAGGCAGGATTCTAACCTGCGACCGCAGCGGTCACGCGGTTCCAGACTGAAGCGCCTTTAACCGCACGGCCACACCGGCCGGCGCCTCGCTTGGAGTAAGGAGCATAAACATCGGACGATTGAACGGTGGAAAAATGTTGTGTGAGGTGACGAATCGAGGTACACGATGTAGCGATCAGATGGCAGGGTGTGGGTATGGCGAATGCCCGGTGAACGTCATCTGACAGCGTGTGTAGTGACAACAGTAAAATTCGGAGACTGTGGTGTTATGGTATGGTCGTGTTTTTCACACAGGGGGCTTGCACCCCTTATTGTTTTGTTTGGCACCATCACAGCACAGGCCTACATTGGTGTTTTAAGCACCTTCTTGCTTCCCACTGTTGAAGAGCAATTCGGGGATGGTGATTGCATCTTTCAACACGATCGAGCACCTGTGCATAATGAACGGCCTGTGGAGGAATGGTTACAAGACAGTAACCTCCCTGTAATGGACCGGCCTGCACAGAGTCCTGACCTGAATCCTATGGGACACCTTTTGGAACGCCGACTTTGTACCAGGCCTCACCGACCGACATCGATACCACTCCTCAGTGGAGCACTCCTGAATGAACTAACGCCTGTGAAAGTGGAAGCTGTCATCAAGGCTAAGGGTGGGCCAACATCATATTGAATTCCAGCGTCACGAACTTGTAAGTAATTTTCAGCCAGGTGTCCAGATACTTTTGATCACATAGTGTAAGGTCGAGACCCACCCCGCCCCTAATCAGACCGATGCGATCCAGAATAATCTCCCTGCAGTGTTCGGCGACTGTACATAACACCTGCCCATACTATTAACCCCTTGGGCATGCTGATGACGTTCATGAACATTCTGTGGAGTGTAACGTATTCCCCACTAACTAGTGGGTAGAATGACTTGCCACAGTGAAGCAGAATACTTTCTAGACGATGGTGTGGTTAAAGTGGTATGTATTTAACAGGCTTCCTGCGATGCAGACCAGCCTGATTTAATCGCCGCGAACTGATTCTGGCAGAAGTATGTATGCCGGTGACGGTTGCGAGATATGCAGCGAGAGATGTCTATTCTTTTTCACCACGTATCCATATTCTTGCGGTGTGGCGGTCCGTCAACGGCCACCAACACGCTGCCGCATAGCATTGCCACCTTCAGCGGTCTCTTTTAATAGCGAGATGACACGACTTTACACTTGCATTACTGTGGCCACAGTAGTGGCACTGTGACCGACTTCGAGCCGTCCAACACCAACAACCCGTCCATGATCGTAAGCACTCAAATAATGTCTTGCAGACATGTTGCCGTACCACACGGAATGTCGCACTAACCGGTTCCACAATAATCTTGGTCAGTCGCCGTACTGCATTAACTGTCGAATGCATACGGAGCATTCGGGGATAGGCTTCGCTGCTGTTAACACATGCCTCCCACTACATTTTCTCTTACTGCCATTGGTCGGGTGTTCGGTAGCAGTAGGAAGTTGTTCCTTAGCAAGTGTGACTTTTTGCTTAGCAATTTTCAAGCAATGGAGATTACTTTTACGTCACTGACTCATCTTAGTAATATGTTTACGCTCACTCATCACTTATCACTTGTAACACGTTTTAATTAGTGTAGAACAGCTGGCGCATGTGAACTGCGCCCAATTTCCATGGAAGGGGGAGGGGGGAGGGGGTCACAGTTTTGTGTGATGGACGAAACGTGAATAAGGCCCTCTAGATGTCAAATATACAGGGAGTGGACAGAAATATGAAAACACCAAAAGCACATCACCTTACCATCCCCAGTACGGTGTAGAAAACCCTTTGGCATTCAAAGTAGCTTCCAGTCATCTCGGAACGGATAAATACAGGTCCTCTATCGTTTCCAAGGGAATTTTGTACCATTCTTCCTGCAAAATAATGGTAAGGTCAGATAAGCCCGCCCGGCTAGCCGTGCGGTCTACCTCACAGCTTTCCTTATGGGGAAGGAGCGCCTGGTCCCCGGCACGAATCCGCCCGGCGGACTTGTGTCGAGGTCCGGTGAGCCGGCCAGTCTGTGGATGGTTTTTAGGCGGTTTTCCATCTGCCTCGGCGAATGCGGGCTGGTTCCCCTTATTCCGCTTCAGCTACACTATGTCGGCGATTGCTGCGCAAACAAGTTCTCTACGCACGCGTACACCACCATTACTCGAACACGCCTCTCTGTCGTTTCTAGGATCCCGGCTAACATACAATACAAGGTCAGGTAATGATGATGGGGCGGAAATTGTTCACCCAAGCTTCTCATCAAAGTAGACCACAACTGCTCGATAATATTGAGATCTAGTAACTATCCTGGCGAGAGATCTGGCATTTCGTCCTTGTGCTCATAAAATCAGTCCTGGACGATGCGAACTTGTGAGTAGAAGCCCTTTCGGCTTGGAAAACAGCAGCGCCATAGCCGTTAAAACATTCTGTCATAGCACGAACCTGATCAATCAAAATGGTGCCTCCTCGGCATAGTGACCACGACGCCCAATGACAGCCCGAATCCTCACCGCACCCCCGCTTTGTTCCACTCTTGGTACATAAACTAGGCAATAAGTTGCAAAGAGTTCGAAACAAGACTGTTCCGACCAAAGGAATTCTGCCATTGCTCCATTGTTCAGGTTTTGTGGCTTCGGCACAGTGTTTTCTTGTTGGGAGGCATTTGCATCACTGATGAGTGGTTTTTGAATTACAGCTCGCCCTGAAGCTCTCTCTGCCTTGTTCTGGTGGTGACATTCAGTTCTGCAGCTAATTTTGCAGCTATGGCCCTCTCATTTTTCGTCACAATGCTCTTCGTGGCTGTCTGTCACGATCACTGGACGCACGCTTTCTTCCGCGTATTGACTCACCTGACTGATGTTTGTCCGCTTTCGCTGTATCCGGTATACCTCTTCGATCAGTGCCTTTTAAACACCAAACTCATCGGCTACCTATGTTGCGGAAGCACACACCATATGAGCACCAACAACTTGCCCACGTTCGTATTCACTTAGCTACGCACTTAACAACTGTGCGGATCACCACGGACGCATGCAAAGTATTCAAGACGCTGCACAGGTGCCTTACGTAGTCGTGTACAACAGCGGAACCTGCAGTCTTGGCTATCATCAGTATTATGTTTAAGCATGCATTCCTCGCGCTGTTTCCGTATTTTTTCCAACCCTTGTAAACCTGCCGCAGAAAGAAAACCCCCTACCACCGGAAAGAACTGCTGGTATGAAGTGGCTGATTTTGCACTTAGCAGTAATGCAGTCTCCTCATAGGACGTAATAGGGTTATGCAACGTCTACTCCAAAATGATGCAACACAGATTAGCAACAACTTTCAATAATTTATTAATAGAAACATAACATTACATAATTTTACAATGAAGACGGTATGCAGTAATACTTTAATATTCGCTTGCACTGATCTGTCTTTAACTCTGGTCTAGTGCTTAATTGAGTGAACGATAACTACGCCGCTTCTAGAACGTTTAGTTTTGCTTTTCTTGGTGGCCACTGATGTCACAGTTCTGATGTTGTTTTGGTGTACTGTGGATACTGTGCGGTACCGTGTTGAGAGGAGCAGGTTATCCGCTTATGTCCGTGTTCGACGGACCCCGCTAAAGATTATAATTCCACTTAGAAAATATGTGAGCGACTTATGGTGGTGGTTTACAGTAGCTCTTGCCATATGGCCCACTCTGTGAAGCCTGTGTTTTAGGATGGTCGGTGCTTTTCTGTGTATGGCTGTGTTCCATACCTTCTGGAGAACAAAGCAGGTCGAAGGAAAGGAAAAGAGACAGAGTGAAAAAAGCGGAAGAAGAAGAAGGAAATGGCTTGCAGATCACAACGGGGAGGGACAAAGTTCTGAGGACAAAAGTCATTAGATTATTAAGACTGGACTTGAGCAAAAGCTCCATGAGACCATCCTTTCCCTACTACATCTACATCTACATCTACATTGATACTCCGCAAGCCACCCAACGGTGTGTGGCGGAGGGCACTTTACGTGCCACTGTCATTACCTCCCTTTCCTGTTCCAGTCGCGTATGGTTCGCGGAAAGAACGACTGTCTGAAAGCCTCCGTGCGCGCTCTAATCTCTCTAATTTTACATTCGTGATCTCCTCGGGAGGTATAACTAGGGGGAAGCAATATATTCGATACCTCATCCAGAAACGCACCCTCTCGAAACCTGGCGAGCAAGCTACACCGCGATGCAGAGCGCCTCTCTTGCAGAGTCTGCCACTTGAGTTTATTAAACATCTCCGTAACGCTATCACGGTTACCAAATAACCCTGTGATGAAACGCGCCGCTCTTCTTTGGATCTTCTCTATCTCCTCCGTCAGACCGATCTGGTACGGATCCCAGACTGATGAGCAATACTCAAGTATAGGTCGAACGAGTGTTTTGTAAGCCACCTCCTTTATTGATGGACTACATTTTCTAAGCACTCTCCCAATGAATCTCAACCTGGTACCCGCCTTACCAACAATTAATTTTATATGATCATTCCACTTCAAATCGTTCCGCACGCATACTCCCAGATATTTTACAGAAGTAACTGCTACCAGTGTTTGTTCCGCTATCATATAATCATACAATAAAGATCCTTCTTTCTATTTATTCGCAATACATTACATTTGTCTATGTTAAGGGTCAGTTGCCACTCCCTGCACCAAGTGCCTATCCGCTGCAGATCTTCCTGCATTTCGCTACAATTTTCTAATGCTGCAACTTCTCTGTATACTACAGCATCATCTGCGAAACGCCGCATGGAACTTTCGACACTATCTACTAGGTCATTTATATATATTGTGAAAAGCAATGGTCCCATAACACTCCCCTGTGGCACGTCAGAGGTTACTTTAACGTCTGTAGACGTCTCTCCATTGATAACAACATGCTGTGTTCTGTTTGCTAAAAACTCTTCAATCCAGCCACACAGCTGGTCTGATATTCCGTAGGCTCTTACTTTGTTTATCAGGCGACAGTGCGGAACTGTATCGAACGCCTTCCTGAAGTCAAGAAAAATAGCATCTACCTGGGAGCCTGTATCTAATATTTTCTGGGTCTCATGAACAAATAAAGCGAGTTGGGTCTCACACGATCGCTGTTTCCGGAATCCATGTTGATTCCTACATAGTAGATTCTGGGTTTCCAGAAATGACATGATACGCGAGCAAAAAACATGTTCTAAAATTCTACAAGAGATCGACGTCAGAGATATAGGTCTATAGTTTTGTGCATCTGCTCGACGACCCTTCTTGAAGACTGGGACTATCTGTGCTCTTTTCCAATCATTTGGAACCCTCCGTTCCTCTAGAGACTTGCGGTACACGGCTGTTAGAAGGGGGGCAAGTTCTTGTTTCATTTTTGCGGCTATTAGATGGAGCCACTCTCGTTATGTCAACCGAGACACTGCAACCAATGTTTACAGAGTATATTCAGCGTTCGTTGCATTAGTCGGCAACGGAGCAACGAAAATGAATCACTTTACGGTTGTTTGCACTGTGACTCTGGACTGTGTTTAGTTCTACGTTTTGAATTGTACCCCACGAAACAGGATTGTGTAAGTATTCCTTTTACTTCGTGTTGATCTCAAGGAACGTAAACATAGGCTAGACAGCGAAGAGCGTTGAACGAAAAATAAAGGTGAGATGTTCGTGGGTTATGAGGAGGGGAACGGAGAGGCGCAAAGAATTCCCTGGCCGTCAGTTATCCTAGTTACGCCATAGTATGTAATAATTATAATCTTTACCTACACCCACAGTTTATACCCGTGATGTTCTTAAGCCATGTCACAGTTGTTTAGCACTTTTTCTGGAAAGACTTTTCCATTACATTTCATTGTTCCTTTATAGCACTCCATTTCGTGTTTTAACTGATCATTACCTTTTAACAACGTTTTGCAAGGGCGTATTCGACTCTGATTTAATCCAACTCTGAGCTCATGTCATTACACGGTAGTAGTAGAGCTTTTGTGTCGAAGAAAGCTGACGTTTCCCCTGCCGATTGATCTCTGTTGTATGCATTATTTCACTAGTCTACAGTTATAGTGCTTCCTAGGTACTTGAAACACCAGTCTTCTAATTTGTCTTCACCAACTGATATGCTTAAAAACTTGTTATACTGGCTCCTACTTCTCTTCATTTACTGAGTCTTCAGTTTATTAACCGTAATACCTCTTCATTGTCAAGTTGCCTATTTAATCGCACTCAGCAGTTTTTCTACATCGTTTGCCATCAGGTGAGAATTACTCTTACTAAGACACTTTCATACGTCTTTTGGTGCCAAATGGTATCAATAGAAACAAAATACTTATCAAACCGCGTTTGGAGCCCGTCAGAGCTCAGAATAAAAACACTTCCCTCTGGCTGTGTGTCGCGAGAAAAGCGGTTATTTCTGATTCTTTTAATCGTAGCTCAAGTCGCTGTTAGTTGCGCTTTTTGCGCTGCAGGTGGCGAGACCACTGTAAATTATTATGCTGTTCAGGTGTGTAATAAGAGGCGTTAAAAGGTTATTACATAGTACTTCATAAAATTTTCGGAGGTATCACAGATTCATACGGAGAACTTTAACTGCCATGATCCACATTCTAGTAAAGCATAGCGTCATAGTTATGCCCTGTTCTGTGGTGTAACAAGCTGAGAAACGTCTTACTAGGAATGTGGCTCAATTGAAACTAGCACTGATTTCCGCACTGTAGGTTCCTGTAACACACAAGGACAGTCGACATAGACAGGTAAACATGAACTACCAAGACACCTTGCACGTTTGTAAATGAATAGCATTAACCTAGTTCCGAAAACAAGAAGACTTTACCAGCACGTAATCACATCCTTCTCTTAAATGTTGCTCTCATTTTCGAGAGTGTTCAATCCTACAATTTATGTCTTTTGGTCTGTGACAGTATTTCCTTCCTATCACTACAATTTAGGTTTACCCACTCTGTTAAATGAAACATCTGTACCTGTAAATCTTACTACTGTCCAGCGTATTTTTATATTTGAACAGTTGGGATTATTGTCCGTCCCGATATCTGAATGGTCAGCGTGACGGACTGCCGTTCTAAGGGGCTCGGGTTCGATTCCCGGCTGGGTCGGGGACTTTCTCGGATCAGGGACTGGGTCTTGTGTTGTCTTCATTATCATTTCATCGCCATTGTGGAAGTTATAAATACCGATAGGAAACGCCGTCCATATGCGTCAGCTCACTAGCGTTAAAGAAAACGTGAGGTCCGAAGAATTCAGTATGGTTTTGAAAGAATTGCAAGGATAGTTTTCCAAACGTTTCAAGGACACTGCCAATCTTACATCTCCAGAGTGAGATTTTCACTCTGCAGCGGAGTGTGCGCTGATATGAAACTTCCTGGAAGATTAAAACTGTGTGCCCGACCGAGACTCGAACTCGGGACCTTTGCCTTTCGCGGGCAAGTGCTCTACCAACTGAGCTACCGAAGAAAGACTCACGCCCGGTACTCACAGCTTTACTTCTGCCAGTATCTCGTCTCCTACCTTCCAAACTTTACAGAAGCTCTCCTGCGAACCTTGCAGAACTAGCACTCCTGAAAGAAAGGATATTGCGGAGACATGGCTTAGCCACAGCCTGGGAGATGTGGTAGAGCACTTGCCCGCGAAAGGCAAAGGTCCCGAGTTCGAGTCTCGGTCGGGCACACAGTTTTAATCTGCCAGGAAGTTTCATATCAGCGCACACTCCGCTGAAGAGTGAAAATCTCATTCTGGAAACATCTCCCAGGCTGTGGCTAAGCCATGTCTCCGCAATATCCTTTCTTTCAGGAGTGCTAGTTCTGCAAGGTTCGCAGGAGAGCTTCTGTAAAGTTTGGAAGGTAGGAGACGAGATACTGGCAGAAGTAAAGCTGTGAGTACCGGGCGTGAGTCTTGCTTCGGTAGCTCAGTTGGTAGAGCACTTGCCCGTGAAAGGCAAAGGCCCGAGTTCGAGTCTCGGTCGGGCATACAGTTTTAATCTGCCAGGAAGTTTCATATCAGCGCACACTCCGCTGCAGAGTGAAAATCTCATTCTGGAAACATCTCCCAGGCTGTGGCTAAGCCATGTCTCCGCAATATCCTTTCTTTCAGGAGTGCTAGTTCTGCAAGGTTCGCAGGAGAGCTTCTGTAAAGTTTGGTAGGTAGGAGACGAGATACTGGCAGAAGTAAAGCTGTGAGTACCGGGCGTGAGTCGTGCTTCGGTAGCTCAGTTGGATTCAGCCGGCACGGTAGCTCAGCGTGCTCGGTCAGAGGGTTAGCAGCCCTCTGTAATAAAAAAACTGTGCTAATCGATCAACAACGAACTTAAAACGGATGTCTTACGACGTCCGCCCCGAGCAGATGCAACGAACAAAAGCGAACAAAATGAGATTTAAAAAAAAAAAAAAAAAAAAAAAGTTGGTAGAGCACTTGCCCGCGAAAGGCAAAGGTCCCGAGTTCGAGTCTCGGTCGGGCACACAGTTTTAATCTGCCAGGAAGTTTCAATCTTACATCTGTTTTCGAGATCATTTGTCATTTCAATTGAAAGTGCTCCCTGCGCATGTGCAGATGTAACTACTGATCTGCAACGTAATTCCCATTTTAAAGACAAATCCTTTTACATTGGAGGAGTAGAGTTTCCAATATTTTTTCGATTATGAAATTAAATAAGTCACAGTTACGTCGCAACTAGAGTGCAAAAATCTGTGGAATTGACCGTGTCTGTATGCCAACAGTCTGTTCCAGATGAAAATTATATTTTTGCTTCCTTGCCCCAGAATTTTTTTTCTTTTTGTCTATATCATTGAGAAATGTGAAATATAAAACCAAGTCATATGCAGTGAGGCTACTTTACTATTTAAATGAGGTGCGTTTCGTTCACAGTTTCCCCCCTTATCACTCTCAGGCAGCGTAACGTCCTGGCAAGGAAGTGGGCAGCTAGGCTGAATGGTATGGCAGTTGCTCCAGGGCGTAGATCACCTCCCGAATTCTTTCAAGAAATTATATTTTGTTATTTTGGTACAAGAATAAATTTCCTTCCTGTTGAAAACTATGGCAAAATATTTTGTATCGCAACCGGTAGTCAATTTGGCTACGGCAGTTTCTCTGTCGGAGGAGGCATCCAGTTGTGCAGTGTCCGAGGTAACAAAACCACTAAGAAACACCCTCCCTGTCTCAGTTCGTAGCAGTTCTCAGAATACGTCGCTTAGTGACTGACAGTAGCGCGCTAGTTTCCGCTTTTTTGCGGTACATGTGTTGGTCTCCGCCACCCTCTAACTGACCATGCATTATTATGCTCATTTCTAGCCAAGATGATGGCATTTGGACTTTCATAACACACCTGACTGTGACTAAGATGAAAATACACGATTTGCACCGCTAGAAATCAGCATCTGTGTTTCATTAACGTTAGAGCGGTAATCTTTGTCTTGCTACCCCTCATGCATGCTCATCACGTCTCCACTTATTGTTCATTACATTCGTTCCTAGTTCTAAATTCTGGAGATTCATCTCTGATTTCTCTCTATGAACTAGACTAGTTAGGTAACCACAGCCTTCCGCGGCCGATGACACTGTCAATAATATTCTTCAGGGTATGTACCCGCATTGTCAATACGTAAAATTCTCCGACCTTGTGGCAGCTGTTGCAAACGGCCATCCTCAGGTCGTTTCTCTCAATCAACCAGGAAAACACCTTCAGGAAATCCATTTTCAACACTGCCCAAAACGTCGTAGAATTTTACGTATTGACATTGCTCTCAAAAGCTCTGCAGAATTTGTACTCCAATTATTATTATTTCTGAATTGTTTCTACGTCTTTTCATGTACTTTAGGGTCAGCCCAAAACATATCTGTGGATCACCATGTGTTCCAAATTTGTGACATGGAAAGTTACCATTTTTTGTAGCGAGACTGCCCCGAATTCCTACATGTTATCAAAAATATAACTGAGTTAATTGTAGCTGCCTGTCTACTGCTGGTCTATAGTCTCCCACTGTTCCTCGATTAATCAAGCATTTTAACTCGTCAATAGACTTCCCTGCTGTACAGGAGTATGCCTCATATCTTCACGGTCCAGGGGCTGATAACAGTCAGGTGCGATATTTTTCATCTCATGATAGGGGAAACACAAGCTTTACAGAATAGGCAAGCACCACCGTATCTACAAAATACATTTCTACTAAGTAGCACAATATTTAATGCTGCAGTTGGCGACAGTTCTTAACCACATGTTTGTAATTATCTCACAAAGGAGACATGTGTGGTGTTGCATTTACTGGAAGGCTTCCACTTCTATTATCGTGTCATTTTTCGCTATCAGTTATTATACACCCTGTTTATAACAACAAAAATGATTCAAATGGCTCTGAGCACTATGGGACTTAACACCTGAGATCAGCAGTCCCCTAGAACTTAGAACTACTTAAACCTAACTAACCTAAGGACATCACACACATCCATGCCCGAAGAAGGATTCGAACCTGGGACCGTAGCAGCAGCGCGGTTACGGACTGAAGGGCGTAGAACCGCTCGGCCACAACGGCCGACTTATAACAACATCTGAAATTATAAATACGTGTGAAGCAGAAATATGAGAAATCGCAAACAAAGAATTAAAAGCAGGAAAAGAAAACTGGAGAAGAACAAGTAGGACTCCCTGTTTCCAGACACTCTGTTTCCAGACTCGTGCTTTACCGTTGACCACCCGGCCCATACTGATATGCATACAGGTAGTGTATCTATAGATTTTGATTTTGCTAATAGGTGACAAATAAGGCCGTCTCTTTTGACTGCATTGATTTACAAGAATGAATTACATGCATCGACAATGGACCGTAGATATTAGTATTTCACACAAATCTCAACTTGACACCTCTACTCGTTCCTGAGAAAAGGGAGTCGTATGCAGATGGATAGACAAATGAATAACAAATGAAAAAAGTGTTAAAATTACAAAATAACAGTTTTCAAGTTTTTCCTTTACTTGTACTGTGATACCTTGCTTGTTGTAAAATTTTATGGTTCTAGGTCAATGGGAAGCACCCCATAGGTTTGATGAGTGAGTTTGCCAGTATCGAAATTTCTGACATAAACAACTGTATCTTTTGGTTCAAATGGCTCTGAGCACTATGGGACTCAACTGCTGAGGTCATTAGTCCCCTAGAACTTAGAACTAGTTAAACCCAACTAACCTAAGGACATCACAAACATCCATGCCCGAGGCAGGATTAGAACCTGCGACCGTAGCGGTCTTGCGGTTCCAGACTGCAACGCCTTTAACCGCACGGCCACTTCAGCCGGCACTGTATCTTTTGATTACGGCGATTTAGATCCTTAAATTTTCCACATCGCCAAGGGTCCGTACACATTATTATGTGACATAACTTTCAACCAGCTACCTCTAACAGTTCTTGAGAAAAGAAGGTCTTAACAGACAGTCAGACGGCAAAAAAAGCGTTTTTACTGAAAGAGGTATGAAAGAACAGTGGATAGGGATCTATGTGGAGTAAAAATGTTGTTGTTGTTGTGGTCTTCAGTCCTGAGACTGGTTTGATGCAGCTCTCCATGCTACTCTATCCTGTGCAAGGTTCTTCATCTCCCAGTACCTACTGCAACCTACATCCTTCTGAATCTGCTTAGTGTATTCATCTCTTGGCCTTCCTCTACGATTTTTACCCTCCACGCTGCCCTCCAATACTAAATTGGTGATCCCTTGATGCCTCAGAACATGTCCTACCAACCGATCCCTTCTTCTGGTCAAGTTGTGCCACAAACTTCTCTTCTCCCCAATCCTATTCAATACTTCCTCATTAGTTATGTGATCTACCCATCTAATCTTCAGCATTCTTCTGTAGCACCACATTTCGAAAGTTTCTATTCTCTTCTTGTCCAAAGTATTTAGGAGTAAAAATAAGGAGTCGAAAAAGAAGACGAAAATATAAGTAATAGGAACTGGAATTAATATAATTGTATCACTTAAACAGTACCAGTAAAGTGATATCCAACGGCCTTGCCGCAGTGGTAACACCGGTTCCCGACAGATCACTGAAGTTAAGCACTGTCGGACTTGCATAGCACTTGGATGGTTCACCCTCCAGATCTGCCGAACGCTGTTGGCAAGTTGGATGCACTCAGCCCTTGTGAGGCCAATTGAGGAGCTACTTGACTGAGAAGTAGCGGCTCCGGTCGCGTAAACTGACAACGTCCGGGAGAGCGGTGTGCTGACCACACACCCCTTCATATCCGCATCCAGTGACGCCTGTGGGCTGAGGATGACACGGCGGTCGGTCAGTACCGTTAGGGTCATTCGAGGCCTCTTCGAACGGAGTTAAATTTTAGTTTTAGTAAAGTGATTAGCAAACATTAAGGTAATTAATTTCGGCAAATGAACCAAGAGAATAATAGAGTAGGCTACCTCTCCCATCCCCAGGAAGACACAGACAAGAATGAGAGAATGGAAACCCGAAAACAGCACAACAGTTATCGGGAGGCTGGTAAGACTGATAACTGAGATGCGAGAGCAGGCAGTAAGAAACTCTCAGCTGGTCATGATGTCTATTCAATGTCCGAGGCCCCGTGGGGTCGCCGCGTGGTCTTCGGCGCTTTGTCACGGATCGTGCGGCTGTCCCCGTCGGAGATTCGAATCTTCCCTCGGGCATGAGTGTGTGTGTTGTCCCTAGTGTAAGTTAGTTTCAGTTACATTAAGTAGTGTGTAACCTTAGGGACGGATGACCTCAGGATTTTGGTGCCACTGAAGTTAGCACAAATTTTCCAATGTCCGAGGCGGGGGTGGAAACATCTAAATTTGCCTAAAAACATTTGACGATTGATTGAAAGACAATTGATATCGGAAACGTAGCGAATAAGAGTCTATGTTGCGGGTTGAATGCTTCAAAAAGTAGGATGCCGCTGTTACATCAGGCTAATGGGCTTGCTTCGTCCCTGCTGTAGTTCGCGAGTATGATGAATCTGAGGACGTCGGCGCTGCGGTCGCTTCCTGCTCCTTCACTCGTTCCCTGTTACTGAAGCGTGCAGGAGTGTCAAGCTAGTCGTGACTTATTGTCAGTACGGAAGATAAGTACACAACCTTGCTGGTGTAAAGTAGCTCTGACAAGGCGAAAAGACAAGTTGTCGGGATCAGATGGCCTTTAACAAAGCTGTGGAGGGTGTAACACGAAAATTAATTGACGCAAAGTACACAAATGCAAATGTGTTATGTTAGAGGTTCAAATGGTTCAAATGGCTCTGAGCACTATGGGACTCAACATCTTAGGTCATAAGTCCCCTAGAACTTAGAACTACTTAAACCTAACTAATCTAAGGACAACACACACACCCATGCCCGAGGCAGGATTCGAACCTGCGACCGTAGCAGTCCCGCGGTTCCGGACTGCAGCGCCAGAACCGCACGGCCACCGCGGCCGGCTATGTTAGAGGAAGAGATATCTGGAATTAATTTCGTGCTATAGTCCACGTCTGAGACGAAAAACATACCAGTTTCGTACAATGTAAACAAAATAGCTGAATCCCTGTTTATTCCACTTTAGAAACGGAAGTGCTGTGTTGGACGAAAACTAAACACAGAGCCACGTCACTGTTATACACCTGTGACAAAAAAACCGCGCCATTTCTGTATTCGTTTGGTCATGACGACTTGCATCAATGGGCTAATTGTCAACTGTGAAGCTTATATTTCTTTCCCAAAGTTTGTTAATTAATAACTGTTT
Source organism: Schistocerca americana (assembly GCF_021461395.2). NCBI lineage: Eukaryota > Metazoa > Arthropoda > Insecta > Orthoptera > Acrididae > Schistocerca > Schistocerca americana. Next base: position 1,097,115,730 of record NC_060119.1, on the reverse strand, counting down.
AGACATTTCGCTTAAAGCTGATTCCATGTTTTCTGGTACTGTCGTGGTTCTTTCTGATCACCAAAAGCTAAACACGGACTGATGTGTCTTTTAGATTGACGATCGTAAAGCAGCCATGCTGAATCTATCTGCTCTGATTCATGGCCATACGCTTCAGCCTGTACGATTGGCTCTTCAAGGTGGCAAGTACATACATACATCCAGCTCAACTGCAAATAAACTCTGATGGGAGCAGCAGATTTATAGTTTGTCTACTATTTATGAAAAACACAAAAATAGCTATAAATTATCTTGAGACTGTCAAAAAGAATATTTTTCAGTCTTATGGATTACTGAATCGTAGTATGGCCACTCTGAAAATGTAGTGAAAAATAATGAGCAGAAACGAAGAATGCAATTTTATTAACTGCGAGTTTTATATATCGTGGTTTTATAAACATATCAGTAGAGCTGTTACTTTTCGCTTCAGCGTAAGCTGCACAGGGGCAGTGGCCGATAGGTGGTGACAGGTATTGCTCGGATTTATGGCGGTGAGATTGTGGGCAGGGAGGCGAGAGGCGGGAGGCCAGTATTGTGAGGCAGCTGGCCGACAAAGCCTATTGTGAAGAACGAGTCTGTAGCGCTACCGCCAGAGCAGAGCAAGGAAAGGCGCAGGGTCCGCGAAATGAATGTGCGACACTCCCTAAGTCCATTGATAAGGGAAGACGTATGCACGAGGGAAACATGGAACAGGAATCTACATAGAACAAGTTACAACCATTAAGAGAGCTGTGTGAAAGACGGTTGACGTCTCGGGACACTAGAAGGTTTCAGATTGATAGTATAATGATGAGACAGAGATTTCGAAACCAGCTTTCAAACTATAAGATTTTTCGGGGGCCGTGATGGACTCTGACCATAACTTACTGGCTACGAATATTACCTTAAAATTTAAGAAATTGCAAAAGGTGACAACTGAGATGGGACCTGAAAAATTTAAGAAACCAGAGGATGGTGAGAGTTTCAGAGGGAACATAAGGCAACCCTGGACTAAAAACGAGAAAAGGGATACAATAGACGAGGAATGACTAGCGCTGAGAAACGAAAAAGGCAGCAAGGTTAACGCAAGTAAAAAGGTAAGGCTCAGTAGAAATCCTTGAATAAAACAGTAGATCTTAATTTAAACGACGAAAGACGAAAATATAAAAATGCAGTAAATGTAGCAGACGAAGGGGAATATAGAAGTCTAATAAAGGAAGTGCTAAATAGTTAAGTAGGAATGACTAGAGGACAAGTTCATGGCTGTAGAAACTTGTATAAGTAGAGGAAAGATAGATGCCACCCAGATGAATATTAAAAACGATCTTTGGAGAAAAGAGAAATACCTGCACAAATATCAAGAGCCCAGATGGCAAAACAAAAAATGGGAAGCTGGAAACTGGAAGAAGTTACGTATAGAGGGCCATGTAAGAGAAAGAAGCTTGAGGACAACATCGCAGAAAGAGAACGGAAAGTACTTAAAGATGGGATGCGAGATACTGAGAGACGAAAGACCTAGGAGCAAACATGGTCCCTGGGGTAGAAGACATTCCCTAATAATTGCTGAGTTTCTTCGGAAGGCCAGCCATTACAAGATCATTCCGTCTGGGGTATTAAAATACACGGTAAGATCGGATTACTCTCAGATGTCCAAAATAGTCAATTAATTCCAATTCCAAAGAAGGACGGTGCTGATTTTTCCAGTATTACCGAACCATCAGTTTAATATGCTGTGGTCGCAAAACACTGACACGCATTATTTACAGACGAATGGAGAAACTGACAGATGCCAAACTCGGGGAAAATCAGTTTGGATTCCGGAGAAATGTAGGAACACGCGATGAAATATTGGCTCTACGACTTACCCTAGAAGACAGGTTGAAAGTTTACAACATTACTATATTCACAGAAAGTTTTTGAGAATGTTGATTGGGACTTTTGAAGGTAGCAAGGATAAAATACAGGGAGCGGAAGGATATTTACGACTTGTGCCGAAACCAGAGGACAGTTGTTACAGTAGAAGGACATGAAAGGGAAGCCATAGTTTAGAACGGAGTGAGGCGGGTTTGTAGGATATCCCTAATGTTATTGAGTTGGTACATTCAGTAGATTGTGAAGAAAACCAAGGAGAAATCTGAAGAAGGCATGAAAATTCGGGAAGAAGAAATAAAACCTTTGATGTTCACTGATGACATTGTGAGTCTGCCAGAGACATCAAAGGGCTTAGAAGAGTAGTTGAATGGAAGACAGATTAGAAGATGAAAATAAAGAAAATAAAAAAAAGTACTGGAATGTACTGGATTTGCTGTTTTTTTGGTCCACTGACGACGTTCAGCCTGCTGTCCAACTGTGTGAAACGACATCTGGCGATGTACTCGACTGTACAAATCAGGAAACTTCATTCGCTTTATGGTCATATCAGGTGCAAAGAAGACAGCTCGTTTTCACCATTTTGTCACGTCTCCACGTCCACACATCTTAATGCGCTGGTTCCGTACAGCCTATTGGCATATACACACCACTTTACTGTCTGGTGGCATACGAGGTGCGACAATAAAGTAATGAGACTGATTTTCTTTGCAAGATGTGGCAACCCTGCAGGCTTGCGTAGGCACAATATCTTTGACCTTGGGCTAAAAGCTGTTTCTAGTCCTAGCAGCACATCGATGCAACTGCGCAGTCGTGAGTTGTGCTATAATAAGTTAACACGTGTTTGTGTCTCTCGTCACGGAAATGGAACCGCATAATATTGCGCAATGGTATGCCATTTCTTTTTGCGTTAAATTGGGTGAAAACGCGACGACAACTTACAGTAAGCTGCAGAAAGCTTTTGGAGAGGAGTTTATGTCAAGAGTCAAGTTTTTCATTGGCATCAAATGTTTAGTGAAGGCAGAACGAATGTTGAAGATGAAGACTGCAGTGGACGACCATCAACCACACAGACAGATGTCAACTTTGCCAGGCTGCATGAACTCGTACAACCTGATCGAATATTATCCGTGTAAATCATTGCAGAAGAACTGAACATCAATCGAGAAGCGGCTTTCTATTTCCATGAGTCAAAACGGCGGTCGAGGGACACCATTTTCAAACAACACAAGACGTCCAAAATGGATAAAAGTCTTCTGTGACGAGAGTCTTTGAGGACATTACAGGAGATGAGTTCCAGAAATGTTACCATCAGTGGCAGAAGCGGTGGAAAAAGAGTGGCAAATCAGAAGACAACTACTTTGAAGGAGACAACACTAAACTTGACTAAAACGGTAAGCAACATTTTTTTTCACATCAGTCTCATTACTTTATTGTCGCACCTTGTACACACGACACTTTACTGCCATGACTAACGTCAGCGTTTGGTCTCCTGGTACCAATTCTGCACTATCTACACAACGCAAAGTGAGCAGTGCGCTCTTCTAAAACGGTGATTAATGAAAGGGACGATAAAAAAAGTTCGAAAGCCGTGCAGTTCAGAATCGGTATGACATACAGACAAAATCGCCGTGACCATTGAGGCAATCAAGTCTCTGTATGTCCATCTTTGCAGAAATGTTTGCGGGACTTGGCTACTCGGTACAGGATGTCAAATCAAATACTTTTTAACTGTCTAATTGCCAAACTGTTATTTTATTTGGCTACTTGTTTCGGCGATTTAGCGATTTACTACTCCATCTTCAGGCCCCCTGACCGACGTGTAGGAAGTTTCCAACTTGGAAACTTCCTACACGTCTGTTGGAGCGCCTGAAGATGTTGTGATATGTTGCAGGAACTGGTAGCCAAATGAAATAAGTCTATAAATTAGACTGCTGAAAGGTGTTTGATATGACATTGAGGCAATCATCCCACCGGCGCACTGCGTTATAGATACCCATTCGGGAAAACACCTTGCTCTGCTGCGAGAAGAAGTCCGTAACTACCTGCTGCACATCTTCATCTAACATAAATAGTCGACCCTTTAAGGCGTTTATTAAGGGAGCGAATGCGTGAGAATCGCATGGGGGGTCAGGACCATAGGGCGGACACTCGAGTGTCTTCTACTTGAGTTGGCCTAACTTCTGCATTACGACATTTGCAGTATTGGACCGTGTATTATCATGAACAAGCAACACTGCTTGTCATGGTTTCCATTCTACAACCGTGGTTTTCGACAGACGTGCTGCCCCATATACATTCTTCATTCTCCGGTGAATGTCTACCGGTACTTGTCATTCGGCAGCCAAGAAGAGAATAACAGCACGTTGGTCCTCTTTGGATGCATTTGATAATAATTTCGCCATAGTTCAAGTTTCGTTGCAGCAACGTCTTCAAACGGAAACTTTTTGATGGTCTCTTATATTCTGAACGATGAGCTTACTTTCAAATGTTTACTGAATGGCGCAGTATCTTACAACGTATTGCAAAAACTGGACTTAGATACACTGAAACATGGGCTTCACAACTACGAAGTACACAAGTCTAAATGAAGAGGTTTTAGAAATTGTAGGAAATGAAAGAAATTATGTAAAATCCCTACCAGAAAATGTAGTACGTTAGTGGCATAATTATTGTGGAATTCAGGAATCCAAAGATTGTAAAACTGGCTTTAGAAGGAGCAGTATAGGGAGAAAGTTGACAAGCGTAAACAGAATAAATATATAAAACAGTTTATCGTGGATACTGAGAGTCGTAAGAATGTAGAGGTGAGGTTGTTACATCAGTATAGAAAGACCTATAGGTGGTTGTGTAAGGGAAGGGAGTAATGCTACACTTGTCGAAAGAAAGATGACAAAAAAAGAGAATAAGAAGGATAAATGACAGTCAGTGGACGTGAACAGTCTGACACCACGACAAAGAATCACTTGAGTTGTCTGGTGTGAGACAGCAGCCACAGACGACAGTATTGAAATCTACGTATAAGTTTCAGTGTATCACTGTAACCACTGCCAACTCAAAACGTAACTAGCACGTACAGGCCACTAATTACTATTCACCAGAATGAAAATATTAGAGCTTCTAGATGAAATGGCTTTCACTATAGACCTGTCTTGACTTGAAAATACTTAAATAACTAGTCAGCTGACAGAAGCTTGATTTGAAAACAATGATGCTTACATGAGTGGGAACACTCCTCTTCCCCCTCTTGCAAACAGAAAGATGGACTTCGTAATTCAATTGAAATATTATTTCCAGCAAATGTATAACCAAAACACTACAAAGGGGGCTCACGCGAATAAATATTATTTCGTATTTACAAATTTATTGTTAATACTGTAAGCAGAAGAATAGAAACAGGCAACTTCGACATACTTGTTTAGGATTAGTTTAACAGTTCAACAGTAAACGTACCAGAGAAGTAATTATACAATTAATTCCTTTTATGGAGCTAGAGGACATCCTTCGAGAACTTAAGATGCAATAAGACATTCAAAACACTTTGTAAAGTAACGATCAAGCACAGAGACAGACTGTCGACGGAAGAGGCATCAAGACTGAAAACTCGTCTTAAGAAGTGTATGGGGAAAGTTTGCAGGTATTTTCCGCCTTGCTGTACTAGAATTTAAAAAGAGCAAAGAAGGAAATTAAAAAATGTTTCAAATGAAAAATTTTGAAACTGACAAAGGGAAGTGATAAGAACACTCACGTTTGCAAATACATACGAATAGCCATTGTAGACGAATGGGAGATTTAAGAGAGCTGTAGAATAGGATGGATATCGGATATAAATGTGACTAATAGTCGTAAAAAGAAGTGCTGGACTAGAAAATTATCGTGAAGTATGGAGAAACACAAGAAAAGTACCGACACATCTATCCTTGGTCTATGAGGGCTGGTCTGATGGCTTGGTGTAAGTGCTACCCAATAAAAGGAAATACCAGGATTTGAATCTTCGTTATGCACGCAATCCTAATTTGTTAGAGTGTGACTTTATAGCCGGGAATACGGCATTGTAGATTAAAAGATTCATTATGTCACATATTTGTTTGCTGCAATGGATAACCTATAGTTATTTCGTGGATCGTCAACGATATTGTAATACACATATTGCTTGTGTTTTCCGTCTCCAGGTCATAGCTGCCGCAACCTTAACTGACATGGCTGCAAAAGATACTTCATACACAGGCGTTAACGTACAGCCAAGTGATGAACCAACTTAAAATTCATTTCCTGAAAACTGTTGATCTCCTTCGTTATTCAAAATTTCAATCACATTTAAGTTACGTTTTTTTCAGTTTTGCGTCACGGAGCGCACTTTCCGTTCTGGTACGTCGCCGCCGCGAGGTATAAGAACTCTTCATTTAATGTACGTTCCGCGTCTGTCCAATCTCATCACGAGCAGCACTTCTTCTGCCAGTGTTTTCGAAGCCGCGGAGCTGTCGGCTTACGGATCCAGCAGCTCAAATGAGAATAGATGGGGCTGCGGGCGAGGGTTTCTTGTTTAAGGCCTCTGGGAGTGTTGGGAGGGAAAAGGGTTTCACAACCTGAGGCCAGCGCGCCAAGGCCCTTCATCGATCAGACCCATCACTTTCCAAAATCAAAATTCTGCGCACCGAAGAATAACTTGCAGAGGCTCCAGCTAAGAATTGTGGGAAAAGAAATAACATGTCCTCTTCCGCATGACCGTAATTCTGTTTGTGTTCATTACTGTCAAAGCTTACAGATCAGTCTCATATGCTCTGACTGACAAAATAAAGTGAGGGAGGGAAGGAGGAAACGAAACAAAATTTCCTCTCGTGAGGCAATCTGGCTGAAAACTGTTTTAAATGGTACATTATATCCTGATTATCGCTCTAGGGCGGTGTTGACGTCCCACACCTGTTCTATTGGGGACAGATCTGGTGATCTTTCTATCTACGGGAGTACCCCAATATCACGCACACAGTTCGTAAAGACACGTACCATGTTTGGACGAGCGTTGTCATGTTGAAAAACGACATCACAGTACTTTAAAAGGGCCTGTTGAAACACGTTTTCGTAACTGTTAAGAGCCCTTAGCGTCTTCACGTGTGAACACTGCCTGTTTCTCTGTCGTTTTTTTCATTTTTTTAGCTCCGACGCTGTTACACGGAGTCTCTGAAGGAGGGAAGAGCAATTCTTGTGTTTATTTTTTTCCTTACTTCCCGCATTGTACCTATTCTTCCTTGTGTGTGCCTCTGTATGATTCACTGCAAGCGTGAATGTGTTTGAGGTTGCTCACACATAGAGTTTGTAACATTGTAAATTTGTAATACCATCTGATTAGGCTGTAACTGGCCGTAGAAACGAGAGCGTTTTTCGAACAGAGACTGGATGAGAACTGGAGAAAACATTTTTCAGCATTTAGTTGGTACCCTGTGTCCCACACTAATGGAGCATTTTTCCCGCCCAACTGACACTGGCCTGCACATTTGGACTCAATACACGTTGGTTCGGCTTCTACCATCCACTGGTAAAAAGGAACAAATGTACTGAGATTTGTAAGTTGGTCCTAGTGGATCACAGCCGTTTTTGTTTCAGCTGAGATAGGCTAGTGGTTCAATGCTTTCATTCTTATCCCTAAATGTTTAATGTTTTGCATGTGGAGGCGTTCACAAGATGGCCTTGTTTGTTTCGACGATAGCCCCACGGCAGTGTTGGACTTTCCCTAGAATATTGTAGTGCCTGTTGCCTATCAATTGATTATTCTTTAGGACATTTTTCGCATTTTGTCTTTGTATTATTCTCGGTACCACTTGAACCTTAACTTCAGGAAATGCGGCTAAGATGCATGGGATTGTGGTATTGCGTTGCTTAAATGATATTTCACAGTGTGTACATTCCAGTGAGTACCTACACATAATACAAATTTGCATAGCTTACTTATTTTTTATTTTCTCGAGTTAAAGTAACTCGGCTTTTAGCCACCTACCTGCACTCTAGTTTGTAGCTTAAAATGTAGATGAATACCTTCATGTAAAATAAATTTCCGTTATTTGCTTAGCTTTTGAATTTCTTGAGTTAAAATAATTCAGCCAATAGTCACTGACTGGCACCCTGATGCTCTCTGAGAGCTCCACTGTGTAGCTTGAAGGTTAGCTCAATGTGCAGATTCCAATAAATACCAACACGTAACATAAATCTTTCATTGTTTGCTTATTCTCCGATTTTTTCGTGCTAGTGCAAAATTGATCTTTGACCTGCCCACATGATGACCGCTGGGAGACTAATTTCAAACCACTTCATTCAAAGCGTAGATCATGATGTGCTCGATTGAATGACATGCCTGTACATGTGCTCAGTTTAACGGAATTTTCATGTTTGTGAATTATTGACTCATTGTATTTGTTGTCTACTCTGCCCACTAGTCGCTAGTGCCAACATTTAGGCTGTATGCAGTTAATGAGTGCCTTATATTGAATATTATGTTGCCTGTGTATACCGAAGGGCTGTCTCGTTATTTGGTTGCGATTTTCGTAACAATTTGTGTGCTGATTGTGGCACTACGGCAGCAAGACATTAACCCATCCCTGTTGCTATCGATTGCTATTTGAATTCTAAAAATTGGGTGAAGTGAAAGACTAGCTACTTTATTTCATACACGAATAGTGATATGAGTGATTTGTTCGTTTTTCCTACTTCGTCCTTATTGTTTTATCCTATGTTCAGGAACTCCCTACGGCAAGTTTTATGTATTTTCTAACCCTGTGAATGACTTGTGGCAATATTTAGTTTGTTTTTTCACCTTTGTTAACTAATGAATCGCTAGTTAATTACTGAAATTCATGCGTTTACTAAAGCGCCTCTAAACACAGGAAGTTCACGGTTGTGCATACTAAATATTGATACTGATTTATGTAATGGGCCGTTCTTGTATGCGGACCTAAATTAATGAGGGATGGGCATGCTAGACACTAAAGGTGACGGATACAACTTCTTTGGTACTTGAGATTTTCTAACGCGCTGTTTTTTGTGTATCAAAACATACGTTCCTCCTCGCCACATTTCAAGTTTTCACACGAGAGGTACCACACAGGGACGTAAGATGTTCATGCCGTGCCGTTATGACATCAGTATTCCTTCAATTACTACTAGCCGTGACCAGAAGTCATACCTGGTGACTACCCACAACATGACGCTAGGAGTAACAGCACAGTGCCTCTCCAAAACATTGGAAGAATGCTTCCTCTCCCCGCCATACTCGCCAAAGATGGTCATCCGGGGTACTATAGAAGGACAAGTCATCCATGAACACAATTCTAAGCCATTCGTCAAGAGCCCATGATTCCTGGGAACTGCATCGCTGCCGTTTGTGTCATGGTATTAAAGAAACGTGCGACAATAACTCCATTCCAGAATGAGATTTTCACTGTGCAGCGGAATTGCGATGATATTAAACTTCCTGGCAGGTTAGAACTGTGTGCCCGGCCGAGACTCGAACTCGGGACCTTTGCCTTTCGCGGGCAAGTGCTCTACCAACTGAGCTCTCGGTCGGGCACACAGTTTTAATCTGCCAGGAAGTTTCATATCAGCGCACACTCCGCTGCAGAGTGAAAATCTCATTCTGGAAACATCCCCCAGGCTGTGGCTAAGCCATGTCTCCGCAATATTCTTTCTTTCAGGAGTGCTAGTGCTGCAAGGTTCACAGGAGAGCTTCTGTAAAGTTTTGTAGGTAGGAGACGAGATACTGGCAGAAGTAAAGCTGTGAGGACCGGGCGTGAGTCGTGCTTCGGTAGCTCAGTTGGTAGAGCACTTGCCCGCGAAAGGCAAAGGTCCCGAGTTCGAGTCTCGGTCGGCCACACAGTTTTAATCTGCCAGGAAGTTTCAATAACTCGATTGTCTGACTGTTTCGGTTGTCCGATCAACTGTGTAGGATGACACAGAATGTTCAAAGGAGTTCATAACTTATTCTCGAATGGCAGGTGCATATATGAAGGGGTTGCAGCGTGCTTGATCCACAGTAGGGCGACCTTCCCTTGTGGGGAGCAGACTGGCCCATCAGAACGATGACAATGAGTGTGTCCCCCCCCCCCCACCCCACATTCCTCGGCGTACCACATTCGAATGCCGCACGAATATGAATCTTGCCATATGGTGGCCGGCAATGGGACCCCTTTCAAACACTTCCAGTCCTGATAACGCTGTCTCACACGCATGCACGGCATCTCAGTGCTCACTCAACATCTGTCGCTGTTCATGCCTCTTATAAATCCAATGAGGTATATACGAAGGGATTACCTTGAAAGTGATGCCTCGATTATAGTGATCCCATGATAAGAGGAAATACGAATAACGTAAACTGGAACGATTAAACAGACAATTTTGTGGGGAAATGAAACCAAATACTGCGATTTATTGGCAACATGCTTAGAAAATGCTGCAGGTCTACTAAAGAGATGCTTACACCACACTTGTCCGCTCTCTCCTCGCGGTGTGGGATCCGCATCAGATGGGACTGACGAAGGACATCGAAAAGATTCAGTGAAGAGCAACTCGTTTTGTGCTATTGTGAAATAGGGCGGAGAGTGCCACCGACATGATACGTGAATTGGGGTGGCAATCATTAAAACTAAGGCGTTTTTCGTTGCGGTAGTATCTTCTTGGCAAATTTCCACCACCAACTTCCTCCTCCGATTGCGAAAATATTCTGTTGGTCCCCCCTACATGAAGTGAGCATCATGATAAAATAAGAGAAATCAGAGCTCGCACAGTAATATTCACGGGCTCATTTTTTCTCACTCCGCGTCCGAGAGTGGGATTGCAGAGAAATAGCTTGAAGATGGTTCCATGAACCCTCTTCCAGACACATCATTGTAAATTGCAGAGTAACCATGCAGATGTAGATGAAGAATATCGTTTTAATTTGAAGCTTTTTGTCAGTTTAAAATTGTGCGCCTGACGGGAACACGAACGCAGAACCATTGCCTTTTGCGCACAAACGCTCAATCAACCGAGCTCTTCAGCTACGACCCAGGGTCTGCCGTCGCACCAATATTTTCCCTAATATCTCTCTTCATCCTACCTTACTGACTTCTGGGTTGTTTTAATTTCTCTCTTAGCATGCACGGGGCATCTGAAGCATAGCTACTTGGCTATGGAACTTGTCGTTATATAGTTTCCAAACGCTGGTTACAAAACTAAAACGCCGGCCTGAGTGGTCGAGCGGTTCTAGGCGTTACGGTCTGGAACCGCGCGATCGCTACGGTCGCAGGTTCGAATCCTGCCTCGGGCATGGATGTGTGTGATGTCCTTAGGTTAGTTAGGTTTAAGTAGTTCTAAGTCTAGTTGACTGATGACCTCAGAAGTTACGTCCCATAGTGCTCAGAGCCATTTGAGCCAAAACTAAAACAATATGAATAACACGAGTTTTAGTACTACACTCACCAGACGCTAGATGCCTTAAGACTCCCTATAGGCCTAGGGCGATATGGAAAAGAACTTTTAAGCCGGAACTTTCATCGCCGTTAACCACAGGCTATTTGCAGGGAACTTTTCAATCCAAACGTAAATTTATACTGATAATATGTATCTTGTTCACGTGGCGACGGCGTGGAACTGTATCGAACGCTGACTAGAAGTCAAGAAACACGTTATCAGTCTAGACACCCACATCTGTTGCCTTCAGTGCCTCGTAGACCAACAGAGTGAACCACACGAACTTAGTTGATGGAGTTATGTCGCTACTCCGCCTCCAGAAGTCATATAAAATCATAGTTAGTTTACATGGAAACAAATTTTATTAATAAATTTTCATAATTTAAGAAACGTAACAAAGGCGTCTAAGAGAAATATTCAGTGCTCAAATACATAGTTATTTCTAAAGTGGTTCAAATCATTTAAAAGCCTAGATTCTTGTCTTTGTAACAAATATTTTACTATTTTCCAAAAATTTCTTTATCAGAAACATTCATTTTAAATATTTCCTGTTCTAGGACATTACAATTTTTAACAGTGCCTATTTCCGAAATTCAGCAACGTGGTTTTGGAGCCCTGTTTCTTCTGATTCTAAAAATAGTCCAGTCAAATAATTTAATATTTTTTTTTAAGTTTTAGTTTGTAAATTTTTACAATTTAGCAGCTTTTGACGGCCGTTGTGTATCCCGGGGAAGTAAAAATAATTTCCAAAAACAAGTACATATGATAATACCTTATCGCTTTTTATAAAGTTCATAGTTAAACAGACTTGCACTTATGCCCATTAAAATTCCGTGTACTATCGTTTCACTACCTGTTAATATTAAAAGACATAACAACAAATTTTGATTGTTAAGCTTATAAGCATTTAAAAGTGACTTGCAGGACAGTTCTGCAGTCATCTGTGTGTTGATAATTGAAATGTATACCTCACTGTGAATCAGTCGCGAATTTGCAACAAATTGAAGTTATCAGCGCCCAATAGTCAAATTGTAATCCTGCATGTCTCACTGTGTCAGCTCATTAACATCACGTAATCAGCCAGCCGCTACCAGCCAGTTGATGCGCGTTTAGTTATCAACATTTTAACTACTGACTAATATAGCCACCAGAAATTCTGAGTATTAATCTGACACTGGAAACTGTGCCATAATGAGTATGCAAAATTAGTTGCCTGCCTGGTTCATACGCTGAAACTATTGCCTGCGACAAAGCTGATCGTCAAAAAGTAATATTGCTTATCTATAAATAAGTAGAAACTGGAAGTTCTTTACTGCAATGTGGAGTACATTGTTTGACGTATGTCCACCAGCAGTGTTCATAACATGGAGTCCATCAGCTACTGAGTGCCGTAGCAACCCACCAATGGAAAATACCTGGGAGCAAACGTATACACATTAATTGTATTAAATTCGTTAATTATTTAGATGGCTGTACATTATTCTGCATTAAGATCCGACTTTTTAAAAAGGGTTTAAAGTTGATTATGAATCGGAATGTCACACACTATAGATCACTAGAGGAAACGATGTGGATACAAACAAATTATAGAAACGAAATACAGTACAATCATTTCCTATTGTAATGACTGTTCAAGACTTTTCGACTCTCCAGTTCTTTCTAACGGTTCTTCATTTCCAGTTTCATAAGTGCATTCAGGTTATAATATACACTCCTGGAAATGGAAAAAAGAACACATTGACACCGGTGTGTCCGGACACTGCGAGAGGGCTGTACAAGCAATTTCCAGGAGTGTAATTATATTGTTTTCTTTGCGTTACAGAACGAACAAGACTGCAGTAAAGCAGGTTGAAAATATTTAGTTGCGTTAAAATACGACATTTCAGAAACAGCGAATTTGATGAGCGACAATTAGATCTTTCGGATAAAACGGAGGAGAGACTTTGTTCTCTCTATTTAAGACAGCTGTGGTAGTAATCATGTATAATAAATCGAAGAAAACACCAGGAATATAAGTTAAAATAACTACTCTCGGATATAGACATTGTTTCACCCCAATTTAATGTTATTGTTTGACTACCGCGTCAAATTCGCAGTAGGCTGTAGTCAGAAATCGTGGTCCTATCTGTAATATCACTCTCAGTTTCAATACAAAGAGTGAAAGGCGTTAATTTATGTCTGTCTGTTATATTACCATTTTGTGTGCAAACTGTCTTCTCCATTGATAGAGCGTTGCTGCTGACTTTAACTTTACTTATGAAACATAGCTATTCCTATTTTCGTTTTCAGTATACAGCTGCATTCTCGTTTGTAAGAACTATGTGGATGACAACAAAACAAATCATATGGGTCTGGATATGTCAAAAGAAGAGAAGTGCTTCAGCTTCCCTACTGAAAAATAGCTTTCCTTTTCCTTTGATACCACGCGTTTCTTTTAAACTTTACTGTTCATAAATCAAACTTTCGCTCTGGGCAGACAGGTAGGCTAAGGAGATATATGGAAAAAATCAATGATGCGTAATCGGCAGGGGAGTTACCACAGAAACAGCGATGGAATTCCTGTGGGAAGGCAAATGTCATACAGAATTCTGGTTTGTTTATGCATGACGGTAAATTATGTGATTCTTTAAGCACATGAAGAATGCTGGCCACTAATTGCAGTGTGTAAGATGCCGACACAGTATCAGGCGTTTCTCCACTCGAAATAGTTTATGAGTCGAAATTAATTAGGTCTTGATGCTTAGAGCGAAAAGTCATTTGTGACAGCAGAGCAGATTGTTGTATTTCAAATGACACGAAAAACAGATAATTTGTCTATATCACCGAACAGTGTCCTTTATTAAAAAAATCGCGGTAGTGCTAACGCACAAAATACCGACATGAAGACAGTAAACTATAGATAGAGAAAAATGAGTTGTTTTCATTGGACAGTTACGTAGCAAATGTGATCTAATGATTAATTTGGCGAGCTACAAGAATAAATAACTGTGTAATTCTCTTTTATGACATAAAGTACAAATTTATACATACGAATCCGTTTATCACTAGGATTTACAAAGGACTTACATAACTGGCTTCCAATTATAGTCTCGTTGTCGTTTATTATATTTATTGGCGAAATAACTTTGTAGCGTCACTATTTACCTGTTTCTGTGTTATTCTTGGTGCACGTTTTCTGCAAGATAGATACTGCCTACAGGAAAATTAAAGAGACCTTTGGAGAGAAGAGAACCACTTGTATGAATATCAAGAGCTCAGATGGCAACCCAGTTCTAAGCAAAGAAGGGAAGGCAGAAAGGTGGAAGGAGTATATACAGGGTTTATACAAGGGCGATGTACTTGAGGACAATATTATGGAAATGGAAGAGGATGTAGATGAAGACGAAATGGGAGATAGGATACTGCGTGAAGAGTTTGACAGAGCACTGAAAGACCTGAGTTGAAACAAGGCCCCGGGAGTAGACAACATTCCATTAGAACTACTGATGGCCTTGGGAGAGCCAGTCATGACAAAACTCTACCATCTGGTGAGCAAGATGTATGAGACAGGCGAAATACCCTCAGACTTCAAGAAGAATATAATAATTCCAATCCCAAAGAAAGCAGGTGTTGACAGATGTGAAAATTAGCGAACTATCAGTTTAATAAGTCACAGTTGCAAAATACTAACGCGAATTCTTTACAGACGAATGGAAAAACTGGTAGAAGCGGACCTCGGGGAAGATCAGTTTGGATTCCGTAGAAATGTTGGAACACGTGAGGCAATACTAACCTTACGACTTATCTTAGAAGAAAGATTAAGAAAAGGCAAACCTACGTTTCTAGCATTTGTAGACTTAGAGAAAGCTTTTGACAATGTTAACTGGAATACTCTCTTTCAAATTCTGAAGGTGGCAGGGGTAAAATACAGGGAGCGGAAGGCTATTTACAATTTGTACAGAAACCAGATGGCAGTTATAAGAGTCGAGGGGCATGAAAGGGAAGCAGTGGTTGGGAAAGGAGTGAGACAGGGTTGTAGTCTCTCCCCGATGTTATTCAATCTGTATATTGAGCAAGCAGTAAAGGAAACAAAAGAAAAATTCGGAGTAGGTATTAAAATTCATGGAGAAGAAGTAAAAACTTTGAGGTTCGCCGATGACATTGTAATTCTATCAGAGACAGCAAAGGACTTGGAAGAGCAGTTGAACGGAATGTACAGTGTCTTGAAAGGAGGATATAAGATGAACATCAACAAAAGCAAAACGAGGATAATGGAATGTAGTCAAATTAAATCTGGTGATGCTGAGGGAATTAGATCAGGAAATGAGACACTTAAAGTAGTAAAGGAGTTTTGCTATTTAGGGAGTAAAATAACTGATGATGGTCGAAGTAGAGAGGATATAAAATGTAGACTGGCAATGGCAAGGAAATCGTTTCTGAAGAAGAGAAATTTGTTAACATCGAGTATAGATTTAAGTGTCAGGAAGTCGTTTCTGAAAGTATTTGTATGGAGTGTGGCCATGTATGGAAGTGAAACATGGACGATAACTAGTTTGGACAAGAAGAGAATAGAAGCTTTCGAAATGTGGTGCTACAGAAGAATGCTGAAGATAAGGTGGGTAGATCACGTAACTAATGAGGAGGTACTGAATAGGATTGGGGAGAAGAGAAGTTTGTGGCACAACTTGACTAGAAGAAGTGATCGGTTGGTAGGACATGTTTTGAGGCATCAAGGGATCACAAATTTAGCATTGGAGGGCAACGTGGAGGGTAAAAATCCTAGAGGGAGACCAAGAGATGAATACACTAAGCAGATTCAGAAGGATGTAGGTTGCAGTAGGTACTGGGAGATGAAGAAGCTTGCAAATGATAGAGTAGTATGGAGAGCTGCATCAAACCAGTCTCAGGACTGAAGACCACAACAACAACGACGTTTTCTGCGATCAAAATTTTCTTCTACGAAGTAGAATTACTCCAGGAAAATAGTCCCAAGGACAATATTAAAAGAAAATAGGCCCTAAGCACTATATATTGATTGACGGATTTGTTTGTCTCAAAATTCCAATAGAAACTTCAAAAATTTCTAGAATGTGCTTCTTAATTAAACTGACTAGTTAAAACTTTTTATTTCCCTCCTTGGCAACTCAAAAAATTAAGTATCCCTTTTTGAAGTTTCTGTTACTGTTGAACAACATTTTTATTCTGTGTAAAAACCACACTCTCTTCAAAAACCCAGCACATAAAAGTTGACGACTGTAAATTATACAAAAGGACTGACTTCTTGGCGTACTACCCCATCTCGAACACTGTTTTTCGATATAATTTTGTGAGATATAATGGGTCTCTACTTTATTCTAGACGCACTACAGGAGTCGATCTGTGTTAAGGTTGGAAAAATGACAAACTTACTTGTGCATCTGCATTTTGGAAATAAAGGATGATTATGAGGCGAATTGATGAGATGTGAGTACAGGCTATTATTCAGCTTAATATCAACTTGAAATCATTCACTAATCAATGAATCAGTTAAGACGATGGTGTCTGAACGACACATTTCCGAAGTTCATGAGATTTACGGTGTTGGAATGCGGCTCTTCCGATGTTAATAAAATACGAGTTCTTTACCACCCTTATGAGTATGAAGTATGGTCGTAGAAGTTGGGAGATGTTTCTGAAACTGAAGTTCTGCATTCAGTAACTGTAAAAAGTGGGTCCTGGGAAAAATTAAGAAAGTGGAGAAATTTGAAACATAGAGCTATAGAAATACACTCCTGGAAATTGAAATAAGAACACCGTGAATTCATTGTCCCAGGAAGGGGAAACTTTATTGACACATTCCTGGGGTCAGATACATCACATGATCACACTGACAGAACCACAGGCACATAGACACAGGCAACAGAGCATGCACAATGTCGGCACTAGTACAGTGTATATCCACCTTTCGCAGCAATGCAGGCTGCTATTCTCCCATGGAGACGATCATAGAGATGCTGGATGTAGACCTGTAGAACGGCTTACCATGCCATTTCCACCTGGCGCCTCAGTTGGACCAGCGTTCGTGCTGGACGTGCAGACCGCGTGAGACGACGCTTCATCCAGTCCCAAACATGCTCAATGGGGGACAGATCCGGAGATCTTGCTGGCCAGGGTAGTTGACTTACACCTTCTAGAGCACGTTGGGTGGCACGGGATACATGCGGACGTGCATTGTCCTGTTGGAACAGCAAGTTCCCTTGCCGGTCTAGGAATGGTAGAACGATGGGTTCGATGACGGTTTGGATGTACCGTGCACTATTCAGTGTCCCCTCGACGATCACCAGTGGTGTACGGCCAGTGTAGGAGATCGCTCCCCACACCATGATGCCGGGTGTTGGCCCTGTGTGCCTCGGTCGTATGCAGTCCTGATTGTGGCGCTCACCTGCACGGCGCCAAACACGCATACGACCATCATTGGCACCAAGGCAGAAGCGACTCTCATCGCTGAAGACGACACGTCTCCATTCGTCCCTCCATTCACGCCTGTCGCGACATCACTGGAGGCGGGCTGCACGATGTTGGGGCGTGAGCGGAAGACGGCCTAACGGTGTGTGGGACCGTAGCCCAGCTTCATGGAGACGGTTGCGAATGGTCCTCGCCGATACCCCAGGAGCAACAGTGTCCCTAATTTGCTGGGAAGTGGCGGTGCGGTCCCGTACGGCACTGCGTAGGATCCTACGGTCTTGGCGTGCATCCGTGCGTCGCTGCGGTCCGGTCCCAGGTCGACGGGCACGTGCACCTTCCGCCGACCACTGGCGACAACATCGATGTACTGTGGAGACCTCACGCCCCACGTGTTGAGCAATTCGGCGGTACGTCCACCCGGCCTCCCGCATGCCCACTATACGCCCTCGCTCAAAGTCCGTCAACTGCACATACGGTTCACGTCCACGCTGTCGCGGCATGCTACCAGTGTTAAAGACTGCGATGGAGCTCCGTATGCCACGGCAAACTGGCTGACACTGACGGCGGCGGTGCACAAATGCTGCGCAGCTAGCGCCATTCGACGGCCAACACCGCGGTTCCTGGTGTGTCCGCTGTGCCGTGCGTGTGATCATTGCTTGTACAGCCCTCTCGCAGTGTCCGGAGCAAGTATGGTGGGTCTGACACACCGGTGTCAATGTGTTCTTTTTTCCATTTCCAGGAGTGTATTAGTCGATGAGTAATACTGTGAATAGTTTGACGACGTGCTTGCTGCAATTCTGGGGCTGAATCTGCCTGTTTTATAGTATCAATCTCGGAGGAGATATCGTGCTATCGTATCGGTTTATTAGACCTTAGAACAGTTACTCGATCACATTTAGAACACTGCTAACTACGAGGGCTATTCAGAAAGTAGGGAACGTTACCGTCTCACGCCGCTAGGCGCGCGCCGATCGCGAATATTTTGGTATGTGCGTGCCCAGCACCTCAGACGGCATCCATCCTTGACAGCGGGAACCTCTCTGCGCGTCTGGTTTTCCGATATTCGAATTTTACATGTGCGCTGCAATCGAAAATCCCGCCAGTTGTGAGGTGCGGTCTGTGATACGGTTTTTATTGGCAAAAAACCTAAAAGCTATGGAAATTTATCATAAACACTGCGAACTGTACGGAAACCACGTAATGAGTGAATATTCTGTCCGGAAACGGTGCATTCGGTTTAAAAATGGCCGAACCAACGTTCGTGATGAAGAGGAGAGTGGACGCCCGAGCATTTTGACTGACGATCTTGTCGCTAAGTTGATGAAACGATTCGTGAAAATCGTCGCTGCACAATAACGGAGCTTTCGCTTTCATATCCACAAGTTTCACGGGCTTTGATGTTTGAAATTGTCACTCAAAAGCTAGGCTACCACAAATTTTATGCCCGATGGGTGCCCAAAATGCTTACACAGCACCATAGAGAACAGTGAATGGGGACAATGTTGACATTTCTGGAGGCCTACCACAAACATGATGATTCATTACTGGATCGAATCGTAACCGGTGACGAGACTTGGGTGAAACACGTCAATTTCGAGACCAAATTACAGTCCATGAAGTGTGGGGGCACACAAGATCCCTCCAAAAGCCAAGAAAATGTTTGCAAACCTTGTCAGCTTGGAAGTTCATGGCGACAGTGTTTTGGGATAGGCAAGGTATGCTTCTTATTGATTTTCTCGAACGTGGAGCAACCTTAAATTCTGCCCGGTACTCTAAAACTTTGCACAGCCTTAGAAGAGCAGTTCGAAACAAACGCCGAGGAAAGCTGACGTCCAAAATTTTGTTTTTGTACGATAACGCCCGACGTCACACGGCAAACCGCACTTAAGAACTCCCTAATTCATTCGAATGGGAAATTTTCCCTCGTCCGCCCTAAAGCCCGGATCTTGCACCAAGCGACTTCCACTTGTTTCCCAAGATGAAGAACTGGCTTGCAACGCAGCGCTTTGATGACGACGCGGAACTCATGATAGGCGTGACTCACTGACTGAAGTCTCAGGCGCACAATTTTACAACGAAGGTCTTTCAAAGCGCGTCCACCGCTATGATAAGTGCCTCAATGTGTTTGGTGACTAAGTGGAAATGTGGTATGTCATTCGCTCTTTCAGATGTATATAACAAAATGTATTTCTTGTACTTAGTATTTTTTAATGCCAAAACTCTCCCTACTTCCTGAATAACCCTCGTAAATGTTTTTCTTCAGTGTCTGGTGAGAGCCTCTAATCGTCTGTTTGGCTCTCTTTCCAGACGCAGCACACTACAGGCATAAGCTTACGGTCAGAATTCAGAACCGTTTGTCAAAGAGAAAGCATAAAAGAGAAACCACCCACTGTTATTCGAATCTGTAGGATGTGGTTTTTTTGGGAAAGTTACCACTACTGGGAAAGTAGTGTGCCAAAAGAAAAAAATCTACCAGAAAAAATTAGTAGCGAAAACTGAATTGATGTAAGCGAAATACGGAAAGTTTTAAGCAGGAACCAGATTGAGAATTAAACGTGATAGGAACAGGGTGTTCCAAAATTATCTTTACGACTTTGACCACGAGGATTTCAGAACTGGGGATGATCATAAAGGTTCGGTTTGCGGCATAATGTTCACACACACCTAAGTTTGTTTTTGTTTTTTATTTAGGGGTTAGTTAATGATGAAAATAGCCTCTTTCCCTCTCTTCCCCCCTTCAGCATATGGCACAATGTTTGGAATGGTTGATAAAGTCTAAGCTCCAGCGGGATTTCGGGCCACGTTACAGTAGCACACTACCGTCATGCTCGAGCACCAGACAGTGGTACATGAGATTTAGAGAAACCATAAGTGTCATGAAAAGGACGAGTTCTAGGCGACATAGCAGGAGTGATGCAAATGTAGAATTGATGTTCTACATCTTCATCTACATGGATACTCTGCAAATCACATTTAAGTGCCTGGCAGAGGGTCCATCGAACCACCTTCACAGTTCACTATTATTCTAATCTCGTATAGCGAGCGGAAAGAATGAACACCTATATCTTTCCGTACAAGCTCTGATTTCCCTTATTTTATCGTGGTGATATGTTCGGTCCTATGTAGGTCGGTGTCAACAAAATATTTTCGCATTCGGAGGAGAAAGTTGGTGATTGGAATTTCGTGATAAGATTCCGTCTAAACGAAAAACGACTTTCTTTTCATGATTTCCAGCCCAAATCCTGTATCATTTCTGTGACACTCTCTCTCCCATATTTCGCGATAATACAAAACGTGCTGCCTTTCTTTGAACTTTTTCGATGTACTCCGTCAGTCCTACCTGGTAAGGATCCCACACCGCGCAGCAGTATTCTAAAAGAGGACGGACAAGCGTAGTGTAGGCAGTCTCCTCAGCAGATCTGTTACATTTTCTAAGTGTCCTGCCGATAAAACGCAGTCTTTGGTTAGCCGTCCCCACGACATTTTGTATTTGTTCTTTCCAATTTAAGTTGTTCGTTGTTGTAATACCGAGGTATTTAGTTGAATTCACGGCTTTTAGATTGCACTGATATAACGTGTAACCAAAGTTTAACGAGTTCATTTTAGTACTCATGTGGATGACCTCACACTTTTCGTTATTTAGGGTAAACTGCCACTTTTCGAACCATTCAGATATTTTTTCTAAATCGTTTTGCAGTTTGTTTTGATCTTCTGATGACTTTATTAGTCGATAAACGACAGCGTCATCTGCAAACAACCGAAGACGGCTGCCCAGATTGTCTCCCAAATCGTCTATATATATAAGGAATAGCAAAGTGCCTATAACACTGTCTTGGGGAACGCCTGAAATCACATCTGTTTTACTAGATGACTTCCCGTCAGTTACTGCGAATTGTGATCTCTCTGACAGGAAATCGCAAATCCAGTCACTTAACTGAGACGATATTCCACAAGCACGCAATTTTACTACGAGCCGTTTGTGTGGTACAGTGTCAAAAGCCTTCCGGAAATCCAGGAATACAGAATCGATCTGAAATCCCTTGTCAATAGCACTCAGCAGTTCATGTGAATAAAGAGCTAGGGGTGTTCACAGGAACGATGTTTTCTAAACCCATATTGACTGTGTGTCAATAGACCCATTCCTTCGAGGTAATTCATAATGTTCGAACACAATATATGTTCTAAAATCCTGCTGCATATCGACGTTAATGATACGGGCCTGTGATTTAGTGGATTGCTCCTACTACCTTTCTTGAATATTGGTATAACCTGTGCAACTTTCCAGTCGAGTGAACGGTTGTATATGATTGTTAAGTATGGAGCTAATGCATCAGCATACTCCGATAGGAACCTAACTGGTATACCGTCTGAACCAGAAGACTTGCTTTTATTAAGTGATTTGGGTTGCTTCACTACTCCCAGGATATTTACTTCTACGTTACTCATGTTGGCAGCTGTTGTCGATTCGAATTCAGGAATATTTACTTCGTCTTCTTTTGTGAAGGCATTTCGGAAGGCTGTGTTTAGTAAATCTGCTTTGGCAGGTATTTATCCATAGCCAGTCCAATCAATCACTCAAATGTCCCCATTAGTTAAGGCTGCTACCAACAGCGGAACACAGGATGCTACACAAGAGACTGAAGCTCTTTGTCTACAAGGTGCAGCTGGTGCGTGAACTTCAAACTGATAACCGCCAAAGAGCAAAGCATTGAGATTCTAAGTCGCATCGGCGGTGACGCAGGCCATCTGAAAAAGGTGGTGTTAGAGAACGTAGTTTGTTTTCAAGTGTCCGGTACAGTACTTCGACATTATGGGAGAATCTGGAGCTGTTAGAATCCTCACTTTAGCATGTAAATCGTGCGTGACAGTCCAAAGGTAAAGTGTGCCATGCTCTTCATCACGGAAAGTGTTTCGCGCCAATAAAACATCTGGTTGCGCTAACTTTTCAGACTGTAAATTGACACCAAGTGACCATATCTACTCGGCTTCAGAGATATGTGGCTGCGCGAGTGCTACCATTCTGAAAGTAGCTGCTCAGGTGTGCGCTACGGTTGTCCGCTGCCATATTGTTTCGTTATTCTCATTTCGCTAGCTTTCTCTGTTATTTTTTGTTTGTTGTTTTATATTTGGTGCTAGAATTTACACAATATACTCGTTAGGTCTACAACTTTGCATCCACCGTTTTGCAAGAGACGGCACTAGTGGAAAGTAGTGGCGCAAGTCGTTCGTCGTAAGTGTCATATAGTAAGATTAAGCTTTTGAAAACATAACGCCATCAAAAGATCAGTCGATTTTTGATTGCATCACAAAGTTATTCTCAACTGAATACGTCAACTTTTGAATCCAATTCTCGTCATCTGCGGGAGGTTTTAATTTTCTGCTTTGATATGAAGAAATCTGCGGCTGAGGCTCATAAAATGCTGGGTAAGACCTATGATGAGACACCTGTTAGTAATAGAACTTCGCAGAAAATGGTTTCCATGCTTCAAGGATGGTGATTTTGACGTTGAAGACCGTCATGGTTGTGAAAGAAAGAAAGCTTTCGATGCTACTGCAACCGTCGGGAACAATCACAGGAGATCGTTATCGATAGCACTGAAGGCAGACCAACACACTACAGTGATAGACATGAAAAAATGATTTTGCAGCATGACAGTGCAGGACCCCATGTCGAAACTCCCGTCAAAACATACTTGAAAACGTTGAAATGGGAGGTTCTACCCCACCGGCTGTATTCTCCAGATATTGCTCCCTCTGTCTGACACCTTTCTTGATCTATGACACACGACATAGCTGACTAGCACTTGCGGCCATATGAACAAGTGCAAATCGGATCGATTCATGGCTCCCCTCAAAAGATGCCCAGTTTATACACTACGGGATTCATATGTTGTCCTAAAGCTAGGAGAAAGCAGTGACCAACGATGGCCAATACTTTGAATCGTAAATTTTTTGTAAGTTTTTCACAATAAAGTCTCGAACTTCGAGAAAAAAAGGCGGAAAAAAGTTATAGACCTGGTGTTTTTCATATAGTCCATGCTACTAAAGAGATGAATACAGTAAGTAAGTTCAAAATGATGTAGTTTTCATTAGTTATCCTAAGACGAAGAGGCTTGCACGAAATAGAGTCTTCGCACTGAAGACAACAACGACGACAACGACAACTAGATTGTTATGGTGATGACTGTTACTGTTTAAATAGTCTGTTATTCCTTGCCGATTACGTTTGCTTTTTTAAAAACGCGACATTTACCGTAATGTAAATACACGCTAGAGGTAGAATACCTAGCTCTTAAACAGGGGTTTGCAGCACTTTATATGTTTGCATTCTTTACGATTCTAATAGCCTTTTTTGTATTCTAAAACACGCTTAGCAGGGAAAGAAAGTACTCATAATAGACACTTGTTATTATTTTTCACATGACATCCGTATTTTGAATAACACTGAAGCTGATGCTATTTACATTTTCCATCACAAACTCAATGATGGAGCTAATAGGTATGCTCCATCAGATAGCTATTCAAACAGCTGGATCTCAGATTGACAGGAATATAACGAGCTATTAAAAGTGGTTTCATCTTTCACAAATTAGAAATCATTCTAAGTGAAAAACAGTTGCTTACATGCTAGAATTTTTTCTGTTAAAATCTCTTCTTTGTACTACTCTCTGTCGAGACTGTACTGTACACTAACAAAATTCCTGTAGCAAAAGAAAACAACCAGAGCTATCAAAGGAATACTGTATGGGTGACTGTGTCGTATAGGCCGCTCTTCTCAGTATTTTACAGCATTAATTGTATTATCATTGTACGCTAAAAAACTGCCTTATTCCAAAAGCAGCAGAAGTTTGGTTATTCATTATCACAAAGATGAGAAGTACAAAGACATGAACCTACATCTCTATAGCTTTAACTTCGCTGCATTGAGAATGTCAGTAAACTGCCTTTATCAGTGGTACAGACGCCTAGTAAAATATGAGAGTTTTTCTGTCACACACCAAGCACTAAAAAGAATTGTTTATGAAATTACTGTTTACACAACAGTTACACAACATGAAAGTAATTTATGGACATAGAATAATAATTACATTTAAAATATCTGGATAAATGTATATGAAGTAATCCACAATGTGCCAGTAGCATATGGTATGGCTCTGTTATATTAATTTTGTGAGGAAAGCTTCAGTACCATACACATTTCTCAGTATTTAATGTACTCCGTCTTCAGGCCACATGTGGCCCATCGGGACCATCCGATCGCCGTGTCATCCTCAGTTGAGGATCCAGATAGGAGGGGCGTGTGGTCAGTACACTGCTCTCCCGGTCGTTATGACGGTTTTCTTTGACCGGAGCCGCTACTAATCGGTCGAGTAGCTCCTCAGTTGGCACCACGAGGCTGAGTACACCCCGAAAAATAGCAACAGCGCATGTCGGCCCTGATGGTGACCCATCCAAGCGCCAGTCACGCCCGATAGCGTTTAATTTCGATGATAGCACGGTATCTGGTGTATCCACTGCAGCAAAGCCATTGCCCCTCTCAGTATTTAATGCACAGAGATAATTTGACGATAACAATTGTTGAGTACTCTTTAATCCAGAGTCTACTTGTACAATGTGGTCACACATGTGTTACAAAAATAGCAATCGCAAGCTTTCTTTCTGTTGGGTGAAAGTTCTTAAGTAAGGTACACCCCCCCCCCCCCCCCCCCCCTCTGTGCACAGTATGGTAGTTTGAGTTGTATGTATGTAGATGCAGATTGCAGCAAGAAACAGATATTTGAATTCATAATACAAATATCAATATAGTTGTATTTTCTTGAGCAGGGGCTAAGATAGTGCTGAATATAATACCTCTTGAACTTATGAAACACATCAGTCACTTAAAATTCTTCGTTTACAAATCAGTTAATGAAATTATTACGACTGAAGCAAACCACTGTCAAATAAAGAGTATCTAGACCTTGGGTATTAATCAGTTAAAGTCCCCTTTCAACGTCGATGTGATGCATTATGTATTTAAAATACTTCTCACTGGTATAGGTTGCCACCAGGACGCTTCTAGTTCATTTGCTCTCCAGCCACGCCCTTGGACTGTTAACAGGCGGAAGCATCTGGGAATCCGGCGGCAGCTGCGTAGATCGGCCGCTGCGACGCCGCCGGAGCCACTGTCGCCCCACCTGCGCACTGCCACTCTTGTTTGTAAACACGCAGGCGATCGACGGCCAGCGACTCTACTCAAACCCCGTACCGCTCCCAACAGTAATTACCTGTGCGGGTGAATGACACTCTAGTCCACACCTAGCGTCACTCCAGACGCTCATCTGCGCTGCAATGCCTCCCGACGCTTTCTGTGTTTTTGGCACGTCAGCAAACCAAAGAGTCAAGGAGATTCTTTGTTTTCCACGAAATATATACGCATTCGCGAATATTAACAACCATCAGTTGTATAACAAAGTGACAACAGTGAAAATTTGTCCCGGACCGGGACTCGAACCCGGATTTCCCACTTGTCGCCATCGGTCCCCTTACCGTTAGGCTATCCGAGCACACCTCTAGGCGTGACCTAAACTTCCACACGTGGTCACCCATGAGTCTACAACCTGCAATCGTACATCGATATGATATATTCCCGTACAGGGGAGACATTTTTATTGAAAATTCCTTGCCTGGTGTCGGCGGATGAATACGATATGGCACTGTATGTGTTGTTTGTAAGTACGGTGCAACACAGGCACTGGGGTATCGCATTCTTCGTTTCAGTTCTCATTTCTTACTGCAGCTTATGTAGTACTCAGAGGGTTTCCATATTACAGTAAATGACCTAATACTTCCTAAATATCTCGTGTATCTCATGAAATCAGAATGTTTCCACATGCACTGTGCGACTAGTTTGCTATGAGACTAATATTGTTAATTCTGTTATCTGCCCAAATTTTGAAGCAACGCTATTTTTCTTGCAGTGGAAGAATATAAGCTGTTAACAGAGTTCGGTAGTTCATAAAATGAATGATATAATAACATGAAACATGGCACTATTCGTAGCTGAACTATTTGAATGATTATCCAAGTCAAATACAATACGTATGTTGCCACAGATGAGTTTCACCTTTACAACCACGCAAACGTGGTATGAAGGACCGAAAGCGTGTTCTCTCAAGACTTCGGTATTTTCCTTTTCCGAAAAGATTCACGACGTTATTATGATGTCATTTAGGCTGGTCCCGGCGGAGGTTCGAGTCCTTCCTCGGGCATGGGTGTGTGTGTGTGTTTGTCCTTAGGATAGTTTAGGTTAAGTAGTGTGTAAGCTAAGGGACTGATGACCTTAGCAGTTAAGTCCCATAAGATTTCACACACACATGTGTGTGTATGATGTCATTTAGCATTATTCTTCTGCTATTGCGAGCCATCGAATTATGTTAGGTATCATTAGATACAAGCTCCTCCATAGTGACCAAAAGCGGCCGTACCAATCTCAGACCCTGACGAGTAAGAAAGTGCACTAGTCCTGTGAAGGGCTTGGATGTCATATGTAATATGTCTCTAACATTTGGCAATAAGCTAAAAATCCATCCACCACTTTCAGGTGGATCCCATTCTCTCTGAGTGACCAAGAATCAGGTTTTCATTTTCTCCCATTTAAACACATGCATTTCTTAACCACTCAGCCATGCATTTTTTTCCATTCTCTTTAACGAATTATTAAGTCAGGAGAATATAGCCCCACTATGTCCAACAAAGTGTCTATTGTGTCTCACAAGCATCAATATACTCCATTATAATACACATATCAAGAAAAATTTTACACCACACCGGTTCCCAGAACTCCTGAAGATAGACGTTGAGTGTGGATATTGCATCACAGACCCAGTCCCTTAGACTGTTCAGAGATGTCACTAATACCGCCCAAAGATGTAAACAACCATGCATGAGCAGCACCTATTAGACGGATGGGGTCCGACAGCCGGTCAGTTACACTCATTCCACCAGGAAGCAGGTACATGGCTCGTGTTGTCTGTAGTTCAACCATGCCTAGACGATCGCGTCCGCATTGTTACCTTATGCCAGGAAGGGCTCTCAACAAGGCAAGTGTACAGACATCTCAGAGTCAACCACAGCGATGTTGTTCGGACTTGGGGGAGGTACAGAGATTCAGGAACTGTCGTCGACATGCCACGCTCAGGCCGCCCAAGGACTACTACTGCAGTGGGTGACCGCTGCCTACGGATTATCCCTCGGAGGAACCCTGAAAGAAACACCACCATGTTGAATAATGCTTTTCGTGCAGAAACAGGACATCGTGTTACGATTAAAACTGAGCGCAATAGGCTGCATGATGCGCAACTTCACTGCCGACGTCCACGGCGAGGTTCATCTTTGCTACTACAACACCATGCAGCGCGGTACAGATGGGCCCAACAACATGCTGAACGGACCGCTCAGGATTGGCATTACGTTCTCTTCACCGATGAGTGTCGCATATGCCTTCAACCAGAAAACGGTCGGAGACATGTTTGGATGCAACCACTCTGTATCTAGAGAGTGAAGAAGTTAAAGTCTCTCCCTGTTTTCCAACACAGACAAAATTATAAATTTCGATTGCGGGTATATACTTCTACTCCGCGATGTGATTCTCCCTCGAAATATTTCCCAGCATGAAATATAACTAACTATTCCAACGTTTGTGGCACTAGGTGATATTTTTGTAAAATTTTTTTGTTTTAACTACTTAGTAGCGACAGTAATAGAGATTGCAACATGTATGGCAGTTTTAGAAATAAATAAAGTGTAAGTTCGAATTGTAAACTAACAGCTGCACAGCCATACAGTCCTGGCCACATTTTCCTTTAGTGAGGTGGGCTGAAGTACTGATGCGACAACCTGGTATCTATTATTGTGACAGGGTGGACATGACGGCTCTTTAGTTTTGTCGCTGGTTACACGATTTAAACAAATTGCAAAGAGAATCCTACTGCCCACTCGCTGTACTCCAGCCAATGACTACAGATTTTGCTAGGTTTCATACAGGAAGAAAAACTATCGAAGTTTCACTTACGGAAAAAAATTCCCAACACCAAGAAATAATTACTGTATGGTAATGAAATTTCGGTAATACACTTGTCTACGTAAGATATATATGTGATTAATGTTGAAAGACCACACCGGTGTAACCGCCAGAATGTTGAATGCAAGCATTCAAACGTGTTCAGTTGCTCAATTGTGTGTGGATTCCTAAGGGACCAAACTGCTGAAGTCATCAGTCCCTAGCCCTACACACTACTTAAACTAACTTAACCTAACTTATGCTAAGAACAACACACACACACACACACACACACACATGCTCGAGGGAGGACTCGAACCTCCGGCGGGAGGGGCCGTGTAATCCATGACATGCCGCGTCAAACCACGGTTGCAAATGTGCATACACGCGTCTGACAGGTGCTGGATGTCAGTTTGTGTGATGGAGTTCCACGCTTGTTGCACTTGTTCGATCAGTACGATTAATGGTGTTAGCCGATGACGGTGGAGTTGTCCGATGAAGTCCCATATGTGCTCGACTGGAGACAGATCTGCTGGTCGAGTGGACCAACACAACTTGTCGACACTCTGTAGAGCATTTTGGGTCACAACAACAATATATGGGCGATCATTATCTTGTTGGAAAACAACCGCTGGAATGTTGTTCGTGAATAACGGCTCACATCTTATCGACTCAACAAACGGACTTACAAATTTACAGATGCAGTACAAAGAGCCACAGACATACGCCCAACACGACGGTCTTTCCCCGCAGTAGTGCCACTTGGCCGTCCGGAGCCCGGTCTTCTTTGGACTGTACCTTCACGTGACGACTGCTGCCAGCAATCGTATACAGTGGCTACAGTTCTGCTAAGTCTGCCTGCAACATCACGGAAATAACATCCAGCTTCTCGAAGCTCTATTACACATCCTCGCTCAAACTCCAGTGGACTATTGATAATGGCGTCTTCGTCGTCTTAAAGGCATTCATGACTAGCAACAACTCACTACGTCCAATGTCCGCCCCCGGTAGCTGAATGGTCAGCGTGACGGATTGTCAATCCTCTGGGCCCGGGTTCGATTCCCGGCTGGGTCGGGGAATTTTCTCCGCCCAGGGACTGAGTGCTGTGCTGTCCTCATCATCATCCTATCATCCTCATCGACTGCAGGTCGCCGATGTCGCGTCAAACTGAAAGAGCGGCACCCGGCGAACGGCCTGCCCGACGGGGGGCCCTAGCCATACGGTTAAATAAATACTGCGCCCAGTCTCAAAGGTAACTAATACGGCCGTTACAGCGCGGTCTTAAAGCAAAGCTGATTTGTATCCTCAAACTGACGCAATAGTATGCGACTGTTGCGAAACTTGAGTGTACGTCATCTTTCAGATCTAGAAACACGTCTACCAACCTTCGTTTGTCTCGCACAACTCCTTCTAGGCGTTCGAATTATATTTTATTCAGTGTATTTTAATAAAAGACCTGAGGTTGTTGTTAATAATGTTCCAACCCCAAACGAGCATGTCAACAACAGCTGTCCTCTCGAAACTGTAGTTGTCACTTTGAAATTCGACGCTGTCGTCCCCAAAGCATTCATCAAAATTTATCGACGTGTATGCAGCATGTATCGTATCCTCCAGCCCCCCTTTTCCCATTCAAGTGTTGCTTGGTTTTATCAATGACAGGATGCCGAAGAAAACAAATGCTACCTTGTTGTTTATGTTCATTAGGAAAGAGCATGTTAATCTTTTTTCCACTGGAAGTGTTGCCCAATGCGTCATAATCGTTACAGCGCGGAAGCGTTGTAACAAATATGTATGAAAAGACCTCACACAGAATCGCGGTCTTGATATGAGGGGTGGGGGGTGGCTTGTTGCTCGGTTCATATTTGAACTAGGAACGTGGGGTGAAAAGTTTTTTGTTTAGCCATTTATATGGCCGTTCAGACATGTCCTACTGTTAAATCTGCCAGGAAGTTTCATATCAGCGCACACTCCGCTGCAGAGTGAAAATTTCATTATGTCCTACTGTTGCTATGTTACGCAACGGCCTTGCCGCAGTGGATACACCGGTTCCCTGAGATCACCGAAGTTAAGCGTTGTCGGGCGTGGTCCGCACTTGGTTGGGTGATCATTCGGGCCGAAATGCGCTGTTGCCATTTTTCGGGGTGCACTCAGCCTCGTGATGCCAATTGAGGAGCTATTCGACCGAATAGTAGCAGCTTCGGTCAAGGATACCATCTTACGACCGGGAGAGCGGTGTGCTGACCCCACGCCCCTCCTATCCGTCTCCTCCACCGAGAATGACATGGCGGTCGGATGGTCCCGGTAGGCCACTCGTGGCCTGAAGACGGAGTGTTTCTATGTTACAGTACATGAAGCAAGTTTTGAAAGACGAACTGGAGCTGGCGCCCAGGCAAATTGTGCTAATCGGTTAATTCCCTTTGTAAAAGATTTTAATTAGGCTTAAACTAATGCTCAGCTAAATGCACCATTTGTTTGGGCATCGTTAAGATTTTTTGTCCGAATACAGCCACCCTTACATAACTCCGGACTGGACCAAGGCTTATGGTTCACATTTGGTCCACAGTGTATCGGACCCTGCTATAGGAAGAGTTTTAACCATCTGAAAAAAAATCTTGCTCGTTTAGATTTTACGTGTTAAACTCACGTTTTCCTGGGAGATTTCTGAAGCTCGCCACTTCTACACTTTAAACTTGCACGCAGCGGTTCAAATTTTGCACGAGGGTGCATAAATTGATAAAGTCAAAACGAATTTTTTTATACAGTATTTTTTTATCCATTGTCGAGATACTATTGTTCAGAATCGAGCTAAATGTACGACGTAAAATCCGTTCTTACGTGAACTGAATGCGTAAGACCGTTTAAAGTGAATCATACAAATAAAAAATTGTTTATTACAGTAAATTGAAAATTCGCCTTCAAAAATGTAACGTCATTTGTATTTTACGTGCAAGAAACACGTTTTTTCTTTTGCGTGCTCCACTTCAATGTTGCTAACTTCTGCGAATCAGTTCAAATTGCGTTAAGTTGCACATAAAATGCAAGTAAACTCCTGTTTTACACGAATCGCACTTGCTAAGACATTTTAAAGGGATACAGATAATAATAAAAAATATATTTTTCAGCAAGTATAAGAAGCATTTGCAAAAATGTTTTATCATCCGAGTCTTACGTGCAATAAAATATGTGTTTGCACCTGAAACTGTTTCGTAGAAATGCGTTACATTTTAATCGCTGCACTTGGATATAATTAAAAAAATTGATTATTACAGTTGGTTATCGTTCCGTTGTTTATACGGTGAAGTTCTTATTCATCAGTGGCTTAAAATTATCGAAAAATCTTTGAACGTACAAAACAATGCATGCGCCACATCAGAACTAGGCGCAGCCCCGTACAAAACGGTATAATGTTTGATCGAGCATTTAAAGATTTATCGATGACCACGCAGAAAATTAAAGTACTCTGAAAATTCCTGTAAAAATAACTGTCAGAAAAAAATCACCTCATTTAAATACCTTTGAAGCTGTCAGATAAGTCGAAAATCTAGCTCTCTTCTTTTAGATCCCTAACTTGGCCCAGGACATATTCGTTTTGCGCCCCCCTCTCCCCCCCCCCTTCCCACGGAGGTTCGAATCCTCCTTCGGGCTAAGTTAGTTTCTGTTAGTTTAAGTAGTGTGTAAGCCTAGAGACCGACGAATTCAGCACATTGGTCCCTTAAGAATTCACGCACATATTCGGTTTTTTTGGTACTATGATAGGAACATTTCTCGTTCTGGTACTAAATTAGTCGAAGATGGGATTAGTAATTTTCAGTAAGAGGCGACAAACAATACTGTCATGACACACGAGATGTGTTCAGCAGGCCGTCGAAAATCACATACCTGTTACAAGTAAATTGCTGCGTCCAGCTTTGTGTGGCAGTGCGGCGGAAATGAAAACAATATAGCGTCGTGATTAATTTCGATTTTCATTTCGTTTTACTTTATATTCCTTTTCGACAAGCGCCTAAAGAGAAAAATACTGCGCCAGTATTCCACTTTATCATCTCCTCTGAAGGGAAGAAGCATCACCACCTCAGCTGGCAGGTAATTACATTTTAACAGTCATAAAAACATTATCGACAGATTACCTTCACACGTTGTATTTTCTTGATGATGCTGTGAAAAGCGGCTATCAACTCACCTCCATCTCCGATGCGCAAACTTTTCAATTGGATTACTTTCAAGTACGGCATAAACGAGATTTTAACGAACGGTGAACGTCAGTTGGTTTTCCGACTAATCCACGCGCTGTAATCACGAGCTGTGCCGCTCACTTGTCTAATTAACAACGAGAAACTTCCAGCCGACAACAAGAGTAGCTAATCTGTTAGCAGAAAATTGAGTTATTGAAACGCTTTCTTATCTAATAACCGCATCGTCCACAGGTCGTTAAACCTTAATCACTTTTTGTAATACCGGTCACTAACTACAATCATCTAGTAAACAAGCTGACTGCTTTACTTGTAGAGCTTTGAGGCATTTTTAAGGTGAAGCTCAGTTGTTTGCGTGTTCTACCTATAAATAAGACATTAAAACACAAAATTTACACATTTTGTGCCAGTTGTTCCGTTGCGCTGGCCAGTTCTTTACGAAAATCTAGTGTCAACTTTCATCCAGCTTTGAATATTAGTGAAACGAAAATTACTTAACTGGCATGGACCACCAATACAGCTTTTAATAACGGAAAAAAGTAGCAATCCTCAGCCACCATTCCGATGACTGGAAAAAGTGCTGTAACGTGAAACGTCTGAGTAATTTGTTCGAACAGATGCAGTGCCAACAGTATTTAACAACGAAATTAGAGATAGATAGATCAATGAGCTGAAACTAAGTTTAGGCTTTCATTCGAGCACTGACCTGTTCTACAAACATTTACTACCTTCAGTAAAATGCTCTTTGTATCAGTTATTTTGTTATTTCTTGTAAGAAAATGCGAGCTATGCTGCCATGCACAAACGTAAACGAAGAAGGTAATTATGAGAAAAGCTTTAAAAAACTGTGTCGTTGAAGGCCTTCTGCTCAGTCCTCTTTTTAAGGGTTCTGTTCGCTGCAAAAATTACCCTGAGAATACTCTACGCTGCGAATTTTTTTATAGACGCTGTATTAAACGAAAGATTGAAATCGCACCAGAGAAGGTAACCAAACTAGAGTCACGATGTGACTCAGAACGAATATGTAAAACAAAGTTTCTAACTCTACAGAAAATGTCATACTTTCTCATTTCACATTTCCCACTCTGTACGTGACAGGAGAAGGCCAAACACCCGTTTCCACTTTGGATTTGTAGCTGTGTTTATGTTTTTCTATAAATGACGACAAATACAACATCTACGTGATGTATCGAAATTGCTGTTGCATAATGTACACTTGAATGTCTACGACTTGTACTTATTTTGGAAACAAAATCTTAGAGACATTTCAGGTATATGAATGCGAAGCTAGCTTTCTGTAGTCTTACTGTACGTCGCGAAATCTGCAACTACAATTCATAAAACCTCACCTTACCTAAGGTGTGCGCAGCGACGCATTTGCATACACGGTATTCTGTTTGGTACAGAATGAAACAATGTACTCTTTCTACTGAGAATAAATATTTAGGTACAAATCCTACGTAGGAAACGATATCTTTGTAATGAATTAGTTGTAAGGTAGACGTGCCACCATGTAGTACCTTTTCGATGCTGTAGTTTGGAGGGGACATAAGACAAATCAAAATTTGTTAGTGGCCCCTTCTTCCGGTATTCACTCCCATAATGCAAGGATGTGTAAATCGAGTCGCTGGGCTTACAATTCGGGGGTCGTGGATCAAATCACGGTGCACGACTCCCGTGAAACAAAAATGCAAATCGCGTACAACGAAACTAGAGTACTTCTAAACACAAACATTTTCCCGAGCTCATTTAGTTCTCCATTCAGATTATCGTTTTCTCGACATGGTTTTTAGATACTACTTCCCTATTCCGTCTAAACCTAATACTGATTATCCCCGATCCTTTTACTGAATATTCGATAAACTGCCGTATAACACAGAAAAAATTACTTCAGATCAAGGCAGAAAAATCTGAGTACTTGTCTTGCAGATGATTTGAACTTTCGTTATCATTTCATGCTAATTTAGAACACACTTATATATGTCTGGCAACAACAATATTTTTGAATGGATAAGAATATTTCAGAAGTTCCCTTTAATTTACCTTTCTGTCCTTCTAAAATATGTACTCATAGTAAATTGAGGGAACAATGAAGCTGTGTCTAATGGACATTTTAATTTTTGATAACACAGAAAACATTGTGAATTAAAGGGCTGCGGTACAACTTCTGGTTAAGAAATAACGTTTACAATTTGCTGATGCGTATACACAGAGTAAAGAAGGGTAAATACACATGAAATAGGTATAACGCACGATCTCTTAAGCGCGACCCAGTAAAATTTGCTACTAGAGCTCCGCGTGCAACATTTGTATTGCACATGTACCTGACTGTATGCTGCAGTATCCGAGTCCTTGAACAACAAAAGTAACTTGTAATTTATTTCTCGTTGTTTTACATCTACAGCTACAGCTAGCAAATCGACGCACTGTGTGCGACCGAGTGTTCGTGACGCTTTCTCTCTCCTACCCCACATCCCGTCTGCTCCCTAAACTGTTCAATTCGAGTATCGCGTCGCGATTTCTACCTTTCATATCACTATCCTTTCAACGGTGCGTAGTTTCTCTATCCCTCTACCGCAAATGAAAAATTTCCCTCGTAGTTAGGTAAGAGGAAACGAAATACGCGAGAAACCGAAGGTATTATTCATACTTAAATCTAGCTAGCAGACATCAAATTTTTGTTACTGAATAGTTGGCTACAAAGTTTCTTAACAACAGTATTCTGATTTTCTCGATTTTTACTCTAGTGCTTTCCTATTAACCGAACATTATTGTAATTACTTGCGTGATCGGACCTTTACACCATTCAAAACCTAAGGAATTCGTCCCAGATACGGAGAAGATACGTAAGTTAGCTCAGACCATGACCTTCCAACCGACATCCTTATTGTTTATAGAACTAGAAAATTTAGAGGACAAAGTGATAATAAAGCTTTCTTTTTCTTTTCAAACATAGTTGTGGAAAATCTAGCAGCAGTGGGGAAAAATGTAGCTGATGCTACTCACCCCGAGATCTAGCGAGCAAGTGTTAGCGCGAGCTGCGATGCGGGTATGTCGCCGCCGTGTTAGGAGGAGGCGGCAGTAGGAGGAGGCGGCAGCTCGTCTCTGGCTGTGGCAGCGGGCAGTCGCACAGTAGTCGAGCAGGCGCGACGCGCCGCCCTTATATAGGCGACGCCTGGGGGCGCATGCGCACTGAGGTCCTGATCCGGTGCTCGGGAGGGGGCCTCATTGTTTTGGATCGTAGGACAACACCGGTCATCCAAGGGCAGGTAGGTAGCGGTTTAGGTGGGCACGGAACAAGAGGTGCTCTTCAAATGCGGAACCTTTCACTTTGTTACGGTACGTTAAATCAGGAATCGTACACACATTCAGGTTAGGTTATCAGGGATTTTCTTTCACTCACCATTCTTCAGAATGGTTTGATTACGCCCTCCAGCTTTTCCTGTCTCTCTTACTAATATTTATACCACCCTGTACTTATTACTTTCAAGAATTTCGAAATCTGGTTAACAATTTCCAAATATTTTCTGCTCCTGTACATTTTACAGCATTTCATCCATTTTTTTCAATGCAGTATCGAGTTAACTATTACCGGTAGCAGCATGAACATCCCACTAACCTGCCCTCTCTTTTCGTCGTGCTTTGTGTGTTCTTTCTTCACTTATCTTTTATCGCGCCTTATTTAGAACTTTACTTTTCTATTTTGTTATTTGCATCTTTCAATAGTTTTACATTTTACAGTCTTCCTGTTTCTTCTCATATGACGTCCCATCGCCTGCGTTTAACTTTCAGAGAGAACGGCGCTTCACAAATACACTTTCACAAATTTTCTCCATAGTTCAGATCTTTGGTTACTAACAGCACAACTCTATTCCTGCAGAAAATTTTCTTCACCTATAACGACCTAATTATATTATATAAAATCTTATTTCAGTGCTAAGTGACCTCTTTGGCTTCTTCCGCTACTACCCCGTTCCTAACGTTGACTTTCAGCTAGTATCCTTCCTCCTTTCTCCTGTTCAACAACTGAGTAGAGAAACTGACAACACAGCTTTTTTCATGAACTGTTGTGCAAATGCAATCAAATTGGGAAAACTTGAGCAGGCGCTACCTACCATGTTATCTAACGAACAAGTGTCAACGAGAGGCCGTCATCATTTATACATTTATACTTAACCAATATACTGTGAAAAACTATGTTGTCCATTTCATTCATCGATTCTTCTAGGCCTTTTCTCTTTCAGGTATGAAATCATTTGTGAACACTTCCACTGCTGTCTATTCATTTTGTGCTTTTATTCGCCACCCCCCCCCCCCGCCCACCCGTCTTTGGTGCACCTTGAACGGCCGGCCGGGGTGCCGGGGTGGAAGAGCGGTTCTAGGCGCTGCAGTCTGTAACCACGCGACCGCTACGGTCGCAGGTTCGAATCTTGCCTGGGGTATGGATGTGTGTGATGTCCTACGGGTTAGTTAGGTTTCAGTAGTTCTAAGTTCTAGGGGACTGATGACCTCAGAAGTTAAGTCCCATAGTGCTCAGAGCCATTTGAACCATTTTTGCACCTTGAACGAAAAAGTCAAACATTTCGGTAAACTGGATTAATTGACTGTTCCCTTGGTTCTGGACAGAATATTTTATACGCCACAGGTGTATCTTCTACAATGTTTATTATTTTACAAACAAATTATCGGCCAGTACGCCATCGTGAGGTACAAAGACACACATCTGTGACTGTGGAATTTTTGTGGGATCCAAGCTGATAAACTAGTGCATCTGCAGAGTATTTCACTCGGTTTCCAAAGATGATAATGCATGATCTTTAATTGACGACTAATACGAGAGGAGCATTTCAGTAAAAATGTGATGTAAAGTTTTCAGCTGAGATAAAATACGTGACACATTAAATAATGAACTACCTCAGAAATTAAAACAGTTCTGAGAAGGAAAATAAGTTGAACAATTTAAGGTAAACTTCGGTGGCATGTTCGAAATGGAGTGACTGAACAAGCTAATTTTGTGCTTAACAAATCCGACATTACAAACAGGTGAAACATTAAAAGTGATACTAAACAGATAAATGAAACAACTGTAACTACGCAACGTTAACAGGGTAAGTGAGAGTACAAGAACTGAAATAATGCAAAATAGGCCATATGATTGGAAGGGATATCGTAAAAAGTGGTCTGTATGGGATAACTAGCAGTATCTGAAGGGAATTTGGTCTGACCATTAAGTACTAAGCTTGGGCAAGTGGATATACCTTTATTAATTGCCATTATTTCAAAGTAATTCGTCTTTCTCCCTTAATGGGTGTTAAGAATGACTATATTCACTCTAATACAGAACAAAACTCACTGCGAAGTAATCCGTAGATGTGATGTATATCATGTACAGGCAAAAAAATGATTACAGTCTCAAAAAAAATTTGATGATTCATTTAACAGAAAGAGGTTCACAAACTGAGCAATTAAATAACGCGTTGGTCCACTTCTGGTCTTACGCAAGCAGATATTCGACTTGGTATTGATCGAAAGGGGTACTGGAGTCAACCTGAGGGGTATTGTGCCAAATTCTGTCCAACTGTCGCGTTAGATCGTCGAAATCCCGAGACGGTCGGAGGGCCTTGCCCATAATTCTTCAAACGTTCTCAGTTGGGGAGAAACCCGGCGACCTTGCTGGCTAAGGCAGGATTTGGCAAGCACGAAAAAATGCTGTATTCGAGAGGGGATTATCTTGCTGAAATTTAAGCCCAGGATGGCTTGCCACGAAGAACAACAAAACGGGACTTAGAACATCGTCGACTTACCGCTGTGCTGCGAGGGTGACGCAACGACAATCAAAGGGGTCCTCCTATGAAAAGAAATGGCACCCCATACCATCAGTCCTGGATGTTAGGTCGTTCAGCCCGTGACCGTCAGGTTGGAATCCCCCGCTGTCCTGCGCGTCTCCAGACACGATTTCGGTTGTAATCTCAAGGACTGGAGTAGAATTGTCTTCAGTTATGAGCCGCGTATCGAATTGAGCCCCGATGACTAGTGAAGAGTCATCAGTCTTCTTTCATCTCAGAATAGCTCTTGCAACTCCTCAATTACTGCTGGATGTATACCAGTCTCTGTCTGCCCCTACTACACTCCTGGAAATGGAAAAAAGAACACATTGACACCGGTGTGTCAGACCCACCATACTTACTCCGGACACTGCGAGAGGGCTGTACAAGCAATGATCACACGCACGGCACAGCGGACACACCAGGAACCGCGGTGTTGGCCGTCGAATGGCGCTAGCTGCGCAGCATTTGTGCACCGCCGCCGTCAGTGTCAGCCAGTTTGCCGTGGCATACGGAGCTCCATCGCAGTCTTTAACACTGGTAGCATGCCGCGACAGCGTGGACGTGAACCGTATGTGCAGTTGACGGTCTTTGAGCGAGGGCGTATAGTGGGCATGCGGGAGGCCGGGTGGACGTACCGCCGAATTGCTCAACACGTGGGGCGTGAGGTCTGCACAGTACATCGATGCTGTCGCCAGTGGTCGGCGGAAGGTGCACGTGCCCGTCGACCTGGGACCGGACCGCAGCGACGCACGGATGCACGCCAAGACCGTAGGATCCTACGCAGTGCCGTAGGGGACCGCACCGCCACTTCCCAGCAAATTAGGGACACTGTTGCTCCTGGGGTATCGGCGAGGACCATTCGCAACCGTCTCCATGAAGCTGGGCTACGGTCCCGCACACCGTTAGGCCGTCTTCCGCTCACGCCCCAACATCGTGCAGCCCGCCTCCAGTGGTGTCGCGACAGGCGTGAATGGAGGGACTAATGGAGACGTGTCGTCTTCAGCGATGAGAGTCGCTTCTGCCTTGGTGCCAATGATGGTCGTATGCGTGTTTGGCGCCGTGCAGGTGAGCGCCACAATCAGGACTGCATACGACACAGGGCCAACACCCGGCATCATGGTGTGGGGAGCGATCTCCTACACTGGCCGTACACCACTGGTGATCGTCGAGGGGACACTGAATAGTGCACGGTACATCCAAACCGTCATCAAACCCATCGTTCTACCATTCCTGGACCGGCAAGGGAACTTGCTGTTCCAACAGGACAATGCACGTCCGCATGTATCCCGTGCCACCCAACGTGCTCTAGAAGGTGTAAGTCAACTACCCTGGCCAGCAAGATCTCCGGATCTGTCCCCCATTGAGCATGTTTGGGACTGGATGAAGCGTCGTCTCACGCGGTCTGCACGTCCAGCACGAACGCTGGTCCAACTGAGGCGCCAGGTGGAAATGGCATGGCAAGCCGTTCCACAGGACTACATCCAGCATCTCTACGATCGTCTCCATGGGAGAATAGCAGCGTGCATTGCTGCGAAAGGTGGATATACACTGTACTAGTGCCGACATTGTGCATGCTCTGTTGCCTGTGTCTATGTGCCTGTGGTTCTGTCAGTGTGATCATGTGATGTATCTGACCCCAGGAATGTGTCAATAAAGTTTCCCCTTCCTGGGACAATGAATTCACGGTGTTCTTATTTCAATTTCCAGGAATGTATATTTACCCTCAACAGCTCTCTCTAGTACTATGAAAGTTATCCCCTGAGGCCTAAACAGATGTTACCTTATCAGTAAACGAAAATTTCAATATTCATCTGTAGCACCACACCTCAAACTCTTCGATT
Source organism: Schistocerca americana (assembly GCF_021461395.2). Lineage (NCBI taxonomy): Eukaryota > Metazoa > Arthropoda > Insecta > Orthoptera > Acrididae > Schistocerca > Schistocerca americana. The sequence goes on along the minus strand of NC_060119.1, from coordinate 1,097,075,085 downwards.
CTCTTCTGTTCCGGTTTTCCCACTGTCCGTGATTCATTACCATCCGGTGTTGTGCTCGAAATGCTCAGTCTCAGAATGTCGCGAGAATTTTCCTAGCCAGGAATGCCATCTTTGCTTATCTCCAAAACTATTAGGAAGATGTTCTTGATGTGTTAACGGGTTGTCTGACTCAACCATGTTTTTTATAAGTGGTCAGCCAGTCACATTTCCTGTGTTTTTAGTTTAACTCTTCTGTGGTTTTACTTCTATTTTAATCCCAAGAACAGCTCCTTCCACCTTTCTCCGTTGCATAAAGGCCTGTGAGGTAGAGTGATTGTGTGAATCAATGCGAGTGGAGTGGGAGTGAGTGAGTGACTGTCAGTTCATAGTTTCTTCCACAGGCTGTGTGACAAAAATTTTAGACGTTTTATCGACATGCGTTTCTTTTAATATGTGATGGGGTGCTGATAACGTCGGCGTTGAGCACCATTAAGATCGAGGCACACCCAATCACAGAAACACTCACGCACCTTCTTTGACTTTGCTGGTCTGCTTTTTATGTCCTCCTTGCTTGGTCCATCTAGGCCAATATTGCTTCGAAGTTAGCGGAACTCCGTAAATTTGTCTACTTCGTGACCAGTTCTGATGTTAAGTTTCTCGCTATTTTCATTTCTACCACATCTCATTCCCTTTGTCTTTTTCCGGTTTAGTCTCAATCCACACTCTGTAATCATTACACGGCTCATACCATCCAAAAGATCCTGCAGTTCTTCTGAGGATAGCAACGTCATCAACGAAACTTATCAGAGATATTCTCTCATCCTGAATTATAACCCCACTCTTGAACTTTTATTGCTGTCATTACCTCTCCCATGCGTAGACTGAATAGTAGGGGCGAAAGATTGCTTCCGTGTCTTACACTCTTTTTAACACAAGCTCGTCCTTAGTTCTTTTCCAGTCACTGTTCCTTCTTGATTATTGTGCATACCGTACATTTCTCGTCTTTCCCTATTGCTTAGTTCTATTTTAAGTGACCTGAATATTATTGTACTTCCTTCTTTCGTCGGTCAACTGCAGTGTTTCTTCTGTTATCCATGATTTCTTCGCAGTCACCTTGCTCGTACTTATGTTGTTCTACTCAACATCTGTGATTGTCCTTTTTGAATATGTCCATTCCTTTTCAACTGGACTACCTACTGAGGTATTTATTATCACAGTACCTATAATCTCAGAGAACTTCAAGCGTATTCCTTTATTCTTTAGAACTTCAGTTTCTCAGTTCTATGCGCATTGAACCTTCCTGACTAGTCTCATAAACTGCAGCCTACTTTTCATCATTACTAAATTGCAGTTTGTGTCTACATCTGCTTCTGGGTTCGCCTTAGAATCCAATATCTGATTTCGGAATCTCCGTCTGACCGTGATGCAATCCAATCGGAATCTTCCCGTATCTCTCGGCATTTTCCAGGTAAACCCCCTACTCTTACGATTCTTGACAGAACATTCACTATTACTAGCTGCAATTTATTGCAGAACTCAATTAGTCTTTCTCCTCTCTCATTCTTACTACCAAGCCCTTATTCTCCCGTAATCATTTCATCTGCTTCTTCCCCTACAACCGCATCCCAGTCCCCCATGACTATTAGGTTTTCATCTCCCTTTACGTGCTGAATTACCCGTTCAGTACCCTCACATACTTTCTCTATCTATTCATCTTCTGCTTCCTGAACTATTGTTGTCGCCGTTGGCTTGCTATCAATTTCGATGAGAAAAAACCTATCACTGAACTATTTACAGTAACTCACTCCCTGCCCTACCTTATAACGAATTCTACACCCATTGTACCATTTTCTGCAACTGTCGGTATTACCCTAATCTCATTTGACCAGAAATTCTTATAGTCTTTCTGTTTCATTTCACTAACCCACACTATACCTAGATTCGGCCTTAGCATTTCCCTTTCCATATTTTCTAGCTTCCCTACCACTTCCAACTTCAGACATTCGACGCCCCGACTCGTAGTACTACACCCTTTCATTGGTTATTCAATCTTTTTCTCATTGTAACTTCCTCTTCCGCAGTCTCTTACCGGAGATCCGAATGGGGGACTAGTCTGTAATCTTTATCAAATGGAGAGACCATCATGAAACTTTTTCAGTTACAAGTGATATGTCCTGTACATATACATTTTGTGTCTTTAATGCAGCTACATGCAGTTGAAAATTGTTGGTTCTTCCACATTTCGTGGGCAGCTTCCAACCCCAAGAGCAACAGAGTGCTCTGACTCTCTGTCAGCTCCTCCGCCCTCTTTGACAAGGCCGTTGACAGAACGAGGGTGACTTCTTATGCCGGAAGTCTTCGGTCGCCATCGCTGGCAATTTTTATTCAAAATTTAAGTAGTGGAGAGGTTCGAACCGGGGACCGATAACATTTTGACTATGGACCAGAGAAGTCCTCCCCCCCCCCCGCCGCCCCCCTTTTTTCGATCCACTGTTCAGGCAGTACCATGTGTCCACCCAGAAAGAGCGCCACTGAGCGTTCTTGACTGCAGTCCTAAGCTCATGTATTGTTCAAATGTTGTATACTTTAGGAGAGTAAAGTATAGAAATTTTAAATTCGTTTTTGTACGTAGTTGCATACGATCGTCAACATTAAATAAACGACGTAAACCTACTTACTTTTAATATTTCTGTGAGGCGACTTTCTACAGCAGTTAGATACTTAAAGAACTGTATTTCCAACAATCAGCTGTATAAATAAACCCTTATTCTCTACCTTTTAGGTTACTTAGATTATCGTCGCTGGAAGAAAAATGGAAAGGTAATTTATCTTTCTCTTAGATGATTCGAATGTCTTCACTGTTACAATGATTGCACATGTCTATTACGTATCATAACCGTAAATAACAACAAACATAGGATAACACAGTATCTTATGCGTTCATGGCTGTACATAACCTGGTAGGAAATATGCTGTCAGAGCTATTCCTTAAGATTTCAAATTTTAATGAAGTACGTTGAAGAAAGCATGGGTGGATCGAGTAACTAATGCGGGGTATTGAATAGAACTGGGGGGAAAAAGAAATTTATGTCACAATTTGACTAAAGGAAGGGGTCGGTTGATAGATCACATCTTAAGGCAACTAGGAAGGTTAGTTTCGTTATAGAGGGAAGTGTGATGGGTAAGAACTGTAGAAGGAGACCGAGCGGTGAATACAATAAAAACAGGTTGAACTGGATGTAGGGGGCAGTAGATATTCGGAGATGAATAGGCTTGCACAGGATATACTGGCCTGGAGAGCTGTACCATTCCAAACCTAGGACTGAAAAGAACAACAACAACAACAACAACAACAACAACAGCTACAAAGGAGTCCACGTGTAGTGTTGAAACATTGTTCGTGTTCTGCTTTCGTGTTTCTGTGTGCTTTACGGCCTACGTGAAACGTATTAAACAATTAATAGTTTTCTCGAACTTGTTTCCAGATTGGACATGGAACATTTTAACACATTACTGTTAAAAAGTAGTTTAGTCCATCTCTAGTAGAAACCGATTCAGTGCGAGAACGATTTAGGTTCCAGAGAAATGTAGGAACATTCGAGGCAATACTGATCTTACAGTTCATGAGATAGATTGAAGAAAGACAAACCAAAATTTATAAAAATTTGTAGATTTAAGACTGTTACTTGCAATGAACACTCTGAAATTCTGAATTTGTCACCGATGATATACTTGTAGCGAGATCCTGTCTACGACGGAAACCAGACTGTAGGCATACCTCCAACCAAAAATGCAATTCTGTGCTTGTCAGATTGCAGTTGCAGCCAACCATCCTTGACTTGGCTCTGCGTGTTTGTCCAAAATAACATGGCACTCGTGAAAGAACTACGACTGGCTGGCAGCTCGCTGTACCACTTTACCGACTGAAATGTTAGTCACAAGGTTATTTTAATTGAAGTATATAAAGAACAGAAGGACACGAAAGGGAGGCAGTAACTGAGAAAAATGAGACAGTGTTGCAGCCTATCCCCCATGTTCTTAAAACTGAACAAAGATCTGCAATAAGAGAAAACAAGTAGAAATTAGGAACACGAATTACAATTGAGAATTACAATTGAGCGAGAAGAAATAAAAAGTGTAGTGTTTGCAAGTAAATTATTATACACTCACAGGTGCAAAAGAACTTGGAAGATAATTTGACCAGAATGGATAATGTCTTGTAAAGCGATTATTAAATGAACACCTACAATGGTGAAACAAATGTAAGGGAGTATAGGAAACTAGTTTAGAAAACGGAACACTACAGCAGTATATGAGTTCCGTTATTTATGTATAAAAAATTGACAATGGGAGGCCTAAAGAGCATAAAAATCCAAGGAAATAACAGCAATAAAAGAGTTTCGCATAACAGGAATGTTTCATCGAATATAATTTTAAGTGTTAGTAGATCTTTCCTGAACATTTTGAACTGAAGTCAAACAGGAACGATAAGGAGCACAGAGAACAAGAGGATAGAGGCTTTTGAAATATAGCTTACCGAAGACTGCTGAACATTAGACGAGCTGATTGAGTAAATAATGAAATGATAGTCTCTCGAATTATCCGCCTCCGTAACTGAGTCGTCGCAACGACTGACTATCATGTGCAGGAACTGCATTCGATTCCCGGTACCGCCAGGGATATTTCCTCGGCGAGGACTGGAACAGAGTGCATTTAGCCTCGTGAGGGCAATTGCGGAGCTACTTGATCGATCAGTTGCGACTTCAGGTTGCGAAAACTGCCAACGACCAGGAGAGCGTGTGCTCACACCACGCCCCTCCATACCGCATCCAGTGATGCCATTGACAAAGGATGACACGGCGGTCGATCGGTACCAATGGGCGCGGCAGGGCCTGCGAATGGAGTTAACGTTTACATTACTCTACCGAACTGTCGAAAACAAATAGCCTTACGGCACTACGTGACTAAAAGAGGGGATAAATTAATAGGAAATATGCTGGGGCATCAATGGTTAGTTAATAACTTAGTAAATTGTAAAGGAAGATCACATCTTGGATACAGGAAGCAGCTCCAAGTGGAAAGACGTTCATTTACATAGACGGGACTTGGCAATGATACGCTGTTGTAGATATTTGCATGAAACCATTCTTCAGACTTAAAACCACAACAAAATGTGTAGTTAGTTCATTAACTTCACCAAGATGCGTTCTGATACTCCAGTTAACGTTTTCACCTCATACTTGAGGAATGTATGTTTCAGAATAACAGCAGAATCGCTAAGATTCATAAGACAAGATTTTCACTTGTCAGGTTAGTTATGCAAGTAACTGAACAACATCGATACTAATTCAACATATACGACGTTAAGATTTTAATGTTCTGTATAGATAAAAGCTTCACAGCAACCAGTTTCGATTATGTTGCTTCTTTGCCATTACTGCATAACAAGGTTTAATTTGACATGGTAAATTCACATTACTGTTTCCCATAATAAAGGTGTTGCGGTTAGATGTTATTTATATTTCAGGTTCTCATAATTAACAGCAGACTTGTTTCATACTTGTTATATTTGATTATTTGATAATGGTGACTGAGTTTCACCGAGACTAGTCATGTAAACTTTCTATAATTTACTGTAACTATGACTTGACTACTGTACCGAAGACAAATAAATTTTTAAAAAAAATTTACATTTAGTCTCGGTCCTTAAGACTGTCGTGCCTGATTACAAAATGTGTACGTCTGCTGCCTTTGGAGTGGTTACTTCCACACCGAGAGGCTGCAATTCTTTATGCGGAGGCCACTGCGAAACTCCCTGCATACGAACTTCTCGACGATTTGTCACTACACTGAAAATAAAAAATAATTGTGGTTAGTTGCTATCAGTAAACCCCGCTTCCTTGTTTGAAAATCCAACTCCCACATACAAAACAGCTTCTAACGTCTGATTACTTTACGAATGAATAAATTTGTTCACTATTTGACGTTCAGAATGCAAGCGAGAAAAACTTTAGAAAATGTTTTTAAAGTTTTGTCTAACAAGGAATGATCATCAAAAGTGGAATCGACTTTTTGAAACCATTTATATGGTGATGTACGTTCAGACCTCAGGTATCACACTCTGCAGCCATTCACCATGGTGGGACCTCGTTGAAGAAATCGACGAAAAAAAAATCGGATTTCTATGTCACGCTTAATAACATTAAAAGTTAACACCTTGGTAGGCTGGTTGTGTGGTGTCACGGATAGAGTAAAGCATTCATGTGCTGAATGTTGTGGGCGAAATTTTGTCAGGTGCTGCAAATTTTTTATACTTATTTTTTTATCGAAATTATTTTGATCGTTATCTTTTTCAATTAATTGGTTTAGAAATATTTTTTTTTAATTTCGATTCGTTTGTCACATCATTGTAGTCATCATAAGAATTTTTTCAGTTGTTCTCATTCTGGAAACATCCCCCAGGCTGTGGCTAAGCCATGTCTCCGCAATATCCTTTCTTTCAGGAGTGCTAGTTCTGCAAGGTTCGCAGGAGAGCTTCTGTAAAGTTTGGAAGGTAGGAGACGAGGTACTGGCAGAAGTAAAGCTGTGAGTACCGGGCGGGAGTCGTGCTTCGGTAGCTCAGTTGGTAGAGCACTTGCCCGCGAAAGGCAAAGGTCCCGAGTTCGAGTCTCGGTCGGGCACACAGTTTTAATCTGCCAGGAAGTTTCATATCAGCGCACACTCCGCTGCAGAGTGAAAATCTCATTCTGGAAACATCCCCCAGGCTGTGGCTAAGCCATGTCTCCGCAATATCCTTTCTTTCAGGAGTGCTAGTTCTGCAAGGTTCGCAGGAGAGCTTCTGTAAAGTTTGGAAGGTAGGAGACGAGGTACTGGCAGAAGTAAAGCTGTGAGTACCGGCCGTGAGTCGTGCTTCGGTAGCTCACTTGGTAGAGCACTTGCCCGCGAAAGGCAAAGGTCCCGAGTTCGAGTCTCGGTCGGGCACACAGTTTTAATCTGCCAGGAAGTTTCATATCAGCGCACACTCCGCTGCAGAGTGAAAATCTCATTCTGGAAACATCCCCCAGGCTGTGGCTAAGCCATGTCTCCGCAATATCCTTTCTTTCAGGAGTGCTAGTTCTGCAAGGTTCGCAGGAGAGCTTCTGTAAAGTTTGGAAGGTAGGAGACGAGGTACTGGCAGAAGTAAAGCTGTGAGTACCGGCCGTGAGTCGTGCTTCGGTAGCTCACTTGGTAGAGCACTTGCCCGCGAAAGGCAAAGGTCCCGAGTTCGAGTCTCGGTCGGGCACACAGTTTTAATCTGCCAGGAAGTTTCGTTCTCATTTTTATTTATATCATTCTTTTTACAGAAGGCGAAATAATCTCTTTTCAAAAATAATCTCTTGTCAAAAATGTACGATGATTGCCATCCAATAAAATGTTCATTTTATAATGGAAAAATACAATCATTTAAAACGCAGTATAAATTTCTGTTGCAGTATGGACAAAATAGCGCTGATGAAGATTTAAACTGACGAAGGGGTTATAAGTGAAACGAAATTAAAGCAAAATGAGGAGTCCAAATAATGAATGCAATAAAATGTACGAAAACGTAAGATGATAAAACGAAACAAATTAAATTGAAGTTAATACATAAAATTGTTTAAAATCACAAGAAAAAAGATTTGGTGACGAAAAAAGAATGACAGGAAGAAAAATGACAGCAAATGAAGTTAATATAGTGATTTAAATAATACGACAAAGAAATAGAAATAAAAAAATTACATTTAAACCAATTAATTGAATAAATAATGACTAAAGTACTTTCGACAAAAATTAAAAAATAAAAAATCAATAAAATAGCCCCACCAATTTTTTGATGCTATAGAGCATCACACAAACCTCTGAAACTTTTTTCGTCAGTAACTCGCAAACGAGAGTCGACGAGGTTGAATGGCTTTAGGATGTAATAGCAGGTATTTTAACCTACATCATCGTATATGTGGTTTCAAACAGTCAATCCCACCGCTGGGGACCTTTCCTAGTAAGTGCTGTCATTATCAAACACTGGATGAGTATACTCTGATAATGCGCACTCAGTTTTAAACATAAGTCAGTTTTTTTTCGCACGTCGATGTTTAAGACGTCTTATTTCATGATATATTAGTGGTGCAATGGTATAATCTTGCAGGTATATTCAGTGGTATATGTGGGTACTGTGTACGAAATGTGTTGTGAATAGAGCCAGTAGCAGAGAAATAGTAAATTAAAACGTCATACCTGCGTGAACACCGAAGAAGTAGTAGGTGATAAACATTTTTCTTTTCATCTTGCTGTTGACGGTGTCAGCGAGAAAAAGTTTTATAAAAACTTCGAATTATGTATAAAATTCGATGGATGTCGCTAAGAGCTTTCCTTATCAAACACTCGATGAATATAATCTGGATAATTTGCGCTCCACAAGTTCTTTGTCTAAAAACAGTTTCTGAATGTAATATTTGTCTTACGGTGCTCATGAGATTATACCTCCTAATGAGTAAGTTACGCTGGGATTTTAAATTTTTAAGTATCAAATATTGAAGATCAAATTTTTGTTATCACGGAAAATCGTCAGATTGACAACCTGCATCTGATATTTTGCACCAGGAGCCATGAACCATGAACGAAGTTAGGCCTTTAATAATATCGATTTTCCCTTCCAGACAAGAAATTCAAGTTGAACAGACGACAACTGTGCGATTCTCTTTCACAGTCGGATGAAATTATTACGCGAGAACAGCAGTCAGCGAAATAAAAGAGAACTGTATTGAGACAAAATTGTTGCTGCTGGTGTAAAGGGCAACGAATGTTGGGTACTAAATTGAGGATCTGTATTCAGATTCGTGGCGGACAGCTTATGCAATTCTGATCAATAGATTCACTTCTCAGAATAAGATAGACACGCGAGATGGCGTACGAGGGAAAGTAGGAATGTTCTCACCCTGACACAGAAATGGACTTGATACCAACGACTTTTTGATAGTGCAACAGGATGTGCTGTAACCGCAATCAAGAGAGAGTGTGATATGGGAACACTTCTGTTTGCGCTATTATTTAAATTATTTTCTATCTGTTTCTTTCAAAGGTATTATACGGGAAATCGTGCCAGCACAAAATTCTTTTATTTTGGATTTATGCCGCCAACGTAATTTATTCAGTTGAGATAGATATTTATTGATTTACTTGCAAAGAAGAAAAACATAACTAGCGAATTCTATACAATTCTTCCGCACCAGCCGTACGAGCGAAAAAAATTTAATAAACGCGAGCACTGTAACACCAAAGTTCATGGTTCATCTCGTCAGTGAATCAGCTCACAGAATGAGAAACTGATGGATTTGAAATGCGAATTGTAACATTCGTGCTATTCACGAGATTTTCCATTCTGTCACGTTTTGAGTCCAATGAAAAGATTAATTCGACGTAGCTGGTAATATTTTAAATCTTCAAAACCATAGTCTCTCACTGGAAAAACGTCGGCCAAATTCCAGTGACTTTGTCGGGGACTAAGCCGAAAAAATGTGTGTAGCAGTAATAACGGGCAGTCTTTGAATACAGAGCGGTAACTTTTTATTTTGCCCTCGCATGGTGCAGAATATTCCTCCGTGTATTGCTCGTACGAGTTACAGCAACAAAAAAAGATCTGTGAAATCATTTGAAACCCAGCGTCAATCTGTATTTGAATTTCGCAACCATGCATTAGAAGACGGAGAGGACCTGCATCTCATTCGTTATTCAAGTGTTCCATTCCGATATTTTAATAATAACCTGCAAGAATGCGCTAGATACAGAGTGACAGTTGTGGGTATATATTAAAAGGAAGGAGTACAGCAACAACTCCAAAACCATTGCTGACCTGAGAACAGCCATTCATGGGATCATCAAGTGTGTGCATACCGTAGTTTGTAATTAATTTACTTTTTTCATATAGTTCAATAATTGTCACCCTGCATCAGAGAAATGTTGGTATCTCGTGCATTAAGCTACCGAATTGACAGATTCTGTTGATGCGCTTTTAGGTCACACGGAATTGTTAATGTGTGATACCTCCGGAACTACTCACCTTGCTGATTTTTGCATTGCAAGGAATACGTGGTTGGCTCTGAACACAAAGTAAAACTAATATATACTTTTGACTCACGAAATACCAAAACGACCTCAATTTTGAGCCGACTCGATTACATTAATAAAAAATTGCCATAAGCAGATGTCTCAAACAATACGACTTTCTCTCTAATTAATGCCACGCTAGATACACTAAAAATAGTAGCACACTACAGCGAGTCAACTATAAAGAACTTAAGCGAATCTTTACAAGACTTAAATCTCTTACACTGCCTAACTCATTCCATACGCATAATCCTTTAATCTTTGCCGTCCGTTGTCTTTGCAGTCATATTTACGAACTTGTAAATAAAATTTCGTGATAAAACTTGATTTAAAAATCATGTTTTTGCTTTAAAACATTCAGTGGTTCCGCTTCCATATGACGCCATTTATCTGGTAGGTTTATGATCTGAATAGAGTTCATCTGTATCTTTAAATCCCATTCTCAGGTTTAGGAAAAGAACGTGAGTTCTATTTTGACCATGAAGACGCTGCGCAAGGAATAAAAATCGGCGCATAACCATCTGTTTATTGAAACATAAAGCCTTACGCCAGCTGTAGCGTAATAAAACGGAACTTCTCCTTTTCACTTAACTGCTTACTTCCATCCAATACTCATACGATTCCACAAGGATATTAAGTGTCTATAAAAACGGAAATATATAAAATTCTGTTGAGTACGCATCAATTAAACATTTTCCTTTAAATCACATGGAAGCAATCCAAACAGTAGCACACACGATATCCGAGTAAGACAGTAAAAGATACGTGGACTAATCACCTCTGGTGCTTGAAGGCCTTTAAGACAGCGATATTGCAAAATTCTTTCAAATTCTGAAGGTGGCAGGGGTAAAATACAGGGAGCGAAAGGCTATTTACAACTTGTACAGAAACCAGAAGGCAGTTATAAGAGTCGAGGGGCAGGAAAGGGAAGCAGTGATTGGGAAGGGAGTGAGACAGGGTTGTAGCCTATCCCCGATGTTATTCAATCTGTATATTGAGCAAGCAGTAAAGGAAACAAAAGAAAAATTCGGAGTATGTATTAAAATCCATGGAGAAAAAGTAAAAACTTTAAGGTTCACCGATGACATTGTAATTTTGTCAGAGATAGCAAAGGACCTGGAAGCGCAGCTGGAAGGAATGAATAGTGTCTTGAAAGGAGGATATAAGATGAACATCAGCAAAAGCAAAACGAGGGTAATGGAATAAGGTCGAATTAAATCGGGTGATGCTGCGGGAATTAGATTAGGAAATGAGACGCTTAAAGTAGTAAATGAGTTTTGCTATTTGGAGAGCGAAATAACTGATGATGGTCGAAGTGTTAGAGGATATAAAATGTAGACTGGGAACGGCAAGGAAAGCGTTTCTGAAGAAGAGAAATTTGTTAACTCCGAGTATAGATTGAAGTGTCAGGAAGTCGTTTCTGAAAGTATTTGTATGGCGTGTAGCCCTGTATGGAAGTGAAACGTGGACGATAAATAGTTCAGACAAGAAGAGAATAGAAGCTTTAGAAATGTGGTGCTATAGAAGACTGCTGAAGATTAGATGGGTATATCACATAAGTAATGAGGAGGTATTGAATAGAATTGGAAAGAAGAGAAATTAGTGGCACAATTTGACTCTAAGAAGGGATCGGTTAGTAGGGCATATTCTGAGGCATCAAGGGATCACCAATTTGGTATTGGAGGGCACCGTGAAGGGTAAAAATCGTGGAGGGAGACCAAGAGATGAATACACTAAACAGATTCAGAAGGATGTAGGTTGCAGTAGGTACTGAGAGATGAAGAAACTAGCACAGGATAGAGTAGCATGGAGAGCTGCATTAAACCAGTCTCAGGACTGAAGACCACAACAACATTGCAAAAGAATGAACCTAAATCATGCAACCATACCATACAGATAATAGTGTATTCCACGGTTAAGGGCATCTCATATTCCACTTACGTTTCCCGTTCACTGCGGTCCTACAGGTTTTTAAACCATCCCACGTTGCAGGTGACCCTCTTTTGTACACACTTTTGCAGGTAAGATAATCTTTCCATTTTAGTAACTACACCTGTACAAAACAAAACATTCTGCTTTCACGAGTGCGAGAAAACAAATCCTTATGTGGCAGGGTAGCATGCATTTTGAAGAAGATTACTCGATTTTGTGTTCTCAGGATCTCACAAGAATATTTAACGGTTGTGACAGTCCAAGGGCAATGGCTGTCCCTACAAAAGGGTGACGACGGGACGAAGGCGAGTTTCGCGGAAAATCGTGCGGGAAATCCGGGAGGCTCTCCTACGGACTCTGCGGGCCACACAAGTTGGCAGCCATCTTCCCATCTATTGTTTTCAGAGAAGATGTCTACACACAATACCATTCCGATAGCAGATTCTTTGGCAAAGGACGTGATATGTGGTGCTGAAGTATGTACCAGTTTGGCGTATATTTGGTGTCGAAGGCCGGAGTACCTGGCAAGAAACGGGCACAGTAACATTAGCGTAAGAGGATGCAAATTGACGTGAGCCTAATTTCGTTTGTTACGGTGCGAAAAGAAGAACCTGTGCCTCACATTGTCAACGAATAGTGCCTTATATTTCATCGAGACATATCAGCCTGAAGTGAGATCCAACTAACTGCTTGGTCAGATGCGGCTAGCCAGCATAGTAGTTCGTTTTGTGTTTGAAATAATACCAAGTTACGCCAAAGTATTGACAACTAACAAGGGGAGGCCGCCAATTGTGAAATTCAGATTCGATTCATACTGTGGATAATAAAAGCTCGTGGCCAGAGGTGTAATGTGGCAAAGCACCAAGATGCACTTCTCAGCCGTTATCGAGAAAATCGACAGTTAAAAGAAACCGTTGCGGTGAAACACTCTCGACGATTGATAATTCTCTACAGCGTCGTGGCGCAGCGGTAAGCGCTCGGGTTCGTAATCCGAAAGTCGCCGGATCGAATCTCGCGCCATGCAAGTTTTTTTATTAGTTTTTTTGTAATTAAAAAAAATGGCTCTGAGCACTAAGGGACTCAACATCTTAGGTCATAAGTCCCCTAGAACTTAGAACTACTTAAACCTAACTGACCTAAGGACATCACACACACCCATGCCCGAGGCAGGATTCGAACCTGCGACCGTAGCAGCCTTGCGGTTCCAGTTGCGCTAGGGACCGCAGCTACCTTCTTTCGAAGTTAGCAGGCAACTACGCTGTTATGCGGCGGCTCGTTTCGGCCCATTCAACATCTGTCATTAAAGTGTAACGAGCGAGTAACGGAGTCTATATTTCATACCTGCCACAGCAAATTTGTGTTGGTGGGGTCTCTATTCTAATTCGAACGTTTGACTTACGCTATACGTATTCGTCTCGGAATATCGTTTCTACGTCTTCCGTTAACTATACGTGGTTAACATTATGAAGACAATTAATAACATTTGTGAAATACAACTTTGTTTGCGGAAAACATAATGATGTTCGAAGTCGCCAGTTTTTCCACGACAAACGACTTTCAACAACTTATAATATGCATAATTGTTGCAACTGATTGCCGGGAATTATATATATATATATATATATATATATATATATATATATATATATTTGAATTATAAAAAACAAATACTAAAAAAAAGGGTTGCATAGCGCGAAATTCGATCCGGCGACCTTCGGATTACGAAACCGAGCGCTTACCGCTGCGCCACGACGCTGTAGAGAACTATTAATCGTAGAGAGTATTTCACCGCAACGGTTTCTTTTAACTGTCGATTTTCTCGACAACGGCTGAGAAGTGCATCTTGGTGCTTTGCCACATTACACCTCTGGCCTTGAGCTTTTATTATGCGCAGTATGAATCGAATCTGAATTTCACAATTGGCGGCCTCCCCTTGTAAGACAAAATACCTAAGTAGTATCCATCATGTCTACTGTTGATGATTGGGATACTATTACAGTGTTATTAGTAAAGAAGCAATAGTAGATAATATTTCAGTAATTTGCCAAACAATAATTAAAGTAAGTGCTTCAGTCTAGTAAACAGTAATTTATAAGGCAGTGCTTAACAAAGTAAAATTCAGTAAAATATTGTACTTTTACAATGGATAAAAAATTGTAATTCTTACGCAACTGCAATCAGTCAGAAATGTGTGTTAAAGTCTTGAACCGATAATAGTAGTAATTTAACAAAGTGATTTGCGGTAATTGTTAATGAGTAGTAATATAATTTGAAGATACAAGAGACAAATGTGTCAGTAATGTCATATCACGAACGTTGACATTCATTTACAATCGAGTTTTAGACTTCGCACATTACGTAACTGTAACTCACAAGAAAGTGTTTATTGAATGATGCTGTATCATTACGATGAATTTTAAACTAATTGACAGCATGCGGTAATGAGTAAGCGTAAGTAACCGCTTGGGTAAAACTAAGTAAGCATTACAGTGAGTGACATAACGAAATTTTTGCATTTACGTAACCATCTGTTACTGATGAGATTTTGTTGTTTTTGATTATTATTAGCTATTCCCATGATCTACAACCTATCTGAAAGAAATTTGTTCACTGTGACATATCCATCTAAAATCACGCTAAACCAATATTTGTCGATTTTGTGCTGCTTTCACTTTGCAAGATAACTAAGAATTCTTGCGTAAGTTCTTCACCATTAACAGACAGTGCTTACAATCACAGTAATTTTGCTCACACAGTGAGCTGGCGACCGTTAATTTTAATTCATTAACTGAACTCACAACATGTTACAAATTGGACCAACTATTACTATATTTCATACTTGTGCCAAACCTGCCTCTATCATGCATGTATTTCTCCATCTCCATCTCCATCAAATAATGGATGCTGTAATTCCAATTAGCCTATTTTTATATTCATTTAACCTTAACCGAGTTTCATTTCTGGTCGTAATTGCAGCAAGTACAGGGCATTGGTGATTCGGTTATAGCTCCACCTACATTTCTTGGGTTTCATTCATTCTTAAGAGTACATGTCTTTCCCACACCACAGGGAACGTTAGGTACACTGTTCATTTAAGTCCTAATTAACGGGAAGTGTAGATGGTGGTTAGAAGAGAAGTTGGAACACGAAATGAGTATGGTTAAACAACTGACATAAGCTGAGAGGCAATGTCAACGGGGGAGGGAGGAAGATAGTCTGGTAATTAACTCAAGAGGTCATTCAAGTAAATCAAGTACACATTTTATATCGGATGTGATAACTGCGTCGTTCTGGAGGGTTTAGGAAAATACACGCAGGAACTCAAATAACTGAGTCATGGTTAATCCATCGACTGTCAGAGCACGAATTAAAACGAGATCCCCTGTGCATTAACTGGAAACCGTACTCCTGCCTCATCACTAAGGGTTCGCTTCACTTTGCTACCAGAACTTATAGTTACACTACTGGCCGTTAAAATTGCTACACCACGAACATGTCGTGCTACAGACGCGGAATTTAACCGACAGGAAGAAGATGCTGTGATATGCAAATGATTAGCTTTTCAGAGCATTCACACAAGGTTGGCGCCGGTGGCGACACCTACAACGTTCTGACATGAGGAAAGTTTCCAACCAATTTCTCATACACAAACAGCAGTTGACCAGCGTTGCCTGGTGAAACGTTGTTGTGATGCCTCGTGTAAGGAGAAGAAATGCGTACTATCACGTTTCCGACTTTGATAAAGGTCGGATTGTAACCAATCGCGATTGCGGTTTATCGTAACGCGACATTGCTGCTCACGTTGGTCGAGATCCAATGACTGTTGGCAGAATATGGAATCGGTGGGTTCAGGAGGGTAATACGGTACGGCGTACTGGATCCCAACGGCTTCGTATCACTAGCAGTCGAGATGACAGGCATCTTATCCGCATGGCTGTAACGGATCGTGCAGCCACGTCTCGATCCCTGAGTCAACAGATGGGGAAGATTGCAAGACAACAACCATCTGCACGAACAGTTCGACGACGTTTGCAACAGCATGGATTATCAGCCCGGAGACCATGGCTGCGGTTACCCTTGACGCTGCATCACAGACACCAGCGCCTGCGTTGGTGTACTCAACGACGAACCTGGATGCACGAATGGCAAAACGTCATTTTTTCGAATGAGTCCAGGTTCCGTTTACAGCATCATGATGATCGCATCCGTGTTTGACGACATCGCGATGAACGGACATTAGAAGCGTGTATTCGTCATCGCCGTACTGGCGTATCACCCTGCATGATGGTATGGGGGGCCATTGGTTGGACGTCTCGGTCACCTAGTCTACACATTGACGGCACTTTGAACAGTGGACGTTACATTTCAGATGCGTTACGGCCCGTGGCTCTACCCTTCATTCGATCCCTGCGAAACCCTACCTTTCAGCAGGATAATACACGACCGCATGTTACAGGTCCTGTACGGGCCTTTCTGGATACAGAAAATGTTCGACTGCGGCCCTGGCCATCACTTTCTCCAGATCTCTCACCAATTGAAAGCGTCTGGTCAATGGTGGCCGAGCAACTGGGTCGTCACAATACGCCAGTCACTACTCTTGATGAACTGTGGTATCGTGTTGAAGCTGCATGGGCAGCTGTACCTGTACATGCCATCCAAGCTCTGTTAGACTCAATGCCCAGGCGTATCAAGGCCGTTATTACGGCCAGAGGTTGTTGCGCTGGGTACTGATTTCTCAGGATCTATGTACCCAAATTGCGTGAAAATGTAATCACATGTCAGTTCTAGTGTAATATATTTGTCCAATGAATACCCGTTTATCACCTGCATTTCTTCTTGGTGTATCAATTTTTATGGCCAGTAGTGTAAAAGGCGAAAAGATGAGCTATTTCTTCAGCAACTGCAGAAGTAGTCTGCGCTACTTGTACTGCCCTAGCCCTGCACAGCGGTGGGATGTCTTGCCTCGGTCACTGTCCAGCCGTGGTGTACTACTACGGTTCGGTCTCCATCAACAGTACTGTTTTGCTTCACGTCCTAACTGAGAGAACCGTTCCGCTTTGCGTCCATACCAAGAGTACTTCTCTCGTTAGCGGCCCCAAAAAGAGTAGTTTAAAAATGACTCTCCCCTGTGCTCTCTGCGGAAAGGCTACCAAAAATACTGGTTGTCCAGTCAGACAGAATGTTAGAATCACCGCCAATGAAACCCCACGTAGGAAACATTTCACTCTCTCTTCAGAAGAGTTTGCTTTTACTTGAGGCAGTCTCATAATTTTTGAGTTTAAACAAATTTACAACGATGTTGACCGAGACCCCCTCCCGGGAGAATGGTGAAAGCCCTGACTAACGCAAGGTAACTCACGCTTCCGCCCTTACGAGAATGCGACGCCAGTTCTCCTACTCTGGCTAATTTGTAAGACATCATCCAGTCAACGAGTGCCCTATTTCCGACTTCAAAAGCTCGAGTCGATAACCTCCAAGCACTGGCACCAGGGTGGCGGTGATGAAACTCAGGAGTGAGCCTAACGTGTGAGACAGCACTCCATACTCTCCGCAAAATCTTATCTGCAGGCCAATTTACAGCCGAAATTTTCCACAAGCTTCCTGTGCTCGCCGGGTGGGCGCCATTGGCTGTATGGTTAGACTCCAAAGTAAGCCTACTGTGTACATGATTGCCCTCGGCAAGCTATTACCTGCACCCAGCACAACTGCCCAGAATATATGGAAACATTCTGTGTGCCCGCCAGCGTGACGCCGCAAGCGACTGCATGGCCTGAGGCCGGTATTACACAACCAAATTTCTTTGTCAAAGATTTGATCAAAGATGGGATCAAATATTCGTCAGATACATTTGACAAATATCTTTGACGTGGCGCTAAAAAGGGGTATTACACCGTCATCATATTTTTCGTCAAAGTTCAAGATGGCTGACAACAACAACTTGTTATTAACCGCAGTCGTTGCATGTACCACGGTTGCACTGTCTGCACATGTGGAAGGGAAGCGGGGGAAAAAAAAGAAATGACTCGATAAAAGCATTCAACAAAACTTGTCACATGAGCTTATAGTGGAGGACGTCAAGTCGTACATCAGTTACGTAAGAATGGATGAGCGTACATTTCTGTGTGTGCTCAGTGAAGTGTATCCTCGTATCACAAAGCACAATACTCACTTAAGAACTGCTATGTCTGTAGAAGACAGGCTCACTGTAACACTCCGATTCCTTGCTACAGGAGAGAGTTAGGTTAGGTTAGGATAAGTCTCTAATCTTCTCAATCTATTTTTCCATTCAGCCCGCCTCACGTTGTAAAGCGCCCCATCAGCTTCATACATCTCTATTAATATTTTAGTTGTCTGCACACACCAATTGTATTTGCTGGCAATGTTTATAAAATACTACACATGACAGAACGCTGCAGCGCCACGTGGTAACATACCAAACTGCAGTGAACAGAAGACCAGCGACTTCTTTGATCAAATCTACAGCGAGGCCCTAGATTTGATCAAATTTATTCGACGACAGACGAGATCTTGACAAAGCTCCCTATTACACCATAAAATTTCTTTGACAAAGATATTTGACAAAGAAATTTGACAGTGTAATACCGGCCTAACGGTCAGCGGACCCTGGGAGTGCTTGGCGTAGTGTGATGGGGTCTGCCTGACGACCCATGCGGCTGGCGATGCGCTTGTCTGAGGACTCAGGTAGCCGCCGTGCGGGCATCCTCTGCACTAAAGGATCCATTTGCCGCCAACTGCCACACAAAGAAAGAGCACTAGCCAGACCCCATATGCAAATCAATATGTGATTAATGGAAAATATTTCGTTAGAGGGAAATTGTAAACTCTGCAGTGATCATGTAAGATTCATTTGCATATAAAAACCCACACGGCACTCACAATAAAGAGGAGAAAATCTCTGTCTCTTGATTGCGTAACTACCACTCTTAATAAAAATAAAACTGGTGTGCTAGTTCCAGCATGAGACGTTTCAAATTGTCACACATTTTCTTCGACTATAGGTTCTGTGCTAACTCCACCATTGTCAGTTCCAAGCCTGTATAAGAATGGAGGAGGGTTAGAACCTGGTTAAAGAAAACGACAAAAGGAGCAACCGTACGGATGAAAACGTTGACAAAACTGGATATGTAAATGGATTCTCTGGATTCAGAATTGGCTCATGGAAAAAGTCAGTCATTACCGGGTGGGGGGGGGAGGGGGGGGGGGAATTAAACGACTGGGAGAAACACTCTGTAAATATCAGTGCCTAGTGATGACAGCAATTCATGAATTCATGAAACAAGACTGCCTCAGGAAGTCATGAAGATTGGAGATGCGTACACGCTCTTCAACAGCAACGAGCTAACTCGAGCCTTGACTTTGAGAGTTGGTCTTTTTGTCCATAATAAAATGATATCGGCTGTCAATAAATGGTCTCCAGTATGGATGATATTAAAGGCAAAACCAAATAAGATCTGCTTGGTCAACTGTCATGTCCTATCACAGGATGCTGACGCAGAAGCAAAGAACAACTTCTAGCTCGAGCTAGAAAATTTAGTAGATGGACTACTAGGCATTCAGTCCAACTGGTAACAGGAGATTTCATCGCCAAAGTGGAAAAAGAAAAGGAGTGTCGCCCAACAATTGGCCCTGATAGTAGCCATGAAACTAACAATGAGAATGGTGTTAAGCTAATTAACTTCGCTGAAACAATGAGAATGACCATCAGAAGCACGTACTTCCCAAGTAAAGAAGTACATAAGGTTACCTGGATGTCCCCAGTTGGAATTACAAAGAACCAGATCGATCATGTTCTAGTTGACCTAGGTCATCATGGAAGTGTAGAACATGTACGAACCTTCCGCGGGGCAGATATGAACTCCGACCACTTTTTGGTTGTAACCAAGGAACGTCTGAAACTGTCCACCAAATGGCGAAACAATGTGGAAAGAATGGTGCGCTTTGACAAGGAAAAACTGTAGATGTAGCAGTGAGACAGCGCTACCAATAAAAAATTGCTGAACATCTCTCATCATCGGAAGTAGATGCCGCATGGCTGCCTCTAAGGAATGCAGTGCTACTTAGTGCAAATAGGAAGCATGTTTGCCTTCCAAAACGCAAAAGTAAACCTTGGTTTGTTGAAGACCGTCGGAAATACGTAGAGACCAGATCAGGGTGGAGACTGATATGGTTAGAGCAACCTTCAGATGATACAAGAGTAGCTTATTGTGAGGTGAAGTAAAACACAGACCAGCTTATAAGGAGGAAGAAACGGGAACACCAAAAAAATCTTTTGATAGCAGTCGAAGAGTCAAAGTTATCACGCTCTTTCTTGCAGGCCTCAAGATTTGCCAGAGGTGTCTACCGGCAACTTACATTGGTTTTAACGAGTGAGACTGGTGAAACCACTACAGCAGGCAAATCCATTAAAAAAAAAAAAAACATTTTGAGAGTTTGTTGAACCATGACAGCCCAACAGTGTTAACAACTCAGATACTGGTCCAATTTGACAGAGAGGAAATTCCTGAACCCTCAGAGGAAGATATCCGTGTTGCGCTAACGGCCCTCAAGAACAAATAATGGTTCCAATGGCTCTGAGCACTATGGGACTTAACTGCTGCGGTCATAAGTCCCCTAGAACTTAGAACTACTTAAACCTAACTAACCTAAGGACAGCACACACATCCATGCCCAAGGCAGGATTCGAAACTGCGACCGCAGCGGTCGCGCGGTTCCAGACTGTAGCGCCTAGAACCACGCGGCCACTCCGGCTGGCTCCTCAAGAACAACAAGGCTCCAGGTGATAGTGGCTTCACAGCTAAGATGCTACGCCTGGGGAGTGAAGCATTGATGAGGGGGGGAGGGGAGGGGGGGGGGCGTTGAAGCGGTTAGTACCTACCATATACACAGTGGAAAAATTCCTGAAGAATGGAAGGGCGCAATTACATTACCGCCTTCAAGAAGGTAGATGTCAAACAAGTATCCAATTACCGCGGGATCTCACCACTTGAGATTTAGTACAAAGAATTTACAATGCTGCTCCTAAGCCGCTTGAAACCATTGGCTGAAGAAATTATAGTCCCTTATCAGTGTGGCTTCATCTTTGGACGGTCGACTCTTGTTTACACATTTACCTTGAGACAGCTAACAGAAAAATATTGCTAGTTTGATCAAGAACTACACCTCATCTTCATTGATTTTAGACAAGCTTATGACAGCGTTGACCGCTCCATGCATGGCAAACGTTAGAAGAACTCGACATTCCACCTAAATACATCGGACTAATAGCAGCTTGCTACTCCCATCCAAGTTGCCAAGAAAGGTTCGCCAGCAAACTATCATCACCATTCGATATTCAAAATGGATTGCGAAAAGGAAATCTGTTGGCGCTGATACCATTCAACTTGGGAAAAGTAAGCCGCGACGCTGGTCGAAACAGAGATATTGACATGGTGGGAACAGACACAATCCTGGAATTTGCTGATGATGTTGTGATCCTTGGCGACACCCAGGAGCTGACACTTCACGATTCCTCCGCAACGCGAAACAAGTAGGGCTGGTAGCGAACGAGAGTAAAACATAATATCTCTTTGTCTCGCGACATCAAGCTCCTCTCCCCTTCATTACTGTTGACCTACATGCCTTCGAACGAGTAAGAGAATTCAAATACCTGGGATCCGTACTGACCAATAAAATTCAAGTGACGAAAAAGGTGCAGCAACGAATAACAAAAGCTAATCGCGTTTTCTTCAGCCTAAACAATCTATTCAAATCCCGGCCGATATCGCTAAAGAACAGGATTCGGCTGTACATGACATCAATACGGACGGTACTTTTATATGGTTGTGAAACCTGGGCAAATTTAGCAACAACTGAAGAAGAAATATTAGCGTTCGAGTGGAAGGTACTTCGAAAGATATGTAGACCCGTCTAGAATTCCGTGGAAGGTATATTGGAACGAAGAAGAAAAAAATACCTTTACTAGCGGTATAGAAAGCCACACATCGTCCGAATATTGGACAGAAGAGGCTACAGTGGTTTGGACACATCTTCCGAGCTGGTAGATCCTTCCCTAAACATGTTCTCCGTTCCCAACCTGCTGGGAGGCGCCGAAAGGGACGACCGAGGACGCGATGGAAGGATCGGGTACTGGCAATGCTCAAACGACTGGATCCGACAGCGGTAGAAGATGAGGCTGGGGACTGACCGCGATGGACCGCCATCTGCAATAAATGTCTTCTGTACTGAGATTGTGACTGGTGTTTTTTGTTTCT
This sequence comes from Schistocerca americana, assembly GCF_021461395.2. Lineage (NCBI taxonomy): Eukaryota > Metazoa > Arthropoda > Insecta > Orthoptera > Acrididae > Schistocerca > Schistocerca americana. The sequence continues at coordinate 1,097,052,781 of NC_060119.1, read as the reverse complement.
TTTTGTAATGTGCATCTTTGCAAATTTTTTTAATGTGCAGTTTGTTGTATTCTTTTTATATTGTGGTTTGTGCCCCTTTCTATTCTGCGGTTGGCTTCAAAGGCACGTAAATGCAATAAATTATGATAATGATGATGATAGGTTCTCTACTATCTATGCAGCGAAATAACCAGTGACGGACGGAGCAACTAAGACATCAAAAGCAGACTAGCACTGGCAAAAAGGGCGTTTCTAGCCAAGAGAAGTCTACTAGTATCAAACATAGGCCATAATTTGAGGAATAAATTTATGAGAATGTATGTTTGGAGCACAGCATTGTATGGTGGTGAAACATGGACTGTGGGAAACCGAAACGGAAGAGAATCGCAGCATTTGAGATTTTCTGCTATAGACGAATGTTGAAAATTGTGTGCACTGATAAGGTGAGGAAAGAGGAAGTTCTGCGCAGAATGGGAGAGGAAAGAAATATGTGGAAAACACTGCCAGGGAGAAGGGACAGAATGGTAGGACATTTGTTAAGACATCAGGGAATAAATTCCATGGTACTAGAGGGGGCTGTAGAGGGCAAAAACTGTAGGGGAAGTCGGAGATTGGAACACTTTCAGCAAATATTTGAGGAAGTTGGTTGCAAATGCAAGAGGTTGTCACAGGAGAGGAATTAGTGGTGGGCTTCATGAAACCAGTCAGAAGAATGATGACTCAAAGAAGAGGAAAAAAGGTTCTCTCCGAATTTATCCAACCATTTCACTCCCCCATACTATCTTGTTATTTCCTTAGTGAAGCGACTCCGAATTTGTTCGTTCTCTGTTGTCACGCCTGGTAGATAAAGACTCGAGACACAGAAACATTACTCTAGAATTCTTGGCACTAGAATCTCCTGAGTGCTTTCCTTCACAAGTGTTCTGCACTTACTAAGTAGCTTTCTATCAAATGTAAGTCTTTCATTCGTCCCTCCTAATACTGATTTTACGTAACACTCACATTTCGAATAGCTTCTTAATTCCCCTGATATTGCAGAACCTGACGGGCTGAAGACGTACACCACTAATCTTGTAGTCCGAAACCGTCAGTTTCTTTCTGTTCAATATAGACATTATCTTTCATTGCGTTTGGTCCACCATAATCATCAGTTACCTGCTATATTAGAAGGTCCTTTGCGTCTCCATTTTCTGCGATCCATTGCTTCCTTCTTAAGGCTGCTGTCTGTTTTACCGTCCATCAAGTCATCCAGTATCTGGAATCTCTTCCTTCCTCGCTTCCTTTTCCCTTCTGCATAACCTTCTAAAACTGTTTTTATCAGTCCGTCATTCTTACTTAATATCTCCCCAATCCAATTTCTTTTTCTTCTCTTTATTACATCTAGTAACTGTATTTTCTCTCCCACTCTTTTCAGTACCTCATCATTTTTTACTCTGTCCATCTAACTTATTCTTTCCATCCTCCGCCATGTCCAGATCTCAAGCCTCAAGCCTTTCTCTGTCTTTTTTCCTCATAGTCCATGTTTCAGCGCCATATAGAAGAACACTCCATACAAGACATTTTATAAGTCTCTTTCGGAGTTCTCTGTCCAGACCGCTGCAGAAGATTCTCTTTTTCTTATAAAACGCCCATTTTGCCATTGCTATCCTTGTTTTAATTTCTGTGGCGCACTTCCAGTCGGTGTCTATCCTGCTTCCAAGATACTTAAAATTTTGCACCTGTTCTAGTATTTCTCCATTCAGCATAATTTTTATTTCCTTATCTCCTCCTAGTGCCAATACTTTTGTTTTATTTGTGTTAATTTTCATTCCATATTTTTTCCGTTAGTTGCAATGGTGTGCACCAAATCCTATAATTATTTTTCCCCTGTGGCTAAAAGGACCACGTCATCAGCAAACCTCAAACACCCTACTCTTCTTCCTCCAATTTCTACTCCTTTGTCATCTAATGAGCATTGGTCAATCATATTTTCCAAGTAGAGGTTGAAAAGAGTAGGTGATAGACAGCATCCTAGTCTGATCCAGTTTGTACTTTCTCCTCTCACTTTAACTGAAACTTTTTGATTAAGATATAATGAGTTTATAAGTCTTCTGGTTTTCCAGTCCACTCTCTTTTCCCTCATTATAGTCGCCAGCTTGTCCCAAACCACATTGTCAAATGCCTTTTCTAGATCGATGAAGCACATATATAGGTCTCTTCCTTTTTCAATAAACCTTTCTCCCAAGATTCGTAGGAGCCCTATTGCACCTCTGGTGCCCGTATTCCGTCTAAAGACATACACCTCCAGAATTTCACTGTAGATCTGTGTGCAATTTAGACGTTCTCACAATAAGAATCGCACCGCAACTTTGTAGTATATGTCCAGTTGCTGCGCCATTTCACTCCCACACTATGATGAACCTGTTACCCATACAATGTTCACAAAATAAGTTGGCCTATATCAGTGCAGACAATATGATAATATGATAGGGGAGGGACAACAACACTGGTTGTTTTTCCGTTGAGAGGGGTCATCGCGCTTACTGGAGGTCCGGTTCAACAGCTGAAGCCTACACACCATCACAACACCTGACTCATGGCTAGCGAGTCGAAAGATGCTCGAATTAACAGGTAATGCCAGTACGACCATTAGTAGTCTCTTTAGTACTGAATAAGAAACTAAGCACACAAACAAAATAGTTGGCTGCTTCCAGTGAACGAATCGGACAGCTCTGCAACCGACAACTTGCTAAGCTGGTCGCTCGTTCCAAACTAATGGGTGGACTCTCCCAGTGCTGAGAGAATGCGTTTCTGCTCAGATGTAAGTAATTTTGCGCGAGATTGAGCGAAACAGAATTGTGTCTACAGGAAAACCCGGAACTCTCTTCTGAAAATATGTCGTTCTTGTTGCGCAATAGTCTTTGCGTGGGACGACATGTGTAATTATTTTTTGAGTTCTCTAAGTGATTGTTGTACACATTACTCTACTCCTTTTTGGCCTGGTTCATTGTTCCAAAATAAAAAACCAATCACTGATGTAAGTGTTTTATTAACATTAATTTATCGGTGTTAGGTATGTTCGCAAATAAACAAGGTTTAATAATTTTTTTCATAATGTGGGGCCACAGTCATAATGTATTTCCTTAAAGTCAGTACCGCCATTAGTCTAACGGCGGTACTGAGTTTAAAGAAATGTAACAAGGCTACTTTTACTAATTACAAACAATCTGAATATGAGCTAAGCACACGAAATGTATTATCATTAATAGTAATATTGTAAGTAATATTAATAATAATATCATTATTAATAAAACAACAGAGACTGGTTTCTATTTTCATATTTCATTTAACCAAATGGAAATTTTGTCGAAAGCTTTCTCCATTCCCTTTCCTCCAGAAGCTATTTCTTCCTCCAGACAACAGAATCGTCAGTAAATAATCTTACAATCATCTACTGCACTGACCCTCTAGTCCTAGTCTCTCAGTTTAGAAGCTATGTGAACCATGTAAACATGCAGATTTGGAGAAAGAAACATTCAAATGGAATAAATCAGCAGTAACGAAATCCTGTTAAGGTGAGTCCGTTCTTTGAACTGTGAATAACGTGAATATGTTTATGGTGACTACCGCACACGTCGATCGCAGCCGACGCGTAAAATTCGCGCCAACCACAAAGATTATTCTCCACAGTTCGCACGGGAGTCACAGAGAAGAGAGCCGTCGACTGTGATTCTCATACCTACCGTTTTACTCTTTGTTGTTGATTCGCTTTTATGTATTCTCTTACTTGACAACCTGACATGTGTGAAAGAAATAAAAAAGAAACTTGAGTTCTGACTCCGAAGTTTCCGATTTCTAACTGTGTTTGCGTGGTTACACACCTACTTACCCAACATGTTCATAAGTTTAGGGATTCTATAGTCTCGCGAGCTAACACAGAGGGAATCGCCTGAAATTTGCACTTCTTTTACTTCGTGAGCAGTTCGAGGTATCGAAACAACGTTTACAGCATATCGGCTGTATCAGTGAAGATACTGATTCAAATATGTTTTTTTTTAATGGAACAATGCACTTTTTAAAGACATTAGAACTCTTGAAAACACAAGTACAGTGATACAACGCCTGTTAGTGTTGGCGTTGAAAATTCCCGAAAAAATATGCGGGAAATGTGCTAAATTTTAAAGTCAGAGTGGCTGGCATCGACAACTTGGCCTTAAACAACGCCAAGTATAGCTCTCATTTCAGCCTCCCTTGTTACATCAAGCTTTCCGACTGTTTGTTTCCACAAAAGCAGCTCACTTAAATATTAGTATGTACACACATTTAAAATAATTTTCCTCAGCTACTTCCGTTATGGTAGTATTTAGCTGACCACATGTCGTATTAAGTAGGCCCAAGAGGAAAGTCGACCGGGGTGGCCGAGAGGTTCTAGGCGCTACAGTCTGCAACCGCGCGACTGCTACGGTCGCAGGTTCGAATCCTGCCTCGGGCATGGGTGTGTGTGTGATATCCTTAGGTTAGTTAGGTTGAAGTAGTTCTAAGTTCTAGGGGACTGATGTGCCCAGAAGTTAAGTCCCATAGTGCTCAGACTCATTTAAACCATTTTTTTTAACCAAGAGGAAATACATTTTATCATAGTAGCGTAGGCCTATCTTCTTACTGCGTCTCTGTGATCGGTAGAAAATTAGTGCCTAGGTTGCAGTTATGTAGCACTTTTCCTTTGTGACAACAGTTTCTTGTCTTTAAGTAGTCTAGTCTAATCCCGTTTCAGGATCGAGCCTTTCAAAGGGTACTAGGAAAATTTTGCAATACAGATTTATTTATTTAATTTTCTCCGTAATAATTTCCGCCAACGCACACTCGTGGTCTCAACCCCTCAGGAGGTCCTCATCACTTGAAAACTGCACTTCTTTCAGCTTCATTTCCACATGCAGGAACATGCGAAGTCATGAGGAGCAAGGTCTCGACTGTAAGGAGGGTACCCAAGAAGTTTCAGTCCTGCACCCAGCAAATATTCGGTGCATTTTTTTTTTTTTTTTTTTTTTTTTAGCTTTGACTGTCTTCTGTGTGTCTTCTTTATTGATCGGGATTTTCTGAAAGCTGTGGATGTGTCGTCATCTTCAAAGGCCCCAACTTTGTTTTGAATCTTAGTTGGCACATCATAATACTACAGCCAAGTCTCGTCACCTCTCACGGTGCTATGCACATACTCAAATTGTACCTTAGAAAACTCCTTTACCACCTCCCGGCACCAAGTCACACGTCGTGTCATCTGCTGTTCCGTCAGCCTATGCGGCATCCAGAGACAACAAAGTTTCTTTAATTGCAAATGATGATGTAGAATGGAACGAACTGCTGGTGCACTTAGCCCTACGGTATGCTTTATCTGCTTATAGGTTACCCGCCTTTCTTCGTCCAGATTTTCCTCATAGCATCAATGTTTTCCTCCGTAACTAATGATCGTGGCCTTACCATCCTCTCAGCGACCTGGTATTATGGTGATCTGCTTAAAATCGGAAATTAGAAACCGCTAAAAACCGACAGACCTGTTAAATGAATAGCTTTATGAATTGCATTTTGAACTATGTAACGTCATTGACCCGAGTCGCCTTACGCAATTTCTGTTGATGCACAGGTTAATAAGTTGCTACTAGATACAGAATGTAAGCAAAAGAAAAAGGTTTCAGATATGATCACAAAAGAAAAAAAAGACGAATCTGTAGACCCTGCATGTACACCACATAAATTATATCAGTGTTGTTCACAACTCCATGATAAAACTTCCAACAGTAATGAGACGAGCCTACAAAATAATGGTTCAAACACAAAATTTCACCCATACTAAATAAGAAAACTATCAAAAATTTAATAATTAGCACAAAGATAGTTTGTGCCACAGCCAGACTAAACCACAACACACAGAACGCCATAGCAAATAAAGCAAAACAAATTATAAAGAAAACTCTTATAGAAAATATAATTTCACCATCAGCACACAGTGAGCAGATAATACTCGCAAACATCAATCACCAAAAACTTCCTAGTCATGAAGCACTAATAATAAAAGCAGATGAAAGCAAGACTATAGTTATCATGTATCAATGAGACTACAATAACAAAACACTTGAACTTTTTTAATCTAACAATATCACTAAACTACAAACAGACTATCCAAAATTGTCAAGTGAAGCTGAAAATATTACTTAAAGATTACAATTTTGTACTGACCAATAGTGAAACTCAGTACTGTTGTATAATGAATCCACAATCCCATAAGTTAAGGTGCCAGCCAAAGATTCACAGAACTGGTTGTCCCGTATGTTCAATTGTAAATGCAATAAACAACCCAGGATACAAAATTACCATAAAACTTCATGATATACCAAGGTAAAATTACACCTTTGCAAACAGGTTTTCAGTTA